>NW_022630999.1:15816831-17087109 GCF_010015895.1 Lontra canadensis
GAGCCTGATGTGGGGTTCCATCCCAGGACGCTGGGATCATGACCAGAGCCAAAGGCAGAGGCTTTAACCCACTGAGACACCCAGGTGCACTTAAGCGTCTGACTCTTGATCGCAGCTCAGATCTTTCAGGGTTGTGGGTTTGAGCCCCTCTGGGCGTGGAGCCTACTTAAAAGAAAAAAAAAATGTATGCTCATTGCAACAACTCAACTGCCTATGTGAAGCAAAACTAACACTCTCCAGTCTACCTCCTTTGACTCACTGTAATTAGAAATTTGATTTTCCCACTTTTTATTTGCTTAAACGAGTGTTCAGGGTGGTTTGGATAGGCTTACTCTGTTTTCCATGAAACTAGATGTTATTCTTATGGTTTTTCGCTTCATACGTTTTGGAGAGAATTATAATCTGGCACACATGAATTTACCTCATTGGTTTTATAGATTTTTTTAAATTTATTTGACAGACAGAAATCACAAGTAGGCAGAGAGGCAGGCAGAGAGAGAGAGGAGGAAGCAGGTTCCCCGCCGAGAGCCCGAAGCGGGGCTCGATCCCAGGACTCTGGGATCATGACCTGAGCTGAAGGCAGAGGCTTTAACCCACTGAGCCACCCAGGCACCCCTACCTCATTGGTTTTAATATCTATGTAATATGCAACTGTATTGATGCAATCAGGGTGTTTCTAAGTTCTCATTATTATAAAAGTGTTGTGATGCCTATTCTTGTGTCTGTCTGTTTCATTATGTGTTATTGTTTTCATGTCTGAAAATTGCCACTTTTTTGTTTTTAAAATAAACTCCATGCCCATTGTAGGGCTTGAACTCACATCCCTGAGATCAAGAGTTACACACTCTACTGACAGAGCCAGCCAGGTACCCCACACATTTATTTTTTGTCATGAAATTTTGGAAAGTTTTTCCTAAAAGGCAGTAATTTTTTTTTTTTTACAATGAATGTAGTAGTGTTGGTTTCCTTCTGCCTTCAACACCCATGAATGTTACCAGTATTTTTCATGTTTGCTAATGTTAGCAGATATGTGGGGGCTCTCTATTTAATTTTCATTTCCCTGCTTATACATATGTGTGCTGACCATTTTTATTTCTTTTACTATACACCTTTTATGTTCTTTGCCCATTTTCCCATTGGGTCGTTTGTATTTTTCCACTTTATTTGCAGGAGCATTTTCACTCCAGGGATAGTAAGCCTTTGTTATGTGAAGTTTAAATATTTTCTCCCACACTCTCATTTATCTTTTGACCTCATTTGTAATGTCTTTTGTTATACAGAAGTTAACATTTTTTCCTGTAATCAGATCTTTCTATTTTTTCCTTCACAGTTATTAATAACCACAGTTGTTTCCATAACCCAGTGGTTTTCGTACCATACTCCTGACCTTGGAGTTCAGGGGAGGAGGGGATGGGGGGGATGAATGGATGTCAGGGGTGGGGTGAGTGGGGCTGCTTGTGAGGGGCTCGCCACTGTTCCTTCCCCCTGTTGTCACTGATGGTTCATATGCTACCTCCTGTCCTGTAGTGGAGGTGGGCATGGGATCTGAAGCCAGAGGTATTGGGCAAAATACTGAACCTCATTGGGCTTGAGTTTAATATCCTGAGGATTTAGAATAGCACCCGCCCCAGCGGTTGTGCTGAAACTCCAGTGAGCTGATCCATGGAAAGCTACTGCTTCATTAGCACTCACCATGTGCCCCCCCGTGTGCTAGGCAAAGGACGTACCTATGTTGTCAGCTCATCCTTACAAGCTGTCTTAGAGGCCAGCAGGATCATCCTTGTCTCACAAAGGAGGAAACTGAGGCCCAAACAGCTTAGGTTACTTGCCTAAAGGCACAAGAGTAGCAAGTAATGGAACCAAGATTTGTACCTTGGTTTCTGGGTGACTTCAAGGTCCTTCTTCTTCTCTTACCTACTCTCTACACCACATAGATATTGACTGAGCACCTACTCTGTTCCCACCTGGTGCTGGGCATTGGGGAGTCCAGCAGTGAATATGAAAGCGTCAGTCTCTTGTGGCTGACAGTCCACTGGGAGAGGTAGTCATGAACAACTAGACAACTTCAAATTGTGGGTCCGTGCCATTACGAGCTTTGCAGTGAGAGACAATATGGTAATCACTCTTTTGACTGGGGGATCAGAAGAGGACTTCCTGAGAAAATTCTATTTGCCCTGAGACATAAAGAATGAGTAAGAGCTGGTCAGTTGGAAACTGCACCGTATGGAGGATGGGCTCCTTGGCAGGCTCCAAGCACGGAGTAGAAGGTCCATATGATGAGAAAGCCGTCTGTTCCAGGTCTGAGGTGGAGAGGGAGAGGTCAGGAGATGCCACAGTGTGTGAGGCCTACGTGGGTTGAAAGGAAAAGTTTGAATTTTATTCTAAAGGCATTGGGAAGCCATGGAAGGTCTAAGTGAGGAAATGATACAATGTGGCCGTGCCCTAAATAGACCACTTTGTGGACGTGTATATGCTCTGTGATGAGGTAATTCTAATCCTACGTAGGTACCCAACAGAAGTGCACAATTACATGCACCAAAGACAAAAATACTGACAAGTGCACCTTTGTCATAGCTGCAAATTATAAACCACTGAATTGCCTTCTGGTACTTGATTGAATAAATGTTGTTATAAACTGATGCTGGAATACTAAACAGCAATGAAAAGGAACACATTAGGACGGTATGAGATGCTGTGGGTAGGTCTGACAAAAGCAGGATGTATGAATTAATGCAGATATAAAATAGTACCTGAGGTATCAACGCATGTATAGAGTGCAGAAGCAGGCAAAACTGCTCTGCGGTGAGAGAAGGCAGGGGAGTGGTTATCCTGGAGGAGAAATGTGGGTGATTGGGAATGGGGCACATAAGGGCTTCTAGGATGCCGGTGGTGTTCTGCTTTGATCTGGGTACTGGTTACCCAGGTGCATTCAGTTCATCAAGCTTAGCACTTATGATCTGCACACAACTCTGCATGGGTGTTCCACTCAGGCCAGTTTATGAGCCTTGAACTTGGAAAGGGGCAGGTACGGTCTGGGGGAGGTAGGGCTATTGCAGCAGGATCCAGGTGAGCGATGGCTAGTCTGGAGGCATGGCAGCGGTCATGGTAGTCCCAGGATGGGTTGGAGACATGCACTGGAGAGGAGCCCACAGGATTGGTGATAGTGGGGGAGAGTGGTGCCCCCAGAGCACATGGGACTGGGGGTATAGCAAGGTTGACTCTCCAGCTCTGAGCACGAGCACCCGGGTGGGAGGAGGTATCAGACTAAGATGAAGAAGGCAGGGAAGGAGCAGATTGAAGGAGGATGGCAGACTCTAGGGCTTCGTTCTGGACGTGTGAAATTTGAGACGTTCCCCAAAGGCAACATCACGAGAGCAGATGGATATATGGGTTTCATTTGGAAGAAGAAAAGACCTTCTGCTGCTTAAGAGAATGTCCTTTTACAAAGCACGTTCAGTTTCCTTACCTCATTCCACTTAACTACATGACAAAAATTCTTAAAAAAATTTTGTTTTGAGTAGAGTTGACACATAACGTTACATTAGTTTCAAATGTACAACAGAGTGATTTAACGTCTCTAGATGTTACGCTATGCTCACCACAGGAGTAGCTACCATCTGTCACCACACAACGCTGTTACAGTATCATTGACTGTATTCCCAATGTTGTGTCTTTTATCCCCCCAACATCTTATCTGTATGTGAGGCATGGTGGGGTTGGGCGGGGGGAATGTTTCTTTATGCAGAAAGCAGAGATCTATTTATGTGTCTGCTGCTACACGAGCCTGCTATATTTATCTGTTTCGGGAGCAGGCCCTGGACAAGGAGCCCGGGCTGGCCCGCGGAGGGCATCGGCCATGATGCAAAGGCAGCTTGAGGCCCTGGATTTGGCTCTCCCTGCAGGGAGACTGAGCTCAGAGGTCTAAGACCCAAGTGTCGTGCAGAGAAAAGCTTTCAGAGAGCCTTGGGGCCCCGAGAAAGGCCACAACATGGGTCCTGTTACCTTTTGATTCACTCTCTCCCTGCCTCCTCCTGAAGAATGTGGGTCACACCTTTCCCCTCTTGTACCTTCCGAAGCTCCCCCATGGCCCTCAGGCTAGAGTTCCTGGGCTAGCCAGGAAGAGGCCTTACCATTCCTGCAGCCTTGTCCTTCGCTCTTTCCTATCAGATTCTCCACATTCCAGGCCCGAGGGACTTTCTTTCCTCCTGCCGAACCCTCTACATTCTCTGCTATTTCCAGGCTTTGGTATCATCTGTTTCCTCTGCTGGGAAACTTGGCCGCTCTCGTTCAGTCTTCATCGGACAGAGCACTACACATCCTTCAAGTGTCAGCTTCATTGATTTTCTTCCGGAAGGCGTCCCCTTTGTCTGAACAGGATGAGCCCCTGACCTGTTCACCCTAGGGATCCAGCGCTCCAGGATGTGACCCTCACTGCTCTTCATGGGAGGTCTCAATCACTGTCTTGCCTTTGTCACCAGGCTGTGAGCTCCAGGGTGGTGGGGAACTGTGTCTGCCTTGCCCCTTGTAACCAGGAACCAAGCTCAGTGCTCAGCACAGGGAGAGTTAACCGATTTGTCCCATGACCATGACCTCCCAGACCGAGGACCATACCCCGTTCCCTGGCAGCAGGTATCAGACCTGTCCTCACAATGACAATCTTCCCTTGCCTTCTGGGATAAACCTTCAAGACCTGGCCAATGACTGTGAAGCAGGCATCCTCCATTTATACCCCCAGACCCAGTATCCACTGTGCACTCAGTGACTTGTCCTTGTGTTTACAAAATCCTCTGAAAATGCTCAGGACCATGACTGACCCACACCTACTTTTCCCAACAGGAAGCTTGGACACAGTGTATGAGCAGGCTGGAGCCCAAACCTGGACCCGACCCATTGCAAGAACCACTGAAGGTCAGACTCACCGGGGCCAGTTCAATCTCAAATAATGTAAAACCATGAAGGCGTCCAACAACCCGTTGGATAACAACGCTGGAAAAGGCAATGGTCACAGAGCATGAAGATAGGAAAACACTGTGTCACAAAGCCTTAAGAAACACCTTTTGCTGTAGCAATTGTACCTCTAGGAGTTCATTGTAATAAAATGCTGCATGGAGCAGAGATGAATTTATGAGGATGTCTACTACCGTGTTGCTTGCAACAGTGAAAAAGTGGAAATAATCCAGAGAGCCAACAACAGGAGATTCGTTAAAAGTAAAAACTCAGACAGTTCCCTGCCACCATTAAAAGTGATGTTGTACACGTGTGTTACTGGCAAGGAATCATGTCCATCACACATGTGTGTGCCAGGAGCTGTTCAGTGACAAGTCACAGAAATCCATCTCAAAATGGAAAAAGCAAAGGGAGAATTTACTGGTTTATAGAATCCAAAGGAGAGGTGGACAACGGAGGTTCGGGAACGACATGCTGTGACCAAACCTTAAAAACAACAAGAAGGTGCGACTCAGCTCCAGGGTTCCCCGTCTGTCTGCTGTGTTTGCCTCTCCCCATGTCCAGACTCACTATCTTTCTGCGGACCAGATAGGGGGAAACAAGTTTTGGGTACAGGAAAGAGTCTACCCGAAGCTGTCTCTAGCCCCAAATCCAAAATAATCTTAAGCAAGGAATATATTGGCCACTTTAGATCAAGGATCCAACCCAGAACCAGTCCACTGTGGGCAAGGTCCCTTGGCACTGTGGTTGACCCAGCTGGGGTCAAGACTTACCTCTGGGCCAATCAACTAAGACCAGGGGAGGAGACTCCTTGACCTAACAGGAGAGCTCCAGAATTAATCAGGGAATAAGAGCATTCCTAGGAAACGGAACTGGCCGACAATCTCAGTTAACCTCTCCTTAGTGTTCAAGGAAATGGTAACAAGACAGGAAGCACAGTGAGGCCCCTTTTCTGTAAAAATGATGGGGGCTGGGCAATGGGAGAAAGAAGTCTGGAAAGGTATTCTAGTGTTGAAAGTGATTTTCTTGCAGCTGTGCTGTGTTTTCTATAAGGAACACCAATGATTTGTGAAATTAAAATTTTTTTAATTTAAATTCAATTAGATTTTTAAAAATTTACGAGACTGAGTATTCAGAATGTTGACTCCATCTTCCCTGCCTCTCCCCTGCAGCCAGACCATGCTGGATTTGAAACAAACAATTCTGTGACCTACACACCTCACTTGTGTCTCCAGTCACCCATCCATCCAACTAAGGAGTATGACGAGGGCTCAGTGAGTCCCAGGTAGCAATGCCTACTGCAAATGCAGTGACCAGTAAGGGCCAGACCCTGCCTTCAAGGAGCTCCCAGTCTGGAGGAAGAAAGAAGAATGTGATCAGTTATGTTTTAAGAAGCTCAAAACTGGGGCGCTTTGGTGGTTCAGTTGGTTAAGCGTCTGCCTTTGGTTCATGATCCCAGGGTTCTGGGATCGAGTCACATCGGGCTCCCTGCTCAGCAGAAAGCCTTCTTCTCTCCCACTCCTCCTGCTTATGTTCCCTCACTTGCTGTGTCTCTGTCAAAAAAATAAATAAAATCTTAAAAAAAAAAAAGAAGAGGCTCAAAACAAGGGCGCCTGGGTGACTTTGTCAGTTGACTCTGACTCTTGATTTTGGCTCAGGTCATGGTCTTGGGGTCTTGGGGTCATGGGATTGAGCCCCTCTTGGGGCTCTGCGCTCAGTGGGGAGTATGCTTCTCTTCCTTTCCCTCTGCCCCCCCACCCAACTCACTTGCGCTCTCTCTCTCTCTCTTTCTCTCTAAAATACATAAATGAGTCTTGGGGCACCTGGTTGTCTCAGTTGGTTAAGCGTCTGCCTTCGGCTCGACTCATGATCCCACCAGGGTCCTGGGGTCGAGGGCCACATCCAGCCCCACTGTGGGCTCCCTGCTCAGTGGGGAACCTGCTTCTCCTCCCAGCTCAGCCCTCTCTTGCTATCTCTCTCTGTGTCTCTGTCTCTCTCAATTAAACAAATAAAATAAAATCTTTAAAAAAAAAAAAAAAAAGAAGAAGACGCTCAAAACAGAAGTGTAAGCAACGTGTCAGGAAAATACAGACCAAAGAGCAATACCTTCTGTTGATGGGGATCTTGAAAGGTGGTTTGAGGCACATGAGGTCTCTGGGTGTGTGCAAAGGTACAGGGTTCACCCGCCGTTGGCCAGTAGTTGGGTGTGGCCAGAAGTCTAAGGGGGCAGGCCGTGAACGCCACTCACTAAGCATTTAGTGAGCATCTATCCTGGGCTGGGCTTTTGCCTAAGGGCTTGCTGAGGAGATAGGAAAAGCATTTGGGATTCCATTCCGGAGGACCTTGAATGCCCTTCTATCTCTTCCAGTAAAACAAAATGGAAATTAAAATGTGGGTTTATCAGGCGCCTGGATGGCACAGTGGATTAAGAATCTGATTTCAGCTTAGGTCGTGATCCTGGGGGGTCCTGGGATGGAGCCTGGTGTCCTGTCTAGGCTCCGCGCTTAGCGGGGAGTCGGTTTGCTCACCCCCCTTCCCCCTCCCCTGACCCCCTCCGTAATAAATAAATAAAAATCTTTAAAATGTGGGCCTGTCCCTTCTCCCCCAGGAGGGACAACAATCCCGCCCACCCTGGGCCCCCTGGAGTATCTTCAGCTTGTGCACCTCCACATTTGGGAAGGAACTGGGTGTGTTTATGGCGGGGAGGGGTGGTGAGGGCTTCCCAACACCCTGCTTCCGGGATCTGTAAAGACGTCCAAGTGCCAGGGGCATTGGAACACACTATGTGGGAAATTCTCTCTGGAAAGGTTACAGAAGTTGAGCTGTGTTCAGAAGGTCCTTGCTGGGCTTTGAGTGGAGGCCTGGAGTCACCATCATGGCACTCAGCTCCAAGCTCTGGGTCCCTGGAGGGGCTCTGGGGAAGGGGGATCACTGCCTCTGAAGTGTCTTTCACGCACTAAGCCAAATGACCTTGGCCTGAATCGCTGAGGGTTATGTAAGATTAGGTAGCCACTTAGTCAAAAATAGCTCTCATGCTGACACCAGCCTACGGAACAGCATCCAAGCAAAGGGGGCACAGATGGGCCAGAGCTGGGCATGCATGGGGAAAGTTCCTTCCTGGTCCTCGCTGCTGGAAAATCGTTGGAGGGTGTCAGATGGAACTTCAGAGCTGCCGACAGGTGATGTCACATGCCTGTCTGTTGGGCAGCAGCAATGTGGCCGTTTTGCGGAAGCCCAGAAGCCAAGGACCACAAAGAGAGAAACTCAGAGCAAACATTAGAATAATTTGAGTACGAGAGGACAGCAAACAGAAAGAGCACTGAACAAGGAGTCTTCAGATCTGCTACTACCACTGACACTCTAGAGCCGGGCACTTTCATTTATTCACTGAACAAATACTAGTCACTACTTGCCAGGGACTGTCCCAGCACTGGAGACACAGCATCAAGGACAGATCCATTCCTACTCTCATGGAGCTTCAGTTTGTGGTTATACCGTCCTGTCCCCTGTCCTACGGAGAGCTAATATGTTCTGAGATCTTCCCTGTGCCAGGTGCTTTACAAGACATCACCATTCCTGTGAACACAGTCCCTGGGTGCGCCATAGCTTCTAGTCTAGCGGAAGAAATAGACAAGTAACAGACAAAACGAGGACCACAACACTCAGACAAAGTATCTTTATAAGGACAATTCCAAGATTTGCCAAGGGCCCTTCCAGATCTAAGAGGAGGACCTCTCTATTGAATGAATGAGCCTGTTGCTGTGTTCTTCAAGGGTTCTAGCTGGGGAAGACACATGCCAGCGCCCTTGCCCTTTCCCTCTGGAAGTGACACTGGGGAGAGGTCATCTGGACTGTGCTTGAGGTAGAGACGCCTTGTCCACTGATGTTCAGGGTGGCTGTTGTTCTGAAACTTTCAGGGGACAATTTGGCAACAGTCATCACGGCTTTAGAAGTATGGCTCTCTTCTCACCTAGTAAGTCCACTTCTGGGGATGGATCAAAACGAAATAATTGGATAAGTGCACAAAGATGTACATTATAATGAAGCTCACTGCATCTTTATTTATGGTTAGGAATTTAAAATAACTATGATAGCCAATATTAAAGGATTGTAGGAACAAATTGTAGGATAGCCATTAAATGTGGTAAAATAATTATGTGGCCCTCTATGCCACAGACATGGCAATGTGGCCATATGTGACGTTTAAAACATTGTGTGCAGAGATCAGACTCTTGTCCACTGTTGGTGGGAATAGAAAATGGTAGGGCACCTGTGGAAGACAGCGTGGCAGGTCCCTAA
Organism: Lontra canadensis; assembly: GCF_010015895.1. Taxonomy (NCBI): domain Eukaryota; kingdom Metazoa; phylum Chordata; class Mammalia; order Carnivora; family Mustelidae; genus Lontra; species Lontra canadensis. Next base: position 15,826,078 of record NW_022630999.1, read on the forward strand.
AAAATTAAAAATAGCATTGCCGTGTCATCCAGCAATCTCACTTCTAGGTGTGTACCCAAGAGAACTGTCAGCAAGTTCTCAAAGAGAAATTTGTTGGGTTTTTAAAAAATTTATTTATTTGACAGAGAAAGTGCACAAGTAGGTAGAGTAGCAGGCAGAGGGAGAGGGAGGAGCAGGCTCCCTGCTGAGCAGGTTGCCCGCGTGGGACTCGATCCCAGGACCCCGGGATCATGACCTGAACCGAAGGCAGACGCTTAACTGACTGAGCTACACAGTTGCCCTCAAAGAGATATTTGTATACTCTAGTTTAGAGCAGCATTATTTATAATAGACAAACCATGGAAACAATATGTGTCCATTGACACGTGAATGGATAAGCAAATGTGACACACAGACACAATGGAACATTACCTGGCCTTAAAAACGGAGGACGTTGTGGGGCGCCTGAGTGGCTAAAACCTCTGCCTTTGGCTCAGGTCATGATCCCAGGGTCCAGGGATCGAGCCCTGCATCGGGCTCTCTGCTTGGTGGGGAGTCTGCTTCCCCCTCTATCTCTCTGCCTGCCTCTCTGCCTACTTGTGATCTCTGTCTGTCAAATAAATAAATAAAATCTTTAAAAAAAAAAAGAGAGAGGACTTTGTGACGTGTATTATGACATGGATGAACCTTGAGGACGGTAGCCTCAATGAAATAAGTCAGTTACAAAGAGACAAATACTGGGTGATTCCATCTAGGAGAGTCACTTAGAGCAGTCAAACCATAAAGATGGAAGGTAGAGTGGTGGTTGCCATGGGCTGTGGGGAGGGGAGAATGAGGAGATACTGTTTCATGGGCCTAGAGCTCCAGTTTAGCAAGAGAAAGAGAGTTCTGGAGATAAATGGCGGTGGTGCTAGCACATTTTGAATGTATTGAATGTCACAGAACTGTACACTTAGAAAGTGTACACTTACAGTTATATGAAATTTACCACCATAAAAAAATTAGAAAAAAATGGGTATAATAGCACTGAAAAAGATTAAAATACTTTGGAATAAATTGAACCACAGTGATGCAATATACTGAAACTACAAGATGTTACTGAAACAAATTAAAGATATGAATATGCAGGCATCCATGTTCATGGGCTTAAGACTTAATTTTTTTTTAAAGATTTTTATTTATTTATTTGACAGAAAGAGAGATCACAAGTGGGCAGAGAGGCAGACAGAGAGAGAGGGGGAAGCAGGGAGCCCAATGTAGGGCTCGATTCCAGGACCCTGAGATGATGACCTGAGTGGAAGGCAGAGGCTTAACCCACTGAGTCACCCAGGTGCCCCAAGACTTAATATTGTTAAGGTGACTGGGCTCAGTCCGTTAAGTGTATGACTCTTGATTTTGGCTCAGGTCATGATCTCAGGGAAGTGAGATCGAGCCCCTGATCCCAGGGTGGGCTCCACACTCAGCTCAGAGTCTGCTTGAGAGTCTCTCTCCCTCTCCCTTTGCCCCTCCTCTAGATCATGTGCATATGCTCTCTCTCTCTAAAATAAATTAATTTAATTTAATTTAAAAAAATTGTTGACAATAATTCTCAAAGCAATTACAGATTTAATGCAATCCCTACAAAAATCTCAAAACCCCACAAATTCTACTTTTCACAAGTGGGAAAAACAATTCTGAAATTCATGTGGAATTGCAAGAAATCCCAAATACCCAAAACAATCTTGAAAAAGAAAACTAAGTGTGAAGACTCACACTTCCTGATTTCAAATTTGCTACGCAGCTACAGTAATCAAAATAGTGCAGTATTGCATAAGAATAGTCTTACATATAGAACAGTGGAATAGAATCAAGAGCCCAGAAATAAACCTACTTATCTTTGACAATGGGATTTCAATAAGAATGTTAAACCATTCAATGGGAAAAGAATAATCTCTTTAATAAGTAGTGCTGGGACAACTGGATATCTTACATGCAAAGAATGAAGTTGAACCCTTACCTCACACCATATGAAAAATAAACTCAAAATATACAAAAGTCCTGGATATAAGAATTACAAGAAGAAAACATGGAGTAAGTCTTTAAGACCTCAAGTACAAATGACAAAAGCAAAACAACACAGATAAATTGGACTTTATCAGAATAAAAATCTCTTGGGCATCAAAGGATACAATCAAGAGAGTGAAAAGAAACCCACAGAATAGAAGAAAACATTTGCAAATCACATATATGATGAGGGTATTGTATCTGGGATACATAAAGAAGCTGCACAAGTAAACAAGAGAAAGGCAAACAGCCCAGTTTTTTAAATGGGCAAAGGATTCGAATAGATATTTCTCCAAAGAATATATTCAAATGGCCAGGAAACACATGAAAGTATGCTCAATGTCATTAGTCATTAAGGAAATGTAAATTAAAACCACAATGAGATTTCACTCCACATCTACTAGGATGACTATAAAACAAACAAGTAACAAAGAAACAAGTGGGAAGTTGCTAATGTTGGGAAAGATGTGGAGAAACTGGGATTTTCCTACATTGCTGGTAGGAATATAAAACAATGCAGTACAAAATAGTTTGTACACTGTGCAAAATAGTTTGGTATTTTCTCAGGAAGTTAAACACAGGATGACCATTCAACCCTGCACTTCTACTTTTAAGTATACATCCCCCCCAAAAAAAATCAAAACTAGGTGTTCAAACAAAAACTTACACACATGTTCATAGCAACACTATTCACAGTAGCCAAAAGGAAGCTATAACCCAAATTCATGACTGATTAACGGATAAACGAAGGATGGTGTATCCATTTAATGGAATATTATTTGGCCATAAAAGGGAATGGAGGTCCTGATAGAAGCCGCCACATGGGTGAAACTTGGAAATATTATGCTAAGTGACACAAAAGACTATCTAGTATATGATTCCATGTATATGAAATACCTAGAATAGGGAAATCCATAGAGACAGAAAGCAGATTAACAGTTATTGGGGGCCGAGGGAGAGGAATAGAGGGTGACTCCTTGATGGGTACAGGGTTTCCTTTTGGGACAATGGAAATGTTCTGGAACTAGGTAGTGGTCATGGTTGTACGAGGCTGTGAATGTACTAAGTGCCACTGAAATATACACTTGAAAATGGTGAAAAAATACGGTGTGTATTCCTGAAAAATGACAGCAAGAACAGATACTAAAATGCCCACAGTGATGATTTCTGGGTAACGGTCAGTGACTTTCCACTCTCCTTTTTTTTTTTTTTTTCTGATCATTTTACGATTAAGCATGTTTTGCATTAGTAATCAGTGAATGAAGGCCACAGTGAACTGTTTCATTTTAGAAAGCAAGAAGAAAAGATAGAAGCAGGGGTGGGGGGCGTGGAGAAGGAAGGAAAGAAGGAAGGAAGGTGGGGAGGGAGGGAGAGACAGAAGAAGGAAGGAAGGGAAAGAGGAAGGGAGGGAGGAGAGAAAGAAGGCAGGAGGCTTTGAACCTCCAGCTCCTTGTCTCTCCCATCTACTTGGGGCTGCAGGCCTTGCTGGAGGGGCTGAGAGTTGTTGGGATTTCTGGTAGACACCAAGAAGGCCACTTTAGGTCAATAGGGGTGAGGTCACAGCTAATAGAACTCTTTACATGTGCTATAGAAAGATCCCCCAGATGTATTGTGTAAGAAGCAAGATTTAGAACAGCGTACAATTACTGTAAATACACACACAATCACTAAAGAATGTAAACACATACATTTGCATTTGCATTTGCAAAGCTACTCTCTGCCAAGATGCCATCTTTATGGTTTGACTGCTCTAAGTGACTCTCCTAGATGGAATCACCCAGTAAAATCCAGTTTTCCTCTGAGAAGAGAACTGGTTTGGGCGCTCCGGTGGCTCAGTTGGCTAAGCCGCTGACTCGTGATTTGATCTCAGGGTGGTGCGAGATCTAGCCCTGCTTTGGGCTCTGTACTCACTGGGGACTGGGGACTTTGCTTGGGTTTCCTCCCTCTGCACCACCACCTCCATCCCCCCCCCCCACTTCTTCCACCCTGGGCCCTTGCACACGCTCTCTCTAAAAATAAATAAAGCAAGAAAATATTTTTTAAAAAAAGAGAGGGGAACTAGGTAGCTCAGAGTGAGCAGGGAAAGGAGCTGACTTTTCACTGTGTTACCCTTTTCATCTCTGCACCTTTTGAATTTGGTGGCATGTACTTTCAAAGACATACACCTATTTCTTGAATACTTCTTTGCATCATAAAAACAAAGTTTTGGGGGTACCTGGGGGGCACAATCAGTTAAGCCCCAGACTTGGCTCAGGTAATGACCTCGGGGTCACGAGATCAAATCCGGTGTCTGGCTGAGCACTCCATGTGGCGTCTGCTTGAGACTCTCCCTCTCCTGCTGCCCTTCCCTCCCCAAACTCTCTTCCTCTCTAAAAAATAAATAAATCTTTGACCAAAAAAAAAAAAAAAAGAAAGAAAGAAAGAAAGGAAAAAAAAGCCCCAAACTAAGAAAAGTAAAAAATAAAAACAGGGAACAGGGGCGCCTGGGTGGCTCAGTGGGTTAAAGCCTCTGCCCTCAGCTCAGATCATGATCTCAGAGTCCTGGGATTGAGCCCCACATTAGGCTCTCTGCTCAGCAGGGAGCCTGCTTCCTCCTCTCTCTCTGCCTGCTTCTCTGCCTACTTGTAATCTCTGTCTGTCAAATAAATAAATAAAATCTTAAAAAAAAATTTAAAAACAAAACAAAACAAAACAAAAAGGCCAAGTTTCTAACACATAAGATAAAAGATATTCAAGTTAAAAAAAAAAAAAAAGTTTGCGTGTTTTGTTTCAGCCCTGTTTTGTGTTTACCAGATTAACAGCAGACGTTACTTAACATGAGTAAGGCAGATATTTCTTTTTTTTTTTTTTTAAAGATTTTATTTATTTATTTGACAGACAGAGATCACAAGTAGGCAGAGAGGCAAGCAGAGAGAGAGAGGAGGAAGCAAGCTCCCCACGGAGCAGAGAGCCCAATGTGGGGCCCGATCCCAGGAGCCTGGGATCATGACCTGAGCCGAAGGCAGAGGCTTTATCCACTGGGCCACCCAGGCGCCCCAAGGCAGATATTTCTTAAACATTCAAATAACACAGGAGTGTTTAAGGTCAACAGAACACTCCTCACTTACTTCCAAAGAGAAAGTATACTTAATGATAAAATATAGTTTAAAATAAAAGAAATGTTTCAGAAAAATGGTCATTTTTTTTTTTACTTCTTTTTCTTTTTTGTCTGAATTTTCTATAGTGATATCTATTATTTTTATTTTGGAACAGGTCTATAATTAACCAAATTCTTGAACATAAAACCACTGGCTTTAGGCAGCTAGTAAAGCAGTTTTGGCCTGACCTTGACCTCCCAGCAGCCCCAGACCCTTCCCTTTGGCCCTGCTCTCTGCAGCCTTCTTGCCCAAACCCTGGACCTTCCTCTCCTGCTGCCCTCAGATGGCCTGGCCTGCCTGCCAAGCCATTCACTCTGTCCCCACCTTGGGCTTCGTTAGCCCTCAGGACTCCCTTGTGGAACCAGGACATGGCAGAGGTCAGGTTGCTTCCGGATTCCTCTCTAGGAGGGACGTGGGGGCTGATTTGAAGGTGTTTGTCCAAAAAGCACAGCGTTTTCACTTGGATAGTATCTTATAGACAAAGTTTCCAAAAGAATTTTTTATTCCTTCTCTAAGTTAGGTTAAGTAAAAATTGTCCAGTTTTTAAAAGTGGGCATGCAGGGAGCCCGGGTGGCTCAGTGGGTTAAGCCTCTGCCTTTGGTCCAGGTCACGATCTCAGGGTCCTGGGATCGTGCCCCACATTGGGCTCTCTGCTCAGCAGGGAGCCTGCTTCCTCCTCTCTCTCTGCCTGTCTCTCTTCCTACTTGTGATCTCTCTCTCTCTCTCTCTGTTAAATACATACATACATACATACATACACACATAAATAAAATCTTTAAAAGTGGGTGTGCATACATTAGTGGAGAGACTTGACCATTTTCCCAGGCCCCCTGGTGTGCCCACGATGGGGAGAGCTTGATGTCTGCCTGCCCATCCCCACACTGCAGAACACAGAGGCAAACAAAAATGCCTCCAGCCTCCTTGTCCCCAGACATGTCATTGAAAATTCATCCTGGGCTGCCCCCATGGTCTGGGATTAGAGGTTTGGAAGTTTTCTCCTGAGGCTTGTTTTCTGAGCCTTACCCCTGCTTGGCTTCTCTGCTCTACTCTTCCTTGCATGGTTTTGAGGTAATGCAAGGTCAGACCAAAGTGGGCTGGTCAGAAACTTCCAGCCTTCTCTGGTGGCTGCTCTGGCAAGGTCCTTTTTACCCCAGATAACTCCTCCATTGCCTAAAATCCTTCCATTTGAGCACCATCCTCTTGCATTATCAATTCTAAATACCTACTCAAGAACAAACAAAAAGTTCATTTTCTCCCCCTGAATTATGAAAATACATAACTGCTTAAAACAGAAAAAGTAGAACCTTCCCCACCAAAAGTCACAAAATAGCCACACACCCACCCAGTACCTAAAGAGAACCGCTATAATATTTTGGAGTATTTCTTTGAAGCCTTTAAAAATGAAACCCTGAGTCACAATGATGATCATTATTGCTTTATGTAGTTGTGATCAGTCAATACGTAAACTTTGATCCTTTTTCTTTTTTTTAAAAATATTTATTTATTTATTTATTTGACAGACAGACATCACAAGTAGGCAGAGAGGCAGGCAGAGAGAGAGGAGGAAGCAGGCTCCCTGCTGAGCAGAGAGCCCCGATGTGGGGCTCAATCCCAGAACTCTGGGATCATGATCTGAGCTGAGGGCAGAGGCTTTAACCCACTGAGCCACCCAGGCGCCCCAACTTTGATCCTCTCTAATACAAACCATTTCAGCAAAAGCATTTTTTTTTCTTGTTATTGTAAATCCTGGCTCTGCTGTGCTCTTAACGATGAAATCTTGGGCACCTTATTTAATATCTCTGTGCCTGGTTTGCTTACCTGCAAAATGGGGGTAATACTACTATTTTACCTTACAGGGCTTCTGCAAGGATTCAGTGAGACGATGCAAAATTCTTTGCCCACAGGGAAATGCAATAAAGGTTAGCAATTCATCTATTGCTAGCATAGACATGGTTGATTTCATTTTTCAATGATCATGAATAACGCTACTATGAACACCTCTGTGTTTGAAACCTTGTCCGTATTGAGGATTAATTCCTAAGGAGAGATTCCTGGAAATGGAATTCCTGGACCAAAGGGTTAAGATCTTTTTCAAGTTCCTGATCCAGGTTGTTATTGACACTCCTGCCGGGAAAGACAAGAGTCCTGGTTTGATTTACTCTTCATTTATTTACTTCCCTATTTATTCCTAGCTTTCTGGAGATATAATTAACACATAACATTGTGTAAGAGTAAGGTGTACAATGTCATGATTTGATGCACTACCAGTTTGCAAAATGTTTTTCACAATATGGTTAGTTAATGTGATCTTCAGCTCACATAATTACCGTTTTGTTTTTATGGAGAATCCTGGTTTTAAGTGGCAATCTGTGCTCAGCAGGACAGGTAGGCAGGACATGAGCCCTCGTCCCCTACCCCAGCACACACAACTTTAGTGGGTGTAAGTTTAGAAGCCTCTCTCTGAACAAGCCTGACTGCAAAGCCTGGTAAGTCATCTTGGAATCATACAGGGACCTGTTAGAGTAACCCTCAGTCGAGCTCTTTGTAAAACAGAGGCAAGGGGAGCGCCTGGGTGGCTCAGTGGTTTAAGTGTCTGCCTTTGGCTCAGGTCATGATCCCAGAGTCCTGGGATCCAACCTCGTGTTGGGCTCTCTGCTCAGCAGGGAGCCTGCTCCCCACCCCCCACCCCCCGCCCCGCCGCCTGCCTCTCTGCCTGCTTGTGATCTCTATCTATCAAATAAATTTAAAAAAAGGAAAAAAAAAAAAAACACCCAGAGGCAAGGATCTGGGGATCTCACCCAAAGTGTGGTGAGGAATAATCAATGGCTAATGGCTGGACTGGACTTTTGTCCTGCTGGTCATAAAAGACCTTTGATTTGCTTGGCCACTTTTGAGTTTCTCAGGAAAAGTGATAACACGAGGCCAAAGTTCATGCCAGTTGGTCAGACTGCCTCCCTGCAGCACCCACAAGGCTTGGGGGAGACAGGGAGGATTGCCAGCCCATGAGTGCTGGGCCAGGTTCACTGGGGTTGGAGTCACTGGGGTTAGGAGACGCTTCCCCATTGACCCTCCCACACACCATACCATAGGAAATACCCCATGTTTCCGTCAGTCTACACCCAGCCCTGACACAACAGAAGGAGGTAGGTTTGACACACAGTAGACAGAAGAATTAGAATGAGATGAGGCTCTGCGGGGAGCCTGCTTCTCCCTCTCCCTCTGCTCCTGTTTGTGTTCCCTCTTTGTCTCTCTCTCTCTCTGTCAAATAAATGAATAAAAATCTTTAAAAATATATCTAGAGAGGGACTAGCCTCAACCAATACCCATGGGTATCCAGTCCTATCTGAGTATCATAAGGCAGAAGAAAATTTAATGACATGGAAAAATGTTCACAATATGTTGTTAAAGAAAATAATTGGGTGAAGGAGGAAAAGTGTAATTGCAATGTCATTTTGGTCAAAACAGGAAAACATCTGTTTTGTCGAAATGTGAGGTTAAGGAGGGTTGCCTGGGTGTCTCAGTAGGTTAAATGTCTGCCTTCAGGCGAGGTCCTGGTCTCAGGGTCCTGGTCTCAGGGTCCTGGGATCAAGTCCCATGTCCGGCTCTCTGCTCAGTGGGGAGTCTTCTCCTCCCTCTCTCTCTGTGCTTTCCCTCTCTCAAACAAATAAATAGAATCTTAAAAAAAATTTTTTTTTAAAGTAATGTGAGAGGGGCGCCTGGGTGGCTCAGTGGGTTAAGGACTCTGCCTTCAGCTCAGGTCACGATCCCAGGGTCCTGAGATTGAGCCCCGCATCGGGCTCTCTGCTCAGCGGGGATCCTGCTTCCCTCTCTCTCTGCCTGCCTCTCTGCCTACTTGTGATCTCTGTCTGTCAAATAAATAAATAAAATCTTTAAAAAATAAAATAAAATAAAATAAAATAAAAGTAATGTGAGATTAAGGAATATATATACATATATATTTAGTTATTCATGCTTTATATTTTCTCTAATGAACATGTATTGGTTGGGAAGTTTAAACTACTGTGAAATGTTTAATAAGATGATCTGTTCTTACCATGATTGACTGGTTGGTAAAGACATGCTAGAAGTGAAGTGACATTGTCAAGGTCAAGCCAAAACTGAGTGGACCATTGATTCATGGCCAGTTCTGTGACCCTTCCATTTGACAGGGAAGCAAACACCTCCCTAATAGCATATTGAGTGCTTTCGACACACAGCATCTGAAAGATCTGATGAACTGGACTATTCTCTCTCCCACTCAGTCCCTTTTACTGGATTCCAGGGACCAGTCATTGTCTGGAGAGTGTCAGTGGCTATAAGCGCATTCTTTCTCCCATTTCAAAGTATGCTCACCAGGTTTTCTTCCGCACTTCAGGTCAGTAACATGACCCTCGAGTTCTTCTGGGCAGAGAATCATGTCAGGAGGACGGGCTGTGAAGCCTCCCGCAGATTGAGCCAGTAATAATCTGTGACTCATATCTGCGGATAACAATTTTCTAGAAAGGTGTCTTTGGAGTGAGAGGACACTCCGAGAGACAGAGACAGAGGGGCAGCAAAGCAACATGCCTAGACTTACAACTCTGGGACTGGAAGGACCCCTTCCAATCACCTGTCTCATTGCTGCCTGATCTAGGAAACTGAGGCTTGGGCTGTACAGGCCAGCAGTACAGCCAGGGCCAGAAACAGCTGGGCTTGCTTCCTGAACATCTGTCCATGCTGTCCTTTGCTGTCCTTGCTCCCCACCACAGTGCACAGGGATGACACCACTCCTCCCTAGTGATCTTCCTTCATCCTATAGCTATGTCCCCAGGGGCCCTGTAAACCTGTTGGCGGATTTGCATGTTAATCTGGGTCAATGAGACCCATGGGAGGATCTTTAGTGGGAGAACAGTGGGGTCAGATCTGCATCTAAGGAAGTCCCTGAAACCCTCTGTCTACCATGGATCCATGGAAGCTACAGTGGGCTCAGGGAGCTGCTGGGATTGGTCCTGGTGGGAGGCAGGGCAGACTGGGCCAAGACTGGGGCAGTGGAGATGGAGAAGAGTGCGTAGTCTCCCCACGTCCTTTGAGCCCTCACTGATCTCCTCCTTTTGCATCTGTAGTCAGTATCAGCTAATGTCATACCCATTTATGGGCTTCTATTTGTTAGGACTCTTTTAGGGGTGATTGCACAGAAACCTGACTTGAACCAGTTCAAGATCAGCACCATTGAGCAGGGTCAGGTGCACACGGTAGGTCTTCAGTAAATGATGAATGAATGAGTGAACGAATGAAGGTGGGAATGGCTCTTGACTCCTGGACCATTGTTCTTTCTACTACACATTAGGCAATACCGACCTTAAGCCTAGATTCTATAACCCTAAGTACTCCAAGGCCCTCTCTTCTGGGCTTCCGCCCAACTCAGGAATCCCCTCTACAGCGAACCTGACACATATCCATTTGGCCTGTCTTTGGAATTCTCCAGGGACAAGACACTCAATGCTGCAAAAAAGCAATCCATGTTAACAACCAACCAACCGACCAAATAGTAGTTTAAAAATCAGCTATTTGAGTATAATTTATGTAAAATAAAGTGCACCAACTTAAGTGTAAAATTCAACAAGTTGGACAAACACACAGTTCCATAACCCCCGGCATAATGCTGTTTAGAATATTCCTAGCATGGGGCGCCTGGGTGGCTCAGTGGGTTAAAGCCTCTGCCTTCAGCTCAGGTCATGATCCCAGGGTCCTGGGATGGAGCCCTGAGTCTGGCTCTCTGCTCAGTGGGGAGCGTATTTCATCCTCTCTCTGCCTGCCTCTCTGCCTACTTGTGATCTCTCTCTCTCTCTGTCAAATAAATTAAAATCTTAAAAAAAAAAAATATTCCTAGCAGGCCAAAAAATTTTGCCTGTCTTCTTTTATGACCATTCTGGTCTCCCCACCCCTGGTCTCAACTTGCTGTCACTGTATTTTTCCCTTTTCTAGAATTTCGTTTAAATGGAATTACAGTTGACTCTTGAACAACATGGGTTTAAACTGTGAGGGTTCACTTTTTTGCAGATTGTTTTTTTCAATAAATACAGTACAGCACTGTAAACGTGTTTTCTCCACTGTACGATTTTCACTGAACACTTTCTTTTCTCTAACTTACTTTTTAAAGAATATGGTATTGGTTGCATGTAACAAACAAAAAAATGTCTTAATTGACTCTTCATGTTATCGATAAGGCTTCAGATCAACAAAAAGTTATTAGTAGTTAGGTGTCAAGGGAGTCCACGGTTATATGCAGATTTTCAACCACACAAAGAATTGGAGTCCTTAACCCCTGCATGGTCCAAGCAACAACTGTACACGTTGTTCAGTCATTTGAGTCTGGTATATTTCACTCAGCATAATGCGTGTGAGATTCATCTATGTTGTTGCATGCATCAGTGGTTCATCCCTTTCTATTGCTGAATGTTATGCCATTGAATGCATGTTACCATGATTTATTTGTTTATTCATTCAATGGGTTTATTCAACCCACCCTTTGGGTTGTTTCCAGCTTTCGGTTATTGCTTTTTTTTTTTTTTTTACTTATTTATTTGACAGACAGAGATCACAAGTAGGCAGAGAGGCAGGCAGAGAGAGAGGAGGAAGCAGGCTCCCCGCTGAGCAGAGAGCCCGATGCAGGGCTTGATCCCAGGACCCTGAAGATCATGCCTTGAGCCGAAGGCAGAGGCTTTAACCCACTGAGCCACCCAGGAGCCCCTGCTTTTTTTTTTTTTTTTTTTAATTTTATATATTTATTTAACAGAGAGAGAGAGAGACAGTGAGAGAGGGAACACAAGCAGGGGGAGTGGAAGAGGGAGAAGTAGGCTCCCCACTGAGCAAGGAGCCCAAAGTGGGGCTGGGATCATGACCTGAGCCGAAGGTAGTCGCTTAATGACTGAGTCATCCAGGCACCCCCAGCTCTTGGTTATTGTTAACAAAGTTTCTATGATAAGTCACATGTGCATTGTTATGTGGACATATTTTTAAAAATGGCTCTTGTATAAATGTGATGTCTCGGTTGCATGGGAGGCGTATGTTTAACTTTTTAAAAAGCTGCCAAACTATTTTCCAAAGTAGTATCTTGCAATTGTATCATTTTGCGCTCTTATCAATATGTTATGAGGGTTCCAGTTGCTCCACAGTGTGGCATGCACGTGGTATGGTCAGTTTTTGAAATTGTGGTCACCATAAGGAATGTGTAGTGGTTTTGCATTGTGATTGCCATTTGTGGTTCCCAGGTGACTGATGATACATGGGCTTGTTTGCCAGACACAGGAAACAGACGAGGTAGGGAACAATACATAGGAAATAGATGAGGTAGGGAACATGGGAGAACTTCCATGTTGGCTCTGAACTCTGCCTTCACAGAGATACAGGCATGTTGTCATTCGTTCTTTACACACTTACTGAGCACAGACTGTGGACTGCATGCTGTGCTGGCTCAGGGGATGGCCGTGAACCAGACAGACATGGTCCCTGTCTCATGAATCTTACAGTCAGGGTAACACATTCACTTCTTTTCCTCATGGCAGCTTATACCAAAAATAAGTATCTACCTGTCAAAGAATTGCTGAGTGATTAGGAAACATCAAAACAGATAGATTTATGCTAATTGTATATATTATATAATTTATGTTGATGTCTCATTAAGGTGTCTTTCATTTGAGATACAGGTACTTATTAAATATTTGGTTCTTTTTTTTTTTTTAAAGATTTTATTTATTTATTTGACAGATAGAGATAACAAGTAGGCAGAGAGGCAGGCAGAGAGAGAGAGAGGAGGAAGCAGGCTCCCCGCCGAGCAGAGAGCCCGATATGGGGTTCGATCTCAGGACTCTGGGATCATGACCTGAGCCGAAGGCAGAGGCTTTAACCCACTGAGCCACCCAGGCGCCCCAAATATTTGGTTCTTTCACGTGAGTTACCTTCAGGGAGGGATTCCACGTGGTCATCAAGGGGAGTTAGGAATTCTACTATCTTTGGGAGTCAGAGGGCTAAAAAACTGGCGCAAAGTCACTCAAAAGAAGAGCCAATCTTTGAACTCGAATCTTGGGACTTTAAGTCCAGATGATTGCTTTGAATAGTATCTGAGTACCGTTGGCATATTTTTAGTACGTTTTTAGGACTAACATACTACTATAATCAGTTAAAATTAAAGTCCAAAGGATTATGGTCTGGGTTATTTTCCAAAATGTTCTAAATATCTCTCCAAATCCCTCATTTAGCCTGTGAGTCCCCCGAGGTCCAGAGGGAATGGCCACAGAGTGAGTGGGAACCCAAGTCCATGCTGCTATTTTGTGAAGCTGCCGCCTCTCGGTGCTCACCTGTTTGCTTGGTCAGTCTCTGTTTATTTTATTTACTTATTTTTAAAGATTTTATGTATTTATATTTGAGGGAGGGAGAGAAAGAGAGAGCACGAGCCAGGGAAGAGGGAGGGACAGAGGGAGAAGCAGACTCTCTGCTGAGCAAGGAGCCCTACATGGAGTTCCATCCCAGAACCCCAGGATCATGACCTGAGCTGAAGGCAGATGCTTAATGGACTGAGCCACCCAGGTGCCCCTGTTCCTGTTTATTTCGTCCATAAACATTTAAAGCAGTCTGTGCTGCTGTGGGGAGAGGAGTGAGGGAGGGTGGAGAGAGCTTTAAGAGACCGGAATGCAAACCTCAGCCCTGCTACTTCCAAGCTGAATGACTCTGACAAGGAACTAATCTCTGAGTCTCAATTTCCTCATCTGTGAAATGGGAATAATAACAGCACTGACATTAGAGAGTTGCAGAGAGGCACCACACTGTAAATGCATGGAAAGCCCTCCCCTTGAGCTCTGGATTTTACTATTAGTTGACTAAATGAAGGAATACAAGCACTTAGCTCCCTGCTGAGCTCAGAACAGCACTGGATAAATTACACAATGGCCAGCTTTTCTATTTAATAATTGCACTGAAATTATTTTTTATGAAGACGGAATTAAAGGAAATTTTAGTAGAGAACATTTTTGCTAAAATCAAAATTCAAATACACTGTTTCATTTCTCTGTGTTTTCTCCAAACCTTTATCCCCTATTTGGAAATTGCATTAAAGTGATTTATTATTAAGAACCTGACAACAGTAAAAAGGAAATCCTAATGGTGCATTTTTATATAAAACCCATGACTCAAAACACTAACACTTTTCTTTTCTCCACATTGCCTTCCAACTTTTACTCAGAACATTTTTACTTTTTGGAATCAGAATGGCTCTCTTTGTGTCACTCTTTTTTGAAGACATTTTATTACTTGATGTTTGCTTCAACTTATTTAATAAATAAATCTGTTCATGAACTTTATGCTGGTGATTTCTAATGGTTCTGGATGATTTTACCCAGTAGAGTGCATCCACTGACCTACAGAACCTCAACCCCTGCGGGAAATTATATCATATTGTCATATCATTATATTCCACAAAATCACTAAATATGTACTATGTGACGTTTGAGCATCACCATGACCCATAAATGTTCAGTGTTAAAATTAGCCCACTTTATTTTATTTTTTCAAAGGTTTTTTTTATTTACTTGAGAGAAAGGGGGGGGAAGCACAGAGGGAGAGGGAGAAGCAGACTCCCCACTGAGCAGAGAGCCCAACGCGGGGCTCGATTCCAGGACTCTGAGATCATGAACTAAATGCAGAGGCTTAACCGACTGAGCTACACAGGTGCCCCATTCCACTTTACAGATGAGGAAACTGAGGTTCATATAATTTTAATAATGTGCCAGAATTCATACAGCTAGTGTTGCAGTAACCTATTGATGTGTAACAAATTGCCCCAAATGCAGGGACTAAGGCAATGACAACAGCTTTTTGGTTCATGATTCTGCAATGTGGTCAGGGTTTGGTGAGGTCGACTCATCTCTGGTCCAAATGGTACTGACTGAGGCCACTTTCCTGGAGCTGAAGGATCCATGATGGGTTTATTCAGATGCCTGCTATCTCTGCAGGGAGGTGGAAATGGGGGTGGGGGATGGATAGGCAAGCTGGTTTCTCTCTTCATAGTCAGTTGTCCTCTAGGCCCTCTTTGCTTGCCCGAGGTGTGTCTGGCAGGTCGGCTGGACTTCTTTATTGGGTGTGTGGCTTCCTAGAGACTGAAAACAGAAGCTCCAAGGTGTCTTAAGTCCTAGGCAGGATCTCACGCAGCACCTTCTCTGCTGCATTCTTTTGGTTAAGAGAAGTCATAGTGCCAGTCCAGAGTCAAGGGGAGGAACACAGCCCCCATTCCTGCTTGGAGGAGTACCGTGCATGGGGATGGGGGGGACTGTTGGCTGCCATCTTGATAGCTATGGAGCAGAGCTTCCAAACACAGACCTGCCTGACTC
Organism: Lontra canadensis; assembly: GCF_010015895.1. Taxonomy (NCBI): domain Eukaryota; kingdom Metazoa; phylum Chordata; class Mammalia; order Carnivora; family Mustelidae; genus Lontra; species Lontra canadensis. Next base: position 15,841,598 of record NW_022630999.1, read on the forward strand.
TGGGCTCTAAACTCAGCCGCCCCTTCCTGGTTCTACCTCAGCGGATGTTCTTCCCTCACTAGCTCTTTCTCTTACTTTCACTCATTTTTAGGCTAGGAATGGGGAGATCTGGTTAAGGGACAGGCACATTTTGGGTTCTACGTTGAGACAAGTCACCATCTGCAGAGCAAAGCATATAGCTCAAGCGCCTCCCCTCCATCTCTTCACAAAGGGGATCCAGATTTAATTTTGTTCATTCTGTTGTTGCATCTGCTTTGACGGAGGAAATCTGGGTCCTGCTATGGAGAAGCTCCTCGGGACTTCTGGGCAACAAAGAAGTTAACAAGGAGTTGTGCCAATTGGCTGCTCCTGAGCCATGCAGGATAGTGTTATCCCTGTGGGCCAGGGCCCTTGGGGGAAAGTAATTTGCTGACCTTGACTTTTCACAGAACTTGGGATGTGACAGAAAGAACACAGCTTACTCTCGCCAGAGTTTAGCCCCCTTCTGAAGCGCGACCCATGTGTCTTTGTTTGCTTTCTCAGTTTATACCTGTTGTCACATATCCTGTCCCGTTTAGCATCTGTCTGGGGCCCAAACCTTCCAGTGTGGACAATAAATTTTATGTATACCCTATCTGCCACAGAAACTGGGGCAAGTATTTCTCTTCCCCAAGCCTCAGCTTCCTTATCTGTACAAGAGGCGTAGCTCTCAATTTCAGAGATGTAGACCACCCTTCATCTAACCACCCTCCAAGCAACAGGAGCTGTCCTAGGCTCTGGGGGACTCTGTGGGCATCAAGACACTGTTCCTGCTCTCCTGTCTTGCTTGTCTTACAAGTTGACAAGCAATACAATTTCAGAGATTGAATTTATATCAGATAGCTAGGGAGACCTTCTCTAAGAGGGTGATATGAAGAATGGGAGCAGAGCCCAAGATGAGGTGAGGGTAGAACATTCCAGGTCAAGAGAACAGCAAATGCGAGGGTCCAGACTCAGGAGATAACTCATTACAAGGAACAAAATGGAGCTCCTGGTAGGGTCATGTTCTAGAAATTGTGAAGAGTCCCAACAGTAATTATTCTACACCGGAGGGCTTTAAAATGCTCTCAACAGCATTATGATCCTTAAGTGATCCTCAAAATGATTCTAAAAATGTTGGAGAGGTGGGACAGCAAAGTATGACTACTCCTGCTTTACGGAACAAAATATTCTCATGAATTGTCTTTGCATATTTTCCCAAAATGATTCCACTATACTTCTATGCTTAAATTTAATTTCATATATCACCATTATGTCGTATTGCTTTTGATGATGGGAATCTTCTGGGAACTAGAGACATCTTTATAAATCTCTTCTCATTATATTTAATTCTGTGGTTAATTCCTTAAGTGTACTGTTTTTGCATCTGTATTCCCAAGAGATATTGGTCTGTAGCTTTCTTGTGATGTCTTTGTCTGGTCTTGGTATCATAGAATGAGCTGACAAGTATTGCTGCTTCTTCTACTTTTTGGGAGAGTCTGCAAGGAATTGGTATGGATTCCTCTTTATTTATTTATTTATTTATTATTTATTTTTTTTAAAGATTTTATTTATTTATTTGATAGATCACAAGCAGGCAGAGAGGCAGGCAGAGAGAGAGGAAGAAGCAGGCTCCCTGCTGAGCAGAGAGCCCGATGCGGGGCTCGATCCCAGGACTCCGAGATCATGACCTGAGCCGAAGGCAGCGGCTTAACCCACTGAGCCACCCAGGCGCCCCTGGATTCCTCTTTAAATGTTTGGTAGAATTCACCAGTGAAACCATCCAGGCCTGCCTTTTCTATGTGGGTAGTTTTTCTGTTACTAATTCTCTTTACTTGTTTCAGGTCTGTTCAGATGTTTTATTTCTTCTTAAATTAGTTTTAAGAGTTTGTGTCTAAATCTATAAAGAACTTATCAAACTCAATACCCAAAGTACAAATAATCCAATCAAGAAATGAGCAGAGGACATGAACAGACATTTCTGCAAAGAAGACATCCAGATGGCCAACAGACACATGAAAAAGTGCTCCATATCACTCGGCATCAGGGAAATACAAATCAAAACCACAATGAGATATCACTTCACACCAGTCAGAATGGCTAAAATTAACAAGTCGGGAAATGATAGATGCTGGCGAGGATGCGGAGAAAGGGAAACCCTCCTACACTGTTGGTGGGAATGCAAGCTGGTGCAGCCGCTCTGGAAAATGGTACGGAGGTTCCTCAAAAAGTTGAAAATAGAGCTACCCTACAACCCAGCAATCGCACTACTCAGTATTTACCCTAAAGATACAAATGTAGTGATCCGAAGGGCCACATGCACCCAAATGTTTATAGCAACAATGTCCACAATAGCCAAACTATGAAAAGAACCTGGACGTCCATTAACAGATGAATGGTTAAAGAAGATGTGGTGTGTATGTGTATATATATATATATATATATATATATATATATATATATATATAATGGAATACTATGCAGCCGTCAAAAGAAATGAAATCTTCCCATTTCCAACGACGCGGATGGAACTAGAAGGTATTATGCTGAGTGAAATAAGTCAACCAGAGAAAGAAAATTATCATATGATCTCCCCGATATGAGGAATTTGAGAGGCAACGTGGGGGATTTGGGGAGTAGGGTAGGAAAAAATGAAACTAGATCGGGAGGGGGACAAACCATAAGAGACTCTTAATCTCAAGAAACAAACTGAGGGTTGCTGGGGGGAGGGGGGTAGGGAGAGGTTGGTTGGGTTATGGACATTGGGGAGGGTATGTGCTATGGTGAGTGTTGTGAAGTGTGTAAGACTGACGATTCACAGACCTGTACCCCTGGGGCTAACAATACATTATATGTTAATAAAAAATAAAAAATTAAAAAAAAAACAAAATTAAAAAAAAAAGTTTGTGTCTTTCCTGGAATTTGATCATTTCACCTGAGTTATCTAATTTACGGACATACAATTATTCATAGCATTCACTTATAGCCCCTTTTATGTCTGCAAGGTATTAATGTCCCCTCTTTCATATCTTATTTTAATAATTTCAACCTTTTGTCTTTTTTTCTAGATCCCTTTAGATAAAGTTTTGTCAGTTTTGTTGATCTTTTCAAGGAACCAACCATTGGTTGTATTGATTTTCTCTGTTGTTCTTTTATTTTGTTAATTTTGGCTCTAAGTCTTATTCTTTCCTTTCCTTTGCTTGCTTGAGGCTCAGTTTGGTTTTCTTCTTCCAGTGTCTTCAAGCAGAGGGTTAGATTATTGATTTGAGATCTTCTTTCCTGACACAGGCATTTAGTGCTTTATATTTCCTTCTCTTCTGCGTGCAGTTGTTTCACTTCGAGTCTGGGGATCCCTCTCACCTTCTCCACTGACCCTGAAGGGGCCAGAGCAAAATAACCGGGCCTAGAGTCAGGAAGCCTTTGCCTGGTCTGGATACTGACACTTGCTAACTGACCTGGGCTAAGGCCTTGCTTCTCCTGGGTCTTAGTTTTGTTTTTGTAAGACTTTATTTTTTTAAGTAATCTCTATACCGAGTGTGGGGCTCGAACTCACAACGCTGAGATCAAGAATAACATGGTCTGCAACTAAGCCAGCCAGGCACACTTGTCTCTTATCTATAAAATGATGAGGCTGGACCCATAACATCTCTGGGGCTGCTCTAGTCTAAACGGCTTAGAGGGCAGGCTCATATCTGACCCATCTTTATAGGTTTTTGGAGTGGATGTGTCGGCATAGTTGGTCTGATACCTACCATATTTCAAATAATGATGAACATAAATGGAACTTTGAGATACCAATGACAACTGGGATGTGGTATGAAATACCCATGATTTTGACAGGTGACAAAGTTATAGATACTTTTAATGCTGCTGTGATTTGTTTGCTACATTCATAACAGAAGGAAATGCTAAATTTCAATTAGAGGCTAGAGAAAAGAGAGATATAATTTTTTCCTATGCAAATTAACTGTCCCTTGTTAAGAAATCTTTGTTTAGAAACTGGTTGACTCCCAGATTCAAAGGTAAGCATGTAACCTAGTACTGGCTCATCAGAGCAAAGCCTGGCTTAGCGATAGGCATTTGAACCAAACTGAAAGAATCCGAGTGAATCCTGGACTTTTGCTGGAAGACTGGGACAGTTCCTTCGGCTGGATTTGCTAAAGAGGATTGGGTACAGTCCTGGATCATACACACCTTGCTTTCATTGGGAGAACCTGCCTCAGAATGAAGCCAATACTAGGAAAGCAAAGCTGAGAATGAACATTCACAACTTCCTGGCAACATTCCTCCTTTTAATGTGTTAATTACGGAAGCCAATACATTATCTGTTAAAGCTGGTTTGAATAGGGCTTTCTGTTCATTGAAATCAAAGCAGTCATAGCTAATACAGTCCCATAAAGCTTAGCAGAGTGCCTGGCACAAAGGAGGTTGCTCATGAAGGAATGATGAATGAATTTCAAACAACGTGGCAACATGATTAATATTATTTGCTAAATTCATCTGTACAGATCTGGCTTGATTGTGTATAAAAAGATGAAGGGTATACTTAAAGTAAGCATTCCATAAGCTTTGGTTGGCTGAATGAATAAAAAACTCATCCATTGCCATTACTTTCTATCTTTAGCTTTGACTATTCTTCAGTGACGTAACTGGGACCATATAAACACCTGCAGACCACAAGTCTAAAGTCATGACAGGCTACAGTAACAAATCAAGTTTGTGGGCCACTCACTCTGGTGTGATACAAAGGAATAAGATAGATCTATATTTCATGATATGGAAGTACATCTAGACACATTAAGAAGGAAATTACAAAACAATAATTACAGTAAGATTCCATTTTCATTAAAAACAAAATCTCCCAAATAAAACTTTGGGGTTCTCTGTGAACATAATGAGTGCATAAATCAAAGAACAAAGTCTGGAAGGCTACTCATGAAACACTACCATTGGGCACCTCTGGGGAGGGAATCTATTGGGTTGAGTTGGCTACAGAAATGTCTTTTCTCTCTGTTGTTTCCAATTTTTATATAAGGATAACATAATTATGGGTCACTTGTGTAATTTAAAGTAGTTTGTAGGGGCTCCTGGGTGGCTCAGTTGGTTAAGCTTCTGACTTGATTTTTGGCCTAGGTCATGATCTCAGGGTCATGGGATTGAGCCCCATGTTAGGCTCCACTCTCAGCTTGAAGTTTGCTTAAGATCCTCTCTCTCCCTTTTCTTCTGCCCCTCCCCTCCATCCCTCCCCACCTCTCCCCTCCTCACTCTCTTAAAAAAAAAAAAGAAGATGAAAATAATATTCATTTATAATGAAAAAATAATAAAACAACTGTGACAGAAGGTGGAATATTTCCTTTTAATCTGTTTTCTCCCCTGAGGTGTCTGTCAGTATTCTCAGGGAAATTGAAGATAGCAGGGCTGTGCCTATGATGCTCTGCTGAGCTCATGACATTGTGCCCATGATACACTGCTGTGCCCATGATGCACTGCTGTGCCCATGATGCTGTGTCCATGATGTATTGCTGTGCCCATGATACTATGTCCATGATGCTCTGCTGTGCCCGTGATGCTCTGCTGTGCCCATCATGCTGTGCCCATGATGTATTGCTCTGCCCATGATACTATGTCCATGATGCTCTGCTGTGCCCATGATACTCACTGTGCCCGTGATGCTCTGCTGTGCCCATGATGCCATACTGTACCCTCTCTACTTTGCCATGTGTGTGAGGCCATGCCCTTTCCCTGGACCTCTGTAGTTCTGGCTGCTCCAAGAGCCAAGGAGATTCCACCCCATATAAAACCCTCCTGGGGTGGCCTACTGACCCGGATTCTCTTCTCAGTATCCTGACTCCAACTGCCTTTGCTGCCAAACTACACACGGCCAGGATGATTTCTCCCGCAAATGGGAGAGGGAATCAGAGCATCTCACAGTCAGGGCAGAGGCCAGGGGAGAAGCCCATCCAATGAACATTTGCGATGGCCAATCAGTCTGTCTGTTGTGCAGAAAGGGAATCTGAGTCTCAGAGTGGGAAGAGATTCCTCTGAATGTGAGTTTCTTGCCAGAGGGAGACTGACCTGCCTCCCAGTTCCGAGCTCAGTTTAGGGAGCGTGCCAAAACTTCCACCGTCATAGCTCTCCTTCATGCAGAGATCTTGTCTCCAAAATGTCCCCGTCACAATGCACATCTGGTACTTAAAGAACACATTCAGCACTTGGCAACCTAGTTTCCCAGAGGAGCTGGTTTTTTGGTGTAGAAAGCAGATAGCTAGTTACATTTTATTTATTGTAAAAACAAAATTGCAACAGCAGAAATGAAAATATTAAAATAAGTGATTTCTGCCAACCTAATCCTGTTTCATGTGTTCAGATTTCTTATGTCCCTCTAACATATAGATTTTACATGTGCATTTCTGCACAGACCTGTAAGCATTTCATAAACATTTTTATAACCTTGTTTCACTTAATATTATAGATTTTGCCCCATACATTTTCCATATGGCCTTATTCTGCCTTCTGCAGAGTATTTCATCATGTAAATAAACTGTATATACATAAATGCCTCTTCAGTGTTGTTATAAAATATTTCAAACGTACAGAAAAGCATAGGAACAATACGCTGTGCAGGTTTAACCAACACTGACACTTTAAAATTATACTTTGAGATTTTTTTAAAGAAAATAAACCATTACAGGAATAATTGGAGCTCCCTTCTATGCAATGGACTCTAATCTCCCAAGACAAGCTACAGAACCTGCAAGGCCCAGTGCAAAGTGAAAATGCAGGAACTTTTATTCAAAAATCATAATGAATTTTGAGACCATGACAGCGGAGCATTCAGCCAAGTGTGGAGTCTCTCTAAGCAAGTGGCACAGTGAGATTGCACGTGTCGCACACTCCTGAAGCCAGCACCGATGCCCCTGATGACCCCTGTCATTTTCCTAAAAGCCATCTGTGTCTTTGCTGTCCCATGTTTATGCTCTCACTTCATATACGTGTATTGACCAACATTATGGAGTATTATTTGATGTACTTCAAAATATTATGTAAGCGGCATCAGACTCTATCCTTAGGCTGCTTGTCTCCCTTATTGTTTTTGTGATTAATCTGTGTGGATTCATGAAGATGTTATTGATTTTCACTATCGTCTAATATTCCATTATGTGATCTCACCAGTGTTCATTTTTCTAGAGCCCTTCTCTTTTTACCATAATTACCAATGCTGCAGGGAGCATCCTTGGCCACAGCTCTCCGTGCATGGGTGAGCTTTTGTCTACTCTTGGTGACGGCGATGTAGAATTGAATAGACCCCCCCAAAATCCCCCCTTGGGAGACTTCGCTCTGAGTTGCCTCTCCTCTAAGATCCATCACCCACTGAAGCCAGAAACTGGGTATCCTACAATTTCCCCATCATTTCCTACCTATGACCGAACCCTATTGGTCTAAAATACGGCTTTCACCCAACCACTCCTGCATATCCCTCTTGCTACTTTCATTGCCTTGGTTCAGGGCCCCAGCTCTCCCTCAGGCTCTTCTCCCAGCCCCTCCAGTCTCCAGCATCCCTATTTGTTAAAGAACCTATTACACCCTGGCAAACTGCATGTTGACTTCTCTCCCCTGCACATGGTGAGATCAGAGCTGTGAGTTATACAAGAACAAGGACTGTATCATGGTTCCCATTTGTGGGCCTGTAGCACAGTGCCTGGCTCCTGGCAGCTTCTAAAAATATCTGTTGAATCAAAGTATATGTAAACACCTTTCTGTAGTTTTCCCAGCTTTTGAATCAGACACCTGGAATAAATCCCAGAAAGACCCCTATTCATGACTTAGGATAATGAATGTAACACACAAAGTCCTTTGTAAGTGAACTTGATCTTCACAAAATTCTATGTCAGGCAAGATGGATAGGATGATCCTCGCCAAGGGGTCATTTTCATAAGGTCCCAAAGCCAGTAAGTGACAGAGTGTAAAGAACAGGTCCTTGGGTCTTGCCATCTGCTTGCCTTATTTGAGAGGGATACTAAATTTAGATGGTGCCCTTTAGTGTTGGGCGGCTGCCTCTTTAAATTTTGCTGTTCTGCTACACAAATAACAAGCTGGTAGAATTTACATCTCTGTAAAAACAAAACAAAACAAAGTAACCTTCACATTTATGAGCCTTTGTTTTAACATCTAGCAAATGGGCGTAAGGATCTTCTTACTCTGTGGGCAGATGAGGAGGAAGCACCTTTCTATCCTTCCCCTGATCTGTTTTTCCCATGCTCAGTGCCTATTTAGGTGACTGAGGAGGGTGAATGAAATACAGCCTTTGCACACGAGAGAGACAGTAGTAGCTGACAAAACATTGGCTGTTTAATGCCCCACACTGGTTGACCTGGAAGTCCTTTAATCATCATAACACACAAAAGAGAGATCCAGGCTCCCGGGTGGCTCAGTTGGTTAAGCAATGGCTTTTGGCTCAGGTCATGATCCTGGAGTCCTGGGATCAAGTCCCGCATTGGGCTCCCAGCTCCAAGAGGAGTCTGCTTCTCCCTCTGACCTTCTGCCCTCTCATGTTCTCTCCAACTGTCTCTCTCTCAAATAAATAAATAAAATCTTTAAAAAAAAAATCCTCTTTAAAAAAAAAAAGAAAGAGAGAGAGGTCTGCTAAATGTAGCCCCAAAGTGTACAGGCGTGTTCACAGGCTACCCCTACAGGAAGAAGAGGGCATTGACTAATGCCGGAAATGCCTTGCTTATGATGGATTTTCAAGTGCCAAAGACCCGCACCCCCAGCTCTGAGACCTGAGAATGACACCATCTGGGTGAGGTCTTTATAAGCCCCCCGCCACCCCGAGGAGAAACCCCCTGGGGCACGACACACAGTCCACAGCCCTGGCTTCCAGTCCCGGCTCTGCCACTGAAGGGCTCTGTGGCCTTGGTCATGTTCTCCTACCTGAACAGTGAAGCAGGTGGATAACACGCTCTCCACTGCCCTGCTGCAGCTCTAAAGTTCTATGTTCAGTGAAAGGTGGAGATGGTTCTCCGAATTAACAATACAAAGCATGTGCCTTTTTAGTTCCTGTTGGCTCGAGTTTCTGCCTCCTGGACAGAAACTGGGAAATAGGTGTGTTTCTAACTCCCTGTTAGAAAGAATCACAGAGTTGTGGGTGGCTGGCTGGCAGGAAACCTCAGTGATTATCAAGACCCATGTCCTAGCTCCCTTGCTCTTTCAAGAAAAATTCACTACGCACTCATCGTGAATAGAATACAACCAAGTTCACTGATTTATCCACGGTGCCCAGCACAGTGCCTGGCACATAGTAGGTGCTCATTAAATATTGGTTGAGTGATGGGCAGTTTCTTGCAGGAAAGTCATCTAGAAGAGCCTCTTAAATGAAGATTCCTGGTCTACTGTATTGTAATCTCTGGTAACAGAGCCCAGGTGACTGTCATGCCCTCCAGAATTTGAGACATGGTTATAGCATTCTATGGTTATAGCATATAGAATAAAGCATTCTTCTATTATCAGAAGGGAGAAAATGCTGATGTTTTTAATTTGGTGCATTTGTCAGTAGTGACCGTAATAGTCAAGAGAAAAAGGTTCATTTTGGTGGAGCCATTTCTGTGGAGCCTGGACGAACCTGAGCTTTGCCTGGTGTGTGTGCAAGGCAAACTTTCACTTATCTTGGGAGAGTCAGGGCCAATAAAAAGGCAGAGCAGATAGGAGTGAGCCACATGAAGTCCAAGTTTGGCATTATTATTGCCCTTCATTTGGAAGTCATAAAATAAGAAATGTGCCACTGTACCAGCTTCTTGGGAGTGGTTAGCTGGTGGTGGTGGTGGGGTGTTTCTCAATTCCTTTCAAGGGTCTGTGGCTTGGACCAGATACGGGCTTGGGTTTAGATCTCAGCTGTGTCCCTAACTTCTTGGTCTCGGGCCGATCACTTCAGTCCCTCGTAAGCTTTAGGTTCCTCTGCTGGAAACTGGACATGACAAGGCGGGCTCCTCAGGGCTGTTGGAAACAAGCTGAGACCATACACACTTAGGCACCTTGCAGTGTGGAAAAGCTTGGTTCGGGTTGATACCTATAAACTACACTGTATTTTGGCTGTAGGGCTTAGTAGAGGTTCATTTAGCTCAGCTCTTTTGATTTAAAGGGAAACAGCCTCCTTTGCTTAAAGGAAACAGCCTGACAGAGGGCAAGGGAACTGCACAAGATCACACCTAGCTCCTTAGGTTTCTGGAGGACTTCTATATTCAATGAAGAACTTGACATTCCGGGGCGCCTGGGTGGCTCAGTGGGTTAGAGCCTCTGCCTTCGGCTCAGGTCATGATCCCAGGGTCCTAGGATAGAGCCCCAATCCCAGCGTCCTGGGATCGAGCCCCGCATCGGGCTCTCTCTGCTCAGCAGGGAGCCGGCTTCCCTGCCTCTCTGCCTACTTGTGATCTCTCTCTGCCAAATAAATAAATAAATAAGTTAAAAAAAAAAAAAAAAAAAGAACTTGACATTCCTCTGTGGACCAGAGAGGGTGAAGAGGCTAAAATTGTAGGTGGCCTCTGATGAAAGCATTTTGAAATACTTTTTTTTTTTTTTTTTAAAGATTTTATGACCTGAGCTGAAGGCAGAAGCTTTAACCCACTGAGCTACGCAGGCGCCCCTGAAATACTTTTGAAAAGAAAGTGACATTATCTCAGGTGGGGCGTCTTCTCACCTGAGTTGCTTGCCAGCCAGAAGCCCGTTCTGAGGACACAGGGATTGGTGAGAAATCCCTGAAGCTGGTCCATTTGCAGCTGTTCCTTCAACACCAGAGTTTTAAAGACAAAAGCTGCTCTGGATGAGTGCTGTTGATGCCTTCCTTGGGAGGCCCTGTCTGGTACTGTTAGCTCTGCAAGGCCAAGGCCTTGGGGACTCTCCAGGTCTGGCTTCTCAGAGACAAGGGGCTCAGTAGTGGTCATGGGCCATACTGGATCTGGTAGAGACATCTCAGGAAACAGGCCTGCAGGGCTCTGACTGGGGTCCATGGGAAGTAGCAGCAAAGCCCATCGTGCTAATGGTGATGACCTTGGTGATGGTGGTGATGATGATGAGGGGTGAGGAACTCTCCTAGCCGCCAGCAGCAGGGCCCAGCCACTTGTTTTACATGCACAGATTCTGGCCACCCTCATAGGAACCTTACAGGGAAGAAACTGTGCCCCAGAGAGGTTAAGCAAATAGCCACGGACACATTTTGAGGGAGCACCAAGATTCAAATCTGGACTTACTGGAGTCCAAGGCAGCCCGCAGCCCATGAGTGCTGGAAGAAAGGAAAGGAACACTGGCCAGTTCCTTCAAGGGACATGCATGTTACCCTCATTTTTATAGAAAAAGAAACAGAGGAACAGAGTGTAGCTCTTTTTTCCGTGAGGTCAGGCACTGGGCCAAACATTTTGCATATATTACCTCTTCAATCATCATAACATCTCTATGAAGTAAGTAATTCTATGATCCTCACTGATGCAGATGAGGAAATCGAGGCCTGAAACTAGATGACTTGCAAAGGATCAAAATTGGGCAGTCTGACCAGGGAGCCCATGCTCTTGACTTCTTGAGTTGCCCAATATGGAGACAAGATATAGCAGGGCTGGCCCAGGATCCAGGACGCATGACTCCCAGGCTAGTGGTCCAAGGCTAGATGGAGGCTCTCTGTTGGGAATCATTGTTCCTTAAAAGCCCGCTGGCCTAAAGCCCAAAGAGTGAAATCACGCCCTGCAGTTCTGGGAACCTCAGACTGGAAAAGAAGGAAGTTCTTGCTCTGGTGTTCAAGTCTGAGCAGGTGGACTGAGGACTCTCCCCGTTTCCTCCTCTGGCTGGGAGGGAGCCCACGCAGGGTGGGCCGGGTGGGGCAGCCCTCTGGAGTGCCAGAGGGGAGGAGAGCAGGAGGCAGGCGTGCCCAATGAAACAGGCCTAAAACTTCCCGCCTTTATGCTTTTATTCAGGCGGTGCCCTCATCTGCTGCCTGGCAAACAAACAGGAGGGCATGATGGTGAGAGTTCAAGGTTGCAGTCAGGAGTCTGGTCCTGGCACCACTGACTCTGGGCAGTTTTCTTATCTGTTCAGTGTGTGGTGCCAGTGGTGGGGAATCCTAATCCTCTGGGTTTTACAGTTAGCTCAGTATTTATTAATCACCTACTATGTGCCAGGCACTGGAGACACAGCAAATGCAAAGCAGATTCAGTCCCTGCTTTCATGGGTCTTAGAGTCTAGTAAGATCTAATCTTCATGGGAACAAATGTAAAATGGCAGCTGTGGCCTGTGTTTTAAGGGAAAGGCCTGCAGAGATAAGGGAGCCCATGACAGCCAGGGTTGGGGGCGGGGGGAGAGAAGGAATGGGTTGACTGTCTGAGTGGCAGTAGGGAAGGATACGCTGAAGATGTGGTTACTAGGTGAATGGGCCCTGTGCAGGGGACAGAACTCTGCGTGTAAACCTGTTGTGAGATGGTTCATCGAAGCAACTGGGAGGCCAGGGGGCCTGGGGAAGCCGGCAGGAGCTTGGGCACCTCAAGTTATTGTGGGCCATGGTAACAGAAGTCACTGAAGTTTGGTGGGGGGCGGGGGGGGGGGGTAGGGGAGTGAAGGAAAACTTGAGGGAGACGGTCAAACTTAACAGAATATGGATCAATGCGTCCTTCGAGGTAAAGAAAAAAAAAGGCCACCCCCTCTTTGAGCCTTCCCTGATTTCTCCACCTTTGACCTATGGTGTTCCTCCCTCTCTGGGCTTGCAGCTCAGGTAGAGAAACTGGAATCGCTGAGGCAGTCAGACCCGAGCTTTGTCTTCCTGCCACTGACATGCACCGTGACTTCACACACAGCCTACCTTCTCGGGCCTCAGTTTCCCCAGCTGTGCAGAAGCAGGTTGTCTCAAAGGACCCGCCCAGCGCTAACGCAACGTGATTCGCTCCGGCAGGAGCAGGGGGCTGCCCGCATTGCTGCGCAGGCATCGGGCTGCTGTCTGGGGCATCGTCACCCCGCTGCGGGCGCTTTCCTCCCGGCCGTGGGCTGCGGGGGAGGACAGTGGAGACAGACGTGGCGCAGGAAAGTGGGGACGCGACCCCCGGCTCGCGCGGGCACCGCGCGGCCCCGCCCCCGCAGCCAGCGGCCCTGCGGCAGCCCGGGCCTGAGCTCCGCCCTCCGCCTCCCGCCGGCCTCGCTCCCTCCTCCCGCCTCCCTCCCTCCCTCCCTCGCTCCCTCCCCCCGGCCGGCTCGGCGCTGACTCCGCCGCACGCTGCAGCCGCGGCTGGAAGATGGCGGGGAACGACTGCGGCGCGCTGCTGGACGAAGAGCTCTCCTCCTTCTTCCTCAACTATCTCGCCGACACGCAGGTACGGCCAGCAGGGGCCGTGGGCCCGGGGCCAGGGGTGCTGAGCTGCGGAGGCTGCCGCCGCAGCCGCGGAGGCCGGGAGGCAGCGGTGGGCGCATTGGGGTAACGGGGGTGCCCGCTGCAGAGCCCCCCTTCCATGCGCCCTGCGATGCTCTGTTACAGAGCCAGGGAGTCGGAGCCCCCCCACCCCACCCCCCCGCACCGCGCAAGCCGGAGCGTGGGGGCCTATACGGCCGCCGGGGAGGGTCTAGCCTCGCTCGCTTGGAGTCCGCTCCCCCCGCCAGCAGAGGTGGGGGGTACCGCGTTTCCTTGGGGAGGTGGAGCAGCGCCAAGGTGTGGGGGACCCTGAGGCTGGCCCTGGGTGCCGGAGGCGCGCCCTCAGACTCCCGGCACTTGGTGCCGTACTTTCACGTGGACTTGGGGCCCGGGCTCAGGCGCCTGTCCCCGTCCCCGGAGTGCCCTGGTCCTCGGGTCTCCCGTACCCTCGTGGTGCTGCTGGCCTCCCGCGGCTCCCCGTCGGCGCCCGCAGCGCGGAGTTTCCTGCCAGTTGCCGGCTAAGGGCTTAGGGGGCTGCGGGGCACGTGCACATGCCGGCAGAGATAGCACCTTCCTGGTTTCGCTACCGGCTGAGCCCCCCGGGAGGAAAGCATGGCAGGATGGGGGTGGAAAGACTGTCTGGGGGCGCCTGGGTCCCCCTGCGGCGCGCGGCCCCGGTGCGCGCTCGGCGATGCTGGGGGAAGGGAACGCGAGGCGGCGTCCCGGGCTCTGGCTGCGCCTGGGAGCCCCACCGGCGACACGCGCGTGACAGGAGAGGGTGCTTTGGTGTGCCGGGGCGGGTGTGTGTGTGTGTGTGTTTGCGAGGGCGCTGATGTCTTAGAGACGAGGTGGGGGGGCTGCTCTTGGGACAAGCCACCACCGAAAATGCCCGCACTAGGCGTGCGCGTCCCCCACCCCTTCCTTGGTTTTCCCCACCCCATGCCTGTTGCAAGCATAAAGTTTGGCCCCATAGTTAGGGTTTTTTCTCTGGGCGTCTGGCTGCGGGTGGCCGGGAGGCTGGGGATGCGGCGGAGGCGAGAAGGAGACCCCGGATGCGGGCGCACCTCTGGACGCGGAGAGGGCCCGCCGGGCGGAACCGGGCGCGGCTCGCGAGGGCTGGTTTGGTACCTGGAGTCCGAGCGCCGGTGCCGGCTCGTTTTGCATAACACTGGAAGGGAGGGGTAAGGCGGAGGGGGGGCGGGCGGTGGGAGGAGAGAGAGGGAAACTTTGCTTCTAGTTATAATCTGCCTGTCTCTGGGCGGCAGCAGCTGTCATGGGACCGGGTGGGCGGGGAGAGGCTTGCAAGCTGACTCCTAGCCGTGAGACGCGACTTGGAGGGGACGCAGCAAGCCGAGACGTTCAGCTTCGGGCGGCGACTCCCGGCTGGCGGCTGGGACGGCGCAGCGTGGCGGGTGTCGCCGAGAGGAAGCCCGCTACGCTCCGGAGAGGGCCGGCCCTCGCTCGCTGCAGACAACCATGCGTCAGGGAGCCGCGGGGCCTCGTGGTCGGTGGCGGGCGTGCTGGGGTGGTTTCGGGGCGGGGGCCGAAGGGGTGGTGGCGTGTGATCGCGCATTCTTCGGGCCGGGGAGGTAGTGTGTGATGAGCGGTCTGCGCGCGCGGGTGTGTGTGTTTGTGTGCACACGCCGCGCGCGCCAGGCGCGTACCTTTACCTCTGACGAAACTGCAGTGGAGCTCCCGCGGCGGTCACCTGGCGCCGTCGCCAGCCCCGCGCCCACGTCTGCTCGAATGGCAGATCCCAGTCCCAGCACCACCACCGCCCTGCTGCCCGTCTCTCGTCCCGCGTCCCCTGTGCCCCCACTCTCTACCCCCGGCCAGCAGCCGGGACTAGAGGGACTGGGTGCGGGTGGGACCGAGTTCCCCCAGGGAAAGTTCTGTCCTCAGCCCTCCCACTTGCCTGGGGGCGGGAGGGGGGTGCTCCAAACCTCTGGACTGAGACTCGGGTGAAGGAGGCCTGAGATAGCTGGAGACTCGTTCAGGGATCCCTAGCAGGAGCTGTCCGTTCTGGACCCTGGTTTTAACTCCATCTTTGGTGTTCTTTGGCTCACCGATAATTAACTATTTGTCCTCTTAGGCGCCCAGCGGGCTTACTCTGCAGGGATATTTCACCCAAGGAAACTAGAAAATTGGGTAAGCAGGTGTCAGCAGAAGCAGCGCAGTGAAAGTTAATCTGGGACGTTTGCTTTTTTTATTTAACCACGTGACAGGCTGAGGCTCCTCCGGTGATCTTTGCCGGCCCAACTTGGGAAATGTAATTGATAGGGGAGCTTTGCAGCCACCCCTAGAAGGTTCATAGAGCCCAGCCGGAAGAGGACCTGGGCGGGCCATCACGTGCCTCCTCATTTTACAGTTGGGGATAGAGGCTGTGAGGGGTGAGCGGCTTTGTACAGGACCACGCAGCCAGTGGGTGACAGAGCCACCCAGGGCTCCTGACTCCAGGTCCTGTGTGTTACCTCGAAATAGCACTGGACTTGGAGTCAGAAGGCCTGAGTGGAGTCGCCTTCCCCACTCTCTGGCTGGGTGACCCCAGAGCAAGCCATTTTAACTCTCTGAGCCTCCTTTCCTCCATCTGTCAAATGGGGCTGGTGTTGCTGAAGAGAAGACCAGGTCGAGGTGGTGGGGGTGAGCAGTGCTTGCATGTGAGATGTCTGGGTGTTCTGGTGACTCCTCCTCCTCCAGCCCCTCCCTAACCCTCCCCTCCATCTCCCCCTAGGAAGTGGTGGGGAAAGTGAATAAAAAGGTAATTTATTGTCTTTATCAGAAAGACTTGTCTTCGGTGGCTAATCCAGAGTCAGATAGAGCGAGGACTTCTGTTTAGGAGACTTAACTTTTACTCATTGAGGCCAAAGTTCAGAAATTCTGCAGACCAGGGATTGTGAAAGTTTCTTGGACAGGTTTGGGGCATGTCTCCCAGAGGACTTTGGGTTGGCTTCACCTTTGCCCAGCCTGTGCCCCTTGCCTCCAGTGCCCTCACCCCCCATTCCTGCATGGCCTTCTCGAGCAGGCCTTTCCAGGCTTGCCCTGCTTTCTTTTTCTTTTGGTTTTCTTAGTCTGTGTTATGCAACCAAGTACTTTTTTGTATGTGAGTCCTGTGGCCCAGTAGAGGAGTCTGGAACTAGAGTTGTGCCTTTTCTTTCTTTGTGCCCCCATGGCACCTGCCACCATGCTGAGTTCCTTTGCTCAGCCCTTGGCTAGGCATGTGAATTACAGACAGGGGAAGAGGCCAGGGTGGTCCCTGAGACAGCTGGGCAGTGAGTATGGGTAGAGAGGAATGCAGAAAGCTATAGCTGTGGGCCATGACTTTGGCTTCAGAAGCCACACAGTAAGCCCACACTAAATATGGGTTGTTTGAAGTCACTTGGGACATCAGCCATAGATGCCCCAAATGTCAGAGTCGGCAGCAACTTTATAAATCACGTGGTCCAATCCCTTATCGCTGAAAAATACTTAATAGTAGAGTTAGAAAATACTGGCAAGCATAAAGAAAATATTGAAAATATGTAATCTTATCCAAAGGTAACCACTATTAATTTTTATATATATTTCCAGACTTTTCTTTCCTATCGATTCCTATGGATTCTGTTGGTCGCACAAAAATGAAGTCTTTCATTATATATTCATTGTAACTTGGAATCATACTGTTGTATTGCTTTTTTTCTCCTCCAAAACAATATGCTGTGATTGTCTTCCCACATCAATAAATATTCTACTTCATGTCTTATATCTGAATGGTTATATAGTATTTTATTGAGGGTTGAACCACAATGTATTTAATCAGCCCTTTGTTGTTAGTCATTTAATTTGTTTATAATTTCTGTTGTTGTGCTTGTAAGCCACGTTAAATGAATGTCTCTGCATATGTCTTCTTTCCTTCATTGAAATTCCTAGAAGTGAAATTACTCTGTCAAAGGAACTTTGCAGGCGTTTGGTAAACACATTTCTGGATTGCCTTCTAGAAGGATTGTGCTAATTTACACACTTAACCAGCGTTGTGTGGGAATGCCTGGTTCCCCATAGCCAGATAACTCTTGATATTTTAATTGTTTTTCATTTTTGCCAGTCTGTTCATCAATAAATTCTTTTACCCTTTTGTTTTAATGTGCATTTCTTTGATCACTTGTGATGCTTCCCACCCCCCCCTCCCCGCCCCATAATTATGGGCCAGTTTGGTTCTGTTCTGTGAAATGTCATGTTTGTCAATTTGGCCCATTTTTCATTTGGGATCCTGTCCCCCTGTTATTCTGAAACTGGATCTGAGTACTCAGAAGGCGCCCCATCACTCAGAGAACCGGGCTGGTGGCTTGAACATCTAGTGTCCAGTTCCTGGGTCTGCAGTGCTGCTGTTCCCACAGCCTCTGAAGCCGGGGCTAACTTCTTTTCCAAGCCAAAGTTCCCGGCTCTGGAGGGGCAGGTGGAAGGGTAGCTGGCTACCCTTTGGCTGGCTGTCTTTGCCCACCCTCCACTTGTGTGAGAACTGGGGAAGTAACTTCTTCAGACCTGAGCCCTGAGGGGACAGGTTTGCTGGCCTCTTGTACCTGAAGCAGGGGCTCTGCTCTCACTGGGGCTCCCTGGCTGGTACTGATGGTGAGGATGAACCCGGTGAGGATGAACCCAGAGAGGCGATGGCCCAGCAGCAGGGCCCTGGGGGCTCCTACTTCCCCTTCACCTTGGGGCTCTGCTCTCCCCAGCTGGTGCGGGCCAGCCAGAAGCTCCACCGCAATTGCTGGGGGATGAGTCACCCTTTTCCCTCTCTCTCTGGAATAATAGAAGGGATACTGGTTTGAGTCAGAAGCAGCCTTGCAAATGGGGGCTTGGGCTTGGAAGTGAGGTCATAATGTGAGCATTGCAGTGTTCACAGCTAGCTCCTCCTGCATGGTCCTCCACATTAGAGCTCCCTTTAGATGTCATACGCACCGCCAAGACTTTTTGCATGGTTGCATTTTATCCTTGTAAAGATTCTACAAAGTGGAGGTGCCACGACTGTTAGCATTTTAGAGGGGAGGATTTGACAGTTTCAGAGAACTCATTGGCTTGCTGCACATACCCTTCTTGCTACCCTGCTTTGGAATGAGTAGAACAGCCAGGATCAGGGGCCCGGTTCTGGGACCACATGACTCCAAGCTCAGAAGGCAGGGACTACTCTGTTTCTGTGCACCTTATTTCTAGCACCTCCAGCAAACGAAGGAACATTGCATAGAGAGAAGAAACTCATAGGCCCTCTGCTTCTCTAGGCCTCAGTGTCTCAGTCTCTGAAATGGGGATCAAAGGCACTAACTCTTAGGGTTGAGACTTAAATGTATGTAAAACGAGGAGCAGCCAGTTGGCTGCTGAGGAAACTTGAAATTCTCTTTGAACGCCCTTTAGAAGGGCAGGATTAAGTATAATGCAAACTCCCCTTCGCGCAGTCTTTTTTATGCAAAAAAGGGAAGCATAATTCCTTGCAATCTTTTTTATGTAAAAACGGGAAGCATAATTCTTATTCTGTGAAGGTGAAGGAAACCCAGATAAAGTCATTTGGAAGAGAATGAGCTGGGCCATTTCCTATTTCTCTTCCAAGGTACTCAGGTGTCACTCATTGATGCACAATCAATTGGATTGAATGGCTTTCGGTTCCTCTCCCCTTCCTCCCGTCTAGGTCCTTGTCCTTTCACGACTGTGGGAGTCCTGCAGTTATTAGAGTGCGTGTCTGATATCACTCCCTTTCTCACACATCACCCATGGCTCTCCAGCACTTTTACATTCAAGCCTAAACTTGAACCCTGATGTTCAAGGGCCTTCGGGTACTTGAAGTCCGGAGAGTTACGCACTTTATCCTGATGGGTCTGCTTTCTCTTGGGTGTGCCCACCCCAGGGGTGTCATGAATATTCTTCCTGGAAGTGTGAGCTTCTCTTTCTCCACCCTTTGCGTTGGCCTCCGCACTCCCTTGGAGGGCAGCCTCTCCGGGTCTGCTCTTTGCTGGCTGTGAGACCTTTGGTGGGTCACATAACCTCTTTGCCCTTCCATTACTTAAAACTGTTGTGAGAAGTCCATGCAAACCCAATGGCGACTGGATTTAAAGCACCTAACACAGTGCGTGCCGTGTAATAAGCACCAAATAATAGACATCTTTCCTGATAGAGGTCCCATTTAGTTTAGTCATTTAGGGAATCGCTCGGGATTGTCAGGCTCCACGAGGGCAAGGGTTTTCGTCTGTTTTTGTTCTCCGTTTTTTCCCCCACAGTGAATAGACAGGTGCCTGGAATTCAATCATTCTACGACCTCGCTGAGTGAATGAGTGTGCTCCCCCCGGAGTCCCTTCAGGGCAGACACCACTCCTCCTTTTGTTATCTGTAGCCGGCTGTGTTCCTGAGACGCGGCAGTGTGATAAATGGTTGTGGAATGGCCTGGAGTATGCGCCCCCCCCCCCACAACTCCACCCCCACCATTTAAAGGCATTCGTAGCTCACCTGCACTTGAAGCTCCGCCCCCCTCCCCATCCCCACACCTGTCCTCTAGGGAGAGCCTAACACCAAGTGTTCTGCCTCTGACCCTCACGTGGATGGCGCTACTTCCTGTCCCTTTGGGTTCTGCGTGCTTTTCCCCTACCGCTCCGGTTGACAGCCCTGCGAGGGCAAGGAAGTAGAATTTTTATCCTGAGCTGACTCTGTGGTTACCCATTAAGTAGATGATTTTGGGGACAGAAGAATGTTTTAGATGATTAGATGTAAGGCTCTCTGAAGAAGAGTTTTATCTGAAACACGTTCCTGTGGCAGATGCCCAGCACGTAGAGAAGGAGCAGCGGGGTGTGTGTGTGTGTGTGTGTGTGTGTGTGTGTGCGCAGAATGGTGTAGTGAGTCCCTGTGCTCCCATCACCCGGCTTCAGCCATTTTGGACGCATGGCCACTCTTGTTCATCCACCCACACACCGTATCGTGTTATCCGTGACTATCTTAGCGTGTATTTGTGGAGAGACTATTTAGTACTAGCACACGGTTTCTCCCTACAGCCAGGAGGTTGGTTCTGTTGTCCCCATTTTGTAAACGCGCAGGGACTGGGTCCACACATCGGGTTTTGCAGCTCGTGAGGGTCTAACCTGGGACGCTGGCCCCTGAGCTGCTCAGGAGGCTGGCTGGAGAGGATCCGCCCCCCCCCCCCCCCCGCCTTTTCCAGAAGAGGGTCACTGAGGCACAGATAGAGAAGCCATTCTAGCTGGAGGAGGCCCAGGTGCCAGGCTCTCAGATCCTTTCTGTCCTAGGATCAGGACTTGGGGGGGGGTAGTCTCCGCTTTGGGGGATAGACAGGTGGATAGTCCTCAGAGAGACACTGTTGCCCAGGTGGCCCAGTCAGAAGCCTGGGTTCACAGGACCGAGGGGAGGCGTCTGACCTGAAGCCCACAGCCAGGCGGGGGCACAGGGTCTGTAGGCCCATGATGGCAGCTAGGTTTCCTGGGGTCCCCACCCTGCCCTTTCTTTAGTAAAAATTTCCCCCCACCCTGCCTGTTCTTCAGGGCAGAGACTGATTTGCTGCCCAGGGGTAGGGTAGGAGACCAGAGAGACTTATAAATGGGAGGCTAAGGTCATTGATTAATTATCCCCAAAGGCCTGTAATTACTGCTCGGTCTTTTAGGTAAGAAAACAAACATTTGCTCTAATTATTTGTTTAGGTGGCTGAGAGGGCTTTGAGCCCTGGGGTCTGGTCTGGCTCTGCTTGAGGCAGTCCTGTGCCCTTGACACAAGGCTTCTTTGTGTCTGGAGCATCCCTCCTGGGGAATGGGACTTGGGAGCGGAGTTTGGAGGGTTCAGGGCTAGTTGAGATGATGCCTTGTAAAGTGCTTAGGAATGTTCAGTCAGGAGGGGCCATTGTTAGTAAGAAAACCGACACACACCTTGTAGAGCCTGTCATTTATCTTCCCACTGAGCTCTAGGTCCTTGATCTTGTTGAGGCCCTGAGGTTTCTTGTTCAGAGTATTGTGTTTTCTCTCCCCCTGTGCTTCTGGGGGAGCTGAAGAGGAATCCCATCCAGCCTTAACAAGGACGCAATATTGACTTTTAGAAAATCAAATCCAGTTAGATGCTACTTGAAGAGAGAAGAAGTATCAGAAAGTGGTTAAGAGCTCTCTTACCTTTGGAGCTTAACTGCCAAGGATTTAAATCCAGGCGCCTACCACTTACAGGCTGTGTGACCTTGAGCAAGTGTCTTAACATCTCTGATCCCAATTGACAGTGTAAACACCCATGTAAAATTGAGCTCTGGGGGAGCTGGGTGGGCCTTACAGACCGTCTGACTCAAGTGCCCTTACCTTGAAGTGAGGAAACAGGCTGGGAGCAGAGCAGGATTGGCTTCAGATCACCTAGCCGAGGCGCAGGACCGGACTTCGAGCTCCTGTCTGCGTGGGCAGGGCTGGCTCTGGATGGCAGACACTCAGCTGTCTGGGACCCACTGTCTGGGAACTCAGCCGGGCGAGCCCTGCTCGTCTGAGATGGATGTTCCCCAGCAGCTCTGCGGCCGTGTTTTTTCCCTGTGCTTGCCTGGCAGAACACAGCCATTTAGCAGAGGGAGAGCGAGGAGACGTTAGAAACCAGGCCCTGAGCAGTCGCGGCAGCCGGCCCACGAGTGGCTCCCTGAGGTTGCCATGGCAAACAGCCTTGGCAACGTGGCTGCTGGAGCCTTTATTTCTGGTCCCAACCTCCTCCCAGGAAGAGTGGTACCCAGGACACCAGGGAGGGCCCTGTCTTGGCTCCTTGACACCAAGGATGACTGGGTCTCGGTGCTGCTGGCGATCCCAGGCTGCAGCCCCGACAGCAGAAAATGTCTGTAGGCCCACCCTGCACAGCCTTCTGAGGCGAGCTCCTAGGTCTGGCATTCAAGGCCTCAAATGCCTGTCCATCTGTCAGTCTATTCCTCAGCCAGCGGGAGACCACACAACACTGTATCCCCAGCTGCAGGGACAGACCAGTACCATATTCTTAACATGGGCTTGGGATCAGGGGCTGGCCTCAAGGTACTTGGTCTGGCCCTGAGCTAAGTTATTCACA
Organism: Lontra canadensis; assembly: GCF_010015895.1. Lineage (NCBI taxonomy): Eukaryota > Metazoa > Chordata > Mammalia > Carnivora > Mustelidae > Lontra > Lontra canadensis. Next base: position 15,864,000 of record NW_022630999.1, read on the forward strand.
TAAGTATTCATAGTCACAGGTCATCTCCAAGGAGCCCCACTAGGTAGTCCCCACTCTTCTCTCCATCTCACAGTTGAGTAGGTTGAGGCTGACTTTGGAGGTCGTGCTGTTGTGCCACTCTGCAGTTCCTTCCCTGTACCAGGGGGCCACTAGGACTCCTCCCACGAGGTATCTGTCTCCTCTCCCCACCCCTTCCCAGCCCAGTGCGACTGCTGCGGCCTCTTCTCCTTACCCCTCTTGTAGGTGTGCCTTTTCTGCTCTGCGATCCCGAAGTCTGTTAGAGACCTCTCGTGTGCCCTCCCTGTGTACTCTGTCCCCCTGCTGAGTTTAGACCTGCCCTCCCACCACTCCAAAGGATAGACAGGGAAGCTGGCCCAAGGGGAGAGCTTTGACCATCCTGGTCAGGACTTTGCACCTGGCAGGCAGTGAGGAATCAGCTAAGGTTTTCATTAATATTGTTATTAATTGCAGTACTCCTAGAAGACAGCTCACGTTCGATGACCGCTTGGTACGTGCCAGGTGCTAGGCTGCGACCTTTGGGGGCATCATCTTGTTAAGTCCTCAGGTTGAATCCATCCAGTGAGGTTGGAACTATGACAAACCAGAAATGATTGACTTGCTCCATATCCCTCAGGCAGAGAGTGGCAAGGCTGGGACTTGAGCCTCAGGGCACTGTCTTAACCTCTCTGAGCACTCAGTCTTAACCACTGCAGTGTGGCTAATCCTGTCCGGCCCAGAGAAGGGGCTGGAATGGGGGCATGGGTGACATCTGCACTTGGCCTCAGTTGGGGGGCTGGGCGGAAGTGATGTGGGATGTGGGAGAGATGGCACGGAATGCAGGGGGCTCTGCGGCACCCCTACAGTTGAGGTAGGGGTGCGGAAGAGGAGTCGCTCTGGGGGAGGATTTGTGTGGGGAGTAGACATTTACTCTCATTCAGGGCCCACTGTCCCCACCCCTGGCCTTCCCCAGAGCCTTGGTAAATGTGAAACTCTGGTCCCAGCTTGCGATAACCTTTGTTTATGGGTTTATTCTTGACTGTTTCTCTTCTACCCACGAAGGACTGGAGATCGCTAAGGAAAGGAACCTTATCCATCTGGGTCGCCATCAGATCCCCCCGCCCCCCCTGGCTTAACGGCTGCAGGTACACTGTAGGCCCCCAGGAAATATTGGTCGACTGACTGACTGAATGAACAAAATGCTATTTGCTCTTTCAGGAAGTTCACCAACCGTTTGCTTGGCCCCAGAGACCTTTTCTCTGCTTGCAACAGTGCTAGGACATGTGGGTGAGGGGAGTTGGGGGAGGTTTTGTACCAGTCCCCACAAGGGGCCTACTGCCCTTGTCTCCAAGATAAGCGTTGCACACAAAGAAATCAAAGGCAAATATTTTTTGGAGCCTCCAGAACCCCCTATCAGAACATGCCTCCCGGGGACAGGTCTTTGTAGAATGTTAAACTGCTGTTAGGAATCCAGTTTGTTCCAGGGCATTGCTCTGGTTCAACTGGGGAAGGCCTCAGAGTCTTAGAATCTGCAGGGAGTTGTCTGGTCAAATTTTTCCACATCTTCCAAGGAGATTGAAACCAGCACCTTACACTGGGCCTTATGTCCCTTGCCCCTCTGCTTATTCCAGAGGGCCTGGGGTGGCTGGCCTCCACTCTGGAGGAAGAAAAGAAGAAATGCAGGGAGGTAAAGGAGGGAGGGCACACTTGGGGACCAGTGACCACACTCTGTGCCCAAGAGGATTAATTAACTCGATGTCATATCAATCTCGCCTGGCTCAGAAACCACTCAAGGACCCTATTCTATATAATATCACCCCTCACACTTCCTACTTAGGGCCAACTCACTCTTAGCTTACACACAGTTCTTACAGGCTTGGTGGTCCTGTCCACACCTCATGACTTCAGGAGCAGTAAGACGGTTCTGTTACTGTGTGTCTGGGTAGGCATGGGATGGGCAGGCGGTAGGGGGGTACAGTTCTACCAGAGGCAGAAACACGTGGACTGTAGCACTAGGGGGCAAGGAGGCCCCTTGTTGCTGAATATCCCATATGAAGTTACAAATGAGCTCATGGGTCGTAGAGACAGGGTCATCCCCAAGGACAGGTACATTCTGTTCAATGTTCTCTTTTGGAGGAAGCAAGGGAAAGTGAAATAGATTTTGGTGTTACCATCTATAACAGGAAGTCAGTGAAAAGCGGAAAGTTCCAGAGTTATCTACAAATTTTGCTTCCTGTGAGCATAAGTTATCCCCCCCCCCAATAACGCCAGGTGAATAAGGATTTGGTCTAGCCATAAAAGCTTTGAAAGTTAATGTCGTCTCTTAATGTGAGATGTTCTTTTTTGTATTTACAGGGCTGTATGGGGTAGCAGAAGTATGTAAGACTGGTTTCAAGAAATTATGTAGCCTTGGGGCACCTGGCTGGCTCAGTCAGTGCAACTCTTGATCTCAGGGTCGTGAGTTCGAGCCCTATGTTGGGTATGGAGATCACTTAAAAATACTTAAAAATTGGGCGCCTGGGTGGCTCAGTGGGTTAAGTCTCTGCCTTCGGCCCAGGGTCCTGGGATCCAGCCCCACGCAGGATCCCCCTGGGGTCTGGCTCTGCTTGAGGCAGCCCTGTGGCCTTGGCACAAGGCTTCTTTGTGTCTGGGGTGTCCCTCCTGGGAAATGGGACTCAGGAGCGGAGTTTGGAGGGCTTCAGGGCTAGTTGAGGGCCACCCCCTGCACCGCCTCTCTGCCTACTTGTGATCCCTGTCTGCCAAATAAATAAATAAAATCTTAAAAAAAATACTTAAAAATTACTTTAAAATAACATTTAAGAAAAAAAGATTATGTAGCCTTATGATTAATGAGAGCAAACTGTCTGCTTCAAATCTTAGCTGTGTGATCCAGGAGTTAGACGGCCTCTCTGTGCTCTAGTTAGCCAGCTTCCACATGGGAATACTAATACGTCCTACCTTCCAGGGTTGGTAGAACTAATCAGTGGTTCTCAACCATGAGTGCATATCAGAATCAACTGTGTAATTAAAAAAAATAATAATTATACGTCTGGAGCTGTCTCAGACTTGGTGAATGAGAATCTTCGAGAGCAGGCCCTTAACTTTTTGTGTTTTTAGAAGGCTCCCTCTCATGACATCCCCCGCTTTGGTCCTAAGCAATCAGATACTATTTGTAAAGTGTCTGGCATTTACTCTGTCATTCCCTTCCGTCTCTGTCCTTTCTGCTTAGGCTCAGGCCACAGGGTAGCACTTAGGATACAAATGATCCAGAAGCAGATAGAAGCCCCTTTCTAATGACTGTATAAAGCAGGGTGGCTTCCTTATCTGGCATTTCCATTTATCTTCCCATCAAATTCTGCGCAGTAGGCAAGAGGAGGAGAGCATTCCCATTTTACAGATGGGGAAATGGAGCCTCAGAGAGTGATTTGATAGGATCCTGCAGCAAATCCGCTTTCACATAATTGCCTTCATCCCTGTATCTGTATTCCTTGATCCCCAGCCACCTACCGACTCATAGGGCCAATTAGGGAGTGGGGAGTTGGGGAGCTGGAGGAAATCATGATTACTTCGAGAGGTGGGTGGGTTGAAAGAAGGAGAAAGGAAGGAGTTTGAGGGAGTGTAAACCATCTACAGACCCTCAGATTAGGGATCATTTGATTTATCAGGATGCTTAAAGATCAGAGTGTTGGTCATGGTCCCAGACCATATGGTATTTAGGAGAAGCAGTGGGATTTGAACCCACTTTTTCTGATGCCCAGCTCGCTGTCCTCCCAGCTGTACGTGCTGCTTCTATGGAGTGGACAGGGTGTGGCTTGAGTGATAATTAAAGTAGTCTTTGAGTTAGTGTAGTGAGGTCTTCGCAAAGGCTGTTTGTTCCCTCTGTCAGGATTCTTCTTCCCAGGCATCATGGCTTGCTGTTCCCTCTCCTTCTAGATCTTCAGAGACATCATGTCCTCAAGAAAGACCTTCCCTGACTCTCCAGTCCTGTCCAGTTTCTATCCCAGCACCATGTTCTCTTTTTTTAAAGGCATACACCACTCCCAGATACTTTCATGTTTATAAATTTATACTTGTTGGTTGGTGGCCTGTCGCCCCGGTGGGAATGGAAGGCTCCATAAGGTCTGGACATCGTCTCTCTGGTTCCCACTGTATCCCTACCACCAGGACCCAGCACATGATTGGCACTCACTGAGTATTTCTTTTTTTTTTTTTTAAGATTTTATTTATTTATTTCACAGACAGAGATCACAAGTAGGCAGAGAGGCAGGCAGAGAGAGAAGGGGAAGCAGGCTTCTTGCTGAGCAGAGAGCCCGATGTGGGGCTCGATCCCAGGACCCTGGGATCATGACCTGAGCCGAAGGCAGAGGCTTCAACCCACTGAGCCACCCAGGTGCCCCTCACTGAGTATTTCTTGAATAAATGAGTGAATGGATGGATGGATGAATGAACTTGTACCGGCCACTGTGGTAAGCTCACTTAAGTCTCCCAGAAACCCCTGGAGATGAAGCCCCATTCTTCAGGTGAGGGACCTGAGGCTCAGAGGGTGAGTGGTGGGGCTGGGGGATAGAGCTCCTTTACTGATCAGGCCCTCCCCATCTGGAGCCAGCAGATAGGTGTGACCAGGGTCCTGTCCTGCAGGAGTCAAGCCTGGTGTTCCAGTGACCTCAGACCACTTTCTCCCTAGGGTTGGGCAACAGCCCTTCTTTGTCCCATGAGTATGGGCTCAGCAGCACCCTGGGCCTCCAGCCTTCTCCAGCACTTGCTCTTTGTTCCAGTGGCTGAGGGAATGGGCTGCCTGGCTAATACTTTGTGGACCAGCCACCAGCAGGAATGTGGCGGTCTCCCACCTCTGGGGGTGAGGGTGGGGTGTTCTGCACCCTGGGCATGTAGCAGGTGGGTCTAGAGGACAATGGTGGTCTCTTGCCAGAAGCTTCTCTCCCTAGAGCCACAGTTGGCCCAGATTAGTGCATCAAGTCATGTGGAGAACAGAGTGGGCTCAGGGATGACATGAAAAGCATGAGAGGGAGTAGGGAGGTTTAGAATCCACCCCAGAACCAGGAGAAAGGCCTCCTTTGCTCAGATGACCTCACAGTAAGTTTTCAGTGATCCAGTTGTGGGACAATGAGAGAAGGAGCAGTACCAGCTGGTTCCAGGGGATGGACTCAGCCTGGGGTTTGGGTTTGGGGGGTCAGCAGAAGGCAGACTTGATTAGTTAAGACTATAGTTTCGAGTCAGTCTGAGTGCAGGATCTGTAGCAGCAGAGCTACCTAGAGCATGTTACTTAATCTGCCTGGGCCTCAGTTTCCTTACCTGCGCAATGGATCAAACTAAGCATTTCAGTGGGTGGTTGGAATGAGAAGGTGGTGATGTTTGAAGAGAGTGCTGGGCCTGGGTGCTAGTGGTATCAGTAGTAATGACAATCAGTGACCGATTGGTGGAGGAACCTGGAAGACCCCCTGAATTACAGACCATAGGTTATCATTTGATGCCTCTTTCTTTTTCTATCAGTGCAGCAATCACTCCCTCTCTGTAGGAAGCTGGGATTGCAGAGTTTGCATAAACCCTGCTCCTTGGCCTGGGGAGAACTGACCTGCAGATGGGCAGTGCAGAGGGAGTGTCCAGACAGCCTGTGTGGCAGACGGAGTGTGGAGGGGTGAGCTAGAGCTGGCTGACACCATGGGGAGGGGCACCCCAGGGAGAGACCAGCCTGTCATAAGGCCCAGCATGTCCTGCGGCTGGTGAATGATCAGTGAGTGACTCGGGGGAGACAGGACCTCCCTCCCCACAGGTGGAGGATTTGAGTTGGCCAGAGGACTCCTGGGAGGGAGAAGAGCATAAGGGATGGTCCAAGAGTCTGGAACCGTTAGAAGTAGGAGCTCTGAGATTTCCAGTCTGGGAAACTAGCGGGAGGCTGCTTAGGGTCATGGGTCAGGTGCCTAGGGCCTCCCAGGCCGGATGGTTGAGCGGTCTCACCCTGTGGTCTGCAGGCGTTCAGGCCCTAGGCATGGAGCGGAGACACAAGGCGGAGGCATAGCTTCTCACCTGCAGTCCTGACCAGAGGCCTTTGCCCAATAAAGCCGAGGTCCCCATCGTGGTGGGGCCAGGCCCCACACACCCACCCAGGTACTTGCTGGACAGGGAGAAGTTTGGTAACTTAACACAGTAAACCTTGCATAGATTTAATGATGATAGATACTGCCATAGTAATAAGTATTCTTATTCCTCTCACCACTATTGATTTTTTTTCAAAGATTTTATTTATTTATTTGACAGAAAGATCACAAATAGGCAGAGAGGCAGGCAGAGAGAGAGGGGGAAGCAGGCTCCCCGCTGAGCAGAGAGCCCGATGTAGGGCTTGATCCCAGGATCCTGAGATCATGACCTAAGCTGAAGGCAGAGGCTTTAACCCACTGAGCCACCCAGGCGCCCCACCGCTGCTGTTACCCCTTTTAGCATATTGCTGTGAAATTCTCAGTGCATTTCACATGCATAATCCATGTCCTCAGGAGGTTTTTGTTTCCATTTTACAGATTAAGAGCCTGAGGCCAGGGATGTTGAAATGTCTTGCCCAATAAGGTCACCATTGCAGGAACTGGGCAGGAATGTGGGACTTGTGTCCCCCGCAAGGGGAAAGTGGACTCAGGGGACCACAAGACCCACCTGGTCAGGATTTAGGTTTTAGAAAGGGCCTCTCAGCGCTTCCTGTCTGTGCCTTGTCTTAGACTGAGTTCCCAGGATTATTTTGAATCTCCCTGGAGCAGTGATCCCGGGTCTTCTCGGAGTTGCAACATCCTTCCGTGGTGTGATTTTGCAATAGTTGCAACTCCCCCAGAAAAGTGTAATTTCCATTGATTCCTCTAAGTTAGAGTTAGGGAAGAGAGTTGTTTGGAGAAGTTTGTGCGGGTTCCTGGTTGGCTCAGTTGGTTGAGGGTCTGACTCCCATCTTAGCTCAGGTCTTGATCTCCTGGTTGTGAGTTCAAGCCCCATGTTGGGCTCCATGCTGGGTGTGAAGCTTACTTTAAAAAAATTCTATATATATATTAAATAATTTAAAAAATTTTAAATTAAAAATTATATATATACACATATATATGGGGAGAAGTTTGTAGCTGGAGATCAAATGCCATGGTGACAGCATTGTACTTGGAAAAAGGTCTGGGCTCCATCCCTGCCCATCCCTCTTTGCTATGTGACTTGGACAAGTCTGGCCTCCTCTCCAGGCTGTGAGTTTCCCCATCTCTCCCATCTCTGCCATGCTGTGACTCATTATTTTTCTACTGTGGGGGCTGTCTTACCCATTCTGCTTGGGGTGGAACTGCCAGGTACTGGAGAGAGAGGGAGAAGGTTTTTTCCTGGAGACAGATGGAGCTAGGCAACTGTCACGGTGGGCAACATGATTTCCCTACATCCAGTGAGCAAAGCCTGGTGCAGGTTCCTAACTTCCCAGGTTTTGTCCCCTTTCTGGGTGACAGGTGCTGACTTCTCTTTGAACTGCACATTGGAAGAAATTTATCATGGGATCATGTGCCTTAAATGAGTGGGTTTGGAAGGAGGAGAAGGCGGAGGGAGGAGGAGGAACTCTAGGCAAGAGAATCCCTGATTTCCAACCTCCCCAGTGAATCACGGAACATTGGGCTAAGTCACTCATGGGGGTGGAAAGATTGGGCGAAAAATTAAGGAACTTCGGGCCAGGTTTTTTTTTTTTTTTTTTTTTTAAGGAGCAAATTATTCAGAATTCTTTACTGATAGATTATATCTAAAATTGATTTCTTCCTTTTTCCCAGACTACTGTTTTATCCATCTTGAATGATTTTGTAGTCTATAAAATTGTCTTTTATCTCTCTTGGTTTCAGTTAAGAAATATTTTAGCAGGGGAGGGAAGGTGCCGGTGAGTTCTGAGATACTGTGGGGGTCTGCAGACACGGTCGTGGGTGCTCTTTGAGGCTGAGATGGCCATCTTTGGGCCATGAGCCCTGGTGTCTCTCATGCAAGCTCTTGCCCCGCTCTACCACGAGGTCTGTAGTTATTTAAGGAAAGCTCACATCAAGTGGAAAAAGAGCGACCACACTAACCATACCATGTGGCCAATAGGCAATTCAACACCAGAGCTACCCAACCCCCTCAGGCTCTCACCAGCTGCTGGATTTTGCAGCCGCATGGATTAGGTGACTGCGGGCCTGACGGGCAGGGCCATATGCACACGCTGGGTGCCTGCGAGGGCAGCCTGGCCCACTTCAGCTCAGGAGACAGGATCTGCCTACATCCGGGGGGGCTCTCTTCTGAGCCTCACAGAGCAAGTTAATGTAAAAGTTGTCTTTTTCAGGTCATAAAGGAAGCTAAAAATTGTGAGACTTAAAAACAACCATTTTATATTACTATAACTCAGATTTTTAACTCCTCCATAATTTGCTGTGTGAACCTCAGAATGTTACGAAGAGCTAACTTCCTGCCTTAAAATTCCTTTTTTCATTTTATATTTTGTTTGTTGGCTCAACAGATGTTTTATGTATATATTTTTAAATTATTTTAAAATATATATATTTATAATTCTTAAATAATGTATTTTAAAACATTTTTACATATCATGAATTTATAAATTATTATATTAAAATACATATTTTTCAATGAACATTAAAATTTTTTTACTTAGAACTTTTTAAAAACAATATTTAAAAAATTTTTAACATTTGGAACTAACTCATCAGCAAAAAATAAGGTCACTGCCCTCCTGTAATCTCTTAAGAAACAACCAGTTTTAGCAATTCGGTGTGTTTAAATGCCTTTCAACCAAATATGAGATTATCTGTTTTAGTTTCATATCAATTGTATTTTCTTGTTCTGAATAAGCTGCAGGTGTTAATTTATTGAAACTTGAGAGAATACAAATAGGCAAAAGAAAAAAAAGTAATCCCAGCACCCAGAAATAACCAGTCAAAAGCAGTGCCTTTTTTTTTTTTTTTTCCTTTAAAGTAACATTGTAGGTTCCCACCTCCAGCCAAGCTGCCCTCTTTGGGCACACTTTCCCTGCCTTTCAGCTGGCGTTTGTGAGCCAATTTCTGCCTGTGACCTTGAGAGGGGGAGAACCTCAGCTCCAGGCCTAGTGTGACTGTCGCCCACCATGTGACCTCTTTCAGCCTTTCATAAATGGGAACAGTCCCTGCATTGCTGTGAAAATGCACATATCATGGATTTCAAAGCTCGTTGCAAGTGGTGGAGGCAGGCCACAGTGACTGCCTTTGTTTTAAGTGTAGACCGTGTCAGGTTTGGACAGTATCTGATCACCTCTAAGTATTCCACAGGACCGAGAGCTCTTATCCCAGGATTTGATCACTCCTGAGATCTGGCTCTTGGTCCACACGATGTGGGCCGCCTTTGTCTATCTGTACATTTGTTAATATGAACAGAGCACGATTAACACCCTTGCTGGTGTAATAAAGGTATTCCAACCCAGCCTTCCTGATTTAGAATCTGTTGCTCAGCTGGGCTGTTTGAAGTGTTAACTGATCCCCCTTGTGATTCGGGCTGCAGTTGGATCCCGGGTGAGGGGAAGGGATTGGTGGGGGTCCCTCGGAGCGGGCCCCGGGAAGATCCCGCTTCTTGACAAGTTCATTTTGTGCTTGACAGGTTTCATTTTCATTTCAACATACAGCAGCAGTGTTCAGTGGGAAAGAGACAATAGATGTGCTTTTGTAGTTCTTTTGAAAAGGTAATGCTCAAGCCTCCTTGAGGAAATTGTCAAAGTTACAAATGGAAGGATTGCTCCTGTTTTGGTGTTCCTGTGCCCTGAGGAGCCCCATTACCAATTTCTAACATGTTCTTCCAGAAAGAAACCGTGCAGACACCAGTATACATAGGGTCTGGCTTCCTACCTTCATTTTTTTGCACCAGTGGTAGCAAGCTAAGTACATCGCCGTGCAGCTTGATTGCTTCCATTTAATTTTTTATTTGTTATTATTTTTAAAGATTTTATTGATGGGCTTCATGAGAGAGAGACAGGGAGAGAAGGAACACAAGCAGGGGGAGTTGGAGAGGGAGAAGCAGGCTTCCCACCGAGCAGGGAGCCAGATGCGGGGCTCAACCCCAGGACCTTGGGATCATGACTGGAGCTGAAGGCAGACGTTTAACCGACCGAGCCACCCAGGAGCCCCTTTCTTCCACTTAATATTGGATCCTGATGATCATTTCATATCAGTATATTTAAAAAGATCTGCTTCATTTTTTTGCCTCGAATGTAGTTGATTTAACCAGTTCTCGGTTGAGCTTTGAAAGCATTCCTAATTGAGGCCTGCTGCTAGTCTGAGGGGAGCATCTTTGTGTGAGCGTTGTTTTGCACGTGTGTGATGGATGTGTGGGAAAAATACCTCCCCAGGGCAGTTGCTGGGTTAAAGGGTGTGTGCATTTAAAATTTGGACAGCTGCTAACGCATTCCCTTTCATGAAATTTTATCAGCTTTACATTCCCAGAGAGATGAATAAGAAATGCTTGTTTCCTCACACACCTTATGGCCTTCAACTTTTTTGATCTTTGCTAATCTTGTGTTTCTTTGGAGTTTTAACTGCTGACTTTCTCTCCTGGTTAAGAGTCACTTGTGTTTCCTCTCCCAAGAACTGCCTGTTGTGTTGCTGATTTTTTCCTTGATTTATATAGGTCTGCCTGTTTTCCCTCACTTACCCTCACAATACCCTGGGGTCTTCTTGGGCTCCAGCCTCCCTCTGGCAGCCTAGTTGGAGGAGAAAGCCCACTGGAGCAGAGTTGGGATCCGGACCCTGGTCCTGCTACCTTCTCGCTGTGTGACCTTGACGGAGTCACTTAAACTCTCTGAGTCACGGTTTCCCACTCTGTAAGTGAGGATGTTAGTTCCACAGCAGGGTTGTTGGATGAATGAGATGATCAGTGTAAAAGTGTTTTATAAACCGTGGAAAGCCATAAAAACACAGTCCTGCATTAATATTCACTTAGTTTCAAGCAACTGATAAGAGTTGAGATTCCTGAGACTTTAGAGGCAAGTTGTCTGGTTAAACAGGTGGGGAAAGGGAGGCCTGGGGAGAATGGACCTGCCCGAGTCGTAAGGCAGAGTTGGGCCTGACCAGGAGTGGGGTCCTGGGTTGTCTTGCTGTCGTCCGAGCCACAGGTGACATGCGGTTTCTTGAAGAGCATTCTGGTTTTTATAGGAAATGATCCCGACTTCCGTGGGAATGCAGTGTGGCTGAACCCTAAAAGGCTGCCCTTGAGAAATGAGAAATACCTAGATTGGACCCCAGTTCTGCCAGCTCTTTGCTGCAGCCCGTAACGCCAGGTGACTTCACTTTTTTGGGACCGCCATTACCTTCTCTGCGGCGGGCGGCGGAGGGATTACTGAGACCACAGTGGTCGAGCCCTGCCCGTCTGGCGCCTGATGGGACTTGGTAAATGGTGTCATTATCTGCTTGGCTTTGCAGGAGGCTTTGCAGGAGGCGTGGCAGCCGGGGAATCAGGGGGCCAGTGTCTGACGCTGGACACCCGGGTTCAAGGCCTTGCTCTGCCCTGCCTTGCTGGTTGGGCCGCTTACTTCACCTCTGACGTCATCACCAGAGTCCTCACTGCAAAGCTTTGATTTGAAGAATTAGTGGACTTTGAATACAAAGTGCTTATCACGTAGGAGGTGTTTCTAAATCGGTTATGAAGAAAGGACTTACCGAAGCACCCGGATGTGGCGGGCAGTGGCCCAGATGTTGGGGATGTGGCCGGAAAGAAGCAGGGTCGCTGGCCTCGGGGAGCTTGTGTCCCAGATTCTTGTTTATGCTGATCGTTGTTCTCGGTCATGGTAATAGCAGTCTGGTCAGTGTCCGTAGATGCTGCCTGGCCTCTGTCTAGGAGATTTAGAACACATACGCTGAGGGGATCCGGGGATTTTCCCTGCTCCTATAGACTCTGTGGATGACTTACTTCCTATGAGACGCTCTTTTTCCATAACTCTAGGGAACTTGACTCAGCCTGTTCCCTTCACCCCCTTAAAAGGGCTGGGGGCTGAAGCCCTGTGGTCCAGTGGCTTGTTTGACGTCCCACCAACCCTGGACCTGGCTTCCTGTCCCCTCAGCCTGGGTCTCTTTGCTTCATGCATTGTTGGACCACGGGAAGCTCCCCTCTCATCCAGCCCCTACTGAAGTCCATTTCATGTGTGCCCGCCACTGGGCTTGGGTCTGGGACACAGCAGCGAGCTCAGTCCTGCCTGCCGGGAGCTGGCATGGGGCAGCAGGAAACAGACGAGATGATTACAGCTCACGATGCTCCCCAAGAGAGAAGCAGTAAGGCCAGGACCTCACCCTCGCCTCGGTGGGGCTGTGTGAGCTCCGGCGGGAAGGGTGGTCTGAAGGCCCGTTTGGGTGACATTCATGCTAAGGCTGAGAAATCAGAAAGAGAGCAGGTTGCTGGAAAAAAAAGATGTTCTAGGCAGTGGGGACAGCAAGGGCTTGTCATTCCCAGAATGCACTAGCTGCCTGTGCAAAAGGATCCAAGGGAGGCCATGTAAAGAGAGCTGGCGTGTTTGAGCATCTTTTCAGAGGAGGCAGTGAGGTTGGTATAAATCAGAGCAGGCCCTGCCTGAGGGCATCGCCACGTCCGGCTGGGTGCGGTGAGTGAGCAAATGCATTCTAGACCGTGCCTTGAGCTTCAGTATTTGGAGCCAGTAGAATCCTCAAGGCCTTCGGAAGTGGCAGAATCGAGGCATTCCTGGATTCAGAGCAGCCCTGGCAGGCCCTCCTGACAGATGAGGACTTCCTTGCCTGCTCACCACCTCATGGTGTCAGCGCCCACAGCCACCGTCGGCAAAGTCAATTTCCACTTTTGGATCTGCGATTTAATGCCCTGCTCTGCAGAGAGCTGAGGTCAGGGAGCTAATTGGGGTGCTTTGTAGGAGGGAGGTTCTTAGAATTGGAATATCTGGGGCCCGGGCAGGGTCACAATGCAGAGAAACCAGCAAGGCTAGACCGGGGGCTGGGCTGGCCAGAGCCACTGGTAACAGAGCCAAAGTGACAGGGAATAACATGGAGGCTTTGGATTCCCTAGGATGCCACTGCTCTGGGAGGGCGTCCTGGTGCCCTGGGAGTTTCTGTTCTAGAAAAAGGCCAGATGGGCAGCTTGGGGTATTTTCTGTCCTGGATTAATCTCTCCCAGCAACAGCCTGGGTGGTGGGGACATCTTTCCCTTCCCGCCCCCTTACACCATGACCCTCATCCCTCATCCTGCACACGAACTGTCTGTGGTCATCTCCAGCTGCTGTTGGGGATAGAACTACCACATAATGGCCATGTGAAGGTACAGTTCGCGGTAAGGCTGAAGGTCACTCGGCCAACTCCTATCTGTATCTCTCTGGGAGGACTCTGTCAGGCCAGGTAATCCCGCCCTTGTTCTAGGTCAGAATTCACTTCTTTGATCCACTCATTCATCCGTTTGCTGGTCTACCTAATCAGTCATGCATTTGTTCCTTTGTTTATTTACTATGGAGCCATAGTTCAAGTTAGGCTCTGGGTTGGGTGCTTGGGGGCATAGTCTCGACAGGCAGACTGTCCACTGTCTCAGAGCTTAGAGTCCATGCACTGAGAAAGCAGCAGATCTGTGCCTTGCACACATCATTATCATCATCATCATCATCATCACCACGGTTACCCTTGTCACTGAAGCTGCATGTCAGTGGCTGCTGGGAAATGTACCTGCAGAGACCTGTAGTGGGGCCTGGCCGGGGGATCTGAATCCCTGTGGGGGATCTCCCTGTGTTCCTGTGCCCCGGGCAGCTGCTGCCTTTTGGGAGCTCATTGCCGTGGGATTCCAGGATCACCCCAGGCCGGTTCTGCCCATGGACTTGGGCCTACCTTCCAGTACCAATGGTGTCTTGTGTTTCTCCTACAAGTTTATATCATGCTTTAAAAAAAAAAATTCACCAGCTATTTAAGCATTATATATTATATATATAAGCATTATATATTAAGCAAATATATTTATTTTTTTGCATTTGACTTCCAGTTTTTACTTTAAAGCAGATATAATTAATTTGAAGAATTGGCTATTAATTTTATACCTTTTTTCACACAGTTCCTTTGGGTTCACATAAGGGTAGCTTGCCCTGCTTTGTTTTAAATTTTATTTATTTATTTAGAAAATATTTTTTAATTTTAATTTTTTTAAAGATTTTATTTATTTATTTGACAGAGAGAGAAAGATCACAAGTAGGCAGAGAGAGAGTGGAAAGCAGACTTCCCGCCGAGCAGAGAGCCTGATGTGGGGCTCAATCCCAGGACCCTGAGACCATGACCTGAACCGAAGGCAGCGGCTTAACCCACTGAGCCACCCAGTTGCCTGATAGAAAATATTTAAATTATTTATTTGTCAGAGAGAGAGCGAGAGCGTGCTCACACAAGCAGGGGGAGTGGCAAGCACAGGGAGAAGCAGCCTCCCCACTGAGCAAGGAGCCCAGGTGCAGGGCTCCATCCCAGGATCCCAGGATTGTGAACTGAGCGGAAGGCAGCCGCTTAACCGACTGAGCCACTCAGGCATCCCTCCTGCTTTTTAAAATATAAAACAAAAATTTATGTGAACATTTTTTATTACAAAAGAATAAAATTTTTTATTGAAGAAAATAACAGAAATAGACACACCCTCCCAAAGGGAACAGAAACCCTACCTAATTTCACTGTCTAGAAGTGACCACCATCAACATTTCTTTTTTCTTTCTTCCCTATACATTTATCCTTTAAAAAAAAGAAAAATCAGATCCTGTTTGTCTTTGTGAGTTTTTCACTTAGTGTTACATTGGATAATGTATTTTCATTAAGGTGTTACTAATCTTCATGAAGGTTTATGGAAGGTGTTTTCCATGGCCTTAAATTTTTTAACTCACCTGTTTGATGACAGCAGTGTAATTTTCCTCGTGGCTTTAGCTCGAGATTCTGTTTTGTGGTTTGTTCTTAGAGAGCCTGTTAAGTTTTACTTACAACTTCAGGCAAGTGGTTGAATTCTGTTTGCCTCTTTATTTCTTGGTCAAAGTTGAAACAACGGTTTCTCCCCGTTGGCGTGCAAGTCCTGGTGCCTGGCGTGTGCCTGGACCACAGCTGCTATGGGGGAGCGGGCAAGGAGGGAGAAGGGCTTGGGGGCCGGGTGCAGAACCTGCCCTAGACGACTGCTGAGCCGACTTGAACTCGAGCAGCATAGAAAGGGCAGTTCAGTGTTAGGATGGAACTCCTCCTCCTCCACTTGTCCTCACAAATCAGAGGAAGTTCATTTGGTTAAGAATAACCCAATACTGGGTTGTTTTCTGTCCTGGCTTGCTTCCAGCAGCAGAGTGGAGCAGCTGCTAGGCTGCTCCTTGGGGATTGGTGAGGGGGCCTGGACTGCAGGGGCCCCCCAAAACCCAGGGCCACCCACACCTCTCCTGCATATGGAGGCTCAGAGAGACTGAGCTGTCCAAGTCAGGCAGGAGGTTGGTGGCAGAGCTGGGATTTGAACCCAGGATTTTCCTAGCATGCCTTCCATTTTAGGCTCCTTCACCCACTGGGACGGCACATGTGTTATATGCAAGGAGCTGTGGGGGGACAGAACTGGCGCACACATCATGCTGGAGATATGGCCATGGTCAAGGACCCAGTAGGGGTGTCTGCTGGCTCCTTGCTTCAGCATGAGCCGTGCCAGGCCCTTTGCTTAGCTCCCGGACATAGCTGTGAGCACACCGACTGCTCTGACCAGTAAGCAGCAACCTGTCAGCGGGTGGAGGCTGAGGAGCCCAGTGAGGGAAAGAGCGCTGTGTAGACGGCGGGAGGCTCTGGGCTGCAGGCCCTGGGAGGAATTGCTGGAGGCGGAACTTCAGCTTGGGGTACTCTAACGGTGGTGCCCTGGCAGCTAGGGGAGGACCTTGGCGTTGAATGCCAGCCGGTCGTGGCTGGGTCTCAAGATTCTGTCCGCTGACATGCTGTGTCACCCTAGGCAAGTTGCTTGGCCTTTCTGAGCCTCCTACCCTGGTTTCAAAAGGGTGTGAGAATGAAATGATAATAAATGGACCCAGTGTATCTGCAGCAGCCGTGCTCGTCATCTCCAGCTTTGTGGCCGCGGTTCCTCGTGGCCATGGCAGCAGGTGTGCAGAGTGGACCTGCCACACCAATAAGAGAGGGACTGAGGCCTGCACACTTGGCCGCCCCTTGCAAGATGAGGAGGAGAGGAGTCATTTCGGGAATGTGCCCTGAGGTCTAAGAGGATTCCAGAGGATTCCATTTGACCTGGTCCCACAGTGCACACTGAGCATTCCAGGAGAGCCTGGCGGTCCTTGAAGTAAAGGGCAGGGGGCGGGTAGGGAGACGCGGGAAGGCTTCCGGAGCCAGGCAGTCTTCTGCTGCTCTGGCTATTAAAGTCTGGGGTGTCTGGGTGAAATTGTTAGGGACTGATGCTGGCGGGGCGGCCAGCCCCTACCCATGCTCCACAGTGCGGCTCTGCTCTGTGGGCCCGGGAGGGACCCCTCGGGGTCCAGTCCTGCTTCTGTGGCCCACGCACTCGACAGGCTGAGGGTCCCCGCTGTCTGGTCTCCTCACACATAACCAGGGGAGTGCGCAGTATTGCGGGGACAGCGGCAGACACATGCCGGTGGTTCTGTCCTCATCAGGGCATGGTGAAGCTCAGAAAGACGGAATTGCTTAAAGGACAGAGCTTAGTGCCTGCCTCCGTGAGCCTGCGGGTTTGCTCTCATGGGTAGGATTTGTGCCCGGACCCTGCTGCTGCCTCCCTAGCTCAGTCTGCTCCCCATTCTTACTCTGGCCAGGCCCTCAACCTCCCTGGGTTCCCATGAGGACTTCTGTGTCTGTAGGGGGGAGGCGGGGAGGGGGGTAAAGAATCCAAGGAAGAATCCAAGGCTCTCAGGAATGGAAGAGATTGTTTTATTTTATTCTATTATTTATTTGAAAGAGAGAGAGAGAGAGAGCAAGTGCATGAGCAGGGGTGGGGGGGAACAAAGGGAGAGGGAGGAAATGGGAGCCGGAAATGGGGACATGGGACTCAATCCCAGGACCCCGAGATTGTGACCTGAGCCGAAGGCAGACGCTTAATGGACTGAGCCACCCAGGCGCCCCGATGGGCAAGATTTTAGAGGACATCTTACGCAACATCCTCCCAGGCAGGGCTTGGATCTTCTAGCTGCTGCTTGCGCACGTGGAAGGACGGGGTGCTCACTGTCTCTGGAGGCCCCTTTTTTGTTCGGAGGACAGTGTTGGTCATGTGTGGGTGGGTGCTGAGCTGAATCTGTTTCTTTTGTCCTCTGTCTCTCTCCATGGACTCTCGCCCCAATCCCCTGGGGTCCCTTCTGAGAGGCGGATGGCCCTCTGGTCCTCCCTCTCCCTGGCCCTGCAGCCTCCCTCCCTCTGGCCCTTGGTCCTGGTCCTGCAGTTCCCATTCTGGGTTCTTGGGGGGAGCTGAGCCCTCACTGGGACCCCCCGTCCTGGGGTGACTCTTGAACTTTGCTTCTTTTCTCCTATTAAGGATAACTCGATTTGCTTTGGCTCTTCTGTTGAATAGAAGGCCTCGAACACGGGACGCCTGAGTGGCTCAGTTGGTTAAGCCGCTGCCTTCGGCTCAGGTCATGATCCCAGGGTCGTGGGATCGAGTCCCACATCGGGCTCCTTGCTCAGCAGGAAGCCAGCTTCTCCCTCTGCCTCTGCCTGCCGCTCTGTCTGCCTGTGCTCACTCTCTCTGACCAAAAAAAAAAAAAAAAAGAAGGCCTCGAACACTTGGTGTGATTCTTTCTTTTCTTGTGGCAGGGCATGTTGGTCATGGAGTTCAGGGAGAGGTGAGGGTGCTTTAAATCTCTTATTGAGGCCCCCTGTGCTCTGGGCCCTGAGTGTGAGGATTCTGAGTGTGTGAGAGAGAACCAGAAGGCTTTCAGAGACCATCTCCACCTGGGGCTTTGGCTGTTTTGGGGGCAGAGCCCCTTTCATTCTTTATATAAAAAAGTCAAAACAGAAAGGTTAGCATGTGATTTCATGGACCCCGAATGAATGCCACATACAAGCCTGAACTAAGAGCTTCCTTCCACTTTCGTTGTGCAGACAGGGAAACTGAAATTCAGAGAAGTACCCCACACTTCCACTTATTAGTCTGCTGGCAGAGGGGGCCTGGGTGGGAGGAAGCACTAGGGGCAAGAAGTGTGGGGATCAGGAGCAGAGGGGAGGTGGGGGGCTCAGCTTAGCCAGAGGCAAGGGCTCGCGGGCGTGCGCACACAGGAGCAATGTTCATGGAGAGATGAACGAACGAGGAGGACTCGGAGGGACAGAGGCCCTGCAGAGGAGGCTGGGTCCATCCTGGAGGCTGGAGAGGGGTGGTGGGAATGGGCTAGAGATGTGGAACTGGTGAAATCGTGGTGGAATCAAGACAGACTCCAGTACAAGGATGATGTGATCCTTGGCCAGTAAAGATGCCAGACCCAGGGAGACCAGGCATTGGGTTGGAAGACCTCAGATGCTACGGCTCAGAATTTTCCAGGGAGGGGAGCTGAGGCCAGCAAGGACAGGAGGCCGGGATGTGCCTGTGAACGAGTGAACTCAGAGTCTCAAAGTGTGTGGCATGGGTGGTCTGCTTGGTAATTTGGGGTGGCAGGTGAATCATGTTACTTCATTTTTTTTTAAAGATTTTATTTATTTATTTGACAGATCACAAGTAGCCAGAGAGACAGGCAGAGAGATAGAAGGAAGCAGCCTCCCTGCTGAGCAGAGAACCCCCCCCCCCCCCCCCCGCCGCCCCCGACCTGGGGCTCTATCCCAGGACCCTGGGGTCATGACCTGAGCCGAAGGCAGAGGCTTTAACCCTAACCCACTGAGCCACCCAGGCACCCCTTTGTTATTTCATTTTTATAGCTAGGGTACTTACGTGCACGTTTGAGAAAAGATAGCTAGTACATATAACATACTGCTAAGGATAGATTTAAGGAGGAAACAAATGAGTGGATGTAAAGACATACCAGGTAAGAAATAGAGCGGTACGAAGACAGGGTGGGACTCAGGCAGCTGGTGTGGGAACCTAGCTCTCTAGGATGACAGATAGATTTGACTCAGGCTGACCCCTGATCCCCGAGGATGGGCCCCTCTTAGGGCAGAGGGTACAATCTAAGTAAGTACTCATGCTCCTCCTTTCTTTCGGGGTGGGGTGCTTCCCAGGAATGGTGCTGAGAAGGAGGGACTGGGCAGATTGGAGCTATTTCGGTGCTTTCCTCCAGGACCTGAGCCTAGGCCACTTCTAGTCTGTTGGTGCACAGTGGGCTCCGACCACAGATGTGGGGGCTGGGGTCCAGTCTAGGTTGCCCCTAGCTCTGCCACTGAGAAGACGGGAAGGATGGGGCTGCACCCCCTGCTGATCTGTGCCATCTGGTGGCTGGAAGAGGTGCCTAGAGCCTGTCCAGCGATGGGCTCAGGTCGGTCTCCGGTGTCTGGGTGTGGAGGGCGCAGGCTGGCCACGTGGTAACCCAGGCACCAGAGGCTGCCACCGGATTGATAGCAGAAGTTGGAGGGGCTCTGCCTCGGAGGTCCGGTTGGTTCAGGGGGTCGATTAATTAATTAATCTTTAAAAAGATTTTATTTGAGGGAGAGAGTGCACACACACAGATACATGTAGAGAAAAAGGGAGATGCAGACTCCCCCTTTCCCCCACCCTTAGCAAGTAGCCCTATGCCCTGCTGGGTGACCCTGAGATGGTGACCTGAGCTGAAGGCAGAAGAAGCTTAACCAACTAAAGCCACCCAGGCAGGCGCCCCCAGGGTTTTCTTAATTAAAAAAATTATTAGTATATTTTGTTTTTGGCTTGAAAGGGGTTGGCAGAAAGAAGGAGATCAGCTGGAAAATCTAAATTCTTAGGTTACAGGGTAGAAGGATGGACTGACGTATCTTTCCCAGGTTAACTACAGAATACCAGACCTGACAGAGACTTAATGATCCGCTGATTTGTGTACTTAAAGGTACCAGTTATTAGGCTTTCTTTTAATAGGCCAGGCAGTTTGATTCCAGTTTCCTTCAGACTTGACTCTAAGGGCCCCTCAGAGAGGCCTTGCCAGGCCGTCCCTGTGCGCCCCTGACTCAGCCACATCACCCTGCGGGTCTCCTTCGTTGCTTCAGGACGATGTCTGACTCACTCGTGCATTCCCTGCTCCTCATCTCTCCCTCCACCAGAAGGGCCGCTTCAGGGGGTGATGGGGGAGGAGGCATGAGAAAGTGCGGGCGGTTGGGAGCTCTGAATGGTGGAATCATGGTTACTGATAGCCAGAATGCAGCGGAGGGAGTTTCCTTGTAGGATCTGATGGAAGGAAACCAAGTCAAATCTTAATTCAAGAAGTAGGGAAGTACTAAGGGCGTGCCCTGAGATAATCCAGACATTTCTTTTTTAGGCAAAGGAACCCTAGGTACAGAAAGGAGGGAAGAGCCTGCTTGTTCAAAACCTCTGTTTATTAAGTAAGAGGAGACCTCCTTTGGACTGGGAAAGGACAGACACAGGAGGCCTCACATCAGCCTGGCCTGTGTTGCTTCCCATCTGGAAGGCACTGAGGCAGCCCACCAGCATCTCGTTTGGTAAATGGCAAACCAGGAAGGTCAGAGGATCTTGCCTGGGGCGCTTGGGATTGGAGCCACCCAGAGCTGAGGGCAGACCCTCAGGGCAGGAGGGAAGAGGCGCTCTTTTTTTTACCTGAGTCCTTTAAGCCACACAGGGTGTGTGGCCTTGGGCATGTCACTGAACCCCTCTGAGCCTTAAGTTCTTTATTTCCAAAAGATTTCCAGAAATGGCAATAATAATGCCAGCTTCTGCAGGATTGTTTTTAGGATTAAATGAGATTAAGATCCTGGCAGTATCTACCAAGAAGTTGCTGGGTTTTTTTAAGGCTGTTATTTTAATAAAGATGTTTTAATGAATGCATGAAGAAATTTCATGATGACTGATCTGTGTGATGTGAGCAGAGCTTTACCTCTGAATCGTCAAGCAAAGATTGGGCCTTATAGTAGACCTGGCCATTGAGAGATCTGCCACCTTGTGGCCACTTACCCAAATTGCAGGTTCAGTTTTTTTTTTTTAATTAAAAAATCATTTTTTAAATTATTATAATTGTTATTATTGCATTTTGGTTTGGGTTTGAAAGGGGTTGGCTTAAAGAAGGAGATGAGGGCAAGAATCTAAATTCATAGGGTTACAGGGTAACCAAGAAGGATGGGCTAAGGTATTTTTACCAGGTTAACTACAGAATACTGGACCTGGCAGAGACTTAATGTACCAGTTATTAAGCTCTTCCTTAATAGGCCAGGCAATTTGATTAGCATTTTGCATACATCCTTTGTAGTCCGTTCTAGATGGCAAGGATCAGCGTTATTAGTACCATTTTTCAAAAAGGAAAACTGAGGCTCAGAAGTAACCGAGTAACTTGCTTGGCAGCACAAAGCCCACGTAGAGCAGAACTGTTACTGAACCAGGCAGTCTGATCCCAAGCCCTTGTGTGATCTGAGCCTTCTTTACTGTCTCTCAACCAAGAGCAGGCCAAATCCCAGTCGTGCTTCCGGACCCTACACAACCCTACAGTCAGGGGGTTGTGTTCTTGGTTTCTGCCCACAGCTGACCTCAAGAAACAGTATGTCACCCCGGCACCTGGGTTTATACCCTACAGTCCTGTCCGTGTGCTTTACAGAACACCCATCAGGATTTCACTGGATCCCACGAAGGTGGATGTGAGACGATGGAATGATCTGTTCATCTACTTGCCTCCCCACCCCCCACAACCCCACCCCCCGCCCCCACCTCCAAGTCAGGTGGCTGGCCTCTTTGGGAAGGTGGATGTTCTGTGCAGGTTTTTTGCTTGCACTTTTGAGAACCTGAGTGTGGAACCCGCCCACCATCAGCAGGGAGGTGGCAGGAGGGTGAGGAGGAAACAAAACCAGTGTGTTTCTTTCCAAGTCTGTTTGGCGGACGGTGCAGGCCTGGCATAGCCCATGTGGAGATGAGGACCGGTCCTGCGTTGAGTGGGTGGAGAGCTGTCCTGGCAACTCCCTGGCCCCCGGCAAGGATATCCTCCTGGGCCAGGGGAGGAAGTCTGCCCCAGCTAAGCGACAACAGGCTTCTTTCTCTAAAGTTGGACGCCTCTGCCTGTTTCCCACGCTGGCTTGGCTGGCAGGGAAGGGTGTGGGCTGGGGTGTAAAGTTCATGGCAGTGGGCTGGGACCTGAGGGGGTGTTTGTGCAGAGAGGTTCAAAAGCCCAAGGAGGCAACCCTGTACCTCCAGCCTTTGCACCTGCTTTAGGAGATGTGTCTGGGTGAGGCCGGCTGGAGAGATTCCCTCGAAATAAAATAATTGTTTAGAAATGATGGTGTATTCAGAGCTCCCAGGGGAGGGGTCGTCTTCCTGCTATTGCTCTGAGTCCATGGGATGCTAGAAAGCTCTGAGGATGTGTGGAGAGGTGGTACGGGGTCTCGGACTTTATTGAAGGGGAAAGTCAGATTTTACAACTTCAGGGGAATCTAGAGCCTTGTTGTCAAGGTAAAACACCTAGAAATCTAGACCCTCTTAAGTCATGAATTTATGGATCTCCTTTGGTCTGACATTCCTCCCAAAGTGAGAACACTTCTCTTAGCATTCCCGGAAGACGGCGTACCCGCTAATCTGTGCGCCTCCGGGGACAGAACATTCACTCCCATGGGGGGGGGATCCCATCCTTTTTGGACATCTGACAGCTTAGCTCTTCCTTTCATGGAGCTGAACTCTGCTCCCTGGAACTTTCTAGCATTTGTTTCTAGCATTCTCTTACATAACAGCTCATACTCCACTCTCCCTCCCGCCTCCCGCCACATGGGGCAGGTGGGTTCTTACGGGGTCTGGAAGCCCATCTAGGATGAGGAAATCACTGTGCTTCTCCTCGGGTCCTTGTCCACAGCTGAGTGGCCCTGGGCCTCTTCCTTCTCCCGGGCTTCAGTTTCTGTACTTGCACATGGATTGGGGCTTGAATTAGCGTTCTATGCCGCTCTAACAATTTCACACCAACTTATGGCTTAATGCAATACACACATATTGTCTTCTCATTCTGGGGGTCAGAAGTCCAGAAGGGGTCTCACTGGGCTAACATCGAGCTTTTGGCAGGCTGTTCTTCCTGGAGGCTGGAGGACAGAATCCATTTCCTTGCGTGTTCCAGCTTCTGAAGACTGTCCGAGTTCCTTGGCTTGTGGTTGCATTGCTCTTCTTGGTTAATCACACCTTCTGTGACTATGACCCTCCCCTGATTACGTGGGACCCACCAGATAATCCAGGATAATCTCCCATCTCAAGATCCTGAGCTTCTGTCTGCAAAGCCCCTTTGGCCCTGTGAGGTAACCACATTCACAGTTTCAGAGGAGGAGGATATGGATGTCTTTGGGGCATGTTGCTTGCCATAGGGATGGACTTTGTCCATCCTCTCCAAACCCCCCTCAGCTCTGCGCCAGCTCAGTGCTCCCCCTCAGCTGCTCCTTAGCCTCCTTCCTCTCTCAGGGTTGTGGGAACCCCCTTCCTTTTGCAGAGTCTAGCTTCCTAACGAATGCTATGGTCCTGCAGGTGCCTTCTCCAGCTGTCAGATTTTATTCAGTTTCTTATGACTCAAGTCAAAAAAGGACTGCCTTCTTACCTTCCTTCCAGGAGGCTGGTTTCTGTTGTCTGGTAGCCCCTCGAGGTTCAAAGAAATACATTATCTCTGCTCTCAAATTAAGCCGATCATCCAGTTAGGAGGAGACGTAGGCCCCCATGCAAAGTCAAGGCCATTATTCGCTATGTGACCTTGGGAGGTAACGGACCATCTCTAAGTCTCAATTTCTCCATCTGTTAACTGGGAATAGTAGCACCTTCCCTTCCCCCTAGGGCTGTGTTAAGATAAACATCAGAAAATATTATGGAAATAATGATGGAGCAGTCGTTAATGACTTAGTGATTAAATGTGACGCAGAATTCCTGTAGAGGAAGCTGGCTGTGGTTGAGGTTAATGGGACCCCTCTTGAAGATCGTCATCATTGCCAGATTTCATGTTCTTGAACCTTGAAGAAATGGGATGGCTGGTTTATTTAGGCAAAGGCAGGAGTACAAATGGAGGTCCCCTGCGTACATATGGGGGGGCTCTCGTGCACACACATGTGGTGCCCTTGTGTGTTCAAGCCCCCGTCCGCCTTTCTCCCCGTAGCCAAGCAGTGATTAGTCACCCCTTGGGCCTAATGCGTGCCTGCCATGCAGTTGTCCCCTGGATGGTGGACCCAGGGGAGACGCCTGCACAGGGCCTAGAAGCAGGCTCAGTGCCATTTAGGCAGGGCATTTGGGGTCTGGAGGAGGGCCAAAGTGATGTCCTCTAAGCAGCAAAGCCCAGAGCAGGGCCCCTGATTGCCCTGGTCTGAAGAGCTATTTAGGGGCAGGCTGGTGGGCCGTGGCGTAGAGGCGGGCACTAGCTGGGTGTGGTCTTGGGCCTGTGAGGTTGGATTTTGAGGGTGGGGAAGAACCCACACAAAGGCATAGAGTAACCACTCATCATGTGGCCCTGTGTGCTGCATAAATTATAGTAAGAAAAGTGTTTTCTTTTCCTCCGCCAATTTTGCATAGAAAGACAGCAAGCTGTATTTCTTTTTCCTTGTTCTTTTTGTTTGCCTGTCTGATAGCACCGAATGGACAGCCCCGTGCTTCCTCTACCTTACATTCACGGGTCTGCTGGGAAATGGGGAGCAGCTGGCTCTGGGGCGGGCTGGGGAGGCCCGAGTGTTAGGATTTGCTGTTTCCGGGATGTAAATTTCCCTACCGTGGGGTGCTGCCGATGTGATGCCGCTGAATGCTTTTCAGCCCCGCCCCGGCTTTCATCTGCTTTACATGTCATTTTAATCTTTATAGCAGTCCTATGGGTAGGTGCCATTGTCCCAGATTTGCTGACAGGAAACAGACTCAGAGAGGTGAAGGTTTGTAGCCCAGGCCCGCCAGACTCCGAACCCACGGGTGCTATACCGAGCCTTACCCCTGCTGTGGGCTTCATTCCATCCCCCCCATCATTAAACTGAAGCCCTCAACCCCAGTATGACTGGGCCTTTTGTACCGTCATGAAAGTGGGCTCTCTGCTGGGCTGGTTATCCTGATAAGAACAGGATGAGACGCCAGGGAAGAGACCGTGCACAATACACAGCAAGAAGGCAGCTGCCCATAAGCCAACGCCTCCCCAGAAACCAGCCCTATGAGCACTGTGGTCTTGGACTTCTGGCTCCTAGAACTGTGAGAAAATAAACATCGGTTGTGTAAGGCCCCCAGTCTGTGGCCTTTTGTTATGGCCGCCCTAGCAAGTGAATCCATTCTAATAGTACGGTCCTAAAGCCCTAGGGCTGTAGCCTGGTATTGTCCATTGATTTATTCTGCCCGCTTTTTCCGCAGGAGACTTGGCCTTGCAAGAGGTGCTGGGGAATATCTACGCAGCCGGGACCAACTGGGATGGGCAAGCCAGGATGGCTGTCCCCATTCTATAGTCAGGGAAACTGAGGTCACCCTTTGGGTCCCTTTCTGGGTGAGTGGTGCAGCCTCTGCCAGACGTCAGGCCTTCCCTCTCCCAGCCCACCAAGATGAGCGGGGGCTAGACCTTGCCTCAAAGGCACAGAGGGTTGCAGGGGCATTTCTCTCCCCAGTCTACCCCCTGGCTCTCAGGGAGGTGGATTTAGTGTAGGAGACCCTGGGAGTTTTTTTTTTTTTTTGTTTTTTTTTTTAAACTCTAACCCTAATGGTCTGCTGGCTGCTCTCTGAGGTCAGCCCAGGTGACAGACGGCTGGGTGTATCTGGAGAATGTGACTGAGTCTTGGGGTGGGGGTGGGGAGGAGAGGGGAAGGCAGGTCCCAGAGGGGCCAAGAGCAGCACTGGGGGGGCATCCAGACTGTCTGTGGCTTCTGACCTGTGGCCGTGGAGTGTGGTCAGCGTGGACATTGTCCAGCGGGAGTCAGGAGCCAGTAGAGAAACAGATCGGGGGTCACGCTGGCCCCACACCCGTGATTGAACAGAGAGCCTTCTGAGGGCGGCACTCTCATCAGCTCTGGGTTGGGGTTACCACGAGACCTGTGATGCGCAGGCGTGCGGGCCAGGCTCGCTGTTGGGTGGGAGTGTGTTTCAGCAGCTTTGGTGGTGAAGGCCCATGCTGTGGGCTTGCCGGGTTGCTGAGGGTGTCCTGTCACTCTGAGGGTGTTTGGGGGGCCCGCTACCTGCCTTTTGTTAACACAAACAGACCCCAAAAGAAACACAGCTGTGCCTGCCAAGCCTGATGCCCCCCAGTGTCCTCTGCTATCCTGTCAGAGTCTTTGCCCCGGGGTCTTGGGTACGTGACTGAACCTGGCCGTTGCTGCCCACCAGAGGGAAAACTGCTCTGGCTCCTTCTCTGGCTCATGGGCAGGAGTGGGGCAAGGCAGCTTCTCCTCTCCCTGCCAGGCTGCTCTGCTCCAGCCTGGCCCCTCCTGGTCCCCTCCCTATGAAGGGCAGCTCCCCCTCAGCCTTGGGAGATTTGAAATGACTGTTGAACTCCTACTCACTCTCCAGAGCCCAACTCCTCTTCCAGGAAACCTTCCCTAATGGATTTTCTTTCCCCACCCCTGATTGATCACTGCCCGTTTGGGTTTCTGTCTCCCAGCTCTGCATGTTGCCTCCCCAGTAGGATTTACTCCTTGCCTGAATAAGCAATATTATTGAGTCCCCAGCATCCACCAGCACTGGGCAAGTGAACAAGATGGCATCCCACCTTCGTGGAAAGGGATGAGGTGGGGGGAAGACAGACAATAATCGAGTATCCAAATCAGTGTGCGTGATGCATTGAGTGAGTGCTGCAGAGCTAACAGATGTGGTGGTGGGAGGCTGAACAGCCAGGGAGGTCTGCCGAGATGGCCCAGGCAGGGTGGCTTTTAGTTTAGTTGGAGGCAAAGGCGAGGAGGTGGAGGCAGGTGGCGCGGTGGGATCTGCCTTTCTGGGAGGGAGCTGGCTGTGAACTTCTAAAGGAGGAGACCTACCTGATTGCCTGGGAATCTCTGGGACTGGGTGATGGTGGACAGGGCCTGGTGTGCCAGACCCTCCTGCCCTTCCTGGTGTTTCTCTAGGATACTGGTGTGCTGTCCCCAGGATCCCCCACAGCCCTGTGTGGGGCCCTCTGGCAGCTGGTGTGCCCAGTCCATCAGAAAGGAGGGGTCTGCAGGTGTGACTCAGGGCCCTAGCCCAAGCTCTGCCTGTTTTGGCCATTTTAGCACCAGTTAGGAGAGCAAATCAGGGCTTTGTGCTGGGTTACCCTTTAAGCTCTGACCTGAAGCCCTTTGTGTAGAAACTAGGATCAGTAGGGGCATCTGAGGCCCAGTGGGAAGTCCAGGGGTGGGCGGTACATCGTAGCAGCCATGAAGTGGAGAGCCTGGCGAAGCCCCCTGCCCCTCTCTGTTGAGAGGGCACCGTAGTGTTGCTGCTGACTAACTGTGTGCACTGAGCCCCAATTTCCCCACCTACAGAGTGGGGCTAAAAATATTACATACTTGGGGCGCCTGGGTGGCTCAGTGGGTTAAAGCCTCTGCCTTCGGCTCAGGTCATGGTCTCAGAGTCCTGGGATCGAGCCCCACATCGGGCTCTCTGCTCCGCAGGGAGCCTGCTTTCTCCTCTCTCTGCCTGCCTCTCTGCCTAGTTATGATTTCTCTCTGTCAAATAAAATATTAAAAAAAATTACATACTTATTGGGGGGAGAGACATAGTCCTTACGAAGTTTAAGGGGGATGACACCAGGAAAGCACTCAACAGGGGGCCTGGCCCTGAGTAAGGGCTCAGGAAAGATTGGCTCCTGCCATCCTCCCTCTGGAATCTGGTCCCATGATGACCTGGGTGACCACCGTTGTCAGAGCTGAGCATTACGGGGTTCTGGGGGTGATCTCGCAGATTTGACATCAAAGCATTCATTCAGCTTGCATGCTGCGTCCCAGGTAGAAACCAGGCCTTTCAGGGTGCCTGGTG
Organism: Lontra canadensis; assembly: GCF_010015895.1. Lineage (NCBI taxonomy): Eukaryota > Metazoa > Chordata > Mammalia > Carnivora > Mustelidae > Lontra > Lontra canadensis. The sequence goes on from NW_022630999.1 coordinate 15,891,972, forward strand.
TTCAGGGATACGCATGACTGAGGGCCTGCCCCATGTGTGAGCTGACTGCTGGGCAGGGTCTAAGCCTCACCCCGTGTCCCCTCTGCCTCTCCCCTGCACTGCTTGCTCCCCTCTGTAGCTAGGCCCTGTTGGCTTGCTCAGAAAATGGCTGCAGTTCTCCACTACCTGCTCAGAGAATGGGGTTGCAGGGTTGAGAGCTGAGGGCTTTGGCCCAGGGGTTGGGTTCTATGCCCAGGTCTCAGGGTCCTCTGGAGAACTGGTTTACAGTGTGGATTCCAAGTCTCCTCCCAGGTATTTCCTTGGTCTGTCATCGGGGCTGGCCTGTGTGGGTTTATAAGTCTCATGGGTGGGTTGCTTTCATGTAGCTGCTGGTCCACAGACTGGCATTGGGAGGCCATGAATCTGCACTGAACAGAGAGGAAACTGAGGCCCAGCAGGGGAAGTGGGGACTTGGCCAAGGCCCCAGAGTGGAGATTGATTGACAGAGCTAAAACCTCACTCTAAGACTTGAGGACTCCAAATCCAGTGTTCCTCGCCGTCCAGCATAGCCTTTTGGAGTGGTTCCTCCACCTTCACTCCTGACAGACCTGGGGCTGTGGCCCAGCTGAGCGACCTGTCGCCCAGGTCAGAGAGCAGGGTGAGCTGTGGCTGATGTTTGCAGCTGCAGGGTGGGCACTGGTGATGAGCTATTTACACGGCTTCCCCTGCACTGGCCGCCCCTTTCTCCTTTGGTAGGGCGTGTTCATGCATAGTGAAGGGTGTGTGTGTGTAGGAGTGGCTCCCTGCCTTGAGGCGGCTGAGAATGCATTTCTGTGGGGCAGGGGCAGGGGCAGGGGCATGGCAAGAAATGGGGGACAGATGGAGTCTCAGGTGTCTTGCCTCCTTTATCACCCACTGACTCAGGCAGTGTCCCTGGCCTTCATTTCCTTATCTTCAAAGCGGCTCAATCATCCGTGCCCTGCCCACTGCCCAGGTTGCTTGGAGGATAGAGTGAGGCTTGCAGAGGCTTCCTGGAAGGGAGAAAATCATGTCTGAGATGTCACACAAGGGGAAACTCCCCTTGCAGCGCCCGGGGCAGACAGAACTAATCAATCACTACTCTCTGTCCTCTGAATCTGGACCGATTCCTTTTCCAAAACAGGGCTCTAGGCAGTCTTCCCAATCAATTGGAGCTGGCACTTGAGACAAACAGTTTCTAAGAGATCTAGAAAGGGATGCTGAGTCTGCAGCTGGGCCTGTCGTGTGTTGAAGGCTTCAGCTAATGATATCCACTTTTCTTCTTGTCCTAGGATGGGAGCCAGGAAGTAAGTACTCAGGGCGCTGGGTCACTGTGGCTTTCTGGTCTGCATCTGTCTTTGGACCCCTTTCTTCCTTTCCCTTGTTCCCTCCCCCGTACCTCTTTCCACAGTTGGTACAGAAGGGGGTTGTGGTGCTAGGTGCACTAGACAGTCTATAAGGGAAGTAAGTCAGGTGAGATGGAGATCAGTTAATAAATAGAGATCTCCTTTCTCTCCCCCCTGCCTAGCCTCCCCTTATGGGTCTGCCAATCCAACCAAGCTACCTGATGCCAACCTTGCCCCCTAGTGGTCAGCAGTGAGCATGCGCTGACTGCATCACGTACTCTCCATCCCACCCTTTCTTTGCTACCAAGCTGTGTCCCCACCACTTCCCCACCATTTCATTGTTGGCTTCCTTTTTGATGCCTTCTATGCTTCCCTAACTCTGATGGGGATCACAGAAAAGACAGCAAGAGCATAGGCGATGAAGGCCACAAAGGGGTGCTGGACGGGGGTGGGGGTGAGAGGAGCTGTCGGCTCATTCCCATTGCTGGCCTTCTGTGTGACCATGCCAGATCCCCTCTGTGGGCCTTAGTTTCCCAACTGCACTATAAAAAAGTTGGCATATGCTCATTGTTTCCCAAAAGGGGTGCCAAAGGCTTTTTAGGCTGGACAGTTTTTCACTGTGCAGGACTGCCCGTGCATTCATGACATTTATCATCCCAGGGCCCCAAATCATTGTGCCAGCCATGCTTGGCCTCCATAGACCAGGGGGTCTTGAGATATGTCTGAGGTGGACACCACAGCCTAGGATGCAGCGAATTCACTCAGGGTCCTTGGGAACGGGCCTCCCAGAGGCCAGACTGGAGAATCACAGGGAGATTGTGGCTTAGTGTTCAGACCTGTGTTCATATCTGCGCTCGGCCATTTACCAGCCCTAAGTCATCAGGCAAGTTTGAACAAGACTGTGGTTCTCAGGTGAGGATGGGAATAGCCCAGTAACCTTTTCCCTTTGGCAGCAGATGGGGGGTGAGGCACTCTGGGCTCCCTGTGCTCTTGCCTCGTTCCTGCCCCTGCCTCCTAACCCCCCCGTTGCCCTGCCCCTCTTCCACAGGAACGACCATGTCTGGTGTGCTGTACTTTTTACGTGGCCAAGAGGGAGGCTCTTAATCCCATGTGCAGGTGTAGGACCTGAGACTCAGGAAGGTGATGTGACTCGTCTTAAGGAAGCAGCAAGGTCAGGGCTAAGACTTGGTCTGAATTCATTTTTGTTGTTGTCATTATTGCCAAGGCAGTTGTGGTTTGTTTTCATCTCCTAGTTATCGAGCATTGAGTGTGTGCCCAGGGCTCTAGAGTACTTTCCCAGTCATCTCAAATACACACACACACACACACACACACACACACACACACACACACACATATACACACACACTTTCTCTCTCTCTCTCTTACTCTGCCCACTTTACAGATGTGGAAGTCTCAGATGCATGCCAAGGCCTCCCAGGTGGGCACAGCCAGGATCCAAGGCCTTTTCCTCTGTCTCCAGAGCCCTCTCCCCTTGCCCCTCCTGCCCCCCATGTTCTTCCTACCTCCTTCCCAAAGCCCCCCACCCCTGGGGCCATTGCAAGGCCATGCTCAGTAGTAAGGCCTGGCCTGAGTGGAGCTGACAGCCAGGAGTGGGAGGGGGCGTGCTGGGCTCTGGGCCCAGGAATGTGTTGGGAAATTCCTCCGCTGTCCCACGCTATCCTCCCACGCTGGAAGGGAAGAGTTAAGAGGCTGCCTCGTCCCTCATGGATCACGGAGGCCTCTTCACTCCTTTTACAGCCTGGGTCTCCTCAGGAAACCGCCTGTGGCCCCCCCCTCCCCCTCCATCCTCACTTTTTGCCTTCTTTGGTCCTCTCTCCCCGTGAGTACTGCACCGCCCCACCCTCTCCCGGGGCTCTAGCTTCCCAAGAGGGGAACACTTGGAAGTAGGGATAGAGAACTCTCTTCTGAAAACACACACGTAGTGTCCAGCTGCTCACATGCACGGACCAGCCTCCACGGGCTCCCGGCACTTGCTTCGTGCTCATAAAGGGTGGCATGAGGAAGGCCCTCCCCCGGATCCAGAGTGGTTAGGAGGCCCATGTTCCTGGCAAGAAGGCTTTCACCTCTTTCTTACCCCAGCCTACGACGTGGCGGGAGGTGAAGGCTCCTCCTGGACTTCCTGGGACCAGAAAGAACCCTGACGGTAGTGGGAGGAGGCTTAGAGCTGGGCTGCAGGCTCTCGGGGTCAAGGGCATTTTCAGGGCCATCTCATTGAGCCCACCCTCCAGCCGGTGCTTGCCATCCCACCAAGCAGGCTGTGTTTGCACACGCCCAGTCACAGAGCCCTCACTACCTCTAAGGCTGCCTGGGACCCTCTTGGGGCAGCTCTGGCTGTCCCGGGGCTCCCTCAGGATCAATGAGCCACAGTGTCAGCTTCTATCCTGGGCCCTGGCTCAGCTTCATGGGATCTCACAGAAAGACGCTTACCCCTCCTTCTGCAAGTCACAGCCCTTCACACCCCATTCCTCCCAGGCCCCCCCCACCAACACACTAAGGCCAGACATCCTGGATCAGTAACTGTGTGGCTGTGGTTGACTAATCTCAGACAAAACCTGGCATTCGTGGCCTCAGTTTCCTTGTTAAAAAAAAGGGAAGTGTGACTGTGATCTCAGAACCTTCCCTCCCCCATTTTCTAGGAGTCCATGGAAAGCGATTATCCAGAAGGTTCTAGAAACATCACATAGGGGAGATGGCCGGTGTCTGGTGTCTGTGTTTGACAGCGAGTCTGTCAAACTACTTGCAGACCAGTCTTTTGGGGACTGGTCCTCACAAGACCTAGTGTTTGTCACAGATTTAAGGGCCTTCATAGGCCCTGCCTCAGAAGGGTCTTCCCTAGATTTCTGTCGGCTACTAGATAGTTTCTGGTTCCTTCTCACAACACTAAAGGCCCGTCATGATCTGATCTTCGCCAGGCTCCGAGTCTGAGTACTCTGCCATGAGAGAGTCCTGAGTTTTGAGTCCCGGCTCTGTTGCATCTTGGCTGCACACCGCAGACAGACCGGGAAGCTTCTCTGACCTCAGAGCTCGAGTCTCCCCAACTTTTAGACGGGGCGGGGGGGTTGGTCAGGGTTGCTCAGATTCCATGGGATGAATACATGTTCCTTAGGTGCCCAGAAACTGGAAAGCAGCAGGTGTTCCTGGGAGAGGGGAGCAGCCTCTTCTGCCCTCACAGTCAAATTTTGGTCCCCCCTTTCCACCAGAGTGTCGTTGGATCGCCTCACGCACGACACAGCACTCAGGGCTTTAGGTTTTATTGAGCATCTGCTGCGTGCGGGGAGCTGAGGGTCCAGTGATGCATTCACAAGCTCTCTCGAGGCCCAGAAACGAGGAAACAAATCAGGCGATCGCATGGGGGCAAGCGAGTGGTCAGGGGATACGCTGAGCCCCCTTTGTTGCGGTGTCCTGGTTCTTTGGTGCTCTATGATGTTGCCGGAGTGTAGCTAGAGCCAGCTCCCAGGCCTTCTGCGTGGGAGCTGTCCCGTTTCCATTGGCCTTTACTAATACTCTGGTTGGCAGCACAGGAGTGACCATTTCCCTGTCCCCAGGCTGAGAGGAGATCTGGGTGAAGGGCCTTGGGTCCTGGGTGGGGTTGAGGGGAGGGACCTGCAGTGAGTGCCTGCCTGGGCCTGCAGGTGGAAAGCCTGTACCTGTTGCAGACTTTGGGGGTGGGTAGGAGTTGGGGAACAGAGCCACGTGACGTTGGAACGTTGGCAGTGCACATGTCCAGGAGGTCGAAGCCCCGAGCTCAGATTCTACTACGGGAATGAGCCCCGTGCGGAGAGCAGCTGGAGCCAAGTGTGGCCTGAGGCCTGGCCCCAAGCCTACAGGGTTCACATTCTCATCCTGGCCTGTCAACAGTTCTCAGTGTGACCCAGGTTCGCTTGCCTGACCTTGAGTTGGGTGCAGGATTTCAAGTCAAACATTACCCAGTGTTTGGTGGGCAGAGTCCAGGACTGGGAGGAGGATACGAGGGTTCCGGTCTGGCTCTCTCTACTGTCTTGCCGTTGAAGCTGATAGGACCCTTCTCACTCATCTGTACATGAGAGGCTTGAACTAGGGATCTCTAAGCCCCTTCTTACTCTGATACCTTGTAATTCTGATTTATTCTAGTTTTGCAGGTTGTTGGCAGAGGAGAGGTTTTTGGGGGAGGGGAGTATATGTAGTATGAAGCATAATGAGTCTCTAAAACTTAGTGATAGTTCTAACATTTGGATATATTAATAGAAGTCTGGGCTCTAGAACTAGGGAAGAGATGGTTCTGTCACCACCATAGGCAAACAGATATGCTGTCAGAGGAGGAACATAAAGCAAGATGACTTTAAACTGTGTATTCTTCCAAAAGGTAGGGCCCATAGCCGTGTGCCACGCAGAGGAAACAAGAGACCAGTAAGGGCATGAGATTTGCCTGCAAATATTTGACGTTGGAAAGGGTGGTGCTGGTGAGCGGAGGTCATGAGAGGTTACAGCTCAGCTAAGGAGGAGCTTCCCAAACATCCAGAACTGCCCCCAGGTGGAGTGAGCTGGCCTGCCTTGGATGGTAGGGTGTTTCCTGTCATGGGAGATCTGAGAGAGCAGGTGGGACAGTCCCCTGGCAGGCTGGTTGTCCTTTGTCCTTTGGAGGACTGGACTGGATGATTCCTGCCAGTTCTGGATGGCTGCCATTCTGTGAACTCTCGGTTCAGGTTCAGGTCTGAGCCGGCCAGCTCCTCCTGTAGCATGACTCTGGGATATTCCCTCAACCTTCTCATGACTCAGTTTACTCACATGACAGGAGAGAGAATACCTGTGTACCCCTCAGGCTTGTTGTCCAGATCAGTTGCAGTGTAGATAGAGTCCCTTGTGTGGGGCCACCACAGATGTGAGCAAGAGATGATTGTCATTTTTTTCGCATTTGCATTGTCTGCTTGCCACCACGCTGACGTTGGGGTTGGGGGCTGGGAGGGAGGAACCCCTCTCTCACAGCTTAGGTGACTGATCTGTATAACCGAGTTTGGGCTTTAGGAATCTAGTCTTCAGGGGTGACAGAGTGAAGAGTAAACACTGAAATGGATAGTAAAAGCGGATCCGAGAGCTGACATGGGCGCTCGCTGAAATAGACATCATCAGTCAGTCACTGCATTTGTCCTACTCATTTTGGATACGGCCTCATAATCCTTACACACATGATGATGGCTAGTACTTTTAGGATAGGGCCTGTGAGCTAAACTCTATTTGCTACCTCTAAATAAAGGAAAGTAATTATTAATGCCGTTTTTGGTCAGTGCCAAGCAAGTGAGTCAGTAAATGCATTAAGGGGAGTGTGTGCTGGCAGGGAGTAGGGATTGGGACAGCTGTGAGCTAAATTAACTTAGGCTGGGATGGCTTCTTGGTGAAGGTGGTAGTGGGCTAAATCCAAGAGTGGTGAGAGTAAGAGAAGAAGAGAGAAACAGCAGGGGCATTCCAGGCCATTGGCACGGTGCCAGCAAAAACCCGAGTGGTGGTGGGCTGGGAGTCCGGTCAGTGATCACACATTCCCTGTGTGGCCTTAGGTAAGGCGCATTCCTTTTGTGTAAGGTATGGAGCACGGGTTCGTCTAATGTCCTTCAAGCTGCTAAGAAGCTCTCAAAAAACATTTCTGCCGAGACCAGCATCCCTGACACACACACACACCCCTCTCCCCAAGCAGTGGGTTCCTAATGAATGCCTTGTTGGTGGCAGCATATTAAAGTGTGATCCAAATGACTCAGAAATCTGGGGGCTGGAAGCAGTAAGTACACCAGGATAGTTACTGGAGAAAGAAGCACTGTGTGGGCTGAATGGTGCTCGGGCTTGACAGATCCCTGGATTTCCAGAGGCTCGAGTATTTTCCCTGAGGTCAGCAGCAGGTTCAGGTCCGGAGCAGCTGAGCTGGGTATCTGGGCCTCGGCATCATTTCAAGGCGCCCTTTCATTCTTGGCCAAGAGCGAGGGCAGGCTGGGTATGGGCAGGGGGGCTGACAGGTTCTCATCTATTTATAGCTGGGATTTGGGGTCACGCGGTCCTGGGTGCTGGGATGGCCTGATGCCTGGCTTTGCCAGCCAGTCACAGGGCGGCTGGCCCCAGGGTCCTGCACATTAGCAGGTGCCCTAATGTGAACCCACAGGGCTGGCCTGGGCTCTGGCCAGATGCTCAACATTCCCTCCTGACTCCCAGCAGGCCTCTGGGGGGCTGCCAAATGCCGGCTGGGGTAGAGGTGGGGAGCAGGGCAGAACAGAAGGGAAGAAGGGCTTGTGTGAAGGCAGCTGGTGGAGCTGTCCCAGCTGATGGTTCCAAGCTTTCAGGGTTGTCAGAAAGTCAGGGTGCTCAGGGCAAAGGTCCTAGAATGGGAACTAGAGCTCCTGGGTCCCAGTATGAGAGTCACCCTGGAATAAGAGAGAGAGAGACACCATTGGCCTACTCAGGCCTTCCTCACCCTTAGACACATCTTTTCCCTTCTTGCAACACTGAGCACCTCAGAGCCCAGTTAATTAATTTCTGCCAGGATGCACAGCCACCAACAGGACTGGGGAACTTGTCTTGGCGGATCAGCACATCTAACCCCCATCTTGCCCTGTTGGAAATTCAGTTAAGGTTGTGCAGAGATTTTCATAGAGTAGCATGTCAGGGTAAGGAGGGTCAGTGACCTTAACAGTGACTGCCTGGAGCCTGGGAGACAAAAAGCATGGGCAGGAGTTGTGACCGAGGGGAACTCGTCCAACCTTTTTGGGTCATAGGCTCCTCATCTGTGAAATGGGGAGAACTCACTAGGATACTCTGAGGACCAGATAAGAGCGTGTGTGGATCTGCTCTGTAGCATTAGACCGGTGTATGGCTGCAGTCATAGACCTACCGGACGCCCGTGCACACCTATGCGCACGTGCAGTCAGGGGCCGGCGTACCTGGGCAAGGTGGGTGGGAGAGACTCCCTGACGTGCCTGCCCAAGGCTGGCTGCACTGCCCTCCCGCTTTTAGGTGCTCCACGCTGAGCATGCCCAAAGCAGAGCTCCTTTTCCATTTCACTCCCTAACCCCTGCCCTGAACCAGGGAGCCCTCCTCAACTTTCCCTTCTTCCTTACTCCCCGCAGCCCAGCTGTCACCAAGTCTGTTCACCAGAACATAGACCACCATAGGTCCAGGCCATTTGCTCCTCTTCATTTTACTTCTGCCCAGAGGCCACTATGTCACATTGGCCGATAAGACAGTCCCTCATTGGGCCTCCTGCTGCCATTTTGTCCCTATCTCCACGTGGCAGCGAGAGCACAAGTCTGTCTTGTCACTTTCCTGCAGAAGTCCCCCTCCACGGAGCCCCATGAGCTCAGGGCAAAGTCCAACCTTAACACAGTGGTTAGAAGTCTGGTCAGGGTCTGTCTGTGAGGACTTCTGTCTCATGCCTCCTGGTCTCCCTGGACCCTCATTGCCGCCAGGTGGCCTTCTCTCAGTTTCCTCTCCTTGTGTTCTGACCGCCCAGGCCCAGGTCTGGGAGCACCCCCATCTGACTAGATGGCGGGGACCCCATCTTTCTATCGCCACTGTATCCCCAGATGCATGGCGCAGTTAACATTGAAATAACTGTTCAGGAGAAAGGAACGTGGTTATATTATATACTCTCAGGGCAACGGGGAGTTTGCCATACTGATATCCAGGGTCCGGAGGTCTGAGGAGAAGCCTCACCCAGGGTAGCAGGAAGCCTGGGTCTCGTGTGGACCTCATCCTCCGAGGCCTCAGTCTCCCATCTGTACACCAAAGGATTGGATCAGGTCCCCTCATCTAAGGGCCCTTTTAGTTCTAATGGTAGGACAGAAAAAAGGCAGAGGCTGGTGTCATGGACGTTATAGCCAGACAGACCCAGGTTCAAGTCTTAACTTTGATCACTTTTTGGCCCAGTGATCTTAGGCCTCTCTGAACCTTGGTTTCTTCATCTCTGAAGGGAATGAAGATAATCATTTCTGCTGTCTTCCAGTATCAGTGCCTGACACTTAGTACACACAGGGAAGGGGGCCCCTTCCTTTTTAGTTTACAATCCGACAGTGAAACGTGGCAGTTCAAATGACTCATTAAGAAAAATTCTGTTCCCCCCTTATCTTGTAGCACTGAGTATTTGTAGAGAGGCTGCTGGGTTCCTGGTCTTGCCCTCTGCTCTGCCTCTCCTGAGATCCCTGTTCCCCTGCTCTGTACACAGGCAAAGACTTTTGTGGTTTCCTGGTGGGGCCATGGGAGTGGTCTGGGTGTGTCTGTGAAGGTAGTGTTGTGCATGTTGGGAGCTGGGGCCACTCCAGCCCAGGTAGGCACTGAATGAAGACCAGAGAACCCTTGGCCCACATCTGCGAGGTTAGCTGCCCTAGGGTCTGGGCCAGGCTTGGCTCAGTGTGAAGGTGAGCTGAGGGAAGGCTGAGCCTGACCCCCATTCCCTTTTTTTTTTTTTTTTTGGTTAAGGTTTTATTTGTTTATTAGAGAACACAAGCAGGGATGACGGGCAGAGGGAGAGGGAGAAGCAGACTCCCTGCTGACAAGGGAGCCCGGCTCAGGGCTTGATCCATAGGACTTTGGAATCATGACCTGAGCCGGAGGCAGATGTTTAACCCACTGAGCCACCCAGCTGCCCCTGTGACACCCATTCTTGATGGGAAGATGCCCCAGGGGCAGGAGCTAAGACCCAGACAGAGGCAGGTGTCCGTGCAGATGCTTCCCAGACTCCCTGTCACAGGGGTGACCTTACCGTCAACCACAGCTGCTTGCCTGCTGTGGACTGAAGAAACTGGACGTGGAGGCGGTTGGGGAGGAAAATCTTTGGTAGTAGAAAAGGTGAAGGAGAATTCAGAGGGTTGGAATGGGGACCATTAAACAGCAGTGAATGTCAGCAAAATGAACAAAGGCACAAATGAACAAATGAATGAATAAGAGTATTGTCTCCCTGCCTTTCGAAGCAGAATCCCATCCAGGCCTCAGAAGCACAACCTTAACCCCCTTGGCTCAAGCCTCATCAATTTTATTAGGTGCCTAGAGTAAAGAAAAAAATGAGAAGGTAGCCATAAAGTTAAGCTCAGTGATTCTCAGACTTTTTACATCCTGTCCAGCGTGCATGTTGGAAGCCCAGGCTTGCTTGCTCTGCATGCGTGCCCAGGTTACCAGTTGTGGCATGGCGAGGAGAAGCCGCAATGGCCATGAACTTGCCAGATTTCTTTCTTACCCATACTGAGTATTTAACCATCAGGATTGTTTTGGTTATAGATGACAGACTGCTGACTCAAAGTCAACCCCTAAAAAAGGCATTTGTTTGGTTCCTTCTGTAAGTGAAAATGTGGGGCTCAGGTTCAGTTGGATCTAGGAGCTCCATCTTTCAACTCTACTTTCCTTTATGGAGGGTACCACTTTCATATAGGTTCTTCCCAGTCAGTGGAAGAATGGCTCCAAGGCTTCTCAAGTATCAGCGTTGTAACCACAATAGGAAAAGAGCATTTCTTTTCTAGTAGCTTCAGCTCATTGTGGGACTGACTCTGGTTGTCTGGACTGGGGGCACATGTTCAGCTCTGAACCAGTTATGATGGCTGGGAAACAAGGGCCTCGGATTGCCCAGGACTAGGTCATGGTGCTTGTGGAGCAAGAGTGTGTATGTGGGTTCAGCGTCACTGACCTATGGGACGTAGAATGGGAAAGTACTGTTCTCCAGAAAAATGGTTAAGGGTTAAAAACTCCTCATGCCGCTGAACGGCTCCTGTTTACAAATTGTCCAGACTGGGATTTTTAAAAGGGATAATAACTAATCATCTGCCACACCTTTCACCGGTGCCATTTGCCACACAGAGGAGGCCTGCCTATGTGGAATGCTGAGAGCATCTGCTTCCCCCACAAGCTGACATGACTGCCAGTCACAGAGGCGAGGCTGTGGGGCCAACTCTAAGCAAGACGTCCATGTTGAGCAGTTTCTTGGATGTGGGGAAAGATGGATGCTGCTGGGACCCCATTCTGCCCACAGGGACACTATAATCTATGACAAGGATCTGCAGGGAGGTTGACGTGTAGTGAGTGATGTGATGGCTGTGGGAACCCCTGTCTCCCCATCATAACTAGGTTTGGAAATAACCCAAGTTTGGATAGAAAAGGATCTACACAGTAGAAGGGTTGGGTTTGATTATCCACCATTTGTGATCAATTGGTAATGACTGTCAAGAGTGCTGTGTTGGAGAGTCCGAAGATGTGCTCTGGCTCAGCAGGAAGGCGGTCGGTGATGAATTAGCGTTGTCTGCCATGGGCAAAGGCATTGAAATGGTGGTGTTCGTCATAGGATGAACATTGCTGTACTTTTTTTTTTTTTTTTTTCTTTTAGCTCTCTCATTTTAGACACAAATCAACAGAACAAATGAGGGCAACATCCTTCTTCTCAAAGGAGAAACAAATGTAAATGTGGACTTGCCTTGGAAGTGACTTGAGAATTCAGAAACCTATACCATTGGCTATGTGTCCTCGTGGAAGTCATTTTGCCTGTTGAAGTTCTCTTTTCTCACCTGCAAATGGGACAGATGATCCAGTCCCGGGAACCAACTAGGGTTGTTATGAGGATCAGATGAACTGAGAAATGTGGAATCATTCCGTCTTAGAATTATAACAGCAGTTAAGTGACACTTTTAATGTTCCCTGTAAGGTAGTTGCTCTTGTTAATCCTCATTTTAAAGGAGACAACACTTAAGCTCAGACATGAAATCACGTATCCACACAGGAGGCTTCCAGCCCAGGCAGCCTGGGTCCCGGTGGCACTGCACTGAATCCCCTCGTTATGGTGCTTCTCACTGTAAACTGTGAAGTGCTGTATCTGAAAGGGATTGCCTTTCAGGTAGAAAGGAAGAAGCAGTGCATCTGATTTCTTTCTTGCCTAGGAAATGTCCCGCTCACCCACTCCCTCCTTAACACCCATGGAGGTGAAACGGGTCTGCTCTGGTCTGTTTCAGGGCTCGATGACACTTTTCCAAGACTTGGTAGGCAGGAAGGAAGGGAAAGCAGTATAAAGGGGTCAACCCCTGATCCCCAGTCAGATCTCCTGCTTCTAGCACTCCCTGGCTGGGTGACCTCAGGCCAGTTACCTAACCACTCTGAGCCTTGGTTTTCTCATCTGTAAATGGAGATGATGATCGTATCTGCCATATGGGAGTGTCGTGGGGGCTACACAGCGTAACAGCAGAGATGTACCTGGTCACATACTAAACAGTATGGGTCACAGGGGTAGGGACTGGGAGTGTGGGTACAGAGGCTAAAGGGGACCGGAAATGGTGGGCCTGGGCTGCCCTTCCCAGGACTGGGCCAAGGACCAGGGGCTTTCTGCAGCAACATTTAGGATGCTGCCCTGGACAGCTCTAAGCAGATTCTCCCCTCCTAGATGAAAGCGAGCACCCTCCACCCTCAGCCCCCAGATACGGGGCTCACTCACCCCTCTGGAGTGTGCCTCTGCTCTCACTGGCTCTCCCCCTGCAGATGGCTGCCCCATCCCTGGTCCATGCTGCGGCAGCCCCAAACCAGCCAAATCCAGAGTGAGCTGGTCTGCAGCCTGCTCTTCCTGGGGACCTTTGAGGCTTAAACAATTCTAATAAAAGGAGCATCATCAGAAGCGATTCTGATACTAGGTGAGGCGTCTTGCAGTGTACGAGTGCCCTTGTTCTTGGACCAGATGTAATAAGCAAAGCAGTAATTGTCAATGCTCATTGATGATTTGCTTTCCTGTCCGTTGGTCGGGGTACTTTTCCTTCTCTTGGTGGTGGGGCTCAGCAACCCCACTGTGAAATGGGACCAGGCAGTCTAGGGGGAAGTGTGTGAAATGGACAGCCGCCTCGGCTGGGGAGGATTCCGCACAGTGGACAATAGTGGTTGCTTCACCGCTCCGGTGCTTGTGAAAATGGACCTTCCTGGGTTGCCCCCAGAGATAGATTCAGAGCCTTTGGCTAGGGCCCAGGAAATTGCATTTTTACCAGTTTCTCCAGGAGATTCTGCAGCAGCTGGTGAGTGACCCCAGCCTTGAAAATACTGAGTCTCTTCTCAAGAATATCCCTTTGATTCTCTTTAGGTTTCTCCTAGGCTCTTCTCTCTGAGCCGCCCCACCTCCAACTCTCGGGGCAGCTGAAACACCCTGCCAGCTGCCCGGAGCGCCTGCTTTAAGAGATTCTAGAGATGAGCCTCTGCTTGTGTGTGAGCTCCTCGTCTCTGGAGGTGTGCAAGGAGCTCCCGAGCATGCTTGCTCCAGACTGGGGCTTGGTGAGCCAGCCAGGTGCAGCCAAGCCTCCCTTGGTGCTGTGATCCTGTGGTCTCCTGGCCTGGAGAGGCTCGTCTTTTATAGCAGGAGTCCGTTTGCAGAATGTGGGGCGATGAGAGAGTGTCTGAGCGGAAGGCAGTTAAGTTGTTCGCCCAAGGGCTCCTTTTCTCCCCTCTGCGGACAGAACCTTAGCTACAGGCTCGCTGAGTGGGAGAGACAAGCTGAGCTGCTAGGACACATGCCAGAATCCCCCGGCCTGGGGTTCGCAGCCTCTCTGTGGGGGAAGCGATGCTAAAGCCACAGAGGGGTATAAGTAGGGCAGAGGGCGTTCTTGGACAAAATGTGGAAGGGCAGTGCCCTGAAGACGTGGCGCAGGGAGCAAAGTGGCCTGGGGTGGTGGTGGGGAGCTGGGAGCAGGGTGGAGTGGTGGAAGGTGGAACGTGATATACGGAGGTGCGGAGGTGGAGGTGGAGGTGCGGAGGTGGGACGGTTTGGGGTGTTTGGAAAAGGTGGGGAGGGGCAGGGCGGGAAGTCTTAAAACGGCCCTGCTTGGAGAGTCCTTTTGGGAGCCAGCAGGGCTCTTCCAGGTCTGCTGAGGGAGACTTCCGACCCTTCAGGGGAGAGACCTCTTTAAAGATGTGGGGTCCCTCACTCATCAGAGCGGCTCCTAGAGGTGGGAGGGCTCCAAGACCAAGACACTTTCCCGAAACGAACTCATTCCACTTTGGGGATGGGACTCGGATTCTGAGTGTCTTTTCAGGGATGTGATTTTATGGAGACCCTGGCACGAGGAAACTGGGCTCTACTCCTGGCTGGCTGATGGCTCTGTCTCTCTGTTACAGCCTTCTGAGCCTTCAGTGTTCCCATCTGCAAAATGGGATGATAGTAGTTTCTATCCTGAGGATTGTGGTGAAGTCTGAGGAATATGCTGCTAAAACAGAAAGAGAACACAGACTGGTCCCATGGTCATTGATTCATTAAGGCTGTCTGCATTCTTGGGTGTGGGAGGACCCCGTGCCATGTCCATTGACAGCCTCCATATGAATCCCAGCACAGAGGAAGTCACCGCCTTCATTAGAACATTCTTCCTTGTATGGGAAAAAATGTGACTTCCACCCATTGGTGTCTGGGATCTGCCCTCGGGGCCCCACAAAAGAAGTTGGTGTGTCTTTTCCTTGAACACCTTCAGGGATGTGTGGCGACAGTGGCCACAGCCTTGGGACCCGACATCCTCAAATACGTTATCCAGTCAAGGACACCACAGAGCCAGGTCACTGAGTTTGGTTGTGGGTGTGCCGTCCATCGCTCTGGACCTCCTGCCCTCAGGGTTGCTGGTATGGTGACTCCCTCACAGGCATCCTGTGGGGAGAGCTGCTGTTGCCTGCTCTTTCCCCTTTGCCTTCCTGAGAACTGGGTGGAGGCAGAGGGGAGGCTTTTCTTCGGCAAGGGAGTGCCTTTCTGCCTGCCAGGAGGAGCCCCTGACTCACAGGAGATGTTTTCCTGTGAGAAGGGAGAAGTGGTTATATCACAACTCCCAGGGGAAAGACGGAAGGAAGTTGGTTCATCAGAGCATCCTCTGTCTTCCAAAAATCCAAGTGTGCTATTAATAATCGTCTCAGTGGACCCCTGTTTAAGAGAACGCGCTTGCACGGCCCCATTTGGTGTCCGTGCCACCCGTGTGTGTGGGGAGGACGGGTCACACCCTGGTTTCCTCATGCCTCAGACACATGTCATCCAGCAGCCTCTGCCTTCTGGAATCTCATCCAGAGCCTGTGGAAGCCAAAACCGTTATGACAGAGGCCAGGAGCTGTCGCTTCCCAAACGATTCTCCTTCAGAGCCCACTTGTTCTGGCCTTATTATTGTTATTTTTAAAGATTTTACTTATTTATTTGAGAGAGAGAGAGCACGAGTGTGGGGGAGGAGCAGGCTCCCTGCTGAGCAGGGATCCTGATGCGGGGCTTGATTGCAGGACCCCAGGACCACGACCTGAGCCGAAGGCAGGAGCTGAACCGACTGAGCCACCCAGGTGCCCCTTGTTCTGATTTGAGATACAGCCTTCCGCATGGAGATCCGGTTGACCAGTCTGCCGCAGATTAGAAATGGTACCTAAGCAGGGAGGAGTGGGACTTGGCGAGGACAGCAGGCTCACAGCAGGAAAACAGGGACGCCGAGACTCCTACTGCCCATGGGAGCTGATGGTGGAGGGCAGAGGGTGGAGGGCGGAGATGGACCACCCCAAGACCCTGAGTCCTGAGGGAAGGGGCTGCACTGGGTCAAATGGCCGCTTTGAGGGGGTCATTAGTGAAGATGATGGCTCCAGGGGTCAGCAAACTAAGGCCCCCTGGAACGAGTCCAGGCAGCTCTTTTTGTAAATAAAGTTTTATTGGAATGCAGCCACACCCATTGGTTTACGCGTTGCCTGTGGCTGCTTCTACGAGCCATTAAAGGCTTGAAAGTCTCAAATACTTCCTATCTGGCCTTTTACAGAAAATGCTTGCCAACATCTGATGAGTTGAGCTATGAAGGAAGGGTTAAAGTTGGGCCTCTGTTAGAGCAAGCCTAGGAGGTGTGAAGTTTCTTGGAAAAGGCCTTCCAGACAGACGCGCTGCCAGCGGTGTCACTCGCCTCTTGGTGCTTTAATGAACAGAAAAGAGCCAGATTGAGCGTTCGTATCATCTGGATTTCACAGAATTATCAAACGTGAAGGCTAAGACGGATATTCGACGGTGTCTGGTTTGACTTTCATATCCATATGGGGAAACTGAGGCCTCGGGAGGCCTGGGACTTGCCTAGGAGCATGTAGTGGCAGCTCTCAGTCTCAGATGGAGGCCAGAGCCCTTGTTCTGACGTGCTGTGTTGTGGCACACGTGTGTGCATGGATCGCACAAGCGAAAATCTCTAAACAGCAGAAGGGCAGAGATGTGTCTGCCTGTAAAGGGTAGCTGCTTATTTTGTCTCTCCTGCGCCCATTGCCAGAGCGTTAGGAGAAGCGGGGCCGGGATTCCTGCTTTGCCCTATATAAGGAGGCTGTTGTCCCGGCCAGGCCCATCCCATGGCAACAGGGCTAAAATGGAAACAGGGAGCTCTGTTTAAGGCAAGCTCCTGCGCCAGTCCTGCTGCGGGTAGAGCATTGTCTGTGAGCACCTGCCCTTCCTGCTGGAACCAGATTGGAAGGCAGGCACAGGGGGCTGTGGTCCTGAAAGGGGTCCTTTGTGGGGCCGGTACCCCCAGCTATGTGCCACCTGAGTACCCTGGCCTGTGTCCAGGGCCTTGGGGAATTCTGCAGAGGCAGCTTGATCAGGCAGAGGGTCAGTCAGAGACTTTCTTTTCTCTGAGCCTTGGTTTCCCCCTGTGGAAAATACGAGGCTCAAAGGCAGTTCTGTCCAAGGATTCTTCGCGGTATGTTGCTCCCGTGGTGAGGCTCTGAAACCCAAAGGGCTTTGTTCTTATTCTAGCATAGAGGTGAGATAGCATGGCTTAGGGGTTCAGGTTTCTGGGTTCCCATCCCACCTCAATGACTGACTTAGCTGGGTGCCTCCCAGGGAAGTCAGGCAACCTCTCTGGGCCTTCACTCTAATCTGTAAAATGGGGACTCATCTGTAAACGGAATAAAAAGGAAACCTCCCCCATGAGGTACCTGAAGCTCTTGTTTGGTTAAGGCATAGGGTGGGGGGTTGGGCTAATGGCTGTCAGGGTCTTTCCTGCCTGGGGTTCTGTGGTTCTAATTCCAGCTCTGCAGCCTCTCAGGCAGGTGTCCCCGCTTTCCTATTGTTGACTGGGGAATTTCCAAGCAGAGGACCCTCCACAGCTCTGGAAACCTGATCTGGAGATAAGAGGCCCGGAGAAGGCAGTTGAGGAGAAAGGAGCCGTGGGAAGTTTCCAGGGCACTGCGGGGCAAATGTGCGTCCAGGTGTGGGTGCTACATCCCTGCTACATCCCTACTACATCCCTGCCGGCCAGTGCCCCTGGGCGGAGTGGTCTAGGAAGGGCTTCTGAGCAGGACGAGGTTGCAGCATTGTGAGCCCTGGGGTACCATCCCTTCAGCTCCACCCCTCTGCATTTTTCTGCACCATCATCCCTCCTTTGCCTTCTTTTTGGGGATGATTTTTGGAGGGGATACAGGAGAAGGAAGGAGACTTTTTTTTTTTTTTTTTTTTTTTTGAGCAGTACAATACAGTGATTAAGAACCTGGCTTTGGAGTAAGATGGCCCTCAGCCAGCTAGGGAACCTCACTGGGCCTCCTCAGCTTCCTCCTGGAAAATAGAAATAATAGCAGCTGTGAGGATTAAGTGACAGAATGTGTGTCAGCTCAGTCCATTCTCTTGCACAAGATAAGCTCAATCAGTCAAATCTGAAGAGCGCCTACTGTGCACCAAGATATAATGGGAGATAAGCCAGACTAGTTTCTAGCGATCTGGAGCTTCCATTCTGGTGAGGGTGGGCAGATAACAAACACATGAACAGGACAGACAGGATCATTTCAGACAGTGATGTGGATCATGAGGAAAAGAAGACAGGGCTGGGTAGTGGACAGTGTGGTGAAGTGGGGGAAGAATACTTTATAGAATGTATGGTCAGAGAAGGCCTCATCTGGTCTCAGTGTCAGGAAGGAGCCAGCCATGCAGAAATGGCTTGTGCAAAGGCCCTGTGGCAGTGACCAACTTTTGAGTTCTAATTTATGGAAGAATGCCAAGATGTGGAGGGCATGGTGAGTGAGTCAGGAAGTGGCCAGAGAAGATGCTGACAGTGTAGGTGAGGGCCTTATCAGCTGTGGGTGTTTGAATTCCATCCTAAGTGCAACAGGAGAGTCTTTGAAGAGTTTTGAGTAGGGAGTGGGGTAACATGGTCTGATTTACATTTTCTTTTCTTTCTTTCTTTTTTTTTTTTTTTTAAGGATTTTATGTATTTATTTGACAGAGAGAGACACAGTGAGAGAGGGAACACAAGCCAGGGTAGCAGGGTAGCAATATACAAGCAAGGAGTGTGGGCTGCGGAGAAGCAGATTACCCGCAGAGCTGGGAGGCTGATGTAGGGCTTGATCCCAGGACCCTGGGGATCATGACCTGAGCCAAGGCAGGCGCTTAACCACTGAGCCATCCAGGAGCCCCTGATTTACATTTTCTAAAGATGATTTTGGCTACTGTGGGAGAGACCTCTGCAGCCCTCTAAAAGTCTAGGTGAGAGAAGTCGGCAGCATGGGCTAGCACAGTGACAGTGGAGATGAGAGAGAATGGACCAGATGGGCGGATGGACTGAGTGTGAGGGAAGGAGAGGTGTGCCAAGTGTTGCTTCTGAGCGGTTGGGTGAGGCTTTTGCCTTACTGACATGAGGAAGGCTTGAAGGAGAAACGGGCTTGGGTGGAAATAGAACTCCATTTGAACATAAGGTCAAGGTGCCGATAAACCAACCAAGGGGAGATGTCCAAGGGCAGGGTTTGAAAGGGCTCCTTTTCCGGAGTAACTGAGGACACAGCTAATGTGGGAAAGGAACTGCTCGTTTTGAGCTGAGACAGCCCATGTGCACATCTAACTGGGGCTTAACCCTTTTCCAGTCCTAAGCTTCTGGATTAGCTGTAAAGACCTCTCTTACTCACTCATAGCCTTCCATGACCCATGTCCCTCCCCGGCCATTCCTGGGCTCCGGGCTGCTCTATCCACTCCCCGGAAGGACTCCTTATGGGCACGCAGGTAAACCTCTGGCCCTGCTGTATGTGGGGGCGGAGCCTGAGTCAGCTCCAGCCAGCCAGGCACTGTATGACAGGTTTTAGAACTGAGTGACTTGACCTTCATGTCCACCAACCCTAGGGGTTAGAATTGGGGTTGGGGGGGTGTCTGAATTTCGGTAGAAAAAAAATTATCTCTAACCTCTAAGTGGATTTTCTTTGTTATGCTAACCTCTAACTGAAATTTGGAATTTCCATTCATTATCAACATAGATGACAAACTGAAGATGTCAGTGGGACCTGTGACTTTGTCACCAATGGAAGGCACAGATATTTACATAACATATTGCAGTTATCTGGAAATATTTATGCTCATTGCAGTTTGAAATGATGGGTAATTATAGGGGCACCTGGGTGGCTCAGTTCGTTGTGTCTGACTCTTGATTTCAGCTCTATTGGTGATCTCAGGTTGTGGGATTGAGTCCCCGGCCTTGAGCTCCACGTTGGGTGTGGAGCCTGCTTTGGATTCTCTCTCTCCTTCTCCTTCTGCCCCTCTCCCCTCCCTCTTGAAAGAAAAAAAAGAGAGAGAAAGAAATTACAGGTAATTATTATACTTGCTACTAGAGCTTATTATTTAAATTGTAATAAGGAAGCATGTTCTATTACCGTAGCACAAATTTATTCTTTTTAATATTTTATAAATGTATTTTGATATTACTGCTTTCTTTTAGAATACTGTTTTATTTTATACATTTTGATTACATTATACTTATTTTATGCTTTCATAAACATTCTGAAAAGTTTATAGGCCTCACCAGATTGCCAGTGGGGCCCGCCTACTCAAAAGAGATAGACTCCTGCTTTACAGGCATGAACTTATCCTCCTCATTTTATAGATGAAGAAGCTAAGTCTCAGAGAGGGTGGGTATCTTGGCCAGGGACTCAGAGCTGGTTGAGTGAGCTGAAATGAATGCAGACCTTTCTGATTCCAAAGTCAGCATTCTTAACAGGCCCATTGCTGCCTCCAGAGTAGCTCTGTCAGTTAAACCGACGACTGATTTCAACAGAATCCACAGCATATAAACCATTCATATTTTATCTGAAAAGATTAATACAGCTTTTGCATTCCAGTCCCTGGTATACCTTTGTTTTTTTGTAGTAGGAGAAAGTTTTCCTTCCCAGTGAAATGGCTTAGTTTTCCATTGTGCGAGATCTTGGGGAATGGGGTAGGGGGTAGGGGTGGAGGTCTGAGAAGAGGCCCCGGCCCTGTCCTCCATCTTTGACTATTTCTCAGCCCACCACTGCATTCCCGGTGGGCGTGTGATGAGAGACAGAGATGCCCCACAGCCCCAGCTCAGTAGACTTTCATGCTGCCTGTGGGGAGCTGCCTAGCTCACTGAACAGAGGAGAAAAGTGAGGCCTCGGGCCACTGGGGGGCCTGCTTGTAGTCACAGTGCCCTAGCCCATGGAGTTTTAGTTCACGCTTTTCCCCTCGCTGCAGTCTTGGTCTGGTTTCAGTATCACTAACTTAGCTGTGTGATCTCAAGCACCTTACTTACCTAGGACTCCATTTCCTCATCTGTAAAATGGACTGGCCAGTGTGTCTGTCTGCCTTTACTTGGTTGTTGGACAGTATCAATGAGATGTCTGTAAAGTGTGTTCTCAGAGATCCTCAGGCAGGGGCTGGGTACGGAGGAAGGCAGGGACCCCCTTGCTGCCCAGGAGGTGAGATGGGATCATCGCTCAGCTCCCACCAAGGCCAGGAGGCACATCTGCATGAGTCCAGTCTCAGCTACTGCCCAGGGGGCTTTCTAGGTGAGCAGTCAGGAGTGGTTGACAGGGGACAGGCTCTCTGCCTCTCATCTTTGTCTCTCTGTCCCTTCCTCAGAGCCCCGGCACCAGACGTGGTGGCTTTATTTCACGCGCCTCTTTATTTAATAAGCAGGACCATGACGAGATTTGGTGACCTCAGGGCCCAAATGGACTGTCTGCTGGCATTAAGCGGTGCTTGAGTCATTTCCCTGGGATGAGTGCTGGGCAGGTTTCCAGGAGCTGAATTTACCCTCCCCAATTCTCGCTTTCCTCTTCGCCTTCCTGCCCCCAAGCTCCATTTTTGAGTTTCCAGCTTCACTGGCTTTGGGAGGCCATGGACCAAGATAGAAAATGAAAAATAGTTATTCATTCACAGAGGCTCCCCAACCCCCTGCCTCAGCAGAGGCTCCGGCTCAGTGTTGGGGAGACCTCAGAGGCCCAAGACACTGCTTCAGACTCTGGGGCTCCTGCCTAGCAGGGGTCTCCTCTATCTGTATGCACTGAAGGACACAGGCTCAGTGACCCATGTGCCTGAGAGATGCAGGCAGAATATGGTAGGGAATGGGAGGAGGAACAAGCTGGGATAATCAGGGCAGGCTTCACAGGGGAGGAGGCATATGACTTGGACCTTAGAGGATGGGTTTGCAGCATGTATATGATCAAATAAAAATAAAACCTTCAAAAAGTAAAGAAAGACTTAAAATAGAAAATAAATATTCTCGGACCTCCCCTGTCCCCAACCACTTCCTTGTTCTCATTTCTAAACTCTTAATATTTTCTTGTGTCCTTCTAGCAACACTCTGTGAATATGTGAACTACACATGTATTTTTCCTTCCATCCATCATTTTTTATTAAAAGCACAAACAAGATCGTAAAATGTTAACTTCCCCTTTTCGCTTAGCAACCTGCCTTGGTCATCTTCTCACGGCAGTACACCCGGGAGCAGGTTGCTTTGACTGGTTTGTGGTCCTTGCAGGGGACTGGGAACTCAGAGTGTGTGCAGGGAACTTTGGTGCGGACACGTGGGAATCAGTATTGCCAAACGGTTGGGAACCAAGCCTTATGTTTGCATTTGGAAGATCCGGGTTTGCATCCCAGTTCTGGCACTTTCCAGCTGTGTGACCCCGGGCAGATTTCTTCACCTCTCTGAGCTTTGATGTCCCCATCTTTCGACTGGAACTAATAATGCTTCACTTTGGGAGCAATAGGCACTTGCAGTGAAAACACATACCACTTGCAGAGGCACCTGGCAAAAAGGAACAGCCACCCGTTTTTATGGCTGTCATCGTCACGTATCCTGTGGGGCTGGGGCAGCCGAGCCCTAACAGGTAGGGCCAAGTGCATGTGGGGTGTTGCGGAGCGACATTGGAAGAGAGGAGGGCTAACACATCGATCCGAAGCTTAAAATAGCCTGGAAGTGCAAGAACAACAATAAATAAGTGGGTTCCGGATGCTTTCAAATCTTGGCATTTCCTGATATCAGCTCAGCTGGTCCAGACAGCTTCATCAGCGTTTACTGCCGAGGCCGGTGGCGCACGCCTCCCCTGGCCATGTCCCAAAGCTGCTTTCAAGAAAATCAGATCTAGAAATGTTCGCATCTCTGGCACTGGGCCAGCGGGTCATGGGTGCAGGTTGAAGATCAGGCAGCCTTGGGGTTTGTTCCATGTGCGTGGAAAGTTAAGGCTGAGGGCGTGAGCGGGTGAGGGGGTTGCCCAGGAATGGCGTTACTCATTCACCACCCGAGTGTTTAGTAAGCACTTACTATGTGCCAGGTGCCAAGGATATAACAGTGAGCATTAATAAGATGCCCATTCAAACAAATGTTTAATTACTGACTGTGATAAGCCCTAGAAGGCTCAGGACCTCCAGAAGGCGGTGAGAGGGTGTAGTAGGGCTCCTCGGGGGGCCTTTGGGGGTCTAGGAAAGCTTCCCCTGGGAAGTGAAGAGTGAAGGACAGATGGGACAGAGCTGGGCACAGCAGGTCTATGGGTGAGGGTGGCGTAGCAGTCAGAGAGAACAGCACACTCGGGACACTGTGTAGGAAAAGACCCTGGCAAGTGCTGGGGAGAAAAGAAGGCCGGTAGGGCCAAAAGTGGAGGTAGGGGTAGGTTAATACTGGGACAGGCAGGCAGGAGCCAGATCACATGGGGCCTTCCAGGCCTCAGGAAGGATTTAGGAGGATTCAGGGGCAGACTGCGTCTCGGTGGGATCAGATCTGCATCTTGACAAGATGGCTCTAGCGACTTGTGTCCAGGAGCTTGGTGGGGTCTAGAGTTGCTGCCGTTCAGGTGTGAACTGATGGCAGTGTGGACTGGGTCATTGAAGGGTTAATTTAACTCAGTGACCCAGTGGTGAGGAAGCTCTAACAGCCCAGAGAGGCTGTAGGAGTGCCGGCAATTGCTTCAGGATTCTTGTGAAATAGTCTTCCTAATGGTCATTGTCTTTTGAGCACTTACTCTGCACCAGACACTCCACAATGCCCTTCTCCTTAAACCCTCTTAAGAATATCATCCTCTGTTTTTCTGAGGCCCAGAAAGGTTAAATCACTCTGCTAAGATCACATAGATCAGCCCCCCCACTGTCAAACATGGTCCCTGGATCAGCATCCCCCAGTCATGTGTGACCCTTCTCAGGGCTCGGCCTGAACCCCTGGCTTCCATCTGGAATGCTCCAGTGACTGTTGGTGTCATGTCCACCCTGGCCACAGGACCGGTGCACAGCCGACCTGGAAAGGCACTGTTACATGCTGGCCCGAGGGGACACAGTGTGTGGCTCTTGCCCCTCTGTCCCTTCCGGCCCTGTGGTTTCTTGCAGTCATTGAGAGCCCTGGTGCAGGACGTGAGCAGAAACGGCCGCGTCTCCGGGTTTCACATGTCCCCTGCCTCTTGGGGATTCAGATGGTCTCTGCTGCATGTTTTTTGTTTACTTTTTTTGCTTCTTTATTTCCTCTTCTGTCTTCTTTCCCCTCTGCTCCCACCCTGTCCCCATCTGTTCCCGCCCCATGGGGGTCTTCTCCTCGCCTCCCAGATGCGCAGGCAGGACTCGGAGAGGACGGAGAGGCCTTCTAGGAAGGAGAGGATCCAGCAGTTTGGGCCTGTTATGTGCTGGGCACTGGGTAGGAGCCATTTTACATAACCCTCACAGCCGTCCCTCGAGGGGTGCACGTCATTATCTGTCCTCTGCAGATGGGGATGCTGGGCCTACATGACCATGTGCTACAACCTGACTCGTCATTTAAAAAATGTTTGCAATCCAACCTTGAACGTGCCTATGAATCATCTGGGGCTCTTGTTTAAATACAGATTCTGATTCGGGAGGTCTGGGATTCAGCATGACAGTCTGCAGAATCTAGTAAGCTCCAGATGAAGCCTGTGCTTCTGGTCTGTGGGCCATGCTTTGCATAGCAGAGTTTGGAGCTAGCAGATCTTGTACCTGCCCTCCTGTGAGGCCCACCATGAGCTCTAACCCTCTGTGGCCACCACTGTCTGCCCCATCGTTCCCCCTTGTTTGCAGCTGCTGAAGGGACATCTGAGGCTTTCCTAGCATGCCCAGCTCATCGTGGGCTGAATCTGCATGTTCCAAAGACCCAGCTGACTGACCATGGTCTCCAGTGCTTGCCAGTGTTGGAATATAGGGAAACTGAGGCTCAGAGAAGTAGAGGGACTCATTCAAGTATTGCACGTCAGTAGCGCTGAGAATTTGGGGTTGTGATCTCCCGATCGGATTCTCCATTACTGCTTCAACGAGGAGTCTGCCATCTTGGGGTTGCGAGTCCTGCTCTCTTTACCTTTCTTTTCTGGTTGTCCCCCCCCCCCTTTGAAAATTTTATTTATTTGAGAGAGAAAGCCTGATTGGGGGAGGGGGAAGGAGAAACAGGCTCCCCGCTGAGCAAGAAGTCTGATGTGGGACTTGATCCCAGGACCCTGGGATCATGACCTCAGCTGAAGGCAGACACTTAACCGACTGAGCCACCCAGGTGTCCCTCTCTTCAGCTTTCTGGTGACTTTAGGCAAATTATTTCTTCTCTCTGAATTTTAGCTTCATCTAATAGGAAAATGGCTTAACCTTTTTGTTGTGAGGATCAGATGGGAGAAGGTCTAGTTTAGAGCGTAGAAGATTCTTAGGAGCCCAAGACCTGCAGTCCCAGTAGGGTGAGGGAAACTGGCCTGGCAGAAAAGCAGGTTCAGATGGCACTGACCCGCGGGGATGGCGGGAACTCTGCTCCCGGAGAGGTCTCACCATTCTGTGTTTGAGAGCTCCCCGCTTTCTGCCTGTTTGCCATCAGGCTTCGGTGATAATCGAGCATCGTCAGATGGTTTCCTGTTCCTAGTTGAGGCATGTTAGTGCTTACTGCAGAAGCCCTGCTGTGGCCGTGAAGCTGCTGACGGTCCCACCTTGTGGAACGCTGGAGAAGAAGGGAATGGACATGGGGGATTGTCCAGACCCCAAATCCGTTTTATGTTCCCAGTCAACACACTTCTATGGAGGTCAGGTCTACCTGTGGCTGGCAGGAGCCGGCACCTCAGCCATGGGGGAATGTGAGGGGGTGGGGGTCTGCCAAGCAGGGCTTCTTGGCCTCCCTCCTCCTCTGGTCCTCGCTGACCACATGACGGGGGAGGGCCTTCCGGGGCCAGAGAGAATCTGTTTCCCACCGGCTTTATCTGGGAGCCCATGGGTCTGGGTTTCTCATCATCTGACCCACTGGAAAAGGAAAGGCAGGAATTTCCATAAGGGAATAAATGGACATGGAAGGAAACCACCCCCTCCCCACCCCCAGGAGAGGCAGGGAGTGAGTGGGAGGGAGACTTTGCAGGGATCACAAGAATGTGAAGCACAGATGCCAGACTGGGAAATGGGGGCTCTAGCCCGACCCCCGGTCATCTATCCCGCAGAGGTTTAGTGAGCACCCACTCTGTGCCAGACACTAGTCCAGGCACTGGGATTCCACAGAGGCCAAGCCCAGTCCCTTACCCTGTTGTAGTGTACATTCTGGAGGGGAGACAGACAGTCCCTGGGTTTGTGCTGTGGGTAGCAATCACTGTGAGCCGGTGAGTGTGTTGGGTGTTGGGAAAGGCCCCTCTCACTGAGACTGAATGCTGGCAGCGTGGCAGGGGTCCCAAGTGGGAAGCCCAAGCCCAGAGGGTTTTGTTGCAGCGAGAAGGTGGCCACTGTGTCTGTAGTGTGGGGAGGGTGGGACAGTCCAACAGATGGTGTGGGAGGAGGCAGGCCAGGACGCACTGGGCCTCAGAGTGTAGTGAGGGCTTCCGGTATTTGTCCAGGGCAGTGAGAAGTCAGGGAAGGCTTTTAAATAGGAGAGTAAGTGACTAACCCTCGCCTCAGCTCTGTCCCCTGCTCCTCTGCTCCCTGGTGATGGTGGGAGAACCCCGGCCCCTTGGATGGGGCCTTGACTCCCTCCTCTGTGGGTCTACACCAGCGGCTTACAATCTGGCCTTCCTGAACCCAGAAAGATTCTAGAAGGTACTAGCAGGGCTTTGAGAACATTTTCCCCTCCCCATGGTTTCAAAGTCTAGTAGATGAACTTGCACAGAGCGAGAAAAGCGCCCCCCCCCCCACACCCCTAGTGTTACTGACAGCTGTGGTCAGCCCCAGCAGAGGCAGGGGGATGCTTGCCGCAGTTTGGTGGCTGGGTCTGAATTCACGTTCTGCTTAACAAACTCCTGTTACCTCTCTCAGCCTTACTTTTTCATCTGCAAAATGGGGGAGTGCCCCCTTTGCTGGGGTCTCAACGAGCCCTTTGGGTGCTCTGCGTGGTGGACGCCACCTGCCTGGAGACTGGCTTTTTAGGCTGAGGGTTTAAGTTAACCTGCGAAAGCCCTCTCGTGGCCCATGAAATAGCGTGTGTGCATAATAAGTCTGCATGAATAGTATGGGGAAATGGAGAATTCATGTGCGAAGTATGTCACCATCTTTCTAATGCAGACGAAAGAAGTAGAAATTTGGCTTTTTATGTATTTGTGTTTTGCCAAGCTCCTCATGTTGAATTCACTCAGGGTCAATAGGAGTACGCTGGGTTGCCACTGTATGGTTTTTAGTTAATAAAAATGGGGAAAATGAACTAATTAACTGCCTCATAATCTCTCCCACTTCAAAGCCCGGGGCCCTGGTGGGCTGTGGGAGAGGTGATGCTGGGGGTTCCCCAGGGAGCCCAGCGTGGGAACCGCAGGACCAGATGGGCTGCGAGGCCCCTCCCGGCTCCCACGCTGTGCAGCAGCCCCAGCAGGGGCAGTTGCCGCTTGAGCTGCTGGAGCGGTGCTGAGTCATCTTCGCCTCAGCGGGTCCTGTGTGTTGGCAGACGAGCTGAGGCTGGTGTGCTGGGGGCTGAGCTCTGGCCTGGGCTCTTGGGGAGCTGACTTCAGCCAGGCTGGGGGGGGGGTGGATCCTCAGCTCCCCACTACCTCTCCATCCACCCAGTGGTCCTGTCCCTGCTGGGCACCCCCAGGAGCCAGCCCCCTTCGTGCTCCCCTTCCTGGTGGGAGTGCCCCCCTGAGGCTCGCTGGCATGAGGTTGGGGGGCAGGGGGAGGTGCAGGGTTGCAGTCAACACTGGGCAGCACCGGCCTGGAGATGGGAGCTGGCACCTTGCTGGCCTGTTGAGCGTGACATTTCCTCAAATGCCACAAAGGGGCTGCCTGACCTTCACTCCCCTGCCAGGACCCCCTTTCTGCCTCCTTCTGGGTTATTTATAACGGTGCTAACAGGCAAAAGGCCTTGTCAGCCGAGCCCTGGCCCAGCTCTCTGCGTCTCTCCTGGCAGCCGGGGTAGGAGACACATAAATAGAACCAAAGAACACGGACACTGTAGGACCCCAGAGAATACCTCCAGACAGAGTGTGAGGCTCCATTTTTTTGGTTGTTGTTGTTTTGGATCTCTGGGACTTTTTAATACTTGTTTTTATTTTGTTGTGGTAAAACACGCATAACATAAAATTGCACATTTTTTAAGGGTCCAGTTCAGAGTCGTTCAGCATATTCACAGGGTCCTACAGATATCACGACCATCTATTTCCAGAACTTTCCTGTCATCCCAAAGCCAGGTGCTGTTTCATCCATCCCACAGAGGAGGATGGCTGGTTTGTGCTAGCCACCCCTCCGTCCCACTGAGGAAATTCACATTTTGAAGAAACCCCGCAAAATGTGACGAGGAAGGAGAGCGCAGGCCGGTTCAGGACGGCCACAACTTGATTAGAATGTTGGCAGTCACCCCTCTCCGCAGCACGGAGTGGGCACTTTCCCAGGGCGAGCTGAAACCCTCTGCCTTTCTTCCCATTCTGGAAGGGGGTCAGGATGGGAGGGGATGGCCTGGTTGCAGGGAGAACCCTGAATCTGCTCTAATCTCTTTCTCCCCCCGCCCCGTTCCCCCTTTTAAAAGAAGATTTATTTATTTATTTTAGAGACAGTCCACGTGCACGAGTACCTGAGCCGAAATCAGGAGTCCACCACTTAACCAACTGTGTCCCCGGAGAGCCCTTAATCCCTTTCTCTTCTTTTTAAAATTTTAACTATTTGTTTGTTTAATTTTGAGAGAGGGAGAGAGCGTGTGCGCATGCACAGGAGCAGGGCGGAGGGGCAGAGGCAGAGAGAGAAGTGGACTCCCCACTGAGCAGGGAGCCTGACGTGGGGACTCGACCCCAGGACACCCCAGGAGGCCGGGGTGGTGGCCTGAGCCCAAGGCAGACTCTTAACCGAGTTGAGGCACCCAGGTGCCCCATCGCTTTCTCTTCTTAAGCAAAATTGATTCATTTAGCAAGCTTCACTTCTTTCATTATAAATAGGGCAAGGGTTTCGCCGCTCCCTTCGGTGTGGAATGCTGCTTCCCGCCCGGTTGGGCCTCTCGCTACCTTTGATAAAAATTTCATAGCAGTTCCTCACATGCAGACGGCACTTCAGAGTTTGCCCAAACACATTGCCATCTAAAACACCACACTGGACAGGCCTGGGGTAGTTTCACAGCCACCAGAGGGTACAGGTACCTTTGTAGAGATGTGGAAACGGAGGCCAGAGTGACGTGATCCCCGTGGTGATTGATCTCCCTTTGGTCACCGGCACATAACAGCAGCTCACCGTCTCTTCCAGGCTGGCGTTAGCGTGAGGCGAAGGAGACACGTGGCTCCGGCACCGAATTTCAGGAGATGCCCAAAAAAGTCAGTCATCAAGAGAAATCCTATTTCTTTTTTAAGATTTTATTTATTTATTTGATGGAGAGAGAGCACAAGTAGGCAGAGCAGCAGACAGAGGGAGAGGGAGAAGCAGGCTGCCTGCTGAGCAGGGGGCCCCATGTGGGACTGGATCCCAGGACCTCAGGTTCACGACCTGAGCTGAAGGCAGATGCTTAACCCACTGAGCCACCCAGGCATCCCACGAGAAATCATATTTTAATGCAGCGTTTAAAAAGCATGAGTTGGCACCTGAATATCCATGTGGAACAGACACCAAATATTTAAAGGCAGGAACAGGAAGAGCGCCATACAGAGTCACATAGGTGCCTGAAGCAAAAGGAAAAATCAGTATGACTAGCCCATCTTTATTTAGAATTCTGATATTTTGCTTATCATGGGGTTTTTGCCTTAATTTTGATTTTTTTCAGCGTGTTGCATTAGGTACGATCTGTCTTGATGATGGAGGTTTTTTGTTTGTTTTTTTTTTGGTGCCCAAGGCGGGTGCCTCCCTCCCCTCATCCTAACTCTGGCTCTGATTCCACCTTCCGATTTCAGTGTACTAGCATGACAGGGGACCCACGTCCCGGCTCGCCGTGCACCACAGCCTTTCTAGCACTACCAAGAGTGGCATTTGCTCTCCGCAGTCTATTTCTGTGCTTGCCCTTCAGGGACTGATAAAATGTTGCTCTGGGTCGAGCTGACGTGTTGACATGGTGAGTGTTCACGTCAGGTGGTTTGTGTGATCCGATATCTTCATTCTTGACCTCACAGAGGGGCCTGAAACCAGGAAAGAAAAGGAGCTCTTGCCGGTGTTGCCCCCTCAGAGTTGGACCAAACTTGAAATCGTGATCTGGTCACAGAGGTGACCGGGCATTTTGGCCTCGTCTTGGGGCTGTTTGGGAAAAAAATATATTCATGCTGTCTTCTTCTTACTTTCCGGCCTGTTTACAAGGCATGGCCACACTGATCTCATTTTGTTTATTGAACACCTACTATAGGCTGAGTATCTGCTTGATACTGGGGAAACAGTAGGGACCAAGACAGAAAGACAGACACAGGCCCCGCTTGCGGGGAGTGTCCAGTGTGGGGGGGGTGACAGTGCAGGGACCGGTCCGTGAAAACTGGGGACGAGCGGTGGCAAGGGCTGGTGGTGGCGGCTTCATAACAGCGTCCGTGTACTCCGCACCTCTGAACCTGACGCTTAAAAATGGCTAAAACGGTAAATTTTATTTCTGTATATTTTGCCACAATTTCTAAAAATTCTGAAGAAAAGCAGGGGGAGGATCTCAGGGAACAGAAAGTGCTCCTTGAGGGCTTGGCAGGGGGGGCAACGTTCCAGGAAGAGGGAGATGGGGCCACTGCTGTGGGATACTGTGGTCAGGAGGCCCCTCTGGGGAGAGATGCTTAATCTGCGGTGGGGACCTGGGGACGGGAAGAAGCAACCAGATACCAGTCGAGTGATGGTGCAAGGGAGAGGAGGGAGTCCAGGTGGAGGGAGTGGCAGCCGGCAGCGCAGAGGCCCCAGGCTGGAAACTACTCACGCCCTGCAACCATTCCGTTGGGGGAGGCGGGTCTCAGGAGATGCAGGAGGCTAGGTGGCGCCCCACAGCTAGCAAGGGACGAGCCAGAGCCAGCTCTGCCTCCACACATCTTAACAACAGATACCTGCACACGCTCCGCAGTTTACTGAGCACTTTTCCTGCCACTCGCCTTTGAATTCAAGAGCCCTTGAACTCAAGTGCATAAAATGGACTGCAATTGCAGGCAGCACCGTGCACAGATCACTCTGTCCCTGGAACACCTTTGCTCGCTCACTCAAGTGGCAGAATATCCTTCAGCCTTTTCCTGTTTTAAAATCAAACATGCCGTGCACAGCACCTCTCTGGGCTCCGGGGGGCAGCCTGTGCCTTCTGAGAGGCAGCCCTGACAGGTGCCAGAAAGGACGAGATGGTGGGGCCCAGGCGTAGCTGCCGAGGAAGAGGCACTTGGGCCCCACACGGCCACCTGCCGGGGCATCCAAGAGCGGCTCCATCCACCCCGGGTGACCTGGCCTGGGCGCAGCTCCAAGAGACTTTGCAGATCTCTGTTGGATAAGGGGCCTCTTGAAGACAACAGGGAAGAAACAAGATGTAAGGGAGTAAGATAACACTCACCCCAGGAGACTTTCTGCCTCAGTTTCCTTAGCTGCAGAATAAGAGATGAGTTTCTAGAAGTCTCTCTACAGGGTCCTCTAGCACCCTGGTTCTGTGCTGTGTCTGTAGTCCATCCTAAGAACTGGCTTCCGGTGCTGTGCGGGCAGCAAACCATGTACAATAGGCGACTTTATCTGATGGGAGTGGGAGCAGGAGCTGGGGGTGGCAGGGCGTGGTGGCGGCTGGAGAGGGGAATTCTTGGGAAGAAGTCCTTGAAAGTGCAAGATGATGACACGGCTTAACGAAGCCACGTGGCGCGCATGTTATTTCTAGTCTTTTACTCTAGGGCTGCCTGTGGTGGTGCTAGTGCCGAAATCCTGGCCATCTCTTGCATAGGCCACACCTGCAGCACCAGGGTGCCGGTTTCCAGATTGGGGAGTCATTCTGTTGGATCAGGCATGTATAGTAACACATGGGTTGGGGACAAAGCGTAGCTGACCCGCAGTAAGCAAGCAACTCAGCCAGTGGGTGCCCTAGAGAGTCCCCCCTGTGTCTCTGGGGCTCTGTGGACATCAGTGGACACTCTTGTCACAGGAGGAGATGAGATGGACAGTGTTAACGTAGCCAGTGGATTCAGAGAGTTCCATCCTTTTGCCCTGCCTACTGAAGGTCACTGGTAGAGTGGTAGGCTCAGAGCCCAGTTTGGAGTCCCGGAACCCGTTTTGCACTCCAGGCTGGAGAACGCACTCTCACTAGACCTTCTGTGGGTCGTCTTTACATGAAACCCTGAGCGGGCAGCTCAAGGCGGGGTTGAGTGGCTTAGCCTTGACTGTGTTGGTGGGAGGCCTTTCCAGTGGCCTGATTTGTCTAAATTCTGGGTGTGTGTTCTTTTAAGATCGGCTCAGAACCCCACAATTTTCTGGGGCACCTCGCTGGCTCAGTCGGTAAAGTGTCTGCCTTCAGCTCACGTCATGATCTTAGGGTCCTGGGATTGAGCCCCACGTTGGGCTCCCTACTTGATGGGGAGCCTGCTTCTCCCACTCTCTCTGCTGTTTCCCCCATTTGTGCTCTCTGGCTCGCTCTCTGTCAAATAAACAAAATCTTTAAAAAATTTTTTTCCCACTTACTCTTTCTGGAGCTTCGCTTTGTGTCTGTGGCCCCTGAGTCTTATTTCAGAGGATGCTGTAACTACTTCTGTGTGGACAAAGACCAGTTACTCTTCTTACTGTTCTCCTAGAAGCCTATTCAGGAGTTTGTTTGTTTGGTTTTTTTTAAGATTTTATTTATTTATTTGACAGAGATCACTAGTAGGCAGAGAGGCAGGCAGAGAGAGAGAAGGAAGCAGGCTCCCTGCTGAGCAGAGAGCCCGATGTGGGGCTCGATCCCAGGACCCTGAGATCATGACCTGAGCTGAAGGCAGAGGCTTTAACCCACGCAGCCACCCAGGCGCCCCAGGAGTTTTGAACTAATTTGGAAGACAGTGGGAAGATTTTATTTTATTTTATTTTATTTTTTTTAGCGTAAGAGAGATGAATTAGTCATAACTTTTTCATTGATAGGTGATAGAAACTAGTACATAATCTGGAAAGAGAACTTTCTCACTCCTATAACTGTGGAGTAAAGAGAATAGGCTATAACTGTGGAGTAAAGAGAATATGCTGGCTTCAGGCGCAGCTGGATCCAGGTGTTTAAGTTATTTTATCAGTACTCTCTCTTTGCTTCTTGGCTCTACATTCCCTGTGCTGACTTCATTCTGAGGCAGGCTCTCTTCCCAAGCAGTGGCAAAGATGGCTGCCAGCCTCTCCAGAATTAAATTCAGCCAGCTGAGCCCCTAATTTAAATGCTCTAGCAAAGTCTTGGTGTTCACTCTGATCTATCTCTGAACCAGGTGAAGCACTTGTTTTGGTCACCGGATGAAGGCTTTTAATTAGCCAGACTGTGCTTCCCTGGACTGTCTAGGTGGTACAAAGGGGCAGCTTCCCCAGCCTTAATAGGCTGCCACCATTAAGAAGGGGAATGGGTGGGAGACCAGCCATGTAACAGAGGTGGGACAGAAGAAAACATCTGTTTAATGAAATGGCTTTGCAGGGACTTCATGAACATCTGCCTTACTTCCTTCTTAGAAGGAAAGTATGGGTACAGAGTCATAGGTCCAGACCAGGCCAGTTCTAATCGATTAGCAGTGGCTACTAAGGCTCCATGTTGAGCATGCTTGGGGCTCAGCAGGAAGTACAGTGGTGTGGTGTTCGGTTAGTGGTATCCACCATGGTTAGGAAGGCAGGGAAGTTGACCCCACTGCCCACTCTAGCAGATCACATGGCTTGTCTGGCCATTCCTGATGGCAATTTAAAAGGGAAAAGTTGCCTCAGACCATCAAATACAGCTTCTTGTCAGTGGAGGAGGCTCTGAGCTGGCAGTAGTGCACCACCCTAACTAGCATCCTAATTTGGAGTCTCCATGATTGCGGTCAAGGGGTCTGTCAGGCCCAGTGGGGGGCCCTGCTCCCCATCATCCCAGGCAGGTCTGGAAGAAGCCAGTGTAGTTTGGCTGTCAGGGAAAGGTTATTTCTCCCACAGAAACCTTGAATGATGATAACACCTGGATCAGGGGGCTGGTGGAGGTTGAAGGAACACAGAGTTGGAAGAGCCAGTAGGTTTAGGACTGAGGGGATGGGTCAGAAGACAAGGTCAAGCATTGACCTTCTGAGATCCCCTGTTTTTCTATCAGTCAAATGGGGATGCTGGCCATTGACCATTTCCTGCATCTTGGGAAGGTACCAGTGAGACCATAGCTGTGAGTGTCACTTGAAAGTCAACTGTAGGGGCTGTATCTGTGACCACCATTCACAGGTGTCTGATGTATGCTAGGCTCCCAACCTATGTTGCTTTATCTTTGTAAGAACCCTATGAGACAGGATTCTTTATATATTTTTATTTTATTTTTAAAGATTTTATTTATTTGTTTGAGAGGGAGAATGAGAGAGAGAGAGCATGAGAGGGGAGAAGGTCAGAGGGAGAAGCGGACTCCCTGCTGAGCAGGGAGCCCGATATGGGACTCGATCCTGGGACTCCAGGATCATGACCTGAGCCGAAGGCAGTTGCTTAACCAACTGAGCCACCTAGGTGCCTGTGACAGGATTCTTTTTATTATCCCCCTTCTGTCTGTCAGTAGAAGCCGAGGCGGCCAAAGTTATGTCCTGACCTCAAAGGATCAACATTAAACAGCAAAGCCAGGGCCCAGACCTTTGTCTAGGCATCTTTCCAAATTTCAGGACAGCCCTTCCCTCTCCACCTTTGTCTCCCCCTCGGTAAATTCATTCATTCATTCATTCATTAGTAAAGTGCCAGGTTCTACCTAGATACTTCCAAAAGCCTGTGTGGATTTCAGAAACTAGATTAGTACAGAATTGTCCTGAATGCTTGAGCAAGAGGGGTTCACAGAGTCTGTCTGTTGGATGCTCTTTTCTAGAGGAGGCAGTGAGGACCGAGAGGGCAGGTGACATAGTGAAGTGTGCACTCGGCGAAAGACGCACAGTGAGTGTGAACAGGCCCAGAACCCAACCTCTGTCACTGCAGGCTGCCTTCTCCCCCCTCCTGCTTCCTTCCGCTCAGTAACTCTGACAATGTGCTTTAGGCCAGGGACTAAGCTTGACGATTCGCTGATTGTAGTCAGGAACGGGGAGCCACCAATTTTTCCTGAAGATGCATTCTTTCTTAAGCAGGGAATCGATTTCCAACAAGATACACAGGCTTCCAGTGAAGCCACTTACGTGAATGTACAAAACACCATTAATCCACTGCTAGGGCCGTTTATCTCCCTGGCTTAGGGCAGCCGCAGCCTTTTCAGATCAGGCATGTGATGCTGCTGGAGGAATGGGTGCAGAATGCCCAGCAACCAGAGGGGCATCCCATGGCAGGGGTGTAAGTGAACCAGTGGTGGGGACCGGAGTGGGCCATCTGCAGGAGGCCAGGGCACGGCACAGCCTGTGTATGTAGCCCCAGGCCTGTTCCAGCGCAGCCATGAACTTGCCGTGGGACTTAGATCTTTCTCAGCCCTTGTCTAAAAGCCCCCACCTCCCCATCGGTAAACGGGAATAAATGGTCTCGAATGTTGCTTTCCACTTTCAGAAGCAGATGCCAGGCAATGGCACAGACTTGGCAGGAAGCAAAGAGACTTGGCTTTGAATCTCAGCTTCACCATTCTGGGACTCTGGGTGCCATGGGTTGAGTTGTGTCTTCCAAAAGAAGATACGTGTGAGCTCTAATCCCCAGCACCTGGGAATGTGACCTGATTTGGAGACAGGGTCTTTACAGAGATCATCAAGTTAGGCGAGGTCATTAGCATGGACCCTGATCCAGTCTGGCTGGTCTCCTTATCCAAAGGGGAAACGTGGACACAGAGGCAGGCACCCACAGAGGCAAGCCAATGGGAAGATGTGCAGGGAACGCCATCCACAGGCCAACAGTAGTGGCCTTAGCAGGAGCCGCCCCTGCCAACACCTGGAGCTCAGCCTCCCAGCCTCCAGACCCAGAGGATCAAACCTTCCCGTCGTTTAGGCCCCCAGCCTCTGGTGCTTTATATTTTTATTTTTTTTTAAGATTTTATTTATTTATTTGAGAGAAAGAGAGAGAGAGCATGAGATGGGATAAGGTCAGAGGGAGAGGCAGACTCCCTGCGTAGCTGGGAGCCCGATGTGGGACTCGATCCAGGGACTCCAAGATCATGACCTGAGCCGAAGGCAGTTGCTTAACCAACTGAGCCACCCAGGCGCCCCTGTGGTGCTTTGTTACAAGCAGCCTGGGCAGAAGCATACAAGGGACCAGGTCCCAGAGTTTCCCAAGGAGTGACATGGGCACAGTGACACCGGCCCTGCAAGCGTCACTTTAAGAATCCGGTATTTCGGCCCCTGACATTTGGTAATAAGCTTGGTGTTGGCAGTGGCTCTCATTGCCATGCTGTGCCCTCCAGTACCGCTAGGGGGCCTCCAGCGGAGGGCTGGGACCCAACAGCAAGGCTTTAAGTCAGTACCTTTCAAAGGGAGCTGGGCCACCCAAGGCACCCCTTCAGAAAGCCTCTCTAAATATGGTGAAGGCCAGAGAAATCACTATTAATGCAGTGCTTAATGGTTTCCAGCCAGAGAGTGGCCTCAGCCCTAATCGACAAGGTTGCGAAGCTGAGGTTTCTTTATTTTTATGTCCCGGGTACGCTTGGAGTATGTTGAGAAGCTGGGAATCAGTAAGTGCAGTAGTCATGGCCATTTTGTGGGTGTTTTGTAAAGGAGGCAGCATGGTTCTGATGGGAAGGACACTCCTGGATGACCCTGAGCAAATCCATTAGCCTCAGTTTCCCCATCTGCCAAGTGAAGGAGGTAGACCAGCTAGGTCCGGGATTCCTAAGCTGCTTTTGTGAAGGCCTGGAAGTTAGTGTAAGTTTCTTGCGCACACAGGCATTGCTCAGAGGTTATTTTATGGGCGTGATAAGAGCTATGCATAGCCCTTGTCTGATTCGTGTTTTTTTTTTTTTTTTTTTTTAAGATTTTACTTATTTATTTGACAGATCACAAGTAGGCAGAGAGGCAGGCAGAGAGAGAGGAGGAAGCAGGCTCCCTGCTGAGCAGAGAGCCCGATGTGGGGCTCGATCCCAGGACTCTGAGATCATGACCTGAGCTGAAGGCAGAGGCTTTAACCCACTGAGCCACCCAGGCGCCCCACCCTTGTCTGATTCTTGAAGGGGTCTTGGGTGCCGAGATTGTCTGCAGTGACTCTCTGGGACAGCCACTCATGGCTGCTGGTTCCTGGCCAGTTTGGGATTCTGGGACTCCGATTTTAAAGTCGTTTCTGAGCCTCAGGAAGCAAGTCCTACAGATGTGGCTTCTCTGAGTGATGGGATGAGAGGGATCAGGGATGTAGGAAGGGCTTCCCAGAGCGCTCATCACTGGGGGCTTTGCTGACTAGGGAGACCCCGGCTGCCCAGAACTCCTGAGTCTCTGCTTTGGCCCTCCCTCCCACTCCACGGGCCCTCCTTGTGGCCAAGTGGTGCCTCCCAGTCCCGCCACCTGCCCCTCTCCTGGGTGCTGCACCCGCCTAACCCATCTGCCTGCTTGACGCCGGCCCCACCCCCATCATACTTGGAGTAAAACCCAAATCCCTTACAATCTCTGCCTGATCCGGCCTCTACCTGCCCCTCTGAAGGCATCTTCTCCCATCCCCCCCGCTCCTCCAGCTGCAGCCTCCCCCACCAGTGGTTAGTGTATAGTGCTCTAGCCTTGGCCCACGCTCGGGTCTTTGCCTTGCTGGGCCCTCTGCCTGGAACGTTCCTCCCCACATCTTCCACTGCCTGACTCCTCCAAGTCTCAACTAGACGCCAGCTCTTCCAGGAAGCCTTTCCTGCCCCCCCACTAACACAGACTTCCTTTCCCTCTGTTCTACTCCCTCAGTGCACCTGGCCTGTTTCCTTCAGAGCACGAACACAACCTACAAGGAAATATTTGTGTGTTTTCTTCCCTACCAAGATGTCAGCTCGTGAGGGAAGAAACGGGGTCTTCCGTTGTCTCAGTGCCTGGCTCATAGTAGCATTTAATAAATGCTGGAATGCACTCACTCGCTTGGCTAAAATTAAGATGACTGACAACCCCAGGTGCTGGGGAGGGTGTGGGACAGTTGGCACACTCAGCACAGCCAGTAAGCGTGGACCATGGTACAACAGTTCTGGAGAGCAATTTTTTTCCTTTTTACAAAGTCACATACACTTACTGTATGACCCAGCCATGCCACTTGCAGGTTTCTGCCCAAGGGAGCTGAAGACGTATGTCAACATAAAGACTTGAACACACACATGGCAGACCTGTTCACGATAGCCGAAGACTGGAAACAGACCATCTAGAACAGGCAGGACTGCAGCATCCCCACAGCCTGAAGGGACAGAGAGGAGAAGGAAGCTGAGGAACCCCCCCACCCCCACCCCGGGTGTTCCCTGGGCCAGGGCGGCTGAGTGGTAGTGACCGGTGGTAGTAGGGTATGTTGGATGGGGCCTGGGATGATCCCAGGGATGTCCCCGGAGACAGAGACTCACCCGGCACCCTGCTCCCTAGTCTGAGAGCAGGGGACCAGCCACTTGAGAGAACCTGACGGTGGTGCTGCCCGTGGATACAGGATTCTTGCAAAACGCCAATTAAGACATTTGACCCAAATTCGCATAAAAGCCTTTTTCCTGTGTCAAGTTGAGCTAATAATACACATTTGTTCATAATTTATGAGGCTTAGTAAGTGGGAACAATTAAGGAAGAGGCCTGTGCAAAACCTATTTTTTTTAAGTGTCAGGCCTTTTCTTGTTCTCTAAGGCCGTTGCACCCTCTCTGCCCACCACGAAACACTTCTGTTTTTACCGGTATTAGTTCTGACTTCTTGTTGGTTCTGTTAGCTACCGTTTACTGAACATCTCCAAGCCAGGCTGTAACATCGCCTTATTCAGTCTGAACTCCTGGGGAGGGCGTTGTCATTCTATGGATGAGGCTGTTGGGCTTCAGAGAGGAGAAGAGCTTTGCCCAAGGTTTCCCAGCTGGCGAGTGGGGACTAGGATTCAGGTCTGCCGGGCCCCAAGGCCTGTGGTCCACCGTTTCTGGGTCAGCCTCCCAGCTCGGGCTATTTCTCAGTCTGCAGGGCAGCCCTTCTACTGGTCTTTGTTAGATGTGGGAGACCAGGGTCAGAAAGCCATTGCCTTCAGCTGAGTCGTTCTGGGCTTTGGCCTGAGAATCTGCATTGTTTCTAACACGGTCCCTGCTGGTCTTGACCCTGCCTGTCCCGGGACAGCACTTGGAGATAGGCTGGTTCAGTCAGTGCTGTTGCCACAGTCTGCGTGCCTCCCTTGTCCCCCACCCACCATGGTCAGGTGCGCATAGAGCCTTGTAGACCTTTTCCTGGACATGTGCATATGTATTACGTGGGCAAAGAGTTGCGTAGTTTGATTTTTCGCTTTTATGCATGTGACATCATAGTCTACTGGTTCTAGTCTATAGTTTAGTTTTTATTTCCATTTAATGTGTCTTGGAGGGCATATATACCGCTGCCTTGTTCTTTTTCAGAGGCACCGTGGTATTCTGTGTTTCGGGTGACTATAGTTTTATTTACCTATTGTCCTCGGATGAGTGGTCTTCCACGTTTTAGACATTACACCTGGTCCTGTGAAGTCCCGGAGAAAATGGATGAGTGTTTCTCCAGAACATCGTCATTCCTCAATAATGTCAGCCATTTGGGATGCCTGGGTGGCTCAGTGGGTTAAAGCCTTTGCTTTCGGCTCAGGTCATGATCCCAGGGTCCTGGGATCGAGCCCTGCATCGGGCTCTCTGCTCAGCGGGGGAGCCTGCTTCTTCCTTTTTTCCGCCTGCCTCTTTGCCTACATGTGATCTCTCTGTCAAAAAAAAAAAAAAAAAAAGTCAGCCATTCTTATTGCTGGTTTTTGTTTCATTATTGATATTGCGTTCCAGAAATCCCCTTTCAGGTGGGGACAGTAGTGTAAATGAGGATCTGTTTAGAGCTTCTAATGAAGTTTTCAACACAATAGTTCTGGTAAGAAGAAAGAGGTGCTGTGGGGGGAAAAGGGCTTTGAGGGGTGTGTAGGAGAGCAAAGGAGGAGGGGAGAGAACAGCAGGCAGAATTTGTATTGCCAGGGCCCGGCTTCATTCCTGGTAGATTCGACCATTGCTAGAGGGTGGGACATCTCTTGGTCATGTGGCAAAGTCAGGCCTTAGCCTAAGAGCTGCCAGGGTTCCAGGCTGGCAGCACCATGAGTAAGAAGGGTCCATGCCTGGATCCAGCCAGGCCCAGCTCTGACTCACCTCCTTTCCTTCCTGTCTCCTCAGGGTGGGGGGTCCGGGGAGGAGCAACTCTGCGCTGACTTTCCTGAGCTGGACCTCTCCCAGCTGGATGCCAGCGACTTTGACTCAGCCACCTGCTTCGGGGAGCTGCAGTGGTGCCCAGAGAACTCGGAGACTGAAGCCAGCCAGTACAGCCCTGACGACTCCGAGCTCTTCCAGGTATGTCCTCTGAGCCTCGAGGTATCTCTGCTCCTGAAAGGGTCTCCCTGCACCAGGGTCTCCCTGCACCACCTCTTCTGCATTTGCTCATGCGAAGAAGTCCCATCACCCCAGCGCTCCTGGGACCCTGCCTCTCATCTGGGATCTGCTGTTGATCTGGGGTGGTTCTCACCTGCTCGCGGGCCTGTTACCACCTCTGCACAGGGAGGGCTGTGAAGAGCTGCTCTTGCTATGCCCCTGCAGTCAGAAAGGAGCCCCCCAAACCCCGAGACCTCCCTTCTGTGTATTATCTCACTGACTTCTCATCCTTACCCTGTGAGGCAGGCACGATGATGAGCCCATTTTATAGATGAGGAGACTGAGGCTTGGGGAAGTTAAGTCACGTGCCTAGGGTAATTTACCTAGTCAGTAGCTGAGCTGGATGCAAACCCAGCTGGCCTCCCTCCTGAGCCAGGGCTTTGTAACCACAGTGACGCCATAATGGAGATGACTCACTTGGATAGAACAACTGCGCTGTGGCAGGACTGTCCCTGTTGTGTCTATTAACTCATTGAATTCTCTTAACAACCCTTAGAGCGGGTACAGCTGTCTTCATTTTTCAGTTGGGGCCTAGAGATTCTTTGAAAAGAGGCAGAGCCAAGAACTGCTGTGCCTATCCATGCCTTTCCCCTTGCACACTCTGCGTCCAGTCTCGGGGGCCCCTGATGGGCAACACGTCCTTTAAGGAGTCCCCGAGTACGAAATACTATGATGTCTGGGATTTGCTTCAAAATAGAGCAGGCTCTGCACGCATTTGCAGGTGTGGGTGTGTTGGCGAGGGTAGTAGGTGAAATAAGTTGAGTGATGGGTGCAGTCGGATTCATTATTCTTTCCTTGAAATCTGCTCCCCCATAAAGACTGGTGGGAGGAGGCTCCTCCTGCCTGTCTGGCAGTTCATATTGCCACATGTCAGGTGTCACGTGTCAGGTGTCGTGCTGGTGTGCTGTGAGCGTTCTCTCAGTCCTGATGGATTGTAGTGCTCCTTCTAGAAAGGGAAGCTCCCTCCGTGTGTCAGGCACTGTGCTGTCTACAGTCTAGAGAGAAAACCGACCCTAGCTCCGCTAACGCAGAAACCGCGGTCATTGTGACATGCACACAGAAAAAATGTGCCAGGTGTGAGAAG
This sequence comes from Lontra canadensis, assembly GCF_010015895.1. Classification (NCBI taxonomy): domain Eukaryota; kingdom Metazoa; phylum Chordata; class Mammalia; order Carnivora; family Mustelidae; genus Lontra; species Lontra canadensis. Next base: position 15,933,546 of record NW_022630999.1, read on the forward strand.
GGGTTCTAACGACTGGGTGGTCAGGAGAGGCCTCTCTGAGGATGAGACGGAGTAGCTGTGTGAAGCTCAGGGAGCAGGACAGAGCTCTCCTGGCAGAGGAAGCAGCAAGGGCAGAGCCAGGGAGCAGGAAAGCTTGTTGTATTGGGCAACAGAAGAGCTGGTGGGTAGCAGAGGAACATGCCAGGGTAGAGTCAGATAGGTAGGCAGGGGCCAGATGCTATGCAGGGTCTTGTGGGCCGTGATAAGGAGTCTGGATATTTCCCAAGTCTATTCTAACCTATAAAGAAAGGACTATTAATGACCATTTTACAGGTGATGAAAGTGAAACTCGAGAGGTTACGTAACTTGGCGCCAGGTCACACAGCTAGGAAGGATCCGGTGAAGACTCGAACTGAGGAAGCCGTACCTCTTGGTACTGTACGACCTCTCTGCCAGCCCTGTTCAGAGCAGCAGGGCTGGGCTTCAGGTCCGACTATGTCCAGGGACCTGCATTCTTTATTTGAACAATAGGGATGAGACCTACGCTGTGCTGCTTTCTCCCTGAGAGGGGCTTAACTTCCAGAAAATGCTTTCAGGTCATGGAGAGCTGATGAGTGAGAGATTTAAAGGCTCCATGGAGACCACCACCACCTGAACTGTACAGGCCCCTACTTCTCAGGTTGTCCAGACCCACTAGCAAGTCCCTGCCAAGATTCCCACTATGAGTGTGAAATGGTCTTGGGCACAAGTGAGCCTGTGTGGCCCTGGGGTTCCCAACCCAGTGAGGAAGGCAGACCCCTCACAGATGGACAGCATCCTGGCCGACCTCTGCTCCCCCAGCCCCTCCCCTGTCACGGTCTGCACACCCCACCTGCTCTCCCTAGCCCAGGCCGGTTCTGCCCGTTACCCATGGATGCACCCCTGTGTGTGGGATTATGGGATCGGTGCCTGCCCCCCACCGCACATAACGTCAAACCCCATGACTGTGGGGACCACGATGGCACTGGGCACTCTTATATCCCCGGGCTCTTCACTTGTGGAGTGCAAGCCTGGCACTTGCTCTGGCCTTAATAAATAGGTATCAAGTGACTAAATCCTTCAAGGCCCAGCTCTCCTGTCGCCCCCTTAGGCAGTTGGTGAGTTCCTCTCCTAGGCTCTCATCTGCGTGCGCGCACACGAGCGTGCCTGTGTCTCTGTGTCCTTTAGACGGTGAGTTCCTTGAGGACAAATGGCATTGGCTTCATCTCTGGTGCCCTCACACGTCGTAAGGACTCGATCACTTGCGTTGAATGAAGGAATTGATGGGGATACTTTATTACCTGCCAAGGACAAGATGTGGCCCATTCCACAAGCCTCAACTTGCATCGTGGTTTTTCCCTCAGCCACAAACCTGGGTTTCTCATTTGGCCAGTGAGAATCCTGGGGCCGTGCTGCCTGGGTTAGAGCCGTGTTCCCCCAGTCAGACAGTGCCACTGCAGTGGAAATAGACTTGGAACATGGAGGACAAGCCACCGTAACACGGTTAACAGCCCCTCAGGGGCGGGGATGGTGCCCTCCGTGTGTCTGAGTTTCCAGAATCCTCTGGCCAGGACCACAACCATCACTAAGTATTTTTTGGAGGAAGCAGGCATTGGGTTGTTCTGTCAGTTTGCTCTGTGGTCTTGGGCCAGTTGGTGTTGGGCCTCAGTTTCCCCATGTGGGGAATGAGGAAGGAACGTGGTGGATTCTTGATCTGTGTTTCTTGATCCGTGGAGGAGAATGTCATCAGGTCCTTTTAGACTCTGATTGTGCCCACTGTTGGGAAAAAAGGAGGAAAAACTGATTACCTGGCTTTTCTGGAGGGTGGTTGAACCCCCTGGACAGGGAGGATTTCTGAGTGTTCTTCTGGCTTGCATAGCAGAAATCCTATTCCATGTCCCTCTGGAATTCAGGCCCCTCCTAGGCCTTCAAAGTGAAACATTTTCCCTGGGATTTCTTGAAGACTCCTTTTCCTCCGGCTTGAGAGCTGCTCAGGAAGGCTGGGGTGGGGCCGAGGCTATTAATATCCCTTGCTTCCCTGATTAACTCTCCATTAATTTGCAATCGGCTTCCAAGCGGAGTGGGGAGAGCCTGGCCAGTAGGCCCCGGGAAGAGGAGAGAGGGTGGCACGGGCCCTGTGATCCATCGTCCTGGGTGCTGACAAACTCCGTGGACGCCGTGGATAGATCAGCCTTTCTTCCCGGCAGGGTCAGGACCTCCAACCCGGCTGGCTGTTCCTGAACCAGAGCAGCCCGGGGAGGCGGGGAGGTCTTCCGTTACTCTTTTCGTTTTGGCCCAACCTGTTGGGTGCTTCCCGAGGTCTTGGCTGTTTTGTAACCATTTTTGCACAGTGCCTGGCACACAGTAAATCCTACCCCCACCCTGACTTGCTGTGTGACCTTGACAAGTCTGTTTCCTAGACCTTGCCCTCACCCCCGCCATAAAAAAATGGCATTTTATGGCATTTTTGCCATAAAAAAATGGCAAATAGGTTTCCTCGTAAGAAAATGAGGAATGGTAATGACTGCCTGGAGGGCTCTGTTAAAGATGTTGGTGTGGGGGCACCTGGGTGATGCAGGCAGCGGAGGGTCCGACTCTTGATTTTGGCTCAGGTCATCATCTCAGGGTCATGGGATTGAGCCCCGTGTCCAGCTCTGTGCTGGGCGTGGAGCCTGCTTAAGGTTTTCTCTCTCCTTCTGCCCCTCCCCCTCCCTCTCTTAGAAAAACCCCAGAAAGACACTAGTGTGGAAAGAACAAGAGCCATAGTTGGTGAGTGATATGGGGGCGAGAGGCAGCAGCCGCCCATGGGGCCCACATTTAACAGTCCTGGCCATTACACGATCCCTGAAGGATCCAGTTCTGATGTGGGTGATAATTTGTAGTATCTCTGGGCCATTGGCTGTGGTCCCTGGGAGAAAGGGAGCTCTCATTCCGTCCAGTGCTGGTGACATCATTTCTGAAGAACTTCCCTCTAGAGTCTCTCCTTTGAGACACTCATCTCAGTCTCTCCTGGTGGCCAGAGTTCATTGTTTGGTGCATTTGTTGTTCTCTCTGCAAATCTTCCTGGAAGCCACCTGCCCCCGATGCTGAGCTAGGCTTAGGAGCACCCTCTGGGGGAGCACTTCTGTCCCTGCTTCCAGACCTGGCTTTCCTGAGCAGGTGGTGGTAGGGGGAGGGGAGATTACGTTTTCCCATTTTACAGAAAAACCGACAAGGCTTAGAAGAGAGAAACGATTTGCTCGCAATCACCCCATGGTGGCAGAGCCCCCTGTGGTCAGGCCCCAGAGTGATCACTGGGTCCCTGGTTCCAAGGTCTTACTTCACTGCCTGTCAGGCCGGACAGATTGCTCTGGGAATAGCGGAGACTCTGGCCTGAGGGGGGTGGTGGTGGCGACGGCCGGGGAACTGGGGGGAAGCAGTCAAATGAGCCCATCGCATTCTTGGGCCAGAGTCCGCGGGCCCAGATCTGCCCTTGTGTGTCCTGACTCTCCCCCACCCCCCACACTCCCCAGGGCCTGGGTCAGGCCCAACCAAAACCTTCTTTTGACCTTTCTTTTATTTGAGCTCTGTTCCAAAAATGACAAACGCGTTTGTTCTCTTCACCCCATGTCCCCCCTTTGAGTTACGCAGCTGCTGCTGCGGTTGTAAGGCCTGGAACGGGCTGAGTGCAGCCAGAAGGCTGTCACGAGATGCGAATTTCAGATGCACTTCCTGAAGAAAGGATAAACAGCCTGACCTGGGATGGGAAAGAGGGCCGGCGGATGCCTCGTATGACAGCATGCGCCTCCGGCCGGAACACACCCAGTGGGCGGTGCTCGCTCAGCGAGGGGCTCGCTGCCTCACCTGGGAGCCATGTGATCGCCACGCTCCGGGGCCTCTGGGCACGGGGGCCCGTGGGCTCTGGGTGGGCAGGCTGGGTACATGCTGACCCTCGTCATTTTAGATCGGAAAAGCTTAAGTCTCGGCTCATCTGGGCCATCATGGGCTCGGGCGAGTCCTCCTCTGTCCTGGATTTGCTCTGCGACCCTGGACACCTTGTTCAGCCTCCACGAGCCTCAGTTTCCCCAAGTGCAAAATGGAGATTGGAGTAGAACTCCCGTCATAGAGGGTCTCCCCACCACCCCCAGCCAGCTAGCCTGTGAATCTTCATTGCGTTCCCTCCATAGCAGCTTCCGTTTCCTTTCTCCCTAGGCTTTCGTTCTCTGAAATGCTCTTGTTTATGCCCTTGTTGGAGTCTGTTCTCCGCTGGTAAGGACGCTCCATGGGGGCAGGGGCTGCACCTGTCTGGGCGCGCAGTAGGACCAGTGCCCCGACCATGCTGGGTGCAGAGTAGCCATTCAGTATGTGTGTGTGTGTGGGTGGGAGGAGGGAGGGAGGGAGGGAGGGAATGCCGCTGCCACCACTACTGTCATCCTAGGAGTAAAGGGGGCAGTGGTCCGGAGTGCTTATTACACACCAGGCACCATTTGCCAGGCATCTTGATATACATTATTAGCTCAACTGAAGTTAGGTCCTCAACCATGACCTTAAGAAATAGGTACTGTTGTTGCCTGGGACAGATGAAGAAACTAAATCACTTGCTCGAGAACCTGTGGTTGATAAGTGTGGGATCTGAGATGCAACCTTAGCCTCAGAGCCCAAGCTCCTGACACCTCCTGAGTGGTGAGCAAGGCCGAGGAACCCACCGGGAAGTGGTGGCTGTTTTATTATTGCTCTGGTTATCACTGCATGGCCAACCCCACAGCTTCCAGCCCGTACACGGCCAGCCTGGGCCCCAGCATCAGCGGGGCTGGGAGGCTGCCGTGGGATGCTGTTCCCAGAGGCAGAGAGCTTCAGGGGCCCCGGGCTGGGTCCCGGGAGTTAGAACAGGAGGCTGTGGTGTGGAGCCACTGTCCGTGGTAAAGGGGACAGCGGATGTCTTTCAGGTGGACAGCCCTATGCCCGCACTGATGTCAGCAGAGCCAGGATTGGGGCTCCCGGGCTGAGGCTCTTTCCAGGATCACCTGCTCCCTGCGTGCAAACTTCTCTGATTCCTGGAGTCGATAATGTATTTCTCAGGCATCTGCTGGCCCGATGATACTGAGCGATCTGAGTGGGGGGAGGGACAGGAGAGGACTTGGCAGTGGGGCGAAGGTGGGGCAGCTGCCTGTGCAGACCGGATTCCCATTAAGGGGACGTGAAGCCGGCCGAGCCCTGGGTGCTGACTAACCGTGTCCCTCTCTGCTCCACACTGTGCGCTCCTCACTTCAGATCATCGACAGTGAGAACGAGGCCCTCCTGGCAGCGCTCACCAGGACCCTGGACGACATCCCTGAAGATGACGTGGGTCTGGCTGCCTTCCCGGCTCTGGACGGGGAAGACGCGCCGTCCCGCACTTCGGCTTCGCCCACCCCCTCCTCTGCACCTCCCAGCCCCAGCCCCTCGCTGGAGAGGCCCCAGGCCCCGGCGCCTGAAGTGGATGAGCTCTCGCTGGTGAGCACTTGTTTCTAGTGGACGTGGTGGCGGTGTCAGGTTGTAGGGGTCGTGGGTGCAGGGGAGACAGCGCCAGCCCCTGCAGGGCTGTCTGTGCGCAGCCTGGAAGGGCTGCCCGGAAGGCCTCTCCGGGCCTCACCTTTCCCACCGGTACAGCTGGGCTAACCTCGGAAACTCCCCCTGTACTCTGTAGGTCCTTCGGGATCTCATGGACTCACCTTCCTTGTGTGGTTAACCCTCGGAGTCACACGTAAACCTTTTCCTAAAGGTTACGCGTATACACGCAGTAAAAATGAAAACAGGAAATGTGGATCCTTCAAAGCAAAACCTCCTTACCCATCCTGCAGTTGAGTTCTTGCCTGGCGGTAACCATGGTTACCGATCTGTTTTGTGACTTTCCTCTGCTACCTTTTTTTTTTTTTTTTTTTAACACTACAAGAGGAAGTCTGCATTACACACTGCTGTGCACCTTTTCTCAGTGAACTGTGTCTCACTCAGATGAGCCCAGGTCGCTCTGCTCCGTCCTTTTTGTCAGCTGCATAATGTTCTTCCGTAAGGACGTACCGTAACTTGTTGAACGTGTCCCTGGTTGGTGGGGATTTATGTTGTTCCAACTCTCACGGCTGCACTGCTGTGGTCAGTGCCCTGGCACAGCCCTTTGTCTCATCTCAGTGGAATTCTTGGGCCTACAGATACCCGATGTTTCCGTTTAGAAAGCTAGTTCCAGGTTACCCTCCACAGAGTTCAGACTGGTTGCTGCTCCCACCAGCAGAAGTTCAGTGCTGTCTGTGAGTACACGTGGAACAGGGGAACGTGCACAGGGCATTGCAGTTTTGAGGGGAGAAGCTCTCAGCTTTTATCACATCCTTAAAGGAATCCAGAGTTACTGAAAGCAGTTGCCCCTAATTCTGGCCGAGGGTTCCGGAAGCCGGAAGCTGAGAGGTCATGGGGCGTGTGAAGTCCAGCTTCACTCACCTATCTTGGGCTCCCCGCCCTGGTGCTACAGCTCCTGGGGGCTGGCAAGACCCAGCTGGAAAATCAGAGCCTGTTGAGCTGGGAGGGGTCTCAGGTCATGGAAAGTTCTGAGCAGAAAGGCCTTTGGTGACTGTCAAGTGCAGCTCTGGGGAAACTGAGGCCCAGAGCAGGGAGGGATTCTTCTCTGGTCAACATAGCAAGTCAGTGTTCTGACTTCTGGTCCAGGATCCTTATCCTTCTTTTCCACTGCCTGCAAGCTCTTCAGAGTGGCGTGAGACAATTAGTAAGCACCTGCTGTGTGCTAGGCACAAGAGAATACGTTTGGTCCCACATTGCGGCTTCTGCTGACGGGAATCTGCTGACTGGGTTTGAATCTCAGCCCCACCAGTTAGTGCTTATGGATCCTTTAGACCCCTCATCTCTCTGACTCAGCTTCCTGGTCCATAAGGTGAGGTTAATCATGGGGCTTATCTCAAAGGCTGTTAGGAGGAGTACAGAAAATGCACGGAGAGCATTTAGAACAGTGCCTGGCACATAGAAGTTGCTCAATAAATACTATCTAAGTAATAGTGCCGGTGGTAGTACTACCAAGAGGAGTTCTCTGTGTGGGTACTCTGGGAGAGGCATCAAACCCCAGAGAGGCAGAGAGGGACCCCTGCTGGCCACAGGGTATTTCTTCCACGCCTCAGACTGCCTTTCCCCAATGTCTGCTGCACACGTCAGGCGCTGTGCTAGACGCACAGGAAACAGACTCACCATCTAGATTCCCAGCATACCCACAGAGTTCAGAAAGGCCCTGAGAAGGGATCCAGATGCCCAGTTCTTAACTGGGAGTCATGAATCCCAGAGAGTCCACCGGTGGACTAACCGCAACCCATCATGGACCTCTACATCTCCGTGTGTCTCTCTGAGGTCAGCAGCTTCTGTCTTACCCCATGAGAAACTCCTGAGTCAAAAAAAGGTTCATAACCAGTCATTTAGTGTTCTTGCTGCCATTATGCCCACGGAGAAACCAAGGCCTGGAGAGGGAAAGGACTCACTCAATGTCTCATAGTGAATGGGGCTGAGCTGGACCATAACCAGGTCCCTTCCCGCCAGCCCAGGGATCTTTCCCTGTCCATGTCAGAGAATCACAGAGCTGTCTGTGTTGGTTTGAGGTCTAGGTGGGGGTGGTCGGAAGCCTCAGCTCCTAAGGGAGTGAGGAGTGGCCTTTTCTCTGGTGTCTGAGCCTTTGACGCTCCTTGCTCGGGTGATCTGGGGGGCATATCCCCACCCCTTTTTTTAAAAAGATTTTATTTATTTGACAGACAGATCACAAGTAGGCAGAGAGGCAGGCAGAGAGAGGAGGAAGCAGGCTCCCTGCTGAGCAGAGAGCCTGATGTGGGGCTTGATCCCAGGACCCTGGGATCACGACCTGAGCTGAAGGCAGAGGCTTTAACCCACTGAGCCACCCAGGCGTGAGGGGTGGAGATTGGTGCTGTAGTGAAAACCCAGCATGCTTCCTGACTTGTCCTCAGTCTTGCTGGGGACGGGATCCCTGGTGGAATTTGCAGGGGGCGCTGAGCTCCCTGCTTTTTACCAGGGTGCACTGTGCCACTGCCCTCTGGGTGCAGAAGTGTAAGCATCTCAGCAGTTCTTCTAGAAAAATTAGAAAAGCTGCACAAGCTTGGGTATGCTTCCGCCTGTGTAAAAATAGTCAGGTGTGTCGGAGGTGATAGGTACATATGTTCTTGTGTGTTCGAATTCCACCTCGGGCTCGGGTCACAAGAAGGTGGTTCATAGTCATTGCCTCAGGGAAGGAGCAAGGGACACCTCAGGCAGGAGGGTGACTTGCTGCTCATCGTTTACCCTTCGTATTTGTGGTGTGTGTTTTTTCACCATGGACAAGTATTACTTTTTTAATTTAAGAAATTAACTTTTAACGGTGTGGTATGAATAACCAAAAAGAGCAGTTGGAATCCCATACCAAAGAACCATTGTGTGACTTTCCAGATCGTGTGTGTGCGTGCGCACACATGTGTGTACTGCAGGTGTATGTAGAGCGTCCCAATAAAGTGTTCGTGTCAGGTTTTAACAGGAGAACGGGAAAACATTCCCCGAGATCTGTGTGGATTTCTCCAAGTCACAGGTACTCCTCTTGGGTTGATAACTCCAAAAAGGATTTACCTTTTATGGGGATGCCTGTGTGTCTTAGATTGTTAGACAGTCTGCTTTTCTGAGCTTCACGTAATGGGAACATATTCTAGGTAGTGAAATGCCCTCCTTGTGTTCTTCCCGTGGTCCTGTGAGGACGTGGGCTCAGAGCATGCTCCGTCCCAAGAAGCCAGCTGTGGGTTCCAGCTTCTCTCTGAGATGCGCATCTCTGTGGCTCCCAGCAGAGCGCAGCTCCCATGCTCCTCTCCTCTCTGCTTCTCTCGCAGCTGCAAAAACTCCTCCTCGCCACGTCCCACCCGACTTCAAGCTCTGACATGCAGAAGGAAGGGACCGCCTGGCGCCAGGCAGGCCTCAGGTCCAGGAACCAGCGGCCCTGTGTTAAGGTATTTGTGCACATGTCCCCAGTCCACCAGGCCCCCAGGTGGCCTCTGAGGGGTGCACCCTTCAGCTCTTACTAGTGGGTATTGAGTTCAGTCACCTTCCAGTTACCCTGCTTGTGTCTCACATAGCCCTTGTAGCTGGTGTGCTGGGTAATTCTGGAGGCCAGTTTGGGGTTCTGGAAAGAGCACTGGACTTCTACACCTCAGTGTTCAAGGCATCATGTTATACATGGGGTTAGAGCAGGGACAGGAAGATGTGGCCTGCTCTCAGTGGGTTTATTCTGATGGGTGACACACGGAAACCTGAGGTCCTCGCTGGAGACCACAATGAAGAGTTTGGATTTCTTCTGGGGGGAAGCCACAGGAGAGTCCACATCTCTGTCCTGAACACCAAGGAGCGAAGCAAATCCCTTTTCCTCCATGGGCTCCATCTTCTAAGACTTTCAAAGAGGTTTCAGAGGTGATTTCCCTGCAGGCCCGTGACTCAGAGCCTGCACTTGGTCCTTCCCTTTGGGTCCCTGGACCCTCCTGCAGGGGACTGTTGCTCACAACCCCATGCCCTCAAGGAAGAATCAGGATTTTTTTAAAACAGTTCTATGGGGGTGTCACTTAAATATCAGAAAAGGCACTAATTTTGAAAGTATAATTGGATGATTTGTAGTAAATGTACAGGGTTGTGCAGCCATAACCACAGTTTAGTTTTAGAACATTTGCCATCATCCCAGAAAGCTCCCCAGCACCGCCATGTACAGTCCTTCGCTGTCCCCACACGCAGGCAACCACTGATGTGGTTCCCGGTGCCATTACTGAAGGGCATCATGCAGGAGAGCGGGGTGGTTAGAGCAGGGCTGTGGCAGTGAAGCGGGAAGGGGCGAGATCCACGGCTGGAGGCCTGTGAGGAGGCTGCTGGTTCCTTCGTTCCTTGTCAGCCGAGCACTGCCACATGCCACATGAGCCCTGGCCGGTGGCTTACAGGTGTGGGGCAGAGCGGAGGCGGGCGGTGCGGGCCTCCCGCCTCACTCGGCCCTCTCTCTCTCCCTAGGTGGACGGCACCCAAGACAAGAGGGCCCCCACGATGCAGTCTCAGAGCCGGAGTTGTACCGAACTGCACAAGCACCTCACTTCAGTGCCGTCCTGTCCCCAGACTGCAGCCCGCTCCCCAGACAGGGGCGTGTGGCCCCCACCCGCCCTGAGTCCCCAGCTTCCTGCCAAGGAGGAGGAGGAAGCTGGGGAGGACTGCCCGAGCCCCCAGCCAGCTCCAGCCTCGCCCCAGGCCTCCCCAGTACTGGGTGGAGCAGGCCCGGGCGCCCAGGGCTCCCGGGACGACACGCAGGCCATGGTGCAGCTCATTCACTACATGCATACGTACTGCCTGCCCCAGAGAAAGCTGCCCCCGCAGGCCCCAGAGCCAGCCCCCCAGCCCTGCGGCAGCCCCTCCATACAGGCCAAGGCCCGGCCCCGGTCCCAGCACCCTTCCAAAGGCTCCTGGGCAGAATTCTCCATCTTGAGGGAACTTCTGGCTCAAGATGTCCTCTGTGATGTCAGCAAACCTTACCGCCTGGCCACACCTGTCTATGCCTCCCTCACGCCCCGCCCCAGGCCCAGGCCCCCCAAAGACAGCCAGGCCTCCCCTGGCCACCCGTCCCCCGTGGAGGAGGTGAGGATCACAGCTTCGCCCAGGAGCACTGGGCCCAGACCCAGCCTGCGCCCCCTGCGCCTTGCGGTGAAAGGACACGCCAGGCGGTCAGCCAGGCTGCAGCGGGAGGAGGAAGAGGAGGAGGAGGAGGAGGAAGAGGAGGAGGAAGAGGAGGAGGAGGAATGGGGCCGGAAAAGACCGGGCCGAGGTCTGCCATGGACCAAGCTGGGGAGGAAGCTGGAGAATGTGGTGTGCCCCGTGCGGCGCTCCAGGAGACTGAACCCGGAGCTGGGGCCCTGGATGGCATTCTCTGATGAGTCTCTGGTGCCCGCGGAGCCCCGAGGAGCTCTGCCGTCACTGCGCCTGGCTCCGGAGGCCTACAACATGGAGGGGGCACTGGGCAGCCCCACGGACGAGGACAGTGGCCAAGACCAGCAGCTCCCACGGGGACCCCAGATCCCGGCTCTGGAGAGCCCCTGTGAGAGTGGGTGTGGGGACACGGATGAGGACCCCAGCTGCCCACGGCTCCCTTCCAGAGGTAGTCAGAGTTGGTGGTCTGCAAGAGAGGGGGCAGGGATGGGGTATGGCATACTGGGAGCCAGGAGCCCTGTGCTGGGCAAGTCCCTTCCACTCTCCGGCTCTCGACTTCCCTTCCTGTGCAATGGGCTAGTTAGGTGGATCTTCAGAAATCACCCAGCCATCTCTGAGTTTTGCGTCACGCATGGGCCAGGCACCACTTTAGTGCACACAGAGCGAGATGCCTGCTTTCGTGGGGCTTTTGTGTCAGTGGGCAGACAGGCAATCACAGAGTAAATAAAAAAGGGAGAGAATTACAAATTGTGCCACGTGCTCTAAAGGAGACATCCTCCATGATGATGTGATGAGAGGAGTGAGTCTGTAAATGCAGCTCCGTAATGACGTTGAATATTAAAGGGGAGCAGTGGTGGTGATTATAAGGGTGTCTGTTGTATATTGGCTATGTCAGGGCGCTGGTATAAAACCTGACACAGCTTAACCCCACTGACTCCTCACAGGGGGCCTGGCATAATCTCCATGGTCAGACCCAGAAACTGAGGCGCAGAGGTATCGAGCGACCCGTTCAGCTCCTAAGTCCTACGTCCATCTGTCCACCTCCATGCTGTACTACACTGTTTGGCCAGAAGGGGCCACCCTCGTACCTACCTGCTCTTTCCAAACCCTCCAGTAGTCTGCCTGCAGCTAATGTTGCTGAGACCCTGGGAACAAAGGTGGCATTGAGTTGTCCTGCCCTTCCCTGAAAAATGACAGAGGCCTTTGGGTCACATGCCTGCAGGGAGCCCTGCTTGGTACCAGTGGGAGTTCAGGGTTTCCTCCAGAGGGAAACGTCTGCTAGTGATGCTATGTCAGGGAATCTTACTTTTTTCTTTTTCATCTTCTTTTCAGACTCTCCCAGGTGCCTCATGCTGGCCTTGTCACAAAGGTAGATTTTTGGAAATCACTGGTATATTATTCCATGATTTTTTGTCCTGATGGGTATGTGTATCGGGGGTGGGGGGGGTTGGGTGGCTTATCAGCCTCTGTGCCTGCCCCTGTCCCTATGCCCCTGCCCTCTTGCCATGTGGGGCTCTCCATAGCTGAGCTCCCATACAAGGGAGGTCTCTGCAGACCCAGGGAAAGCGGGGAATTAAGGTTTCAGGCCATTTCATCAGCTGTCCTCTCCAGGACGGGGGAGGGGGAAGGAATTCTTTTCTCTGCAGGGGAAAGCTGATAATGCTGTGTGGCTTTGGGCAAGTCTCCTCCCCTGTGCGGGCCTCAGGTGCTTGTGTATAAAATAAGGAAGGTGATGATGCTTACCATGTGTCTGTCTCCTGCGAGAGCTAGATGCGGCTTTCAGTTCCTCTAAGCCAGCATGGGGTTTTTCCAGAAAATTCTCCCCAGGACCCACCTCTGTGGGCAGCAGAACCAGGGTGTGTCACAGGGTCCCCCTGCCCTCCTTGCATGCTGGGGAAGTGGAGCCTGTTGCTGATTGGCCTCTTGCCTTTCTGTCCTCCTCGCCTCCACCAGTGACCCTCCTTTTGGCAGGAAGAGCTTTGAGCAGACCTTGACGGTGGAGCTCTGTGGCACCGCAGGTGAGCCAGGGGCTTGGCTGGTAGGGTGCCCTTGGGGGAGCTGACACAACTCCTGGCGACGAGTCCCCTACATGAGCGGCCCCATCGAGCGCTCCCTGCTGTGGCAGAGGGTCTGAAGGTACACAGGAGGGGTGTTGTAAGGCGGGGGAGGTCAGCCATTCAGCTGCAAATGGTCGCACATGAGCTGAGGGCAAGGTTAGGAGAGGAAGAGACCCATGTCTTACCCCAAAGGAGCCCACCACCTTCTGTAGGGGACAGACTCAGGCCACGCCGGGCTCTGTTCCAGGCACACTCATTTATAAATAAGTATGTGCCCACGCTCTGGGAGCATGGAGGAAGGGGCGGGGTGGGGTGGGGCAGACGTGTGGCCCTGGGGAAGATCTGCAAGGCATCCAGAGTGGGGGCTTACAAGCTGGCTTGCGGGAGGAGCAGAAGTTGGGGAGACGAAGAGGCAGGAAGGAGATCCTTGGTGGCAGGAGTAAAGGCACATGGGGTGAAATCCCAGGTGCCCCTGAGGAGGCCGGTAACCTGGAGTTGCTGCTTAGCAAAAGGGGGGTGGGCAGGAGGGAGCAATCCGAGAGGCCGAGAGGAATGCCAGGCTGAGGGTTTGATCTTGATCCTGGAGGCTGCAGGAGACCCAGAAGGAAGAGATCTCGAGCGTTTATCAAGTTCCTTTGGGTGCACTGGGGAGGATGGAGGCCAAGGTTAGATGCAGGAAACACGGATGGCACTGTGGTGGCCCTGTCCAGGTGGGAGAATTGACCTGTGGTGCCTGCCTCCTTTCCACTCTGGGAGACAGCAGAGACAGTGGAGACAGCTTATTGAGGGATTGGATGATACCTCAAATGACCTCAAGGTTTGGTCTGCCGTGGTCAGGCTCCAGAGGGACAGCAGGGGGATTTCATCACATGCCTGCTCAAGATTGACCGTGGACTGTGAGAAGTCCCCGGCCGCTCTCAGGCGCAGCCAGCAGTGCAGCAATCGATTAGCGATACCTGCCATTCATTCCGTTGGGGAAGTGGCGGTGCCTGTGCTGCTTACTTGCGTTTCCGAACTAGAGTCTCTGTCCACTGGAGAAGTGATCTGTCTCCGCCTCACAGGGTTCTCCTCTTGCTTGGCTAGGACTCACCCCACCCACCACACCTCCATATAAGCCCACAGAGGAGGACCCTTTCAAGCCAGACATCAAACACAGCCCAGGCAAAGACAGAGCTCCCAGCCTCCCCAGCCTGGAGAGTCTCCAGCTTGGGGCCACCACGGCGGCTGCCCACAAGCTGCCAAAGAAGCACCCAGAACGGAGTGAGCTCCTGTCCCACCTGCGGCATGCTTCAGCCCAGCCAGCCTCCCAGACAGGTCAGAAGCGCCCCTTCTCCTGTTCCTTTGGAGACCACGATTACTGCCAGGTGCTCAAGCCAGAAGGCACCCTGCAGAGGAAGGTGCTGAGGTCCTGGGAGCCATCTGGGGTCCACCTTGAGGACTGGCCCCAACAGGGTGCCCCACGGGCTGAGGAGCAGGCCTCCGACAGGGAGGAAGACAAAAGCTGTGACGGCGGTGCCCCCGCCAAGGACAGTGTGCTACTGAGAGACCACGAGATCCGTGCCAGCCTCACCAAACACTTTGGGCTCCTGGAGACCGCCCTGGAGGACGAAGACCTGGCCTCCTGTAAGAGTCCCGAATACGACACGGTCTTTGAGGACAGCAGCAGCAGCAGTGGTGAGAGCAGCTTCCTCTTGGAGGAGGAGGAGGAGGAGGACGATGATGAAGAGGACTCAGGGGTCAGTCCCCCTCGCTCTGACCACTGCCCCTACCAGAGCCCACCAAGCAAGGCCGGTCGGCAGCTCTGTTCCCGCAGCCGTTCTAGCTCTGGTTCCTCCTCCTGCCGCTCCCGGTCACCAGCCACTCGAAGGACCTTCAGGTATGGATGGGTGGCCTCAGAGGGACAGTGGGCAGCTGAGGACCCTAGTTCCCAGGGTGCCTCAGAAGGGAGGAGCCCTGAAGCTGTGGCTGTCTCCCCGTGTGGCCCATATCCTGGTCAGAAGTCCCGGGGGTGGTCTCCCTGGGGGGTTATGGGCAAGTCCCAGGGGCAGGCAAAGTTGGCTGTGTGATGGTCAGGAGTCCCCCAGATTTCTGGTCCCGGGAGAGAAAGAAAGCCCACTTCTGGCCACTCATGGTCTTATGTCTAAATGAACTTGTCCCTTACACATCTGTGTTTTCTGCTTTTACATTTGTAAATTGAATCCAGTGTAATATCTGTGTGACATTTACACGTGAAAGGATGACCTGCAGAATTCTAATTTGTGTTCTAAAAAAAAAAAAAACCTGGATTTAAAGCAGCGATAAGGTTTCATCCCATTTCTCGGTGCCGTCCCCCTGGGAGCTGCCTTACCTTCCCACAGCGATGATGCCTCATGAGCCCGTGTGCTAATAACATCTTGGCTCCATGGACTGGTCCGAAAGAAGGAGCTGGTCCAAAAGTCAGCGGGGAGCCAGGCAGAAAGAGTGGAGGTTTGGCATATGTTGGTGGAGACAGGTTGCTTCTCTCCCTGGATCACCCCAGGCCCTGATTGTTCAGCGGAGGGAGTTCCAGAGGAGGGTCAGTGCAGGTCCCAAACCCTCCGCCTGAGATGAACCTGAATGACCACTAGATGGTGCTCTTGGGTCTAGAGCCCTGCAGCAGCCACCTGGCCCTGGTTCCCCTGTGGACGGACGGCTGGACCCCACCCTTCCAGGGTCTGATTCTGTACGTCTGTGGGTGGCGGGGGAGAATCTGCATTTCTGACTAGTTCCCAGGAGATGATGATGTCCCCAGAGTGCCATACTCTGAGACCCAGAATTCAGGTAATAGAAAAATACCTTTTCTTAGAGAAACTCAGCTTTATATGTCTACCCCAGCAGCTCGTATCTGTTTGAAAATCTGAATCAAGCAACTATGCATCTTCCCTTTAAAATAGACGTAGACCTCTAACTGGGCATTCAATTTTAGGGGGTTTGTAGCTTCTCCAGACACTAAGGTTAAGATTCCCTGAGCTACCTGTTAACTCAAAATGAGTTCCCTCTCGATTTCTCTAAAAGCCCCTCTATGTAATAAGCCAGGGTGATTGGTCAGACCTCTCTGAGCCTTCTTTCCGGCTCCATTCTCCTTTCCCCAGGGATCGCTGTGAGCTAAGTGACTTGGCATCTGCATTAGGCTGTTTCCTCTGCAATATTTAGTAGCTCAGAAGCTGCTAAGGCTGTCTTGTTTTTGAAACATATCCCCCCAAGGCTGGAGCTGGAGCTTCCTGGCCTCTGCTCCCTCCTGACCAGCTCAGGCTGTCGGGGGAAGGCCTGCATTCATGCACTCATCTGCAGAGAGATGGGAGCCTCTCTAGAAACTCCCATGGCTTCTCCTTTTCCTTCTCTAGCTTTTGGGCCAAGTTCAGGGCTGGCTTTTTCTGCTCCCTAGAGAAAATTAATGGGTTAACTCTGGTCTTGCTCAGCTGACAAAACTTGGCTCCTGGTAAACCTGGTAAATTAGTCATCCTCCGTCTTCTCGAGACCCCCATTTTTTTAAACCTGTGCGTCTAGTACTCAACATTGGTCCACAGAAGTGTTTTGAGCTGGTTTCATAACACAAACCCCACGGTACCTTCCGGTCACTCTCAGCTCTTCAGGTGGGAAACTGCCAGTCTGTTGCAAACGGATGATGGTATTTGTTATTTATAGCACTTTTTTTTTTTTTTTTTTAATTGGAGAGAGAGAGGTTGGGGCAGAGGGAAAGGGAGAGAGAGAATCCCAAGCGGGCTCCACGCCCAGTGTAGAGCCCTACTAGGTCTCATGACCCTGAGATTCTGACCTGAGCCAAAGTCAAGAGTCGGACGCTTTCCCAACAGAACCACTCAGGCACCCTCTGTTATTTCTAGCGCTCTGAAGATTGTGAGTCACAGCCCCTTCCATGACCCTGGTTAGCTTCACAGATGCACTTGGAGGGCACATCTGCTTCTTATCCCCATTTTGTAGGTGAGGGAGCTAAGGCTCTAGGAGGTGCAACAGAAAGGCAAGCCAGCAGTTACTGAGCGCCTCTTGAGCTCAGCGTTGTCTCATTTGTGCCTCACAGATGGCCAAGGAGGCGGTGTAGTCCGTTCTCCCCGTCTTACCATCCTAGAACTGCAGCAAAGGGCATGTAAGTAACTAGCCCAAGGTCACCCAGCAGGGAGGCGGTAGAGCCAGGATTCAAACGCAGGCTGCCCGACTGGACGATGTGCTTATTCTGCGTGCTGAATTTCCCACAGACGCAGACGGAATGTGCAGAGCCGGGACTCCCCTCCAGCTGTGCATGCCATGCTGCTTCCACTGTAACAGCTGGCTCCCTGGAGGAGGAGGCAGCATGCAGACAGCCCAGAGGACGCAGGCGTGTGGCATCCAGGAGTGTCCTGGGACTGTGCGGGCTGACTCACCTAATGGCCAGCATGACCGTGGGGACTGCGACAGCCGGGATTGCCTCTTGGCTGGGCACGAAGTGCTAGAGAGCAGGCGTCTAGGATCAGCAGCCCTCCTCCTAGCTCTGGCTCCCTCATGTCCTAGCTTTAGGCAGATGCCGTATTGAACCTGAGCCTCAGGGTTTGCCTTTGGAAAACGGGGAAACATAGGACCTCATAGGTTGCTTTTCCCCCATCAGAGCAAATGCAGTAATGAAGCAAAAGGGCCCTTCCACCCCTCATGGCATAAAAAGGCAGGGCCCCGAAGGGTAGGGTGCTGATGAGTGACACGGTAGTTCTCAGGGATCCAGTCCTAGAAGCGGGCCAGATTGTGCAGACCCACATGCAGCCCTGGGCTGTCGCTGCTGGCGGGGAAGCTGGGCTTCCGCCAGCGCCCTCGTGAGTGAGTTCTAAAGAAGCGTCCCTTGCTTCCTGGGGCAGCTGCCCCACGCCCACCCTGCCGTGCCCCTCCTGAGAGTGAGTGCCTCTGCTTTGCTTGTTCACTGACAGATGTGAGAGCAGAGGGCCGTGTTCAGACGGAACGCCAAGCGTCCGGCACGCCAGGAAGCGGCGGGAAAAGGCCATTGTAAGTGATCTGGGGCCCCGGAGCCCGGAGCGAATGGGGAAGAGCAGGGGCGTCAGGATGGGCCGGGGCTTCCTAGACCCGAAGCCTTTTGAGGCTGGCTGCGCCCTGCACGAGATAATTCCATTTCTCTGACTTCAAAAAGCACCAGGGTCCCCAAAGGGCATCAGAGGTGGCATTGTGCAAAGTGCGGCCACCACAGTCAGGGGTGATTTTAGGGCTGAGCACCGGCAGCTTGACAGGGCCAAGAGGGCAGGCTGTGGTGGGGGAGCGGGGGAGCAGAGCTGGGCCAACCAGGACACAGAGCAGCCCTGCTACCACCTTCTATGTGACCTTGGGCAGGTCTCCAAGCTTCCCTGAGCCCTAGTTTACTCATCAGTACACAGGGAGTTGGGCCTTGTCCTTCCCAAGACTTCCCCAGCTTGATCAGGGCTAAGGGACCAGGAGAACCCGCTCCCTGCTTCCTACTGACCTCCCTCTTCCTCCCCCAGAGTTAGTCTGTGGGCCCAGGCTGTGCCAGGAAACTGCAGAGGGGAGCTGGAACCAGCCCCTCCATGACACTAGAAAGAAGGGGAGGGAAGTAAGACGGGGCACAGAAAGACAAACAGACTTGCACTTGATGGCCTTGCCCCAGGACAGGGGCTTCGGGGCGGAGGTGGGGGATTCCGTGAGGTGCGTGTACCCCGGAGGCACACAGGTGTCTGCCAGCAGGCGCTGACCACCACGGGCTATGCCTGGAGCATCTTTGGAATCCGTGTGTGACCATTCGGTGGTTGTGACGTGCTTGGCGTGAGCGAGACGGACGTGGTCCCCATTCCTGTGGCTGGGGCAGAATGGAGAAGGGCAACAGACTCATAAACAAGGAATAAACACTATAATCAGAGATGGGGAGAGGCACGGTGGAATTAATCATGTCAGGCTGAAGCCTCTGAAATAAAGAGTCGTGTTTTGACTGTTGGGGAGGGTGTGTTTATGGGGCCGTCCGGGAAAGGCATCGGCAAGGGGCTAGATGCCGATGGAGGAAAGGAGCCCCGAGGCAGTGTTAGGACCGTGGGTCAGAGGCAGCAAAGAACCTTGTGGGTGGAAGGAGTTGCCAGGAGCCTGGGTGTGGAGGAGGGCGTTCCTTCACGGAGCAGAACCCGTTCCCTGCGGCTGACAGCGCAGCCCACCCGTGTCCCCTGGGCCTTGCTTTCCCCCCTGCCTTCTGTGAGACGAGAATGGGAAGGCTCCAGAATCACTGGCCTTACCCTCTTCCCAGAGAAACCTGTCCAAACCAGAACCTGCCCGTTTTAGCCACCAGAGCACGGCTTTCCGGGAGCTCCGCTGGAGCTGACCTGGTGGGTCAGAGTAGCTTTTCTGCCAGCAGTGGCTTGAACGGGATCCAGTCACAGATTGTAGAGGAGAGGAGGGGACATTCCAGTCTGGATTTCTCCCCACCCCTCTCTCTGCCGGACTGTTCTAGGGGCCCACAGCATGGCACCTAGCTCACCTGAAGTGATCTTAGTCCCAGTGTCTACACGCTGTCCTGGCAAAGCCGAGGACGGTGGTGGCCCTGAGCCCGAGGGCCTGCATCCCATGGCCTTCCCTCCCTGCCCACCGTCACCCCCACAATGACCTGGTTCCCCATCCTTGCCCATTACCATCTGGGCAACTTGCCTTTCGACCACAGCCTCCCCCACTGCCAAAAAAAAGTTCCAGACTCAGACCACAACTCTGGAAGTAGGCAGTTCCGTGAATGATCATGAACGCCTCTCTTGTCTCTGTCCCTTCTCTGCTCATTGCCTTCAAGTGAACCGTTGCTTCCCTTGGGAGCCATTCCCCACCCGACACTCAGCGGTCCCTCCTTCAACAAGGCCGGTCTTCTGGGATAAGGATCGTCATCGTCCTCCCTCTGACTCCAGCCCCACCTGCCGTCACCTGCTCGGCCAGGTGTTATGAGGACGAGGACTCCACGGGAGCCCACCATCAAGGGGGTCCCAGGAAGCCAGACAGTGACTGGGCCTCTCTGTGTTTTTCTTCTCGAGCAGGGCGAAGGCCGTGTGGTGTATGTTCGGAATCTCTCCAGTGACATGAGCTCCCGAGAGCTGAAGAGGCGCTTTGAAGTGTTCGGTGAGATTGTGGAGTGCCAGGTGCTGACCAGAAGCAAGAGGTGAGTCGGCTCAAGCTGTTGCGGTGGGGGAGGGGCAGAGGGCCCCGGCCAGGGCTGGCCACACAGAAGACGCCTGAGAAAATAGGATGAAAATCTGATGATGCCGCAGCCTGGACCTGGAGAGCCAGGCCCCTGAGAAGGTCCGGTCACGGTCCAGCAGCAAGCCCATGGTTTGCTAAGTGCCAGGCTATTCCTGTGCGTTTTCTTCAGCCTTCTGACAAGCCTGTGCCCTGGGCACTCTGTCGTTTTCCCTCTTGGGGAGCTCAGACAAGTTAAGTGAGCAGCTAGTTAGTGAGGAGCAGAGCTGAATCCGCAGCCCAGGGATCTGCTTTAGCTTCTCTACCCTGGGCCTGGTACAGAGCAGCAGTCAGTCCCTGAGGCTTAACAGCACACGTGTTCTGGAACCTCCCTGCTGCTCACATCCCTCCGTTCCTCTGGAGCAGCGAGTTTCAGACCTTTTATTCTGCTGGGAATCTTGGTTTTTCCTCACTCCCCTGGGGTCACAGTGGTCATCTGCCAAGGGTTCTGCTAGACCAGGTTGTGTGTAAATGCACAACTTCGATGTCAAAGCTTGGTCAATTTTGAGATAATGCGGAAGTATCTCCCATTGCGTTTGCCAAGTAGATGATTAAGGTTTTTAAATTCTAATAACACTATTTTTAGAAAGCTTCAATGAGAAAATAATTTCTGTGTAGGGATCATTACACACTTCATATTCATTAAGGCGGCTACGGAACATTCCGGGTGTTGACAAGGGTGGGCGGAAATCAGAACCCTTGTGCACGTTGGCAGGAATGCAGACTGGTGTGGCGGTGCCTGAAAAAATGAAACGGAGAGTTACCATATGACCCAGCTATCACACTGCTGGGTAAATACTTCAGAGACTGGAAAGCAATATCTCAAAGAGATATTTGCACGCCCATGTGAATAGAAGCTTTATTCACAATAACCAAGAAGTGGAAACACCGCAAGTGTCTGTTGACTTATGAATAGATAAACAAAATGTAGTCTTTGCCTACCATGGAGTATTATTCAGCCTTAGAAAGGGAGGAAATCCTGTCTCATGCTGCAAGCATGGATGAACCTTGATAATCGTAACCTCCTTATGCTTCATGAAATCTGCCTTCTCAGAAAGACACAGGTTGTATGATTCCATTACATGAGGTATCTGGAGTCAGGCAGAGTCCTAGAAACGACAAGCAGAGAGAGGGGAGATCCGTTTTCAGCCGCGTGAATGTACTTAACACACTACTGAACTATCCACTTGTTCTAGAGGTGGTGTTTTTTATGTTTTGTGTTTTTATTACAATTAAAAATTTAAAAAAATCATTGTACAAGTAGAATCTAAAGATGGTACATTTTATGTTTGGTGTTTTTATCACAATTAAAAAAAAAAAGTCACAGCACAGATAGAACTGTTTGAAATTTTGCGCAGTCCTCAGGGCGTCAGATGCAAAGAACATGAAAAACAGAGTGAGCAGTCCTGGACGTTTCAGGAGGCAGAAGGGGTCCCACTTTGGCCTGGTTCAGGAGGTGTCCGGAAATGTGATTCAGCCGAGTGTTTCTTAGGTGCCTAGTGTTGGTGAATCTGTCCTGGGCAGTAGGGGGACTCCGCCTAGTCTCTGTCCTGAGAATTATACACAGCAGAGGGACTGGCAGCCAGGATGCTTTTTCTTGCTGTTTGTGGAGCTGAACAGCTGTGGGAAGAACTGACCTCAGGCCCTCGCCTCAGCATCGTCCTCGTGCAGGCTCCCCTTTGGTGGCAGAATGGCGGCCTGGAGCTCTAAGCTGACCTCCCTCCTACCAGGGAAAGGAGGGGTCTCCCTCACAGTTCCAGCCAAGAGTTGGCATAGAGTCTTTGAAGTTCTGCTTTGGGCAGCAGGGTCATCCTCGGATGAGTCGCTGTGAGCACAGGGTGCCTTTGTCAGAGGAAGGGGAGTGGGTGCTGAGCAGGCAGAGTTGTGTACCCCAGAGGACGAGATGTATACTAACGCCGGCTGTATTAGTGGAAGAGGAGACCATGTTCGCGGCCAAGGAGGTGGTGGCCAGCACTGGCTTCGAAGGAGGCAGGAGAGGCAGAGTCGGGGTAGAGATGAGGCAAATAAGCTTTCTTGGTGGGAGGCCCAAGTTTGAGTACCCTACCCTGCTACTCACCTTTGGGCAAATTCTGAACACGGAGCCACTTTCCTCATCCCTGAGGGGGAGAACGCTCCAGGAGCCACTCACAGGGCGGTCTGAAGGTGGAGGCGCCTGGTCTGTGCATCACCTGCTCTTACTGTTGCTGGGCTGTGATTGCGGTCCTCTGTATTCGGGGACCGTGCGACACGGTTACTGAGTCAGTGTGGGTCTCTGCTCGGCACCTTGTCATGGGTGCTGACCAGTAACGCGCTCCCCCGGCCTCTCCCCACAGAGGCGAGAAGTACGGCTTCATCACCTACCGGTGTTCTGAGCACGCGGCCC
The DNA here is from genome assembly GCF_010015895.1 of Lontra canadensis. Lineage (NCBI taxonomy): Eukaryota > Metazoa > Chordata > Mammalia > Carnivora > Mustelidae > Lontra > Lontra canadensis. The sequence continues at coordinate 15,955,914 of NW_022630999.1, forward strand.
TGTGTCTGAGGAAGGGCGCTGCCCTGCGGAAGCGCCATGAGCCCTCCTTCCAGCTGAGCTGCGGGGGCCTCCCGCACTTCTGCCGACCCAGACACACTGACTATGGTAAGTGCACAAGGCCCTGCCACACTCCAGGAACACCTAAAGCCCCCTGTGGACCCAGCTCCCACACTAAAGTGTGCCGATGGGTAAAACTTCGCGGGCTGGAGGCTGCCATCTTGTTTTCCTTCTGGTCTCTGGTCGGTCTTATCATGTCTCAAGACTGGTACCAAGAGAGAGATTTAAGGCCCCTGTGGCCTCTTGGAAGGTCTGGTCTTACGTTCACAGCCAGCTGGCAGAACCAGATTAACTGTCTCTCTGACCTCCCAGGGCCTGTGGCCACCCTGCTGCTTTTCGGGGGCATTCCACGGTGGCCCCAACAGGCAGCAGACAGCCTTGTTGGTTCACGGGCCACAGTGAAATGATGTCGTCACCCCCACCCCTCACCACTGGGGGACGAGTTAGTGAAGAAGGACAGACACGGACTATTTAGGAGAGAACGCTCTGTAGAGGGGAATCTGACATAGCCTTCATAGCATGGGGTGAGGGTGAGGAAACGCAGAGGGCTCCTGGCCAGGCGGTGCTGCGCCTGGCTGCCCGTCCACGCACGTGGGACCTGGTTCCATCTCTGCACCATGAGGGCGTCCTAGCTTCGTAGGCCACCTTATGTGACTCGGGTAGTGGTCTCCTAGTGGGCAGGAAGCTCTTAGGGAAACAGATGTATAGGATATCGGAGCCAGAGAGGAGCTCTGGGGTGTGCTAGTTGGGGCCACCACGTTCTGGAAACAGGGCACCCCCGAGACACTGATGACCGGGCGGAGGGGTCCCAGTTGGCTGGCAGGGGGTAATGCTTGCTGTCTGGTGCTGTCTGAGGCGTCGGCCACTCACGCTCCCCGGGGCTGACGCTGGTGGCAGATCTTCTAACCGTCCGGCCTCTCTGAGTTGCTCACTGCCTTCCCCTCTCATTGACTCCTTCACCCCCTGCCCAGATTCCAATTCAGAAGAGGCCCTCCCTGCGTCCATGAAAAACAAGTACGAAGCCATGGATTTTGACAGCTTACTGAAGGAGGCCCAGCAGAGCCTGCATTGATAACAGCCTTAACCTTCGAGGAATACCTCAATACCTCAGACAAGGCCCTTCCAATATGTTTACGTTTTCAAAGAAATTAAGTATACGAGAAGGCCAGAGCGCGAGCGCGTGAGAGAGAGAGAGAGAGACTTGAAACTGCTGTCCTTTTAAAAAAAAAAAAACAAATCAATGTTTACATTGAACAAAGCTGCTTCTGTCTGTGAGTTTCCATGATGTTGACGTCCCACTGCCACTGTAGCGTCCTCGCTTCCGGCGGGCGGCCCCGGGCGTGCCTCCCAGTGCTGGATCAGTCCCCCACGTCCCTTATCTCCCTGACCGACTTCCCTCGTAGACGTGCAGCCGTGTTCACCATAACATTTCTTGTCCATAGTATGTGATGATGAAATTGTTACTCGTGAATAGAATCAGGATTATATGCTCATTTTTAATTGAAGAAAAAAAATATATCCTTCAAATAATGTATTTATGGCTCAGACGTACTGTGCCTGGGATTATTGTATTGCTTCCTTGATTTTTTAACTATGCACTGTTGTGAGGTGTTTGCCACTGAGCTGCTCTGCTTCCTCTGCCAGAAAGCTCTAGAGGTGCTGGGTGGCTGGTAGGTTGGTCCCCAGGGCAGTGTGGCCCGCAGCCACAACTCGGAGCAGTGGAGAGAGGCTTCTGAGACTTGCCTGCCAAGCTCTGCCCTGAGTCAAACTGAGTATGCACAGGTCCAGTTCCAGTCAGAACCCTCACTGGGCGCCAGCTGGTGCTCAGAACTTGGGCCCGGCCTGGAGTGCTGGGATCCTAGCAGACCTCATAAGGCAGGCGGGGTGAGCCTCCTGATCCTTGTTTTTCCAGGTGAGGCGGGCAGTGCCCCAAGAGGTGATGGGCCTTGCCTGAGGTCCCACAGCCAGTGACGAGGCAGAGCAGTGACCCAGCCTAGGCCTCCTGATGACTGATCCCATGCTGCTGCAGTAGCTTTGGGTAAAAAGGCACAGTTTCAGGGGCTGGTAGAGGTGAGGCCAGCTACGCTGAGCCACAGGCTAGAGGCCTCTGGGCTTACTTGGAGGGTTAAGTCAGCAGCTGGCTCCCCAGCATTAGGCAGGTTTAGGCTCAGTGTTCGTCTTGACCTAGAGGGTTCTGTGGTTTGCCTACACCTGTGGACATGCCACCAGAACTTTAGTGACACACCTGGAGTGGCACAGGCAGGTGATCAGGGAACAGTCATCCTTCTGGGGCCAGCCACGAACCCATCGTCCTTCTACCAGCTCATCTTTCCCATTCCTTCACCTGTAGGGGGGTTCGGGTAGCATGAGGCAGAGGGAGCGAGGCGGGGGCATGTGAGGACTGGGGGTGGATAAAACAATTGCCAAGGTCCTTTCCAGCTTAGACAACATTCTAATTGGGCTTTACTTTAAATTTTATGTTCTTGAGTGATGTCAAACCATGTCTAGCTGGGATGCTCTGCGGGTGCCTTGGGGGCCATTTGTGAGGGCAAGTGTGACCAGGGAGGGTATGAGCTTGTGACCGCTGCTTCAGAAAGAGCAGCTCCAACTTCATCTTGTTCAGATGTCAGGGTTCCTTGGGAAATTTTTGTATTAAAAAGAAAGAGAAAAGTTCTGCTTGCTTTAAACATGTTTGAAATTAACTCATTAAACTCAACAAGCTAATTCAGTGTGTTGCTCCTACCAGGCTTAGAACTTTGAGAATTGGTAGTTGATTATTACTGTTATTTTTAAAGTGATCAAATACCTGAGTAGTAATGCTGGGCCAGTGAGCATGTCCTGGGAGATGAGCATACTCCAAGCCCATGGAGAGGGCTGGAGGAAACGGGCTTTAGAAGGAATAGGGAATTTGAGCTCCCATATATCCCTCCTGGGCCCCAACTTCCTTTTCTGTGAAATGGACTGAGCGGGAGAAGTGGGCAAGTTGATCCCTAAGGTCCCTGCCAGCTCTTAGCTTCTGCAAAGATGGTATCTAGCTCAAGATGGCAAAAACATGACACATGTACCACTACTTCCACATCCTTGGCCAGTGGCAGGCATAACTAAACCACAGAACTCATGTTCTTTGAGCTTGAGAGTTCATTTAGAACTCTGAGCACAGTGCTCTGGACAGCCATTATTAATGGGCCAGAGTTTATCATTTGACATTCTGGTCTGATCTTTTGAGAGGTTTCCATCATACAGAACCAAATGGTGGCTGGGATTCATGCTGCCCATCCCTTTCTATCATGTCCTGATCTATGAGAGAAAATTTCCCTAAAGCCATTCACTGGCAGAGACTCCCAATAATACTGTGACACATAACCCCTACTTGAGTGTGGGGCACGGGGGAGCAAGCGGAATAGCAGATATGATATGTTTGAGGGAGGTGGGGTTTATGAGGATGAACCAAACAAAGGGACTTCCACAGCACAGACCTGAACATTGTAAATTCCTTTTATAGCTATTCACTGCCTAGCACACAGTAGGCATACAATAAATGGGTATGGAATGCACTACAGTAGAATTTAAATCTGCCTGCTGCCTCTCCTAAGTCCTAATTTGCACCGAGGAGTACACTGAGGGTTTGTCCTGTGGAAGCCAGTAGGAAGGAACTCCAGATTCAGAGTCTGGAGAGCTGCGTTGAGTTTTGGCTCCACCAAGAACTTTGTGACCTTGAGTCTTGCCTAAGTCACAGAATCCCACCCCCACTCCCCTCTGCTGCAGAAGGAGTTGGGCTAGAGGTTCTCTAAGCCCCTCCTACTTGCTTGTTCCTCGTTTGCCCTAAGTCAGAAATTCTCCCCTGGGCAGGTGGTATGGGAGGGTAAAGAAAGGCAGATTTTTAGTGGAAGACCAGTCTCTCCTCCCGTCTTCTGGGTCAGCTGAGGCTCCCCATCCACTTCAGATGAATACAGGGCACTCAAAGTTACTTAGCCCCTGCCCCTAGAGCAGAGCAGAGATCCAAGCTTGGCACCCGGTGGCACCATGCCTCAGGTCAGGGCTGGCTGCAGGGGGAGAGGATGCCGGCCGGCCGGCCAAGAGCACGAGGCACTTTCTGCTTGCTGTCCCATCCCTGCAAGGCTATAAGTTCAAAAACTGACCGAGCCTACAGACAACCTCTATCTGGAAGACTCAATTCGGTGCTGTGTATTACAACCAAGGAGACTCCAGGGTCTCTCCAGGAGAACCAGTACACCTTGGTCTGTTGCCCACCATATTAAGGAGGAACCCAGAGGGAGCAGCTGCCATTGGCAACCACCTCACTGTAGCTGTGTCCTAGTATTTGCTCTGGATGATGTTTACATGTGATTGCCATAAAAGCTTACTGTAGACTGTGTTGACAGCCGCCCAGGCTGTACTGTCCATCTCTGTGCTGTGCTGGTGTTTCCAGAAATGTCCGATCCAACCGCTAAGTGGAATTCTTCATCTCCTTCCTCAGTCAGTACCAGGCTGAATCAGAATCCTCACTCTTGGGGGTTCTGGTTACCGAAGGAAAATGCATCAAAGAGGTAAAGAATATGAGTGGATGGAGTGCAGAAAGCCCCACCTCCCACCACCCCCTTAGCCCATCACACCTTGCTCCCAATCCAGGAAACAGCTTTTGAGTCAAAGAGCCACGAGTCAGGTGTCTGCGTCTGCTGTGGGGCCTTGGAGTGTGGCGTGCTGACCGTGCTCGGGGGGGTGGGGGGGGCTTTGGGGGCGGGAGGAGGAAAGGGGGAGAGCTCTGAGCTGCAAACACTCGGTACCCACGTCCTGGTGTAGGAAGAGATGCACTTAGAAGTCTTTTCATTGCGTAGAACCTGTGCTGATGGAAGTTTTGAGAGCTGTTTCTTCCAGGCATATGCGGCCTGCCCGCTGAGGCCAGCGTGCAGGTGGTGAGAGGAGGTGGCACGGAAGGCCTTGATAATGTGGTCCTTGTGCAGGCATGGGGAGAACCTCACCCCAGGCCTTGGGTTCTGTTGAAATCTCAGCCTGAGAGAGACAGACCCCGGACGGTGGGTTGCTCTGACTCACAGAGTCAGAAACCTGTAGTATTTTTCTTAGCATCTGGAATGCAGTGGTTACCCTCAGATAGGACTAAGGAAAGGAATGGGATGCTGTACAAAAGCTAATAAAATGAACCTTATGGTTTTGTTGGCCAAAGAAGAGGGACCCCCTCACCCCTTCCCACTGGGGCAGAAAGCAAGCAGTTAGTGCTTCTGTGCAATATGTTGAAGCTGGGCCCCGAGTCCCCGGGGGGATTTGCCCACAGAGGTGGGCTCAGGGGCAGTGTGCAGAGTCCGGAGGTACAGGGTAAATGGAGGGGGAGCTCGGGGGCTGGAAAACCCACAGAAATGCCCTGGGCCCAAAACAGATGCTGGGTCGGGGGAGGACCCCCGGGAACCGGCCGAAGGATGCCAGGAAGTAGGCAGAGGCTGACTTTGCATTGAACCAATAAAAGCACCTTGAGAAACCACAACATTTCAGCCTGGCTCCGTGTTTCTACACTGGCAGATACGGGTTTCCTTCGGCTGTGTGAGGTACTCTTCTAGGGCTTGGGCTGGGGTCGGGAGGGGGGCCGGTCGGAGAAGGGAGCGGGATCCCTTCCTAAATAGTGGCAGAGTCGATCCTAGGGCTAGCCTGTTGCTGGCCCTTTGGGTGGAGGCCCTCGAGAAAGGGAACCATGAGTTTAGATCTCAGTACATATTTTTATGTACATATAAAAAGCTAAAAGAGCCCAGCTGATGGAAATGGGTTTACAGAGCAAGTCTCCTAACTATAAGCCATCTCAGTGAGAAACCTGACACTTCTCACTTGCTGTGTGATCTGGGGCCTCCTGTGTTCTCTCCACTAAGGAAGGAGAGCGTTGGACGGAATGAGCACCAGGGTCCCTTTCGAACTCCTGGGGTTCACACGCGGGAGCATCGGGAGTCCGTCACTTCCCTGTGAAACCGATCTCATCCTGGGGCTGCTTCCAGCTTCAGTCCCTGGCGAGAGTTCTCCCCGCAAGGTCACCAACCAGCAGCAGATTCAAACCCACGTGGTCCTGGCCGAGTTCCCTTGTATGAGGAGGCCAGCTCCCCAGGCCAGATCTAAGCCATAGTTTCTCATGGGGATGGTGAGAAGTTCGACCGCCGCTTGGCTAGGTGGCGGTTGCACATCTCACGTTAGCCTTGTCATCGTCCCCACAGAACAGCTTTTAATCCGAATGTTGTGACCGCTTGGCTGTTTCTCTCTCGCTCTCAGACGATACTAGCAATACACTTGTTTTTTTTTTCACAACAGCTTCACTTAGGCACTTTTCACACATTTCCTTCAAATGATTGTAAAACCTATGGGGCAACAGGAGGCACTGATCACGCTGCATATGTTTAGGGCAGCTTTTGCTTTTTGTTTCTTTAATAATCCAGCTGTGCTGGCCGAGGCTTTGAGGTCTCAGGGGACAGATTTTCAGATATTCCGGTTCTTCAGATGATGCCTTGCAGATTTTGGAAGCAGATAGAAACCCAGCTCCACAAGCCAGGGGCTTGGAGAATACGTTTTTGTAGGTGGTCCATCCCTGGTCAGAGCAATGCCTCAAAGACATGTTTTTATAGCTAAACCCCCTTTGTGCTGTATATTTTGTCAAAGGATCCTGCAAGGAACCCCAACAGAGCCTCCTTTCCCACTTGGCCAGCCTTGCCCCTGCGTGTCTTGTGAAAGGATTGGTCAGCGTCCGCCTCAGCACTTTGCCTTATCAACGTCTGGTCGCCCTCTAGTGGCCAAAGACTGTATCCACCAGCTACCCAGATGGAAGGCAAATAAACCCTTTGGCCACCTTGCTGACCAGCACCAGTTTGGGGAATTAAATGTCATGGCCTGAGTGAACTGTCTGTGTGCTTAGGATCTGGTGTAACACCAGTCAGAAGACTCCAGAAGCAACCAGTTAGTAGACTTGCATAGACTGAGAAGCACACTAATTACCCTGTGGGCAGAGGAGACAGGAGTGGACCCTGTGTCCAGGTGCCCAGGAGGGGTTTACTGTAACCGCAATACTAGCAGCCCAGCTGCTGACCTTGTTAAGTGAACCTCTGGTAGGTGGCCCGCACTGTACCCTCAGGGTGAGCAAAGAGGTTAGGTGTGAGGATTCTGGGGCCAGGGATTGGGGGAGGGGCCTGGCCATGGCCTTTGATGTGATCCACTGAATAGCCAAACAGGTGTTTTTTGTTTTGTTTTTTTTTTTTTCCTTTTGGTTTGGTTTTGTATTTTGTATTGAAAAATGTTGTCAAATGTTTTTGTGTTAGGAATAAAAAGTCATAAACTCTTCCCAACTTTGTTTCTTGAGGGGCGTTCTGAGTCCGATGGAAACAGGTTGGAGATCTCAAGGGGAGTGTGGTCAGTGGAACAGGGAGGCGGACTGCCTGAATTTCCAGATGGTCTCTGGGGAAGACGACCATGCAGAAGTCCGCCTCAGTGCAGCCTGCTCTGGGAATTCACGCCCGCCTCCTTGTGCCATGGTATTAGCATTGGCTTCGAGGACCTGTGTCCTCCGGGGGCGGCTGCTAAGGTTGGAACCAACACAAGACCCCTCTCTCCAACCCCAGGTTTCTAAAGAGACGGTGTCTGTAGCTAGCCTTAATCGACTGGGCGAGGTGGTCCCTGTGGTCCCTTCCAGCATTTCCAAATCTTGGACTCAAATCCTTTTCTCTTGGTGTGACCATGCAGCCTAGAGAATTCTGAGCAATAGGAAGCCAGGGCTTTCCCCAGCTCTGGGACAGGGTCAAACCAGGGAATGGCTAAACTTGTTAGGTTTGGGCATCCCCAGGGGTACTACTGTAGGGGGCATTATTTATTGGGAAGCTCAACAAGGTAACTACAGCCTGGGGTGCATGAGCGCAAGGCTGTGTGTGTGTATGCCTGTGTGTGGGTGTGTGTGTGCGTGTGCACGTGTGTCTGCTCGTGTGCGTGCCTGTGTTTGTGTGTATGTGTGGAATTACATTGATGCATTTCTTGAGAAAGGTGCAAGAATTTCACCTACACAGAGGGACACATCTGCTTTGTTATTTATAATAGAAAGCTAAATTTTAATTTTTTAAAGGACACTGCTAATGATTGAGAATCGAGTTTTTAGTTTTGCTATTTTTTTTAATTGGTAGAGGATTTTTATATATTTTTTCCATTTTGTTGGGTTGTGTCCTTATTTATATAAATACTTTATCTGTAACAGGCAAGGAAGACACCTTCTTTGCTTTTAATTATTGTGGTTGTCATCGTCCCTATTTTATTTCTGGTGTGATTTATCTGTCTTACCTTCTAAATGAGAAACCGTTTTCCTGTATTTGTACATTGTCAGATTCTATAGTTTCATAGATAATTTAACCAAATTGCTCTATGTATTATTATTCCGTGAGTATAAAGTTCTATTTTAACGTCTGTAAATACTTCAGAACTGGCTTCTTTCCTCAGACTCCTACTGTGGGGTTATTGTTTACATCACAAAAACTGTAGAATCTCTATGCTCATGTACTGTAAATAGTGAAGTGATCTGCTTATAAATAAACTTAACAAATACACTATGGAGATTAAAAAAGAAAATACCACCCACAGCCCTATCCTGGTGTGTCTTTATTTGTCGATGTGTTTGCTGAGGGACACCCTGCCCACTAAGTGGGAAAAGGATTCCGGTTTTGGGCTCAATTTCCCGGAGAAAAGCCTGGTCCAGGTGGGCCCTGCAGCAGCCCCCCACCCTGGCCCTTCCTTCCTTCTGTCACATTGCATGGAGATCATGAACCAGTCGGGTGGAGCAGCCGTTCATGACCAGCTTCTCGTTATGACTTTTCGAAAATTCTCTCGCTTTCTGCACAAGGACTTCCTTGTCTGGCTACGTCGCCTTTTTCACATGAGCGCACTAAATAAACATGCGGAAAGTGATATTTTGACGTTTTCAAGCAAAAACACTCAGCAACTGACAACTGCAAAACAGTTTCTGGTCCTCCAAAAAAAAAAAAAAACCCACACACACAAAAAAAACGTTTTTGGCCAGAGGATCTGAAGAACAGACCTGAACTGTGTGCTGCATGTGCGTGCCTTTGAGCTGTTTTTCTGTGCCCTCTTACCCCCAGAAGAGGTGAAGACCGGACTGTCGGTCTTGGACGTGGTGTCATTTCTTTGGTTTCAGGTCCTCGCGGTTTAGCCTTTATTTTGCCTTAAAGCTGCTTTAGCTTTATTTTCTAGGTGCTGTTTGAGTGTAAGAGCCCCGTGGATCTCCATGTGCCCACAAAGGGTGGAAACATTGGTGAAGAAAATCACAGACACAGGAGAACAAGTCCAATAAGCCGTTCCTTTCTATGTTCTGTGCAAGCTATTTTCAAGTTGTTAATTTCCTACATAAACTCGCTCTCATTTTCTGGTGATTTATTTTCCCAGTCTGGAAACGGTTTGGATTTCTGCCGTTGGAGAGGAGCCCGTCATGATATTTCCCATGCGGATGAACGGGGATGTTTCCACTGGGCAGCAGGGTACTGTGACTTGGGTTAGTGTTTCAAGAGGTTATCCATGGGACTGATCGCACAGTTTCTGTCGCCCCCTTGCTTGATGGTAAAGTCCAGGAAAGCAAGGCTCTTTCTCTGTTCATGGCGGGCTGCCCAGCCCTATTGCTCAGGAATTCATGAATGGATGAGTGAGTGGATCCTACCCGTGGCCTGATGACTGGACACAGCTAGGGAGGCAGCCAAGCTACGGAGTCACGGAAATAATCCCTTCAAAGATGCAGTCAGTGGTGTGGGAGATTTGGAGGCTCGAGACCTGTGTTTGAGACCCAACTCTGCCACTTCTGTATTGTGCAAACTTGCGTTAAGTCATCTCTTTGGCCCCTGGTTTCCTTGAGTATGAAACTAGATGATCTGCTTAGAGGTCCCTTATGTTCTAAAAAAGCTGGTTCTCAGAAGCAGTATGGTGCAGGGACAATGGTGACAAGCCAGGAGTCTGGTGTCAAGCTGTTTGGCTTTGAGTCTTGACTCCACCACTTACCAGCTGGGTGTCCTCAGGCAGCTTTCCTAGCCTGAGTCTCGTACGGATGTGATAAATGGGGCTAGTGGTGGTTTCAACCTTTAGGATTGTGAGGGTGAAATTAGGTCATGAACAGTATATAGGACATCTTGGAAGGTGCTTAATCAATGGGAGCGTCTACCCTCCTACACGGTCTTTCTGGTGCTAACCATAGCCCCGTGAGAGGCATGGCGGGGACTGTGACTCATGTGACAGATGGGGAAGGCTGAGGCCTGGGGAGAGCAGAGAGAACCTGCTCAGGGAATGGAGCCAGGACCAGCATCTGTATGTTCCTGGGTGACATTTACCTCTCCTCTTTACTCTGCCACGTAACTGCTATGAGTGGCAGGCTTGGGGACATGTCTCTGTTTAAAGACTCTGAGAGCATCAATTTCAGGAGGGCAGAATATCTAACTCAAGAGTTAAAAGATGAGGGTTCCAGACTCAGCTTCTTAGTGACATCCCGAACTGCAAACATGGGCAGGGCTCGTGTGCCAGGAGCCGGGAGTGATGAGCTATGGCTGTCACAGGGCTATGTGCTGGGTACACTGTGTTCTCTGTGACTTCGGTCATCTGGACAGAAGCCAGGGGACTGCGCCACGAGCTTCGCCCAGCTCATCACTTCACTGGCTGCCATTCCTCATTTATGTAGGAAGGGAGGTTAGAGGAGATCCCTGGTTTACATGGAGTTTGGAGAAAACTTTTGGTCCCCTCCTGCAAGCCAATGTTTTAACACATTAACTTCTGCTTTGATATGTTCTCTCTGGGAGGAAGAGAAATTCTAGAACTACTGCCCACCTTGAGAAGAACTGGGGACAGAGGAGCATGTCAGACACCAGTACAAGGAGGCAGACGGGTAAATCCAGAATATGGGACAGCTGACTCTGTTTCCGCAATAAGTCATTGACAAAGGAAAAAGAAGGGAGTGCTTTTGTAGGTTAAAAGAGGCTTAAGAGACATAACCAGTTAAAGTGTGAAACTCGTTTGGGTTATATCAAGCAAACCAATTAATTTGGACACTTTTGCGACTTGTGGGGGTGAGGTGATGAAGGACAGGTGTCCCCAGTTGGGCTCCCCAGAAAGGAGCCTCTGTGGTGGTCTTGGTCTGCAAAGTGTTTATTAAGGAGTGGGACCAACACCCGGGGAAGGGAAGGGAGTAGGAGCGGGCAGAGGGAGAAGCTGAGCTGTGATGGAGCTCTGGTGGCAGCCTTGGTGATCCCACGAGTATCTAGTCCTGGGGCTAGAAAGGCCCTTTGCCGCACCTTAATACCGGGTATGGCCCTGTCGTGTGTAGGCCATTCTGGGAGTGACCTTGGGCAGAGTGTCTCCCTGCAGCTGAAGTCATGTCTGAGGGCTGTGGGACAGCACCGAGAGCTGCAGGGACCGCAAATCCTTTAATCTTCAGGAAAGTGTCTGTACAGCTCATCACAGCCTCTGCCACGACTGGATGTGACGTGTTCGTTTGCTGCGTGTGATAATGATGTGGTTATATTAGAAAACACCCAGATGTTTTTAAAGACATGTAATGGAGGAGTGAGAGGATAGGTCTGAAACGTGCTTGTAAATACTTCTGCTAAAGGGCACCTGGCTGGCTCCTTTGGGGAAGAGCATGCTACTCTCGATTTCAGGGTAGTGAGTTTGAGCCCCACGTTGGGTGTAGAGATTACTTCACTCAATAAATACCCTTCAAAAAAGAAAAAGACCATCAATTTTATTTTCATTTTTTATTAACATAAAATGTATTCTTTGCCCCACGGGTACAGGTCTGTGAATCATCAGGCTTATACATTTCACAACACTCACCATAGCATGTAACCTCCCCAATGTCCATAACCCAACCACCCTATCCCTACCCCCCACACCCCAGCAACCCTCAGTTTGATTAATCGGGAGATTAAGAGAAAAGACCATGAATTTAATAAAGAAAAATACTTCAGCTAAGAGAAAAAAGGTACGAAAGAAAGGTAAAAGGATGGATGGAGCAAATGTGTCAGAATCTTAATACTGGAACCCGGGTGATGAGGAGGGAGGGGAGGGATTGGTTGTACAGTTCTCTACTTTTGAGGATGCTGGACAGTTGTTATAAGAAAACATACACTAAAAGCATAAGAACGAAAATGATTCTAAGCAAGCTGGTGAGTCTGGCCTTAATGAAATGTTTAATTGATGTCTCTGCTGGCTAGCTGGTGGGGTTTAGCTCAATAACAAAATTCTCAAAACTGAAAAAAAATGTGTGAACAACACTAGATAGGATGTAAGCTAAATTATCTTCCAGCTTTCAAATCCTATTACGCTTTTACTTCACAAGCAGGGTTTTGGTTTTCCGCCGGTTTGTGTAATCTCTTTCCAGAAGGTTGGTGCCCTTCCGTTCCCTGGATGCTGGTACGCGTTACTGGATGCAGCAGGACTTGGATGCAGGTGCGCCCCCTGCTGGGCCAGGGTTGCCACCCGGCTGATTTCCCGCAGCAGCTGCAGACAGGAAAGAGGACCCACCAGCTGAGAGGAGGCTACCAGGCACTTCCCCTTTGCCCTGGTTTAGACCAAGAGTTGCAAACTCAGGGGCTTTCTAAGGCCTGCAAATAATCACACATGCAGAAGGGAAACCAAGAGAAACCATGAATGGGAAATAGAATAAGAAGCCCAATTTAATGTAAATGGCAACCAGCACTGGTCACTACTGTCTGGGAGACAACAGGGAGTGCTGGAGACTAGGGCAAACTGGAGAGATCCCCTGTCCTGTCTGAAGGGGGAAGTTGCCACCCAGCTCCAGCTTCTTGTTGTCCTGTAGAAATGCAGACTGGTGTGGCCAAATACTGACATTTTATTTTATTTTTTAATTTAATTAATTGATTAATTCATTTATATCTTATTTATTTTTCAGAGAGAGAGAGAGCACAAGCAGGGAAGCAGCAGACAAAGGGAGAAGCAGACTTCCTGCTGAGCAGAGAGCCCAATGAGGGACTTGATCCCAGGACTCTGGGATCATGACCTGAGCTAAAAGTAGATGCTTAACTGACTGAGCCACCCAGGCTTCCCCGAATACTGACCTTTCAAAGAAGAAATGCTGGTTTTTAAAAAAATTTGAAATATCCCAGATTTAAAACATGGACAGCAAATTCACATTAAAAGAATGCAGGCCAGGGATGCCTGGGTGGTTCAGTGGGTTAAGCATCTACCTTCAGCTCAGGCCATGATCCCAGGGTCCTGGGATCGAGCCCGGAATTGGGCTCCTTGCTCAGCATGGAATCTGCTTCTCCCTCTCCCTCTGCCTGCTGCTCCCCCTGCTTGTGTTCCCTCTCTCTCTCTCTCTCTCTGTCCCTCTGACAAATAAATAAAATCTTAGAAAAAAAGAATGCAGGTCAAACAAAAGATACCTGCAGTCTACACATTTGCACAGACCTGCCACTAGCCCAAAAGACAATTAGTAAATTAGAAAGAAATGCATCTTTCTCAGGATGCTTTCTGCCATCTCTGGAAAACTAATTACCATACAAATCTATGATGACTAGGGGGCGCCTGGGTGGTGCAGTTGATTAAGCCTCTGGCTCTTGGTATCAGCTCAGGTCGGGATCTCAGTGTTGTGAGATCGAGCCCAGCATTAATTAGGCTCCATGCTCAGCACAGAGTCTGGGATTCTCTCTCTCCCTTTCTGGCTGCCCGCTGCCCCTGCTTACACTTTCTCCCTCTCTTTAAAATAAAATAAAAAAAATCTTAAAAAAACCAAATCTACAATGAGTGTCATATCAGGACACCCCTTGGGGCTGTGTGAAATGTCAATGGTAGCCCCATGTTTGCAGCCACCGGTTTTAGAGTCACCCCATGATGCCTGAGCAGAGCTGGAGCCATGATGGGGTCTGTGTTAAGAACAAGGGTAGAGGGCAGGTGTGCAGAGGAGGGCAGTCCGAGTGGGGTCAGGACTACAATTCATGTCCTGTCAGGAAACTGGACTCATACAACCAGCAAAAGAAACGACCGGAGAGAGGAAGAGTTTGCTGTCAGTCAGGAACAGCAGGAGCAAACAAATCCCCTTTGGTTCCTGAAGGCGGGGAGGTTTCACCAGGGAGAAGAACTGCTGTTTAGGGAAGAGCTTTCTAATAGTACTGAGTGAGAATGTCATGTATGATAGTGAGCCCTCCGTCACTGGTAGTGTGCAAACAAAGGCTCACAATAGTATAGACAGCATTCAAACACCAGACAAAAGGCCAGAAATACAGACCTTCCAATTCCTTCAAACAGTAATTCTAGTTTTCTCCTTTGCCCCAGGTTGGACTCCATGGGCACAGCCCTGGAATTGGAATCTGCCCTACATCGGATGCGGGAGAGTCGGGAACCCGTACTGGGAGTCTCAGGCTTGCGAACGAGGCTCTTTGCCATGGCACTTGACCTCAGCGAGCCTCAGCACCCTCTCATAGGCAGAGCAAGGGCACTAACGGGAGGTGGGGAGGCCTGAATGGGACCACACGGACGGGGCTTGGGGCCCAGGCCAGGCACGCTGGGAGGTCTCGGTGTGCCCTCAGACCTTGCTTGGCTGCCTCCTGCTTCTGCTTCTCCTCCTCTAGGGCCTTCATCTTGGCGTCGTATTCATCCGCGAGTGCCTTCCACTCCTTGCGGTTGTTGGTGATCCCGTCCAGCATGGGAGTGATCTCCTCGTGGAAACGCGAGAATTCCTGGAAGAGAACGAGCCTCTGGTGCAGGGGCCCCGCCCCGGGGTCCAGTATAGGGGCCCCGCCCCGGGGTCCACTGCAAGGGCGAGGCAAGGCTGAGAACGCTGAGGGGCTACCCGTCACCCCATGGTTTGGTGCTGACGCTGTGGGACCTCCAGTCAGCAAAAGCCCAGCTAGCTCTCTCCCGCTGAAAACCCTCCTGGGGCAGACCCTGTCCCTCAGGACGAAGTGCAGACTGCTTCCCACGGCTTCCCAACCCTTCCAGAGCCGCTGCCCTCGCCCCTTCACCACTGTGAACCGTCAGGGTAAGTAGAGTCCTCTGTTAGAAACTCCCAAAGCCTCTCTTCCATGTCTCACTTCGCCCTGACTCCCTCTGCCTGTGTCCTCCCTGGGGCTGTGGCCTTGGAGAGGGCAGGGACAGTGGCGCCCTGCTCACTGGTGTGGCCCTGGCCCAGCACAGGGTCTGGGGCCTAAAGACACCAGGAAACACTTGCTGAGAGAAACTGGGGTTTGTGAAGGGGATTATTAAGGCCTCTTAATTCCAAGAATACAAATAATGCCTTTGAACCCAGCACACTGTAGTTTATGAAGCGCTTTCTCTCCTTGGATCCCCAGAAATGCCTGGGAGGGGGGAAACAGGATGCCTCCCTCCTAGATTTTCAGGGAGGAAATCAAGATGGAGGTTGATGGAGTAGATTGGCGCAAGGTGAGAACGGCGAATCCAGGACCCACTGCAGAGTTCCAGGCAGAGCCGGCTGTGCTCAGAGCTGCTTGGCTTTGGACCTAGCTCTGTCACAAGCTGTGTGACCGTGGGGAGGCAATCTACAGAGCTCAGTGTCAGCCATAAAGTCAGGACAGTAAAGTCAGGACAGCACGTAAAGTCAGGACCTCACAAGGTTGTGACTGCGCATGTAGGGGGCACTCAGCCTTGCCTACCTGGTTTAGTAATCTTGCCAATGACAGCGGGGAGTACGGTTACGCTGCCCTGTTGCTCTGAGGATCCCAATTAGCCATGGTATAGCAGAGACACACCAGTCCTCCCTAGCACAGCAGAGAGAGCCCTGGACTAGGGATCAAGTGTCCTGGCTCTAGTCCTAGCTGACTCCCATGATGCTGGCCCTGTCATCTCTCAGGTATGGCTTCTGCCTCCTCAGGTTACACACGACCAAAATAAAAATAACAAACGGGAGGTTGATGGTAGCACAAGTCCCACGGAGATGGGAGCAGGGGGTTTTCTCTGAACAAGAGCACAAAGAAATTCCAGCCGTTTCTTTGACAACTGGTCTACCTTAACCTATTACCTTTCCACCAGCTAGGGAAGTTAGGAGGGTCTATATCTGATATGCCTCCCCCTTTCCCATCTGAAGCCACATTTAGTCATCTGTCCCTGTGGTGTTGGGCAACTAGAGTATGTGAAGCTCCAGGCTCTAGCCTGGGTAGGTGATCACTCAGGACCCCACTGGGCTGGACTGAGGACCAAATGCTGGTGCAGATGAGAAAAGCTCTTTGTAAATACCCACCAGTCACTTGCAAAGGGTTTAGGATTCCTGGTAGTGTTTGGGAATCCCGGGTTTATCAGACACCTCGTTGGGCCCAAGAACGCCTACCTTGTAGACGCCTACCTTGTAGACCTACCTTGTAGACAAAGGTGCAAACAAAGTCAATGAAGCCAACCTGAAGCTTGGGGAGTTCATCTGCCTTGTTTCTGTCCATCATGGGCTGTCATGGGGGAGAAAGAGTTAACTGTACCGGGCTGCCCCTGGCATGATGCAGTAAAAGGGACCCACCCTGCCTAGGAAGCATTCTTGTACAAGACAAAACCAAAAAAACCCAAAGCAACCTGAACGCATCAAGTTTCCAGATCTGACTGGTGGTTTGCAGGAAATACAGGGATAAAGGAACATATTAAATAACACCATGAGGGCGCAGTCAGCCGAGTCCAGACTGTGGGAGACTACATAACAGAAGGCCCACAGTCTTCAACAAATAAGTACATGGCAGATAAAAAGGAAAAAAAAAAAAAAACCCAGGAGAAAACTGCTGTGTATGGAAAGAGACTCAAGAGGCAAAACAACCAGAAGAAGTGTGGTCCATGACTGGACCCTGATTTGAAAAAAATCAACCTAATTATTTTTCTCGCTCAATCAGGGAAGTGAACAGAGATTGAGGACTAGATGATAATAAAGAATTATGACCGATTTTGTGAGCGTCACACTGGTATTCGGGGTATGCTTGCCCATGTGCGGGCTGTGTGTTTTTCTTATCTCTTAGAGACCGTACTAACATCTTTATGAAAAAATGATAACATCTGGAATTTATTTTAAAATATTTCAACCAAGAGATAAGAAAATGCCTGAGGGTGGCGGGTTAGATAAAACAAGAATGGCTGTCACTAGTGGTTGTGCTGGAACCTGGCCGATGGATCTCTGGTGTTCGTCCACTAGAGCCTCTATATGTTTAAAATGCGGAAAAGAAAGAAGAGAGATCCAAATCCGTGTCTCCCTGCTATTCAGGCTGGGAGGTCCCTGCTCCCTTGCACTTGGGCTTGCACACCCCTCACTGCCTGTGCCCTCCCTTGGGCCCCCATGTAGGGGTCCCCACAACCTCAGCATTGCCCAGGCTTTACCTGTCCCCATCTCGATCAATGGCTTTGTCCCCACAGTGTCACACCCTCCTACCCTGCCTCTGCTTCCCAGCCCTGTCCATGCTCAGGGCCTTAGTGAACCTCTCACTGGCCTCCCTGTCTTGGTGACTCTTCTAGCCAAGCCTACTTTCAACACTGGTGGGGCTCAGCTTGCCAAAGTCTTCCAGTCATATGCTCTGTACTAGTACAACAGGTCCTGGGGGCGTGGCCCCCTAGACTGTTGGAACCGGGAGGAAATCTATTTTGGGGTCCCCTTGTCTGCCTTTGTTTAGCCGAGAATTCCCATCTCTAATAAGTTCGCAAGTAATGAGGTTGATGGTAGTCTGGGGACCATACTTTGAGAACCAGTGCATTAGGAAAAGGTCGTCTCTACAGTAAGATCACACATGCCTATGTCGAGGCACGCCTGTCTATCAGGATGAGATCACACACACCCAACATCAGGCTGATGTCCCCCCCCCACTCCCCCATTACTCACAATGGGGTTCTGCTGCAGCACCGTACGCTCAAGGTCGCCTTGTTCCCAGAATTCGGCAGCAACCAGCAGAGCTACCTGCAAAAGGCACACCCCCCCACACACCCCCCAAGTCAAGCCCCAGACCAGATCTTTCTACCTTTGCTCCCACCCTTCCTGGCTTTCCAGCTAGGTAAAAAATTAACCCCCACCCCTGCCTCGCTGCCCCCTTTGTTGTCATCACAGGAGAGGCACTAAAGTGGTCTTGGTGTCTCAGCAGATGAGACAAAGGTGGGCTGCTTCTGGAGCTGGGAGTCTAAGTCGAATCAGCTGCTGTCACGATGGTGGGACTCCCGTCCTTTCAGGTCAGGAGGGCTCCATACCTTACTCTGCACTTCCCAGGGCTTGGTGATGGCTGAGAGATCACATGCGGTCATCATCATGGCCCTGCACATAAGGACACCATCATCAGCCCGGAGCTAAGGAAGCTGCAGGGGCTGGTTAATTCCAACTCTCTCTCCTTTCTCTGCACCATGTGGCAAGGAGGAGGGCACTGCTGCTTGCATCTGGAGGTCGGGCTTTGAAGTCAGACGGAGGTTAAAATCCTGCCTCTGTCAGTTGCCAGTTAGTTTGGCATGGGGCAATTAAACCAACCTCTGTAAACCTCAGTTTCCTTATCTGTAATAATAACGGCACTTTCCTCATGAAATGGAGGCAAGATTAAATGCGATAAAGTGTGTAAAAATCTTCAGAGAGGGTCCAGACATAGTATGTGCATGATAAATACTGGCGATAATCGCGAATGTCTTTTGGGTTTTTCTTAATGTGACACGCACTGTTCTAGGTACTTTGAAACATCGATTTCATTTCAATCTCAGCACCTCTTCAGAGCGCTTCTCTCCTGCCTAGCGGAGACGAGTGTTTCTTAAGCTTTATTTCATCATCCTCCACTTTCCACATCAAACAGCCTCTATACACGTGTTTTCTATAATCAGTCCACCATGAAATCTTAATACCGTAGACACACTGTGTATCTGTTTGGAGGCCGCCGGTCACTGTGATACCTAAGGCTTTTTGCTCCATCTCCAGGAACTGCTTTTTGCCCATGGCAGGGAGTAATATCACCCCCATTAAAAATGCACGGAAAGGGACGCCTGGGTGGCTCAGTTGGTTAAGCGGCTGCCTTCGGCTCAGGTCATGATCCCAGAGTCCTGGGATCGAGTCCCACATCGGGCTCCTTGCTCAGCAGGGAGCCTGCTTCTCCCTCTGCCTCTGCCTGCCACTCTATCTGCCTGTGCTCACTCTCGCTCTCTCTCTCCCTCTCTGACAAATAAATAAATAAAATCTTAAAAAAAAAAATGCACGGAAAAAGAAGGACCACGTCACTCATTTCCGGAAGCCTTGCATGAAGAAGTAGAAGGAAGAATTGGGGACAGAAGGGATGAAAAGATAAACTCTTAAAGCAGTTTCACCATAATAGGAAGAAGGTAAGACAGGTATTATTACCTAGGTAGGTACAGTCGAAGACAGAGAAGGAGGGGACAGGGACAAAGAACTGGAGGGGAGGGGGCTTTGGAGAGGGTGTTTCAGACTTGGGGGCATGGTGGCATGCACGTCCAAGATGGGAATCCAGGCCCGTGTGGTGTGGATGTGACCTTCCAAGCTGGGAAATGGAAATTGTATCCAAGAAGCCATGGAGAGCTATTGAAGGTCGAGGACCCGGGCATGACCTCTTTAGAGCTGTGCTGCAGGAAAGCTGTCTGGCAGTACCTGGAGGATGGAGCAGAATGGAGGAGGTGGGAAGGAAGGAGGGGATTGTCCGGGGCGGGCAGCGGGGCCTGACCTGCCGCTGTGTCTGCTGGGCAAGCCACCTGGGTGGGCTCCGCCTGATTTGGTGAGACACGATGAGGCAGGTGGGCAGGGGCTGGGGAGAGGGGATAGTTGGAGAAGGCTGGGGGTCTTGCTATTTGGATGATTTTACAGTTAACCAGCTGTATCTGGCAAAATTTATATGAGCTGGTCTGGGAAGCCTTCAGAATTACTCAGGGAACAAAGTGGGGGTCACCAGAGGAGAGGGGCTGAGGGAATGAGCAAAAGTGGGGAAGGGGAGTGGGAGAGACAGACTTCTGGTGAGAGGATGAATACCTCAGGAGGGCGAAAGGCACAGACAGCATAGGGAATACAATCAGCGGTATTGTGACAGTGTCAGATGGTGACAGATGGGAGTGACACTTGCAGTGAGCACAGCAAAACCTACACAATTGTCTAATCACAATGTCGTACACCTGAAACCAGTGTAACATTGTGTGTTGACTATACTTCAATAAAGAGTTATTCATGAAAGAGTAACAGGCTGTTACCTCTCACTAAGTAAACCCTCAGAAATATGTAGGATTCTTTGAGTAAATAAGCTTTCAGAAATGCATACAGTACTTGCAAAACACCTTCATGCTTTGTAATATAGCTTCAAAACACGTACCCTCTGTTTCATATCAAGTGTCATAGACCCGTTACCATCAAATAAACTGAGCAAATGGATGTCTGGCAGAGCACACAAGAGTTCCTGTCCTCCGGTTACCCAGCAGTGTCCCCATTTTCAGTCCACAGGTAGGTGCGGCTTCAGGAGAGCCCTGGGTGTTTACTTTCCTTGGCTGGAGAGTTCATGTGAAAATCATTCCCACAGCTGCGGAAACACACCCAGTGTTCTCCAGACAGAGATTGCATGCCTGGGAAAGGGGGAGCAGGGGTGTGAGGACTTCTGGGAGCCAGAAAAGCAAATCCAAAGCCTCGTGCCCTAAAGACAAGGCATCGCATTCACTTCAGCACCCCTTCCTGAGGTGCCGTGGGGCCAAGGTGCTACATGAGGTCTTGGGTACCCAGAGAGGCTGGCAGAGAGCTCACAGTCGCTAGAGAACAAAGAGCAAAAAGCTATCATCACAGTATGCTGAGGGAGATAGCAGAAAGAAGTATAAGATTTGAGAGGAAAAAAAAAATCCAAAGGTGAAAACAACTAGCTCAGCTCAGGGCATGCAAGAGATGGCAGTGGAACGGGTCCCTGAGGGGTGCATAGGAGTTCTCCCAGAAATGGTAGAGTAAGCAGAGATGCAGTGGAGAGTACGCAGGATTGCTACAGGGTAGCGGGTCGTCCAGGAGGGGACTGCAGGGAGCCTCTGTTTATCCCCCCTGTACCCATATGCAGACGCCGGGAAGGGGCAGGTTCACGGGTCCCTGCTCTCGGAGAGCTGACACACACGTTGGGGAGTCATGCATTTACCACACTAGTGGATGTGAACATGTAAACAAAGGCTCTGAAGGAAAGAAATTCGATTCTAGAACAGGTCTGAACCGACAGGGAGGACTCCCTCACGGAAGTGACCGTGGGCTGAGGTCTGGAGACCGTGAAGCTGTCCATTTGGTAAAGAAGTGGCGGGACACATTCCCGGCAGAGAGAACCTGCAGCGCAAAGGCCCTGGTGGAAGGAAATCTGGCGCAGTCAAAGAGCTAAAAGGTGGGAGAAGCTCAGGAAGCAGCAGGAAAGGGAGGAAGACGAGGCCTAGAAGACAGCCAGGGCAGGCCCTCAGAGCCTGGGCCGTTCCTGCCAAGAACAACAGGAAAAGCCGCTGAAGGAGAGTTTGAACAGAAGCGTGAAGCAATCAGATTTGCATTTTACGGGGTCACTGTGGCTTTCGTGTGGAGGGGACAGGAACACCAGCAGGGAGACGAGCCAGGAAGCCATTGCAGGACCGGGACAAGTGTCCGGATAAACAAAGCATTTAAGAAGTAAACTCAACAGGGCGTGGGAATATGCAAAGTCAGGAAGCCGGGCGGGGGGTGGGGGTTGGTGACATGAGGGAGGGCCAACGACCACGGGCTTAACAGGCAGAAGAGAGCCAAAGTCACGAAGACTTTGTATGTGGGGACATGTGAACCTTAGCCTCTGGGTCAGCAAGAGGCATCAAGAGGAGGAGGGCATGGAATGAATGGAGAACAGTCTGTAAAAAATGCCGCGCCGGTGGGTGCCTGAGTGGTTCCGTCAGTTAAGCATTTGCCTTCGGCTCAGGTCATGATCCCAGAGTCTCCCTTTCCTCCCTGCTCCTGCTCTCTCTCACTATCTGTCTCTCTCTGCAATAAATAAAATCTTTTTTAAAAAAAATGCCATGCAGGGCTTTGGAATCAGCAACTAGATCTCTGCTCTTCTCCTTACTTGCCGTGTCCGGGCAAGTGACTTCATGTCTTTGAGCCTTTGTCTGTTGCTTTGTAAAAGGAGATAATCATATTAGATTGCATCATGAAATTCTGACTTTGTGCGTCAAAAACAGTCAAAAGCAATTTCATATGGTTCGATGTAATATATGCCTCCTAAGGGCAACTGTACCCATCACATAAGATAATCGTGTGAGTGCACACATTGTCCTCATCTTCTTCTTCTTCTTCTTCTTCTTTTTTAGATTTTATTTATTTGATAGAGAGAGCAGGATCACAAGCAGGGGGAGTGGGAGACAGCAAGATTCCTGCCAAGCAGGAAGCCCAGTGTGGGGCTCGATCCCAGGACCCTGGGATCATGACCTGAGCCAGGACCCTGGGATCATGACTTGAGCCGAAGGCAGAAGCTTAACAACTGAGCCACCCAGGTGCTCCCGTCCTCATCTTTATCATCAGCTTCATCTCATTAGCCACGGTCACCCAGGTGCAAAGGGCTGGCAGATGGAAGCAAGCTGATCTCCTGCTCACCCAACCCATCGTCAAGATAAATGTCTCCTCTGCAAGGCTGTGTGGCTCAGTGGCACTTCTCCCTGACCCTCTGGATGGCCTCTGAAAGCACCCCAGACAACCAGGCCAGGCATTCAGACTCTCCCGGAACTGCACCTGGCCGGGAAGGTGCGGCTTGCACGGCAAGGCCTCAGGAAGCCTGAAAAAGCTGTGGGTGTGCAGGAGAGGGGGAAGGGGAAGGCTTCCGGTTCTGATGCTCCTGTTAAGGCCCGTGGGACACTAGGTAAGTCACATTGTCTCTCCCCGTCCTCACTCTCTCATTGGCAAAACACTAGACCAGGGGCTGACATACTTTCTCTATAAAGGGACAGATAGTAAATAATTTCGGTTTTGTGGACGATGTGGGTTCTATTTCAACTCCTTGACTCTGGCATCATGATGTGAAAGCAGCCGGCAGGGTAAGGAAAAGCAGAGCGACCAGGGCACAGGGTACTTCTAGGGGCCTGTGAAAATGTTTAAATTTTAATTTCTTTTCAAGTCAGAGGAAAAAAAACAATATAATAATGATGAATATGGAAGAGTGAATTCAGCCCACATCGTATTTGTCTTTATACCAGCATACAGTCATAAAATACCATTTTTAATAATTTTATTTTAATGGAGGAAGACGCCTCGGAGGCAAAACTGCCCAGGGGCCATCAAAGTTATAATGTGGCCCTCTGCAGAAAAAATATTTATGAGTACTGAAATGTGAACTTCTTACATTTTTTATTTTGTCAGGAAATCTTCTTTTGATTTCCACTCCTCCCCCAACCCTTTCAAAGTGTAAAGGCATTTCACTCATGAGTGGTACAAAAATGGGTGGCAGGCTTTACCCCCCAGTGCTAGACGATCCCAAAGCCCTTCCTAGTCATGGTCTGGTCAGACTGTGAGGAGTGAAACTGGAAATTAAGTGGAGCTGTAAAGGGTTTCATGAAGAATGGGCAGGGACACCCTCCATCCAGGGTAACTTTCACACCTCAGCCCAAAGTCAACATACAGAAGTAGGGTCCGCTAAGAACTAGCTATGCAGCTAGGAAAGACCAGTAGGTTTAGGATGTGTCAAGGGGTTAAGTATGGACCTCATACTAGAGGGGGCTCGCTGCCAGGAGCCCTCCAAGGTCATCAAAGCATGCCGGGAAGGGGGAGTGTTGAGTGTTTTCCTCACAACAACCAATTCTGACACCAACTTCATGTCCTACGATTCAATTCTGACATGAACTGTCAGACTCCACAGGTTGAAGGGCTTAGTCCCCACAAGACTGTCCTCATTTCAGAGGTCAGTCACGAATACCAAGTCCTCGGGTTGCCCACACTCTCGTCCAACTTGGCTACAAAGTCGGGAGTTCCACAAACATCGCCTTCGGGTTCAAAAATTTGCTGGGACAAGTTCACAGCACTCAGGGAAACTTTCTACTTAACATTCACCAATTTACTATAAAGCATACACTTCAGGAATAGCCAATGGAAAAGAGACGCTGGAGAAGATGTGGGGTGGGGGTGTGGCGCGCGCAGAGTTTCCACGCCCTGGTCAGACGTGTCACCCTCCCAGCACCTCCATGTGTTCACCAACTGGGTAGTTCTTTGCACTCTGTTGTTTAAAGTTTTCTCTGGAGGTTTTTATCACGTAAGCATGATTGATTAAATCATTGGCCATGGGAGACTAACTCAGTTTCCAGGCCCTCTGTTCTGCACAGAGATTGGGGGGTGGGGCTGAAAGTTCCAAGCTTCTAATCATGGCTTGATCTTCCCGATGATCAGCCTCCATCTTGAAGCCCTCCAGGAGCCCACCCAGAGTCGCCTCATTAGAACAAAAGACACTCCTATCACTCCTACGGCTCAGAACATTCCAAGGGTTTTAGAGCTCTGTGTCTGGGAACTTATCTGCAACCAAATATGCCCAAATATGAAATGATATAACTAAAGTTTTTTTCTTTGACCATAGGCCTCCAAGTACTGAAAACTTGAGGGCATTTATTATTATTACACAGTTAATCAACACAACAGAAATCTATTACCTGTTTTTAAAAATAATTATTAAATGCTCAAAGTAAATTTTTTTTTTTGGAAATTTATCTCTTAATGAGACAGTATGGATCTTATTTAAAAAATCGGTTAATGGTATATGCCTTTGGTGGGATATTATGCTCTTATAATTTGCTACAGAACATAATGAAATACATTTTTTTCTATTAAAGATCATTAAAAAAAAATCGGTTAATGGGTACCTGGGTGGCTCAGTCAGCTAAGCATCTGCCTTCGGCTCAGGTCATGATCCCAGGGTCCTGGGATGCAGCCCTAATCGGGGGAGCCTGCTCTTCCCTTTCCCTCTGCCTGCTGCTCCCCTTGCTTGTGCTCTCTCTCTGCCTGTCAGATAAATAAATAAAATCTTAAAATGAGTTAATGAATGAATAGTTCTTATTGCTGATTTAAGATAGGGTTTAGCATGTGTTTTATGCCTGTTTTTTTCTTTTTACAGATGCAAGTAATTAGAAGCCTTGGAAATGGTAGTTTTGTTACAGCGATGTCACTCAATTCTTTCAATTCTTCCAAATCATCTGTTAAAAAGTATACTGTGATCATTCTTCTGAATGATTTATCAGCTGACAATTCCATTAGGTTCTCCTTCAATTTTGTTTAAAGCAAACCTTAGAATCACTCACTTCCTCAGTTTCTGGGAAGTATGCCATAAAGATTTCGCCAAGGCTTCTAACATGACTATTAATTATACCCCGGACACTTTCTCTGTGGCATTCTGGTTAAGCCAAGATACTCAGAGTGGGTGAGGTCAATTAAAGCATTATTAATTTAAATTTATCCTCCAGTGTTGTATTTCTTATAAAGCACTTTCATCCTCAAACAAGTTTCAACTCTTTTCATCAAACCTTTGTAAGCTGCAGAGTTGATGCACTGACTTTACGGAAATGTTTGCCATATAACGTGATTGGAAATGCCTATCTGTTACTGTCCAGTAAAGCAAGCAGATCAGACATGTTTTTTCAGAGAGAATCCGATTTCATTTTCCAATTCAAGGAAGCATGTTAGAATGCATCCCAGTGTCATCCATCTTGTTTTTTATTCTCAATTCTAAGAAAGGTAGATAGTCTGGTATGTAGGTAGAACAGATACATGATAGACAGATGACAGGTGATAGATGACAGAAAGTGGCACAGATTAACTGAGTGCTGCTACCATCAGTACTTACTCTGATACCCTTTTGCCCTGACATCGGGGGGCATCCCTGGACAGTGGTACGTTCTCTAAAGGAAGTAAGATTGTTAAATAAAAAATGCCTTAGCTACTGCTGCCCCAGTGCACAATCCAGGACAGTATTCTCTTTCTCTAATGCCTTGTTATGCATTATATATATAGAGAGAAAGAGAGACAGAGAAGGCCCAAGTAAGACTATTTTGTAAGGAGGGAGAAAAGCAAGGGGACTGGCAATGCTTCAACTCCTGTGCTTTCTCAGGAAAATATTAAGAAAGAGAAAACTGACTCCCTTGAGGGCCTCGCTGCCCATGTAGTTCTCAAAAGGCTTTTGGCTGGGAGTAGGGGTGGGTGGGGTCTGTGTACCTCAGTTTAAAGACTTCCTGTTAAAACTCCCTTGGCTTTGGCAGTAAAGTCCTGTCTCTGGCCTCTTTTCTTTTTAAAAGATTTAATTTATTTTTTGTCAGAGAGAGAGAGAGCACAAATACACAGAGTGGCAGGCAGAGGCAGAGAGAGAAGCAGGCTTCCTGCTGAGCAAGGAGCCCAATGTGGGACTTGATCCCAGGACCCTGGTATCATCACCCAGACCAAAGGCAGTCCCTTAACCGACTGAGCCACGCAGGCATCCCTCTTTTCTCTCTCTCTCTCTCTCTTTTTTTTTTTTTAGATTTTATTTATTTGACAGGGAGAGAGATCACAAGTAGGCAGAAAGAGAGAGAGAGGAGGAAGCAGGCTCTGGGATGCCGAGCGGAGAGCCCGATTCGGAACTTGATCCCAGGACCCTGAGATCATGACCTGAGCCGAAGGCAGAGGCTTAACCCACTGAGCCACCCAGGTGCCCTTCTCTTTTTTAATTAAACACTGTATCTGGGTAATCCTCCCTGTTATTCTCTGTACAGCCTGCCTCACATCCCTCTATGTGTGAAAGTACTGTGACGTCATTGACCCGTTTCCCCCCCATGGGTGGATATTTGTTTTCAGTCTTTTTGGCGATTACAAGCAAGGCTGCGACCAGCCAGAGACACAGCTGTACCTCATTGGCACACGTGGGGGACAGCAGCAGGAGGGCGAGTCTTGCACGTGGGACTGCTGGGTCAGAGGGCGGGCATTTACACCACCATCCATGGAGGCTCAGCAGCGATGTCTGTTGACCTTCCCACCGCAGTGAGCGGGTTCCCGGCTGCCCCTCACTCTGCCCAGTGTGGTGTGCTTGCAAACGTTTTCACTGTGGCTGAGAAGAGGGGTGAAGACATTCTATCGCGCCGTGGTTTTATTATGCGTTGCTGCTTGTGAGTCTGGTCACCGTCTTTTTGTATGTTTGCTACCCTCTGAAATCCCTTTTCTGGGAAATGTCTGGGGAAAAGGAGGGTTTTGCCCATTTTTCTATTGGATAACTCTTTTTTTTTTTTTAATTGTATTAATGCTTTATTTACTAAGGAAATGGGCTCTTCTGTCAGAAGTTCTGTTGGATACATTTCCCAGTTTATCACCTGCTTTCTGACTTTAGCTACGCCTTCTTATGTGTGGTGTGCAGAAATCCTCAATTTTTATGTAGTTAAATTTGTCAATCTATTTATGACTTCTGAATTTTATGTCACACTTAGAAAAGCTCATCTAAAATTATTCCTTTTAATTCTACCATGACTTTTTCCCTCTCTTCCTTTTTTTTTTTTTTTTTTTTGGTTTGTTTTCTCATTATTTTAAGATCTTGATCCATCTGGAACTTATTTTGCTACAGGAGTGAGATAGCGATCCGGCTTTGTGATCCTCTATGGTATCATACAAAATATAACTGGTCTTTGTTTCTGGTTCCTGGAACAAAGCTTCTCAAACCCTTGGAATTTCCCAAGGGATAGGAGTGTCCTTTGTAGAAAGCCCACTGTGGGTTTAGGCTAATGACCATGATTTCGTGTGGGGTCCCTAGAAAGACTCAAGGCGGGTTTGGACACCAGAACTTCCGAGCATATAGAGGGCTGGAACCTTCTGCCCTACCCGTCACCCTCTGTGGAAGGGTCCTGGTGAGAGG
Source organism: Lontra canadensis (assembly GCF_010015895.1). NCBI lineage: Eukaryota > Metazoa > Chordata > Mammalia > Carnivora > Mustelidae > Lontra > Lontra canadensis. The sequence continues at coordinate 15,983,759 of NW_022630999.1, forward strand.
GAACTGTAGTGGGAGCTCGGCAGAACTCACACAATGGCAATCTGATAAGCTTCCGGGTTGGTGAAGCACCCACTGGCAGGGAGGGCCGAGCACCCCGGTTCCACAGGGATGGACGTTCCGTGCTAGCGACCCTTCTGACCCTTGCTCTACATATCTCTTCATCTGGCTGTTCTTCTGCAGCCTTTACAATAAACTGGTAGATATTAGAACATGTTTCTCTGAGTTCTGTGAGCTGCTCTAGTCAATTAAGAGAACCCAAAGGTGGGGTCCTGGGAACCTCCAATTTATAGCCAGGGGGTCAGAAGCAGAAGTAGCAACCTTGACTTGCATTTGGTGTCTGCAGAGGGGCCGTCTTGTGGGACCAGCCCTTCACCTGTGGGTTCTAGTGATATTTCCACATAGACAGGGTCAGAATGGGGTTAAATTTGTAGGACACCCAGTCTGGGTCCACCAAGAAATGGAGGAAAAAAAAAAATCAGGCTACCTTGCAGTCCCAATGTCATTTATGAACTTAACCCTTTCTTCGCTGGTATAAAATCCACTTTTTCGAAAAGTTTTATTTATTCAGGCAAACTCTACACCCCACGGGGGGCCAACACACAACCCTGAGATCGAGAGTCATGTGCTCTTCTGACTGAGCCAGCCAGGCACCTATAAAATCCACTTTTAACACAGGCATAGCCTTTCAAGTCTGCCCCATGGACCTGTCCCACTCATGTATAGGACCAAAGTGCCTTTTGTTCTGCTTCTTCCTACCATTACTGTTTTATTTCAGAATTTTCTGGCTGTTTTTGCTTCTCACAAGAATTTTGACATTGCTTCCTCATGATCCTCAACATAAAGTCAATATTTTCCTTGGAATCACCTTACAGGAATATTTATTAAGGAGAATACATGACATTTAATATTAAGTGTCCCTACCCAAGAACAGGGTGTGCTTCCCACTTGTTCAATTTTCTGCTGCACCATTTTGAAATGTCCAGTCAGGCAGCGTCTGGTGCTCCTGGGAGCAGCCATAGCCCGAGGGTGCCCCGTTGCTCGGTGGGGACGGGTCGCACCGCTCCTCAGGATCAGAGGATCTGCCTGACTGGACGACTGCAAGTGAGAAAAGGGCAGCATGCCATTTTCCTCTCTTCTCTGAGCCTGTCCCAGCAGCCACCTCTTCTCCGTTGCCGTGACTTGCAACATTTGTGATTTAATCAAGCCTCCTCTTCACAAAACCATCTGGAGATAAAACCTGATAACTGCCTTGGGAAGGAGGTCAAGTCTTATCTTCCCTGACCATAGATACTTAGGACTCAGCACAGGGGAGTCAGGGGACCCTTTGGCTTGGGCCACCTAGTCACCAAAGGCCTCAAATGTACACGTCTCACCCTGTCATCATTTGAGGTGAGTCACAGAGGCACAGTGAGAAAACTAAAAGAAGATAGTCTTTAAAAACTTAATTGTGAGTCCCATTACCACACCTCATGCCAGCCAGGCACTCTAAATTTAATATAAATCACGTACCTGATTTGTGATTAGCAGCGCTATATTGTAGGACATTGACACCTATAAAGGAATGCTTAAAAAAAATTAAGCCTACATATTTTGAATGACACATAGATATCACTCAAATAATAATTGGTATAATGCTTTGTGTTTCATCAAAACCTTTGAAGTCCTATCACTTTACCACCCAAATTCTGAATCTTATGATAGAAATACTTCAAGTATTGTGCATTTTATATACAGAGAAATAAAACAATAATATATTATCTTATATTTTAGGGTTAAAATAAAAATTAAACATATGCCATAATTTCTGCAATTCCGTGAGGGCATAACTTCATTGTTTCCAGATGTTGGCAGCCTCCAAAATGGCGGGTGTCCCAGGATCCTCTTGAGGGCAGCAAGGCCTGTCAGTGCAGCATCTCACCTCAAGGACCCTGGGCTTAGGAAAATCAGGAATTAAGCCCCGTCTTACTCACATAACAATTTCCTTCCGTGTCTGCTCCAGCATCATGTACTGAGTCCACTCCTGTTGGGATTCATATGTCTTAGACTGATCCACGATCTTTTGGAACATCGTCCTTTTCCTGTAAAACACACCAGTCCGTTAAAGGAGCTCGTCTTGGAATAATGCAACCTCCAGGCTTCTAACACTGGCTGTTTCAGACTGAGGCTTCTGAAAACAACGTAATTAACAAAACAAAGTCGAAAGAACAGAGGCCTGGGAGTGAAGACCTAGGTTCTAACCCAAACTCTGTCTCCAGCGTGTCACCTGCTCTTACTTAGCCAATCTCTTCCCCTGGACTTCAGTGTCTCATGGATACAGTGGGGGGTAAGACTGTCTAACTCCCAGGGTCGTAGTGAGAATTACTGTTCCATAGCATAAGAGACAGTGCACAGAACATATTAAATCACTGGCTCTATGGTGTTTATTATTATAGTCATTATTATGGTTATTCTTGTTCTTAAAATTAAAAGAAATACTAACTTGAAATACAGGGCGAGGTCTGTGGCAATGATTGCTATGTCCATCATGTGGATGGCATGCTCGTGCTGTCTGCGATTGAGGTTTTGAAAGATATTCAGGCTCTAGAGAGAAAACCATAGAAGAGATGCAAGAAGTGATGTTGGCAGGAGAGCCATGCAACTACTGATGATGACCCCCAATGGTGGGAGAGGTGGACCAGGCCGATGGGAAGAGCGCCGCCCAGCCACACGCAGGCTTCTAGTGAGATGGGGCTCCCAGCAGGCAATGTGGAGGTTCCCCACCCATCCTACCTCATCTCTCAGCAACGTTTTGCCAAACTCCAAGTGGTGTCTTTCCAAGATGGAGGACCCATGGAGCTTGGCCAGTGGATTCTGGGATCTGAATGGGAGACACACACACACACACACACACACACACACACACAATCAGCATGGAATGGCCAAGGTGGAGGTTACAGACATCATCTAGTCCTGCCCCCTCCTAATTCTGCAGGCAGAGAGGCTGACGGCCAGCACTGAGAAGGAGCTTATCACGTGGTGACGGAGTGGGAAAGAAGACTGGACATCGGGTCCCCTGACTCTCAGGCTTTAGCTTTCTCCACAGCTGATTCCGAGCCTCTCTGGGCTCATGGACTCCTTAGAGAGATTGTTGAATAGCGTGTGCCCCAAAGGAACACACACACACACACACACAATGACACAGGCAATTTAAAGATTTCTGGGTTCCCTGTCGTCATCCGTGGACATTGGCCCCAGGCCATACTTAAAAGATCACAAGCTCTTGGGGACGCCTGGGTGGCTCAGTGGGTTAAAGCCTCTGCCTTTGGCTCAGGTCATGATCCCAGGGACTTGGGATCGAGCCCCACATCGGGCTCTCTGCTCAGCAGGGAGCCTGCTTCCTCCTCTCTCTCTCTGCCTGCCTCTCTGCCTACTTGTGATCTGTCAAATAAATAAATAAAATCTTTAAAAAAAAAAAAAGATCACAAGCTCTTGATGCAATCCTTGAGTCTCAGGAGAAGCCACTGAATTCCCACAGGCGGTGTGTTTATTCATGTCTCTATTCAATAAGTATGTGCCAAGCTCTGAGCTCAATACTTAGCTTCCCAGAAAGTAGTAACACGACCTCCAGCCTCAGAGCAGCATGTTCTAGGCTTGTTTATGACTCGTAGGCTGTGGGTCCTGGGCAGAGCCTCAGTTTCCTCCTCTGTAATATGAGTACAACACTAGTTCCTGCTCTACCCAGCAAGGACCATGTTTCAGAGGTTGTGTGGAGTGTAAGCTCTGTGAGGACAGGGCCTGTGTCTGTTCTGCTACCATGGTACCTCCCTTGCCTAGCACAGGGCCTACCACACTTACATTAGGAGCATTACAAATATAGGGGGAATGAATGAACCATTGTCAGTTACTAATATTTGGCTTAAAGTCATTCAGCAGAGAGGGAGGGAGGAGAGGGAGGGGTTTCATATATTGTTGCTAATAACCATAAACTTAATGGCTGAAAACAGTAAAGATTTATTATCTTAGAGCTCTAGAGTTCAGAGTCTAAAGCAGGTCCGCAGAGCTGCTTTCCTTCTGGAGGCTCTAGGGGACAATCCATTCCCTCGGCTCCTAGCTTCTAGAGGCCACCTTTCTTCCTTGGCTTGTGGCCCATCCTTCATCTTCAAACCCAGCAGTGTGGTATCCTCTCTCCTCTCTGACCTCTCACTTCCCTCTTAGAAGGACCCTTCTAACTATGTGGGGCCCACTTGGATAACCCAGAATAATCCCTGTATTTCAAGATCTCTAATTGCATCTGCAAAGTCCCTTTTGATTATCAGGCAACACATTCCCAGGCTCCAGGCATGGTGACATGGCTATATTTGGGGGTCATTATTCTGTCTGTCCCTGGAGTTTACTCAGACCCACAGGGCAGGAGGAAGTAGGAAGCTGTGGACAGTGGGACTTTCCCTTGGCTGGTGAATCTGCCCGAGAGCCTTTCAGATCTGGGTAACGAATCCTGGGAGCGGGAGGCAGACAGGAGGGACAGGAAGGGCCGACTCACTTCATCTGGTAGAGGTTGTTAGTGCCTCTGTGGTCAATGTCATGGCAGAAGGCAGCAGTGACCATGGCCAAGGCCTCTAGGTCCGTGAAGTAGCGCTTCAGCTTTCCGGTCTGGAAGAGCAATCAGAGGTGCCACTCACTTCTTTCTTGCAGGGGTTGGAAGCAGAACAGGTGTGAGGGGGAGGGCCTGGAAACCCAGTTCTGACCTTGGCTCTATCCCGGGCATAATAGTGTGACCAGATGTTGACCTGGGACTGGGGCGCTTTCAAGGATATGGGACTTTCCGTACTAGAACTGGAACAGTCCCAGGCAGACAGGGATGGTTGGTCACCCTAGTCCTGAGCGATCTTAACTGGTCCAGTCTCCCTCAGTATCCCAATCTGCACACTGGAGGTAGAGGGCACTGGACTAGGTGATGGTTAAAAAGTTGTAGCAGTCAGGTTTTAGGATCTGGAGGGTTTTTGAACATGCCAAGACTGGCAAAGCAAACCCTACACTGGTTTGAGCACAGGCCAGAAGAATCTTCCCCTGAGCTTCCTTCAAATACTTAGGGTAGTCAAGTTCATGGAGATAGAAAGGGGAAAGTGGTCACCAGGGCTGGAGAGAGGGGAATGGGGAATTGTTTAATGGGGACAGAGTTTCTATTTGGGAAGATAAAAACGTTCTAGGGGCAGATAGTAGTGAGGGTCGCACAACACGGTGAATGTCTTAAAACCCCTGACACTTGGGGTGCCTGGGTGGCTCAGTGGGTTAAAGCTTTTGCCTTCGGCTCAGGTCATGATCCCAAGGTTCTGAGATGGAGCCCCACTTCGGGCTGTCTGCTCAGGATGGGGTCTGCTTCCTCCTCTATCTCTGTCTGCCTCTCTGCCTACTGGTGATCTCTGTCAAATAAATAAATGAAATCTTAAAAAAAAAAAAAACCCGACACCTAAAAACCGTTAAAGTGGTAGGTCTTCTGTGTTGTATATTTAACCACAATGAAAAATTAAACATATGGAGAATGTGATTAATACAGCTTCTCAAATGAAGAAAGCATGTTTTATGGTATTATTATTCATTTGGTTGTAAACAAAACACACTGTGTCTGTGTAAAAATATGTCTCAAAGCTTCTAGAAGAGGATTTGGAAGGAGTCATGCGGTGGTTATTTCTAAGTAACCGCACTGGGCTTGGGGGGAGCCTACAGCTTTCCTTCACTTTTTATTTTACACAATTCTCTCCTCGGAATTCATGTATGCTAAACGTGCACTCCTCTTGTGTCTTTTTCTTTTCTTTTCTTTTTTTTTTAAGCACTGAAGACAGTAAAGCAGCTGCTTCCGGGTGGAGGTGGAGAGGTCTTCTGGCATGGCCTGAGCACCCCCGCCATCCCCCCTCTTCCATGCCGCCGCCCCAGCTGCGCCCACCCCCTACTCCCGCCGTACCACCAGCAAGGAGAACATGGTCTGCCCCACGTTGAAGCCGTGCCGCCAGTTGTGGTAAGTGATTCTGCGGTAGCCCTTGCTCAGCGAGTACATGAACCGCACCAGGGCCTGCAAACACGGGCACAGGGGTGGGGGGTGAGGCCTGGGGCCCTGCGTCCTAAGGGAGGCCCTCCCCATCCCCTCCACGGGCCCCAGCCAGCCAGCAACGCGGGGAGAGTACTTTGCAAATGGCTGAATACTAGCAAAATGGACGTTGTTAGGAAACCAGGTGCACGTGCGCCCCCCACTTACTCCACTAAACGGAGCTTCATCAGTGTTTCCCAAACTCTGCCACGGAGAGCTCCCAGGGAGGAAAACAAAAGGGGGTCTTTAACTTGGTGGTTCTCCAACGTGAGTGCCCATCAGAATCACTCAGAGGGCTCGTTCAAACGCACACTTCCTGAGTCATTAGAGCTGGGAGAATTGCATGTGTGTGTGTGTGTGTATGTCTCTGTGTGTGTGTGCGCCCAAGAGAGAATTAGTGCTTCTGATACATTGACACATGGTGCTGATGTGGTCTGAGGCAGCACTTTGAGAATCGCTGCTTTAATCAAACAAGTCTGGGAAATTCTGAGCTTAGCCCCCACCCCCACCCCAGCACCCCCTTGCCCGTCCCTCTCCAGGCCCCTAGATTCAAAGGAATCCTGCAGAGGGAGAGACCTGTTTAAAATGATGTCACCCACATTTCCCACGCTCGTTTCACTATTGGTTCCCATGGATGCCTTCGGAACTCAGCGCCTCACAAGCCACCTTGAGAAGCCAGTGAGCTGGGAACAGCACAGTTCAGAGGAACTCTGTGTCTCTTTTCTGATAAATGAGTCACTGTGCAGTGTGACTAATGCTTTATATCCTCAAAGCTGAGGGTGCACTGTTTACAGATTGAGCTGGGAAAAAAAAAAAAAAAAGGAAGCAAGCAAGAAGAAAAAAGGAAATGGAAGGGGTTTCTTTTGCCCTTACCTCCTGAGGGATGTGAAATTTATCCACCACTTTGAGCTCATAGTACATCTGTATCCCACATTTCACCAGCTCCAGTTCTGTGAGGGGCAAGTCGCTGAAATGGAACTTATTGATTTCGTATTTCTCTGCATCTGGCAGCTCTCCTTGCTGTGTAAGGAGGGGAGTCCTGGGGTTGGAGCACATGAAGCGTGCATGGGTCTCCCCCCGGCAGCCCCCAGCCCTGTCCCCATCCCAGGATCAGAGCAGGGTGACAAGGGGCATGCTTGGCAGAGGCAGGGCCCCCCCAACCTGCCCTGCACATGCTCAAGGTGCACCTTGCGTGTGTTCTGCCCTGCTCACCAGGATCTCAGCGAGTTCCTCTTCCTCGCATTCCCACGGCTCCTTCCCATACACCTCTCTGGTTTTCTGCCAGCGCCCAAAATAGCAGAGAGAAACAAAATCAGTTAGTACATCTGAGGTCTAAATATGCCTTGACTTTTCCATTTCCATTCTCCTCCTTCCTCCAAAGCGCTTGCAGCGGGAGCCACCAACTCAGAGAGGCTGCCCTTCACCATCCAGTGATGGGCAAATTCAAACTCCTGGGCATCGGGCAGTGGGGACCTGCCTGCAAGTTTGAGCTCTGCCACTTACTAGCAGAGCTACTTAACACCTTCGGTCCTCCATTTCCTCACCTGTAAAATGGAAATAGTGAAAGTACTTAAGACTAGACTTATGCCAAGTCATTTTGAAAAAACATGTATACAGCTAGATGGACTAATGCATGTTAAGTCCCCAGGGCAGTGCTTGGCATATAGTAAACACTAGAGCTAAATAACGTTGTTGCTGACATTCTTGTTATTATTACGGACTGGGGAGTCAGAAGGTCTTGCTCATGGTCCTCTCACTTACTGTGCAATTGAGGCAAGTTTCTTCCTTCTCTAGGCCTATTGCACTGTGCACATGCCAGAGGAGGGGGACCTGGACTCAGTTACTTGCTTCTGATTTCTTGACCCAGAGCATAGCCTTCTCACTTCTCACTGGTTCACTGAGGCTCTGCTTCCAGGGGGCCCATATATCCATCATTTGGCCAAAATCACGGACTGAGACAAGCAAACCGTGAGTCAGTTTATCCAAACTAGATGATTTCTCCTCTGACTTTATCAGTGATTGGTATGAAATGATCGAATTTGTTGTGATATCTTCCCAGCTTAAGAAGTCACTTCTGAAAATATTGGCCTGTATTATTTCAACTTGTGAGGTCTATAAGCAAGGTCTTGGGAGCTCAGCTGGGTATCTTATCCAATGCCATTTGGCTAACTCAATTGACTTCTAAGATCATGATCTCTTTGAAAACCAAATCCAAGGAATAATGAGTCACTAATTGCCACATATCCTTCAAAATATCTCAACCAGGTAGGTAGGACTCTTCTCTATAGCATCGCTGATAAATGATCATCCAGCCTCTACTTGGATACCTCTCTTGACAGGGTGCTCACTACCTCAGGAGGCAGCTCTTTCATAAGAGCAGTAGAGAATTTACTCATTATCCTGATAAAGGTTAAGTGAGACCTATTTAATAAGCCGGTGATTAGGGGGCCAGTTACTTCCCCATTTTGGACCTCAGTTTCTTCGTGTCTCTAAAGGAATAGAAGCCCTTACCCTTCCCACCTTAATGCGTTTGTTGTTGTGAGCATCAAAAAATACCCTAAATGTGAAATTGCCTTATAAACCATAAAGTGATGAAACTATGTGAGGACTCACTACTAACCTCTAACTCCTTCTGTCCTACTTCTTTGCTCACCAAACTCCTCTGTGATCCAACTCCTTTCTAAGTGAGCTGACCCCATGGAAGGAGTCTCTGAGAAGCTGGCAGTGTTCATGGCCTGTCAGAGAGAGCGTTCTCTCAGTGTCAGGGCTGTGGTTGGGTGATTCCCTCTCTACTACCAAGTCAACCCTTGGCACAGTGAAAAACAGAGTTTCCAGAGCTGTTAAGCCAACATCTGGCCCCACAACTGAGGTGGCATGTCCAAGGGACAGCTGTCGCCCAGCCACACGGATCAGCCATATGGGATCCATATGACTCATTGGTACTTGTGGATCCATCCATCCATCTGCTGACTGCGAGGGGCCCGGAGCATCCCCGTGCAAGGCCAGCCCACCCACCTCTGCCTTCATGGAGCTTGACTATTGCCCTGGTCACATTCCCAGGGCGCCGCTTCCGCTAGAGCAGAAACATAGAAGAACTTCACCCACCAGGATTTTCTGGATTTCTTCATTGTCACACTTCACGTGATATTTGACCATGTCCTGGAAAATATCCTTCCTGTTTTCCAGTTTGTTCATTGACTCATAGGTATCAGGGTTTAAGACAGACCAGCCCAGAAATTGAGCCAAAGACTGAAGGGAAAGAAAACAAGAATCAGAGGCAGAACATCCTGGTTTGATCCTGCCTCTGCGACTTAGGGCAAGACTCTAGGGTTCCGTTTCCTCATCTGTAAGGTGGGTTCGATCAGGGGGTTGCTGCTCTCCTTGGAAGAGGTGTTTGAGGATGAAGACTGAACACTGGGTGGGAATCCACTTTAAAATAAAGCACCAACATGCAAAGCAACATTCTTATGGGTGATAACTTCACCCAAGTGTGTGTACCCACGTGGGCACAGGAGGCCTATGGGAACTCTGTACGTTCTGCTCATTTTTGCCATGACCCTAAAAATGCTAAAAGGTAAACCTAATTGATCAAAATTTGTTTTAAAGGGAATGTGAATTTCTCTGACAGCCCATGGCAGTGCAGAAGTGGGAGCCAAGAAAGCAGACATTGAGGCTGAGTCGGGAGTGTGCCGACAAGGTGAGCTCCCCACTCCACCCCAGGTGAACCCCCCTCACCCCTCTTGCTGCAACAAGCCCTCCCCGCAACCCAGCCACGAAGGCCTCCTCCTGAGCCACACCTCCATGAGAGTCTCATCCATCTCATCAAAGGGCTTCCCATCTTTGCGATTGTAAAACGTGGCCACCCCCACGATTTCTTCCTTCTTGTTCACAATTGGCATAGACAGGACATTCTTAATCATCCATCCGGACTCATCCAGAGGCTCTTTCTACAAGAGAAGCCAGAGAAGGTTACAAATCGATTATTGTTCAGAGGCCCTTTCATTCGGAAGTCGGGATAGAACTGGCCCTAGAAACAGCAGTCAGAAAAGGACTCGGGAACAACCACCGTCGGCTCGTTACCCACACCACAGGCAGCGACAAATGGGGTGCAGAGGGGTCCTGATGATTTTAAAGACCCGATAGTTCACGGGCCTCTGTGCATCAAAACTGTCAGACTTTCTGCCCTGCCCGCTATTTAGGTCTATTTAGAAAGCACCTGTGCTTGCCAGATAATATTTACAATATGAAAACTGCAAAACAACTAGGGATTCTCTGGGTAGGTGGTAAGCAAGCTTATCAAACCAGATTGTAGCCATGTCAACAAAACCTTTGGCTTGAGGACCGGCTCTGTGCCTTGTTTTTCACTTGCCTGAGCTGGCACGAGCTTAAGGTAACCTGGAGAGTTTCACCGTCCTCTGATGGGTCACCGTCTCCCATTTGCTGTGTCTCTCACAAGCCACCAGGTGCTGGAATATGCTTAATAGAGCCACCATTAAAAATCTTGTTTGTTTGTCTCTTGACTTTTTTCTTTTTTTTTTTAAGATTTTATTTATTTATTTGGCAGAGAAAGAGAGAACACAAGCAGGGGGAGTGGCAGGCAGAGGGAGAGGGAGAAGCTGGGTCCCCACCGAGCAGGGAGCCTGATCCCAGGACTCTGGGATCATGATCTGAGCTGAAGGCAGATGCTTAACCAACTGAGCCAGTCGGGCGCCCCTGTCTCTTGACTCTTGGTGTGACTTCCTGTGATACTTTTGTCCTGTCAGTGGGCCTCAGCTGTCTCAGCCCAGATGGGGGTGGTAGCAAGAAGCTGTGCCTCATGGAGTGACTGAGACAATGGCGGTGAAATCTCTTGGTCGGTTGTAAGGTGGCCCTTTGTGAACCATTTGCCATCTGTCTGAGCCTCTCATTTTATCATTTATAACATGGGAATGACTGGACTAGGTCATTTCTAGACTCTCTTCTCACGAACTGTTAAATATTAAACATTTTACAATGTGCAAGGAACTGAACTAGAAACTGAAAAAACCGAGGCAAAGTAGGTACAAAGGTTATCCTCAGGTTGTTCATAATCTGGCGGGTAAGCAAGCAACTGGAGTTTCTTATGGTTCTGGGGGAGCCAGAGAGGGAAGGAAATCAAGGAAGGCTTCCTGTACTTGGAATCCTCCCACTTGAAAGTTCCAAGATTCTTTTTTTTTTTTTTTAAAGATTTTACTTATTTATTTGACAGAGATCATAAGTAGGCAGAGAGGCAGAGGCAGAGAGAGAGGAAGGGAAGCAGGATCCCTAGTGAGCAGGGAGCCCGATGCAGGGCTCGATCCCAGGACCCTGAGATCATGACCTGAGCGGAAGGCAGAGGCTTTAACCAACTGCGCCACCCAGGCGCCCAAGATTCTTAAGGTGGTGAGATGATGATGATAATGATGATGATGACGATGATGTTGATGATGATGATAATAATGATGGTGATCATTTCATGAACACTGGAAGCCAGTACCTGGTGGGAAAGTGACTCCAGGAGGATGCAGATTACAGCCCAAGAACAAGGGGCTGTTGGTCAGGAAACATGAGTTCCAGGTTTGCCTTTTCCCAAGTCTCCACCTAACCTTTAGTGAGCCCCTTCCTTCTAAAGGCCATGATAAGGAAACAGGTTTTATTGAAAGCCAAACGAGAAAGGATTCAAGGTTTTTAAACAGAGAAGTTACTGTACACAGCCAGAGTTTTGAAAAATTACTCAGGCCACTTTGTAGAGGATGAGCTGGAAGAATAAGCCTAGAATCTAAAAACGAGATCAGATTTGATGCTTTAATGTGGGTAAACTGAACTAATTGGGTAGAGATCAAGTTCAGTGTGGTTTTTATCAGGTTAGCAACTCTCAGCAACAATTTGGGCTCCTCACGTGGAAATGAGCAAAATCCCAACACAAGACATACAACTCTAACTCTGGAAGGATAGTCTTGCTACATTCTTTCATGAGGTTCTTCAAGGACTAAAAAAAAAAAAATAATACTTCACTAATTTTTAAGAGTCATTTTAATTTTCTTCTTAATTATTTCCTGATTGCTAATGCCTTGTTTTTCTTCCATCTGGTGTGCTACACTCAACAAATATTGATTGGGCACCTACAGCTAGAAATGTTAAGAAAGATAAGGTCCAACTGTTGACCTATATTTTCCTTTACCGAGGAATTAATCTGGAAGCAAAGAAGGGTAATAAGAGATAAAGTAAGGGGACTATAGTACGGGGAACTAATTCCCCTGCAGGGCCCTCCAGGCCATGTGTCATCTGTCCTCTCCAGGTATCATCTGACTTTGGTCTACTTCTCTAGAATCTGCTCCTACCACTCTCCACACTATCTCTCACTCAGATTCATTGGTCTACCCTGGGTCCTTCCAACAAGCTCTCTCTTTCCTGTAGTCTTCTCCCCTTCTTTTCCTGCCAAAACATAATTTCTCAGGGACACATTCTTTGATTCCTTCCAGATTAACTCAGGTCCCTGGAAAGATTCCTTCCTCTATCCCTCTGTCCTTCTCTGACCAGCACTCCATGGCCTTTCTCCCCGTACAGTCATGAGCCCCCTGAGATAGAGACCATGTCTGTCTGGTCCACCATTGCAGCCAGTGTAGACTGTGTCAGTTGCTGGCACAGAGGATGCCCTCCATAAACATTTGTAAAAAACGACGGACAAAAAATCATATGGAGTGGTAAACAATATACCATGAAAATCCCAAGGAGAGAGAAATGATATTAGCCAGAGGAAACAGACTAAGACTTCATAAAAGTTTCATAGCATTTGAGCTTGCACTAAAGAGCAGAGAGTATTTGGGCAGGACCAGATGGTTTGGGGGTAGGGCAACAGCATAAGCAAAAGTCCAGAGGCCAGAAAGCAAAATGTGTGAGCATTAAAACCAAATGGGACCTTGAAATTTACCAAAGTAACTCCCTCCCTGCTTCCATGGGCATATGACTTTTTTCTATCCATGTTTTCGCTTTGTTGAGACTGCTTCCCAACAAACAGATGGACTTTAATGTGTGTGAACCCTCTCTGGGGGGAAAAAATATCAGGTGACTGAGACCAAACAAGTAATGACTTACCTGGAATGCAAAGAAGTCCTCTGCAGGGGCGTTCATGATATTGCAAATCTGAAAGCGGTGAAGAGGAATACGGAAGCCGTGATTAGACTCGACAGCATACCCAGTGAGCCCTGAGTGCTATCTTCAGAAACACTACGTCCTTGCCCAAGGCGTTCACATTCTTTTCCTCAGGTAGACATGCTTAAGATGGTTTTCAATGATTAAGTGAGTCTACTGGACAGAAAAGCTACCTTATAAACATTATTTCTTGCCATTTGCTTCACTCCTTAGTCATTTCTAAGCTTTGAAAAAATGGAGGCTACAATTTGTCATTTTTAATTGCTATATTGTATCTCATTTTGTTGTGTCTTTTGTTGACTATTTGGGTTGTATCCAATTTTCGTCATTATTAGTGTAAATAATGCCACTCAAGGATCTTTAAATCAATTACATTTAGGTTTGGTATTGCTTGTTTTTTAAGGAAGGAGTTTTTCTTGGGGTATAAACTCCAAAATAGAATGAGAAATAAAAGGTATTACAGCTCTGGTTTTATATTGCAAGATTCCTCTCCTAAAAACTGAACCAATATACCCTATCATACATATAGGACTTACCTGATCACTCCAGGGCCCTGCCCACGGGGTCACTGTGTACAGTTGCATAGTGTGTGTACTGCACAAAAAGCATCTCACTGAAGGGCTGATGGGGAGCTGAAATACAGCCTGTTCTTGACTTGCAGAACCAGGATCCCAGTCTTTCTCTTTTGGTCCATGAGAGCGGTACTTTTTTCTAGTTCTCAAAAAGGCACCCTATGGGCTTGCAGTAACCCTGACTTGCATTGGCCCTGACCATACTGTGGTCTCAGGCAGTGAGCTGTCTTTGCTCCTGTTCCAGAACTGCTCACCTACTGCACCATCCCTCTGGCCTCTCTTTGGACCAGTTCCATCAGTTGCCATTGTTCCCTTCTGATATCTGCAACGTCTCTGAGGGCTCTTTGACCTCAGCCATGAGCTTGCTTGAGTCTCTCCCATCCTGGAAAATGAAGTCATCTCTGGACCCAAACATGGTCCCACTAGCAACCATCCAGGCTTTCTCCTCTGCTTCTCTTTTGCGATTTTCTACCTCCTCATTACCCAGCCACACCTCAGCAGACCACATGGTGGTCTCCACCTCACCTCACCACCAAATCTGCTCTCCGTTTGGGATCTAATTGATCTAATTGCCAATGATCTGATTGCCAAACTCAATAGGGTTTTCAGTTCTTATCTAGATATGTCTGAACCCTCCTTCTATTCTTCTCTCACATACTCCTCTTTCTCTACCCAATCTTTAAACGTTGGCGTCTAACAATATCCCACCCCAGGTCCCTCTCACTCTCCCTGGTAACTTCATTCACACAGAGTTTCAAGTACCCTCTAGTCCCGATGTCTTCCAAATCCCCATCTCCGTCCCTCCTCTCTCTCCACACCTCCAGAGTCATCTCTTCATCTGCCTACTGGACATTTGCTGTCAAAAAATGTCTTAGGGTCACCTTGTCTGAAACTGACCTCCTCATCTCGCAGCCAATAGAGCTGACACCAGCTCCATTCATCCAAGCCAGAAGCCCAAAATGGGCTCTGATTCTTCTTTCTCCCCACTCTCTGCTCACAATCACAAAGTTCTGTCCCTTTTACCCTCCTGGGGTTAGATCTGATCCCTGATCTCCCTCTCTTCATCTCATCTCTGTCAGACTTGTGTGAGTATCACATGAGCAAGTATATTTACCGTGTGGCTCGTAGGCACTCAATGGCTGTTTGCCATAATGATAGTACTCTTCACTGCCTGTTCCTTTGTTGAGATGCTTGTAAGGATGTACTTTTTGCTCTGCCCCTTAATCCCTTCAGATCTCTCAGAGTTATCTTTTTAAAAAGAAAATGGACTCTGCCAATCTCCTGCTTAAAAACTCTTTGCCTATAGATTAAAGTCCCACCCCTGGGCCCTGGGATCCAAGGCCATCGTTATCTGGCGCTCCCCTTCCCCTCAAGCCTCATCTCTTGACCTCTTCCTGTCTCAAAGCTAATATTCTAGCAACACTGAACTGCACGCCCCATGCCGTTCAAACCTCTAGGCCTGCATTTGCTCAAGTTGATGCCTCCACCAGGAATCCCCTTTCCTGCTCCCACCAGCCTAATACCTATTTACTTAATACTCAACTAAGACCAACACTCTCGGAAGAAAAGCCTGACTTAGATGCCTCCTACTCTGTGTTCCAAGAATATGCCATGTATATCTCTCTTGTGCCCTTATCACATTGGAGTATAAGACCCTGTTTAAAATATCTCCCCATTTGATTATGAGCTTCAGAACAGAGAGTGTATCTGATGCATCTATCTTTCTATTCACAGAGCCAATTACAGTGCCTGGTACCTACAAAATCTTCACTATATAAACTTCTTGCTACGTGAGCTGCATTGAGTAGTATGTGCCTGGAGAAGGATAAAGGGTGACCAGGCCCAAATATGGGGGTGATGTGCAGCTAACAGACAAGACCCTTCTCTCTAGGGCAGGGGATGCTTACTCCATTTTTGACCTTGAGTGGGTAGGGCATGGTGGGAGAGGGAAATTTGAGCTCTGCTGTACATGGTACAGCTGGGAACATGGCAGGGATGAGGGCTAGGGAGCGGCAACTAAGTCTTTGGAATGAGAGGCTGGGACTTGGTCTGTGGTGAGCCTCGAAGACCAGTCTGCCATGCTTTTGCCCCTGACATATGAGCAAGTATCTTATCAGTAAGACAAGTTGTCAGTAAGACTAAGCAATTTCCCATCTAAGGATTATTTCTCTGTGTATTTCACATTTCCTCTAACGTCAATTCTCTGTCCATGTCCTTGGACCAAGTGTCAAGTGAGTTGAGAAACGAGAGAATCAGGCTTTTAGAGACCCACACTTCCCATAGTGTTTCCCGCTCTCTCGATCTGAAATCCTTTCACTCTCTTCCAACTGGTCCAAGACTCTCCCCCTTCCAAGTTGTATTACTTACCAGGCCATTCTGGGCAACATAAGTGGGCAGACCACTTACTAAAGCCCAATGATCAGGAGGTGGATTCCTGTAAAAGCCAAAGACAACTGGTAACTTTTCATATAGGGACAGCTGGACTAAAACCTTGAATCTAGGTCTTTGCCCCCCTCTACTCTCTCTTGGCTCTCAACTCCTGCTTCTAAATACTATGCCTGAAGGAGGCCCAAATCTTCTGTAAGCATCTTAATGTTTCAAATTTAGAAAAGGAAAAAAAAGCATGGTGAATACATTTTATGATGGCACACTGAGTTTGATTTTCCAAGCGAAGGGACAACATTCATTCAGCCATTGTCATTGATTGCTGAGCAAAAGCAGACACAACCCTTTCCCTCCATTAATACTTATACGAGAGAGGTAGCTTAATTCCACAGAGAGAGAGAGAGAGGAAAGACATCTACGGTGAACTCCAACAACGTACTGAGCACTAAGCTGGGGCTTTACATATTTATTCACCCCTCACAATAATAGTACAATTTTTGATATTATTATCTTTTATTTATTGTAAGATTATACTTGGTTTTTGTGAGAAAAGATAGAAATGTGGAAAAATGCATTAAGATCTTCATGAACCATTCATTTGTCTTTTTCTATGTTATTAATTTCTTGGCTTATATTTATTCTTTTCTTTGGGCTTTTTTTTTTTTTTCAGTTTGTGGTTAATTTCTTGAGATGTTGTGATGGTAGACAGCTCCTATCTGCCCCTCCAGATCCATTCTCGAACCCTCTCCTCCCTGTCTGTATGGACTACATCAATGGGGCCTTTGGCCTTCTAGCTTTCCTAGTTGCCTATGAAGATTATTCTAATTAGTATTTTGTTATTGGTTTCTAGGATACTTACATTGTGATCAGGGGACATTCCAAATATTATTTCAATCTTTTGAAATATATGAAGTTTACTCTGTGGCCCATTATATCACCAATTATTATAAGTGTTGTATTTATGCTTAAAAAGACTGAGTGTCCTCTGGTTTGGGGAATGGGGTGCCATAGTCTCTCTATAGCTATTAGATTAAGTTTAATTGTGTTATTCAAATATTCTATATTCTGTTTTAGTCTGCTCCTCCTATCAACTAGCAAACATGGATCTGCCCATATCTTATATTGCCATCAGCTTTTGCCTTTTTTTTTTTGAGGCCATGTTATGAAGTGTATACAAATTAAGAATTGTAATATCTTCCTGTAAAGCCAGGTAAATTAATTCCCCCCCCCCCGCTTTTTTTTTTCAGGATCGTGCAGGTTTAACACAAAGTTGTCCTGGGAAGTACATCTCAGTGGGAAGGCTCTAGGGGTTTGCTCAGAATTATAAGTCAACATGAGAGTCACAAGGTTGTCCCATGCAAAATCCGTCTGTTTTGATGCTTTGTTTTGCTAGCAATGTGAGCTCAAAATGTTGACTCACAAAGTTTCTGCTTATCCCAGATTCTCTCTCTCTTTTTTTTTAAATTTAATTTTATTTTTTATAAACATATAATATATTTTTATCCCCAGGGGTACAGGTCTGTGAATCGCCAGGTTTACACACTTCACAGCACTCACCATAGCACATACCCTCCCCAATGTCCATAACCCCACCCCCCTCCCCCAACCCCCCTCCCCCCATCAACCCTCAGTTTGTTTTGTGAGATTAAGAGTCACTTATGGTTTGTCTCCCTCCCAATCCCATCTTGTTTCATTTACTCTTCTCCTACCCCCTTAACCCCCCATGTTGCATCTCCTCTCCCTCATATCAGGGAGATCATATGATAGTTGTCTTTCTCCGATTGACTTATTTCGCTAAGCATGATACCCTCTAGTTCCACCCACGTGGTCACAAATGGCAAGATTTCATTTCTTTTGATGGCTGCATAGTATTCCATTGTGTATATTTACCACTTCTTTATCCATTCATCTGTTGATGGACATCTAGGTTCTTTCCATAGTTTGGCTATTGTAGACATTGCTGCTATAAACATTCGGGTGCACGTGCCCCTTCGGATCACTACGTTTGTATCTTTCGGGTAAATACCCAGTAGTGCAATTGCTGGGTTGTAGGGTAGTTCTATTTTCAACATTTTGAGGAACCTCCATGCTGTTTTCCAGAGTTTAACCCCTTTATTATTAAGAAGTGACTGTATCTCTACTTGTGTTCTTTGTCATATTGTCTAATTTTATCTGATATTAATATAGTTATATTAGTTTTTTCTATTAGCATTTGCATGGTATACATATTTTCCATTCTTTTACTGTCAACCTCTCTGGATTCTTATCTTTTAGATGGGTCTCTTATGAAGAGGAGGCACAGTATTTCTTCATACCTAGAAAGTCAACTGTTCCTTGACAGATCATTTCCTACATGTAACTATAAGGATAAAATGCTGCCAGTTCATCTGTAACACAATGTTTTTTGAAGTTGTAATTATAACTCTATTAATAGCAAGAGTGCTTTTAGAATATAGAAATAGATTTTTATATTCCACAATTTTCCTATATTTTTGTGCCATTCAAAGCAGCTTTTTGTTTCAGTGCTGCATTATGGTATATGATCTCTTCAAGTTACTTTAAAGAAAAAGATTATTTATCTGAGAAAGAGAGAGAGAGTGCAGAGAGGAGAGGCAGGGAGAGCACAGTAAAGGGAGAGGGAAAGTTTTAAGCAGGCTCTGAGCTTATCAAGGAGCCCCATGTGGGGCTCATGATCCTGAGATCACAACCTGAGCCGAAACCAAGAGTTGGAGGCTTAACTGACTGCTCCACCTAGATACCCCTCTTTAAGTTACTTTATATGGCAGTTAAATTCAATGTGGGTACAACCAAGGGTGGACACAACTCAGCTGAAGTCCTAACAATATGAATGGCCATGACCAAGTTCATGCGTAGACAGGCCATAATACCTACATCATGACTGCCATCTGGCTGACAGCGATCATACAGAGTCATTGATTCTATTCCAGAAGTGTCAAAACGTAGAAAACTATGCATCTTAGAATCAATGAAATGTGATAGGTTTCTTTCTTTTCCAGGCTGACAATCTCTGCCATTTAACTGGCACATTTAGTGGATTTACATTTTAAGTAATTATCAATATATTTAGGTTTAGATATTACCTTAATGTCCACTTTTTATTTTTTCCACCTGCTCTATGTTCTTTCTAAACCTTACTTTGTCTTCTTTTGGTCTGACTAACCATTTATTTACCATTCAGTTTTCCCCCCTCCTTGTTCAGATGGCATGTAGTTTGACAGTCATTTACCAGAGTTTCGAATATTCTGGCTCTCACTCCGGGCCTATGAGAGGGTTAGAGTCTCTGCCCCCTTGAGGTTAGTTGCGGCCATGTACCGACTCTGGCCCATAAAATGTGAGAAGTGAAGAGCGCCACCTCCGGAGGGATGTTTAAGAGTCACTGCATGCTTTGTAGTATTCTCACTTCCCTCTGGCAAGATTTGAAATGGTGGCTGCTCTGTCAGCTGTGGTCCCTGCCTGGCTACAGCCCATACAGGATCCTCTGGCCACACCCACCAACCAGCAATTTACACGGAGTGGGATGATAAATAAATTCTTACTGTTTATACCACGTAGGTCTTAAGGTTTTGTACCATAATACAGCCTGGCCTATTTTAGCTGATAGAAAAATTGCTATCAGGAACAGGGTATTGCCATAACAAAGAACCTAAAATAGGTGACGTCTCATTGGGTCTGTGTGGAAGGTAGCAAAGTGAGTGTTATCAGAAGCTAGAAGGATGTGATGCTTGATGAACAATGGTAAAACACTGCAGAAAACTGTGACCTGCAGTAACTCATAACACAGATAAGGAGTTTAATAAACTTATATCTCTAGAAAAGAAGTTAGAATGGTTAAAGATTATGCATTTGACAAGGTTTAAAAAAAAACATGGATGCCTCAGTGGCTCAGTTGGTTAAGTGTCTGACTCTTGATCTCAGCTCAGGTCTTGATCTCAGGGTCATGAGTTTAAGCCCTGAGTTGAGCTCCATGCTGGGTATGCAGGCTAACAAAAAAGGAAGAAAAGGAAGGAAGGAAGGAAGGAAGGAAGGAAGGAAGGAAGGAAGGAAGGAAATAAGTGAGGGATAAGCTTAGAAAAGAATCAGTTTTCATGCAAAAAGGAATGAACAGAGAGACCCCAGAAGCTCAGGACCTTGAAGCAACTTCTCATCCCCAACTAGTTACAGATAAACCTGTGAACTGGGTTGTCTGTGTAATGGATTATTATCATTCAGTCTGGTGTTGACCAAGATCAACTCCCGTTGTGGCCTTTCATACCCACTGTTTACAGATTCAGGTGACTCATGGTAAATCCCAGAGTCTGATTTTGGACTGGAGGTGTCTGGAATTCAGTTAAGAAACCCAGTTTCAAGACGAAACTGTGAGCGTGCCTCTTAGCACAGAGAGGATTCAAATAGATAACAAGACAACTAGGTTTCTGACAGTCATCTACTGACCCAAAAAAGTACAAAAAGGTACAACTTCTACTAAAGTAGGTTCTTGACTGTTGGACTCTTAAAATGGCCTTTGAGTCCTTACCACGTATGGGGAGGTGGAAGCCTCGCGCTCTGGGAGTTCTTTCCTTTCAATATCCTCCGTGGTCTGGTAAGAAGAGAATGAGCTTTCCTTGTGCCGGCTTCTTGCCTTTGCCTCACCCCCAGATATGCCTTCACAGGAAACCACTGGAAAGCCCTGATCAGAACCCACGGTCTCATTCTGTAGATGGGGAACTGAGGCCTGGGACTGGGACTCGCAGCCGCTGACTCAACATCTAGCTCTCTTCCCAGCCCCTGTGGTCTTTCCACTCTTCCATGCTGCCTCCTTACTGCTCCCCCTGTCTCTGACCAAGTGTGTGGCCTTCTTGGGTTTGCTTAGTGTTGATCTTGGAATGAGTATCAGTGGACATTGGTAACATGCTTACCAGTCAATATGTTTTGAGGCGAAACTTACGGGATTACTTTGATGTCTTCTTTGCCATGTAGGATGTAGTCAATGACCTTGTAAAAGTTGATTTCCTAGGCAAAAGAGAGAAAGAAACCTGTAACTTGAGAGCCAGAGACACAACTTCAGCATGAGGGTATCCATGACACAGGGCTTGTTCTCTACTGAGTACCCTGTGGTTTTCCAGAAACACCAGCCTGGCCCTCTAAGGGCATAATCCGGCTGCCTCTGGAGCTCACTGTCCTCAGCTGACTCATGATTCAGCATGCTTAACCTTCAAACCAGCTGATGGTGGCCAGGCAGGGGGTGGGATCTTGGAAAGAAGGATAGGAAGTGTTTCAAGGGGCGCTGGGGGTTGAGTACAAGGAGAAAGAGAGAAAGACTGCTGACTGCTTTCTGGAGTTCAGGGAGAGAGGGAGGTGGAAAGGAGATTCCTGTCCCATTTAGAGTTGTGGTCAACTTAGCCCTCCCTGCAGGGCTCAGCTCCATGGTCCCAGCCCCCTTTTCTCCTTGACTCCCATCACTCAGCTGCGCTCTTTGCTGTGTCAGCTCCTCCAGACCTGTCTTCCGAATCTTACTTCATTCCTCCAACTCAATTTCCACCTCTTCCATCCTTCCTACCTCCTTGCACAATGAAAAGTCCCATCTCTAAAGCAGATCTGTTCAGTTACCTGACTTCCTAACATGTAGTGGGATATTGGCAGTGGAATATTGGATATCCCCCTAGCTCTCCAGGGGAAAATTCGATCACCTTACTAGATCCTCTGAACACCCAGCTGTAATGGGCAGGTTAGAAACCATTTTACAAATGGGAAAAAATGAAATCCAGAGAGAAGAAGGAAGGGACTCATTTATAGTAGACAGTGAGCCAGGATCAGAAGCAAAGTCCTTGACCCCTACTCTCAGGGATCTTTCTGTGATGCCACTTAAGGTTAATCTTATGTTAACCTAAGACAGTGTTTTACTCTCTGCATCACTCTCACCCAGAACAGGGCTATCTGAGGCATGGACCCTGGACTGGAACTATCAGCAAACAATTTGGTACCATTCCATGATGAGATAAAAACAGGAATGGAAAATCAGTGTTTAGAAACTTGTATATAGCAGTTTGAGCTACATTAGGTCTGTTGAGACTAACGAAAAAAGGGAAGGGGATTTACATTTTGTATGTCTTTGAAACTTTTAATTTTTCTAGTTGCATAGTGTTATTGCATTTTGAAAAGGCTCGGCCCAAAGTGGATTGGAAATTCAAACAAACCAACCAACAAAACTGTTCCTTGAGCGCAGTATTTTGGGAAATGCTGCTCTAGAGATGTAAATCTTGGACTCCTGACTCACAACCTCCACAGAGAAAAACTCCTGATTCAGTCAAAGGTGTCTGAACGTTCATTTGGTTGCAGGTGATCATGACTTTCTTCATGTTCCCGAAGAAGAGGCTCTGCTCCTTCTCACTAGCAGCTACTGTGACTCATGGTCTAGTCTTGGTTTTACTGTGTGCACTCTTAGGGTCTCAGTTTCCCCAGCTGGAAAAACCAGTGGTGTGTGTTTGTTTGAGATGCCCAAATGGGGGCAGAGCTGGGCACATGGAGATCCTGCGTCTCCCTTTGTTTTCTCTCACTTCCTTTCCTGTCCTTCTGCCTTCCTCGGTAGTCCCTGGCCAAGGCAAGCACAGTGGACATGGAGGGGTCTAAAGACAACCAGAAAATTTTAAAATCTAAGTTAGATAACCCCCAAAGTTCTTCCCAGCTACGATTCTAAGATTGTGGTTGGATGGTTAGCCATATCCCTCATAGATGAAAACACGTATCTTCTTTGACCCAGCAATTCCATGCGTGGTTATGAATCTTAGAGACACATTTCTAAATGTGGGGAAAAGCATCCTTTGCCCCAGCCTGGGGTCTCTGAAGTCTGAAGACAACATAATGTTGTCATCAGGAGAATGGCTGCCCAGTGCCTGCATCCAGGGGACACTCTGCATGTCTCTGGAACAATGTAGCTGTATCCGTGCTCATAGCGGAAGATGCCAAAGAGGAGTCAAGCTAGGAAAGTAAGGCACAAAACAGAAGCATCCCCTTTTATTGAGGGTGATGCTGGTGGTAGAATTCTAGGAATATGTGGGCATCTGTAGATGTTTCTGGAAGGATCTAGACTGCTCGCACCTGCTGCCTCAGGGGAGGCTGGATTTCTGTGGTGTACCCTTTTGTACAGTGTGAGCTTTTCACGTGTGCATGTATCACTTTTTCAATAAATGTAAACAAATTGTGCTAAGGACATTGTTTAAAGTGAAGCTATATCCTGTAGGCAATTCCTGAATGCAAAGGTGGGGGCGTCATCTGCTGAGACCTGGGTAGACCTAAGTGTCCCTCTGTGGGGGAAAGGAGGCCGACTTCTATGACCTTCTTGACCTTCTTCAGGTCTTTCTTTTAGGCCATCTGTCCTTGGGTCTGGGCTGCTCCCTGAGGCAAGCTGCTGGCTCCCTGGGCCCCCCAGGCTTCTGTCTCCAGGGTCTGTACAAGACTCCTTTAGAAAGGTTAGAAATGGAATTTTTTTTTTTTTTTTTCTGAAGCCCACAGGAGAGTCAATTTGCTTTCACAGAAAGCAACAAAAAGATCACTGTACTTGAGGTAAATAGGGCTTTTTCCACACATGGCAGCTCAGCCCAGTTGCCTTCAAGACCATATTCATGTTAAGAATTAACCAGGATTTGGAAAGTCAAAACTGAGCCATCAATGAGCACCTTTGTTACCTTCCACCTGAGCAGCTAAGGCAACAACACAAGGGGCTTTGAAAGAGCCAGAACCAGCCACAGTCCTGTGTGGAAATATGCCAGTTTTGAAACGAGTGCTGTTTTTGGGGTTTTTTCCATGAAGCCCAATTAGCCTGTATCAGTTTTTAATAATGAAGGCACACACACGTACAACGTTTTCTTTACATAAGGGGATGAAGGGAGGTGTAGACTCCCTGTTGGCGATCTTTAGACTCACAATTTGCAGAGGTTAATTTGCTCAAAGTCCAGACCCAAGCTTACTTCTCACGTGAATGTGGCAGGTAAAGTGTGAGGCTGTTAGAAGGCCCGAGGGAATGCTAAAAAGCCAGGTTGTAATGACTTACCGGAAAGAAAAGCATCCTGCATTTAAACCTGTGCGAATGAATTGACCCCTCATAACCTCAATCTCCTCAACCGTGAAATGGACATAATGAGGATATTTCCTTCATGAACCCGTTGAGAAGAGTAAATGACACAGTCCAGCTAAGGAGCTGCTCAATAATGAGATTGAACCCCTGTAGCCATGATGACTGTTTGCCTGTGCCGCGTCAGCCTGTGCTTGGCGGTAGCTACCATGGCCCGGCCAGGCCATCTTGATTATCCAGGCATTACAGATGAGGAAGGTGAGGTTTAGAGACGTTGTTCAAGGCCACACAACTGGCTGGTGGAGCCGGGATCTGAACTGAGGCTTGTTCCTTCCAAGCCCAGTCTTTCTGGAAGATCTACTTTAGGCCAATCCTGCCCTGCTGGGTCTGGGCCCCAGCTATGTGTGTCTCCTCCCCAGCTGTGTCCTAGACCTAGAACTGGCTTTGGAGATGAGTTCAGTGACAGAGAGATGAGAAAATCCAGGACCCGAGGGATTATTGGACTGAGTTCACCCCACAGGTTAGCAACCAACACAAGCCAAAGTCCTTTGCTCTCTGGCCTTTTCCATCACAGCCTAATCCCTTATACTCTTGCAAGGACTGAGCCCTTGCTACCTGAGATGTAGACAGGTTTCTGGGAAGGACAGTCTTCACCATAAGTGTCCTAGTCATCGCAGGGAAACTGATCAAGTGATGGGCAGCATTTCCTGGACTGGTGCTTAGTGAGAATATGTTCCATTCAGCTCCATCTTGAAGATTGGGGTGCTCGAGGTTGAAGAGCCGGGTAATTCAGAGCCCAGCATTTCTCTGGCCATCCGGGAGTTGGAGATGACCTCTGAACTCAGGGCTCCACTCAGAGAGCTGACTCTTAAAAGCAGCCTAAGAAGTTGAAGTTGACTGAAGCTGGTGGTGTCTGGAAGCCATGGTGACCTCTATCCCAGGTCCTCCACTTCTGCTTTTCAGAAGATACACACCCAGCTCTTAAATGAATTGGAGAGAAAGCTCCACAGTGGCACAGCACCTGGGCCAGCACAAAAAGCTGTGCTTAAAAAGAAAAGTTGTAGGGCACCTGGGTGGCTCAGTGGGTTAAGACTCTGCCTTTGGCTTGGGTCATGATCTTAGCGTCCTAGGATTGAGCCCCACATCAGGCTCCTCGCTCAGGGGGGAGCCTGCTTTCCCCCTCTCTTTGCCTGCCTCTCTGCCTACTTGTGATCCCTCTCTCTGTCAAATAAGTAAATACTTAAAAAAAAAAAGAAAAGAAAAGTTGTCCCCAAGTTGCTTTCCAAGAACGATGCAATCCGATGTGACGCGGTGCTTGAAGACTCAATCTTCCCAAATGAAATCATGCAATTGTGGGGCTGGAACAGTGGTGTGAAGCGAAACAACAGAGGGTTAAAAATTTACTTTGGAGAAAGCCCAGCAGATGACGTAGATTTCCAGAGTGAAATCTTTTCCTGGTGTGTTCATGAAGCTCACAGCCAAGGGTGTTAATTTTGAATTCTTGGAGTTTGAATTAAGACTAACTAAAGTCCGTCATACACACATATTCACCCGTGTGCTCTCACTCTCACACACACACATGCACATTTTAATTTGGAGTAGGGTTAGGGTTGGCTGGGTGGAATGAGGCATCCAGGCAGAAATTGATACACAATTTCAGACAGGCTAAAAGATCTTGTGGGACAGGACTCTGCTGCTGGACTTGACTCTGGGCATGACTCTGCTGCTTACTTGTCCTATGTGGCCTCAGCTAAGGTCATCCATTCAGTCTACAGGTTCCCTAGGCTGTTTGTGTGACAGATCTGTTTACCCTGCCTCATCTTTTCCTCCCCACAGATACCATTTCAGCTTCTCTAAGGTGTTGATGCCTCATCTTTTAAAATAAAGCAGTGGGGAGCACCTGGGTGGCTCAGTCGGTTAAGTGTTTGCCTTGGGTTCAGGTCATGATCTCAGGATCCTGGGATGGAGCCAGCTGAGTGGGCAAGGAGTCTGCTTCTCACTCTGCCCCTCCCTCCACTCTTGCTTTCTCTTTCTCTCTCTTTCTCAAATAAATGAATAAAATCTTTAATAAATAAAAAATTAATTAAAGTAAATCAATGTTATGAAAGCAGAGTTCACAAATTCTAGTGTCTGGAGAGATCTGATAGAACCATAAATGAGAGCAGGGGCTGGGGGGCAGGGGAACACAAGGAGAATGGCGGGGACTTTGGCAAACTAGCGAGCTCAGACCAGGTTCTTAGGAGGTAGACGCCATTCTGCTTCCATCAAATTTATCCTGTGGGAGTGCCTGGATGGCTCAGTCAGCAGACCATGTGACTCTTGATCTTGGAGTTGTAAGTTTAAGCCTCGTGTTGGGTGTACAAATTACTTAAAAATAAAATCTTTTTTTTTTTTTAAGATTTTATTTACGTATTTGACGGCGAGAGAGAGATCACAAGTAGGCAGAGAGCGGGGAGAGGAAGCAGGCTCCCTGCTGATCAGAGAGCCCGATGCAGGGCTCGATCCCGGGACCCTGAGATCATGACCCGAGCCAAAGGCAGCGGCTTAACCCACTGAGCCACCCAGGCGCCCCGATCTTCCATTTTTTAAAAAGAAACTGAGAATCCAGATATTTATAGGAAATATCTTGATTTTTTATTTTTTTATTTTATTATTTTTTTAAAGGTTTTATTTATTTATTTGACAGAGATCACAAGTAGACAGAGAGGCAGGCAGAGAGAGGGAGGGAAGTAGGCTCCCTGCTGAGCAGAGAGCCGGATGCGGGACTCGATCCCAGGACCCTGAGATCATGACCTGAGCTGAAGGCAGCGGCTTAACCCACTGAGCCACCAAAGCACCCCAATATCTTGATTTTTTAATATTAAGCTACAAATTTTTAAAAATTTAAGCAAAAAGAAACAATTTTAAATGTATGCAGCCAAATTGGTTTGTCTACTGGCTGGAATTGACCTTTTAGCCATCAATTTATACAATCTCATTTAGATATTAAGGTTATTTCCAGCTCTAATTGTCTGCAATTCTAAACATTTGGTGGGTGAATCTTTGAGCAGATAGCTTTGACCTTTTTGGGACTCTTTCCTTATCTGTGGGATGAGGATATTAATTCTTCCTTAGTCAATCCCACCAGGTTATTAGGAAACTTTAGCAAGATATTAAAAATGCCTTATAAATTACAAGGCATGGCAATTAGGACCAATTATCAGACCTTCAAGGGAAATGACCCAACCCAGAGAAGATAAGTAACTAAGTGAAAAAGAAATGTCAGCAAGGTCTACAGCGCCTTACATTTGCATTTCAATAAACATTAGATCATACAGGCTAGTCAGAGACGTACCCTTCCATCTGGAGTCCTGGGACCAGAATATGGTGGAGCCTCCCCCATCAGCACAGGCCAGACATCAAAAAATTCCTAGGAATGAGAAAGACAATAATTACATGTCTTGAAAACAGGTCAAAGGAGATTAAGAAAAGAAGACCCAGCCATATGAGTCATCTATCACTGAAATTTGGAAGGTGGTAAGAGCTCACTGAAAACTAAGCTTGGAAGGGAGGCAAAAAGTTCATTAGCCTCAGAGGATGTTGTTAGAGGATGTTGGCCATGTCTGTGCTTCAAGACATTGATGAACTAAGGCTGTCTAATCATTCAGCAATAAACAGGAGCTGAGTTGGAGTCCCCTCACACTTCCCAGGCTGTAGGAGCGGATATGAGAAGGAAACTGGGCTCTCTATGTCTAAAAAATTGACCTTAAGGACATGTTAAGCATGCGACCCAAGCTTTAGCTAAAACCATGTCCTCTGCAGCATCATTTACAGTAGTGAAAAGTTAGGACAACCTAAGTGTCCAGTTAAGAGGGGACTTACTAGACAATTATGGTACGTCTATTAGCGATAATGCTACAGACGTCTATATGCGGATTAAAAAGATGTCCTTGACTCACTGATGAGTGAAAAATGTGAGGTGACAAAAATATAGATCATGTAACCACAATGCTTAATTAACTATGTACATAAAAAATGCTCTCACTCTTAATCTCACAAAACAAACTGAGGGTTGCGGGCGGGGGGGGAGAGGGTAGTGGGGTTATGGACATTGGGGAGGGTATGTGCTATGGTGAGTGCTATGAAGTGTGTAAACGTGGCGATTCACAGACCTGTACCCCTGGGGCTAATAATACATTATATGTTAAAAAAAAAAGAAAGAAATGAATTTATACTCATTAAAAAAAAAAAAAAGAAAATGCTCTCAAGGAATTCACAACAAAGCATCAACAACTGGTTTTCTCTGGGTAATTGCAGTGGAACTCTATTTAGCAATTTTCCTGTAATCAAATTAACTGCTTTTGGAATCAGGGGAAAAAATATCTTGTTTAAATAAGAAAAAAAAATGGTGCCAAATATGGACCTGGGATCCAACAAGAAAGGATGACACCCATGAGACAACTTTTAAAGATACAGGCAGGGAAGAGAGAAAGAGCCAGCTTCAGAAGAGGAAACTTGCCGGGACACTGCACGAGCTCTTCCCTGCCATTTGTCTACTTGTTTTTGGGGGCTGACAGAGGAGGCCTCCATCCTTCACTGCCCTCTCTGTTCATTCATCTGTTGCTACTTAGGGACAGTGATCCGCTAATGCGGGGTCATTGTGGGTAGGATGCTAAGCCCTTCCGCTCTTGGCCTCGTTCTCCTTTGAACAGGATGGGTTACCTATTCCATCATGCAGAGCACAAGCAGAAGAAAGTCCACATGAAACTCAAACTCCATGTCCTTAAGCTTCTGCCCAGTTGTACTCTTTATCTTGACTACACAACAGGAAGAAATTCAGTTATGGGGAAATGGGCATAGGGAGCCTACCTGAGCCCCGCAGCATGTTTGCTACTAGACACACAGAGAGGAATAAGGCAGAGTTCACACCCTGGGGGATCTTGCTGTCCCTTGTAATCAAGTACTCAAATAACAATAGGTAGACAGGATGTGAACCAAACAGTAATGGAAAAAGAACACAAATGTTAGAGGAGCCCAGAAGAAAGACAGATACATCAGGCTGATGACCATTGTGTCAAACACTGAGTGGCCTTGAAGAGTGTCCCAGAGAGAAGCAGTGGGCTGGGTGGACAGTGGGGTGCATTTACACTTGCTTTCCTCACTCAATCTCTCTCTCTCTTTCTTCTTTCTTCTGTTTTTTAAACAGCTTTATTGACAGGTAATTCACATGCCATATAATTCACCCAGTTAAAATGTACAATTCTGTGGTTTTATTGACTTCTTTCATCATGTTAATAGCTCAGATAAGAGCTTAGCTATCTGTGGGGGGTGGGGGGTAGGTTGTTAGAATGATTGTGTGCAGACCAGCCCACTTGTAATTGCTAGATTGTTCCATCTTTTGGGGGGGACTAAGGCAGAATATTCTTGTTTAAATGTGACTATCCTTTTTAGAGGGAGTTCAGAAGAAACACAACCACACACAGCAGCCTGCACCTGGGGTCAGATCCTTTCAGGTTTTTGAATTCAGCTACTCAGAAGTTCTTTCAATTAAGAAAGAACCATTCATTTGATATGATTGTTTGATATACACCTCTGTGTATATGTTCTATTCATTTGCTACTTCCTGAAGGTGTGTCAAAGGACTTATTGCTGGACCCCGTGATATTTGGCAAAATATTTGGTTCAGAAGTATGCAAAATTCAAATGGATATCTGCACTAAAATCAGAGGTTCCCTAAAATCAGCCGATACCCTACTTGCACCAAAATCACATACAAAACTATTTTAAAAGCAAAAATCAGAATAATAGGACTATGAGTATATGGAAACGTGATATATAATAAAATAACATATCAAGATAATGGCATTTTAAAACAGTGAAAAGGTAGACTATTCTTTAACTGGAGAAAAATGAGTGAGGGACAAAATTTATCCCATCTCAAACCATACACATTCATAATTTCAAGATGAATGAAAGATTAAAATTAGAGCACATCAGATTATTTCAAATTCTCTTTATAATATTAAGGTTGGGGTTTAATATTAAATAAAATCCAAAACTTGAGTGTCTAATATATACAGACACTTGATTACTGATAGAGGTATGTTAGGGAAAGATGATATTTTCAATAGGACAGTGGAGAAAGAATGATCTTTTCAGCAAATGGTTTTGGGTCAATTGGATATCCATATGGAAAAAAGTTAATATTGACCTCACACTGTACATTTAAAAATTTCCAGGTAGATTATAGAGTTACATGTGAAAGTTAAAATAATGAAATTTTAGAGTTAACATAGATGAATATCTTTATTACCTTGAGCCAGGAAAGAGTACTTAAATAGGACAAAAAAATCAATAACCATTAAGAAAAAGATTGATAAATTGAACTACATTATAATTTAGAATTTACATTCACTGAAACATACTATTAAAAGAATGAAAGTACAGGGTGGGAGAAGGTATTTGCAAAGTATGTTATTCACAGGGAACCCCTATCTAGAATGTATAAACAATGCCTATAAATCCTAAAATTTAAAAAGACAAAACAATTTTTGAAAATGGAGAAGAGCCTTGAATAGGTACTTCTTCTGAAGATATCCACCTGGTCAATAAATGAGAAAAAATGTTCAACCTCATCAGTCATTAGGGGAATTCATATTAATACCCAATGAGATAACACAACATGCCCAACAATATGGCTAAGATTAATAAGACTGGCAATACCAAGTATTTTAAGGAAACCCTCATACATTGCTAGTGGGAATATAAAATCATTTTGAAAATCAGATGGGCAGTATCTATTAAAACCAATATCCAGAAATTCTACACCTAGGTCAACATCTAATAGAAATGGGTACAATTGTGTACCAATAGATATGTACTGTAGTGTTCATAATAGCAATATTCATAATAGCCCAAACATCCATCAACAGTAGAATGCATAAATACTTTGAAGATTATTTATATAATAGAACATTCCATAAGAATGAAGATGAATGAACTAATGCTATGTGGAGCAATAAAGATGGATCTTACAACCAAAATGTTGAACAAAGGGAACTAGATATGAAAGAGTATATATTTGTATGACTCTGCTTATAGGAACTTTAAAAATAGGCAAAATTAACATGGCATTAAATGTGAGTGATAAAGAAATTCTATGTAGGGTGCAAACTAGAAAAAAGAAAGTTGCCAAGTTCAGGAATTCTCAGAAAATGCCCTAGAAGGAGGTCATAAACCCTCTCCACGGTTTGTCAAGCCTATGGCCCACCTGGGACTTCTCTAACGAAGTCATTAGGGTCATAGTGGTCACCTCAGGGAGGAGGGAATGGAAGTGAATGGGATGGGGTAAGCAAGGGGCTTCTGAGGTGTTAGTAAGGTTCTGTCTCTTAATCTTGGTGGTGGTAACATGGAGATGTTCACTATGTACAATTGACGGACCTCTTCATCTGCAATTAGCACTCACCACTGTGTATATGTTCTATTTCAACATAAAGGCTTATTAAAAAGAATCCACATGTACTGATATAGAGAGATGTTCACAAAATATTAAGTAAAAAGAAATAAAGCAGACTATCAGGAAATGTAGCCTTGCATTTATTAAACAGTGCCTTAGAGGATTCTGATTGAAGTCTGGGAGCCTCTGGACTAGACCCAAGATCTCTTCCAACTTCAGATTCTACAATTCTTTAATCACTAAACCAAGTATTTGGAGGGTCTGCTTTTGTCAGTGCACCACAATCAGCACCAGGCCCTGCAAAATGACAGGAGTCCTGGATCTTGGCTCTTTGGCATAAGAAATCACAAACCTAGTAACTCTGGAACTCTAGTCCAAGGCTGAGAATGATGAGTTGCGAGAAGCGGAGACAGGTAGAGAAAGAAAAATGGGGAATTGGTTGGGGAAAACCTGGTTGAAAAATATTGCAGGGGCCCTACTGGTCTCTGCATCTTTAGCCTCTGCAGCTTTGCCCCCAGATCCAAACATCTGCCTCCACTTTAATTGCCCAGATGGGCCGTGGGCTTGACAGACCATGGCGAAGTTTTATGCCCACTTTTGAGTGCATTTTCTGAGAATTCCTGAAGTTGGCAACTTTGTTCTTTCTGGCTTGCACCCTACATAGAAACTCTTTATCGTTTTCCTTCACCATATCATCAAGCCTTCTCACATATGCTTTCTTTTCCCATGGACCGGGGAAGACCAGGTTGTTTTCACTCACTTGTGCCCTAGATCGACTTTTCCACTTTAAAAGTTGGTACTCCATTCTTCAGGGTGAAAGACCTGTAAAGACCTTCTCTCAACCAGCCACATCCTCCCAGCCTGTTCCCTGTGAACTAAATGTGCGACATAAGTTGGGCTCTGCTGTATATTTAACCTGTTCTTGGAGATGTCTGTTTCTGAAGCCATCTCACCTTCTGTTTGGTCATGTCTAAGAGCCCCACAGAGTATCTGTCGCAATTGAGGAAGGCTCGGACCGTGTACAGGGCTTTGTGGAACTGCCTCTCAATGTCCGTGAGCTCTTCGAAGACTTTGCTCCCAGACCACAGCAGTATCTTAACAAAACACAAAAACAGAGTCAAAGTTCGTGAGGCACAAAGCAGCGGCTAGCAATAACCCAGGAACAGTGACAGGATAATTATCCCCATTTTATAGATGGAGAAACTGAGGCCCAGAGAGCTGAAGTAACTGACCAGCTTATATTGGGTCCTATTCTTTCTGGTTTTTTTTTTTTCATTTCATAGATTGTTAATAAGAATAATAATAACAAACACAGATTGAACACAAGTGCATTATCTCATTTACTCCTGACAATAATCTTTTGAGGGTGGAACGCACCGATATTAGCCTCACTTTTCAAATGGGGGAGACTGAAGCTCAGATAGGGGCAGTGTTTTGCCCAGGGTCTTCGAGTTGGTAAGTGACTTAACAACATCATTTAGGTTGCTTGACTTGAAAACTGTGCATAGAATCACTCTGGGATACAGCTCTACAAACACTGGCCACCTCATTAACACTTCAGATGCTGGGCAGAGACTCTGTGATGGTTCGGGCACTTTTATCAGCCACTGCCTTGCCAGCCTGACCACAGCGATGCATCTGCAAAAAGACTTGTCCAGCCCATTCCCCTGAGTCAAGCCCCTTACCTGACCACGCCGAGTCTCACAGTTGTGCAGGTAGCTCAGGTGGTACACCTTCATGATTAGATTTGCAAAATTGAGGTACTTGAGAAGAATCTGGAAATCAAATAGCATGAGGGGAAATTGATGAGAAGGAGAAATCTCTCCTCTGGCCACTTCTACCATCAGCAAATATTTGAATATTTTAAAAGCATCAGAGGCGATTTGAGCAAATGGAGCATGGAATGTTGACTCATAAAATGTTGCACCGTAAGAGAGCAAAACTCAGAGAATGCAGAAAGTCAATGTTCATGGGCTATATTAATGAAAAACTGTTACTATTCATTGAGTTTGCAGTCCCCGTGATAAGTCATTTAGGTATGTTATCTCATCTGATCATTGCAGGTAACCCCTAGAGGTCGATACTGTAAAATTAGGCCCGTTTTATGGATAAGAAAACTGAGGCTTAGAGGTGCCTGGCTGGCTTAGTTGGCAGAGCATCTGACTCTTGATCTCAGAGTCCTGAGTTCAAGCCCTATGTTGGGTATGGAGTCTGCTTAAAAACAAAAACAAACAAAAAACCCCTGAGGTTTAAAGAAATTAAGTAACTTGCCCAAGTCAAACAGGTAGGTATTAGCAGAGTCAGGACAATTATCCTTGTACTCCTGGCTCCAGAGCCCAACACCCTAACGATTACCCTGTCTTGTCTGCCTTGGAGAGCATCACATTAATCTGTCTTACAGATGGGGAGACCAAGGCCAGGCCAAGTAACAAGTTTCAGGGAAATTCTTGAGCTGGGTCACCTGGGTCTCGAGCATGACCATCCTGGCAGTTTCTAAAGCATTCTTACCTCCTCATCTGTCTTGGTGAAGTGGGGCCCATCTACTTTATTCACAGCCATGATTACGGCCACCGTGTCCTTCCCATTCATTATGGGGGAAGCCAAGATGTTTTTGGTCTTGTACTCTGTGAGCGTGTCCACGAAGTCACAGAAATGCTCATCCTGAAGAGAGACAGAGACAGGCACGATAGGGCAGAGGAAGAGCAAAGATAGTAAAACAGCGGAGAGCCCCATGTGCCCATGGTAGGAGGTGGGAGAGGGGACTTGCTATTATTTTGTTGACAAAATATTTTGTTGACAAGAGAACAAGACATTTCCATCTACTTCCATTCAGCCAGGGCAGGGCAGTCAGGGATGATTTCTGCCCTGGAAGCCTCCAAACACCTGTAGGAGAAAGTCTGAGATACAACTTAGTAAGGGTCTGTGGAGGAGATGCGAGCAAAGCCTGTGGGGGCCCAAAGATGGGGGCACTGCCTTTGCCTGGGGACAGGGCTTTGGGGAAGGCTCCCTTGAGGTGATTGCAGTTAAGCCCCAAACAGAAACTTGAGTGAGGAAGAGACTTTAATGAGTATAATGATCACACCTGCTAGCAGGCATCACAGGTGGCGTTTTGCTTACATCAACTCACTTTCATCCTATGAGACGGGGACTGCTAGTAGCCCATTCTCTTTAAAGGGAAACTGAAACTCTAGAGGTGGATGTGATTTGCTACGTATGTGTGTGTGTATGGGCACATGTGCGCATGCACACGTGGGTGTGTGCTGCCTGTACCCTTTGCTGCCTTTACGGGAAGCCTCGGTTAAGGGTAGACC
Organism: Lontra canadensis; assembly: GCF_010015895.1. Lineage (NCBI taxonomy): Eukaryota > Metazoa > Chordata > Mammalia > Carnivora > Mustelidae > Lontra > Lontra canadensis. The sequence continues at coordinate 16,018,740 of NW_022630999.1, forward strand.
TGGGTTCTTGTCATTGAACAAAAGAATTTGGTACTTCCAGCTTTTTGAGCAATTCAGTTCTAACACCACACAGCCAGTCCAATGGATATCCCTCTCCCACAGGTCTTAATGGAAGCTGCGTTGTGTGTCAGGCTTTACACTGAGCTCTACGGATCCAAAGGAGACTAAGGTTCATGCCAGCTCACAGACAAATCAGTAATGGTAATACAGGTCCTAGGGCTTGGCTCAAAGCTGTGGGAGTACAGAGGAGTACGCATCCCAAGTCCCCACCCCTAAAGCAGCCTGGGAGACCAGAACAGGGTAGAAAGACGAGACAGAGCCTTAAATCCAAAATAATCCACCTTTCTGTTTCTTGGTAGCACTATGAGTTTTCCCAACCCTCAGCATTGCTTGGCATACAAGCCAGCCCAGATATGCAGAGTTCGTGCTGTTCTGAAAAAGGAAGTGTATTTCATAGAGCTGATTCCCACGGCTTTTCTAGAGTTGCGTATGCAGAACCTTTCCCACGATAAATTCAGAGCATGATGTTCTGCATCTATGGATTTCTTCCAGTTGAAGTGGGATTAGACAGGTGACAGCACTGTTGTCGGTGAAGGGGTCTCAAACCAGGTGAAGGGTACAGGAATTAAGAGAAGCCTGCAGGGCTCTACTTGAATTAGCATCAGAGGATTAAGCAAAATCTCTAAAGAGGCATTAGTCATGAAGGGTTTTCCATGTCATTCTCTAAGGGCACCGATAAATCCTTAAACACAGGCCTGGGTGGGGGGGAGGGGCATGCTTGGATTCATTTCACGAAGAAGCCATTCCATCTTGCAATACTCACTTCTATCAGGGAAAACAATGCTTGGCCCTTACCTGCATCTGAAGCAGATGTTACTAAATCCACCAGAACCCTCTTTCAGGGTTCTGAGAGCCCCAGAACTCTCTCACAAATAATACAGCTGTCAACTGACTGGCGTTCGCACAATCATTGCCATCCTTATATTTTCAGCATAGAAAGTGTTCCCTACACCCGTGTCACAGAACCTCAGATTATCAGAAGCAGAGGGGGCCTTAGATGCCATTTAGCTCAAACTGCTTATTTTTAAGTGCTGGGAATCAGATGTCCCGCTTAGGGAAAGCCCAGAGTCATCCATTCATCCAGTGAGCATTTGTGGAGTGCCTTTATGTCAGGCACTGTTCTAGACCCTGAAGCTGTGGCTGTGAAAAAGGGGGGGGGGCATCTGTGCAGAGGTGATGCTGAGAGCTGAGGTTCCAGGGAAGCCAGGTGGCTGAAACACATTCTAAGCAGAGAGCAGAGAGTGCAAAGGCCAGGAGGAGGCCATGAGTTGGCCCATCTGAGAAACAGAAAGAAGAGAAGGGTAGCTGAAACAAAGTGAGGGAGAGGGAGAGTGGAGGGCAAGGAAGTGCTACAGGTGGGCAGAAGCCCCACCTGGCTGAGCCTTGGAGGCCACTGTGAACAGGTTAGATTCTATTCCAGTACAATACAAGACAGCTTCTCATTCTCAGAAATCCCAATTCCTCTTTTCAAACCTTTATGGGGCCAAGCTCTGCTGTGTCCCAGGGTGAGATCTACTGTTTATGGGGGCAGTAAGGATATACACAGCCCTGAACCTGATGACTTAATCTGTTATCTCATTAACTCTCACAGCAGCCCTGTCCCATAAAACTGTCACCTTCCGTATTCTATAGACAACTCCCTCACTGCACTGGCAAGTGGGACAGCCAGTACTGGTTTATATACAGATACACTGGTATCATGTACTGGTTTATATAATGATACACTGATTCATTCATTCATTCATACATTCATTCATTCATATTTACTGAACACAGGCTCTGTGAGAAGCATTGGATATGCCAAGACCACTAAGAAAGAGGAGGTTGTCCTCACTGGGTCCTCACAGGAAAATGGGAGCATCACGTAAAACATGAACCCACAATTCAAACCGTAACGCGAAGGATGTCCCCACAGGATGGATGAGTGGGAGGGAGGGACTTGTTCTCTGAGGCTTCAGGGGGTCAATCAGTGCATTATCAGTAGTTGAAGATTCTCTGAGCCTCCGTTCGCCCTTGGGTAAAATCAGAGTGTTGGACCAGGTCCTCCTTGAAGCTTCCTTCCAGTCTAGCATGGGCTCCAGGTCCCACACGCAGGGAAGGACAACAGCTGTGGGAGTCTCTGGAATGTGATTTCACATTCAGTCTTTAGAAACGGGAATTGTCATGTGTTGGAAAAACTCCCTGTTCTCCTTTCCTCTCACTCTAGTAACACACCCACACCACTCTGACACAAGATATGTAGGTGTTTCTCCCCTACTGACCAGCTCTCTGACACCAGCTGACTGCCCAACGATTCGGTTGAGTTCTGACACCATCTATCCGGAGTCAGAGTCAGACCCCTAGGCTAAGAGTTCAGTCCCACAAGACTGTCCCCACTTCAGATACCAATCACAAGTCCCACTTTGTCACCTATACTTCTTACAGGCTGGCTAGAGCAGGGTCCCCAGGCCCCCTCTTTGGGTTTGATAATTGGCCAGAACAGCTCACAGAACTCAGGGAAATACTGACATTTACAGGTTTGTTGTCTGATAAAGGACACAATTAAAAGATACAGATAAATTGTCATGTGAAGAGATACAGAGGGTGAGATCCTAAAGGGTATTGAGAGCAGGCACTTCCGGCCCCTAGAATTGAGGTGTGCTGCCCTCCTGGCGCATGCCTGAGCTCACCCACCGGGAACTCTCTGAGCCCTGTCCTTTTGGGGATTTTCACAGAAGCTTCCTTACATCTGCATGGTTATTAGCTCATTTCTAGCCCATCTCCTTTTGTCAGAAACTGGGAAGGTGGGCTGAAAGTTCCAAGTTTCTAATCATGGCTTGATCTTTCTGGTGATTGGCTCCAACCAGGAGCCTATCAAAAGTCATCTCATAAGAACAAAAAAACCATCTACCAGATAGGAAATTCCAAGGAATTTAGAAGTTCTAGGTCAGAAGCTCCTATCACTTAGGAAATTATAAGAGTCTTAGGAGTTCTGTGTCAAGAGTCAGGACAAAGACCAAATAAATATTTCATTTTATAAATCACAATATCACAGCCAACTGGGCAACGGTCATCATTTATTAATTCATACAATGATCTGTAATGAGTACCCACTCTATCCCAGGTACTGGACTAGGTGCTGGGGACCAGTGGCAAATAAACCAGACAGGAACAGGAAGGCCTTGTGGGCTTTCCTAAGGAGAAAGGATAAATAATAAAATAATAAAATAATAAAACACAAATATTGAAGGGCTAGTAGGGTTGCCAGATTTAGCAAACAAGCACAAGATGCCTAGTTAAACTTGAATTCCAAGTAAATAAACACTTTTTAAAGTACAGGTATATCCTAAATATTACTTGGGACATACTTATACTAAAATATAGTTCTTTGTTGGGGTGCCTGGGTGGCTCAGTGGATTAAAGCCTCTGCCTTCGGCTCAGGTCATGATCTCAGGGTCCTGGGATCGAGCCCTGCATCGGAGACTCTGCTCAGCAGGGAGCCTGCCTCCTCCTCTCTCTCCCTCTCTGCCTGCCTCTCTGCCTACTTGTGATCTCTATCTGTCAAATAAATAAATAAAATCTTTAAAAAACATATATAGTTCTTTGTTTACCCAAAACTCAATTTTACTGGGAATCCTATATTTTATCTGGCAATTCTAATGGCGGGTCTTCCTGAGGCGATCCCAAGATTGAGCAAGAATTTGCTAGGACATGGGGAGTTCCATTACTACCCTGGGAAACTTCTTCATTCACGGTTTCACATTTCAAAAATCTGGTGATTGTGACCTTGGCCCAAGTGTTTTGAGGGTGCTGAAGGCTATCAGTTGTTGATGGTGCAGGGTCAACCAAGGCCAAAGTCTAAACCATCTTCCTCCTCTGCCACTCAGCCTCCAGTCACTCTCCGGAGTCCTGAACAGAGCAAGATTCCTCAAGGAGGGAGCAAACACAGGCAAGTGCTGAGTACCAAGTCTTGCTCGTCTAGATGAACTTCACCCCCAGGCCAGAGTCTCCTGCCAGGGAGACTGACCCAGGCTTGAAAGCTTCTAGAGAAGCGCAGGCATTCCTTCCAGATGAACTTGGGGTTTGAGCAGGAAATAGTGGGCGTTCCCTTAGCATGGGGTCTCAGCAAACTCTTAGACCAGGGAACGTCAGCATCAGAGCACCTGCCTACATTCTCAGTCCCTTAATACCAGGATCGACAGAAACTCTTAGCACCTCTCTTCCGTTTTTCCGACCAACAGCCTCTAAACTGCAATCTCCAGGAGGGCAGGACTGGATTCTTCTCCAAGTCCTACACAGACCTGATACACAGCATCCATCCCTTAGAATAGATCCTTAACAGCAACAGAATAGGAATAATAACAGCAAGGAGCAGGAGTGGCCAATAGCAGTCGCTACAATGTGCCAAGAACCTTGCTAGACGGGAAATAATTCTCTCCTTGGATCCTACAACAACACTACGCAGGAGGAATTCTTGTCCCATTTTATAAATTAGTGAGCCCAGGCAGACTCAACAATACGCTAAGGCCACTATTCTTGGAAAGTCACAGAGTCGTGATTCACACCTGGATGTGACCTCAAAGCTTAACCTCTTCATTCTCTGCTGTACGATTTAAAATGACCACTGGGAAACAGCACCTAGTTCAATGCCCTCATTTCATAGATAAGGAGGAAGTACGGAATTAGCAGATTAGCGAAAAATGTGGGCACAAGGCCAGAGTGATCAGGTTCAAGTATCTGCTCTGTCACTTTCTGTCAGAGTGGCTCTGAGCAAGTTATTAACCTTTCTGGGTTTTAGCTTCACCATCTGGGAAACAGGGATAATTAGTTATGTTATAGGACTGCCATGATCCATGTGGGCTACCGTTAAAGTCTAGAGAGAGTTGAAGGGAGAACAGACTCCAGTCTGGTTGAAAGCCCTCTGGATGCAGAACAACTCCCCCACCCTCGGATGTCCAAGGGGAAACAGGGGAAAGATGAGCCCCCATGGGAGATCCAGCCCAGTGGATTCCAGAGAAAACCATTTCTCACAGAGGCCAAAGTCTGTGCTTCTCTTGCCAAGGAACCCAAGTCCAAAAGACAACCCATTCGAATTCCTGCATTTGTGGATATGAAGTCTTGGCTCTGCCCTAATTCCCTGGTCACTTTGGACAAGCCCCTTCTCAAGCTCTCCTGACTTTAGGCTCCTCAGCCTTTAAATAAGGCAGATGGATGAGATAATTTCTGGAGACTCCTCTCTCCCCTCTTAACCTTATGACCCTTAATCTGAAATAAGGCCCAGAGGTAAGGTGAGCACAGTGACAAAATGTCCGGGCTGCATCTTGGAAATGCCTGAACACAGGCTCCTGGTTTGGTCAGTGCTGCTGACCAGGCTTGGGCCCTGCTATCGTGGGGCAAACATTCTCTGGGGCAAGACAGGTGTTCAAGGAAATGAGTATAATTACCTGATGGTGAGTCTTTTACGCGAAGTGTTTACTGAGCTCCTGCTTTGTGTCAGACATTTGTTGGGAGAAAGTGGAGAATAAGGCAGGCCTAGATAAATGGTCCCTGGCCCCCCAGGCTTATTATGATAAATGGTTTAAGGAAGGAAATTGTAGCAGGGGAATCTGGGAGGGCCTCCCAGAAGAAGTGACCTGCAAATTGAGATCCAAAGGATAAGTAGGAGTTGGCCCCAGGGGCAGAGAACCATCGAGAGAACCGTATGAAGGGTTTTGTCCCGGTGATCAAAAAGGTCTTTATCAGAACTGCCAGTAGAATCCCGTGGAATGCAGGACTCAGAGACAAGAGCCAGGTGCTTAACCAAGTGGTGCTATTAACATTTCCAGGAATGAGACAGACTGCCATCATACCTCTTCTGGTGTAATGCACACAGATAACCACAACCTCCCTTCTAGGATATTCTTATTAGAAATGCACGACCTCGAATCTCATCAGGAAAACACAGACAAAGCCCAAATGGAGGGATATTTCTGCAAAGTATTTGGCCTGCCCCCTTCAAAAAACATGAGCGTTGGGGAAAACAAGACAGACTGAGGAACTGTTTCAAATTTGAGGGGCTAAAGAGATAGAGTTTTCTGGGTGTAATTGAGGCGACTGGCAAAAACTGAGTCTGGACTGTTCATGAGATAACAGTCCTGCGTCAATGCTCCAATTCCTGAATTTGATCACTGTACATTGGATACATAGGAAATATCCTTGTTCTGGAAATATATAGCATATTGTCTGCTTTTGACTCCCAAAGTGGTCAGAAAAAAATGGAGAGATAAAGCAAATGGGGCAAGGAACAAACAACTGGTGAATTTGGATGAAAGATAAACCGTTGTTTGTACTATTCTTAAACTCTTGTTAGGTGTGGGTTTTTTTTCCCCCCAAATAAAATGTTATAAGTAAAGTAAGTTAAGAGCAGTGCCAAATTGTCACCATCCCAGGATTGATGGCCAGCAGCTCCCCACCCCACTTGCACCCCCCCAACCGCCAAGACTCCAAGGAATAATGATGCCTCCCTGCCCCCCTTCTTATGGGGAAGAGGGTACCTCTTCTGTGTTGAGGACGTTGGCGATCTTTTTAGAGTGCGCAACGTGACCCACCACACCCATGTCCAGGGGGAACACAATCTCCGAGTCGGGCACCACCAAGCATTCCTCAAGAACTGCATCCTTGTGGACGTTGAAGAGGCGGGTGGCTAGCTCTGCGATGCCATTTCGGACTCTGTACATGAACAGGCTCATGCGGTCTGCCCGCAGGAGGAAGCACAGCTTTTTCATGACGTTGAAGATGCATCTCTCTGCCTGCAAATTCTCCTGGAAGTCACGCAGGAGGTCGAAGATGATTTCACTCTCCTCCACGCTGCTCAGTGAGTGGTAGTCGCTGAAGTCCACGTCTGCCTCCTTGGCCCCCAGCATGTCTGAGATGACCTTGGCCCGGTAGTGGAGGTTGTAGTACTGTTTGGCAAACCTGATGTTCGAGTCCAGGAACTTTTCCACTTGGTCTGCCGTCACCTCACCCATGGCTGGAATCTCACTGGCTGCTTCCGTGGAGAGGTTCAAGCTGGCCTTCCAAGGGCAGGTTTATAGTTTGTGGCAAAATGGAATCAGGAGGTGTGTCGTGCCAAGCTGGGCTTCTGTGGGTCTGGCCTGTGGATCTGGCTACTATGGCTGCAGAGTTGAGGGAGAGAGCTCGGGAGATTAAATCATTAATATTTCCTGAGAACAAGGATTATGAGAGGATCAGAAGGTTCCAGATGCTGCCGGTCCCCAGATGGGAGAAGGTGAGAGTTTCTTTCACCTTGGCCTAAGAGCTGAAGAGGGATTTCTAGACAGAGGCGAAGTGGGCAAAACTAAAAACAACCCCGAAGCAGGGTCTGCCTGCTACTGTAGGTGTGTTTTCTCTGCCTGCTGGGTGTTTTCCTTCAACATTTGACACAGAACCCTATATACACTGTTTAGGAGATTTCCTTCAGCTTCTCTTGGAGAATCGTAAGATCTAAGAACTCTGAGCCGGCTGTCCTTCCTAAAGGAATGGCTAAAGCTGAGAGGGACTGCCCACCCCGCTCCCATCCCCCTGTCCCCTTTCCCAGAGCCTCCCCAGCACGGCCTCACTGCGCATGCTCACCATTCAGCCTGCTTCCCGGTGTATCTTCCGGGTCTGGCACCTGTGGGCTGCAGTTTCAGAATCTGCATCAAAGTCCTTCCCAGCTTTAGATGTCAACGACCCTTTAATTTTATTCAGATTTCGAGGGGCCCTAGTGAAAATAACATTGTTCATATTTTTTTCTTTTATTACAAAAATACATGTTCACTCTAGAAAATACACGAAGAAGATCATTGAAATCACCATAATCTTGCTACTCAGAGGTAACCTCTAGTGAGCACTTTTGTTTCTGGTCCTTTCTGTAGAGTCTCGCTTTTAAAATCTATTTCCCCTAACCTCCCTCCCCCTCCCCCAACCGCTCCCATCTTCCTCTTAGCACTTTAATGTGGTTTTTCTGGACACAATCTGTATTTTTGGATTGTCAGAAATGCACACAGAGTCTAGTTGCTATTGGTTCTTTATGAATCTTGAAATACCATAATCGTCACTGAAGTGCCCTCTAGTACACTAGGGGAGGATGAGAACATTTTCTTTCTGATGAAATGTACATTCATTTCCATGAATATACCTGTGAAAGTCTTGTGTCTCTATATTGTAAACACTGTGGAATGCAGGCTAATGGACTGTTGCTGGTACTCTGAACTTTGCAAATAAACTTTAATGGAAAGTAGATTACTTCCTTTATTGTACTGTGCAGTAAATTCTTACAGAGTATTGTGCCCATTCGGCACTGTGTACACAGGTGACCCCTTGGCTGGCCAGGCCACGCAGCAACCTGAATTTCTACATTCTCACCATAAATAACATGAGCCCTCTGTCTGGAACGCTCTTCCCCAGCTCTCTGCACACCAGCTCCTTCTCAACCTCAAGGTCTCAGCTCAAACTAGTCAGCGCTTGTCTTACCCCGAGTAGACCCTCCCCAGGGGCTGCTTGTCACATCACTCTGTTTCTTCTATTGAATTTATCACTGTTAAAAATTATCTTGCTTGTTTTTTGTTTCTTTGTCTGTTGTTTGTCTTCACATCTATATTATGAGTTGCATGAGGCGGGGACCTGCCAGGGCTGATTCCCTAGGCCTTCCAGTGCTGCCTGGCACATTCCTGATGCTCAGTAAAGAACCAACTTATCTATAAAATTAGAATGCTTTTACATGACTGTTGTGGAGATTAAGTGAGAAAGCCTATAGTATAGGGCCAAGCTATGTATTACCCAGTGCTTTATTAAGCTGAACCCTATGAAATTGCCCCTATTTTTTGTCCTACACAAACAGCAATTTCATAGAGTTAATTTAATAGTAGTTATCCAATAACTTTCAGAGATCAACCGGATTTCCTTGAAGACAGTGCTCTCCCTTGTTCTTGAAGGTATGCAAGCTGAGGACTGAGCAAAGAGATTCCAAACACCAGCATTAGGAAGATGAGTCTGGGGCTAGCAAGTCAGTAAGGAAGCCGTTGCAATCTTCCCAAAGGAAAGGAATGGGTCTAGGATGGGGGTTGAGAGAGTGAAGAGAAGGAAGTGGGCATAGAAGCAAGAAGAAGGGTGTAGAAGACATCCTGGCTGACTGGGAAAGAGAGACATGAGAAAGAGTGGGGCAGGCCAGGGTATTTTGTGTGCTGTTAGGGCCCTGTAGGAAACTTGACACTGAGTGGCCCCTTTTAGCACATTTTGCTGGTGTCCAATGTTGACTTAGTCTCCATTTCCTGGTTGAAAGCTTTTCCTCTCCTAGCTTGCCAAACCCCAAGTCTAGGTGAAGCCACAAAGAGAAGGGAACTGGTTCCATCCTTATAATCCCTGAAACCGTCTGCTTGGTCTCCAACCTCATTTATACTTATCTTGGCTCACTCCCTTGTTTCACTTGTTCTTACCCTTGACCTACAGTTGTTATCAGTTCCTAATTGTCTGGTCATCTGTTGACTTAGTAACTTTATTCAACTACTTGGGTTACGTGTTGATCAGTCCCCGAAACTTGGCTCATCTGTGATGTTCTCCTTGTTTGACTTTGAGGGTCTATAATATGGGTCAAAGAATGAGCTTGGTAGAAGTTGGTCCTAAGTGCATTTTAACTTGCTGTGCATTTTCCTAAAGCTCGGATTCTGAAAGGGACTCTGGGGAATCCTGAAAAGACAGGTAAAATTAGGTCCTAAATACCTGCCCTGTGACCACAGCAGTAGAAAGGCAACAGGCAGGAGCGTACACCTGGGTTTTGGATCCAGAATGGTTTGTGTTTGAATTCTCTTCCTATCTTTCACAAACTTGGGCCTTTGACGGATTACTTAATCTCTGGTCCCAATTTTCTCATTTGCAGTTTGTGGATAACAATGATAGTTATAGAGCTGTTGTGAGGATTGGAGGCGGTGATTCTATTGAACTTGGTTGATAGACAGTTCCCAATAAATGTAACCTTTAATAATGATCACGTAAGGGGCACCTGGGTGGCTAAGTCATTAAGAGTCTGCCTTCAGCTCAGGTCATGATCCCAGGGTCCTGGGATCCAGCCTTGCATTGGGCTTCCTGCTCAGTGGGAAGCCTGCCTCTCCCTCTCCCACTCCTCCTGCTTGTGTTCTCTCTCTCGCTGTCTCTCTCTGTCAAACAAATAAATAAAATCTTTAAAATAAAAAAAATAATGATAATGTAAGCAGAGTATGAGGCAGTAATATTCGTAGAAAGCAGAAGTAATGCAAACATACCTATTTTCCTATTCTTTTGTTAAACTAAAACTCTTATTTTTCTCTTTATAATGTTATACATCTTGGTGCTCTAGAAAATTGAGAAAATACAGGCAAATAAAAAGAAGAGAACAGTTACTACCCAGAGAAACATTTTGATGTACATCCTTCTTTTCTAACAATATAAATTTAAGTTTTATAACGGAAATGTGACGATGTAATATGCATTTTGTTTGTTTAATAATACATGTAAACGTATCTCTATGCCATTAAATATTCTTCTTTAATGGCCTAATTGGCCTCCACTGAGTGGCTGAATCATAACTTTTTTGTTTTTTGTTTTTTAAAGATTTTATTTATTTGAGAGAGAGTGAGAACATGAAAGGGGCGAGGGACAGAGGGAGAAGCCGGCTCCCTGATGAGCAGAGGGCCTGATGTGGGACTTGATCCTGGGACTCCAGGATCATGACCTGAGCCGAAGGCTGTTGCTTAACCAACTGAGCCACCCAGGTGCCCTGAATCATATGTGTAGTAACATCTTTGCATACTTATTTGGTTATTTTCTTACTTGTTATTAAAAAACTTGCCCCAAAAGACAGAACGATTTCACTACTAATCTTTGAAGATGTTGCCTTGGCTATCCCAAAATACAAGAGTTTAAGTAAAGAAATAATGGGGAAGTCAACATTTTAATGCTAGGATCATGTTCTGTTTTGAATGACCATCTCCCAGTGCACCTGGAACATACCCATGAAGGAAAAAATCTGGGATTCTAGGGTTTGTGATTTCTGGGACAAGTCAAATAACAGATCACTTTCTGTACCTAAATATTTGTAGGAAAAGTGACTTATGCTCCTTCACCCTGGTTAAAAGTCACATGCTTTTTCTTTCTCCAAATTAAATGTTCTGTGTTCCCAGTCTCCATCCCACAGTGCTGGCAAGATATGAAATCTGGGTAATTATTGTTACTGCTGTCCCAGCCCAGGTTCATGTGAAGGCCTGTTGGTCTAACTCAGTGCAGCCAGGGAACAACCCTCTGGCCTTTCATTCACACTGATACCATAAATGTGCCCCTTATTCAGGTTGGTATGAACCCTGCAAAGCTAACCATTCTGCTCTTCACGGGGATTCAGAGGTCCTCCAACCTCCCAGGCAACCCATATGGGAGGATTTCCTCCCTTCTGCCCATGGCAGAAAGAGGCCCAAATTCTTGCCACTCAAGTGTCCTGCAAAGCCTACCCCCATTGCTTGGCCTTGGGGAGGCTTTCAAAAATCTCCTTTCTCCCTGACTACTTGGCTCTCTGTTCTTTCCTTCTGGGACAGTTCAGCACAATTTCCCTCAAAGGCCCAAAGTGGGAAGGGATCTCTTCTTGAGCCTGAGAATGGTTACTTCCTGTCCTGCCACACAGTGGCCCTGAGAGGTGAGTGAACAAAAGACCAAGCCCCTTCCAAGGAGTCAGGTACGTGACAGAGGGAAAACATCTATAATAGTTCAAAGCACCCTTTGTAATATTAAGAGAATGACAACAACATAAATGTCTCTCAGTGCTAAATGAATGACCGTGAATCCAAACACTGGAATACTATTCAGCTGCTGTGACCAAAGATAGCCACAATATTTCTTTTTTTCTTTCCTTCTTTCTTCCTTCCTTCCTTTCCTCCTTCCTTTCTTCCTTCCCTTTTTCCTTTCTTTCTTTCCTCCATGCCCAGTGTGGAACCCAGTCTGGGGCTTGAACTCAAGACCCTGAGATCAAGATGAGCTGAAATCAGCATTGGCCATCCCAGATGTTACCAAACCCTTCCACTTGTATGTGGATGAAAAGGCAGGGGTGACTGAAGGAGTTTTGACTCAGACTCTGGAGCAAGAAGCCAGATCCAGTAGCGGCTGGGTCCCCCTTGCCGCCACGTAATTGCTGCCATGGCCCTCCTGGTCAAGGACGCAGGTATATTTACAGAAATGGACTAAATTAGATTATAAAGGGGATTGGGCTAAGACTAGAACAGGAAAGTTAATTCTTCCTCAAAGACTAGGAGAAATTAGTAAGCCAAATAGATCAGGACACTCATTTGGGGACACGCAAACTTAAAGAGTTTATGGGCAAACGGTTCCAGGTTTATAAATTACAGCGTATGGCTCAGGATGTGGTTGATAAATGTGCTCAATGTCAGGCGGTAAATGCGGGAGGAGCTAAAATGGGAAGAGGGAAAAGAAAATGAGGTAAGAAACCAGGAATTTATTGGGAAATAGATTTTACAGAGATGAAACTGGGAAATTATGGACACAAGTATATGTTAGTTTTTGTGAATACCTTTTCAGGCTGGGTAGAGGCTTTTTACGCCAAACATAAAAAGACAGGAGTGGTAGCCAAAAGCTACTAAAAAATAATTCCTAGGTTTGGATTACCTCTCATGATCGGATCAGACAACGGCCCTTCATTTGTGAGTTCAATCTCACAGAAATTGGGCAAGGCCATGGGCACTAATTGAAAACTACACTGTGCCTACCGGCCCCAAAACTCCAGATAAGTAAAAACACAATAAACCAGACTCTTAAAGAAACCTTGACAAAGTTAATTCTGGAGACTGGCGATGGATGGATAAATCTCCTTTTCAGGTTTCTCATTCTTATAGCCTTATTAATTTTAATATGTTGCTTTGTTCAATGTTTCTCTACTTGGTGCTGAGACTCCGTTACTGCAATGACTTCACAATGACAGATGATCCTTACCACACATAGAGATACTTCTTCACTGTCAGCGCTGGATTCAGCTGCCTCTGTCTTTTTTTTTTTTAATATATTTTATTTATTTATTTGACAGACAGAGATCACAAGTAGGCGGAGAGGCAGGCAGAGAGAGAGAGAGGGAAGCAGGCTTCCTGCTGAGCAGAGAGCCCGATGCGGGACTCGATCCCAGGACCCTGAGATCATGACCTGAGCCGAAGGCAGCGGCTTAACCCACTGAGCCACCCAGGCGCCCTGCCTCTGTCTTTTGTAACTCCCCTACACACTCCTCAACTGATTAATGTTGACCCAAATAGGTAGGGACAACTCTATGCCCCTATTCAGCAGGAAGAAATTACAGAAGATGATACCTTCCACCTTCAACTACCTTAAAGATTTAAGGGTCAAAATTGTTCAGAGGAAAATAATAAGGGAACAAAAGTCTGGCTGAAAAGTCAAAGATTTGACTAATCTCCAAAGAAAGGGGGGGAATGTAAGGACCTATTTAGCCAGAGCAACTCCATCTTGGTTAAAAGCCATTTTATTGTTTGTGCAGTAAAACTTAAACTGACCCTGCCCCCCTCCCCCCAGAGAAACTTACTTAGAAACAAGTCTGGGAAACCAGTAAAATATGGTCAGCCAGTTCCTACTAACAGAGCCCAGAATACAAGGCCAGGTCGGCCAATTCTTGATAACAGAGCCCAGAATTCAAGGATGAGTCGGGCCAGGTGGAGACATCCAATCAGTAAGAAACACACATACTTTTTCCTTAACCACCAAAGAATGTAAACCCCACCGTTTGGGCGTCAACCTTGAGCACCAATTCTGACCAGAGTAACAGGCTGGGTCAAACAGCTACTATAGGGTCAACTGTAATTCAATTGGCCACCTGCGTGTGACCTAACATGACTACAATCTCATTGGCCACCTATGTGTGGCCAGACTTTTGCTCTATAAAAGGTAGTCTGTAAGATGCGGAGGGGTCGCCCTCTTCGGATGTGGCCCTGACCAGTCAGTCAGTCAATTCTTGAGCCTGTAAGCCGGGGGTGGTCGCTCTCTTCTCTTCGGAGGCGGCCCTGGCCGGTCAGTCTGACTTCTAATGCTTAGCATAGAATAGAGCTTTGCATAACTTTCACCTTGTCTCAGTCTCATTCCCCTGGCCAATCAGTCTGACTTCTAATACTTGTCATAAAATAAAGCTTTAAATAACTTTCACTTTGTCTCAGTCTCGTTTCGTTTAATAATGGACCTAACAAGCAGTAGATAGCCAAAAAGCAGCTCTTTATGCACTGATATACAACAGTCTTCAACATAGAATATTAATTTTTAAAAAGTGTAAAATAGTGTATATTTTATGTTTCTTCTGTGTAAAGAGACATCGTCTTGTATCTGCATAGATCACTGGTTTGCCAACCCTCTGTGTGCCTTAGAATCTCCTGGGTGTCTTTTAAAAATATCAGTGCCTGAGCTCACTGTACTCGAATTTGATCTTAATATCTGGGAATGGAACCCAAACATTGTTATCTTTTAAAAGTTCTCCAGGAGATTCTGGTGTGTAGCCAGGACTGAGAACTGTTGGTATAGAATAACCGGAAGATAACATAGGAAACTGGTGCTGTGTTTGCCTCCAGGAGGAACAATGGGGTAAGAATGGATAGTGTGGGAGAAAGACTTACTTTTCATCCTAAACTCTTTTGATCTTTTAAATTTGCTTGTACATGTTATCTGCTTTCAAGAACAATCAAACTTGAAAAAAAAAAAAGTAACACCCATAGCAGTGAATATATCAGAATAGCAAATTAGGAATAGCCTATTTGATCATGGGAGTCAGTCTGGGGCCCACTATAGCATCAGAGCAAGTGACCGGTCCCACCTGGGAAGTGTGTCTGGTCAGGAAGTGCTGTGGAGGTAATTCCTCAAGGGGCATCTCACCTGAAATGACTTACTTGTTGGCCCATAACACCCTCACTTCAGTTACTTTTCGGAAAGCAGTTTGGGACAGAGTAATGACTAGAATACGTGACCTCCAGCTGCCAGCACCTCTGCGAACTCCAAGACCAATGGGAGGGAAAATGCCCGGGTTTATGGGCTGGGCTGCTGACCTGCTGTCATTGAAGAAAAGCAGATGAGCAGGGTTTGGCTTATGTGTTTCACCTCTTAGGTTCCTGCAGCAGGAACCTAGAGCATGAAGGTGAGGCAGGAATGGCAGACCAAAATCCGCTTCCAGGGTCCCCTGGGGATGTGTGCTTGCGGGGCAGGCGGAGAGGCCCGCTGCATTAACTAGCAGTTGGAGATGCTCACCTGGGAGGGAGAGAGGCACCACTGACTGGCCTAAAGCTTCCTTTGTAGCACCTCCCTCTTGCAGTGGGTCATATCCACATCTTCTTGGGTTTTGGCATCTGGCAGCTCTCAGTTTGACCTCTGTTTCATCTCAGTTTGATCTGAGATCAAAATCCACTTCTGGCCAGTTGCATGACCTCTTAAGTAACTTAATATTCTGACCCTCATCTGTAATGTGGATTAGAAAGTGTGGAATAAGAGAAAAAAATCATAGCCATTATTAAATTATTAAATAGACACCAGTTTTTACTGGTATCTATTAGAGGCAAGGATGCAAGGTGGATTCTTACATTTGACCAGTACAGTGGGTGTGGTGGGTAAGAGTGGGCTTTGCCATCAGATGTAACTGCGTTAAAATCACATTACTGTCACTTACTAACTGGGACCTTGGGCAAGTCACCTTACATCTCTGAGTCTCATTTCCTCACCTATAAAGGGAGCATCATAATATAGTAACTCCTTGAAAGCTGCTATTAGGGTTAAATTAAATAATGAATGTGAAGACTTTTGTGCATCCAGAGGTATACACCCAGAATTCAGCATCTGTTGCCACTGTGTGTTTTGCAGCCTACAGGTAGTTGGCAAAGTACTTGACACTCATTACCTCACTTGACCCTCTCCAGGAGTGGGAAGGAGGGGTGCATTAGGTATGGGGGGTCGTGGAGCATCAGCTACCTTTGGAGAAATGAGAACACTAATAGCTACTGACTTATCTCCAGTCACAAGGGACAGCAACAGGAGTAGAACCCAGGCGTTTTGATTCCCAGTATGGCTTGTGACTTCTGGAAGCTCTGGATCTGATGGTTGACAGAAACTTGAGGATCATCTCTAGACAAGAAATTGAGTTATTTAAAATTACTGTGAAGAGGTTCTCTGCAAAGGGAGGGAAAGGAAGTTAACCCTTTTGCTTCTTTCACAGGTACTCTTGACCTTCCACTTCCCTCTAGTGTCCCCTTCATTCCTCACAACCCCCACCCCCCAACAGGCTACAAACAAGAGGAAGACAGAATGAATAAACATGTATTCAGTATCAGAGAGTGTCCAGTTAGGGGGCAGATAATTAAAGCAGGATGACATGGTAGGATGTGACTGGCAGGGTAAGTAGGCCTCCCTGGGAGTGAGGGGGCCTTTTAGGCTATGACCCGAGACAAGAAAGGAATCAGGCATTCGGAACCTGTGTTCGGGTCCCAAAAGAGAACAAGCTTGGCGAGCAAAGGTTGGAGAGCAGAGAGAGACAGATGTCTGGTGAGGAGAAAGGCGCCAGGGCCCAGACCATTCAGGGAGGAATTTGATTTTATCTATACATGTCAAGAAAACCCACTGATTATCTTAAATGAGGTTGGAATCACATTTCATATTTATTCTTACATTTTTATTCACATCTTAAAAGGCAACTCTGGATGTTGGGACCTTCAGTGGAGAGAATAGGTTACACTGAGGGCAAAACCCCTTAACGTCCCAGCTGACCTTTCCCCATTCTGGGCCTTCATTCACCAGCTACAAAGCGGAGGTGGGAAGGAATGGGGTCCCAAGAAATCAGCGATAAAGACCTTGCCCCTCCCCCGCAAACGCAGAACACTTAACAGCTCTACACAGAACGCTTCTGTACTTCTGACACTTTTTCCTCCCTACGCTTTCAGAGTTAGGGTGGAAAACCGGTAATAATACCTCGCAGGCGCAAGCGGAGGAGGACTCGCCCTAAGAAACTGGGACTCGTGGCGGTACTGCCCGGAGCAGCCAATCGCGAGGAGGAGAGCGGCCAGGGGGCGGTACCCCCGCGGGCCGCGCCGCATCATTGGCTGGCGGCCGCGTCGCTCGCCGGTGGGGCCACGTGACTGCCACCTCCGGAGCGGTTGTAAGGGTTGGGTCTTCCGCACCTCTTTGTGGGTAGCTCCTGGCCGCTCCACGCGGTCCCGCCCGGGCCCCGCCTTTTTCGGGGGCCGGGCGATGGGCGGGGAAGGGGCCGCGCGGGTTAAAGGGAGGCCGGTCCGGGACCGGGCTATACCTGCCCGCGCCTGGGCGTCCGCTCAGTCTCGCCACGGTGGAGGACGTGCCGCGAGCCCTCGGTGAGCCGGGAGCTTCCAGACTGAGAGGTGAGAGGAGGGGAGGGGGCGCGAGAAGGGAGGAGGGAGAGGTGCCGGCCTGCGCGCGGTCAGAGGGCCCCTCTTGGGGGCATCCCGGCCTGTGTCCGAGGCGTGGTGGGAGGAAGCGGGGGCGTCGTGGCCAGGCCGTGGTAGGTGGGCGTGCGTCGGAGTTGCACCCTCGGTCAGCACGGGCGATCAACCCCCTTCTCCAACCGCAGCGATCCCGACCCTGCTTCTCAGCAACCCATCCCCTACCCCACACATATCCCGCACCTCCTGCGGTGCAGTTCTTCTGCCGGAGTCCTCATCTAGCCGTCTGGAACCCAAATAACTGGGAGAAAAAGACCGAGGAGATTGGAGCCGCCACCACTACCACCCTTGGACGGATGGGGAAACTGAGGCTTGGACGCGCAAGAGGACTTCATTATCTTGGTTTTTAAAACCACACACACCTGGTTAAGTACAAATCAGGAACTGTACTTCTTCGTAGATTAAGTTGAAATTCTTTCACTGGACGGATGGGGCCACTGAAGGGACACAGAGAGGACCAGATCCTTGCCTGACATTATACAGCAAGCCCTTCTCAGAGCTAGGACTTGTACCCAGCTTTCCCAAACTCAGAGAATATCAGGCTAGGCCCTTTCTTTGCACAGGTTGGGGACCATGTGAGTTAGAAGCATATAGAACTTAAACTTTCCAGCACCCATTCTAGTTCCTTTTTTCCATTTCCTTATTTGTGGTCCTCTTTATATAAAATCTGGAACTAATGTGATATCCAATATTGGATTAAGCAGAAATTCTTGTTTTTGAATGTCGAGTGAGTAAGAAATGGAGAGCCAAGCCTGTTGGAAGAAATAAGCGCATTTGTTTTCCTTTCAAGACTCTCCAAGGACAGACTAGTAGCTGTCGTGTTTTTGAACAAATGCTATGTGCCCAGGCACTGTGTTAAGTACTTGGGTTAGCTTTATACAACTTGCAAGTTAGCCCATTTTATAGGTGAGAAATTGATGCTGGCTAAAATGAAGTTTTTCACCAGTGCCATGCAGTTGTTGAATAGTGTAGCTGGGATCTGAATAGAGATCTGTCTGATTCCAGTACTTACCCCGTGATTCTCCTAGTGTGGCCCTCACCTCCCTGGCTCTGAGTCACCCAGGGTGCAGTCTTGGATCTCATTCCTGAATTTGCCTGAGAATCTGAATTTTAAAAGATCTCTGTATTTGAATAGCATTGTACTATAATATGCTGCCTCCCTGGGGGAAGACCTAGAGTTTACATATTCCGGGCTTTGGACAGGTCTAGATTAGATCTATGAGGGGTGAGCATTTTGAGCACTGACGTTACCTTTACTGAGCATAAACCGCCAAGCAGATGGTTACCAAACTGTAATTTCTTGACATGGCTTAGTTAGGGTGAATGGAGGTGGAGAGAGAGGGGTCACTGCTTTTTCTTTACTCCATAGCTATTAAGCTATCATTCATCCATTCACTCAAGAAATATTTGTTAAGCACTGGTTAGGTGCTGTACATGGGTCCAGGCATAGGAGATACAGCTGTGAACAAAACAGAGCAAGTTCTTGCCCTCATGAGAAAGACAGTTAACCATGAATGAATGAATGAATGTATACAGTGCAAAATGGTGAGAAGGGCCATGGAGAAAAATAAAGCCAAGTAAGAGGGATAGGACTGCAGGGCAGGGATGGGCCTGGGAAGGAGACAAGGCAATGGCAGTGGTGCTATTTTAGAAGTTGTGTGTGGGAAGGAACTCATTAGGACAGAAGTTGGGCAGAAACCTACAAGAAGCAAGAAGCAAAGCCATGAACATAGCCCCAAGCAGCATTCCAGTTAGAGGGCCAGCAGAAGTGGATGGAGGTAGGAACCTGCTTGGCTTGTTTGACTCTTGGCTGGGGTATGAATTACTCTAACCAAAGTATAGTTACAGAGGTAAATTTTACATTATTCCTCCGGATAGAAAAGGAAAATGAAAATGTTACCACTGCGTGGGTGTCATATGAAAGATAAAAGTAATTTTATTATTAATCCTTTACCAACCCTGCTTCAATAATGTGGATATTGCTTCAAGCAGTTTACCTTCACTTAGTAAAATTAGTAAGGTTCAGAAATGAGTTGAGCACTTAACCACGAACTGTTGATTTGATCTAGCTCTCAAAACTTCATAGCAAGGAAACAGACTTGGGGGTAAAGTGGTATTTTAGAAAGAGAGGGAACCCTGGGAATTGGAAAATGAGGGTTGAGAATCTGGTCCTACTAGTTGAGCAAGTGACTGGAGGAAAGGATTCATAATCCCTTCTCAGATTTATTGAGGAGGCAAATGGGAGATGTATATGAAATCTGTTTGAAAGCAGTGAATTACTGTTAAGGAACTATTTAATAGTTTGATCCTTGTTTTACATTAAGTTATTTTCCTCTTGGGTATTTTACTTTTCTGTCTTACATTGGGCTTTATACCAGAAATAATACGTCATAGTGCTTGTGCTACTCGCCTAAGCTTTATGGTAGTTCTACTTTTTGCATCACAGACATAAGTGAACATTGCTAATCACTGGTGATGACTGGGAAATAAGACTTTTTTGTCTTCATTACATTTACTTGAAACTCCACTTTTATTTCAATAAATATAGGTATACCACCGTACACCAATGGGAGGCACTGTGTCAGGTCTTGGGTTACGTAGGAATGAGGATGACTTGGTGTTTGCCTTTAAATATGCACTCTAGTTTGAAAGACATGTGACTTTAAGTGCTAACTAGTTATATCGAATATGTCAGGGTAGCATAGCCAAAGAAGTTTTAACCCCTTTGTCCTCTGGCATTTGAGGTGGGCTTTAAAGGAGTAGGAAAAGGACCAAGATAGTTGGAGATAGAAAGAAAAGGCATTCCAGATGAATGAACAACATGAGCAAAGACCTAGAGGAACATAGGATGCTTAATGTTTTCATGGACTGGTGACTAGAACCGTAGTGCTTGGAAGGAAGCAAAAGAAAGGCAGGTTCAGCTCATTTATGGAGAGAAACCTATACTAAACTTTTTAATTATATGCTGTAGGAGGTGGGGAGCACTTGCAGATTTTTGAAGGGTGTATCCAAATGGTTTGCTCTCATGTTGTTAATGAATGCTGCTTTTGAAGAAGAGGCAGCATACGTGGTGGTTAAAAAATGTTGGTTCCGGGATGTCTGGGTAGCTCAGTTGGTTGGGAGTCTGCCTTCGGCTGAGGACATGATCCTGGAGTCCTGGGATCAAAGTCCCAAGTCTGGCTCCTTGCTCGGCAGGAAGCCTGCTTCTCCCTCTGCCTGCCTTCTCCCCTGTTTGTGCTCTCTCTTTCTCTCTGAAAAATCAATAAAATCTTAAAAAACAAAAACAATGTTGTTGCCATTAAGTTTTTAAGGCTAAAATATGTCTGCAATTTTCAAGTAGTTGAATGGGAGAAACCCCGAACAGGTATGTTTGCAGAGTGCAAAAGTGCAGATGTAGCAAAACATTAACAATGGGTGAATTGTTAAGTTGTGTAATAGGAAATGTGAATATACCAGTGTTCCATGTATCATTCTTTTAACTTTTCTGAAGATTTGCAAAGTTTCAAAATAAGCAGTCCAGAGACAGAATAGGTGTGAATCAGACAGGCTTTGGTTCCAGGCACCGTACCTCTGCTTACAAGCAGTGTGGGTCCTGGGATATTATTTCCAGACTACACAGACCACGCCAGTTACAGTCTAGTTTAGTTGAGATTTTTCCACATAAGTGAAGAGAGTCTTTTGGTAGAGGACTTGTTCACATCAATATTAGGTTAATGTTAAGACTTCTCAAGTTTTCCACAAACTTTAGATCTAGGTTATTTTATATGATTCCTGCTTCTTTCCCCTTCTCTGTCTGCTTTTGGATTATTTGGTATTTTCTGTGATTCCGTTTTTATCTCCTTTGTTGGTTTATTGGCCATAACTCTTTGTGATTAATGGAATTGCATTGGGGTTTATAGTAGAAATCCTTAATTTATCACAGCCTACCTTCAGTAATAGTAAACCATTTCGTGTATAGGATAAGAACTTTTTAGTACTATGCTTCCTCTCCTACTTTTGTTTATGTTAAAATATATATATTAAATAAAATTGGGGGCGCCTGGGTGGCTCAGCTGGTTAAATGACTGCCTTCGCTTCGGTTCAGGTCACGATCCCAGGACCCTGGGTTTGAACCCTGCATTGGGTTCCCTGCTCCCTACTTGTACTTTCCTGCTCTCTGTCAAATAAATAAATAAAATCTTAAAAAAAAAAATTGGCCATTTTAACCATTTTAAACTTACAGTTCAGTGCATCAAGTACGATTCACAATGTTGTGTAACTATTGGTAGTTGTTACTTTTAAAACTTAAAAGAGACTGTAACCATTGAGAAAGAAATCATTCCCTGCAGTCCCTGGTAATCTCTAATCTGTTTTCTGTCCCTGTAAATTTGCCTATTGTAGATACCTCATGTACGCAGAATCATACAGTGTTTGTCCTCTAGTACCTGGCTTCTTTGACTTCGCGACACCGGTTCAAAGTTCATCCATGATGTAGATGAAGAGTATCAGAACTACATTCCTTTTTAGTGGCTAAACACTATTCCATTGTATGGCTTGTGCCACAATGTTTATCCATTTATCTGTGGGTGGATACTTCGGTTGTTTCCATCTTTGGGCTGCTATGAATAATGCTATTATGAATGGTGGCATACGAATATTTCAGTCCCTGTTTTTAATTGTTTTGGGGGATGCTTATATCCCTAGGAGTGGAATTGTTGGGTCATGTAGTAATTCTCTTTACCTGTTTGAGAAACTACCAGACTGTTTCCCACAGGGGTTGTACCATTTTATATTCCCACCAGCAGTGTATCAATTACCTTTCAGAGAAACAGAACTCAGATTTTAGAAGGCAAAGGTAATTCTTTTTGGACTTTTTTTGGTTAAAAAAATAGAGTACTTGTTCTTTTTAAAAATAGAAATCAGTCTTTCCATAACAAAATACTTATTAAATGCCTTCCATGTGCCAAATTTTATGCTAGGTATTATGAGAGTTTGCAAAAAGTGTAAAACATCTCCTTGAACAATTTGTAATCTAGTTGAGGAGGTAAAGCATATATTCAGCTCATTCACTGAACATCTAAACAATGGAAATTCAGAGAAAAATGAGATACCATTTATGTGTTAATGACCAACATACTCCTCTCCTCATTTATTTTTCCAGTTTCCGCTTCCCTCTTGGGCTTGACACCCCCTTTCTTTCTTTCTTTCTTTCTTTCTTTCTTTCTTTTTTAAAGATTTTATTTATTTGACAGACAGAGATCACAAGTAGGCAGACAGGCAGGCAGAGAGAGAGGGGGAAGCAGGCTCCCCGCTGAGCAGAGAACCCAATGTGGGGCTTGATCCCAGGACCCTGGGATCATGACCTGAGCCAAAGGCAGAGGCTTTAACCCACTGAGCCACCCAGGCACCTGACACTCCATTTCTAAGTGCTCACTGGGCATCCTCATTTGGACATCTAAGGGAAATGTCAAACCTGTGAAACCTAAAGTCAAACTTTTTGTTGTCTCCTTTCTTTCCATTTCCTTTTCCGTGTTCCTAGACATCATTCTTCCTTTTGTATGTAGTCCACCTCACGATTTGTGTTAGACTTGTCCTTCTCCTTTCTTGTCTCTTGTCTGGTTGTACCACCAAAATGTCAAACCTCTTGCACCCCTGCCCCGCCTTGGAGTTCATGCCTTTGTCAGCTGTAGCACATGGGATGAAGTCCAGGCTTTTTGGGATCAAATGAGAAACTAATCGTTCAGTCTAGTCTTAATTTCCTGCAGCTTCACCCCAGGAATCTGGCATTTTCTGGGTGACGCTTTCCTGGGTCTTGGATTATCCTGGGACCTTTCACTGGCTTCAGTCTCCTTTCCTTTCTTATTTGCAACTTCTTCACATTGGCCTGCACCCTATGCTGCATTCTACGAATATGCCAGACCTCTGTTGATGGCACTTAGATTGTGATAGCTCATTGTTTATCATTGTCTTAACCCTCTGACTGTGCGGAGAAACTGGGGTTCTTATTCATTTTAGCAAGAACTTACGGATCCTTATGTGCTAAGCATTGTTTTTGTTACTGGGGATACTGTATGTGTGAGAAAGACTGTAATAGTTTCTTTAGTTTATAAATACATAGTATAATAATGCTATGAAGAAATAAAGCCAGGTAAGGGTTTAGAGAAGGATGGGGTGGAGTATTATTTTATTTGGAATGATCAAGGAAGGTCTCTCTAAGGAGATAATACTCAGTTGAGATCTGAAGGATGAGAAAAACCCTGCAAAGATCTGGGGGTGATTATTCCAGGCAAAGAGAGCTTGAGCAAGTGCAAAGACCCTGGAAAGAGAATCAACTTGGCATGTTCCAGAAACAGCAAGAAGGGCAGTAGGAAATGAAGGTAGAGAGGTGGGCAGGGCTCAGATTTCATAGGCTATTAGAGTGGCCCAGATAAGATGGTGGAGGGGAGTGAAAAGTGGTTAGATTCCAGGTACTTTGGGTAGTAGGGAGAAGATGGATAGCCGTCTGAGATGGAGCAGACAGGACTTGTTGAGGATCATATATAGGATTAGTGGGGTAGGGAAAAGAAAGATTGACACCTTGGTTTGGGCCTAGGTTCTGATGCATTGTGTCTATCACAGTGATTAGCTTATAGTAGGTGCTTAGTAAATATTTATGATGTAATGAAGACCAGTATCCAATCTCTAGGAGCTCCCATAGAAAAGTCAACCAATCCAGCATTGGAAGGCTTGTTGACACTAATGAACATTTGTAGAATAAGCAAAGGTTGCAAACCCATGGAACAAAGATGGGTCTGAATTTTCATCTGATGGGAAACAGTCTTTCCTTTTGCTTCAGGAGGCCTGCCCTCTCACAGCATTAGCTTCTCAGTCTAGGGCCTGGAACAGTTTGCCTAGGCTCCAGCCATCCTGGCTGAGGGTACCCGTGAATAGGTTGGAGATAGGTGTGGAGCTATGATCTTCCCTGGATTTGTCTGGCAACAGTGGGTTGGAGGACCAGATGGCACTGTGTAAATGGAGACTCTACCTTAGTTGTACCTTTTATGGTTTAGTTTTTTTCTAAAACAACCTTAAGTTCTTTCCTTATTTATAAAAGACAAAAAAGCTAAAATATTAATTGCTTAGTAGGAAAAGAAATATTAGCATAACAGAAGATGTAATAAGATAACATATAATTATTTATCAAATGAGTGATATTTTAAACCCTTCTCAGAAACCTTCAGGGACTCTGTACTGCCTGCACATCAAAGTCTGCCTTTTTTAAGCTGGCATACAGAATCCTCCAGAATCTCTCCCAGGTACCTTTGCAACTTCCTCTTAAACCAATTTCCCATGTGCATCTGGTGCTGAAAACATTCTAATTTCTCATTCTTTTCTGCCAATCTCAGAACAATCTCTGAGTTTTCTTCTCCCTCATACATTTTCCAAGTCCTCTCTTACTCTTTCAACTCTGACCCAGACTTTAGAGCCCAGGTGAGACATGAGACAGGTTCTTCCCTTGAAGCCTTTCTAAACTCTTCCAGCTCCTGGAGATTTCTCCCCTGTGCAGATGCTGTGATCATGGTGGTCTGCGGCTTCACTTTTATGTAGCAACAAGTGTGGCATGTACAGACAGGTCGAGCAAAGCATGACTATGGAGCCATTTTGTTTCAGAGGCTGACTTTACTGCTCTCCTCTGAACATAATTGCCGTCTGAAAGGGCACTTCAGTTTCACGAATTGCACAACTGTTATATAAGCACTGTTGTTAAAATCCTATGCCGTAATTACCAAAAGTAGACATTGTTTTGCTTGTATCCAAATCTTCAAAAGGAAGTTTGCTGACCGCTGTTGGGCATATACAGAAGAGGTGTAACCTCTCTTCTAGTCCATTGCTCTAACCTCTTGGTTATTCACATGGATATTGTGCCAGAGCTGCTGGTACTCATCTGGATCAGACCACCTTCTAGGTGGTCACAGCTGTGTGTGTGCTGTTGAAGAAGGAAGTACAGAAATGTCTTTCCTTTTTGTGTTGCCTGAGCTACTGTTGTTTAATGTATGCATATGTAAATGTATTTTTCAAATGGTTTTTTAAAAAATATTTTTATTTATTTATTTGACAGAGAGGGAAGGATTACAAGTAGAGCAGCAGGCAGAGAGAGAGGGGGAAGCAGGCTCCCCGTTGAACAGAGAGCCCAATGTGGGGCTCGATCCCAGGACCCTGAGATCATGACCTGAACTGAAGGCAGAGGCTTAACCCACTGAGCCACCCAGGTGCCCCTCAAATATTTTTTTTCCCACTTTGGATTCCTGCAAAGTAATGTGGAAAGCTCGAATGTTTTCCTCTTGAACCTTTCCTCTTCTCACTCTCAGTGATCAGTGTTATTAGAGGGAGAAACTAGCCTAGACGTTACAGTAGAATCATGTTTTGTTAAACTTAATGGAATGTATAGTTTGTATTTCAACCTCCTTAAAATGGATGTCTGGCTATAAGCTCTATTCCAAGGATAAACACTGTCATTTCTTAATGTTCATGGAGCAATTGATGAATACTATAATTGAAAGCAGTAATTGTCTTGGGGAAGTGAGAGGATTTTTGTGCAAAAAGGGGTATTTGAAAAATATGTTCCTGAGTAGATATTGCCACTTGAAAATAAATATTGCTTTGCATCCTACCTTTTTTCTGTATTTGAGTTATTTGCTTAGCCAGTGTTGTAGTTCCTATTTTAGAAAGCATATACCTGGACATCTTGGAGGATACAAAGACTACTTAGAGTGGAGCTTGTTCTCAAGGAGCTTAGTTTGTATGAAGGTCATACCTACAATTTAGTTTAAGACAATTTTTAGTGTAGTTTTATGTTGCTTTGGGTTTTAAAATAGTGTGAAAGGGAAAAAATATGTAGTGTTGAGGAGAATTTTAGGAGGTGAGTAGGACAGATGATGGAGACTATAGACGGCTTTTAGATTCAGACTGATGGCTGTTATCGGTTCCACTTCTAGGAATTCAGACTGATGGCTGTTATCGGTTCCACTTCTAGGACTGTTTGTGAACAAATACCTAAATTTTTGAGAGCTAGAGATGAAAAGGACCGTGGCCAAGATTATAGTGAATGGAGAGTAGGGTACGCGTTTGTAGTTACCAATGCTAGGGAGCAGGTAGGTGAAAGTGGGATGTGTAGGGTAGCTGAATTCTAACGTGTTTGGAAGTATCTGAGGTTAGAGAAAGCTAATTAGATAGGTGGTAGGAAAAGCACCATGCTCAAAAAGAGCTATGCTTAGAGTCCTAAAATCTGGATTTTGTTACCTGGCTCAGTCATTTACAAGCTAAATGAATTACTGCATTAGGCAAGTCCTTTCACTTTTATAATCTATCTATATTTAAAGTGGGTCTCTTGGGTGGCCTGGGTGGCTCAGTTGATGAAGTGACTGACTCATGATTTTGGCTCAAGTCGCGATGTCAGGGTCATGATATCTAGCCCTGTGTCAGGCTCTATGCCTTTCGTGGAACCTGCTTAAGATTCTCTCTCTCCCTCTGGCTCTCCCTCGCCCTTCCCCTCATGCTCTCTCAAAAATAAGTAAGTAAGCAAATAAATAAATAAATATTGGGCTTCTCATAGATAGCATATAGTTGGGTTTTATTTATTAAATTTAATCTAAAACTCACTACCTTTTAACTGACATGTTTAGATTATTCACAGTTGTAATTATTTTTGTTTGTTTTAAATTCTACCGTCTTGCAAGCTGTTCCCATTGTGTTCCACTTACTTTTGGTTCTTTTTTTCCTCTTTCTTTGCTTTCTTTCGGATTGAAAAAATTTTATGATCCTGTTTTCTCTCTACAATTGTCGTATTATTTGTATTTTTAAAAAATTAGTAGTTACTCTCGGGTTTACAATATACATCTATTATCAGAGCCTGCCTTCAAATAATAATTTATCACTTCATATCTAGTTTAAGACCTTACAATTCCCAATTCCTCCACCCATTTTTTGTGCTATTTTTATATAGTTTATACAATTTTACATTTGTATATTTTATTTTGCATATGCAAAATGCATTCCTGTTGTTACTTAGAGGTTTATCTTTTAGAGCAATTAAAGATATTATAAATTTAAAAATGGATTTTATTTTATTTTCATGTGTTCCGTTCCTGGACTTTATTTCTTTTATTTCTTTGTTGTGTATTGTGTAGACCTATTTCTGTCTGATATATGTAAATACAGTAGCACTGGTCTACTGGAAGTTCTCTTAGTATTTGTCTGAGAAAGTTTTTATTTCTCCATCTCTTAAAAGATATTCTCTCTGGTTATAGAATTGTTGACAGCTGTTTTTCTGTGATAAAGGCATTACCCTGTTATCTTCTGATGTTTCAAATGAGAAATCAGTTATAATTTTTGTCTTTGTTCCTGTGCATTTCAATTTGGCTGTCTCAGATGTTATCTTTGTCTTCAGGATTTTATCTTTGCTTTTAGCAGCTTGAGTATGATATATGTAGGTGTGGGATTTTGTTTTATTTTTGTTTCTAAATTTGTTGTTCTTGGTATTCTCTGAGATTCTTGGATCTATAGTTTGGTGTCTGTCTTTAATTTTGGAAAATTCTTGGCTACTGTGTTTCCGAATATTTTTTTCTGCCCATTCTTTGTCCTCTCCTTTTGGGATTCCAATTATAAATAAGTTAGATTGTTTAATGTGTCCCATCGTTCTTGGATATTCTCTTACATTATTGTTATTGTTTGTTTTTTTTTTTAAATTCTGTTTTTTCTTTCTTTTTCACTTTGGGTAATTTCTTTTGACTGGTCCTCGATTTCATGGATTCTTTCTTTGACTCTGTCAAATATGTTGATGACCCTGTCAGAGGCATTCATTCTTCATGTATTAAGTGTGTTTTTCACTTTTAGTATTTCAATTCAATTCTTTCTTACAGTTTCCATCACTCTGTTGCATTTTCTAGTATTAACTTTTATCTTTTTCCTTCCCAGATAGCAGCCATGTCAGGCAAGATTAGGATTTTGTTGGTTTTTTCTTATGCCTGTTTTGCATATCTTAGGTTTGGAAAAGCCTTTTGACCCAGGAATCACCAAGAGCTGTTCCAAAATAGAAGGACATAAGAAATGTACTCAAACTAGCTTGGCCTGAGTAGGAAGTAAGAAGAGAGTTATAGACGGGTTGCACTGAGGAATGAAGAGCTGCTGTGTGTATCCATAAATCTGATTGACTTGCTCAGGGTAAGTGGTCATCTAAATCTGTTCTTTTCTTCTTTATAACTTAATAAGATCAAAAAGTAACTATTATTTCACTCTGGTTAAATGGGATGACCAGCTATAGCCCCTTCATCCAAACAAAATTAATGTGTGTTACTTTTACAGTAAAGGGTATATTTTTCTGTCAATTCCAAAACAGGAAATTTTCTGAGTCTTCCATCTAATATATTTTAATCTCTGGCCACAGTCATAAAGTTGTGTATTCATTTGTCCTTTGATTCATTCAAATACGTTGTAAGTCTCCTGTCTCAGAGTTGTTGTACATTTGTTGGTAATTACAGTGGTGAACAAGATATCCTTTCCTCCAGGAACTGGAGAGACTCTTACTTAACTAACACAAAAGTGTGATTAGTACTATTATGAAGCTGCAAAATGCTATGGGATACAGAGAGTATAGTGATTCACTTGGGCTAGGGGATTGGTCAGTGCTTTGTAGAAGAGGTAGCATTTTAACTGGGTATAAAAATGCTTAGAACCTTGATGGTCAGAGAGGTTGACCGCCATTCTAAGCTAAGCAAACAGCTAACACAAAGGCATTCACTTGTGAAGTATCTGGTAAGCTTTATGGTCTATTACAAGAAAAGGACCATCTTAGTTTCAGGGACTTGCAGGCAGCAGTGAAGGTTTGAGACTAGATCCTGTTTTGTGGCATACCAGGGAGTGAAAAACTTGGAAAGACGACAGTGATAGTGGGAGGGGACAGGCCATCCTGACACCTTTTCTGGAGGGGAAAACTGCGAGGGGAGCCAGGCAGAGATGGAGAAAAATTCTTGATAGTTTATACTTTGGGAAGTCCCATACCTAATGACTTATTTGCTTTGACTTGGCTGGTTTTGGTCTGGTTTTGTTTTTGTTTTCCCTGATCAAGACATACGAGGCTCAAGTAAAGAAAGTGAATCTGATACTTGCCCCCAAACTGAACTTCCTCTTCACTCTCACAAAAGACAAATAGAACTGTTAAAATG
Organism: Lontra canadensis; assembly: GCF_010015895.1. NCBI lineage: Eukaryota > Metazoa > Chordata > Mammalia > Carnivora > Mustelidae > Lontra > Lontra canadensis. The sequence continues at coordinate 16,048,450 of NW_022630999.1, forward strand.
TGTGAGCACTGAGAATTACTTAATCCATTAATTCTGGTGTTTTCTTCAAGGTAGAAGGCTGAAGCGTCTATCTCCAGAAATGTCTTTGGAAAGTAAAGAGCAAAATGATCTGTCACCTAAGAATTCAGCTGAAGAAAATCACCAAAACTGTTCTCTGTCTGATATGCATCTGCAGCTCGAAAGAGACTCAGGTACTGCCTTGAAGCAATTTGAAGCAAGTGATCAAAGCACACCTTACCGTAGGATCCACATGGAGCCTCAAGAGAAGTCAGCTACTGACTTCAAGCAATTCGTCATTAAAAAACTGCACAAGAGTTGCCAGTGCAGTCCAGCCAGAGCCAAAAATATGATTTTGGGTTTCCTTCCTGTTTTGCAGTGGCTCCCAAAATATGATCTGAAGAAAAACATTTTAGGGGATGTGATGTCTGGCTTGATCGTGGGCATCCTGTTAGTGCCCCAGTCCATTGCTTACTCCCTGTTGGCTGGCCAAGAGCCTATCTATGGGCTGTATACCTCTTTTTTTGCCAGCATCATTTATTTCTTATTGGGTACCTCCCGTCACATCTCTGTGGGCATTTTTGGAATATTGTGCCTTATGATAGGTGAGGTAGTTGACCGAGAACTACTCAAAGCCGGCTATGACACTGCCGAGGGCACGCCTTCTCATTTCGGGATGGTTTCCAATGGGAGCGAGCTGTTAAACCAGACATCGGACTGGATGTGTGACAGAAGCTGCTACGCGATCGCAATTGGCAGCACGGTGACCTTCTTGGCTGGAGTTTACCAGGTAAGAAACCGTGGCCCGAGTCATTCTTTCTAGCAAAAGCAATCCCTGTACTTGAAATCTCAGATCTCTCAGGGGTCTCAGAGAGTGTAGTAATTAAAGCTGTCATTCATTGAATGCTCAGGACATGTGAGGGATAGAGCCAAAATTCAAGCCCGGGTTTGACTCCGCAGGTAAGAGATAAGGCTGCTTCTCTTAACCTTCTCTCAACCTTAGGCTGCCTCTTAACCAAGGAATTTCAGTCAGCCAGACTGTCATTATCTGGTTGTAAAAACGTTGACCAGCTAGGGACCTCAGATCACTCGGGACAACTCCGTCATTTTACACGTTGAGAAACGTTGGGTTTGCTTGTGATGATGTGTGGTTGCTTATCAGCAGAGTCAGCATGAACAAGCCAGGAGGAGGGTAACAGGCTGCAGGTTGGCAAAGGGAGGCGGGCAGGTGGTTTCAAATTGTAGATGCCCCACCTTTAGATTTGTTGCTCTGGTGAGTGACTCTCACCAAAGATGGCAATTTTCTTGGACTTCTGGGGAACAATTGAGAACCACCATTTCGTATTATTAGCCAGAAGAAAGGATTAGAAAATTAGATTCTCTTTGGGTCTCCCATAGAATCTGCTAAGCGACCATTATCATCCTGCCCCTGTATTTTGGCCTCCAGGAGTCAATGCCAGCATTAAACCTCTTCTCTGTTATAGGCATTTGGTTCCAGTGTGGGCTAGGGGAGGGAGAGTAGCTCCTTTCGTGTGGTGTCCGGTGAAGAGGAGAGGCAGAAGCGGGTGACAGGCAGAAGAGTGGGGGCCTCTGCGGGGTCTGTATTTGCTTTTTTATTAGTATTAATGTCTCAGTAGAATAGGCTCAGTAGAATTCTGAGGAATCATTGGGAAGAGGAAAAAATAAAGAAATGAAAAAGTTTTGTCTTTGAGGACGCAGATTTGGTATGGGAGGCAGTTTGGCACCAGCACATACACACTGAATGAGAAGAGTTTCTCGGCATGAGGTTGACATGAGTGTGTGCTATAATAATTTTCAATATGATTCTTTGATGTGAATCCAGTTTTTTGTTTTATCAGTTAAAACTTCACTTTTATAGTACCGATTCATAATTTAATGAAAACACATGGTTTTTTAATTAGGAGAATTTTTCCAGGTTGAGTTTTTATAATTTCTTGTGGATCCTTAAGAATTTTTTCTTTTCCAAAGAGGTCTGAACTTTATTCATGCTTAAGACACATTGTAGAAGAAAGTAGGAATCTTCAGTTCTTGTCTCATGCGGGCTGAGAAACAGTGTGACTTTGGGCTAGTTTCTTAGCCCTCTGCGTGTCAGTAGAACGAGAGGACTGATGTACAGTTAATTTTTTCCTACCTCTGACATTTTGTGATGCTGCAGGTACATCTCCATGCAAAGCAATGCCAGGGTATTTATTTAGAGGGTTTAGAAGCTCTTTTCCACTTACATTTAACACTTATATATCCTTCCTTCCAGGTAGCGATGGGCTTCTTCCAAGTGGGCTTTGTTTCTGTCTACCTCTCAGACGCCTTGCTGAGTGGATTTGTCACTGGTGCCTCCTTCACTATTCTTACGTCTCAGGCCAAGTATCTCCTTGGGCTCAGCCTTCCTCGGAGTAGTGGTGCGGGCTCGCTCGTCGCCACTTGGATACAAATCTTCAGAAACATCCATAAGACCAATCTCTGTGATCTCATCACCAGCCTTTTGTGCCTTTTGGTTCTCTTGCCAACCAAAGAACTCAATGAGCACTTCAAGTCCAAGCTTAAGGCACCAGTTCCAACTGAACTCCTTGTCGTTGTGGCAGCCACGCTAGCCTCTCATTTTGGAAAACTAAATGAGAACTACAATACCAGTATTGCTGGGTCAATTCCCACAGGGTTCATGCCGCCAAAAGCACCCGACTGGAACCTAATTCCTAGTTTGGCTGTAGATGCAATAGCTATTTCGATCATTGGTTTTGCTATCACTGTATCACTTTCTGAGATGTTTGCCAAAAAACATGGCTACACGGTCAAAGCCAATCAGGAGATGTACGCCATTGGCTTTTGCAATATCATCCCTTCCTTCTTCCACTGCTTTACTACTAGCGCAGCTCTTGCAAAGACCTTGGTTAAAGAATCAACAGGCTGCCAAACTCAGCTTTCTGGTGTGGTGACAGCTTTGGTTCTTCTGTTGGTCCTCCTGGTAATAGCTCCTTTATTCTATTCCCTTCAGAAAAGTGTCCTTGGTGTAATCACCATTGTAAATCTCCGGGGAGCCCTACTTAAATTTAAGGATCTGCCCAAGATGTGGAAGGTTAGCAGAATGGATACAGTTATCTGGTTTGTTACCATGCTGTCCTCTGCACTGATAAGTACTGAAATAGGCCTGCTTACTGGGGTTTGTTTTTCTATGTTTTGTGTCATTCTCCGCACTCAGAAGCCAAAGACTTCATTGCTCGGTTTGGTGGAAGAGTCTGAAATCTTTGAATCCGTGTCTGCTTACAAGAATCTTCAGACTAAGCCGGGCATCAAGATATTCCGTTTTGTAGCCCCTCTCTACTACATAAACAAAGAATGTTTTAAATCTGCTTTATACAAAAAGACTCTCAACCCAGTCTTAGTAAAGGCCGCTCGGAAGAAGGCCGCAAAGAGAAAGATCACGAAGGAGACAGTGATTCGCAGTGGAATTCAGGATGAAGTTTCCGTGCAACTTTCCCATGATCCCTTGGATCTTCATACCATAGTGATTGACTGTAGCGCAATACAGTTTTTAGATACAGCAGGGATCCACACACTGAAAGAAGTTCGTAGAGATTATGAAGCCATTGGCATCCAGGTTCTGCTGGCTCAATGCAATCCCTCTGTGAGGGATTCCCTGGCCTGCGGAGAGTATTTCAAAGAGGAGGAAGAAAATCTCCTCTTTTATAGTGTGTATGAAGCAGTGGCCTTTGCAGAATATCAGAATCAGAAAGGAGTATGTATTTCCAATGGTCTGAGCCTTTTCAGCGATTGACTGAGAAAGTAGATGGAAAGAAATATGATGTCTAGCCAATAGGTTAAGGTTTGAAGGATGTAACATTTTGTAGTTCCACAGTGGAAACTGTTGCACTTGAAATTTTAACCTGGGGAGCCTGGGTGGTTCAGTCGGTTAAGCATCTGCCTTCGGCTCAGGTCATGATCCCAGGGTCCTGGCATTGAGCCCCACATTGGGCTCCCTGCTCAGTGGGGAGCCTGCTTCTCTCTCTCCCTCTGTGTGTTCACCCTTGCGTGCATGCGCGCGCTCTCTCTCTCTCAAATAAATATTTTTTAAAAAAGAAAGTTTCACCTGTTTGTTAGACATTATTCCTTTGATGCTGATGGCCTCTGTAGATAGACATATGTGGCGAAGTTTATAGTTGGGCAGAATCACAAATAAGTAAATGATGTGGTTTCAGGCTTCCTTGCAGATATGTACTGCAGATAATACCTTGCAGATAGGTATTCTTGGAATTACATAAATATTGAACTGTAAACTAGCCCTCAAACTCAATTACCATGCTATTGTAGAAGATAAGCATATGGACTCTTCCTTCAGAATCAGGGTGGTAAAGCCGACATTGATGTGGGAAGCGCTGGCACCCACTTGATGTGACTCTTTGGAGAGGGAGTAGAAGGGGGGCAAGGAAACAGTGTTGTGCCTGCCTGCCCTGATACCAGCAGGTCAGGAGACTTCTGGGGCAAAGGATTTATTCTTACTTGTACTTCTCTCTTCCCAGTCTTGGCTCCCTAGATATCAGTGGCATCTCTGGCTTGCTGTAGGAGAGCACCATTCCTTAAGGCAGGGAACCACAGGCACAGTCTTATTAGGGGCTTGGGGGCTGGGCAGGCTTGTGAAATCCTACCAGCTGGCCTCATGTTACTTAGAGCATTCTTCATGATACATTGGATGTTTTTAGTCTTGCCTGTTTATTTAGGGTAAGTACGCAAGGGAAGAGCTCTTCTTAATCAGCCAGGATAATAGGAATCCTCCCTGTCTTTTCTGTGATCTCAGTCTTTCCCCGTTTCTGAGTATTTCTCCACCATTAAGCTCTTTGGTAGCTTTCATTCACTTAGTGTTTCTCATGGAACCTTATGGTGCTGTGGATTACCAGCGACAAGCTTGCCAGGTAAGAGGCAGAACGCTGACTCCACAATTCTAGACAGCCATTTTAAATGAGCCTGAGGCCACTGTTAAGGATGGATTGGAAAAAGGAATGATTGATGGTTTCCTTTAAGATTTGTTTACTTAGCAGTGAATTTTTTTTCCCTTCCCATGGCATTTTAGCAAGGGTCCCTGGGGATTGACAGGCTTCTTCAAGTAGAAGGTAACTATTCATCTTCACTCTTGCAAGAATATTTTATTGTAACCAATGGAAAGGAGTGCATGGAAGTGATAAGATGCTTCCAAAAGAACATCAATAATTAATTGGTAGATGTTTTACTGAAAACAAAGCTAATGCTTACTGCCATCCACCTTATTAATGTACAATAAATACGGATGACAGTGGCAGCTTTTAACTCTCTGCGTTACCTAAAACTAGTATGCAGGAGGATTTAGAAACATCACATTCATACATCCCATCTTCTTTGTATATTATTTATGACAGCTGGCCACAGGTTATGGCCACAGGAATAGTACCTTTTTAAAAGCAAGAATGTCCGACATTAAAATCTTATCATTCTGTATGTGGACCTTGATAGGCAAAAGAAAACAAAACAAAACAGGTTTTCCAGAGTTAGGACTAGGAGACTAATTTATGTGAACTTGAAACATTTAGCCACACTAACACAAGCAAAATAATAATTACAGAAATGCAAATCATTTTTTAACCTCCTACTACATTCTAAACAACTTAAATATTTATGAGAAGCAAACCCTATGTGTAGGGCATCTGTTGGAGTGGGACACCTTTAAACATATTTAGCTTCCTTGTTGGCTCCAAAAACCCCCAAGTGTTGCTATTCTATTGGTAGAACTCTGCCCATCTGTTTACATGGAAAATGCCTTTCTATTATTAAAACAAAGCTATTTCTCAAAAAAAGAAAAAAAAAGCAGATTTCTGTCTTGGAAGTGATTGACTTCATGGTTAAATATAATAAGTACTAAATTTTGACATCCTTTTAGAACTTAAGTCTAGAATTTCAGAAATATTAAGTGCTATTTGTTATTTGTGGGTTTTTTCTTACCTTTTGTTGGGTTTTAGCCACTACTTGGCCTTTCTATCCAGTTTTAGGAATAGTAATAGTGAAATCACAGTGTCTTGGTTAGTTGTTTTTAATCCCTCTTAACTACCCTGCCAAACCAGGTTTGAATCCAGACCATTACAGATGTCTAATGCCATGTGAGAGAGAGTAAATGAGTACATGTTTAAGATAACCTTATAATTTAGCAAACACTAGCACAGCAAAAAAAAAAAAAAAAAAAAGTCCAAAGAATCTGGAAAATGCCTTGGAATAGAGGAACAAGATCTGACTTTGACCTGACTTCTCTGTCCATATGAGGATATAAACAATTATGGAAGTTCATGCGATTAGCAGATTCTTGAATTGTGTTCCGGTTTGTTCCTCTTCAACCCAAGCAAGCAAACAAGAATCTACTTTTGGCATCCACTTGTAAACACATTTAAGATTTCACTAGAATTTATACCTCACTTCTCTGCTTGGGTTGAGGCCCTCCTAAACTGACATACTGTTGATTGCTAGTATTTAAAGAAATCAAATCTGAAACCAAAATCTAACTCACCAACAAAACCATTATTTCCATTTTTTTTTTCTTGCTCAAGGCTTGGACTTTAGTTAATAGCTGATACTTTACACACTTTATGGATACAAAAATATCTTGCTTACCCTCAACTTTAGAGTCTAAAGGAAACATTTTCTCATTGCTTATTGACAAATGTATAAAATTCCAAATATCTTCAAACGGTCATTTAATTGAAACGTAGTGCCTACGTTCTTGATAGTTAAAACTCTGAGAGCCAGAGGGGTGGGGTATTCCAGGGCACAGAAGGAGAAAGGATAACATTCAGGAGGAATGAAAGGAATACACCATTGAAAAAGCCTCTGACCAAATGGGGGAGAAAGGAGAGGGATCCACTTGAGTAGAATCCAATCCCCAGAGCCTCACACAGCAGTAGGGAGAGGAAGAATAGGAGCCACACCTTAATTTGACAGCAGAGTCAGAACTGGGTTCTGTTTCTAGAAAGGGAGGGCAGATTCAACAAAGCTGAAGGAGCTGAAGAGCGTGTGGTACCCCAGGGCTGGGGCAAAGGCGCAACTGACCTACTCTGGAGCATAGACTGAGGGACTGTAGCCTACGATGGTGGTAAAAGTAACAAATGTCTAGTTGACAAAAAAAAAAATTTTTTTTTTTTTTGAGTGGGACCAAAGGAAAAGAAATCCTAATAGTCCAACTTCGCTTTTAAACAATAATAGTCATTGAGAGGTGCCTGGGTGGCTCAGTGGGTTAAAGCCTCTACCTTCCGCAGGTCCTGATCCTGCTCAGCAGGGAGCCTGCTTCCCTTCCTCTCTCTGCCTGCTGCTCTGCCTACCTATGACCTCTGTCTGTCAAATAAGTAAATAAAATCTTAAAAAGAAACAAAAAACAAAAAACCAATAGTAGTCATCGAAACCCAAATTTGGGTAAATTTCCAGTATGATAAATGGTGATCTTTAAACATATGTCAAGATGTTAGATGAGTTCATTAGACGACTCCAATGCTGTTGAATGTGTTTCAACGAACAGTTACTCTCTGCAGACGTACTTTCCTAACAGTTTGTCGCTGAAGAACACATTGCCTGGGTGTTAGCCCTGCTCTTAATATAAATGTGAGAAAAACGCAGTGAATTTCTTGGGAACTTAAATGGAGTCTGGAAGTTACGATGATAAATTTGAGCTCTAGGATCTTTGTTAATGTTATTAATGAATTGTTTTCCTCTCTGTATTGTGACAGATGAGCTATAGGTTCCTTCTGCACCTGTGCAGATAACAACTCAATACTTGCTGAGACCCGTGCAGGGATCTAGGGCCCTGGGCCGGGCCCTGGGACTCTGGTACTCAGTCTAGGAGGTGGGCTATACAGTAACTCTCCTAAGTAGTACCTGGGGCACTTGGAGGTGCTTTATGGAGGGGCTAAGCTGAGCCTGGACCGAGGTCTGAATAGGAGACCGGCAACTGAGGCAAAGGAGGAGGCATGGGTGCTCCTGGTCTCTTCAGGGAATGATTCCACAGTGAGATGGCAAAAACCCACTCAGCAGGGTTTAGGCTTTGTTTCGTTTTTCTGTTCTTTGAGGTTTTTCTCTTTTTCCCTCTTTTCTTTATCTGTTCTAGTGATGCCTTAATTTGAAGCTGGGTTTTCAAAACTGCAAGGAAGAGGAAATTAGATCCAGAAGGCTTTTAGGCTTTGAACTAATTTGGATTTTTTTCTTTTGTATTAAGATTTCATTAGATAATCAAGATTGGAATCACCAAGTGTTAATATAAGAATGAAAAGTATAATGGAGGGTGCCTGGGTGGCTCAGTCAGTTAAGTGTCTGCCTTTGGCTCGGGTCACAATCTCAGGGTCCTGGGATCCAGCCCTGTATGAACCCTGTATCGTGCTCCCTGCTCAGTGGAGAGTCTGCTTCTCCCTCTCCCTCTGACTCTCCCTCTGCTCATGCTCTCTCTGAAATAAATAAAATCCTAAAAAAAAAAAAAAAAGTGAAAAGTATAAAGGAACATGCCAAAATAATAAACCTACTGCTTTGTTATCATAGCCTGTTATTATTAACGTGAAAGACTATTGAAACATTGTAAGTTAAAGGTACATTTTAGTTTTTTTAAAAAAATGTTAGTAACTTTAGTGAAGGAGAATTTAGATGTGGGAGTAGGGGAAGATTTATTTTTATAAGGTAATTTTTATTCTGACAAGGACTATTATTTTTAAAAGTGTTTTGTTTTTGCACCTAACATTTTTTAAGTAAACATGTTACAGTTGGAAAAGTTAAATAAGCAATATACTGAAGAGTGGATTTTTTTTAGGTATGTATTCTATTTTTCTGTTCATGATATAAAATGTGGACAAATTGAGTTATGAAAACTAAAATAATGAAGGACACTAAATGTCTTTATTTGAGATACCATGTTTGCAAACCTACAGTGGAAACTTGTACCTTTGTTAGACTTGAATTATGGCTCTGAAAAAGGCCAGGTAATTATAATCTTATTACAAAATACCAATGACAAAATTTTCTAACTGAAGCCTTTTTAGTTGGCAAATAGACAAGCAGCCTTAGCCAAAAAGGGTTTTTAACTGCAGCTTTAATGAACTTACTTTAGGGAAGTTCTCTACCCTTCTTCCTCATTCCCCATCCCTAAAATAATAAGATACTGGGAATCAGAAAGCTCATGCTTTTTCCATTCAGATCAGTTAGGAAATTACTATTTGAGTTCTGATGCTGCTGTGATTTCTCAAAAATCAGTGGGAACAAACCAATCCATATAAAATACTATGTTTTTTTGGTCTCCTTTGCAATTTTATATACAAATCAAGACAGATGAATGAACATAAATTCTCAGTTTTGTCTATTCCCTAAAAAAGTAAACTGCCCCTTTAAAAAAAATTATTCACAGCTAATAACCTTTAGGAACATGTTTTATACCACATAACTCTTTTTTAATTAAAGCAAGTGCCTTGATGCCATTCCATATAAATCAGGCTTAACCTGTGGGATGGGGATGAGTTGATGGGTTGCAGCCTGTTGTGGGAGGTGGGGGTGGGGGTTGGTTAATAGCAACTGTTTTTCTTTTGGGAGGATAAATGCATGTTTATTATGAAGGATACTATATGTGCTGAGATCTAGAGGTGTCATTTCATTTCTGATAATAAATTGTGCTAATAAAATACTACTCTGTGTCTAAATTATTTAAGTGCAACTAAGAAATGCACGTAGGTCACCAGTGAGCTTTGGAATACCATCGCTTTACATTTGGAGAGTGATTCAGTCATTGATTTTTCCCAACTATAACAAGAGGATCTGTCCTTATAGAAGGACATAATGCGTAAAGATATGCATTTCTTTCCTTTTTGCTTTGTTGTCCTGAGTGAGTACATTAATCCTTCAGGAACTCAATTTTTTCATCAATGAAGAGAGGAGCACAAGATTGCTTGAGGACCTGTCCAGTTCTCATGTTGCATGACTACTATTCTGTACCTCGTGGGAATCAGAAAACCCCAAACTGGCTCATGTTTTACTACTCCTAACTCTGAATTTTGGTAAGTGAATTTTGAGCCATCTTTTCGCCATCAGTAAGTTGAGGCTACCACCTTGTACGCAGGTGAAGGAGTTGGACTAAATGGTCTTCGAAGGGCCCTTCGAATTTTACCATCCTGTATACTCACCATGTGTGCACACAGCACGTGGGACCCGGAGCCATGTGCGGTGCCTCACACACTCATTCTCCGGCATCTCTCCAGCTACCTTGGAGGGCTCTGCTTCCCCATCTCCTTTCAGTGCTTGTGTCCTTGGCCTCTTCTCTCATTTAGCACCATTGCTTAAGCTTTGGATTTTCAGATCTGATTGAGCCTGATGAAAGTATGGCTCTTCTTGGAGAAGTAACACATTCGTATGTATACACACACACGATTTATATGGAGGCTGGTTCATGGCCCCCCATGTCATGAATACTTTGCATTATAAACTCTCTCCAGATGACTACATCCATGGCCTCAATTGATTTGTTATCTGCGTGCTGATGGCAGCCAAACATGATTTCTAGCCTTTCTAGAACACCAGCCAGCATATCTGTCTATACATAAATCTCCAGAGCTGTCCAGTAACAGCTGGATGCCCAGAGGCACCTCACATAGAATACAAACTCATCTTCTCTTCCCCTGTTAACCCATCTTGATCATGGCATGACTCAGCAACTCAGTCCAGAAACTTGGAAGATTTTAGAATATTCCTCTTCAAATCCATCTACCTGGTAAGACTCTCAAGTCAAACATCTCTTTCTTGCCCTCAGTGTTCATTTATCTTCAGGACTATGCCACAGTCTACCTAGTTAATCTATTTCTCTACAACTCAGCCTCCACACTAGTTACCGATTATTATCTTAAAAAAAAAAAAAAAAAAAAAAGACCTTTGTTACTTCCAAGTGGTTCTCCAGTGTTTTCAGAGTAAGTTCAGAATCAATGCTATAGCCAATAAGACCTTAAAAAGTTTGCCCCTGGGTGCCTGGGTAACTCACTTGTTAGGTGTCTGCCTTTGGCTCGGGTCATGATCTCAGGGTCCTGGGATTGAGCCCTCGCATTGGGCTCCCTGTTCGGCAGGAGGCCTGCTTTTCCCTCTCTCACTCCCCCTGCTAGTGTTCCCTCTCTCTGTGTGTCTTTCTCTATCAAATAAATAAGATCTTAAAAAAAAAAAAAACCCAAATTAAAAAAAGTTGCCCTTGCTTACATCTTCAGCATCTTGTCCTGCCCTAGGCCTTTATATATGCTGTTCTTTCTTCCAGGAATAGCCTCCCAGCCCCATATGTGTAAACTTTTCTACTCTTTCCAAATACTTCTTACTAAAAGTCCCTTGCTCTTGGCAACATTTCCTATTGAATTCCTCTTCTCTCATGCAGAGTCTCCTTTGGACCTCATCTCTGCATATTCTCTAAAACGGCATTTACCACTCTTATTTTTCCTTCTCCATCTCATCTGCTAACTGGACTCCCTGAGGATAGGGCTGTGTATTTCATCCTTAGAGCCTCTGTGGCCAGCAGTGCGTATCAGTTCTAAGCATGGATATGTTTGGTGGATATTTATTTCTCTAAAACTGGTTCATTTACAGAGCACCTCTGTCTTGGGTCAATTACATGGCCTGTGGTTATCAATACGTTGGAAAAAGTCTCTGGTGAAGGGATAGGTGTGTAATGCGGTTGGATTAGGTTGTCCAAGGCACAGTTGTTTCTTAGTTAGTTGCCTGAACAGGACTCACATTCTATGTCTTTTCGATCTTTTCTTGTCTTCCTTTTCAGTCTCTACCATGTCAGAGAAATTAAACATGGCTGCTTCTAAGTGTTCTGGTTGGCCAGTTGTCTCTATTGTGTAATCTCTCTCTGCCCTCTGGTGGCCAGAATATGCTCCCACATTTCACCTCAAAGAAGTATGGCCTCTGGTAGCATGAACAGTTAATAGGCAATTTTAGAATACATTGATTGAGCCTATTTGCACTTTTGCATTACAATTTATTGTCAAGATTAAATGATAAGGAGTAAAATGGTGCTTGGCAAGTAACAGGCAACAATTCTTAGCTTCCTCCCTTTTAAATCAAAGAGCCCATCTTAAGAACAGGGCAAAGAAAACTTGAGTTTTATCTAATGATCAGCCTTGGTGGTTCTGGAACACTAAACCCCAAGATCTGTTAGTGAAAGGGAGGTCTGGAAAAGGAGGTCCCTGCTTCTAGACAGTACCTGTAAAGTTTCAAATAGGGATGGGTACTAATGACATAGCATTTATAGAACTTAGTCTGTGTCAGGTATATATTTTTATCTTCATAACAGCTCAGCTGAGGTAAGTCCCTAGTTCCAGAATGCTGGCCTACAGAGAGGATTGGTCAGCTGGGGCAAACTAAATCCTCAAGTGGGGCAAGAGGCACCAGAGAATCAGGGAGAAGCCACAGAGGGCCTGATGAAGACAGGCAACTCAGAAGGGATAATATCTTCTTTTAGTTTTAGAAAACAAAAGTATCAAACAAATAAAACCTTAATGTCCCGACAGAATCAAAGGTTTGTTTAGCCAATGTAAACCAGACTGTAAACGCTCTCTCTTTTGGATATGATTTTCATCTATAGGGATCTAATTCATTATGATACATCAAATGAGTCAAGAACATGAGACTTCTTTTTTTAAACAAGTTTAAGCACATATTTACTGAATAGTACTATGTTCAAGGCACTTAAATGAAGCCTTTCATACCAAAGTTTTGTGTGTGTAAATCCTACAATGACTTTATGTGGCCGGAAATAGGCTTAACTTTATATATTGGAATTCTTCACTATCAAAGAACAGATGATAGATAACCTGGACTGGAATACTAGTTGAGGCAATGACATTCGTGGAAAAATTTGCAAATTCTTTTACAGAGGACAGCCTTACCCTATCTTCAAGTAGAATCAATGCTTCATTCAGCCTTAAAGAAAGGTGGTGTTCACCCATTAATGTATGTATCAGTTTATACACAACTGTTTATTGAAGTGCCTATGATGTGCCCAGCACAGTGCTAGGCACCATTAAGGTTACAAAGGTCCTTGCTCCCCTGGAGCTTACAGTCTACTCAAAGAGCCAAAGGACACTGATAGAAATTTAAGTGCTTAGGTAAGTGGTAGAAAGACAAAAAGCGCTAAGGAGTTGAGGGAAGGCTGGAGCAGGTGCTGAAGTCTTTAAAAAAAAGCTGGGATAAAGAGGACTCCACAGTTAGTTCCTGAAAGGCCTGCCTTGGTGGAAGGCAGGAGAGGCATTCAGGTGAAGGCACGCGAGCACACACGGGTACAGTGTGTGCTCTCCAGGACCTTATCCAGGGGCGGCACTGATGGTACTGAGCAGGCAAGCGGAAATGCAGGTTGTAACCAACTCTAGAGGGTGCTAAAACTCAACTGAATAATCCAGTCTTTTATTTATTTATTTATTTTAGGCATTTGGGAGCCACCACAGACACTTGGGCAGGGGAAATGGCATGATGTCAAGAGATTTAACATTATGTGCCAAATGCACTTCAGGGGCAGAAAGGTGAACAAAGGAATTCAAAGTTATATTAGTAATCCTGACACAAAATGACAGCAGTAAAGGTGCTGACAGTGCGTGGAACCACAGGACTTCGCCAGAAGACAGTTTTCCTCTCCTATGTGTTAAGGACTTAAAATATGTATAGTACTTTTGGTTCAAATTATACTAGTTTGCTAAAATGAAAAATATACAAAATAAGATTTCAAAAACCCATTTAAACATCTGCTGGGGTTTTTAAAAAATTGTTGTTTTGTTCAACACGGAAGCAGTCTATCATTAATCTGTTTTATATGGGTTTCAGTTAAATGATTATAGAAAGAAAAATAACTGAATTTCTATGGGTTTCTGAAATAACCACAAAATTAATCTGTACCGGGTGGGGGAACTACACTACAACACTGACAGGTACTGTATTTACCTTCTAAAAATGAAACAGACACTCATCTCGCATATTAGAAACAGATACTAGGGTTATAAAGGATATTAAAAATGCCTTCTTTATAGGAGAAAAACTTCAATATAAATCAGATTATAAATTTATTTTGTTCTAAATAACTTAAGATCAACTCTGCTCTAGCAGATGTCTCTGCAGGACAAACATAAAGGAATAAGGGTGAAGTAATTTTAGCAAAGGCAAACAGTGTGCCTTCATGTTAATCACAAAGTCCAGGCTGGATTACTCACAAGTGGAATAATCCAAATAGGGAACGATCCAAATCCTGTCACACGTGTCCTTTCTCCCACAGACTTCCCTCTCACCTTGTCTGGAAAGTGAGAGGTACACTGGGCTATATGTCCTTTCCTAGGATTTTATGATATATAAGGCCCCCACGTTGTGTCCTATCTCCTTTTTAATTCTCCTCGTATTCCCCTGTGCCCCAGCTCCCTCTGACTAATAAGCATTACAAGATGTGTTCCTACTCTAGGTGGTTCCTGCTAATTCTTTGGGCACAGACAGATGTACCTCTGCTCACTACTTGGCGAGCTGGTGCAGTGTTCAAGAGAAAAGCTAAGAAGATTCTAGAGTTACCAAATCAGCAGAAAGGAGTTAACAGATCTGGAATAAGAAGTGCTAATCCTTTTTTCCCCCTTTTCTTTTCTTTTTTGATAGTGAGTGGGAGTATTTGGATGGCCGGCTGGCTGAAAAGAGAAGTACTAGGATCCAGCTAGACCAGTGGTTCTCAAAGTAAGGATCCTGGACCACATTAGCATCAGCAGGACCTGGGAATTTGTTAGAAATGCAAATTTTGGGGCCCCATCTAATACCCACTGAATCAGAAAACTGGAGGTGGAGCCCAGCAATCTGTGTTTTAGCAAGCCTTTCAAGTGATTCTGAAGTGAGCTAACATTTGGAAACCACTAAGCTAGACTTACTGGCAAGAGTTTGGCTCCTACCCCACCGTGTGCTCGATTTTTCCTTTGGCCAAATCAGCAATTCCCAAACTTTTCTGCACATTGGAATGACCTGGGCAGTTTCACAAACTACTAATGCCTGTGACCTATAACTATAGATTGTGATTTAATTGGTCTGGGATAAGGCCTGGGCTTTAGAAATTTTTTTAAAGATGCTCAAGAGATCCTAAGGTGCAGACAACTTTTGAGACCATTTGATTAATCAAAAGATAACACACGTATTTGTCAAACTTCATTCAAGGAAGTTTCCTGATTATTTCAGAGGACTGGAATGTTGTCATTATAATATTGCTTAAAATTTAAGTTCAATAACCTATCTAAAAACTTTATTCTTATAAACTACATTTTCTAAATCAAAAGAGGCAATTAATGCCTACGTTATTTTGTTTGGAGGAGATCTGTAATTTTGGAGTCAACAAGAGTTTGTGTCACTTTCCTCATTAAATATTCATCTATTCCATTTAGCTGTCCAAAAACAGTGTCAGGAACACCTACACAAGTGGAAAGGAACTGTCTAAGTTTCTGTACATTTGAGATGGCCTCCGTGATGGTGATTTTTGGCTGCAGTGGTAAAGATACCTCCCCCTCCTCTTCGCTTCCAGCTTCATCTCTATTTTTAGCATCCTCCACGCCCTGGATGACCTCTGTGTCTATCAGCTCTGGAGCGATGATGAGATCATCATCTGCAGTGACAAAGTCCTGGAAATGTATTTCGTTGGGGACACGGGTGGCAAGAGCCACAGAGTGCCATAACTTTTCAATGGCTACCTCTGGTTCACTGGCTGCTGCTTCTGTGTCAGAATCTGTCAGTTCCGTGGGGATGATGCCTGCCTTCTGCCAGCATCTCACCACTGTGGACTGCTTGACTGACCACCATGCTGCCGCAATCATGTCGATGGCCCGCCCGATGTCCACTTTTCCTTGGTCCTCACTGCTGTGGAGCTTGAGGAGGAGCTGGGTCAGGAGGTAGCTTCGGTACCGCACTTTCATGGTGTGAATTATGCCGAGATTCAGCGGCTGCGGGACGGCAGTACAGTTAGAGGGTAGGTACCCCACTTGGATCCTTTCTAAGCGTGGCAGCATGTTGTGAGCGGAGCAGTTGTCGATCAGCAGGAGGATGCGGCGTTCCGCCCGCTTCATCCTGGCATCCACTTGCATCAGCCACTCATTAAACAGATCCTGCGTCATCCATGCCCACTGGTTGGCTCGGTAATCACAAGGGAGGGAACGGACATTCTTGAGACAGTGTGGGTTGGCTGACCTACCAACAATCAACGGTCTCATTTTTTCAGTCCCTGAAGCATTACAACAAAAGAGTGCTGTCAACCGCTGCTTTGCTTTCTTGCCGCCTCTACAATGGTCCCCTTTAGCAGCAAGCGTGTGCTGGGGAAGCAGCTGGAAAAACACTCCTGTCTCATCAGCATTAAAGATATCATCTGGGCTGTAGTCAGCAATCAGTTTTATAATTTCCCCTGCATGCCACTCGTTAACCTTATCTATTCCTAGACCATTCATTAATCTGTCACTATCCTCTCTACAGACTGCTTTCAAAGCAATTCCGTGGCGATCCCTAAATCTGTTCAGCCAACCCACACTTGCTTGAAAATTGTCATAGCCAAGCATGTTGGCCAAGTTTAGTGCTTTTTTCCGAATGACAGACCCAGTCACAAGAATGTTTTTGGCATGGATTTCTTGAAACCAAGCAAAAACAGCTTTATCAATGTCATCATAGAGAGCGTTCCTCATCCTTTTCCGCTGGGGTCCTACAGATGCCTGCCGTACCTTCTCTTCAAATTTGGTGCGATCCTTTAAAAATGTAGACAAGGTAGAAGGGGTGATACCGAATTCTTTTGCCACATCACCTTTCCTCTTTCCTGAGTCGACAGCTTCCACCACCTTCATTTTCTCCTCCAGGGAGAACTGCCGACGCTTCTTGTTCCCCTTGTTTGCCATATTCACAGAATGAGTCCTGGGCCACAATTACCAGGGCTGAGTGTGTCCCTCCTCTAGGCTTGTTTTGCCACAAGTGTAGAAAACTGAGGAGAGAGAATGTGGAGTACCTGTCAGGAACCAGAGATAATGGATTCCCTCTAAAAGGTGGGTCAGATTTTTCAAAATCCTACTAGGAAATGATAATATAAGGCCAAAGTCAAGAGAAAATAGGATTCATACTACTGACTTGTAGGGATTACTTATACAGATTCACAGAATGTTTGAAAAAAAAGAGACCTTACAGAGAATCTAGTTCACTTAAAATTTCCAAGCTTCTGTAAAAATAATGTCTGTTCTGTCTACCGTGGGAATAGATTGAAAAAAAATAGATGGTAAAAGATGTTGGCAAATAGCAGTGCACTGTATAAATTAAAGGGATTATTATCTGGCTCATTTTATAACAGAAACTGAGGCTCAGAGAAGGGGCCTATCCAAGCTCATAGACCTTGGATTTCTTGACTCAGAATTAGTGCCATTTCTGTAACTCCATAGTCCTGCTGGATATTCTATCAAAATGAGGTCTTTAAAGCTCTATCACTATTTGCCTTGGAAGGATTTTCACTGTGGGAATATGTTTCATTCATTTGGCATTCATAGGTGTTAAGTGGTAAGGATACAGTGATGAACAACACAGTCAAGGTCCCTGCCCTTAGGAAATATACAATACAGTGGAGGAAGATGAGCCAAAAGAGAACAGATACATAAGATAATTACAGAATGTGCTATGACTATGAAGGAAATAACCATGATCAGGCAGAAGCAGTTTTGGTAACTGTCTGCGAAGACATTTTATCATGAGAGTCCTCACAGGACAAGAGAAGCTGCTGTGACCTGAGGCTGTGACTGCCCCTTTGCAAGGGCTGACTCCTACCACCACCTCCACACATTTATCTATCCATTCTTGGCATCCTCTATGTGCTAAGCACTATGCTCAATACCAGCCATCCAGAGACGGATGGAGCATAGTGCCCACCATTCAGAAGCCTATCAGGAAAAAAAAAAAGAAGCCTATCAGGGAAGCCGGGAAGACAAACACTAAAGTGCATTAAAACTATAAAAGAGGTTACAGAGTACTGTGAACTAGAATAGAGCAGTGGAGATGATCAACTGGGTGGGACATGAAAGGGCAGTGCACTTCAAAGAGGAAACAATATTGATGTTGGGACTTCAAGTACAAACAACTAGAAGTTCATGAGATAGAAGGAAATATGTGCAAAGGCAATCAAGTACTATAGAAAACAAGGCAGTATGGCCAGGAAAAAAAGTCTTTGGAGAAGAGAACAAGAGCCAAATCATAAAATTTTAGCTTGGTCCTGGGACAGTAAGAGGCCACAGAGGTCTGTTTATTTGAATGATGTGATCAGGTTTGCACTTCAGAAGGAGTCCTTTGGTTGCAAAGTGGAGAACCTAAAGGGTAAAATCCATTTTCCTAAGAGGTGGCCCTAAATCTGAAGATAAAAGGAAGCTAGCCTTGTAGGCCACAGACAGCTGGGATATGTTAATTTGAATGCAAAGAGAAGCTATTGAAGGATTTTAATCGAGGAGAAAGATGACTGCTATGTAAAGAATGGAATTAAAGGGTGTCAGGGAGATAGCAGGCGACTAGTTAGGAGGCTGCTGCAGGAGTCCAGATGTGAGATAATGGTGGCTTGGATTAGAGTTACAGTGGATGTGGTAAGAAGTAGCCAGTTTGGGCGATATTTTTGCAGATCTTGCTGATGGACTGGATATCAGGTGTGGGAAGGTTTAAGGATAAATCCTAGATTTCTGGCTGGAGCAGTGAGCAACCCAATGTATGGTTGTGCCATTTAGTGAGAGGAGAACCAACTGAGGAGATGGAAACCAATTACTGAAGATCTACTTCATAAACTTAATTTGTTCCTTTACATCACATGGCAGGACTTGGATGCAAATCCAAGGAGACTCAGAACGAAGCAGTGTTCTGAACACTACAGAGTACTATATACCCTGTTCCGGGAACTACCAGTATCGAGAGGCGACGTAGAAAGAGAAAGAAGTAAGAGACAAGCCAAAGTCTTTTAGGTCAAGCTAAGCTTGTATTTTATTCTAAGCGAATGAAAAGACACTAGAAGGTTTTAAGCAGGGAGCGACTGGATCAGTTACAGTGCAAAAAGATCAATCTGCCTGTTGTGTGGAGAAACGACTGCAGAGCGACAAGAGAGGAGGTGGGAAAAAACGCCATCAGTCCAGGAGGAGATACTGGTGACGACGAGGTTGGTGACAGTGGCACATAGAGAAAAGTACGCAGATTGGAAAAATACATTTGCAAGATAGTGAGGGTCGTGCAAGGACTTGTACAAATGTGGGACGATCTGTGACACTGGCGGGAAAAGGGCATACTATTCTTGTCCGACTCCAGAGCCTCTCCACTTGGGTCATTCGGCTCCGGTTGAATCACTCCAGAACTCACTAGCATAACTGTGTGTGGGACGACGGGAAGGACCGACTGGGTGAGGAGGACGGCTTGATGCGGCACCAAAAAGAACCCTGCGCTGAACGAGCGGGGACAGACTGGACAGGGCTGGAGTCTGGCCTTGAACACTGTGCTGAGAGGGTGGTGCTGGGGCTCCCCAGGGCCCGACGTGGCTTTGAGAGGTGAGGCGGGGTCTCGACCTCTTACGCTCGGCACAGCCCCGCCCCAGTTACCTGAGCGCCCTACGGCAATGCCCCGGGGCTAAGCGGCCCGGGCGTCCCACAGCGGGCGGCCGCAGCTTCCTCCTCCTCCCGGAACCTCTAGCCGGAAACAGTCCGTCCGCCTTATCAGCCCCCTCTAAACATCTAAGCAGTTCCTATGGGCCCGCCCCTCGACTAGGGCTGGACTGTTGCGCATGCGCAAAAGGACGCACGCAGTCACGCGCAGCCGGCCGCTTCCGGTGCGCCGCGAGGGCTGCCGGGAAGGGTCTCCCTGGCGATCTGAGGTGTGCTGCTGCTGCCGCTGCCGCCGCCGAACCGGTGCTGCGGCGACGCTCGTGTCCCTGCTGTCTTCCTCGGGCTCCCCGGGGCTTGACCCCCGGGGCCCTCGGCAGGCGTGGGTGAAGAGCCTGCGGAGCGAGCCTGTGCTCCCATACCCGCTCTCCACGACCCTATATCGCGACTCCGAGAAGGGGGAGCGAGAGGAGCTGTCGCGACTCCGCGCCGTGTGTCGCCGGGCGGGGCCGCGGGGCCGGGGCTCCTCCAGCCCCCGGGATGCGCGCGCGAGCCCTCGCCTCCACTTCCTTGTTGCCGCTGTCACGACTGGAGCCGCCTCTCGCCGACAGCGGGGAGCGCGACTGCGCCGGCCAGCCCCCTCGTCGAGCCCCAGGGCCGGGCGCCTCCGGGAATGTGAGCCGCGCGGCTTGCACGCTCCTCAGGGTAAGTCCCGCCCTCGAGCGCCTCGCTGCACTGTGCCGCGGAAATGCTGGGCGACCTCGAGCCGGATGCTGCGGCTCTCTGAGCCCTGTTGTCCCTTCCACAGAGTAGGACCAGTAAGCCTTATTAGTCTTCTGCTGCCGCATTCGGTACGTTTGGGACATCTGAAACCGAGAGGGAAAGGAACTAGCCCGAAGACAAGCCGTGACCCCTAGACAAACTGTCAAAGGCCATCACCCGAGGTTTTGAGGCGCATCTGATGGAACAGTGAAAGTGTCTCAAATTTCAACTACTGCCCTTAGTCCTGTTTTACAGAAGAGAAAACTGAGGCTTAGAATAAGTAGGCTACTCAAGGTCATAGAGCTCTGTGCGGGTGCTATAAAAATGTGTAACTTAGTCGTGATTTTTTTGCTTTCCACAGACCTTGGTTTTTACCTTTATATTATTCTGCCTTTTTGGGGGGGGGGCATTGCTGAACTGAGGCCTAGGGTCTGAAAATAATCTTAGACTCAGGCTTAAAATGGGGGTAGTCAAACAAGCAAAAAACAAGCTAGTCTCTTCCTGCCTCCACCCCAAGGTGGTTGTAATGGGTCTGCTTCCTAAATTGTTTTGCTCTGGGTGCTAGAATTCTACATGTCATTTTTTTTACAGATGCTCTCCTGCAGTTACTGCTTATCTGCAACACTCTCAAGGGCTAAGAAGTCAATTATTAAGGGCAAAATAAATAAATAAATAAATAAAGCATAGTAGCCACATAGTCTTGATTTGAATTCTAGCTACCCTTACCCTGTGAAGGCACTGGCCTATTAATTACCTAACCAAGTTGTGGATTATGTTCTCTTCTTGGGTTGCACTGAGACAGGATGCAGGGTTTATTTGTTTTAATGGGAAGAGAAATCATTAGAGATGACAACAAGAAAGAACCTTAGGAATAGTGTGTTTTTAACTGGAGACTATCTTTGAAATTATAGGGGACATGTCGCTTGTCTACATTTTCTAGGGGAGGGTTTTTAGCTTTTACAACATTCTCAAAAGGTATTCTTGCGTCCCCCAGACTTAGGAGCTACTGATTTCAGCCTTTTCCTCTCACGGGAGGAACAATTGAAATTCAGGGTGTAGTATAGACTTGTCTGAGATCACATGGTTGGAGTTGAGCCTTGGAGGCAGGCCTCCTTGCTTAACAAGCAGTGCTCTTTTTCTCATTACACTTTAACCAGATACCTAATAATTTGTAGAGTGAGGTTTAAATGAGATGTGAGTGGGTTTATAATACACAGATCTGCTCTGTATTTACTGCTACTCCGTCTTCCCAGAATCCCAAGTTCTTTTCCGACAGATTTTCAAGAGCAAACACAGTATATCATTTCTGTCTAATTAAATTGAAGTGGTTTCTGGAACCTTTCTTCCTCCAAGGATTGAGTCTTTTGGGTAAAACTCCCAACTGAGAACGTGGCCACAAATAGGCTAACTCTTATTGAACTAGTCATTCAGGTTTTTTAATGCCTTCCTTTTCTAGGAAAAGCTGTTCATTTTCTATTTCTTAGGCCAGGGAGCTAATGTTTGTCAGATTACTGTTTAGACCTAAGCTGTCTAGTACTATAGTCACTAACCATATGTGGCTAATTTAAATTAGTTACAATTAAAACAAAATTTGGTTCCTCTGTCACAGTAGCCATATTTCAGGTGCTTGATAGCCATATTGGAGAGTGCAGATATAGAACATTTCCATCATTGCAGAAAGGTCATTGAACAGTGCTGGTTTAGAGGGTTGTTAGTGGAAATGGGGAGAGTGTCATATAAAAAAAAAGTCTGCTTTTTGAATGAAAAAAAAATCTTTCAAGTACCTGTTTGGGTGTGGTGGCCTTGGGCAGATCATGAAGCACTTCAGCCATAGATCTTTCATCTTTACTCATGAGCCCTGTCTTTTGTGTAGCACCTGGGCATTCTCAAATAGAGTTATATCTGTGGTATCCTTTGAGCCTTATGCTATAAATCTGTAGTAAGGTGGGTGAGACACCTGTCTTTTTTTTTTTAAAGATTTTTATTTATTTGACAGAGATCACAATTAGGCAGAGAGGCAGGCAGAAAGAGAGGAGGGAAGCAGGCTCCCTGCTGAGCAGAGATCCCAATGCCAGGCTCAATCCCAGGACCCTGAGATTATGACCTAAGCTGAAGGACACCTGTCTTTTTATATGTGAAAAAATTTGAACCTGAAGTAGCTAAAGGATCTGCTCAAAGTCACAGAAACTGGCAGGGTGTAAAGAATCTCTTACATATAAAGTATTTACTGCATGTCTGAATGAATACCTGAATGAGTGAATGAAGCAGTTTGCTTAAGGTAATGAAACATGAGAGAAGGTCTGGAACCTCTGACCACTGGCCAGATTTAGTCTTTTCACCTTTTACCGTATGAAATTGTTATAATGTGGGTCTAATCTTTGAGTTGATGAATAACTATATCCCAGAGTGAATATAAGCAAATGAGCTGTCAAAGCTAGTGGTCCTAAATTTGCTGGGTCAGAGGAATCACCTGGGGCACTTGTTAAGCATACAGATTTCCATACCCTCTGGAGATTCTGATTCAGAAGAGCTGAGGTGGAACCCTGGGATCTGTATGTTTATCAAGTATGCCCAGTGCTTCTTAGGATCTGCTGAGTTTGGGAAATGACTGAACCTTGAGGCCCTGGCAGAGATAGGAGATCGTTGGATCAAGTGGCTACTGTCCTCTTTAGGAAAATAGATTCTTGAAACCTGTTTGTGTTTGACTTTCCTCTAGCCATGGATGCATCATATGATGGTACTGAGGTAACTGTCGTGATGGAGGAAATTGAGGAAGCCTACTGTTATACCTCCCCTGGGCCACCCAAGAAGAAGAAAAAGTATAAAATACATGGAGAAAAGGCCAAGAAACCCAGGTTAGCCAACACCTTTTGGTAGCTAGCATTTATAAACACAAGCTGCTTGGAGAGCTGTGTTGAGGAAGACTTTAGGCTGCCGGCTGCATCCAGACTCATTGAGAGTGCCATATCCGTTGTTGAAGTCTCTGGATGGGCAGTGTGTTGTGGGGTGAGGGAGATGGGGAATAGGAAGTTGTGGATTGATACCAGCAGTTGCTATTCCTGGCCGGATCTTGATCATGTTTTCATGCTGTCACTGGAAATTGTACCATACAAATGGTGGAAGCTATGTACAAATGAAATAATGTTATTTATTATTAACATTATCGATGTTTAAGCATTTAAAATAGGAAATTCATAAAAATATAGAATTGTAATAGATCAATAATAACTATAAAGATTATCCATGCTATAGCTCTAATCTCGCTCTTAACTGAATACTCTAAAACTTCTTGCTGAAGTTACCACTTTTGGGTTACTTTGGTAGTTAATTTACTTCCTTTCTCAGCCCTGGGGAAGTGCTGTTGGCCAGTGAGATGACCAGAGGCTCTATGGAGAAGTAAAGCATGTGGGTGATAACCAGACTGTGATTAGGCCCCTAAGTAACCTTTCCCCAAGAGTGGGATGGCAGTGTACTTGTTTATCTTTGCTCATACTTGCCTATAGAGCCGATCATTCCTACAGAAAAACTGGTCCAAGGAAAAGTAAGTCAGATAGGCTTTTGCTTCCAGGTTTCTGGAGGGAGAATCCTCCTGTACACAGATGGGGCTGTTATTTATGTATTCATTTATTTCTTTTTAAAAGATTTTTTTAAAGATTTTATTTGAGAGAGAATGTGTATGTGAGAGAGAGAGAGAGATCACAAGCTGGGGGGAGGTGGGGAGGGGGAAGCAGACTCCTGCTGAGCAGGGAGTGGGTTGTGGGACTCATCAGGCACAGACGCTTAACTGCTTAACCAGATGCTTAACTGCTTAACTGAACCACCTAGGTGCCCTGGGCTATTTAAATGTTTGTTTGCTTCAGTCCCTATTTAGATAAATGCTTTGAAATGAAAAGCTAGGTTTTTGCCTCTTCACTCGAAAACCCTGACACTTCACTGGTTGAATGAGGGAAGACCTTAAGTTATTCCTTCCTTTAGGTCGGCTTACCTTCTATACTATTACGACATCTACTTGAAAGTGCAGCAGGAACTCCCCCACCTCCCTCAGTCTGAGATCAATAAGAAGATTAGTGAAAGTTGGAGGCTCCTCAGCGTGGCGGAGAGGAGTTACTACCTGGAGAAAGCCAAACTAGAGAAAGAAGGTTTGGATCCTGTAAGTAATTTTTTTCCCCAACAAATTTCTCCTTTTGGTCAGTGGTGAAGGCCCTGGGAAGAGCCCATCCTGTTCTCTTTTTTTCTTCTTTTCTCTTCTTGGAAAAACTTTGAGTTGAGTCCGTTTTATCTTCCTTAATTTAGTAGTTTATAAGGCATTTTTCCTGCACACCATCAGTTTTCACCTTATTAATTGAAAGTAATGAATATGTGTTATATTGATTGCTGTCAGTTATAATCAGCAGTTAGGCTGGTGAGTGTGGAAGTAGATAAAGCTGCTTTGTATAATGTCACATTCTTCTTCTTTTTTTTTTTTTTAAAGATTTTATTTATTTACTTGACAGACAGAGATCACAAGTAGGCAGAGAAGCAGGCAGAGAGAGAGGAGGAAGCAGGCTCCCCGCCGAGCAGAGAGCCTGATGCGGGGCTCCATCCCAGGACCCTGGGATCATGACCTGAGCTGAAGGCAGAGGCTTTAACCCACTGAGCCACCCAGGCGCCCCTGTCACATTCTTCTATTAACACTGGTGGTTGTGCACTATGCCAGAAGCAGAAGATGATGGAGGAGACAGGCCTGAATTAAAGAATGCCTAAGGATGTGTTCTAGATTGTGTCTGTCAGCCATTTTGTATTTCTAGTTCACAATAACAGAACACTGACAATTGTTAATACTGCTGGTTTTTTATTAAACTGAAATTGCTGCAAGAAAAATAACCTTGTTGTTGCAGGGTTAACCTTAACTCCTTTTTTCAATTGAAAGATTGTCTCTGATTTCTTCTTTGATAATGTAGAGCAAAGGTTTTTCAGGAATGCAACAGCTATGTTAGAGCAGAGGAGGTTGTGTTTTCCTAGTGGAGGCTGTCTACCACTGCCATTTAGATTATTTTGCTTAGTGGCTTGGCATTTCTCTTTCTGGAAGAGTTTTGTGTTATCTAAGTTCTTCGAGATACCCGTCTGTACCCCCTCCTTTTAAAATTTTTTAAAAGGATATTTATTTGTCAGAGAACACAAGCAAAGGGAGCAGCAGGCAGAGGGAGAAGCAGGCATCTTGCTGAGCAAGGAGCCCAATACAGGACCGCATCCCAGGTCTAGGATCATGACCTTAGCCAAAGGCAGATGCTTAACTGATAGCAACCCAGGCATCCCTGTACCCCTCCTTTAGATGATTTGTTTATAAACTGAATCTGGGAGACAGTTCCTGTGGGGAAGGGGAAGTGGAGTCTAGGAAAAGGATATATTCCCTGTGGTTTCCCCATCAATAAAGTCAGCAACCTTTTTACCCCGATAGAGGAAAATTCTTCCTATTCCCAGAGTGATAATGGTTTTTAAAGCTACACACTAATGTAGGCCCTTATTAAGTCTTTTAAAACATTTTTTTAAAGATTTTATTTATTTATTTGACAGAGAGAGAGAGAGAGATCACAAGTAGGCAGAGAGGCAGGAAGAAGGGGGAGGAGCAGGTTCCCTGCTGAGCAGAAAGCCTGATGCAGGACTCAATCCCAGGACCCTGAGATCATGACTTGAGCCGAAAGCAGAGGCTTAACCTACTGAGGCACCCAGGCGCCTCAAAACATTTTTTAAATAAATCATCTGCAATGATTTTTTCTTATCCATGTGGGGACTTTATATCTGCCATCCTCTCTAGAACTACTATCAAGAACATGAATTGATTAGCTCTGATACTAACTAGCTGTGACCCTGGAAGAATCACTTAACCTTTGAGTCTTGGTTTCCTCATTTGTAAAGTGGGAAATAATACTATCTACTCACAGCGTTTAGCGCTTAAAATAGATAATATAAGCTCTTAGCTGAGTCCTTGACATATACTGCCTTGGTCAGTGAATACCACTCTTCAGTAAGTTAAGTGTCCAGGGGCCACATGATAAGAAAAGGTGGTATTTAAGAGCATGAGTTATCTGAATGTGCCAAGACTTAGTAAGACTTTGGGTGCTTTGACCTCTCTGAGATTGCCTGGTGTGAAGGTGAGACCCTCCTGTCTTCATACTTCGGGAGCCTGTCAGAGACCTTGTGGCAGCCTGCCTTCTCGGCAGCCCTTCCAGTCTCTTGCCACGTAGCAAGGCCCATAGTTCCATTGTCATTCAGGTTGCCCTGGTGTCTAGGTGCCTGGATTTGTTGATTAAGTCCAGATCATTCTATGCATTTACTACCACTCAATCTTGTTCTAACCTGTCTGCTTCAAAGGGTGATTTGAGAATGTTATTTCTCCATTATCTCTCCAGTAAAGGCTCCATAAAGGATTTGGCCTGTCCGCTTTTATGTTTCATCTGAGTGCTGCTTTCAGCTTTCATCTGAGTGCTTCCTTTGTACCTTAAGTAGTCTCATCGACTTCTTGCTTTTGATGTATTTAAGGATCTTTTTGTAATGGACTTAGTGTTCCTTTTAAAAGATGCATCTGAAATTATTTCCTTTTAATTTCAGCTCTCACTTTAACTGTTGACTTTGAACTTTTCTGTTTTTCTTATTAGGTAACTTGCAGTTTAATTTGAAAAAATAAAGCAAAAGTACCCTTTTCTTGGCCATGAACCGTTTTGCTTTTAGTACCTGGTTTCCTTGCTCTTTAGAAGACCTGGTTTGGAGTCTTTACTACTTAATAATTTTGTGTTTGGGGGAAGTTTACCTCCCCGAGCTTCAATAGGAACAATAATAGTACTCAGCTTAATAGTGTTGTTAATGATAAGGTCAGGAAGGTATTTTCTGAATGTTAATTTACTAGTTAGTGTTAATATTTATATCCCCCCTCTGCTGCCCCCAGTATATACAGGTTCTGTCAGATATTCCCATGCATACATACTTACTTTCTTGTGAAGTGATCTGTTCATCCTCTGTTTTATAAGTCTGGGAGAGAAACCAGTATTATCAGAATTCTTGCTTGCTGCCTTGAGTTCCAGTTTGGCCTGTTGACTTGTATTTTATGCCTTTTGGGGTTTTATTGAACATTATACTTTCTGGTTTTTAAGTCTTTGGCTACTTTGGAATCCTAATGTTTCAGAGCTGGAAAGGAACTCGTAAATAGCTAAATTCAAATGGAGCAGCAAGACCCAAAAATTGAAAAGTATTTGCTCAAGACTGCAGATCTGAGATTCCAGCTTACCGTTTCAAATGCCAAGATCAGTGTCCTTTCCAGAGTCTGATCCCTGTTACCTGTCTCCTGTGTGACTGAGCAAGTAAGCTACTTGGGCTAAAGTGTGATTCAGAGGAGGACGACATTGCTGTTGACAGAGGCTGACCCTCTTGAAATCTTAGGTCAAGAGAGGAGTTTTTGTGGTCCCTTTTGCAGAAAACAATCCAAAAAATGAAAAAAAATTACAGACATATGTGCATGTGGTCTCACACCATTTCTCTCTGCTTACTTCCCCCTCCCTGGCTTCCTGGTCCTCAGAACTCCAAGCTTTCTGCACTGACTGCTGTGGTTCCGGACATCCCAGGTTTCCGCAAGATCCTCCCCCGCTCAGATTACATCATCATCCCCAAGAGCAGCCTGCAGGAAGACCGCAGTTGCCCTCAGCTAGAGCTTTGTGTGGCCCAGAACCAGGTGTCCCCTAAAGGACCATCACTTGTGTCCAGCAGTGCCCCGGAGGCAGTGCCTAGCCATGCAGGCATGGCAGAGCAGTGCCTGGCTGTGGAGTCCCTAGCTGAGGACGTGGGAGCCCTTTCCCAGCCGGGTGCCGTGCAAGAGATCGCCACTTCAGAGATCCTCAGCCAGGATGTGCTCCTGGAGGAGGCTTCCCTGGAGGTAGGGGAGAGCCACCAACCGTACCAGACAAGCCTGGTAATTGAAGAGACCTTAGTGAACGGCTCACCAGACCTCCCTACTGGAAGCCTGGCTATGCCCCACGCCCAGGTTGGGGAGAGCATGTCAGTGGTAACTGTCATGAGGGTAAGTGACTTTGGTACTTATGTCTCTTTTACTTCATCTGGAGTTACTACAAAGGTAGCTAGTGCCATGCAGTGGTAATTAAGAGTGCTGGTGTGGACTTCTAGTAGGACTACAGTTCTCTTGAACCTTTTTCCCTTGGGCTTGCTTACTTTAAAGTTCTCTTCAGTTTCTTAGGCCCTCTTACCAACTCCTTTTGCCCAGCACGGCCAGGACTTTCTTCACCTAAGAGAGTACATGAGGTGCAGTAACAGCATTTCAATGATACGGGTTATCCATGAATCAAAGCTAGAGTCTCTCAAGCTGTTAGGATTTTATGTTCCCTGAAGATTGTCTCCAAACACAATGGCACCTTAAACTGTTTAGGAGAATTTTCAAATGGTCTTCCTGGGTGCAGAGTGGGTAGGAAAAAGGAAGCTCTCTTCAAGGCCAGGCTGATAGTCTTTCCAGTGGCATAAGTTCAGCTATGCCCAGTTGAGGGGAAGAGCAGTCTCAGTGATCCCACAGCCTGGTCCCCCTGGAAGATCGGGAGCTACCACCATGCCCTCTGTTACCCTGGGTAATGTGGCATCCTCAGAGTAGGACTTCTGCTCAGGCCAAGAGGAATGTAGGATGGCCTGGATGTTAGAGCAGGTAGCTCCTTGGAAAGGAATCTGTGGTAGCCCTAAGTCCATTTTATTGTTTGTTGCCTCAGGACTGTTTATGATAATGAAGCATGCCGCCTGCCTGCTTAAGGCAGATCAATACGGTGTCAGCACTTGACAGGGTCAGAACAGTTGGGTTCTTTCACTAACCGCTTATGTGATCTTAGGAGTCCTAAGTCTCTTAGGACCTCAGTTTTCTTATTTGTAAAATGAGGATAGCACATTCTTTGTGGTAAAAGTTTTCTGTATCTTTTTTTCTTGTAAGTTTTGAGATAATTGTAGACTTATTTTTTTGGATAAGCACACTGTCTTGGTTATTGGACTTGATCCGTCTTTCAGTGTTTGTTGTGGGTGGCCCTGGGTATTCTTCATTCCATCTCAGTAAAACTGTCCTTCTCTCTGTGTGCCCACAGGATTCCAGCGAGAGTAGCTCTTCTGCGCCAGCCACACAGTTCATCATGTTGCCTCTTCCTGCCTACTCAGTCGTGGAGAACCCCACTTCCATCAAACTGGTCAGTGTGTGGGGAGTTGATGGAGATAGGGCTCCAAAAGAATTCTCTTCCAGGTAGTTTTCAAAGTCTGATAACATTAAGACAGTAGGACTGGCAAAGGCCTCAAATTACCTGCTCCAGGTACACTTTACTGGGGATAGGGGTGGTGGGAGGTTCAGTGAAGGGAGCTCTGCAGGCTCCTTAAACTCCTCAAGGTACATACAAACTTTTCTCTTTTTTTTATTTTATTTAATTAATTTATTTATTTGTCAGAGAGAGAGAGGGAGAGAGAGCGAGCACAGACAGAATGGCAGGCAGAGGCAGAGGGAGAAGCAGGCTCCCTGCCAAGCAAGGAGCCCGATGTGGGACTCGATCCCAGGACGCTGGGATCATGACCTGAGCCGAAGGCAGCTGCTTAACCAACTGAGCCACCCAGGCGTCCCCAAACTTTTCTCTTTAAGAGTATTTACCTAGGATAGGTTCAGTGCCTCTTATAAAATTTTCAGAAGCATACATGATTTAGAAAAATTGAGGGCCATTGGTCTGATTCAATCTTACTATCATACAGATTACAAAAAAAGCCTAGAGAAGAGAAAGGACTTGTTCTCTGTATCATTCAAAGCCACTGGGCTGCAAAACAAGCCAGAACTAGGACCCTGGTCTTTTGATTCTCAGTTAATGTTTTTTTTTTTTCATCACATACTGTAGCATTGGGGCTGAGATTTATTATCCCTAAATATTTCATGTTTTTTTTTCATGATCCAAGCTGATGGCAGAGGCCCATCCCACTGAGCCACCCAGGTGCCCCCAAAACTTTTTTCAATACCCGATTTTTCAGTAGTAATATATAATAACAGTTAATTTTTTTGCATATTAAACTTCTGTTCTGCAACTTTGTTAAACTCGTGTTCTGGTGGCCTTTTTTTAGTCTCTGTTGCATTTTCTACATTGTTGATCATATTGTCTTTGGATAAAGATAGTTTTATTTCTTTTCTGATTTGGATTCCTTATTTTTTGCTACACTATCTGGGACCTCCAATACCATATTGATTAGAAATGGTGAGAGCAGATATCTTTGTCTTGTTCCTCATCTTAGGAGGAAAGCATTCAGTCTTTCACCATTAGGTATAATATTAGCTATAGGTTTTTTGTAGATGCCCTCTTCAAGTTTGGGAAGTTCTCGCATATTCCTAATTTGTTGGGAGCTTTTATCAGGAATGGATGTTGGATTTTGTCAGATGTTTTTCCTGGGTCTCTTGAGATGGTTGTAGGAATTTTCTTTTTTAGTTGTTAATGTGGTTAATTTCGTTGTTTTTCAAATGTTAAACCAATCCTGCCTTCTTTGAATAAACCCCACTTGGCAATCATGTATTACCTTCTAGTATATTGTTGGATTTGATTTGCTGAAACTTTGCTCAGGAATTTTGTGTCTATATTCATGAGGATGTTGGTCTTTAATTTTCTTGTATAGTGTTTGTCTGGTTTTAGTATCAGGGTAATGTTTACCAAAGAGAGTTAGGACATACTTTTTCCTCTTCATTTTTCAGGAAGAGTTTGTGTGGTAGTGGTATTGGTATTATTTCTTCCTTAAATGTTTGGTAATTGCCAATAAGTCAGTCTGGGCCTGGAGATTTCTTTGTGGGAAGATTTTTAATCTCAAGTCCAGTTTTTAAAATATGCATAGGACTATTTAGATTATTTTTAAATAATTTTAGATTATTTAGATGTAGATTATCTATTTTTGAGTGAGCTTTGGTAATTCGTCTTTCAGGGAATTTGTCCATCTCATCTAAATTGTCAAATTTATTGACATAAAATTGTTCAAAACACTACTCTTTTTAAAAACTGTGGTATAATATGCATAACATAAAACTTATGAATTTAACCATTTTTTAAGGGTACAATTCAGGGTCATTAAGTATATTCACAGTGTTGTGGAATCATCGCCAGTATCTATTTCCAGAAGTTTTTGTTACCCAGACAGAATCTTGGGCCCATTAAACAATAATTCTACATTCTTCCCTCCCCCAGCCCCTGGTAACCTTTGTTTTACTTTCTATCTCTGAATTTGCATATTATAGGTACCTCACATAAAGGGAATCATGCATATATTGTCCTTATGGTCTCATTTTTTCACTTAGTATGTTTTCATGGTTCACCTATCTTGTACCATATATCAGAAATTCATTTCTTTATGGCTGAATAATATTCCATTGTGTGTATATCCTACATTTTGTTTATCCATTCACAGACAGTGATGGACATGTAGTTTGTTTTACCTTTGGGCCCTTGTGAGAATACTGGGGCTATGAACTTTAGTGGAGACATGTCTGTTTGAGCCCCTGATTTCAGTTTTTTGGGGAATATACCTAGGAGTGGAATTGCTAGATCATATGGCAATTCTGTTTAAAGTTCCTGAGGAATGCTTATCCTTTAGTATCTGTAGACTGTAGTGATTTTACCTATCTCATCACTGATAATGGTAATTTGGGTCTCTTGTTTTTCCTGATAAGCCTGGCTAGAGGTTATCAATTGTATTGACCTTTGAAAAATCAGCTTTTGGTTTCATTGATTTTCTCTTTTTTCTTTGTTGGATTTCACTGATATTTGCCCAGATCTTTATTATCTTTTTTTAAGCTTACGTTGACTTAATTTATTCTTTCCTAGTTTCTTAAGATAGAAGCTGAGGTTATTGATTTGAAACCTTTTTTTTCCTGTTATAGCTGCTTAGTGCTATGCATTTCCCTCTAAGCACTACTTTGGTGGCATCCCACAATTTTTTTTTTAATATATTTATTTATTTGACAGCAGGAGGGATTACAATTAGGAAGAGAGGCAGACAGAGAGAGGAGGAAAGCAGGCTCCCCGCTGGGCAGGAAGCCTGATACGGGGCTCGATCCCAGAACCCTGAGATCATGACCCGAGCTGAAGGCAGAGGCTTAACCCACTGAGCCACCCAGGTGCCCTCCACAAATTTTGATATGGTATATTTTTATTGTCATTTTGTTCAGAATACTTTCTGATTTATTCTTTGACCCATTAGTTATTTAAAAGTACATTATTTGCTTTCCAAATGTTTGGGATTTTCCAGATATCTTCCTTTTACTGACTTCTGATTTAATTCCATTATAGTCAGAACTTTGTAGTTTATAAGACTTACTTCCTTTTAAATTCATTGAAACTTATTTTATGGCCCAAAATATGGTTTGTCTTGATAAATGTTCTGTGTGCACTTGAAAAGAATGTGTCTTCTGTTGAGTTGGAGTGTTCTATACATGTCAGGTTAGGTCAGGTTGATTGATAGTGGTCAACTCTTTTATATCCTGACTGATTTTCTGTCTGCTTGTTCTGTCAGTTATTGAGAGACGGTATCCACCTGTCACTGTAAATACTATTTATCTGTATCTTATTTCTTTTTTTTTTTTTTTTAGTTTTTATGTCCTGTGTTTTGACTCTTGTTATGAAGTACTTAAACATTTAAGAGAGTTATGTCTTTTTTTTTTTTTAAGATTTTATTTATTTATTTGAGAGAGCAGGGGCTAGATGGAAAGGGAGAAGCAGACTCCCCATTGGGCAGAGAGCCAACACACAGGATCCTGAGATCATGACCTGAGCTGAATGAAGGCAGATGCTTAACCATTTGAGCCACCCAGGCATCCCAGGATTGTTATGTCTTCTTGATGAATTGACCCCTTCATCATTATGAAATGACCTTCTTTATCTCTGGCAGTATTGTCTGCTATGAAGTTTACTTTGATATCGAGCTTTCTTTTGATTATTATTAGGAAGGTAAATCTTTTTCCAGCATTTTACTTTCAATCTATTTATCTTTATATGTAGGGTACTTTTTTAATAGGCAATATATAGTTTGGATCTAACAGCAAGACCTGAAAATCTCTATTTTTTTAATTGCAGTATTGAGGCCATATACATTTAATGTATGAACATATAGTTAGGTTTAAATCTGTCATTTTACTCTTTGTTTTCTGTTTTGTTTTGCTTTCTTTTGAACTGAATATTTCTTATGAATCCATTTTATCTCTTACTGGCTTATTAGCTATTTGTTTTAGTTTTTGTGGTGCTTTCTTGAGGATTAATAGTGTACATCTTTACCTTATCACAGTCTATCTTGAAAACCTGTGGATAAGCAATCTATTTTTAGATGAGAAAGTAGTTATATCTTCAACAAGAACAGCCACTGCAACCTAATTCATGGTGAAATTACAGGTTTCTCCTGAGCCTTTGCTGTCCTGGAAATTATTATTCTTTCATGATTAAATAAGTGTCAGCCAGACTCTTCCAGAAAGCTTTTATAAATAATACTTAAGAATGAAAAAAATCAGCCTCGAACACTAGCATTTTTTTCCTTAAGTTATTTCTATAAACTGCTGTTTAGGTTCGTGGTAATTTATTTATAGTCGTGACCTAACTTAAATTTTTACTCTGCTTTCTGGTGGCGTTCAGAATGAATATTCTGTATAAAGCCACAGTCTGAGCAAAGAGGAGAGATGTTTTATATCCCAGTAATAATAGTTTCTCACAAACCTGTAGAATCATTTACAAGTTACTAAGTGACGTTTTTCCTTATTTCTTACCTCATTGGCTCTTTAGGGTATAGGAAGGGTGGGTGATTTTCCAGAGATGAAACCCAGGGCCCAAGAGCTAAAGTGACTTAACTCCAGGTCACCCAATGTATTAGTGCTAGAGTTGGAACTCAAAGCCCAGTCTCTTCTGGGTGCCATACCACCCACCCTCATCCTTGACTTGCTACCACTAATACGAACCCCTTTTCCCTAGGTGTTCTGGCAGAAGGAACCTAGTAGCAGCTTGGTGTTTCCTCAAGGGAGCTTTTTGCTTTTTGGCCAGTCTTGGGGAGGTGGGATTAATATCTTAGTAAACACCCATAAGGGACAGAACAAATCTGACAGGGAAATGTTTTCTTTGCAGCGTTAGTCAAGAAATGGAGCATGGCTAATTTCTATTTGCAGCTGAAATGTAATAACCCGTTGTAAACATTCTATTCAAAGGGAAGTCACTGTAATCATTTTGTTCAAAGGGAAGTCAGGGGAGATGGTGAGAGCCAGTAGCTGAATGTATTCATATGCAAATAAATTCTGTTGTGTATCAGAGGACTTGATTTCTATTGGAATTCCCTTTTTTTTTTTTAGTGCCATTGTTTAGTTTTATATCTCTGAACCCTAAGACCTTGGTTCTTTGATTTTTAACAAGAATGAAGATGAAGCAAATTCTTCAGAGTATTTAGAACTGTAGGGTGCAGCTGGGTCCATGGAAGCAATCTTGGTCCAAGAATCAAAGATTTCAGAGTTCTAGGTCTAGGTGTGCCCTTCATTCACTATACAGTTTGAGGCAAAGCATTTAACCACATTGAACCACAGTAGTTCAGTACAGTACCTACTTCATAGAGTTGCTGAGAGCATTAAATGAGATGTTGGTAAAGTGTTTTAGCACTATGTGGTACTTGGCTTAATTAGTAGTAATTATCGCTATCTATATTTCTGATACCTATCTGTGTAACCTTGGGCAGCTATCCTTCATCATGTGAACCCAGTTTCTCCATTTCTAAAAAATGGATTAATCTTAGGACCTTTCCAATTCTGACCATTTAAGATACCATGAATTGGCTATCCTTCTACAAGCTGGCATCTTCCTGGCATTGTTGTGGTTATAATGGTCATCATGCTCCAAGAGGGGTTACACTGTGGTGTTGATTCTGACCCCCTCTTTTCCTTACAGACCACTACGTACACCCGCCGGGGCCATGGGACATGCACCAGCCCAGGTTGCTCCTTTACATATGTCACCAGGCACAAACCACCTAAGTGCCCCACCTGTGGTAACTTCCTAGGAGGGAAGTGGGTCCCAAAGGTAAGCTCCAGTGGTTATTGCTGCTTTGGAAGCCCTACAAAGTGGGCTTCCTGGTCCCCTTTAGAACAGAGGACTTAAAAAATAAGTACTCGTTCTTATTTTCTGACTATGCAAATAAGTTTCATTGTGACTCTTTAAAAAAGAGAATAAAATGTTGTCCATAATCTTATGCCATCCAAAGAAAAATTATTGTTAACATCTTGGTGTATTTTCTTTCAGTCTTTTTTCTGTGAATATACAAGTTCTATAGCTCCCCCTCCTTTTTTTTAAGATTTTATTTATTTATTTGACAGAGATCACAAGTACGCTGAGAGGCAGGCAGAGAGAGGGGGAAGCAGGCTCCCTGCTGGGCAGAGAGCCCGATGCAGGGTTCGATCCCAGGACCCCGGGACCATGACCCGAGTCGAAGGCAGAGGCTTTAACACACTGAGCCACCCAGGCAACCCCCCCCCCTTTTTTTAACTTAATATATCATGCCATTAAATACCCTTCAAGACCATTATCTTTAATTGCTTTATAATTTCCCGTGAATGACTACACCATGTTGATTTATTCATTTCCTGTTACGGTTAAATTTTTAACGATCCACCCTCCACACTGACTGCTTAGTTACTTGGGTGCATAACTCACATCTGCTCACTTACTAGCTCAAAGTCCTTTCAGTATCCTGTAGTTCCTATTAAGCGTAGAGGTTTTTAACCTGATATTTAGGTCTTTCATAATTAACTTTCCAAATGTATACCTGTGTCTCTGTTTCTTTCTAAATAAATGACGCCTGATATGTAAATGAGCACTAGAGCTGTGCTGCTGTGAAGTTCAGTTTAGCATGTTTTTTTGGTACTTGTTTTATGCTTTGCACTGATATAAATCATACATACTTGCCACATTTTTTATATAAGACTATAAAGGTCAAAAGAATTAGTGTAGTCAAGGATGGGTTATAGAAGCATGGTCTTGAAGGATTAGTAGAATTTGGGTAGGTAGGAAAGGAAAGAGAGTGCTTTGTTTTTGTGAAAATCTTTAGGCTGGGTATGTTTTAAACACCTAACACTTTGTTAGGTGTTTAATTCAGCATGATCCAAACTTAGTTGTGTAGAGAAAACTGATGTAGTGGCATACCTGTTGAGTTCCCTGGGGGCAGTTCCCGTAGAGCATCTGAAAAATACTGGGATGGTGACTTTTGCCCTCTGGCTGAGTGTTGGGAGTTCAGGGCATCACAAATCCCAGGAGACAGAATAGGTTAATAATTAAGAACACACTTTTGGGCGTGCTTGGCTGGCTCAGGAGAACATGAGATTCTTGATCTCCAGGTTGTGAGTTCAAGCTGCACATTGAGTGGAGATTACATACTGACATACACAAACATGGAAGAAGAAAGAGAAAAAGAAAGGAAACAGGTATTTGGTCTCTACACCAGGTTCCTGGCACTGAGTTCCTAAACCCCTAGAGATTTCCTGAGTGATAGAAGAGAGAGGAGCATCTTCGGGGTTGGGGGGGGTGGTGGAGTACACTTCTGGGGTCAGCTCAGCTTTCCTCAGTTTAAACATTTGCCTCCTGGGGATTTTAGCTTTGAAACCTTGGGCAAGTCACTTTATGTCTGTTCTTACTGGTTTATCTTTCATTTGTTAGTGGAAGTTAACAGTAGTGCCTACCTCATTAGGGTTGGTGGAAGGATCAAATGAGATTATCCCTGAAGAGTGGATGGCACATTCCTAGTGTAGATTAAATCCTCAATCAGGGGTCACTGCTGCCACTGTTGGCAGCAGTGTAATTGTCTCTGTCATTGCCCTTCACGCTGTCACTTCAGGGGGCAGGAAGGATCCAGTGCCTAGTGTGTTTCAGGAGATTGTGTTGAGTTTCTTTTGCACACCTCCTCTTTTGTGCTGCTGTGCAGCCATTCGGTTGCCTCCCACCCTAATTATTCTCCCCAAAATGTATGAATTGAATGAATAGGGTAGTCGGGATCCTTCTTGGCCCTTCTTCACAGACGCACAGCAGGTCTGTCAAATGACCTTATTTCTTGTGCTTTTGCATGGAAGAGTTCTAACTGCTCCTGTGGCCTTGTCTCCTTCTGTTCTGTTTTTACTTCGGCTTTCTTTTCTTTTCCATTTATGTCTGTTTTCCCCCTTTGATTGAAATAACTTTTGAGCCATGGTTCTTTTTCTGAGATGAAACTCATGATGGAAACCAGTTTTTTTTCGTAGTTACTTGTCCCCCATCTTGACTTGCTAAGTCAGATTTTTTTTCTCCAAAGGTTTTTATAAGAATTACAATGTAAAAAGTAGATGCTGTGATTTCTTAGTCTCATAGGATCAGAATTGGTGAGCGTAAGAAGAAAAAGGGTAACATTTGAGCATCATTGCACTTGGAATTTTAGAGCTAAAAGTGACTTTGGTTTTCAGTCTCTAGCTGAGGAAAAATAGATTCAAGAGAAGTGACTTGTTAAGTTCACGTAGCTAATTATGTCAGTGCTTTTCCACTAAATCACACTTCTCAGTCATTGCTATGCTGTTTAGCTGCAGAATCTTAAGATTTCTGGAGTTCTGATTTTTGAAGCAGCAAGTATAAATAGTTTCTAAAAGCTCCGAATGTGTTCATGACCGTCAGGAAATGACTCACCTTTTCTTGTATTGTTTCAGAGTTCATACTGGCTAAAATTAGCCCAAGAAAGTTTGGCAGTGTTCCCAATGAATTGGATGGAACAAAAGATGGTATATATAAAGATTTTTAGCCCAAGGCCTCACTCCTTTGGCTCTCTGATTGTGGTAATTGAGGTCTCTGAGCGGGCAACTGGTAGTGTTTACCTTCCATCTTAAAAGAAAGTGACATCTAAAAAGGGTAGGCTGAGTTAAGGAAATCTGAACTCGCTAGGTAGCTTTTTGCTCTGATTCCTTAAATTATTCAGTCTCCCTGCAGAGGATTTTTATCTGAAATAGCCCACTTAGTGGGCAGTGCTTTGCTCAAAGATTTCATTGCTGGGATTTAGTTAAACTTGTCTCCTGTTTTTCTGCTGACTTTTCAGTTTCCAGGAGTCAGTAGGCTCTATGCGGTTTACTTGGAATTTTTCTCTGTATTTACTTGTCCTTATGGATTATTACTGTGTGTGAGAATCTGGGAATGCTTTACTGGCGATTTCTTAAAGGTTATCCATATTGGTTCCAGAGGCAGTGTGGTGCCCTGCTGGCTTTGGAAATGTGAGGGGTTTTGGTAGTCAATGACTGGGTGAATACTGAAATTGAATAACATTAGCCACAGATGCTAATCTTCTGCAATGTGCAGGATTTCCCTGCACCATGAATTGGGCCATGCAGAAGGCTATGTACTGCTGTCGATGAACACTGAGAGCCTGGCTCTTATTTCATGGTGACAAAATGAGGGTTCTAATGAAGTTTGTTGTAGGTGACATGAGTAATTAGATGTGAAGCACAGCATAGATAGAACCCAGCTTTTATCCTTGTTGATAGGGTCTTTCGCCATTCACATGGAATTTAAAAACCTTTCTGAGACCTGTTCTGAAGACAACCACTGTTTTATAAAAAAAAAAAGAAAATTGTGTACATGTATGTATATAAATATAGGTGTCTGTATAAATAATAGTATGTTTCCACAGCAGTGCTGATGTGATAAAAGCTATGGCACCAAGGAATTTTTTTAAAGTAGGTTGATCTGAAATAGCTGCTGATATTTTTAGTGAGTTTGATTATTTTCTAGTAAGTAATTAATATGTATGAGTTAATTTGACCAAGGGAGAAGTTTGTGGCATGTGTGTAGGTCAGCCTTAAGATTTATCTGACAGGGGACGCCTGGGTGGCTCAGTTGGTTAAGCAGCTGCCTTCAGCTCAGGTCATGATCCCGGCGTCCTGGGATCGAGTCCCACATCGGGCTCCTTGCTCGTCAGGGAGCCTGCCTGCTTCTCCCTCTGCCTCTGCCTGCCATTCTGTCTGCCTGTGCTTGCTCTCTCTCCCTCTCTCTCTCTGACAAATAAATAAAATCTTAAAAAAAAAAAAATATTAAAAAAAAAAAAAAAGATTTATCTGACAGAATCTGGGACAAAAGAGTTTTCCCCAATAGAATTGGAAGCTTTGAGTCTCTCCGTGTGAGATTTGACCACATTGGGATTAACGGAATCTCGTAAAGGGATCACCAAAACAAACAATCTAGGACTTCTAGGCCCAGTATGGCAATACGTCAGCTTCTATCTAGATGTAGAGAAGCAGGCTTTAAAGGTCAGGCCCGAAATGCCAACATTTGTTTACTGAAACTTGAAGCTATCAATGAGAGACTTGTCAGGAGGAGAACAGCTTTATCCTAAGTAAGGTGTTGTATAAGTGAAAGGAGCCAGAAGTCAGAAGACTTAGATTCAGGCCAATTTTGTACTTGGGCCCGTAAGTTAGCCTGTTAGTCTCTCTGGGTCTCCATCTCCTTATGTGTTACCATCCATTTTTGTGAGGATCACGAGAGAGTACTTGGGATGTGGTGTCTATCGTAAAATGCTGTATGCGTAAAGGCATTCTTATTTTTTTTTTCCTAGGAAAAGCCAGCCAAAGTCAAAGTGGAATTGGCTCCTGGTATCTCCTCCAAAGGCTCGGTGGTTAAAAGAAATCAGCAGCCTGTCAACACTGAGCAAAACTCCCCTAAGGAGAACGCCTCCAAACTGACTCTGGAGAACTCGGAAGCTGTAAGCCAGCTCCTAAGTGTAGTTCCTCCAAGAGAAGTGGGTGAGGAGAATGAGTGGGAGGAAGTGATCATCTCAGATGCCCATGTTTTGGTCAAGGAAGCTCCTCGGAATCGTATAGCAGCCATGAAGACGCCGGTGGTCAAGAGTGGTGTGCAGCCTGAGGTCTCTCCGGGGACAATTGAGAATGACAGTCCTGGACCAGACATAACACCACCAGCTGAGAGGACCAGCACCTCCAGTCCTCTCCCTGCTCCTAAAAAGCCTACAGGGTAAATTAATGTGCTCACGTATTGTAGGATTGTATTTAGAATAGCAGGTTGGGAAGTGCTCCTGGTTTTATCCTGTGTCCTTAGAGCATTCCTGAGAGGGGTGAGAGCCCAATTAATGATTCCTATTTTAGAGATAAAGAAACCAAGGCCTAGAGCCACGGAATGATTTTGCCTTTCCTCTTACACTCTGCTGTCTGTGCATTGCTGTTGTGTTCCTGTACATCTCTTGTCATTTTCTCTGAAGCAGTTATTAGGGTCCTGCTGGTACAGGCTGAGGGTGGTGTTACAAACTAGTATCCAATCCTGGATACTAGATTTGGAAAGAAAACCCTTGTTAAGTAAGCCATCTTCTAGAATGATTCCTGTCCTGGTGGTCAGATGATTCTGTTCTGATTATGATCTGTCTCATTCTCCGTTTGACTTTCGGCATTGTCCCTTCATGCCCATTCTCGCCTCTGAAAAAATCTTGAGTTGGGTATTGAAAAAAAAATCTAAAATTTAATGGCTGGCCTGCACAGACCGAAAAAGATTATGTGTAAAGCATACACAGCCCAGTGCCTTGCTGATGGGAGGAAGCCCATAAATATGGGTGATTTTTCCTCTCCCTTCCCTCCTTAAAGGCCTGACTGGATTTTTCATGTGGCCCCTTTCCAGACATTGTTGTTTTCTTAACCTGCCCTTATTTGTTTATATTGGTGGTTCTCAACAGGGAACAATTTGGCCCCAGGGGACATTGAGGCAGTGTTAAGAGGCATTTGGGGTTGTGAAAACTGGGGGGGGGGGGGGGCAGAGGTGCTGCAGGCCTCTGGTGGGCAGAGGCCAGATGCACGACTCAGCATTCTACAGTGCACAGGACAGGCCCTCAACAAGGAGTAGCCAGCCCAAAATGTCAGCAGTGTCAAGGCTTAGAAAATATGGTGTATAGTATTCGATTTGATGTTTTATTGTTGAATAGGAAATATATTCACATGTTTCAAACTCGAGATATAAACTGAAACAAATCTCTCTTCTAGCCTGTCCTTCACTCATCCATTTCCATTTTCCATACACAGTATTCCCATCTTCCTGTGTTTCTAGACATAATTTTACACAATGTGTATATGTATAGATGTGTATGTGTGTATATATGTATTTTTTCCCTCCCTTTTTTACACAGATGGTAGCATAACTTAAATACTTCTGCATCTTGCCTGTTTATATTTAACAGTATACTTTGGGATGGTTCTGTATCCTTAGAGAATGAAGCCATGCGGTTTAGACCTTTTGTTTTGGGCAAGTGAGTCACTTGGCAAATGTGTACTGAGGCCTTCTGTGATGTAGACTATGCTCAGCGCCAGAGCTACAAAGAAAATGTGACTTTGTTCTGTGGGGTCTCTTAGCTGCCCTCATATGGGAGACTGAGCGACTTGAAATACTAATTAGAAGCAGATCAGATAGTATGACTACAGTAGCTGTCGATGTTCTGCATTGTAGGCACTCCTTTGTGCTTTTTTATCTTCATAATGACCCCATGAAATATCTCTCTAAAGCCTGACAGTTTATTATACTGTCCCTCTACTCAAATGCTATCTGGAGATTATATTTTGGTTTTCTTCACCCCTTGGTCTGGAATTTTTAGATTTGCTGCCTTGTTTGTTTGTTTGTTTGTTTTCCAGAGTTGACCTGCTCACCCCTGGGGCCAGAGTCCCGGAGCTTAAAGGCAAAGCTCGGGGCAAGCCCTCATTACTGGCTGCAGCAAGACCCATGAGAGCAATTCTCCCAGCCCCATCTAACATGGGCCGAGGCAACAGCATGGGACTGCCCAGGGCCAGGCAGGCCTTTCCTCTGAGTGGTAAGGGGCTGGGACAAACCTGGGAGTGGGGAGCTGTCTGATGGGAAGGGGACAGGAGTGGGTGTTGTTGAGAATGGAGATGAGAGACTTAGGGAGACTCTGAATGCACTGAAGTCACCAGTTTGGCTCCTGATTGTCTCAGATAAAACCTCCTGTGTGAGGACTTGTGGCCTGAAGCCAAGCACACTGAAGCAGCTGGGCCAGCCGATCCAACAGCCATCTAACACCAGCGAGGTGAAGGTAAGACTCATTCTCCAGAGGTGGAGCTTTCCAGGAGGCCTGCTGCTCTGAGAACAGGACTTCTTTTTAGTGTCTCAAAGCCATAAGCAAAAAGCCTGTTCTTATACTGGTAGACCTCTGGAATGAAGTTGAGCATGATGAGTTATTTATTTTTAGTGAAATTTCTTTTCTTGTTATAAAATGAATGCATGCTTTTAAACTTTTAATTTATAATAACTTTGAGGGGTGCCTGGGTGGCTCAGTTAGTTAAGCATCTGCCTTTGGG
Source organism: Lontra canadensis (assembly GCF_010015895.1). Taxonomy (NCBI): domain Eukaryota; kingdom Metazoa; phylum Chordata; class Mammalia; order Carnivora; family Mustelidae; genus Lontra; species Lontra canadensis. The sequence continues at coordinate 16,091,173 of NW_022630999.1, forward strand.
TCAGGTAATGATCCCGGGGTCTCGGGATCAAGTCCTTTGTCTGGCTCCCTGCTCAGTGAGGAGCCTGTTTATCTCTCTGTCTGCCCTCCCCACCACTTGTACTCTTTTTCTATCTCTTAAATAAATCTTAAAAAAATAATTTTGAAACTTAGTGAACAAATTGCATTGCAAGAGTACAGATAGTACGAAGAGCACCCGTGTACTTTTTACCCATAGTGACTTACTGTTATAGCCCCTTTAGCTTTGTCATTTGTGCTCCTGTGTGCTTCTAAAATACAGGTAATTTAAGGAGAAGTTACATGTCCTTTTGCTTCTTAATACTTCAGTGTGTATTTGCTAAGAATAAGGATATTCTGCTACTGACACGTTGATACAATATTTCAGTCTGTCATTTGCATTCCCATTTCATCGGTTTTACCCAATTATGTCCTTTATAGCATTTTTCCACTCCATTAGAGGATTCAGTCTAGGATTGGATAATTGCATTTAGTTGTCTTGTTTCTTCAGCCTCTTTTGAAAAAATGAATGCATGACTGTTGTAGAAAGGTAAGGCAGAAAGTAAGTCCTTTGTAATCCTGCCACCCAGAGCCAACTACTATTGGCAGTCTGCACCCATTCAGCCTTTGAGTCCTTTCCTGTGTTTGTGTTTTTTAATATGATTTTTTTTTTTAAGCCAAAAACATGGCTCTTACTTCACATTGTGGTTTGTAGCCAGTATAATCTTTTAAACTTAATGATAGGGTTATTAGAGGCTTCCCAGATACCAAAAATTCAGTGTATTCAAGCACATTTACTCTTAGGTATTTTTTGTTTTGTTTTGTTTTTTGCTTCTTTTAGTTCTTTTTCCATATGTGACTAGAATAGTTATGATCAGAATTCCCTAAATCAGCATTTTTTTTACTAGACATCTTTTTTTGGGTCATGCACATTTTTATATCACAGCCCAGTAAACTTATCCGTACCTGTATACTTAAGAAGTAGAGGGAAGCTATTTATGCCTTTATTATATGCAGTCACTTTGCTATTTTTCATTTTGCAAAATGCTGGTTTCAACTCATTTAATTAATTTCACGACCCCTCTGTAGTTGAAAACCCTGTTAGACCAAAATTGAAATAAGAAAATCAGGCTGGCTTATTCCTTACCATGTGTTCTGCCGGGCAATTTCCCTTGCTCCAGATTTGCCCCCCAAAAGAATATCAACTGACTTTTACTTTGAAGGCTGATGTGTTTGTCACCCGGATGTGGTGTCAGCACTGTGTGTGTGTGTGTGAGTGATTGATTGATTTCTGGGTATAGAAGGCTGGTTATTTAGTCAGCTTCCATTGCTTTGTAGACTCCCAGCCCTGAGATTCCCTTTACTTGTGTAAACTCCCAATCATCCGTGTAAGTAGTTTCTTTTTGACTGGCAACATTGGGTTATTTGTTAAAAGCCATAGTCCTTTTGCTAGTTTTAAGCCTGTCAAATTACATGAACTTTTATATTCTAAATATCAACTTAAATTCAGTATTATAGAATAATTACCTTTAGAATGGTATCTTCATCTTCTTCAGTTTTGTAAGTAATATCTACATTCCATATAGAACATTGGAAATTTTTTTTTAAGATTTTATTTATTTGAGAGAGTGTGTGGAAGAGAGCACAAGTAGGGAGAAAAGCAGAGGGAGAGGGAAAAGCAGCAGGGAGCTTGATGTGGCGCTTGATATTAGGACCCTGAGATCATGACCTGAGCCGAAGGCAGATGCTTGACCGACTGAGCCACCCAGGTGCCCCGAACATTGGAAAATTACGTTAAGTGGTGATAAATGGGGAAGCAGTCATGATTTTCCTCTCTCCCTGTGACATTTTCGTGAGTAATCTCTCAGACTTCTGTGCCAACATTTAACCACATATTTGCATGTATAATAATCATGAGCTTTTCTCACTTGGTATTAGTTGTCCATCTGATTCACAGTATTTCTAATATGCAGTATTAGAAGTTGCACAGAAGAGTATGGCAACCCTGGACTTGGAAGTGACACTCAGCCTTTGGTGGGCTGCTGATGCTGACTAGCATCCTAGAGGGCTTACATGGAGCATAGCTCTGTACATTCCCTTGGGAAACTATTTTCTCAAGCTGTTTTAGGACACAGGACCTCAGCAGTTTGAGGTTTTAGGAAAAACACCAAATCATTTGTTCTGATCCACAGCTACCAAATGGCCCGGCCAGTAGGACATCTCAGGTGAAAGTTGTAGAGGTCAAGCCTGATATGTTTCCTCCATACAAGTACAGCTGCACTGTAACGCTGGTAAGTGTAGCCAGTGGGTTGACATGGAGAGATGGTTCTGGTTTTCTGGCGGAGGGTGAGTAAAAGTCTGAGGGAGGTGGGGAGTGGTTGTTCAGAGTGGTAGTAGGGTCAGGGATAGATCATTGGTTCTGAAGAGGCCATCACTGATACAAATAATAGCTGCTGAGTGAATCAGCTGGGTTTCTCCCAGGTGATATCTTTTCTTTTTTTTTTTTTAAGATTTTATTTATTTATTTGACAGAGATCACAAGTAGGCAGAGAGAGAGAGTGAGAGAGGAGGAAGCAGGCTCCCTGCTGAGCAGAGAGCCCGATGTGGGGCTTGATCCCAGGACCCTGAGATCATGACCTGAGCCGAAGGCAGAGGCCCCAACCCACTGAGCCACCCAGGCGCCTGTCCCAGGTGATATCTTTAAGGGTACAGGCCAGCTGAGTCCCGGATATTTCTTGGAGAATAATTGGAGATGAAAATCTAGTCCAGCTCTAGCATTCAGCAGTCTTTGGACCTTTTAACCTCAGATGTGTTTTCCACACATATGCTTGAGAAAGCTGTATTTTCCTTCTTAAAATACCAGTTACATTCAGTAATGGTATCTCAGAGCATTTGAGAAGTGCTCTGGTAAAGCAGCTTTGTTTCAGTTGGCATTTCCTACCAAGGTTTTCCCTCCCCACCCACCTTTTGTTTTTAACACTGCATGTATTATCCCAGTAAGCAAATATGTGACTCTGGGGATCTTATTTCAAGGCTCTTTGGAAGTTATTCTACAAGTACTTGTGCAGTTGTCACTCTCATCTCTGATTGACTGATAGCTGGTCATCCTGGTGTTTGACTCTGCCCGAGTGTAACTTTTGTAGAACTGAATATTGGTCTTACTTTTTTAGGATTTGGGCCTGGCTACTTCAAGAGGCAGGGGAAAGTGCAAGAATCCCTCTTGTAACTACGTCTACACCAACAGGCATAAACCGCGGATTTGTCCCAGCTGTGGTTTTAACCTTGCCAAAGACCGAACTGAGAAAACCACCAAGGCTCTCGTGAGTTCTTCCCTAAACACATACCATCGCCTTGTGTGAGCTCTGTTAGTGCACCTGTTTTAGTAGAAATAAAATGATTTCTTAGTACATGATAGTAGTTAGAACACCAGAACTGTAACCAGTTGTTAAGTTCTGAATCTAGCTGCCTTTTCTCTGGGCTTCCTTGTCTTCATTGTTAAGTCTAGAAGGCTGGGTAGCTACCTTAATCTCCGAGAACCATCTAGCCCAGTGGACCAAGAGGTCATTCGCCACGATGAATGGGAACAGAGGCTTTAAAGAGAATTTGGAAGGAGCGGGATGGAAGGGTTACATTCTTTTAGATCTGAGACCTGGTGGAAGACCTGTAAATATTGTCTTGGTAAGTAGAGAATGCCAGCCCTAGACTTCATAGATGAGATCACTGCTTCTTAGGTTCCTTGTAGAGCTTTTGGCTCAATACAAAGCTTTACTTCTAGCAGTCTTGGCAAATCTCTCTGAAGTTGGACCAAGCTGTTTGGATAGTAAAACACAATCCACTTGGCTCCTTAGGGCTTGTTTTTTATTTATCAGAACCAGGAAAAATGGGTATTTTTAGAGGTCTTTTGAATTTCTTTAAGTGAGCAGAAAGATCTAGCACCTGAGGCAGGAGATGAGGGTCAGAAGACAGATCTTCTTGGGATGCCTGGGTGGCTCCGTCAGTTAAGCCGTTGCCTTCGGCTCAGGTCATGATCCCAGGGTCCTGGGATCGAGTTCTGCATCAGGCTCCTTGCTTGGCGGGGAGCCTGCTTCTCTCTCTGCCTCTGCCTGCGTGTGCGCGCTCGCGCTCTCTCTCTCTCTCTCTCTGACAAATAAATAAAATCTTAAAAAAAAAAAAAAAAAAAGATCTTGATCTGCCTTGGGGGAAAAGAGGATGGCATCCAGAATAGGTCAGGATCCAACATGGAGCCTGGCCACTCCAGATCTAAGCTGACTTTGGGAGGTGGGCAGGATTTGGATGGAAGGGGAAGGCATTCCGTTCTCAAGGATAAGCAGTGGCAAAAGTGAGGAAGGAGCTAGAGAGGGTGTTCCAATCACCTGAAAGAGAAGGATATGTAGGGAGGAGTACAGAAAATAAGGCACGAAAGACGCATTGGGGCCATATTGTGGAAGATCTTTAAAGCTAAACCAGGCAGTTTGTTTTTTAGGCCGTAGGGTCACATTGAGGCCCGTGCTTTAATGTGCTGCTCTTCACTTAGGGTTGATGACATTCTGTCTTGATTCCCTCTTAGCTCCCAGTGACACCACAGTCTCTTTTAGGGCAGGTCTATGTTCTGTATCAGTAGAGGCTCAAACATTCCTTTCTCCTATTTGATTGTAGTTGTTGATGTGGTTTGCAGTATGGAAATGGATGTTGCTCCCTAGATTTAGGATAATGACCTAATTTTCCAGGAATGGTCTAGGGACTTGGAGCCAATTGATTTCAAATCCTGCTCTTTGAAATTTCTATTCTTCTCTCTTTGGCTAATAGCTGCCTACCCACGGGACACTTACTTTCTGACATTCTGTCACCTTTCAACTTCCTGAATTCTAGAGAAATATACTAAACTGAAACACTAGTCAGAGACCCAGGGATCTTTGTGTGTAGTGCTCTTTGGGGGCCCCCTCGTGGCCATTTGTTTCCTGTGCAGCTTGTCCTTGGTGAGTATAATTAAGACTATAACAATTTCTGGACAGGAATGGTCTTCATTCCCTTCCATCTTTCATCTGTTGCTCAGAACAAAAGGATATAGTATTCCTGCCAGCTCTTCCAGTCCGTGGTTCAACATAGTCATGACCGGGAACACACTATCTCCCAAGGCAACTCCTAGTGTCAGTCAGCTCTCTGCAGCCATTCATTCATTCTTTCAGCAAGCATACATTGAATACCTACTATAGGTCAGGTCTTTGGAGATACAAAGATAAATAGGACATGGTCCCTTCCTTGAGGAGCTCACAGTCTAGCGTGGGAGAAAGGTAGCCAAACTTACAAATAATTAGACAGGAGTTGCTGCATGTGTGCAGAGTTACTCAAAAGTTCCTTGTTATATAGCATGTTATGTCTGCAAAACAACATGTAAAATATGAATTAGCATTTTTGTGTGTCCTTATGCTGTTATTGAGAATCTGTAAATAAGCAAGGACCTTACACTTGTAAAAGATGGGGGAATAATCTCACCAACTGGGAGTTAGTGAATTCTGCAGTAAAGAACGGACTCTGGGGGCATGGGGGAGGGATTGATTCCTGCCGCGTTTATACAAAGGATTAGGGAGGAACCTCCACTGAAAAGGACCTGTTTTGTTTTGTTTTGTTTTGTTTTTTTAAGATTTTATTTATTTGTCAGAGAGAGAGCGCGCAAGCAGGCAGAGTGGCAGGCAGAGGCAGAGAGAGAAGCAGGCTCCCAGCTGAGCAAGGAGCCCGATGTGGGACTTGACCCCAGGACCCTGGGATCATGACCTGAGCCCAAGGCAGAGGCTTTAAACCACTGAGCCACCCAGGCATCCCAGGACCTGTTTTTAATGAGCGTTTCAGAGCCTTGTTTCTGAAAGCCTCTGACTGGTGTCTAATATAGTTCCCTTGTACACAGACGATAAAAGCGTTAAAGAGAAATATTTGAAGCGGTATGGATGGTTGTTTACATATCAAAACTACTGTTCATAGAGCTTTCATTGCATCTCTAGTATTGTTCTAAGGGCTTTACTTGGAATATTTTATTGACTCTGTTCAACAGTTCTTGAATATCGCTAGTGTTTCATCCTTCATTTCATAGGTAAGGAAACTGGGCTCAGGAAGATAAGTAAATTGCTTTGGTTCACACATCTATAGGTGTTTCATGGCATGTCCAGAATTGAGACCTGGGTGTGTTATTCTCCAAACCCCATCCCTGGTGAATGGAAGCTGACTCTTGCAACTATTTACCAAGCAGTGTGTATCATCCTCTCATTTCACTGAGAGAGAACCTGACACCAGAGAGAGAAAGCAGCTGCCTTGAGTCACACAACGAGTTACTAATTGAGCTGGTTCAAAGCCAAGGTTTCCCCTCTCCACCATGGCTGGGCCCATGCCTCTGTCACTTGCAGCCTCTCCCATGTTTTAGCCTGAGGCTTGTGGTACCCTGGGTGCTGGCTGATCGTTAAGTCCACTCTCTTCCCAGGAGGTCAGCTCACCTCTCCCAGATGTGCTGAGTGCCACAGAGCCGCTGAGCCTGGCCCAGAGGGAGATCCAGCGCCAGTCCACGCTACAGCTGCTGCGCAAAGTCCTGCAGATTCCTGAGAACGAGTCAGAGCTGGCCGAGGTCTTCGCCCTGATTCACGAGCTCAACAGCTCTCGACTCATTCTGTCCAACGTGAGTGAAGAGACAGTCACCATCGAGCAAACCTCTTGGTCGAATTATTATGAGTCTCCGTCCACGCAGTGCCTACTCTGTAGCAGCCCATTATTCAAAGGGGGACAAAAGTAAGCACCCCTTTCAGATTTGCCCTGTCCCCAGCTGCCCTGTCTTCCTCGGCCCGTATTGCCCCTTTCTTCAGACTATAAAGTTACAGCCTTTGAAGGTGTTATTCTCTGCTTCTCTTAGGTTTCCTTTGCTTTTGAATTGCTAAAGTAAAATAATTAGTAATCGTATATTATTTCTATTGAAAAATGTCTGAAAGTATTGCCACCAAGTTAGGATTCTATTTACATCTGGACTGGCCAGCATAATGCTTGGATTTGGAAGTTCAAGGGGATTGGTTAAATTGGGTAATAAATTCAGAGTTACATTAACTTTAGGGGTGATTCCACAGACCTCATTCCAACAGAATGGGACCACCCTCCTAGAAAACCCTGGGACACAAGCCCCAGCACCTTCATCTGCCTGTTTCATTAGTCTTGAGAATTTTGCCATTGATCACTGAGCCTCGGAACTGCATTAAGTCGATTTCCCTTCTTTTTTTTTTTCTGTTGGTGATGTTTTGGTACTAGCTCCCTGGCTGGGCCCCAGGAGTGCTGGCTGCTGACAGCCAGCCGGCTGCAGGTGGTGACTGCGCAGGTGAAGATGTGTCTGAATCCTCATTGTCTGGCCCTGCACAGTTTCATGGACATATATACAGGTGGGTGTCATTCTTTCTTCCCGCAGACAGCCCCAAAGCAGGCTTCGGAGCAGCTTCTGTGGGTCAGACCTCTGTGCCTTTGAGCATTGGACCTTCTCTCAGATGGGCTTCTGAGAAAGAGGCAGTTTTTCCTCCTGGATATCTCAGCCCCAGAAGATGATGTTCTCTCTCAAGTGTTGGGACTCTTGAAACAAAGTTCATTCGTAAAGAATAGATCCTATTTGTGGAAAAAATGGAACATGCTGACAAGTATAAAGAAGAAACTAAAATCAGTAGTAATCATGCTGCCATGAGACAAACACTTCACGTTACGCTCTTTAATCTTTCAGGTGTGGTATTCATCTGCACAGCATATAAGGAAGTAGGAGAGTGAGGGCTTTATAGTTTTTCTTTCAACAAAAGTGGGATTGTGCTGGGTGTTATTTTAGAGTATTTGATTTGTTTTTTGTTTTTTTTTTAAGATTTTATTTATTCATTTGAGGGAGAGCGAGACCGAGCACAAGCAGTGGAAGAGTCAGAGGGAGAGGGAGAAACAGACTTCCGCCGAGCTAGGAGCCTGACATGGGGCTCAATCCCAGGCCCTGGGGAACATGACCTGAGCCGAAGGCAGACACTAAACCATCTGAGCCACCCAGGTGCCCCTGGAATATTCTTTTAAGTTTAGTAGTGTCTCATGGGCATCTTCCCGTGCCAGCAAGTGGAGAAATACATGACCATTTTTAAGGGGTGCGTGGGACTCCGTTTTAGAATCTCTTTATAATTAACTCACGGTGTACAAGCCTTCATTATTTCCTTTGGGCGAGTACTACACATGGAATTGCTGCGTGTTCACCCATTCCCCTGTACATTCATCAGCGTCAGACACCACGGAGCATTCACCATGTGCCAACAGTGTTAGAATTTGGATCTTGAATTTCACATGTAGAATTGAGTGCTGAAGATTAAGGAGTGCTTGTTATTCTCTTTATCTTTAGAACCTTACGGTGCCTTGTTTTGAATTTATGCTCTTAATGTCTTGTGTTGCCCATTTGAATCTGTCATATTTTTTGCTCTAGCCAGCAGTTAATGAGAATGCTATATCCTTGTAGTCTGTCTGGGCCAGTAGTACCTAGGATTTTATATATATATATATATATATATATATATATATATATATATATATACACACACATACACACACACATATATATATATATGTTCTTTTTTAAAAAATTTTAGTTTTACTTTTAAATTTACATACAGCAAAATTTACCTTGTTGTTTGACATTTACATAAGTTCTGAAAATGCACCAAGATGTGTGACTGCCACCACAGACAATAGAATAGTTCCATTGCCCACAACCTTTCTCCTGTAGTGTGCCTTGTACTCAAACCCACCCCACACCTCTAGCAACCATCTGATAATGTTCTTCATTTCTCTTTACTCCATCTTTCCAGAATGTCGCTTACCACAGTATGTAGCATTTTAAAAGTTTTTTTAAAATTACAAATTTTTTAAAAATTTAAGTAGAGTTGATACACAGTATATGCAGCATTTTAAGTGAGTCTGGCTTCTTTCATTAAACGTCATACCTTTGAAAGTCATCCATGTTGACACCTGGGTGGCTCAGTCAGTTGAGCATCCAGTTCTTAGTTTCAGCTCGGGTCTTGATGTCGAGGTCCTGGGATGAACCCTGGCGTCAGGCTCTTTGTTCATCGTGGAGTCTGCTTGGCATTCTGCCTCTCTCCCTGCACCACCTCCCACTCGCATGCTCTCTCTCTCAAAAAAAAAAAAAAATCCATATTGTTGCATATATCAGTAGTTTGTTCCTTCTTCACGTTGAGTAGTTTTCCATTGCGTGGAGTACCACAGTTTACACGTCTCTTCACTTGTTGAAGGACTTATGTGTTGTTACCAGATTGTGACACTTAGGAATAGAGCTGCTGTGAACATTCACATAAAGGCTTTTGTGTGAACACAAACTTTCATTTCTTTTGGGTGAATACCTAGGAGTCAAATTGTTGGGCTATATGCTAAGTATATGTTTAATTTTTTTAAAGTTGTCAAACTGTTTATCTGAATGTTTGTCCCATTCCATGTTACTTCCAGCAGTGAGTGAGAGTTTTGATTTGCTCCATTTGTGAACATTTGGTACTATTTTTTTGGTTCTTGTTTTTCTTAGTCATTCTGATGGTTTTATGAAGTGGTACCTCATTGTGGTTCTGATTTGTATTTCCTTGATGATATTGAGTATCATTTCATGGGTTTATTTGCTAGCCATGTGTCATCTCTGGTGAAGAATCTGGTCCATGTTTGGCCTGTTGAACTATTGAATTTTTTTTTTTTTTTTAAGAATTCTTTATATATTCTGGATCCACAAGTCTTTTGTCAGATAAGTGATTTATAAATGTTTTCTTATGGTCTCTGGCTTGACTTCATTCTTTCAGTGGAATCTTCCACAGAGCAGAAGTTCTTAGTCATGACAAAGACCACTTCATCAGTTGTTTCTTTTAGGGATTATGCTTTTGACGGTCTCTGTAAGGTCTCTCTCCTTCGGTGAAGATCATCAGTATTCTCTGTTTTTTTTCCTAGTTGTTTTAAGGTTTTATGACTTACATTTAGATCTGCGGTTCATTTTGTATTAATTGTTATATAAAGTGGGAGGCCCAGATTGAGTTCTTTCTTTTCTTCTTTTGCATATGGACATCCAGTTGTACCACCATTTATTGAAAGGTAGTCTTTTCTTCCATTGAATTGCTTTGGTTCCTTTGTTGAAAAACAGTTGATCATATGTGTGTGTCTTACTTCTGTGGTCTGTGCTGACCCATTGGTTTATGTTGGCCATTCTTTTGCCAGTACCACACTGGTCTTGATTACTATAGTCTGGATAGTAGGTCTTAGAATCAGTTAGTGTGAGTCCTTCAGCCTTGTTCTTCCTGAATTGTTTACCTGAATTGTTTTGGCTATTTTAGTTCTTTCCATTTCCATATAAATTTTAAAATCAACTTCTCAGTATCTATAGAATCCTGTTACAATTTTAATAGGGAATACATTGAATCTATAGACCAATTTGTGAAAGCTTGACATGCTTGGAAATACTGAGTCTTCTAATCCCTAAAATTGTCCATCTTTCTATTTTATTAGAGTTTATTTTCTTATCAGTGTTTTGTAGTTTTCAGCATATAGATCCTGCACATATTGTTAGATTTATACCTAAGTTATTTCAGTTTTTTCAATGGTAAACGATGTGGTTCAATTTCTAACTTCACTGTTAGTGTAGAAACACAATTGGGTAGGCAAAACCCAGTCCATTGAATTTTTATCCAGTGACCATGCTAAACTTAACAACTTAAGGAACTTTTTGTAGATCAGTATTACAATATTTTAAAGCTTGCCAATTTGTTAGGTAAAAACTAGTGTATCATTTCTTAATTTGTTGCATTTCTCTGATTTCTAGGAGGATTGTATGTTTTTTTGTCTTTTCATCTCTTCTGTGAATTTTGTGAACATTTCCATTCTTCATTGGAATGTTGACTAAGTTCTTCCCCAGTTTATCAGTTGTCTCTTAATTTGGTTGTCATTTTTTTTTCTGGACACAAAGGAATTTTTTTTTTCTTTTTTCTTTTTTTTTTTTGCAGGGGGAGATTGTCTTTTGTTTTTCTTTTAATTTTTATGTAATCAGATTAAATCTTTTCCATTATGGTTTCAGCATATGGTATTATGCTCAGAAAGGTCTTCCCCACTCCTCTGTACTCTTCCTTTATGGAAACACATATTCCAGAACTTGATTTTGTGCAAATTTGTGCATTATACTTCCTGCAAATATAAAATCACTCTCTTCTATTTGTCTTAAATTGACTGCATTTAAATCCTTCTGAGTCATCTATCCCCGGATTTGGCTAGAGATATTGATAGCTATTGTTATATCCTTGGGCTAGAAGGTGCTCCTGGCCTTTACCCATGGTGCACTTGTTGAAAAGTAGAGGAAGAGTGGGGTCCAGTGGTCATGAGGGCTGAGCTGGGTGGTATGGAGGGTTTTGTTTTTGTTTTTTTTTAATTAAAAAATTTCTGTATGGATTTCACTGCTTGCTTTTTTCATGTAACATTGTATTATGAACAACTCCATGCCAGAGCATTTAAGTCTATGTTATTCTTTTTTTAATGAGGCATAATTTTCCATTTTAGGAGTGTACCCTTATTAATTTAATTATTCCCCTGTTGCTGGATATTTAGTTTGTTTCTAATTTTTTGCCATTGTGGATGTTTTATAGTGAGTTTATCTGTTGCCTCTTTTTAACTTTGCAGGTCTCTTTAATGTGGGGAACAAGCTATTAGTGAGCCTGGACTTGCTTTTTGCAGTCCGGAACCAGATCAAGCTGGGAGAGGACCCCAGAGTGTCCATCAGCGCTGTTCTGAAGTCGGTGCAGGAGCAGACAGGTACAGCTTGGCTTGCTCCCTTTCCCATACTAGTCCTGAGTTTCCTGGGAATTTTCAGCGCTGCTTCTCCAAAGAGAGAAGAATCTGGTAGTTTGAAAAGGAGACATTCTTGACTTCCTGATACACTGCTCTTTCTGAATTTTATAAATGCCAAGAGCGTGAGTCTTTCCATCCACCCAGGGACCCTCAGCACAAGATTAAGCTGACTCTTTAGAAGTTGATCCTTTGATGATCGGTAGAGTTGGCTTCGCCGCATGGTAATTGTACTCGTTCTGAATACACAGCTTCTGGAGGTCTGCTACCAGTCCTGAGGCTCATATTGAGACCTGAAGGTGGAGGGCACTCTCCTTAATATTAGAAATGATTTCTCTTTGCTTTCCTTCTTTATTTTGTTGCTTTCCCCTTCCTATTCTTGTAAACTTCAGTTCACTTGCAGCTTGCCTGCTATGAGGTCAGATGGAATAGGGCAAAGTTCTAGGGTTAGAGAGGCCTGTGTTTGAGTCTTGGCTCTGCCAGTTAGTGGCAGCATGATTTTTGAGCAGTTATCCTATGTCTCAGTTTCTCCAGTTGTAAAATAAGGATGAGTATGTCTTCTGTTTCATAAAGATGTGAGAATTAAATGAAATAATGTATTTGAAGCTGTCAGCACATGATCTGGTGCCTAGTAGTTTGCTAGCGCAAGGCGGTTTTAATAATTCTGTTTGGAATTGCCCTTTGGGGTTGCCATCTGCACCTTCGAAGGCCAGGGTACTTGACCCTTAGGGTGGTTAGTACTCGGGTGTCCTTTGGGCAGGAATCTTGTGGAGTTGCTATTCTTGCTGGCCACTGGCTCATCCCCAGTGGCCTCGGGGTCTTTTTTGTGACCTTCTCAGAGCTCTTGCCCTCCTTGCAGAGAAGACTCTGACCTCAGAGGAGCTGAGCCAGCTGCAGGAGCTGCTGTGCAATGGCTATTGGGCTTTCGAATGCCTCACTGTCCGAGACTACAATGACATGATCTGTGGCATCTGTGGTGTGGCCCCCAAAGTGGAAATGGCCCAGAGGAATGAAGAAAACGTGTTGGCACTGAAGAGTGTGGAAGTAAGTGCCTCCTGGCCACCTCTAGAACTGTCCTCACACTTCAGCAGCCACGTTCCTGCAAGCTGCCCCAGGAGCAGATGGCTCCAGTTCTGCCTGGGGGAGATGAGTGGCTTTTTCATCTAAGGAAGGCTGGATGGAAATAGCAGCATTTGTTACTTTCCAATGAATTCATTAAATGTGAACCAGGTGCATTTTCTAGACACTTGAGACAGGGCAGTTAAAAACCCGTAAAGTTTTTGTGTTCATGGGGCTCAAATTCTGGTGTAAGAAGATAGGAAATAAACATTATTAATAATTGCATATGATATATTAATGTCTATTATATAGGCAGTATGTAGAATTAAAAGTAGCATAGTAAGAGTAAAGCAGGTAAGGAGAGAACAGTGTGGTGGAGAGACAGATAGAGACTATCTAGAGGATAGTCAGAGGGAGGTCTCTCTGATACGGTGGCATTTGAGGGGAGATCTGAAGCCCACAAAGCTTTCAGGGGAGGAATATTGGCAGAGAGAGCAGCAAGACAGAGTCTGAAGTGGGCTTACTGTGCATGGTTGTGGAGCAGCAAGAAGGCCAGTGTAGCTGGAGCCATAGGAGCAGCGGAGGGAGTGGTAGGACTTGTGAGGTTCAGGAGGCTGCGGGTGGCCATACTGTCCATGGGGGCATGTGGGCCACTGTGAGGACTTACACCCAGTGAGCTGGAGATCCAAGGGTGGGTTTTTATGGAAAAGAGACACCTGATCTGTGTATTGGTTCTTAACTAAAAAAGTGTTCACATGAAGATAATACCAAATTCATATGGCCTCAGACATTAATTCTAACAGCCAAGAAATACATGATCCTGATCATAAAAGACTGGCAAAAGCAGATAAATTTCCCCACTTCATTGTATAAGGCCAGATAACCTTGAAAATAAAGCCAGACATTTAATATAAGAGAACAAATTGGAGCTAATTGTATTCTTGACTGTAGATGCCACAGTGCTGAATAAGATAATAGCCAGTCATCTATAACAGTGAAGGAAGTAACCCATAATGACAGGCTTAACCCAGGAAAGCAAGATTGCTTGAAAATATACTAATGTAATTTGCTCCTGTACAGTTTAAAAGAAGAAAACCTGTATGATTATTTAATAGTTGTAGAAAAGGGTTTCATTATCATTCAACACCTATTTATGATAAAACTAGTAAACTGAGAAGAGTAAGATTCTTTCTTGACCTGGTACACAGTGTTTTAAAAAAAAAAAAAGTCACATAGATTGCTGAACTCTCTCCCGTGATCATGCTGAGAAGTGTGGTCTGTGTGCATAGCTATGGAGTGTCCCATGGGTATGCTAGTAATAACTTGGGGAGGGGGGTGAGCTTTCCAACCCTGAACTCCAGCACAGAGACAGAGAGGACTGGAACATGAACTCTCCCTTTAGGCACTGGACCTGCAGCTTACCTGTTCACCACCAGGGGTGGTGCAGGCCCTTGAGAGAAAAGCTTGGGTGCATTTTGGCATGGCCAGCTGATCCTGTGAGGGATTTAATACATATATCTCCTTTTATTCCCAATTTTTAAAAAAGTATACATTTTGATCACATATCCCATTTGAAAGGATGATGTTGTATAACAAGATACATGAAAATAAGTATAATGCTTTCTGGAGTCTTCTAAATGTTCTTTGTAGATAAAATCACTGGTAATAATTTTGCTTTTGTGTGTTATCTCACCAAGAGGCTATTTCTATACTCATTCAGATCTCCTTGTCTGATTGTAATCTAATGGCGGTGGTTTTTGTTTTTTGTTTTCGTTAAGATTTTATTTCTTTATTTGACAAAGGGAGGGGTAGCACAAGCAGGCAGAGTGGCAGGCAGAGGGAGGCAGAAGGAGAGGGAAAAGCAGACTCCCCACTGAGCAGAGAGCCCAGTGCAGGACTTGGTCCCAGGACTCTGGGATCATGACCTGAGCTGAATGCGGGCGCTTAACCAGCTGAGCCACCCAGATGCCCCTAATGGCAGTGTTAGCAGTGACTCAGCTAGAATCACGTTGAGCACGTTACTACCTATGCTGAGTTCTTACACTGTGCTCAGTGCTTGACTGAAAAACACATCTAGCTGCAGAGACCATTTGGTTTTCAGAAGTGAAGAGAGGCCCACCCCCCTGCAAAAGCTCGCATCTCCTAGTCCTGCCTGGCATCTGCCTTGTCTGATCAAGGCTCTTTCACAGAATGGAGTAGAAGTCCCTTCACTCTTGGTGTGCCTGTCTCTCCTCTTCTACAGTACTGGGTATATCTTCTGAGAGACCGAGTCTAATTCATTTTCTTCCTTGTGCGTGTGTGGAGTGGTGTGGTGCATGGGCAGAGAAGCAGGTAGAGGGTGTTCTGAGGTCGGTGAGAGGAAATAAGAAGTTACTGAACGAAACTCAAATTGGCAGTTGTCCAGGAGGAGACAGTTTGGTGGCCTTTCCCCTCAGGGACTGTATAGAGGAGGACCCTCTAGACTAACAGCACATCACACTCAGTTGGCATTCCTTGTCCCTTTGTTTTGGGGAGAGAGTGGGCTCAGTAGCTGTGAAGTGTGGGCGTCTCGTGCTGTGTACTCACAGCATGCAATGGCATCATAGGTGGTGGGGACACACGACTTGGGCTTTAGAACTAGACTTTCGTTCCCATTCTTATTCTGCCCCTTACTGCGGTGGTCTCGCCTCATACAGCCCCCCAGACTTGTGCAGTAGTTAATCAGACAGTGTCCTGACACATGACAGGTTTCAGCTATGGTAGCTCCCCTTTCCTGGAGGCTCAAGGAAAGAGCTTGAACAAAGGCAGGTGCAGAAGGGACTAAGGGCTGTTCAGGTTTTGGGGACAGCTGTGGTATGGGAGAGGGGAATGTGGCCAAAGGCAGGTAGGTACTAAGATGTCAGAATTGGGGCCGGGTGCCCTGGCAGTGCATGGCTGTCTGACACCAACCCCCACCTTGTTGTCCCCGAGTGGATCAAGAAGCGGGGCTCTTGTGTTGCTAGTAGTCTATGGTTCCTACATTTTGATCTTTTTTTATCCTGACCTTTTAGTTCACCTGGCCTGAGTTCTTGGGCCCTAGTGAGGTAAACGTGGAGGACTTTTGGGCCACAATGGAGACCGAGGTGATTGAGCAGGTGGCCTTCCCTGCCAGCATCCCTATCACCAAGTTTGATGCTTCTGTTATTGCCCCCTTCTTCCCACCACTCATGAGAGGAGCTGTGGTCGTCAACACTGAGAAGGACAAAAACCTGGATGTGCAGCCAGTACCTGGTAAGAGCACCTGGTGGCTGACTTGGATCAGGGAACAGCCCAGTCCAGAGTCGGGAACATTTCCATGGCTAGACAGTATCAGTGGCAGAGTGGAGTGGGAATAGGCTCATGGAGAGGTAAGATATCGACGCACTGAGGTGACTTTATAAGTATTTAATATGTTGTGGTCCACTGGCTCTCACATCAGTGCTTCCTAACATCAGATGCTGAGGGCCCACCTCATACTTGCTGCTTCAAGGCCCAGAAGTTGGTTTTTGTTAAGACTCCCACCTAGCTCACCGGTGCTCATGCAGGTTCAGGAACACAGTGTAAAGAGAGTGTTTTTGGAATGAGACCTCCTGCTCATCGTGTTGCTGCTCTTGTAGCAAGCCTCTGAGAGCTTGGTTCTGAAAAACCTTAAAAGAGTAAAAGCTTACCCATTTTGGGGTCCTTTGCAAGGGCACTCTGCTTGATCTCTTCCCTAGACATTCAGGGGCAGAAAGCCAGTTCTGAGAGACTTCGTATATCTGCAGAAGTTAGAAGATCTGCCTCGGTCCACCGCCCTCAGCACCTAGGGCACTGCTCAGGGTAGAGCCTGCTTGCGCCACTTCCTGGACTTGGGCCTCATCCCCGGGTCCTCATCCTCACACATGACAGGCTCCCTGTGTTGTACTGTCTGGTGGCAGTGCCCTCCCCTCAGCAGGGTCGTCTCTTGCAGGCCATGGCAGTGCCCTGGTGAGGCTGCTTCACGAGGGTGCCTGCAAGCTCGAGGACATTGGCTCCTATGGTGAGGAGGAGCTGCGGCACCTGTTGACGCAGTGTGGCATCCCCTTTGGGACAGAAGACTCCAAGGTGAGTGGCGGGGGCAGCAGGGCAGAGAGGGACTTAGGGAGCAGGCTGGTGGCCTTCTTTCTGGGCGAGGAGAGGAGCCACCTGTGACAAGTGCCTCTTTTGGAAACAAGGTGCTAGCAGTCAGGGGCATAGATCGTTCACAGCCAGGTCACCATAGCTATGCGAGTCCTTCCCCTCCAGTCAGTTCCTCTGGCGAAGGTTGTGGGTCCAGACTCGGGTCAGGTCCTGGCTCCCACACTGTCTGGGCATGACCTTGCTAAGCTACCTTTCATCTCAGCCTCATTTTCCTGGTTCACAAATTGGAAATAACCAAACTACTGACCTGACAAAGGAAGGCACTTTGCCCTGTGTGGTTTATCTCCTCTCCAGGCCCTTAGGGAATGAGCATCGTTCTATCTGGGGAAGGGGAGGGGAGTATGTTTTATCCATACATTATTCACTTCATACTAAAGTCCTGCTGAAATTTCATGCTTCCTTCAAGTTTAGACTCAAATATTAGCTTCTCTTTGAAGCATCCCCTGCCCTGTGAGAAGTAGGAAGACCCGCTAGGCTCAAGATAGCACCTTGATAGCTCTGGCTGCCTCTCCCTGGGACCTACCTGGTCCTCTCAGGGCCTCAAAATCACCATCTGTACCTAGAGGACGTTAAGCTAGTGAGGCGCCAAGGCACACACTGGCCTTGACAGTTTCTTCTTTTGCTTTGGGTATTGAAGTGAGCGTTTGGTGCTGCACACCAGGCCTGGTCCCTTAGCATTTACTGCTTTGTATTTAATCTTGTCCTGCTCCAGGAACAGCTCTGCTTCTCCTTGTTGGCCCTCTATGAATCTGTACAGAATGGAACCAGAGCTAGACAGCCCCCATCTCATCTCACAGGGGGTAAAATCTACAAGGTGTGCCCCCATCAGGTAAGGGGGTAGTAAGGAGGAGCTTGGGCTGAACTTGTCCATGTCCGATTGCCCACACAGAGACTCTGGTTGATGCAGCTCATTCTGTGGGAGCTGGCACTTAGGTCACTGGGCAGCCTGTGGGGTAGCTTCTTATGGGTCAGGTGCCACCCTTTGGACTAGGAAGGGAACCTGGGTCATCACCAATGAATATTAAGCACCCTTTCACATCCTGGCCCTGCGTCAGCTGTTGAGGGTACAGAGGTGAGCAATGAAGATTCATTCTTCTCTAGTTGGCCTCATGTTAGAGGGGAGGTAGAGTCATCATGGCTTAGGGAGCTAGCTCTAAAGGAACTAGACAAAGCCCTGAGATAGAAGGCGACTGAGAGGGACCTGCTGTCTGGAGTAGCTAGGGAAGGCTGAGCCCAGTGATGAGTTATGGAAAGACTGTTCCAGCAGAGGGAAGACTGACCCCTAAGTCCTGGGTGGGGAAGCCTGGTGAGCCCAGAGGAGGAAGGTTGGGACCTTCCAGAGGACCAGAGAGCAGATCATGTAGAGCTTTGTAGGCCACAGTAGTGGTCTAGGTTTCCCTCTGAGAGTGCTGAGGGGCCTACTGGACAGTTCTGAGTGGGAATTGGGGAGCATGTAGTTCTGATACTGGTTTAAGGAGAGCACCTTCGTGTCTGTGGAGCGTGGACAGGGTAGGCACTGGGATAGCACTGGGAAGGCTGAGCACTTTATGACAAAGCAGGCCCAGGAAGATACTGGGGTTGATAACCCCCTGAACGGGTACTAACTGGGGGAGGGATTGCTAGCAGAATCTTCAGTTCTCTCAGGTGCGAGAGTGGGCATGTCAACAGGCTGTCAAAAGAGAATCCAGTTCTCAACTTCTTCAACCAAAGCTGCGTTTGAGGGACAGACTGGGTGCCTTTGCCCTGGTGGAACAGAGCCTGTTCAGAGGACTGTCTTCATATGACTAGGGACCCTCTTGTGAGAAGCACTTGACCACAAGGGGCTGTGAGAGTTACAGAGCCTCCAGGCTGTGATGGGCAAGCAGTATTACTAGGAGGTGATAGCTACGGCTGGTGGGGGTGAAGGTAGGGAGGAGGCGGCTGATGCAGGATTTCCCACTATACACAGAGCTCTGCCTCCCCAACCACAAAGTGGTGCCTGGGAGCACGGTCAGTGCAGGTGTTTACTAGTCTATGTTGAGGTTTCCGTGAGGTTCCCATCTGCACAGCATATCTGGGTCTGGTGGGGAGCTGCCCAAAATAGAGCTGCTCAGAATGCCCCACCCCCAGAGGCTAGTGCCTTGGGTTTGGGGTGGGGCCCAGGAACCTCCGTCTCTAACCAGCTGTAGCTGCCAGTGCTGTGGGGCTGGGAATTGGAGCCCCTGGACTAGAGGGTGCTTGGTATGGCAGTGTGGAGGGTGGGGTTTGGAGTGGATGCTCATGGGGGCCTCTCAGCCTCAGTCAAAGACTCCCAGCCATATTCTCTCAGGAAGTCACGCATGAGCTGGCGACTTCATTTGGGGACAGAAATGGGAAGCAGAACTTGATGGGCTCTGGAAGGATGGCTGTGGCGTTAGTCATGAAACCTGATTTTTCATCTTTATGAGAAGAAGACTCAACTCTGTGCTGCTTCACCCTCTGCTGTGACTTCTTCTCCCTGCTCAGGTGATCTGTGGCTCCAAGTATCTTGTGCGGGGCGAGAGTGCCCGCGACCATGTGGATCTGCTGGTCTCTTCTCGCCATTGGCCACCTGTCTACGTGGTAGACATGGCCACACCAGTGGCCCTTTGTGCTGACCTCTGCTACCCAGAGCTGACCAATCAGATGTGGGGGAGGAACCAGGGCTGTTTCTCTAGCCCCACAGAGCCACCTGTGGTGAGTTCCCTTCTGAAGAGCTGGAATAAATCCCTCAGCCCATGTCTCACCTCCTGGTTGTTTGGGAAGGCCTTCTGGGAGCCATCTCCAGCATCCTTTGTCTCCACTAATATTTTGTCTTGATGCTCTGAGCCAACATTTCCTCCACAGATTTTTAGTCACCAAACCCTGTGTGTGTGAGGCACCAGCATGTCACTTAGGAGTGCCCAGGGTGTCCCAAACAGGTATTTTGCAGTTGCCTTCCAGATAAGCCTGTGAAATTGCTGCCTTTGGGAGACCTCATACAAGTTCGTGTACTAAAGGTCCGGACCAGTCAGGTCTTGGGTCTGCCCATGAATGTACTACATGGCATACCTGTTGTGACCTAGAGGCATAGAGACTTGGAAAACACCACCGTATCCAACTCTCTCCATTTAGTAAAAAGTTATGGTCCAGAGAGGGGAGATGGACTTAGCCAGTGTCACACAGCAGATAAGTGGCAGAGCCCTTGTACTGTGTATTTTGGTGCTTTGTACGAGACAGTGATTCTTCCCAGACCCACGCGCCCTTTGCTGGGAAGAGATGTTAGGACTGGCAACAGAAAGAAAGGGACATTATTGTCACCGCTCAGCCTTTTCCTTACTCCCTGGGACTCTCTGGCTGTGTGAGCTTGTGCCTGGCACTGCCGAAAGGCAGCAGCCTCAGCAAGAGCCCTGCTGCCCACTCCTCGCAGCCCCAGCCAGAGTCAACTAGACATGGCACTAAGCAGTAGCAGCTCAGGTAGTCGAGCATCTGTTCTGAGAGGTGGTCCCTGTGACTGTCCCCATCTTCATGAGGAGAGGGAAGCACAGAGGAAGGGGACTTGCCCCAGGAGGTGTGAGCATATATGGTGACGTGAGGGTGTAAATGGTGCTGACAGTCCCCCCTTCACTTTCACCCACCCCACAACTTTTACCTTAGTCATCCCTCATGTCAGATTGGTTTCTTCTCTCTCCTCCAGAGCGTATCCTGCCCAGAGCTCTTGGACCAGCATTACACAGTGGACATGATGGAGGCTGAGCACTCTGTCCAACACCCAGTCACCAAGACTGCCACACGTCACATCGTCCATGTAGACACACAGCCCAGTCCTGGTGACCCCAGTACTGGACACCACTCTTCAGCCCTGTGCCCTGAGTTGGCGCCCTACACAACCATCCTGGCCTCCATCGCAGACAGCAAACCAAACAGTGTCCGCCAGCGGCCCATTGCCTTTGACAATGCCACCCACTATTACCTCTACAACCGCCTCATGGACTTCCTCACCAGCCGTGAGATTGTCAACCGGCAGATCCATGACATTGTACAGAGTTGCCAGCCTGGCGAGGTGGTCATCCGAGATACCCTCTACCGCCTCGGGGTAGCTCAGATTAAGACAGAGGCAGAGGAGGAGGGTGAGGAAGAGGAGGTGGCTGCAGTGACAGTCTGAGTCAGGCTCTTGCACAGGGACTACACCATCAAGCCATAGTGAGGCCCTTGCCCAAGGCAGATCCATCCAGGGGACCGGCCGGCGCGTTCACCTTTGGGGAGGCCTCTGATGCTGGGACTGACCAAAGAGCTTCCATTTCCTGAGCACAGTGGGGCCCGGGGTCAGGAGAAGCACCAGAACACTCCTTACTTGGGGACTTAGTATGTTCAACAGAGGGGAAAGGAGGCTGAAGGAATGCTGGTAGCTGGTGGCTTCCCTGGGGCCTCCTGCAGGTCAGGGTGGAGGTCCTGGGGTAGGCGAAGGTGGAATCCAGCACGGGGGAGGGGGAAGGCTGCAGAGGTATCTCTTCCTACCCCTGGGGAACGTTCTTTCCAGCCCCTGCCGCCACACGACTTCCTTAGCCTGTTGCCTTTGACTTGGGGCCTTGGGGGCCTCATTAGCTCTAGGGGTCCCTTTGGGCTCTTGATTTTCCCAGAGGAGGGATGCATTTCCCTCCTACTCTTCCTGCACCCAAATTGGGGGGAAGCTGAGGAGGGGAGAAACAGCCACAGCTTACTTCCAGGACTGTCTTCTCTGCCCTGAGCTTTGAGGAAGAGGATCCCCTTCCTCCTTTCCCTGGCCACTGCTGCTGCACCCTACATCCTTTCTGGGCTCTGGACCCTCACCGTAGAGGGGATGTGGCCCGTTGGCATGACATAACCTGGCGGCAGTAGGAAAAACTCCCTTCTGTGAAGGGGAAGCAGACTGGGCCATAAGGAAACAGCGGGACTGGCTCAAGTGCCTGAGGTTTGCTTAGGGCACGGGAATTGGCCGTGTGTTACTTAATTTATTGAGAGGAGTGGAGTAGGTGGCTTTTTTCCCTCCTTCTTCCCCCGCCAAGAATAAAATTTATTAAATTATCTGGTGAAGCAAGAGTCAATTCCATGCTCATTGTGTGGGGCACAGCGTGGTGGCACCCCAGGTGTTGAGTTGGTCACTCAACATGAAGGAGGATGGAAGAGGTCCCAGGGAATCCGCAGGTCCCCGAGTGGCACAGAGAACTGGAGGCCAGCTGTGTTAATGCTGTTAGTTTAATGACCGAGACATCCCGCAGGGTGACTGTTAGTTACAGGGAGTCAGCTTGATGGCATGCATGCCGCTTGCTTGGTGTGGCCAGCCACACGGGCCCCCAGCCTTCCAGCTCGGAGTGATGGGGGACTGGGCAGAACCCCGAACTTTAGCTGCCACCTGGCTCATTGTAGCGACCAGATCCTGGGTGGGTGGGGCTATAGGGACCAGAAGGTGGGGACTAAGAGGTATAGTTCCTTCTTAGAAAGGAGCCATGCCATGGCTCTGAGGTGCCTGGGCTTTTCAGCGTTGGGAGGTACAACACGGATCCATTCCCAGTGAGATAGTGGGGAGTAGGAAAAGGGGTTCCTAGAAGTGGGAACAAGGTTAAGAGAGTGAGCTGGGGGTTCTGCCAGTTGGCATAGCGAATACGAGGCCATAGCATTGAGAACAGTGGGCGGGGGGCTCAGCCCTAGCCCCTGACTGGCAGTGATGGCCCAGGCCCTGGAAGTGGGGTCCTCCCCACGCTCCTGTGGATCTCACCTTCCTGAGTTTCAGAGCTGGGCCGGGCTGGTGAGTGAAAGGACCAAGGGCAGAGTCTGTATGTTCTCCCCGCGGTGCCCCATCCACGGTAGAGTTGAAGCTTGGAGGAAGGGGAAAGCAGTGCTTCCTGGCCATCCCCTCAACAGAACTGGTAGTTGTTGGGCTGCAGCAGGGGCTGGGCGATATCCCCCTGCTCACAGCAGGCCAGGTTCTCACTGGAGCTCTCCTCTGGCTCGCTACTGCTGCCGCCGCCACTGCCGCCGCCGCCACTGCTGCTGCCGCCACTTGGCAGATTGGTGTAGTCCTGAGGGTGTGAGAGCCCAGGAGAGGTCAGTCCTGGCTTAGGCCCAGCCTGGCCTAATGGAGCCAGCCACCCACCCTGAGGTCAGCCCCACTCACTGGTGCTCTCCTGTCCACTGGGGCCTGCTCCTGGAGGAGGGAGCAGATCTGCTGGAAGGTGGGTCTGCGGGTGGGCTCCAGGGCCCAGCAGGCCTGCATGATGCTGTATCTGAGACCGAACAGAAGCTGCCTGTGGGTCTGGGGACCATGACCCACGTGCCTGTGCACATGCGCACGCACACACCCTGCAGTCTTGCCCAGCAGAGGTCCTGAAGCCTAGTGAGAAGCAAGCCTGACGCAAGAACTGTGCTAAGTCCTTGACACGCATTGTCTTATTCAATCTCCCCAGTAGCCCTTGGAAGGTATTTCCATCTTGCCCATTTGACAACTGAAAGGAGAAGAAGCTCAGAGATGTTCTCTGAACTCCTAGAACTAAGAAGGGGCACTTTTGCTGCCTACAGGTAGGTTTGCCAGGTGGACTGAGATGAGTGAGTGGCCAGCTGTAGCAAGAGGCTAATAGGGCACGTGGGCTGCAGGGGCCGTGGATCTGGTGAGCCTGCGAGCAGTGAGTGCGGGGCATGGGGGGTGGCTGTGCTGAGAGTGGCAGGGGAAAGGTGCAGTGGGTGAATTCATGGCCCGCTGGCCTGTGCAAAGGTGACAGCAGGGAGGTGGCTCGTGATGGGCCAGCTGCAGTGAGTTGGTGGAGGGGCCGTGGTGGCTGGCTGGTCGGCACCACAGATTGCCAGGACAGAAGAAATGACAGGAGCCTTCCCTGAGGTCGTAATAAGAGAGTCTGACTTAAAAACCTATCATCTGAGTTAGGATCAGTCCCAGTTAAGAGACCTCCGAGCACATCCTCTAGGCTACCTAGGAAACCAGTGGGAACCCTGAACTCCCTTGGAAAAGGGGTTGGTTTAGCCTCCTGTGGGGGAGATAAGCCTGGCCCTGGACCACTGGGCGGGGAGACCGGGCTCACACACACATCATCCCCTTCCGCCAAAGCCTGGGCTGTCCTCTTTCCTCCCTGGGGTCCTTCACTTACATGTTCTTTGGGGCGAACGCAGGCTGGGCCATTTGGTATCCATCCTTCACCAGCTTATAGAACTTGCTGTTCACCAGAATGCCAGGGTAGGGGTTCAGCCCTGCAAAGGCCAAGGTCATGTAGGAGACCGTGCTCAGTGCTCACCTTCACCTGCCCCCACACCCACGTGCATCTTGGTGAGACTGGGCTGTGATGAAGAGTTACAAGGGGCATAGGCTTCAGCGGAACTGGGGAGCCTTCACCCAGGCCTCACCAGACCCCACAGAGAATTCCAGCACAGGGTTTGGAATAAGAGGTCAGAGGAACTCGATGAAAGGCTTAGCCCAAGTCCCTGTGCTTAGCGCTCCAGAAGTGGGATATGCACGTTATGAGGGAAAGCCGTTCGAGGAAGCAGCAACTGCTCGGGCAGGCAGAGGAGGGAGGAGCCCGGACAGAATGCCCAGCAGAGTGGAGCGTCGGCCCAGCCCACACAGGAGCTGCACTGCTTCATTGTCAGATGCTTTGCCCGTCATGTCACCAGCCTTTGCCCTGGGCACCAAGTATCCTTGACTGGCATCCTCCATGATGCATAGGACACTGTGGTAACCGAACACGATTGAACCCGGTGCCGGCAGCTTACCGAGTGAGAAGATTTCCCAGAGCAGGATGCCGTAGGACCAGACGTCGCTCTGAACCGTGTAGACACAGTCGAAGATGCTCTCTGGAGCCATCCACTTCACGGGCAGGCGGGCCTGGCACAGCAGACCCCGGTCACCTCGGACCCTGGCTCACTGCCCCCTCCCCAGCCCGGCCCACCCTCCCCAGCACTCACATTGCCCTTGACAATGTAGTTGGAGTCATTCATGATGTCCCTGGCCAGCCCAAAGTCCCCAATCTTGGCCACATGCCCACTGGTCAGCAAGACGTTTCGGGCTGCCACGTCCCGGTGGATGCACTGAAGGGAAGCACTTTTGGGTTAGTCTCGGCCCCTCCCCTGCTTGAGCCTGAGGTGCCAGGGGAACAGCCAGGGCCCTAGAAGGGCTTGGGCTCCTGACTGAGGGAATTGGCATCCGTTTTGGTTCTCTACTCTGGCTCCTGTCCCCACCTACCAAGACCCAGGTCTGAGGAAATTCAATGTGGTCAGACAGTTCAATGTTTAAGAACCACTGTCACTGCGGCCCTCCGGCCCTGAGCAGCGGCCGCTGACTTACGCGAGGCAATCTGCTTGGGCAAGAAGCAATGAGCCCTGGTGCTGGGAACAGCCTCTGGACCCACCCCCCCACCAGTTACCAATGATGGCAGCTGCCACCTCCAGGGCCCTGCCATGCCAGGCTCTTCTCAAAGCATCTGCACACATTACAACCCTGTTTTGCCCTCAAGACAACCCTGTGATTTTGCCCATTTTTATAGGTACAGAAACCAAGGCTCAGAGAATTGCTATAGTTGCTCAAAGTCACACAGCAAATGGCAGAGCCAACGATCAAACTCTGGACCCCCAAATCTGTAAGAGGCACGGTCGCAGCTCCCACTCACTGGGACCTTCGTGGGTTGAGTGTGTTGCATACGTCTTATCCCCTCACAACTCAGGGAGATTCCTTTATCAGCCCCATAAGACCAGGGCCTTCACAAAGGGACACAATGGTTGTCTTGTTCACACTGTTGACCAAAACTGAAGGAATAAAGCCTGTTCTTGGAAATGGGGTCCTCCATTTGCTGCACACCACGGAAATGGGTCTGCTCAGGCTGGTGGCTCCCACCGTCCCGCCTTGGAGGAGCGCTCAGCCGTGGGTTTCTCCCGCGCACTCCTAGAGGGTGTGTGGCACTCTGGCTCCGCCTTGGCTCCGTCATATACCCCCTTTCCTGCCCTTGTCCTCAATCATCCAGCCTCACAGCGGGGCGGGGGTGGGGGGTCAGCTGCCTCCCGGCCACCCTGGGCGATCACACTCAGACCCAGTTTACAACTCACGTTCTTGGAAGCAAGGAAGGCCATGCCCTGGGCCACCTGGCTCGAGAAGTGGAGCAGGTCCCGCAGCTCCAGTGGTCGCCCATCCTCCTTGTCCAGGTCTGGTGTGAGGAGAAGTGTCATGGCAGCCCCACCACACCCCTGCCCCTCCCTGCCCATCCCCCAGTCGCTCTTCTCCTCTGCCTCTCCCCCACCTGTATCCCAGTACCTCCTTACCTTGTTCAGAGAAGGAGTCATTTGAAGAAGAAGTAGAGACAGGCCTCATCTCCACATAGGTATCTACACCCTGGCTGGAGAAGCCGCTGTCCCTATACAGGAGAAAGGTTGGGGATGGGTGAGAACCTGTTGCTACACTGCCCAGCTCAGGCCTTGGCCACTGGCTCCCCATGGCCTCTCCAATCAACAGGGAAGGACGGGAATGTCAAGGTCCACTCAAACATCTGTTTCTGACGGGGAATCCCCTGCCGCATTCTGTGCGTGTGATCATTGATCTCTGCTTGGCCATCCAGGGAGGAAGCTCACAATTTGTTCTATCGTTGGGCAGCTCTCTGCCTGTCAGAAAGTTCTTCACTGTTCCTAATGCCACTCTGCCCCTGAGATTTTCCTCCTGCTGGTCCTCGCTCTGTCCTCACGGGCCACAGAGAATGAGGCTCGCTTTTCCCATAGCAGCCCTGCAGGGATTTGAGCATACTCTAGGCCCCCTTCTCCGGACAGTGGCTCTCATGGCTGGCTTCATATTTAATCACCTGGGGAGCTGTCAACTCTCCCTGTGCCCAGACCACCTCAGAAATTAGGGGCAAAACCCGGTCGGTCACACTTTGAAAGCTCTCCAGGTGATTCCAGTGTGCAGCCTGGGTGAAGGCCACTGGTCTGGAGGAGCGCTTCTTAAACTAATTCACGAGCACATAATCCACCTGGGGTGGGGGGGGGTCTTACTGAAATGCTGATTCTGACGCAGCAGGTCTGGTGGCCTGAGCTCCTGAATTTCTAACAGCTCTCAGGTGACGCCTTTGAGCTCACTCTTTGGGTTACGGTTGGAGAAAGCACTTCTCTACATTGAATAGCCACTGCTGCTTCTAATAATCCAACTAGGTATGATTTCTGGACTCCCCCCTCCCCGATCCCCTCTGTGATGGAGATGTGTGCCTCGACAATGCCCATACTCTAGTTTTCCCAGAAAGAGAAGGAGGTGGCCCACTTACGCTTTGACCATGGCAAAAACCATCCCCTCCCTTGGTTTAGAAACTCTACTTCCATTAATATAGCCTGGGAACCAACTGGCAGGATTGGTTCACATGCCGTGTGCCCTTGAGGTCACGTCACTGAAGCCTTTCCCCACCGGCACATTTGAAGATCAGAAGTTAACAGTTTACTTCAGTTCTCATTTTGATTTGCCTGGCCTGAGGTTCCAGCCTGCAGAGGCCCAGTGTGAGCTGCCCTCTCAGAGGGGCGGCAGAGAATAGAAGAGGAAGCAGATCCTGCTCAGCCCTCATTTTCGAGGATACCAGATGGAATGAAATGGCCTCCTTCCCCTTTTGCCTCCTCAGGCTTGGCAGCTGACAGTAGCTGAGACAGGGGCCCCGTGTACACCATTCTTGCTCTGATCCTGTCTCAGCAGCCTCGCCCTGAGGCCCCACATGCCCCAGCACCAAGACTTCAGGACAGCCAGGAGGCTTAGGTGAGTACCGGGCCAGGAGTCAAGGGAGCCGAGTTCTAGTGTGGGCTCCGCCTCTGCCCCTGACTCATGTGTGACACGAAACTGGCCACTTCCTCTCTCTGGTTCCCTGTGGCTTTGTCCATCTGCCTCAAGGGTGGCTTCCAGGAATCATAGCATTACAGAAGGACAGAGTAGGAAAGGCTCTGAGAGGTTCAATCCCCCGATGGCTCACCCCGGGGAAACCAAGGCCCAAGTAGATCAGGGGCCTGGCCACAGTCACCCTGTTTTATCCCCACCCCAGACTCTGTCTGGGTGCTGTGCAGACCCTGACAGCCTGAGCCTGTGGGAAAAACAGGGCAGTTTGCCTTCAAGCTCTCCCCATCTCTGGCTAGAGCACTGAAAGGATCTTGGTTGATCTTTTATGTCCATTAAAGTGATGATTTCATTAACTAACGGCTATCTCCACCAGACTGTGAGCTGCCCATCTTTGCCTCCGTACTCCTAGTTGCCCAAATTGCCCAAATATTTGTTGGATGATAGGAATAAGTAGTAGAAAAACCGAGTTGGCCCATCTAAGCTGGGGTGACTACTCCCCATGGCAGAGATGGGAATGTGAGAGTCACACGGCCACCCAAGCCTGAGTTAGCTTCACAGACAGACGCAGCACCCCCGCCTTCCAGTCCCAGCCTCCTTCCTGTCCTTTGCCAGGGTCCTACCTGCGGACATATTTCTTCTCCAGGTGGATGTTCTTGTAGCCAGCGCCTGCCTCGGGGTCCTGGCCCACACTCAGGCTGGGTCCCAGCATGGCTTCGGCCTTCCTTCGCAGGAAGTTGAGCAGGTCGCCATAGCAACAGTACTCGGTGATGACCAGAACAGGGCCTAAAGCATCCAGGACCGAGGGGTAAGTGCACTCCTTAGCCCACAGACACATGGGGTGGGGTGCTATGGCCTTCTGAAATGGGACTCAGGAGCCCTGAGTTCTAATCCTGATTGTCTATGAGCAGCTTTTTCTGCTTTCTGTGCCTCAGTAATCCCATCTGTCTAAAGCAGAGGAATCTCAAAAAAACTGCAGCCCAAGAATTCCTCCTTCAAAGGAAATCTGTGGCTGTTCCATATGGGTCAAGGCTGCTACAGAAGAGAATGGGACAGACTGGGAGTCCTGACAGGCCCTGGGGCACCTCCGTGGACCCTGTCATGAGTGTCCAAGTGTCTCTGGGTGGAAGCATCACTCCAGACCCCCAGAACCAGACTCCCGGCAGCAAGGCCCGGAGAACTGCACTTTTATACCCCTCTCTGGCTGACTTGGACATCCACCAAGGTTTGAGAACCAACGAACAGAGCTCATAGAACTGTCCCTTAGTCATAAGCAGCTTCTGACCAATCCAGGCACCTGGTCTAGGAATTTGAGGAATGCTGAGGTAGAGATCCTGCCATCACTTAGAACAGGTGGGAAGAAGATGGAGTCAGGTGGCCCTGGGCCCTCCAACACCCAAGAGGCTCTAAGACCATGGGCCCCAATGCCTGCCAGGACCCCTCACCTCCGTGAGTGCAGGCTCCCAGAAGGTTGACTATGTTCTCGTGCTGGCCCAGGTGACTCATGATCTTCAGCTCTGACATGAGGGCCTCCTTCTCGTCTGCGTGAGCCGTGGCTGGAAGAGGGAACCACAGGTCCCATAGATGGGGAGAGGGCAGGCCATAGATAGCCACACAGACAGACATGAGACACCCAGGAGAGCAAGCAGGGCACACCCAGTGCCCCAAAGTGATCAGTGACCAAACGAGAGAAAAGGAAAAATTCGGACACACAGATAGGAGTTAGGGAGAGAGGAGAGATGGCCCATCCCTGAGCTGCTCTCTAGGGGCAGGAAACCAAGCTGTGGCCAGACCGTGGCCCAGGGTGGCCTCTGTGTGCCCCAGCCTCTCTGGGGCTCCATCAGAAGTCCCTCCACACCCAGGAGCCAGGGGGAGGCTGGAGCTCACAAAAGAAGCCAAGAGTCCTTGCCCCCAATCCCAGGTCCTACCCCAGGCCAAAAATGTGGGTGGTGACTCTTGTGATGACCAGGAGGCCCTCCCCCAGCAGACATCTCCTCCTCCCCCTTCCCCGAAGTTCCCAAAACCCCCTCCCCTCACTCACACTTGAGCATCTTCACGGCCACCTTCAGGACAGCATCTTCCGTGCCCAGACCAAAGGCTGTGGCCTCCACCACCTTCCCAAAGGCACCGGCTCCGAGAGTCTTCCCTGCCATACACACACACACACAGTCTCCTTAGGTCCCTGGTGACAAAGAGCCCTTTGTCTAAGGGCCCACAGGCTCCCTACAGCACATGCTGACCCCATGACGGGGGATGCGGGGGTGTGCTAGGATCCCGTCTCACCGAACTGCAGGTTGTTTCGGGGAAACTCCCACTTCTCGTTGTAGGGCAGCTGGGTGGGGTCAATGAAGGTGTAGCTGTTGCCCTCATAGCTCTCGATGATCTTCCAGCGCACCTGGTACTTGGGCTTCTGTAGAGGGAATCGGGGGGAGGCGGGGAGCATACGTCAGCTGCCCGCAGGCAGATCTGGTATCTCATCCCTGACCCCCAAGAGCAGGGGTATGGGAGGCCTGAGGTGTGCGGGAGGAGGCGGCGTGGCCTGTCCTTGCCTGGCTTGGCCTCACCATGCGACCATCCCTCCTGCAAGCCTTGGTTTCCCTACCTGTGTACTGAAAGATGGCGGGGGATGGGCAGGATCACCTCCAAGAACCCTGCCAGCCCTGATAACTTGGTAATTTCTGACCCGGCAGGGGGGATATTTCCATCTCTCCATCCGTCCATCCTCCACTCCAAATACAGTCTGGTTTTGTTTTCAGGTTGTGGTTAGATACACACAACATGAAATTTACCATCTCAACCATTTCTCAGCGTACCATTCAGAAGTATTCATTCACACGGTTGTGTCACCAGCCTCCACAATGCTTTCCGTCTTGCAAAACTGGAACTCCATCCCATTAAGTGACTCCCCTTACCTACCTCCCCTTAGCCCCTGGCCACTTGTCTCCCGAATCCAACTACTCTAGGTACCTCACTTAATTCCAATCAGGCAGTATGTGTCCCTTTGTGACTGGCTTATTTCCCTCAGCCTAATGTTTTTAAGGTTCATCCGTGTGTCAGAATTTCTTTCCTTTTTAAGGCTGAATAATATTTTCAGACAAATATTTCACCAAATTCCTATTTGTGCCAGACACTATTGATTCAGAGCTAAAGAAGATAAATGTAAAGCCCTTTCCCCCAGGCAAGGGGCTAAGACAGGCATTCAACTCACATACACACATGGGTCGGACATTTTCCGACAGTGCCATGAAGATAGTAAATCGAGGTAGTGGGACAGAGAGCACCAGGTGCAACTGAAGGTAGGTCAGGTAAGGCCCCTGAGGAGGTGAGAAGGCGGCCAGATGACTGATGGAGGAAGCTCTTTGCAGGCTCGGTGAAGACCAGATGCAGAGCCCTGCAGGTGGGCTGAGTCCTGGCAAGTCTGAGGGACCAGAAGGAAGGGCTCGGGGGCTTGAAGGAGGTGCGGATGTTCCAGAGACAGGAAGGTCTTGAGCGCTGGGATAGGTGAGTGGATTCCCTCCTAACTGCAGAGAGAAGCCCTTGAGGGTGCGACGCAGGTGAGGGATACTTCGGACTTTATGTTGTCAAAGGAGAGGGAGGGGGCACAGCCAGATGCAGGGAGGGAGGAGAGCAGCTGCCTCGCTCTTTCCTGCCCAGGATGGCAGCTGCTTGGGGGCGTCACGCCAGGGGGTGCCCATGAGAAGTGCTGATGGAAGACGGACTTTGGGTGGAAAGTGGAAGCTGGGTGGGCCTGGGTGGTGGAGAACACTGAGGCCTTGGGTCAGCAAGCCTTCCGGTCAGTCCTAGGGGACAGGGACCAGCTGGGCTGTGTTTAGCAGCTGGGCTCCTTCTCTGGGCACCCAGCCTGGGGGACCTAACGGGTGTGCGAGTGGGTGTTGGGGAGGGAGGCGGCCTGTGGCTGCAAGTTGCACAGGATTGGGAGAAAGACTCCAGAGAGCCGTAGGGAAGAACTTCCGGAACTTGGGAGAGGAGACTGTGGTTAGACACAAGGAAGAACTTCTGGGTTCTGACTCAGGAGGGAGGCTGCAGATAAACCTAAGAACATCCATGCCGTGGCTTGGGAGGAAGGGCCTGAAGTGGGACCAAAGGAGGAACCTTGTGAATCACAGAGGATCCAAGCCCCGTGTGTGGGTCCCTTCCCGACACTAAACATGGAGAGAAAGCCAGAAGGGGGTTCTTTGACCCCCCCCCCAAGCAACTTCCATCTCCAGGGGCTTCTGTGGCCAAAGCTGTTTTTCTTCTCACCACTTCTCCTTCTTCTGGCTCCTGCAGCTGAGCCTGAGTCAGCCCCCTCCCCAGTGCCGCCCCGCCCCCAGCCAGGCAGAGGATAAGAGGGTAAGGTGGGGGAAAGGGGGTTGTCAAAGGAGGAAGAGGTCATCTAGTTGGATCTCAGGTCTCTGAATCCCAGACTCTACCCGCAGGAACACACAGCTCTCTCCCGCCTCCCCCTGCGCCTCCGGCATCCCTGCCCCTTCCTGGAAGACAGCCAGCAGCTCTGCTTCTCTACCACCTTGGCTACCCAGGGCTTCTACCTGGAGGGGTCTCCTCTGAAGGACATCCCTTGCAGGGAAGTTGGGACGGGCCACTTTGGCCAGGTTTCCTAACGGAAGTAGTTGTCAGGATAGGAGGGAGTGCTCCCTGATCACCCCTGGTGAGCACAGCTCCAGGCAGCACCCTCAGTGTGCGTCATCTCACTCCTTAGGACAAGCCCAGGCTCACCCCACTTCCCCTTGGTGACAATGACCCTCCCCATCTAGGCCTGATGGTTCTGGGCTGCTGGATGTTCTCTCTTAGGAAGGTAGCGACCTCAACACTTCCTGCTGGAAAACCTGGGGGACCTCCCATCTGGCCCCAGTCAGCCTCCAAGCCCCAGAGCTCAGTTCTGACTCCAGAATCCCAGTCTTCGTGCCTCCCTACCTCATCCTTTCCTCCTTGCGTCCTTCCTCCTTCCAGCCTGCTGACTCCTGCCCTTTTCTCCTCCCCGCTTGGCCCCCCTTGTGGTCTCTCTGGGGGCCAGAAAGGCGATGACTCAGCTCTGAGGCAGAACCAACACCTTCCCCCACCAGAGCCACCCCTCACCGCAGGTTCAGGCAGTGAGGACGGGCCAGACAGAGTCCCCAGGGCAGAGGCAATGCTCAGAGCCCCATGGGGCACAGCAAAGGGGAATTGGCTGGAGGGCCCAGAGGTAAGGGCATTACCATCTTGACCCTTCAAGGTCTCGTCCCATGAGATGCCCTCCTTTTCTTGGCCTTCGATGGGTTCAGGGGACAGTTACATTTCCTGGATGGGAAATGAGGTGACTGGGACTACATGTTCCAAAAATGGTCCCATGGAGAGAAGGTAAGGTATCCCCAAACCAAAATTGGCCAAGGGGGCTGGGCACCTAAAGGTAGAAGGGGCTGGAGAGGGAACTGGGCCTTCTCCAGAATCTCGGCAGAACAGTCCTGGGCTGAGGCCACAGCTCTGTGGGGCACTGGGAGGCAGTTTTCTGTTCCATAAAAAGAAGAAGCTGTTCAGAGAAGGAACTCATAAGAGTGAGTTAAGGCCTGTCCACAGGGGTGGGTGAGTGAGGCCGACAACCACTGTGAGTGTGTGGTCAAGGAGGTGCCCAACCTCAGACACTCCTACAATCCCAAGAAGCGTGAGCTAACTCAGGTTCCCTACAGTCAGCTTTCTCCTGGGCCAAGGGCGTGCAGGGTCCACCCTGATTACTGTATCCAGCACCCTGCTAAATCCCCTGCATGCAGTCTGTCACTGAATCCTGACAGCCTGGC
Organism: Lontra canadensis; assembly: GCF_010015895.1. Classification (NCBI taxonomy): domain Eukaryota; kingdom Metazoa; phylum Chordata; class Mammalia; order Carnivora; family Mustelidae; genus Lontra; species Lontra canadensis. The sequence continues at coordinate 16,124,835 of NW_022630999.1, forward strand.
AGGGTGGCCTCCATTATTAAACCCATTTCACAGATGGAGAAACAGAGGCAGAGAACCGCGCCCCCCCCCAACTTCCCCAGAGTTATAATAGCTGGAGACTGGCAGAGGCAGGACCCACATCTGTCCAATTCCCAACCCCTGGCTCTTAAACCAGAGGTGGAAGACTGTGACTTCCATGGTACAGGTAGGGAAACTGAGGACCAGAGTGGGCAGTGAGTCAGCCAAGGTCGCATGGCAAGACAGTTTCAGAACTGGACCCAGATCCCAGGACCTTTGTTTCTTGGAGTCCGCCTTCAGAGCTGCCTCTCCATGCTGGGTTCTGGCACGAGCATGAGATCCGCCCCTATGGGCCCCTACATCCCATCCACAGTGTCTTAGTCCTCTTCTCATAGTAAAACCCCCAAGGCAGGGGTGCAGAAGAGAAAATGCAGAGGAGGAGGCCCATAAGGTGGGTTATTCACCCCTAAATCACACTGCTCCCTTGTTCAAACCCACTGATGGCTGTGAGCCTACAGGATGGGCCCAAGTCCTTGGACCCACAGCCTGCCTCCTCTTCCAGGCACCAATATTTCTGGAACTCTCTTGGTCCCCCCACCCTCCCCTTTGCACACAGTGCCCTCTCCCCCAGAGATACCCTTGCCCTGAGTCTCGTCTCCCCTGGCTGCACCCCCCATTCTCCCAGACCTGTCCTGCCCATGCCTACCACCTTCTCCAAACGGGCTCCCTTCTCCACAAGGGACAACGGACACCATCTTTCACGTAGGACGGCAGCGAGGCAGGGTGGCAGAGGCCTCGGGCTGTCGTGTGGGGAGGCACCGGGGACCCTTGGGCCAGTTCTTCCCCCTTGCCAGCCCTCAGTTTCCATACTGTAAAATACTGACTGCTACAGTTCCTGCCTCCAGGTTGTGCGGGTAAGATAAGATGAGTCAGTGTTTCACATAATGGCTACAAATACGGCTTCTTAAAACCCAGCCTCTGCCACCCGCCAGCTGTAGAAGAGGGCAGCTGCCTTTCCCTCTCAGAATCTCAGCTTCCACCTCTGTAAAATGGGGTTAGTGATGCTGTCCACATGCTGTGACTGTCGAGGGCATTCAGCGAGAGGATGTGAGTAACAGACTTCACGAAAATGCCCCTAAAGTTGCCATCACCAACTCTGAACTCAGTGACAGGCAGCGTGCCACACGTCAATGGGCCATCAGCGGCAGCTTCGATGAGTAGTAACTAATGAGGAGGGTGATGATGGCTAAGCCTTCCTCCTCCACTAGACCACCCACCGCCTGCAGGGACCCACGGGCCTGGCCCCATGATGCCTTCTCTGTGTGCTTGTGTCCCCCAGCGGGGACAGGACCCCATGTTCACGCTGTCCTGGAACAATCCATCCCTCCCCCCATTGCATCTTTTCCTCCGCACCCTCACTTTTCTGGTTGTTGGACGTGCAACCATCTCCTGCTCTAGACAGTGAACCCCACGAGGGAAGAGCCTCCGAGCCTCCAAGTTGAGGCTCACTCAACACCCAGCCGCCCGCGTTGGCATAGAGATGACACCCATTGAGGAGCTGTTGGCTGAATGGCTGACAGAACGAGTGGGTTCTCGGGGGACTACAGGGTGGATCCTTGCAACCTGGTGGCAGCGTCCCAGGTCTGACTCACTCGGGTGCCTGGACACCCCCATCCCGGCCCCGCCCAGGCTCACCTGCTTGTACTTGTAGAAAAGCAGCAGGAGCAGCAGCAGCAACAAGGCCATGATGGACATGCAGGTGACCAGCACAGGTGTGAAGAGTGGCTCGTCAGAAAGCTGCATGTGGGCTCCTGCAAGGGGTGGGGCAGGGGAGTGAGCCGGCAGAGGGGGCCTCCGAGACCTCCTGCCACCACTGAGATCAGACCACTGCACTGCCTGGAACACAGTAGGTGCTCAATAAATGCCTGTTGACTGAACACAGCGTTTTCTCACCCAGAAGCCTCCAGAGCCTCAGAGGGTCTTCCTATAGACCCTCCCGAGCCAGGGGCCAAGAGGACAGCCCCTCCAGTTCTGCTCCTGCCCAGCCCCAGACCCTGCCTGGAGTCACAGCCTCTGTGGTTGGGGAGCCCCTCGGGTCACACAGTACCCCCTTCTCTGCAGCAGACTGGCCTCGTGCCCAGCTGTGGCTTGTGTGTGCGTGCGCACACACCACACAGATACACACACACACACACACACACACCAGTGATGGGTGTCCCACCCCCTGCACCTTCAGGCAGCTCAGACAGAAAGACCTAGAGGTTAGCCTGAAATCTGTCCTCCTGGCCTTTCCCCCGCTGCCTTCCCGAGTGCCCCTTGGAGCCACACAGCCCTTTTTAGGGTCTGAAAGCTTCGCTTATAGCCCCTGGGTCTCCTCCTCCAGATCCATAATCTTACTTCCTTTAATATGTTTAAAGGACACAGTGTCCATCCTCTTGCCCAGATCAACAGTGTGGGTCTGAGGCCAAATCTTACCTCTGCCACTTAGGAGGCCTGTGACATGGAATGTGGGACTTCTCCCTAAGCCTCCGGTTCCTCATCTCCCAAGTGGGAAGGAACACAGTGCTAACCTCCCAGGGCCGTGTGAGCTCAGGGAGATAATGACCATGTGGAGCTCAGCGCAGTGCCTGGCATAGGGGGCGCACTCAGTGGAACGGCCATTTAGAAGGTTTGCTGTGGGACCCCAGCAGTGAGGCTGAGCAGCCACAGGCCTCGGGCTTGTGGAGTCCGGCCCCAGTCGCAGCGGCTTCAAGGCACCTGCGGGGCCATCTCTGAGCCAGACAGAGGCTTCCATTCTGTGTTGTCTGCCCAGAGAGTCTGGCCGGGGCCTAGCACACAGCGGAGCTGAGTCCCGGTTGGTGGAAGTCTGGAGGGGCTGTGGGTCTCCACAGCTGCAGGCCTCTTGCGCTCAGACAGCTGGGGCCTTTGTGCCACACGGGGAAAGGCATGCCTTCCTCTGAAGAGACCCAGCCTGCGTCAGCGCCCGGGGCTGGCCATCAGCCCCACCCGGGGTCAGTGGCCCTGAACGGATAGGACTGTGTCTCTGGAGGGAAGAGAGTCCAGGAGGAATGGAGAAAGTGGTCGGGGCTGGCGCTGGGGTGCAGTTGGCCTGTGTCTCTCCCCAGCCTGTAATCTCCATGGACATCCTGCTCCCTGACACCAAGTGAGTGCCTGGCACACAGCTCATGCCAAGTACATACTTGTGAGTTCATGGGGGAGTTCAAAAGCAGGAAAATGAGCAGAAGCCCAGATGAGGCCACGCTTCCAGCTGGTGTCTCCCTGGACCTCATGGCTTCCTGCCCTCTGTTCCTCTCCTCCCTGCTGCTAGTCCCATAGGTTCTAGAGCCTCCACCTGGCCTCTGCAGGAGACCTTTGGTCAGGAGGTGGCTGCAGTTGGGCCCAGAGATGCAGAACTCAGTGTGGCTGGGACCTGCTCACTTTGGCACTCAGGCCAGGGCTCCTTGGCTCCCTGGGGCTGGGGCAGTTTCCTGGGCCCACCTCCCACCCTGCCCAGGAGGGGCGAAGGCTCACCTACAGAGATGGGCCTGAAGGCCTGGGAGCTATTCCCCACACTGTTGAGGGCCCGGCACTCGTAAGTCCGGTTGTGTTCCAAGCTCCCCATGGCCAGCAGGCTGTGGACGATCACCTTGTGGAAGGGCTCCCGGCTCAGGACCTGCGAGTGTGAGTCCTCTAGGACCAGCCCTTGGGCCTCATCACACCTGGGAAGAGCAGAGTGTGGCTTAGAGTGTCAGGACACCCCGCCGCTTGGCCCCTCGGCCTGGGGTGAAGAGGGAGACCAGAGCTACCTACCTATCCATGTGGCTCCTGCACTCCAGCCATGTCACATTGGGCTGGGGGTACCCGGAGGCTTCACAGAGCAGTGCGTCGGAGCCATTGACGACGGTCCATGTGACCCTCACCTCTGCGGGGTCTGAGCAGAAAAGAAGGGGTGGAAGAGGGAGGGATCAGCCCCGGAGGTCCCATGTGCCCTGTCTGACCACTCTGAACCCTCCATGCCCATCTGCAAGCCTCAGGGATGTACAGGCTGCCCCAGGGACCTTAGTCTCCCGTAGCCCCTGTCTCCCCCACCCCCGCCCACCTGCCGCATCACTCACATCGCAGCGTGAGCTCAAAGGTCAGAGAACTCTCGCCTCCAGTGTTTCTGGCCAGGAAGGAGTAGCGACCGGCCTCCGAGGGCTTCAGACGAGGCAGGGAGAGGATAGAGGTGTATCTGCACAAAGGGGGCAAGCCATCCGGTGTGAACCCCAGTTCTGGTATGGCCCCTGCAAGACAGTGGGCTCAGACAACCTTCCTAAAGGGCTTTGTTTTATTTTTGGTAAAGTGTCCAGGACACAAGGGCCTTGGCTGAGCCAGGGACCCAAGCTGAGTGCCATTAAGACATAGGAAAACCACGAACAGAATTTCCTTAATTGCTTCTCTCATTTGTTTTAAGATTTTATTTATTCATGTGTCAGAGAGAGAGCAAACACAAGCGGGGGGAGCAGCAGGCAGAGGGAGAAGCAGGCTCCCCGCAGAGCAAGGAGCCCCATGCGGGACTCCATCCCAGGACCCTGGGATCACGACCTGAGCCGCCCAGGCCAACTTGCTTCTCTCATTTGTAAAGTGGTTTTGTTCTGAGGTCTAATAGGAATGATGTCCATGAAGTGCCGACACTGGACAGCACATCCCAGGCCTGCACTAAGTGTACCTACTTTCACCATCGTCACTGGGCTAAGGAGTCCCTGCTCAAAACACCAGCACCCAGGCTAGCTGCTGTTCCTGAAACACCAGCCCTGCCAGGAGGGACTGTGAGAGGGATGAGAGTCAGGATGTAGCCACAGGGCTACAGAAACTGGGATTCAAGTTCTTGCGCTGTCTATCTTAGCTCTTTGATCTTAGACAAGTACTTAACCTCTCTGATCCTTTGCTTCCTTTTCTATGAGGGTGACACTGATGGTAATTCATCCACAGGCTTGGCCTGAAGATTAAAGGGACATACATTCAGGGTGCTTGACACAGAGCCCAATTCATTGCAGCTACGCTGTTCAACGGTGCCCTTTGTTACAGAAGACCCAGAAGCAGATGCGGACAATATAATTTATTCTCAGCTGATTCCAGGTAATTTTTCATTTTTTTTTCTTTAGCTCTATTTTAGCATTTCCTTGATGGACATGTATTGTTTAGGTAATAAGTTTTTTTAAGTCGATTATAGCATTTAATTATAAATTATACTGGACTAATACATACGGTATTCAAAGGGCACTCTCATTCAGCCAGACCTTTGGCATACAGAACCCCTCTACACATCTACCTCTTAAGCGGAAAGAATTTAACTTTTTTGCATGACTCAAAGTCACCATATGAACACACCCATCACATGAGCTCAATTTTGCGGCTGTTGGTTGCCCAGGATTATTTGCCCTGTGCCAACTGGCCCCACGCTACCGTGTTTTGGGGGATCTCCATGGTTTCTTTCTGCACTGTCCCTGTTGCATTTGGACCCCTGAAACCTGTCCGTGGACCAACCCCCTCCCAGGGGTCTATAGACTCCAGATTCAGAACTTCTGCTTTAGACAAAGGGAAGCTAGAAATCCTGACCAGAATGGATGAGAAGGGAACTGAGAGGAGAAAAATGAGGACAAGGGAACATTTTTGTCCTGTTGAACATTTTGTTCTGTTTTGATTCTGACAACTGGCAAACTGGAGGCCAGGCATTCATGAGGTCTGGGCTTTAGGAGCTAGGAAGAGAACCCCAGAGAGTTCTGGAATTGGAAGATGGCTAAGGGATTACCTAGCAAATATCTAGCAAATCCCCAAATAATGGCCAACACGTCTCTTCTCCTGAGTCAGTTATAATGAAAATACTGGCTGAGAGACTGTGTCAAGAAGGACTCCTAGGCTGCACTCGGACCCTGTGGGAAAGGGCTCAACAGCGGATTAGAGATGTCTGTCAAAAGCGTGCAAGGGGAATGGGTTGCACGCACAGCACATGCTTGTTGTCCTTGAGCACCGTCCTCTCATTCAGACACAAGTGGATAAAGAAGCTATCGTTTTAACAAATGGTATTGGTGTTCCTCCTGTGGAGAAGGCTCTTACGTAGGAAACTACCTGTGAGGCCACTTTGGAGGGGCAAGTGACACCCTGAGGATGTAAGGAGACAGGAAATGGACTTCTTAACATGCTATGCGTGGGGGAGAAGCCAGATTCTGGAAGTGGAGAGAAGGGAGGAAAGAGGAGATAGAGTCAGATGGCACTTTATGAGAAGCATTTTGAGCCTGTGAAGAAGAATGAGAGAGAAATTCTCAGGGGTGGGTGACCACAGGCCTTTAAAGAATTTTGATGTATCTGTGTTGGTGTGATGTTGATTCTCTCTGCCCCCCAAGCCCATGGCTTATGTGGCAGACTCCCCTGAGCCATCATTATTAGGAGTGTACCTAGGAGTAGAAATCATGGAACAGTGTCTTCTACATTTGGATTGGCCACGAAAGAAGAGACTGATGGGATTCAGAGTTCTTGAGTGAGCATGAGAATGCATGTCCCAGGAAATGGTAGAATTCTTGAGGGGGGCATGGGACTTCTCAAGGATGTGGGACAGAGGGGCAAGCCAATTTTGTCCTAGTCAAACACAGATGACTGATATTGAGCTCCTAGAGTTAGGGCAAGTGAGACCCAGAAAGGGGAAGGGATTTACTCCAGGTCACCAGGAAGGTTGAGACATGATCCAGTCAGGGTCCTGCCTTCTGGCTGAAGCATTCCCCTTGTGGTTGTGGGGCTATCCTGATGGGAACTCATAGGCCATACCTGTATGTGTCCTTCATCGTGACAAAATTGAGCTTGGACTGGTGGTCAGAGAAAGGTCCCAGATAGGTCCAGTTCAAACCTTGCAGGCCTGGGTAGGCCTCCACCTGGACTTGAAGATCGACCTTCTCACCCACAGTCACCTCCTGGAGGAGGTTCTGCTCGGAGGTCAAGTTCAGGTAGGCTCTCTCTGGAAAGCAGAATACATACAGATCTGGCATTAGTGGGAAGATGTCTCTGTCCCCATTGATTCAGCCATTCAGCTGGAGCCTTCCTGATTGCCTACTGTGTGCCAGGCTTATAGTCCCCGCCCCTAACCAAGACTCGCCCTCTGATACCTCCCCTCCCACCACTGCCCCACAGAAGTCCAAATTTTTCTCTTTGCTGAGTTCTTGGGAGAACCTGGACAAATTCCTATCCTCCTTGGTACCTCTAGATCCTTATTTATATAACAAAGAGATTGAATATACTTGTGTTGTTACAACTTTTTGAAATGTTTTTCAGTGGCAAAAAAAAAAAAGTCTGCTTTTTTTGTTGTTTTTTGGACACCCTCACCCATTAGTTGGGTGCTAATAGTTGGGGCTAATAGTTGGGGCAGTGAAGCTTCCACATCCAGCTCTAAGGGGGCATGTGACCCAGGCTAGCCAATCAAAGTAGCATGTCCCCTTTGGAACAGTGAGTGGTTTGGGGTAAGTCATGAGCCCATAGGTCCTATGACACTTATTTCCATGGTTTTTGTTGGAGTGCTGGGAAAGGAGAGGCCCTAACGTCACTGGGGTTGTCAAGCCCTATGTGATAAGGAGTCCACAAGAAAAATGTAGAGTGAGAGGTAGAGGTGAGAAGCAGCAAGTTCTTGTCCACATCAACTGAACCCCTAGATCCGATTTACCTGACGCTCCTATCCACTAGTTTTTTAGCTAGAAGGCCAACAAAAATCCTCTTGTGATCAGGCTAGCTCAAGTTGATTTCTGTTCCCTATGCCTGAAAAAGTCCAGACTAGTTTCTTCTAATTAAAGCTTGCATGAATTCAAATCAAGTTGCTCTGGTTGAATCTCACAAAAAGGAGCTATGGCTAGGATCCCGCTCACTCAGCCTCTCCATGCCTCTTAGGGAAACCCCTGAAAAGCTTTCTTAAGTCCCCAAGACTTTGCAAAAAGCCCTGGACTATATGATCTCTAAGGGTTCCTCTTCTTACTCAGGTCTATGAAACCTAAAGTTCACTCTTGTACCCGGTGATACACCTTCTCTAACGCCCTTATGGCTCCCTAATTGCCTCCACCAGACAAAGTGGCATTCAAGCCTCTCTCAATCAAGTCTCCTCTTTATGCCCATGTAGCCAGCCCCCTCTTCCTACACACACACACACACACACATCTGAATCTCTTAACATCCCCTGAACACACCAATACACAATAGTCTTTCCTACCTTGGAGGTTTTGTTCAAGCCATTTCCTCCACCAGGAGCCCTGTCCTCTTCCTCTTTTCTATTTAAAGCCTTCTCATCCTTCAAGGCTTATCCCTGTCAGGGGTTTCTGCCCCCCCAGTCCAGGCCACAGGGAGCCCTCCCTGCCCTGGACTCCTGCGCCCCTTCTGGATTACACATTCATTAGGCACCACATCTAAGCTACTTCCGGCATCTGCTTCTCCCTTTGGGTAGCCATCCTCTCTGTCCAACTAGCCTGTGAGCTTTCAGGGCAAGGCTTCTGTCCTCTTCTTTCTCACCCCCTCGGTCATCTATCTGTCTACCCGTCCTCCAATCCATCCTCCCACCATCTCTTCCACCACCGCCTCAAGCCACTCTCTCCTCTAGCTTGGATAATAGCAGTAGCCTCCTACCTTGTCCTCCTACTTCTACCCTCCACGCAGCACGGGAAAGCCATATTAAATCTCATTACATACAAGTCAGATGATATCATACTCCATTATTCAGATCCTCCCATGGTGGCCCATCTTTCTCAAGGGGAGAAGACCCAAGTCCTTCCATTAGGGCCCTGTGGAAACTGCCACCTCTCCCGCTCACCCCTCTGATTTCACCTGAGCCCCACCCTGGCCATGCTGGCCGGCTTGTTCCTTGCACGCGGCCAGCACAGTGCCGCTCACCTTCTGCCCGGGGCTCCGTGCTGCCGCGCACCTGCAAGCTTACCCCTCCGCCAGCTTCACGCCATGGCTCAGATGGCAGCTGACCGGTGAGACCATCCTTGAGGATGCCCTATTTTAAACAGCAAACCCTAGAGAACTGATTTCGTCTCCAGAAGTTATGTCAGCTCATTGCTGGTCTTTCCCCAGCTGGAGCGCAAACTTCCCATGGGCAGGGGCCTCCGTGTTTGCAGCCGTGTCCTCAGCCTTCCAGAGCAGCATCTGACCAGAAGTGGGCACGAACACAAACACGGAGTGACTGCTGTACCCGGGCCATGGGAAACACTCAGGCTCAGAGCCCACCGCTGGGCAACAATTCGCTGTGCTCCTCTCCTCCTTCACCGCGCGTGGCTCCCAGCGCAGGATGGGGGCCACGGCGGAGCTCACATTGACGGCAAGCCTCGTGCAGTGCCACTGCTCTCGGGGGTGATGGTCATGCGTGCTCTCGCCGACGCCCCTCTGTCTCCCATAACATTGAACACACGAGGCGTGGCCAGACCGCAATCACTCAGCCCGTCTTGACCTTGAGAAACTCCCCCTTAGCTTGTCCAGCCTCCCATCTCTTATTCAAAGCATAGGACATTAGACTGACCTTCTCAGATGACCTCTCCTCTGCACAGTTAGTGTTTACTCTGGTCCAGAGTAGATAGATAGATGGATAGACAGATTCACTTAATTCTCACAACTATGAGATAGTGACTGCTAGGAGTGTGGGCTGCTGGCTACCATGACGTACCCCGCCACACAGTCTGATCCCATCACTCTCTCTTCAACTCTCAATGACTTCCCAACAGGATGGGCTGCAAACCAACACCCGCTTTACCGTCTGGACGCTGCCTCCATCCCTGCTTCTCTCTGGCCACATGTCACACCACTCACAGCCCTGCCATGGGCAGCTTCTATCCACGTCTCTTTTCCTTTGGGCCTTCCACATGCTGTGCTCTTGCCTGTCCTTTCCGACTCTTGTGCCTCGCTAACCTATCTCTGTTCTTTCAGGCCTAGCTTAGGCCACTTTGTTCAAGCCGGGGATGGGCGGGGCGGGGCTTGGTGTTCCCAGCAACCCGGCGCTTCTGGCATGATCTCGCAGGGTGAGCACTGTCTGCTCCTGTGTCCCCGTGATATGGTTGTTCCAGGCATGAAGGATGAATGAAGGAGAGAACAGCAGTCTAATAAGGAGCTCCTGGAGGCCAATCACAAAACAGAAGGCAGTAATGCCCTGTAGGAGCTCCAGGAGGGAAGCGAGGGATTCTGGGGAAGGATCTGGGAAGGCTCCCAGTGGTGTGGCTCCCTCCACCATCAGCTCCCTCCTTCCCAATCTCCCTACACACTCCCTCACCCCAGGATCCCTGGCAGCCCTCCCCCATCACCCTGACGCTCACCTACCACCCGGAAGACCATTGACCTGGAGTTGATGCCTCGGACATTGGTGGCCACGCAGGAGTAGTTGCCGGCATCTTGGAAGCCTACGTGATCGAGCTCAAGGGTCAGGACCTTTTGGTACTGGTTACCTTGGAAGTCGGATTGTTGAGGGATTGTGAGCTGTAGTCAGAAGGAGTGGAAATGGGATAGCAACATTGTTTAGGAATTAGAGAACTCTGAGTTCGAATTGTCAGCCTTTAAAGATTACTATCTGCCTTTCCTTGGGCAAGGGACTGAATTCTGAGCCTCAGTCTTCATCTGTAAAATGGGATGGACACCAGCCCATGCTCCTAGGGTTGTAGTGAAGAATAACGAGTTATTACATGTAAATAGGGGTAGACACCGTGGGCCAGGGAGGAGCTCTTAGAAGCTGCCCGATGCCATTTGGGGATATTCCCTCTGCTTCCCCCTCTCTTCGTCTTTCTGAAACGGCCTTTATATTCCTGGGCTTCAAGGTGGCCAAGGAACCCCTTGCTAAGTCAGAGGTGAACCGACCTCTGGTTCTTGTCTACAGGCTGGGGCAATGTTCATGGGTCAAGGGGGAAGAGTACCACCTCCCCCCCCAACAATAATCAGTGGCATGAGCCCAAGTCCTGGTTTTGAATTAGTTTTTGACTGGCAGTAAGATCTTAGGGCCTGGGCTATGCCGTCAGTCCAGAGAACCAGCTGGTAGCGGGGTTGGGGTGCCATCCTGCAGTGCCTGGTGTGCAGGGAAGATGGGCACCCTTCCCCCTGCTGTCTCCCCACGGACTGACCTTGGTGTCTCCATGTTGGAGGAAGACGTCAAAGTTAACATCAACGTTGCTGGCTGCGCATACGATCTTGGCAGTCTCTCCCTGAATCCGTACCAGCTCTGCAGGTTCCATTGTCAAGGTTGGGGGCCCTGGGATGACTGAGGTCAGGGGAAGCGACCCATGAACACCCAGGCTGGAGCTGTCATCACTCTGCTCCCTGCCACAGGCCAGAAACTGTCTGAGGCCCCCCCACGTCCCCTTGAAAATCCTGGGAGGCAGCCCAGAGGCCTCTACAGCTCGTCTTGTCTTTGAAACAGACTCTGAGAAGTCCAGTCCCCTTTGTCACCACACCTCTCCCCAGTCTCACCCCGTGTTCTGCTCTGGGCACCTGCAACATCCCCCTAGAAGGCCCCCACTTCCCCTCGGACTCCCGCACGATGCAGACTCCTCAAAGCAGTCCGAGAGGCCTCTTAGAAACGTGGATTGGATCACATGCATCTCCTGGGCCAGTATCCAGCGGCTTCCCATCACTCTTGGGATGCAAGCCCGGGCCCATGACCGACCCCCCAAGCACCTGCCGCCTCGTGCTCGTGCCCCGCTCTGCAACCTTACTGGCCTTCCCACCAGAAACTGCACACTCGCCCCCCCCACCCCCTTCTGGAGTGCTCTTCCTTCCACACCGGGAGCCGGCAGCCGCCTTCACCCTCCAGATCTCCTGCTCTGAGAAGCCTTCTGTGACCGGTCAGCTGGGTGAGCCTCCCCCAGTCCACACACATCCAGCTTTCTCCAGCGCAACTTCTTGTGGATCAGTCAGCCTGTTATTTGCTCTCTCTATCTGTCTCTCCCTGGAAGATGATGCTATCCCCAGCAGCTTGTACAGTGCCTGATGCAGAGCACGCATTGAATTCAAGTTCATGGTTATTACTTATGTTGAAAGATGATCTAATCCAGTTTCTCAAGGCCCAGAGACACTAAGGGACTCATCCAAGGTCACCAAGGGCCCAGGGCTTGACAGATGGAGTGAGGGGGAAAGAGACCTAATGGCCCCCTCTTCCCACATGGTGGGGTCCCATGACTTCCCAAACAGGTTTCATGGCCCAGGCACTGTTGCCTGCCACATGGCTGTGACCCGGGCCCTTGTTGCAGGAACCTGATTCCTGTATTAAGCCAGGTGTCAAGCCTGGGGTTCTGCATACTCATGCCAGGCCTTTCAGAAATGAGAATCCTGTGTACCAACCCAGCCGGGGCAAGGGGGAGACTTCAAACCATTATCACCTCCACCATGAAAGCTGTTGCGTGCACCCACCCAGACTATCCCAGGCTGTCTCCTTCTGTCCAGCACACCTTGCTTGTCTTGCCCCCGCAGGAGCCCTGTGGATGACCATGGTGCAGTTGGAAGGAAGAAGTGAAAGAAGAGGGATGGTCCATTGTTCCCCATCAGGCCCAGGTCCTCCCTTGGCGCCCATGTCTGCGGGCTCTCTGGCCCTGCCCTCTGCCCTGGCCTGTCCCTCCCAGCCCCACGCACCTTTCTGCACTTTCAGCCAGATGCTCATCGATGTCACCATGCTGCCGCCTACCCGGGCACTGCATTGGTAGCCGTGGGTCTCCATGAACTGGGCCTTATGGATGGTAAAGCCATACCAGGGCGAGAAGGAGTAATTGGTTTGGCGCAGGACGGGCCGGCCACGCACCCGCATCAGTGAGACGCTGGCCTCCAGCGCAGGGTCGGTGAGCAGGCAGGGCAGCAACGCGTCCTGACCTTCCATCACCGTCACCTCCTCGGCCAGCACCTTCCAAGGTCGGACAGGGTCTGGGATAGAGGGATACAGGGTTACAACTGCCCTTCTTCCACCAGGCTAAGTGGTGCCTGGACCCTGGGGACGGGGAGGCTCGGAGAGGCTGATAGTTTGCCTGAGGTCACACCATGTACCAGAGCAGCCCCGCGGATGCTTCTGAGTGGGGGATGCTGGAGCCAGACTCAGCCCCCCTACTCGGTGCTGGGTTACTTTGGGCAAATGACTCGACCTGTCTGAGTCTTTGGAAAATGGGCATAATCGCGGCACCTATGCCACATGGTTGCTATGAGAACTACATTGAATTGGAAGCACTGCCACCAGTCATGGTCAAGGGCAGGCCCTAGCTTGGGGTGGAGCTGCTTTACTGTGGTTGCTAATGTTAGGGCCCAGCTCTCTTGCCCATTCTTGGTGGTTCCTGTTGAGCCAGGCATCTTGGGAGTGAGTGGGTCCAGAGTCCTCACCTTTGACGTAGAGGTGAATGGTGGCACTGTCCCCGAGTGGGCCTCCAGGCTCCGTGCAGCGATAGGTCCCAGTGTTTAGGAAGGTGGCATTATTCGTGGTCAGGGTGCTGCTGGGGGCCTCAGTGTCCAGGTTCCAGTAGGGGAAGATGGGGCCGTCCCATTCCACGCTGCCATTGCCCACACAACGCAGGGTCACCGTCGTGCCTGGCTCCACAACCAGCTCAGGGCCACTGGGTTCTATCATGGGGACTCCTTGTACTGGTGGCAGGGGGAGGGGCGAGGTGGTGAATAGGGGACAGAAGTAAGCCCTGAGGAGACACACGCTGGTCTGATCATCCTAGTCTTTGAGGTCCTCCTGGCAGGACATGTGTGGTGCTGGGGTTTAGCTGTGACTGGGGGTCACCTTGAGCAAGTCCTGGCCCTCTCTGTCATTTGCTCAGCCCCCCATTTCTAATCTGCTCATGGAGGGCCCAATGTCCAGCAGCCCCCTCCTCCGAGAAACGGGCGCTGGGAGCTTTCTGGGCACCCAGGCAGCTGCTGTTCTGCGGGTCCTCTCCAGCCTCCTGCCTCAGCCTTCCCAGCTGTGACTACAACGTCCTCCCCACAGGTGGACCCTTCCGGCCCCATGTACAAAGTGGGCCGTGTCCCTAGCGCCACACCCAGGACCTGGCTCAAACAGGGGGCTCGAACAAGCAATGGAAAAAAATAAGGGAATGGAATGTTCGTGGCAAAGTCCATATGATCCATATTGGGAAAAAGAGAAGGGTCGTGGGATGTCGGCCCAGCAGAGTTAGAAGGGTACCGGGGGTCTTGTGTCGTGCCCACTCCCACCACTGGACATCTGCCCTGCTGCAGAGTGGGGCGGTTCAGAGGCTCTGTGCCACGGTTGCCCCGCCTGCAAAGTGGGGGCAATAATTGTGCACATTTTTCAAGATACCAGGAGGATTGAGCACATGAGAGGCCTTTGGAACCTCATCTGTCACCAAGGAAATACTCTGTAAGGGCGGCTCGGCAGCCAAGCCCAGCAGGCAGCACTGCTGTGTTTACTAGGAAGCCAATCTCTTTTAAGGAAAATTTTCTTGAAGGAAAAAAGAGAACTTGAAACCCCTATCAGGCCCTCCGGGAAGAAGGCCCGTTGCCTCTGCCGTGTCAGCATTTCTCCAGGCCTAAAATAGGGGCAAAGGAGGGAAGTGAGAGCTGATTCAAGGCCTTGGAGGGGCAGCCAGGCGCCCCCCGAGCCCGTGTGGGAGGAAGCACATTGCTGGTGTCCAGCCCGGCCCCTAGTTTCCGCTCAGCCCACAGCCCTTCTCACTTCTGTTTCCTGGCCCTCCTGGCTACCGACCCCTCTCCCACGGAGAGACCCCCCGGAAGAGGGAGGGCCACCTGCAACCCATTGGAACATTCTGGGCTACAGGGCCTGGCTCTGCCACTGACCAGCTGGGTGTCCCCACTGAATCTGACCCCTCCACTCCGGGGACAGGGTCCTGGATACTGCTGCCCCCAGGGCTTCAGCTGAATTCACGGTTCTCCACTGTCCTGCACAAAAGTGGCCGAAGTGGGTTTTTTCCTCCCCATCCCCACCACAGACTCCAGACCTGGAAAGATTTCTCTGTCGAGTTCTTCCAGGATGGCCTCATTGGTGTTTTGCTGTTACACCATCTAGAGGGATTGGCCTCACTGCCTGAACTTCCAGTCAGCATGAAGAATCCAGCGCACTGGTGAACACTGCCAAGGCCAACGCCTGGGGGTTGCGTCCGCTCTGGGCCACGTGACCCCCAGGGAGAGGGGCAAGCGTCATTTCTGTCAGGCTGTGGGCGAATCCCAGCTGAGCTGCCGCAACGTGGGTTCCCGGCTGGGGCTTGACCGTAGGGATGAGCTCGGGCTATGGGGTCACATCCACACGGCCTGACATTTGGTTCTCACGCTGGGTGCGTTGCTTACCCTCTCTGGCCCTCAGGCTACTCTTCCTTCTAATGGGAACAGTCCCTTTCCACCTGGGAGGTACTGGGAGGATTCAGGGAGGCCATAGCGGCCCCAGGTCCAGTCTACCACTCTTGCCCTGGGCTACTGCTTTTTGCGACATTTCTAACCTCCCTTTTGGTTCTGATACTCTAGTATCTAAAGTTTTAAACTTTTTTGTTTTTATTTTATTAGTTTTTATTAGTTTTTATTTTTTGTTTTATTTTTAAAGTAGGCTCCATGCCCAGTGTGGACCCCAACGTAGAGTTTGAACTCACGACCCTGAGATCCAGACCTGAGCAGAGATCCAGAGTTGGACGCTTAGCTGCCTGAGCCAAAAGTTATTAACTTTTCAAGGTCACAGTCTCATCCGAGGTGTCAGATTCTGTGATTCTCACTGGGTTCCGCTTCCGCACCCACCTGGTCTCAGTGGTACCTTCTCCTTCCCCTACCCTGGCCTGTTCCTCTAGCCCCTGTCTCGGCCTCCTGGAAATGTGGTCAGAGAAATGTGTCCTGTTTTGTCCTGTCCTGTTGTCCCAGATCAGGCTGACACCCTCCACTTCTGCCCCTAACTTCCCCCTGCTGGTTTGGCTGGCGGGAAGAGAAAGACTGCTCAGGCCCATCCTCCTTGCGGGTGGAGGCTGGGGCTTGGCGGACACTGACCAAGATCGCCTTCTGTGCCTGTCTCTCGTCTCAGCTCCCAGAACTGAGAAGTGGCCCAAACTCCACTCCTCTCTCTCAACGCTGCCCCCATACTGCACACCAAGGCCTGGGACATAGCCCCTCCTCAGCCTAGAATCTTAGCGGGCCTCTCCCCAACTCTAGGGTGTTTGGAACCTGGCCCTTGACTCCCTCATGGCCACCCCTATACCCCTACTCTCTCACCACTGGTCTGTGGGGCTGAAACCTGAGGCTTCTAGCCTGCTGCCTCCTATCTTCTTTCTTCTGGGTCTAGATGCCGGACAACCTTTCCACCCCCGCAACAGTGCCGCACAAGCAGGTAGGACAAGCAGATAGGACAAGGCAGTGAAATAAAACCCATGGGACTTTCTGGAGAGAGGGAAACAGTTTCTGTCTTCATTGGGGTGGTGGGTACCCAAGCACAAGCATTTGTCAAACCTCATCAGACTGTACACTTAAGAATCTGAGCATTCTACTATATGTAAATTGCATCTCAATAAGAGAACAGACGCTCAAGCCCAGAAGATTGATGGGGCCACAAAAAGACCTTCAGCGGGCCGTCTCTTCACTGGGGTCCAGATACACCTTCTCCCGAGGGTCCTGCAGCCCCAGAACTATGGGGAGGCCAAGCTGAGGCTGCTTTCCCATCTCACCCCACCCCACCCCCATTCTGGCCTAAGATCCCCCCAAATAAGCATGTGATAAAATAAACTGAAGCTACCAGCCAAGCAGCAGCCCCTCCCCTCCAGCGAGGCGCCCTCCTGGGATGGAGTCCACCAGGGCTGCTGCCACCAGAGCTGGAGGTGGGACCCGGTCTGCCACAGCTCTCTGTGCCGAGGCCCAGCAGCCTGTGTCTGGGAGCACTCTGGCCAGGGAGTCCTGCACTGCCCTCCCCCCAGGCCCTCCTCTAGTCCTCCTCTACTCTCCTCCCAAATTCACCTCACCCGAGCCCTGGGCCAGAGAGGCTAACCCCTTATCTCCCTTCCAGCCCCTTACCCATGCCTCCCAAGGAATGACTGCTGCCCCCTCAGGCCTTTCTGAGTCTGGTCCTGCCTGCTCTCTAAGGCTCACAGGCTGGGAGCTAGCAGAGCCGTCAGGAGCTCTCTCTGGCCTCCCGATCTCCTAGAAGCTTGTTAGAAATGCAGAATCTCACATTGTACCTGGGACCTACTGAGTCAGAATGCACATTGTAACAAGATCCCCGGGGAATCTGTGTGCAGAGTAGAGTCTGAACAGCATTCTTTAGTCCAGCTCACCACGGCCCCCAACACCTGCCATTGAATAGATGGGGACACTGACGTCCTGGGGCATCAGGGGCTTGTTCAGGACACCTGGGGAGTCCGCCTCTGAGCTGGGACAGATCCACAGCCCTGGTGGAGCTGGTTCCACCCCACACACACCCTCTTTTCCCTCCACTGCCTTTCCAAAGCAGACACACGCAAACCTGAGGTCCAGAGTGGCAACACCTGGGGACGGGCAAGGTTTTACGGGATCCTTGCACAGCGGTCTTCCCTGTCACGCATCCCCCCAACGCGCAGAGTCCCCAGTTTTGCTCTTACCATGCCAAGTTGTGGCCCCCAGCAGGACCAGCAGAGCCCCTGGGCCCATGGCCTCAGTGGGAAGGTGGCAGGCTGATGCGGGGCTGAGGGGTGGGCAAGGCACAGGGAGGGTCTCAGCTTCTAGTTCCACAGGGACCAGGACCGCTGGGCACACATTCCTCTCTGCTGTACTAGCTGTTTCTCTTGTTTTCCTCTTCCTCCTCCTCCTTGGGCCGATCCTCTTCTTCCCCTTTTAGCTAGGCAAGGCAACCACAGAGTTTGGAAATCTTGGGTCTTCAGAAGAAAACAAAGCCATGACCCCCAGAGGGAGGGGTTGGAGACTGGGACAGGGCCAGCCTGAGCCTGGGGTAGCTGGCTAAGTTTAGGGCCCTCTCAAGCCACCTCCAAAGGATCCTGGGAGAACAGACATGCCCAAAGTCAAGCAGTCAGTAGCACAAATGGGGGAGTCTCCAGGGTGACCAGGCAGCTCTGGCTTAGCCAAAAGCAAAGTTTGGTTGTTCTGGGAAAGCCTGGTGATAGAAGCAAGAAGCTTCCATTTCCAGGACTCTCCGCAGCTACGCCCTTTACATTCACTGTTTCCTCCAGTTCCATAGAACCTTTATGTAATGGGCACTACTGCCATTCCCATTTTGCAAATGGAAAAGCTGAGGCTCAGAGAGCTCAAACACCTTAAACTTACCCATAGTTACAGGGCTACCGAGTGGCAGAAGTGGGATTTGGATCTAGACAGCCTGGTTGTAGAACTTTTTTTTTTATATCACTTATTTATTTATTTATTTTAAAGATTTCATTTATTTATTTGACAGACAGAGATCACAAGTAGGCAGACAGGCAGGCGGAGAGAGAGAGGAGGAAGCAGGCTCCCCACCAAGCAGAGAGCCCAATGCGGGGTTTGATCCCAGGACCCCAGGATCATGACCTGAGCCGAAGGCAGAGGCTTTAACCCACTGAGCCACCCAGGTGCCCCTTAAGTTATTTTTTGTTTGTTTTTATGAAGAGTCTAATTCTGCTGCTGTATTTCTTCAGAAAAATAACATTCTTCTGCTCCTTCCTTTCCTTCAGTCAATTGTTTTTTACCCCCTTTTAACGGATTCCCTTAGTTTTCCTCCTTATTTCTAAGGTTGTAAAGCTGTAAAGTTATTTCTTGGTTGTAAAGTTATTTCCTGAAACTAAAAAAATTCCCATATAACATCGATCCAGGAAAATGACTAGTCTTTCCATGTCCAGGTGTATGTGATATATATATATTTTAAAGATTTTATTCATTTATTTGACAGAGAGAGAGATCACAAGTAGGCAGAGAGAGAGGAAGAAGCAGGCTCCCTGCTGAGCAGAGAGCCCGATGTGGGGCTCAATCCCAGGACCCTGGGATCATGACTTGAGCCAAAGGCAGAGGCTTTAACCCACTGAGCCACCCAGGCACCCCTATATGATATATTTTATATATACATTTTTTTCCAGAAAAGTGTTTTGAACCTCAAGTAACCATGAATACCAACCAAAGCTGACTCAAGAAGAAATAGAAAATCTGAATAGACTTATAACTAGTAAAGAGATTAAATCAATAAACAAAAACCCTCCAACAAAGAAAAACCCACGACCAGATGGTTTCACTGGTAAATTCTACAAACTTCTTAAAGAATTTACCCCCCCAAAAAATTTACCCCCATTCTTCTCAAACTCATTCAAAAAATAGAAGATGAGGGAATACTTTTCAACTCATTCTATGAAGACAGCATTACCTTGATACTGAAGGCAGATGAAAACATCCCAAGAAAATAAAACTACAGACCAATGTCCCTGATGAGCATAAATGTAAACTTACTCAGCAAAATACTAGCAAGCCAAATCCAACAGCACATTACAGTGATTGTACACCAGGACCAAGTGAGATTTATCCCAGAAATGCAAAGATGGTTCAACACATGAAAATCAGTCTAAAACACTACATTGCCAGAGTGGGGAAAAAAAACACAAACAAACCCATGTGATCATCCCGATTGATGAAGGGAAAACATTTGACAAAATTTGACAAACACCAATAAACTAGGAATATAAGGCAACATCTTTAACATGATTAAAACCGTAAATGAGGGACACCTAGGTGGCTCATTTGGTTAACCATCTGCCTTTGGCTCTGTCATGATCACAGAGTCCTGGGATTAAACCCCGAATCGGGCTCCCTGCACAGTGGAGAGCCTGCTTCTCCCTCTCCCTCTGCCTGCCGCTCCCTCTGCTTGTGTTCTCTCTCTCTCCGACAAATGAATAAATAAAATCTTAAAAAAAAAAAAGTAGGTGAAAAACTCACAGTTAATTCAATGGTGAAATATTGAAAGCTTCTCCCCTTAAATCAGGAACAAGGCAAGGATTCCACTTTCACTGCCTCTGTTCAACACTATACTGGAAGTTCTGGGCAGAGCAATCACAAAGAAAAAATCCAAAGTCAAAAGGAAGAAGTAAAACTATTTCTCTTCACGTAGGAGATAATCCTATGTATAGAGAAATCCTAAAGAATCTATGCAGGGGGGGAACCCATTAGAGCTAATAAATTCATCGAAGTTGTAGGGTACAAGATCAATACACAAAACTCAATTTTATTTCTATTCAGTAACCATGAGCAATCCAAAAAAGAGGTTTAAAAATTATTTTATTTGCAATAACACCAAAATGAGTAAAAATACTTGGGAATAACTTTAACCAAAAAGATGTAAGATATTTGCCCTGCAAACCACAAAACACTTCTGAAAGAAATTAAAAAGACTAAATAAATGGAAAGACATCTCGTGTTCATGCATTGGTATTGTATTGTAAATATTGTGTGTAAACATCGTAAAGATGGCCGTCCTCTCCAAAGTCATCTGCACATTCCATGCAGTCCCTATTGAAAGCCCAGTGGCATTTTGCTCAGAAATGGGAAAGCTGATTCTCAAGTTCATATGGACTCCAAGTGACCAAAAGAATCTTAAAAAAGAACAAAGTTGCAAGAGTCACACTTCTCAGTTTCAAAACTTACTACAAAGCGACAGATACCAAAACAGTGTGGTATTGGCATAAGGGTAGGCATATAGATAAACAGAATAAAATTGAAAGTCCAGAAATAAACCTTTACATCTATGGTTAATTGATTTTCAATAAAGGTACCCAGACTGTTAATGTGGAAAAAACCAATGTCCTCAACAAAGGTTCTTAAAACAACTGGATAGCCACATAGAGAAGAATGAAGTTAGATCCTTCACACCATATATAAAAATGATAAAGGATCAGATTTAAATATAAAAGCTACTACTAAAAAACTCTTAGAAGAAAACATAAGGGTGAATATTCATGACCTAGGCATGGAAATGGCCTCTGTGATATGTCACCAGCAGCGCAAGCAAAGAAAAGTTCAATAAGTTGGACTCCATCAAAATGCAACATTTTGGTGCATCAAAGAACATTATCAAGAGAATAAAAAGACAACACACAGAATGGGAGAAAATATTTGCAAATCATACGTATGATAAGGATTTGATCTCCAGAATATATGTATCTCTTCTAACTCACCAACAAAAAGGCAAACTACTCAATTAAAAGTGAGCAAAAAAGTTGAGTATCTATTTCTCCAAAGAAGATGTACAAATGACCAACAAGCGTGAAAAGATGCTGAACATCGTTCATCATCAAATCAGAACCACAAGGAGATACAGCCACACAACAATTAGGTTGTCCATAATTGAAAAATCAGAAAATAACAAGTGAATGATGCGGAGAAAAGTGAACCCTTGTGCATTGCTGGTGAGACTATAAAATGGTGCAGCTGCTGTGGTAATCAGTTTGGTAGTTCCTCAAAAAGTTGAACACAGGGGTGCTTGGGTGGCTTAGTCAATTGAGAGGCTGACTCTTGATTTCGGCTCAGGTCATGATCTAGGGTTCTGGGATTGAGCCCCGTGCTCAGTGGGGAGTCCGCTCGAGGATTTTCTCTCTCCCTCTCCCTCTGGCCCTTCCCCAGCTCGTGCATGCTCTGTTTCTCTCTCAAACAAATCAGTAAATCTTTAAAAAAAAAAAAAAAGTTAAACACAGAATTACCACATGACCCAGCAATTCCACTCTTAGGCATATCTAAAAGAAATAAAAATAGAGATTCAAGCAAATACTTGCACATGAATTTTTTTTAAAGATTTTATTTACTTATTTGACAGAGATCACAAGTAGGCAGAGAGGCAGGCAGAGAGAGGGTGGGAAGCAGGCTTCCTGCTGAGCAGAGAGCCCAATGTGGGGCTCGATCCCAGGACCCTGGGATCATGACCTGAGCCGAAGGCAGAGGCTTTAACCCACTGAGCCACACAGGCACCCCTGCACGTGAATGTTTAACGCAGCAGTATTCACAATAACTAAAAGGTGGAAGGGGTTGATGAGTGGATAGACAAAAATCCTGGCATCTCCACACACGGAATGTTATTCAGCCATAAAGAGAATGAGAGGCACTGTTGGAAGAGCACGAGACTCTTGATCTCAGGGTTGTGAGTCTGAGCCCCACACTGACTGTAGAGATTACTAAAAAAATAAAATAAATAATAAGAAAAGAGAGAATGAATACTGATAAATGTCACGACACGCACAGACCTCAAAAACGTTATGCTAAGTGAAGGAAACCAGACACGAAGTCACGTACAGTATGACTACATTTATATGAAACATCCAGAATACGGAAGTCTGCAGAGACAGAAAGCTGACTGGTGGTTGCCAGGAGCTGGAGGGAAGGGGGAGTGGGGAGTGACAGCTTGATGGGGAGAGTATTCCTTTTGGGGGTGATGAAAATGTCTCAGAGCTAGAGGGAGGAGATGGTTGCACAACACAGTGCACTCGACATCACTGAATTGAAGTAGTGGGCATTGAAGTTCATGTTATATTAATTTTACCTCGATTAAAAAAAGAAGAAGAGACAAGACTTTCTTGGAAAAACAAAAACCATAAAATTCATTGCCAGGAGATCAGCACTACAAAAGAAAAAAAAAAAAAAAAAGAACAAAAAACCTTGGGGCCCCTGGGTGGCTCAGTCAGTTAAGCAGCTGCCTTCGGCTCAGGTCATGACCCCAGGGTCCTGGGATCGAGTCCCACATCAGGCTCCCTGCTCAGCAGAGAGCCTGCTTCTCCCTCAAGAAGATAACAGACTGTCTGAAGCAGACGTTGTTGAAATTTTTTGTAAAGAACCGGATAGTGTCTATTTTAGGTTTGGCAAGCCATTCAGTTTGGGTGACAACTGCTTAACGAGGCCATCATTGTAAAGAACCAGCCGCAGGCTACACCCGGGCTATTGACTACAGCTGTGTTCCAGGGAGACCTGACTTACAGAAACAAGTGCAGGCTGGGTGTGGGCTGACTTAAAGCACAGAAGGGGGTTGAGCATTGTGTGTGTCTGGCTTCTGGTGGGGGTACAATGTAGGACAAGAATATTACAGAAGACACGAAAGTGTACTCTGTAAGGCCCTTATACTATATTTAGAGCAGTATAATATGATTTGCAGGCAGGTTTTGGTTAATTAAAGATATATATTTTAAAATCTAGAGTAATCATTAAAATTGTTTAAAAGGTGGGGCACCCGGGTGGCTCAGTGGGTTAAAGCCTCTGCCTTCGGCTCAGGTCATGATCTCAGGGCCCTGGGATCGAGCCCCGCATCGGGCTCTCTGCTCAGCAGGGAGCCTGCTTCTCCCCTCTCTCTCTGCCTGCCTCTCTGCCTACTTGTGATCTCTGTCAAATAAATAAATAAAATCTTAAAAAAAAAAAAAAAGTCTAATTCTAAAAAAAAATTTGTTTGAAAGGTGTATGTTATAAGCCAACAGTGGAGGTAAGATAGAGTCATAATAGAGTCATGAAATATAGTCAATTAATCCAAAGAAGGAAAAAGAGTAGGAAGGAAAGACCGGTAAAACAAAAAGAAACATCTAACAAGACGAGAGGTTTGTCTTATTAGCTTATGCGTCAGCTCGTGTCCTAGATGTAAGCAGCCCAAATATACCAAGTGAAGACAGAGATGGTCAGCACACTCCCGCTATTTGCTTTCTACAAGAAACCTACTCTAAAAATAAAGACACAGACAAGATAAATGCAAAAGGATGGAAAAAGATATTCCATGTAACAATAATCAGAAAGGGTCGGTGTGCGGCACTGATACCAGACCAAGTAGGCTTCGGACACGGACTACGTCTCAGGATAATGAAGGACATTACGTAATGGCAAAGGAGTCAATCACCCCCGATGATGTAAAGATTCCAAATGCATACGCACCTCAATTACAGCAGGTAATTCGAAATATAGGAAACAAGACCCATGGAATGGAAAGAAAGACAGACAAATCCTTGGCAACGCTTCTCTCCCCATAATAAATAGCACAGGGGGAGAGAAAAGAGTAAGGATATTGAACAAGGCTATAATCCAACCTGACCTAATTGAAATTTATAGAATAATCCACTTAACGGTAGCAGAATACACATTCTTCTTTAGGGCACATAGAGCATTCATCAAGATTACTATATTCTGGGAAATAAAATAAAATAAAATAAAAATCACAAATAACTAGGGGCACCTGTATGGCTCAGTTGGTTAAGCGTCTGCCTTCAGCTCAGGTCATGATCTCTGGATCCTGGGATGGAGCCCAGAGTCAGCTCCCTACTGAGTGGGGAGTCTGCTTGTCCCTCTACCCCTCCGCCTGCTCATGCACTCTCTCTCTTTCTCTCTATCTCGTTCTCTCTCTCAAATAAATAAATCAAAAAACAAAACACTAATAACTAAATCTTATAAATTATTTCTTTTTTTTTATTTTTAAAGATTTTATTTATTTATTTGACAGAGAGATCCCAAGTAGGCAGAGAGGCAGGCAGAGAGAGAGGGAGAAGCAGACTCCCCGCTGAGCAGAGAGCCCAATGAGGGGCTCCATCCCAGGACCCCGAGATCATGACCTGAGCCGAAGGCAGAGGCTTAACCCACTGAGCCACCCAGGGGCTCCATAAATTATTTCTCATACCAAAACAGAATTGAACTTGAATTCATTAACAGAAAGAGATCTGGGAAATCCCAAATATTTGGAAATCGAATAACACACTTATAAACAACCCATGAGTCAAAGAGGAAATCACAAGAGAAATTAGAAAATATTTAGAACTTAATGAAAAAATAATCAATGATTTGTACTTCTATCTTAAGAAACTAGAAAAAGAAGAATAAAACCCAAAACAACTATAAGGAAGAAACTAAAGATACCACCAGAAATCAGTGAGATCAGAACAAAAATGTTAGAGAAAAAACAGTAAAACCATTGAAACAAATGAATAAAATATCCAGGAAAACAAAACAAAACAAGAAAGACACAAATTACTAATATCAAGAATGAAAGCGTGGACATTACTACCAACCGTTTGGACTCTAAAAACTTAATAAGGAAATGCTCTAAACAATGCTAAGCCCATAAATCATTAGGTGAGATAAAATGGACTAATCCCTTGAATGACACAAAGTGCCAATTTCACATGAATGACCCTGTATTTATATAAAGCCTCCTAACAATAACAACAGACCCTAGATAATGAAAACAAAATTCCAGACCCAGATATTTCTGTTGGCAAATTCTACAAAACAAGGAAGAGATAATACCAAGTCCACACAAACTTTTCCACAATGTAGCAGAGGAGAGAACACTTTCCAACTCATTGTATTATCCCAGCACTACCCTGATAACAAAACTATACAGGGACATTATAAGAAAATAAAACTACAGGCCAATATCACTGATGAACACAGATGCAAAAAATCCTCAAAAATATAGCAAATCAGGGACAGCTGTGGAGCTCCATCAGTAAAGCCTCCTCTGCCTTTGGCTCAGGTCATGATCCGATCGAGTCCCGCATCAGGCTTCCTGCTTGGCGGGGAACCTGTTTTCTCCCTCTGCCTGTCCCTCCACCCTGCTTGTGCTCGCTCTCTCTCTGGCAGATAAATAAATAAAATCTTAAAAAAATATATTAACAAACCAAATCCAACAATACATTAAAAAAATCACTCACCACGTTCAAGTGGAATTCATTCCAGGGGTGGTTTGAGTATTTGCAAATCAATCAGTGTGCTACATCACATTAACAAGAGAAAACATAAAAAACCGGTATGATCATCTCAATATAATGCAGAAAAGACGACTGACACAATACAACATCCATTCACGATAAAACCTCTCAACAAAGTAGGTTTAGAGGGAAAATATCTCAACATAATAAAGTCCATATATGAAAAACCCACAGCTAACATCATACTGCATGGTGAGAGCTTTTCCTCTAAGATCAGGAACAAGACAAGGATGTCCGCCCTCACTACTTTTATTCAACATAGTACCAGAAGTCCTAGCTGCAACAGTCAGGTGAGAAAAAGAAATAAGGGGCATCCAGACTGATGAGGAAGAAATACAACTTTCACTATTTGCAGATGGCAGGATACCATATATAGAAAACCCTGAAGGCTGTACCAAAAAATTACTAGGACTGATAAATGAATTCAGTCC
The DNA here is from genome assembly GCF_010015895.1 of Lontra canadensis. Lineage (NCBI taxonomy): Eukaryota > Metazoa > Chordata > Mammalia > Carnivora > Mustelidae > Lontra > Lontra canadensis. The sequence goes on from NW_022630999.1 coordinate 16,150,897, forward strand.
TAAAGTCACAAGACACAAAATTAATGTACAGAAATCTGTTACATTTCTATACACTACCATTGAAGTAGCAGGAGAAATTAAGAAAACAATCCCATGTACAACTGCACCAAAAATAATAAAATACCAGGAATAAAATTAAGCAAGGAGATGAAAGACCTGTACTCCAAAAATTATAAAACACTGATGAAAGAAATTGAAGATGACACAAATGGAAAGGCATTCCACGCTCATGGATTGAAAGAACCAATATTGTTAAAATGTCCATACTACCCAAAGCAATCTACAGATTTAATGTAATCCTTATCAGAATACCGACAACGTTTTTAACAGAACTAGAACAAACAATACTAAAATGTGTAATGGAACGAAAAAAGACCCTGAATAGCCAAAACAATCTTGAGACAAAAGAATGAAGTTGGGATTGAAGATCTCAATCCCAGATTTCAAGATGTACTAGAAAGTTGTAGTTATCAAAACAGTACGGTAATGGCACAAACACAGACCCATAGAACAATGAACAGAATAGAGAGCCCAGAAACAAACTACGTTTATATGGTCAATTAACCTACGATAAAGGGGACAAAAATATGCAATGGGAAAAAGACAGTCTCTTCAAAAAATGGTGTTGGGAAAACAGGACAGCTACATGGGAAAGAATGAAACTGGACTAGTGTTTTACCCTATACCCGGAAATAAACTCAAAATGGATTAAAGAACTAGCTGTGAGACCTGAAACCATGAAAATCCTAGAAGAAATCTCGTTGACATTGGCCTTAGAAATATTTTTCTAGATTTATCTCCTCAGGCAAGGAAACAAAAGCAAAACTGAACTATTGGGACAACACCAAAATGAAAATCTTTAGCCTAGCAAAGGAAACCATCAACAAAACGAAAAGACAGCCTACTGAGTGGGAGAAGATACTAGCAAATGATACATCCAATAACGGGTGATGGAACTAGGTCTTAATTGTGGTAGTGATAACATGAGCATATACACTCGACAAAAGTAGCACGATGGGGGTGCCCGCTGGCTCAGTCTGAAGAGCGTGCAACCCTGGAGCTCCAAGTGTTGAGTTCGAGACCCAAGCTGGGTGTAGAGATTACACAGAGTAAAGCAAAACAAAACAAAATGTAAGTAGCACTATAGACTAAAGAACTGCAGCCTAGAAAGGGTGAATTTTACTGTTACTTAAACCTTAAACAGAACAAAAGGAGACGAAAAGTATAGGGTTGAGACTAGCCAAGACATTCTTAAAGAAGATGAAAGGAATGGAAAGCCTTGTTCTACTACGTATGAAGAAATACTATGAAGACAGTACGGTTGAGTTTGCTACTGACTCATAGACAGACGGATGGTATCAAAGGAAGATCCTAGAAAGAGATCTCTACATGCAGGCATTTGGTAAATGATGGAGACGGCAGTGTGAGTTTGCAGGGTGGGGAAGGACAGCCTTCCCAATGGAGGGATAGCAAGTAATCGGCTAGCCACACATTTTTTTAAGTATATTTCTTCTACATCTATCTTTTGTCCGTTTTTCTATGGGTTTTTGTCTTCTGTTGATTTGTGGGACTATTTCTATTCTCTCTTATGTCTATTAACCCTAACATCATATATGTTGAGGTATCTTCCACACTCGGCCGTTTCTGTTTGAAACCTCTTTTTTGGTGTCTTTACGTACACAGAAGGTTTTACCTTATACGTCGTCAAATCGTTTGGTCTTTTCATTTCTGGCTTCTGGGTTTCATGTCTTGCTTAGGCAGGGTGAGCCATTTATTGTTTACAAGGCACTTTCATTTCCATGTTCTCATACAGGCCTGGGCCACCCGGACCCAGCAAGTGCATATTATCTCCACTGGAGAGATAAGAAACGGGAAGGTCACCGAGGGTAAGTGACTTACCTCGGGTCACCCAGTTACTTCGGGGAAGACTCAAAGCCAGTTTGGGGATTCTCAGAGCCTTCAGCCAAGGTCACCACTCCCTACTCCTGGGACCACTGGGCCAAGACCATTCCTCTCACCCCTCCACTCCACCCCCCAGCAGGTGACCTGCCTGCCTCCTGTTGTCAGAAAGCTGTAGCCCTTTCTTCCCTCCCTGGGGCACCTCCTGTCCCTTTTAGTGCTGCATTCTGGACTCCCCGACAGCTTTGCTCCTTGCCTCTCGATGGGCCTCCCGTGTGTGGAGGCAGCCCTGTGCTCCCTGGAGGCACCGCATCTTGGGCTGGGTGTGCTGGTGCCTTAGCCGTCCTCCTCGGACCTGGTCTCCAAACACATCTGGTCATCCTCATCAGATCTTCAGCATATGCAGGGTCATGAATGTGACATTAACTTTTTCAAGTCCAACACATTTGGAGGGAGACCCTTTATGTAGAAACAGAGGTACGAGGGAGTACAGATGTTGTGGAGGAAAAAGGACAGAGCGTTTCTGTGAGGGTTTAGAGGGCGCATCGGAGGAGTCCGCCAGGCAGAAAGGGAATCTAGGAGAAGGACTGGTGTAGGGGCGGAGAGGGGGAAAAGCAGGGCCAGCCAGAGGGAGGGAGTGGAGGTGGAAGTAGGAAGGGGTGAGGTCTGGGTGCAAAGAGTCCCTGACAATCCCACCTGGAGCTCAGATTTTATCCGGTTGGCCATGACCATGGGATCTTAATGGGAGCCTGTGGATGGGTGCCTCCAAGTGTGGTCCAGGGACTCCGACCTCAGACTCCTACACGTACCCGTTAAAATGCAGAATCCAAGGCCATCCCAGGCCTGCTGAATTAGGGGTGAGAGGTGGAAACCTGCACAGGAAACATCTCCCTACGGGGTTCTGATGTGCACTCATGGTGGAGGCCACTGTCCTCAAAACCCCATGGATGGCCTCAGGGAAACCTGAGAACCCCTATCATGTCGGTGAAGTTTGCATCTGATCTCAGGATCTGGTGCCCGGCTTCCATGCCATTCTCACCAAGTCCCTGACCCAGTCTAGCAGAGACCCTCTCCGGTGGAGCGAGTGAAGGTAGAGAAGAGACTTGGCCGGCGAGGCGGCTTAGATCACCTCCGCAGAACCTGTCTCTGTCCCAGTTCAGAAGAAGCCGCTCGCTCTGTCGTTTCTGTCCTTCCAGCAAACTCCCATCCCTCCTCACCCTCCCTGCTTCCAGGAGGGCTCCCCAGCCCTGACAGATGGGCAAGTGTCCTTCCTATGCTTCCCAGGCTAGCCCAGTGCTTTCCTCACTCGGCAGGTGAGGGTTAGCAAAGGTTGATCAGGACCTTACTATGCGTCAGAAGCATCCCACTCCCTTTTTGAAGTTTTCTCACTGAATCTTCAGGCATAGAGATAGGTGTTGTTATTATCCCAAAGCTCAGAGAACTTAAGTCACTTTCCCAAGATCACATAGCCAGTGAGGGTATTCCTGCCTCTTGAGCTTATGGTGTCCATAACCATTTTGATCGCCCGACTTTAGATATTTGGAGAATGAAAGAGTCCACGAGTAAATGCTGTGTTCCCCAATTCTGCAAGCAGGACAGTACTCTCTCCTCCTGGGAATGTGGCCTCAGAAGCCCCCTATTCTGAGTGTGGCTTGTGTGCAAGGCACCACTTCAGGCCCTTTGCACATTTACCTTGTTTCATCCTCTCAGCCGTGAGTCTGGTTCTAGTGATTATTCCCATTTTGCAGATGAGGAAACTAAGACCCAAGGAGGTTAGGTCACTTGCCCGAGGTCCCAGAGCCAGCAGGTGACACAGATCTGGGGTTGGAACCAGACAGCCTGGGTGCAGAGCCTATGCTAATGACCGCCACACTGCACAGAGTATGGGCCCCAGCAGCAAACATGCTGGCCACGGGATGGACATGACCTGCGGTTCAGTGTGGTGATACCCAGCAAGGAAGCTGTAGTGATGCAGCTGTGAGGGGGAGGAGCAGGAATCCTGAATTGACATCACTCCTTCCTGCAGCAGAGGAACTTTAAAAAGGCTTTGCACGTCAGCCCAAGGATTAGGAAATCCCAGAGTAACTGTGTGGGACGTGTCTCGCTTCTGCACTTACTAAGGAAGGGCCTGGAATTAATCTCCCTGCCTGGCTCTTGGCTCTGGTGCTTCCAGGCCTCATGGGAGGGACAGCTTGGCCCTCCGGATCACTCAACCCCAGCCCCAACCCATGTCCTGGGATGCGGGAGTTTCCCCCCTCTCGGAGTGGAGGAGCCCCAGCCAGGAACCAGGGACCCATTCTGGTCCTGCTTCCTGGTCCTGCTTCTACCTTAGGCCAGAGAGGTTCAACCACCCCTCCCTCTTGGCTCTGGGGAGTCAATGGGCTCTAGCATCTGGCGTAGGACACGGTGGCTCACGTTTCCAGCTAAGCTCCCTCCTCTAGCAGGGCTCACAGAAGCCCTGTGACCTGTTCACTGCTGGTCTCTCCTCCTCTTGTCACCCACACTCCTCCTGCCTGCACTGCATGCTGGGATTTCAGCCCTGAACTCACTTGGCTCCTTCTTACTGCTGGAGGTGGGCCTGCCTCGTCTGGACTGAGCTCCACACCCCACGCTCTCCCTGGCCCCCAAGTGCACAGCACCCCTCATGGGCCCAGCACAAGCTCTGTTCTAAGAGAGTTACTGACACAGGGGCATGAAGAGGGCTCATTCTCCATCACCCTGCCCCTTGGGCACGCCCTCTGCTCCCATCTCTGCATGGCTCATCCCGTCTTATCCTCACAGCCACATGTGGGGATAGCTATAATTATCCCATGTCACAGATGAGGAAAGACAGGCTCAGAGATGGTAAGCGGCCTGCCCAGGGTCACACAGCTAAGTGGCGGAACTGCATTTGAACCCAGAAAGTTGGTCCCAGAGCTCATGTGTTTAATCATCGGCCTTCAGCAATAGCTGGGGCTCTCAGAAAGGTCAAGGCTAGAGGGGAATGACCTGGGCTTTAGAGCCAGGGAGACCAGGAATCACATTCTCCACTCCAGGCTATGTGATCCCAGCCAGGCCCTTGGCCTCTCAAGGCCTCAGTTTCTTCATTGGTGAAGTGGGGGAAGGGTTACTGATTCAGATCCAGTGAGACCACAACGCTTGGTGCACTCGACAAATATCTAGCATGTACTCTGTGCCTGGCCCTGGGGACACAGTGGTGATCATGGCAGTCATCGTCCCCCGCTCTGGAGCTCCCAGCTTGGTGGCAGAGGCAGGAGAGGAACCAGGAGCTCAGGTGGTGGTAGGACTTCTGGGGAGCACTGAAGAGAGGAGTCAAAAAGGGGTGTGCCTAAGCCAACCAGGAACTGGGGGAGGTACAGGGAGGAGTGGGGAATATTCCAGGAAGGAGAGCTGGCATGGTACAGGCCTAGAGATGAGAGAGTACACTGGACATCCAGAGACTGAGGCTATCAAACAAAGGACTGGGAAGAAAAACCACTTCCCGCTGAGTGATTGGGAAGGCTTCTTGGAGGAGGCGGCTTTGATCTGGGCCAGTTTGCCCTTCAGCCATAGTGCGCTGGGCATCCTCAGGGGTAAGGACAGCACCAATAAAGGTGCAGAGGTCAGGCTTCTGCACAGCAGAAGAAACAAAATGAGACAGCAACCTACCAAATGAGAGAAAACATCTGCAAACCATCTGTCTGATAAGAGGTTGACAACCAAAATATCTAAGGAACCCCTATAACTCAATAGCAAAACAAAACAAAACAAAAAAACCCCAAACGAACAAACAAAAACCCCACAAAGTATTTGACTTAAAAATGGGTGGAAGTAGAGCGCTTGATTGGTCGGTTGGTGGAAACGCGCCTCTCTTGATCTCAGAGTCGTGAGTTTGGGCCCCAAGTTGGGTGTAGAGATTACTTAAAAACAAAGTCTTTAAAAATATGGGTGGAAAAAGTGATTAGACATTTTTCTAAAGAAGATGTATAAATGGCCAACGTGAAGAGATGCTCAACATCACTAATTATCAGTGAAAAGCAAATTAAAATCACACGAGGTATCACCTCACACCTGTCAGGATGTTTAGTGTCACAAAGACAAGAGATGGCAACTGTTGGCGAGGCTGAGAAAAAGAACCCTTACATACAGCTGGAAGGTTGGAAAGCCTGTGGTCCACATGGGGATAGAGAGGCCCTGGAGGATAGACGTGGGGAGCGTAGCAGGAAACATTGGAACCAGGTCAGGGATGGCCTTGAAGACCACACTAGGGTGCTTAGACTTTGTGTGTTGGGCCATGAGGACCCCCTGAAGGTGTCTGAGCTAAAGAGAGTTGAGGTCATGGTATGCTTCAGGATGATCAGTAACCTCAGACGTGGAAGCTTCCACCTTGTTCTTTCAGAAGGGGAACAAGCACCCTTGAGAATTCTGTGATTTTCCAGAGCTCTGTTACTTCCCCATGTTTGTGACTTCTCTAGTTCCTTGCAGTGATTACCATGAAACCCGAAACCAGAAAGAGACTATGGACCTGCCCTAAGTCTGTCAGATGGAGAAGAACCCTAAGAGGGTGTAAGGAGCTGTTGGAGAGGGCAGGCGCGATACCACCAGGGACCTAGAGAGAAGCGCCAGGGGCGAAGCCAGTGGGAGGAAGTCCCAGGGAGACAGTCTGGCTTCTGTGGTATCCCTCAGTCCCTGCTGGATCCGAAAACGTGCCAGCCTTCTGCCCAGGCTGGGACCCCCTCATGAAGCCGTCGAGGCAGCCATAGCAGATTTTATTCTGAGCTGTGGGTATCTGTGATAGCCCAGAGAAGCCCCGGGACCCCACTCCAAGAAGAGCCCCACCCAGGGATTCTGGGAGCCACATCCTGAGTGGCAGCCAGCACACTGATGCCGGGGCCCAGTCTGCTGCTCCCTCTGGGTCCGGGAAGTGGCCTTAGAAACTCCCAGAAGAAGGTGGTAGAAGGACCCGGGACTGGCAGGCAAGAGCCTCCTGTGTGTGACCTTGGGCCAACCCTCTATGGCGCTGACCCTCAGCTTCCTCCTCGGGAGCTGAAGGAGCCCTTGACTTATCTCCCAGGCTGACTGTGATCATCACATGGGGCCACTGTCAGGAACAGCAAGGGACACATGCAGGGCTCAGGTAGCCAGAGCGAGCTGGGTTTCCCAACAAGCAGTTGCCCTCTGGATGTGGGCTGGGGGCCAACCCTAGGCGGGCCCTGAATATCAGCGTCGGAGGCAAGTTCCTGCCTTGGCCGGTCTTCTCAGCCCTCTGGTCACTCCACGGAGAGAAAGTCTCCACTTGGCGCCCTCCCTCTTTATCTCTGTTCTACCCCTGGTTTGTAGCTTTTCCCTGCAAACAGAAGAGGCCCCGGACTTCCTTCAATAGGTCAGGACACCTGGCCAGAATCAAATAATGTTGTTTTCATCACTTTTCTGTTTGATTTTCTTAGCTTCTCGGAAGCTTTATGACTTTGCATAAAGGCAATGTTTGGACTCCAGTAACATTTCAAATATTTATTCTGTTTCCTAAGCAACTCTGTGTCTAGGAATTTAACCTATGGAAATAGATACTTACAGAATGTACAAACAGAAGTATACTTTACGGGGGGTACCTGGGTTAATGTCAGGTCTTGATCTCAGGATCATGAGTTCAAGCCTAGCGTGGAGCCTACTTTAAAAATAATAAGCAAACAAACAAACTTTATGAACAATGGTCATTCCAGCATAATTGAGAACCTGAAAACACTAAATGTCTATTACTAGGGGACTAGTCAAATAATGTACGGCTCAGGCATACTTTAAATTATGCGCAACTCTCACAATGAACACATTATTTTCTACATGTACCACCAACCTGTGAGTATTCCCAGGATGTGTTCTTAAGGGGAAAAACAAAAAGTTGCAAAATGGTAGTGGTAGTTTTATTTAAAATTGTAATTATATATTTACACATACAGGTACAGATACAAAATGCAAATATTAGTGTAGCTATAAGGGGGGCAGGGAGCCCCAGAAGAATATAACTGAAACATCAACGGTGAGAGGTGAATTTTCCATAAGATAAATTCCTACACACACAGTTGCTAAATGTTACTGGAGTCTAGAATACAAAATATACAAAGGAAAGACTTTCTATATTAGATATTTTGAGAGTGGATTTTTTTTTAAACTTTATATCTGACAGACAGAGATCACAAGTAGACAAAGAGGCAGGCAGGGGCGGGGGGGAAGCAGGCTCCCTGCTGAGCAGAGAGCCTGATGCACGGCCCCATCCCAGGACCCTGAGACCATGACCTGAGCCAAAGGCAGAGGCTTAACCCACTGAGCCACCCAGACACCTGAGAGTGGATTTTTAAAAATCCTGGTGTATGTTGCATAAATACTTTTATAAAAGCAATTTTTAATTATTATGAAGTTGAACAAATAAATAAAAGAGGACTTTAGACCGTGTCCCCTAGGGCAGAGGAAGGACGTTGGTGGGGGTTATGAGCCGTGCATCAGCTGAAGGGTAGGGCCCCACGAGCAATGGCTCCTTCCAGTCTTTCCCTCTTTTTCCAGGAACAAGGCCCCGGCTGTGAAGAGGGCAGCGGAAGAATTGTATAGTCCAAGTGGCTCATCCGTCTGGGAGGAAAATTCCAGCTCACTGATTGCCTTGGGTCTGCCTGAGCAGCAAGGCTGGGAGGCAGGAGGTGACCTGCGGTTCTCGCATCCCCCAACTCCTGCACGCCCTCCGCTAGCGCTCAGGTTCACTTAGCTCTTTCCTCTTACCCGGCCCTTCCCTATGCTGTCTGCGCAGTACATAGGTCTGCAGTCTGGAGACAGGGGTTGGGACCCAGGCTTCCCCTGTCCCCACCTCTGCAAACTTGGCTGAGCGCTTTACTCCCTGAGCGCTGACCTGGGAGTCGGCCGGGATCCTGTCCCTGCCACCCTGACCAGATGGCCTTGGACAGTTTGCTTCGAAACCTTCTTGAACTGGCTTTGAATGTAGTATGAGGACAGTAGTGGTGCCTGGTCCCCTGGGTTGGTGTGAGGGTAAAATGAGAAAAGGCTCACCGACCTTTCCTCATCCTTTTTCTCTCTGTGACATCATTAGCTCCATTTACTGCTGGAGAAATCAAGGCCTGGTGTCCTGTAATCTAGCCCAGGTCCCCTAGGGAGCAGGCCTGAAGTGGAGGGAGCCCAAGTCTCCTGACCTGGGAGGCTTTTCCCAGGAGCCAGGATAATCCCCATCTGGAATGTGGGTAGTTTGTTCTCTTTCTGGGGCAGAGCTGGGGATTGGCTTATTCATCTACCACAGCCAGGGAAAGAGAAGGTCACAGGCTCGGGGTGCTCTCTGAAGCCAGGTCCCCCAGGAGGGTGGGCTTTGTGTGGCCAGGCCATGCGGCGAGTGGGGTTCCCCACGCGGGTTCAGCTGCCCCTGCGTTGGCAGCTGGGCCTGTGAGTCAGAGCTGCCTGAGTCTCCCTGTGGGCAGCCACAGCGCCAGACCCACGGTGGCAGTCCAGGGAAGTGTGGGCTTCCAAAGACAGGTGCCTGTGCCCCAGAAGCAAACGGAGATGTCCCCTTCCCCACATCAGAGAGAGCAAGGGATGGCCAAGGTCACACAGTGAGGCATGATAGATAGAAACCCAGGTCTACCTTGGGTGACCCCTGCCAAAAGGCCCAAGTGAGACAGTCAGGAACCCACAACCTGGGTCTAAGACGCTTGCCCTCTGGCCCTTGCTCCCGTTGGCTCTATTGCCCTGAGGTCTGTCAGGCCTGGGCTGTGCTGTGCGGCCAACGGTCAGGATGGAGCTGGCAAGCGGGCACCAGGACGCCTGGCCTCTGCCACCCCCATTCGACTGAACTGCTGTGGTCATGAGGGGCCAGGGGCCTGCTGGGTCTGCACCCTGCTGCCCGGCCTCGATAGCTCTACTGTGTCAGAGACACAGCGGGGCCTCGCTCGCTCCCCAGCCTCACTCTGGCCGCACCCACCTCCGCTCTCCGTCCACCCTCCTCTCTCTCTTCCTCTTCCTTCTCTCACTTGCCCTCTCTCCTCACTTCTTTCTGCTCCCTGACACCCATGGGTGCTCTGTCTGCTCTGCTCCTACTTGAGACCCCACTGCTACTCACCCAGGCCTGGAATCTGGGCTGGAGCCGATGCCTGTCCCAAGCCACACCAGCCTCCCTCTGGCCTGCGAGTAGAATGGAGGGGAGGGCAGGGGGTGTCCAGGCTTACCAGCCAAAGCCTAAGCACATGGTGCGGTGGGGCGGGGGCCACAGGAGGGGCTCAGGCTTCTCTACAGGAGCCTGTGAACGGTCTGGCCAGCCCAGAGCCAAGCACTGCGGAGCCGGGGGGGCCTTCCCATTTCACACCCTGGGAAGCCGCAGCCCAAGGCCCAGGCCGTCCAGCCACTAGCAAGTGGTGGAAGAGCGTGCAAACCCCATTTTACAGATGGAACTGAGACTCCGAGCTAGAGGATACTGTGTGGGGACACTGTGGCTGGGGCTCAGCCCCATCTGCCCCACTCCACTCCTGCCATCTCCATGGCACAGGGACTTAAACCCACGAGAGACCACGAAGCCCATGAGTGAGAAGCACCAGGTTTAATATTAAAATCTTTCTCTTAAAAAAAAAAAAGTACACAGGAAAATTTGATGGCATATAAAATAGCACTTCTGCTGTATAAATGTGAGTTAATGTGAGTCCTAAAAATACTTGTAAACCTAGGTGATTACATCTTTGGTACCGTAGTGAGAACACCCTCCCTCTCCTGGCCTGGCAGAGGGGGCTGCCGCCCACTTCCGGCTCTCCTCCTGCCAGCAGTCTTGGCCACAGCCCTCACTCCCCTGGCACCCCCGATGCCCACTGAGCCGGGGTTTGGTTGGCAGAGAGAGTGCAGTGAGCGGGCCTGGGCAGGGAGTGAGCCAAACCCCACGGGTACTCCCTCAGGAACTAGGCAGCTGCTGGGTGAGAAGGCAACCCCCAAAATATCCGCCTTTTGCACCCCTCTCAGGTTCCCTAGAAAGGCTTCTTGTACTCTCTGGGGTCCCCCAGGAACCCTCACTGTCCACGATGTCTGTGGCACAGACTTGGATAGCAGGGGCTGGACGGCAGACCGCACAAGGGGTCGGATCTGATCCTCTCTGCCTCCCTCGCTCAGGATGGCTCCAGGGCTCACTGGTGGGTCTGAGAGGGGCCCCGAAGTCCTCCCATGGGGCAGCTGTTGGGGGCTTTCCAAGACACTGCCTGTCACTCCAAGTCAAGGCCTAGGCAGCTGGCCTTTTGGGGCTTGCTGGAGGTCTGGGGGAAGAGGCACGGTTCCTGGTGCCCAGAGTGTGATGCATTGTCTGGAATCTCCCCAGACCCCAGGTGACCCCTAGGATGGAAGTTTGGAGTGTTTGGCTTTATTTCTTCTGGGCAAGTGTGCCACCCCCTGGAAGATTCGAGAATGTTAGTGCCGCAGGCACCAGAAGTCAACAAGTCCACCTTGTTCATTTGTCAACAGGGCAGACAGGCCCAGAGAGAGTGAGGGATTCCTCCAAGGTCCCACATCAGGTCCGATGAGCCTCCTGATGCACGGTTGTGGACATTCCTCACTGGCACATCTGCACGCTCATCACAGATGCGGGGCCCACCTGACCCTGGAGACTCTGGCGGGTGGAGTAAGACGAGCGGTGATAAGGAAGGAGACCCCGGCACTTACGGGGCCAGGCAGACATGGACACGGGCACTTGTACGAGGTATGCCCCAAGTGCCCGGGACAGGGGCTGTGGGCCAGAGTGTCCTGAACTTGGCTCAGCCCCCAGCAGGGAGCATGGATGGCCCCAGACCAGCTCGGGCCTGGGAAAGTGGAGACTGGCATCAAGGAGAGGTGGCTTCCCGATGAACATCACTGTCCGAGGCCAGGCCCCTGCTCAGTCAGGAGCCAGGGATGCCAGGGTCCCTTCCCCAGCTCTCAGGTGGATGAAAGTGCGAGGAGAGAGCTACAGCTCCTGGAGGAGCAGCTGTGCGACCAGAAGAACGTTAATCTGTGCCTCCTGAACGCCGAGCATCTCTAGGGATTCCAGCCTCCCCACCTGTCAGCCAGGGCGAGAAGCCCAGATCGTGCGTCACCGGGCCCGGAGCTCCCATCCTACAGATGGAGAAACGAAGCGTCCCGGGAGACCCCTGGCTCCCATCACATGGCCCCCCCAGCGGCAGAGGCCGGTCATGATCCCTGCAGCCTTCTTGCCTCCTAACCCACCCCAGTGGCTGGGGTGCCACAGGCCAGGAGCAAGAACTTTCTAGGAAGTGACAGCGGATGGGAGGCCAGCCCAGCAGGCAGTGGGCTCTGGGAGGCAGAGGGGGAGCTTCGGGTGGGGCAGGGTGGGGCCAGCCCCCTACAGGAAGCTGTCCTCTGCCTCAGCCCGGGGCCCGGGGCAGTTTGGATCCAGTGGGGGCTGCGGCTCCGCCGGGGGCTCGGGCTGGGGCTCTGGCTCCTCTTGGGGCTCCAGGGGGCTGTCACAGGAGATGGTAGAGGAGGTGTTGACTTCATTCAGGGTGGAGCTAGGAGGAGAAGGCAGGTGAGTGGGGGGCCGGGCGGGGGCCACAGTAAGATAACAGGAGTGGCCCAGAGCTTTCTGTGCCTTCGAGCCTGAGCCATACACCCCACACCCTTTAGGTCATCCAATCCCTGTCAGGACTACGCAAAGCACCACGTCGATGGGCGTTCCTGTTTTCATCTTCGAGAGGACCAAACAGAGGCCAGGGGAGTAGAGGCAGCTTGTGCGAGGGCGCCGGACAGGCCAGCGTTGACTCCTTAAGCTGTCTGAGCTCTGAGCTTTGCTCCTCTGTACACGGACTGCCTGTAGCCCCGCAACCTTTGCTCCTAAGGAAGGCGGAGAGGGCCTTCTAGTTCTCCTGGCGCTCCGAGTGCCCGAGGAGAGATGGAGGCTCGTGGAGACAGGGCCTGGCCGGGCCTCACAGCAGCTGGAGCCACAGCTGGAGCTGGAACCATGCCTGCGGCTGCTGCCACTTCACCAGAGAGTGGATCTGGTTTTGGGGGGGGCTGGTGTCTGGCCTTGTGGGGGACTCTCCTCTCCAGCTGAGGGAAGGTCCTGTCTGAACCCGAAGTCCAGGCCTTCCTGCAATCCCCGCCCACTGTAACTTCACACATCTCAAGGCAAAAGAAAAGCACCAATCTCCTTCCCAGTCAGAATTCTGGCCTCAACTCCTGTGGGCACCAGACCTCCTACAACCACAGCCTCCTACAGCTAGGCTCCCAGGGGCCCTCGGGATGTGGTGCTAGAGAAGGGAGCCCAGGCCAGGGCTGGCAGTGACCCCAGAACAGTACACAAGTGCTGGGGATGCTGATTAGACTTCCTATTTCTCCGTAAGGCCTGGATAGGGCCTAGGAAGAGAAGCAGGGACAAGGCCTATGGGGGCCACTTTCCAGGAAACTGCTACCTCGCAATTAAGTCCCAGACATTCTGTCTCTTACCAGCCTGCTCTTTCCCCCTGAGCTCATCAGAAGCCAAATGAATTCAGTCCTCCCTTCTGCTCACTGGCAGGAATCAGTACTCACCCCAGGTAATGGACTTCTAAGGCAAGCCTGGCGGCATGAAGACACACACACACACACACACACACACACACACACACACACACCCACTATTGCTTTGGGCCTCAGGCCAGAGCAGCTACCTGGCAAGGCTGGGAGAACTCTCCAGTGGGCCCTCATCAGCAGCCTCGGGTTTGGGGTCAGGCAGGGGGATGATGTAGTCATTGTCACCCTCGTTGGGCTGCACAGCAGTGTAGAGGACAGAGCTGGTGTCCAGGGGCGATCGGAGGCCATGGAAGCCAGGCAAACGGGCTTGGGACCGAAGGACGGCCGGGTGGTCGCTCCTCAGAAACTCCTCATCAACCTGCTGGTACTTCTGCTCCATGGGGAGGGAGGACCAAAGAAACAGCAAGGTCAGACCACAAATGCCGTGGGGTTCATCTACCATGAGACCCTGACCTGGCCCCTCCTGCCTCGTGTGAATTGGGCAACTGGTGCTCAGAGAGGAAGGGGAATTTTCCGGAGCCACACACAGCTGGCGGCAATCCCAGCTGCCATTACACAAGACCAGGTGGGCTTGGGGGCCCCCTAGGGAGGGGACAGTCAGCAGACTAGCCCCTGTGACCCTAACACTCCCCTTACTTCAGAACAGACAGGTGTGGGCTGTCATCTTGCTTCAACCTACTTCACTGTGGCCTCAGCTTCCCTAACTGCTAAGTGGTGACAACCCAATCATCTCACTGGGTGCTGAGCTGTGACTAAACGTGGGTGGGAGCGTGGTTAGGAATGGGTCAGGGGGAAAGGGGCGTGCACCACCCCTCCCTGTAGCTCCCTCTGGTGGACAGGCCGGGTTCTGCCTTAACTGAGCTCGAAGAGGAAATAGAAGCAGCATCAGGGCGGTCAGGCCCTTATTGGATACGCAGCCTAAGGTTGTTCAGACTTCTGAGGGAGCCCCAGGCCTGGTGCGTGGGTGCAAAGGCATGAGGAGGGATGCGGGACGAAGGGGGCTGTGGGCAGCGGCTTCCATGCAGGATTTCATTTCAAAAAAACGCTGTGCTGTTAAAATAAATTCAACTCACAGCCCCAGCCCATCCCTTACTAGTACCAGCAGGGAAAATGAAGCCCGAGAAGCCCGAGAAGGTACAGGGTGGTCCCTCAAATACCAGCACGACACACAGAGCCTTGTACCCAGTGTCTGACTTCTGGACCAGAACTCTCCGTTTCGCTGCCTCAACATACCTTCTTGTACCCCTCGCCCAGCAGCCTCTCGAGAAGCAGCACCAGCTGGGAGAAAGGAGGCCGGATCTCAAACTTCTCTTCCCAGCACTTCTGCATGATCTCGTAACTGGGGAGAGGCACAGAGGGGGTCAGGGTCTTTGGCTCCAGCTCTGCAGCCTCCCGGAACCAGGTGAGCAATGAAGGGAATTGGGGAGGACATGTGGAGAGGGATTGCTTTTCCTGTCCTTTAGCAGGCCCTCCCCCCGCTGGCAAGTTCCATGGGGTCAACCGCATAGGTGAGCACATGGCCCAGGTCTGGCTGGTCGGAGTTTGCATGGCTCTCAACTCAATGGCTGGTTCTGGATGGGCATGTGACCCCAGCTGAGCCCTGGACGGTCAGCTTGAGGCCTTCCGCCCGAACTATGGTGAAAGCAGTGAGCAGGTAGCCATCTGGCCTTAAAATGTGGCCAGCACGAAAGAAAGCAGACCCGGGTAGAACCAGATTCCTGAGGACAGCCTCTGAACACCTAGATCCAGCTATACGGAGGTTTTTCTAGATCTCTGAACGAATCTATTTTTGCCTTAAGCAAGTTAAATTGGATAACTATTGTCTGCACCCAAAAAAATCCTCGCAAAGGCTCCACTCACATCTCGTCGGAGGCGTGGGCAGGCTGGGCCATGCGGTACCCCCGCTTGATGGCATTATAGAACTGCTCGTTCATGGGCAGCTCTGGGTACGGGGTGCCACCTGCAGAGAGCAGAGATGAGAGACACACCGGCTCAGAGGTGCTGGAAGAGTGGCAGAGAGAAGCACACCAGCCCTAGAATGGACAAACGGTATAATGGCCTTGGCATTGAGACTCGTGAGCCCCCTTCAGAGGCTCTGGACAGGGACGGCAACCCTTCCCAGAATCAGAGAACCAGAGAAACCAGAATCATCTAGGCTTTTTGGTGTCACTTCCAAACCCATCCATAATCGGCTGGGGAAGTAAAGAGACCCAGAGAGGACAAGGGATTTGCCAAGGTCTTGTAGCTGTGAGAAAGCAGCAGAGAACTGTAACTTGCACCAGAGCCAGTCCCACAGCCCCACCAGGCTGGAGGTACACGGTGGCAGGGTAGGGGCTGTGCCCCTGACAGCTGGGGGCCAGGGGAGCATACCCAGGGTGAAGATCTCCCAGAGTAGGATCCCAAAGGACCACACGTCGCTCAGGGTGGTATAGAGACTGTTGAAGATGCTCTCGGGGGCCATCCACTTCAGAGGCAGGAAGGTCTGGGGGAGGGCGGCACGGCACTAAGTATAAGGAGGGCCAGGGCCCACTCCACACCTGGCAGTTTCCCCCCCCAGCACCTGACTCCCGGGCCCTGAGAGCCCACCTCTGCAGGCATGCAGATCCCACAGGCATCCCAGTATTGGCCAGGGGACCGGAAGGCCAAGTTTCTTTACCCACAGCTGGTAACATGGCGGTCCCATCCCTGAGCAAGAGCCCCAGATCTGAGGTCCCACTTCCTGATCCCAGTAGAGGCCCCTAGATGACTTGGTAGAGAGCAGGAGAGACAGAGAGAAGCCAAGGAACCCCCTGCTCTGACCCGACCACCTTCGATCTCTGCGGTCTAGAGTCCCTCCAGCTCTGGGATTCACTGTCCTCTTGTGGAAAGTGGGAACATGAGTGGCTGACAGGATGGTCACATTTTAACCAAATACACATTTGACCTGCTCCCTTTCCACACTTCCCTTGCCCCCCCCACCCCCGTCATGACTGGTGACTCTGAGCCCTGGGCTCACCTCACAACCTTAGCACTCCACTCCCCCACCCCCCATCCCATGCACAGCTGGTGGCTTCCCTTCCTGGGCCTGCACACATGGCTAGCGGCCTGCACACACACCGCTGGACAGGGCAGGTCATGAGGCACTCAGTCCTCATCTCCCACGTGCCACAGCCATGCTGACCAGGAGAGAACCTGCTCCCAGGGTCAGAGGCACATGGTACTCACGCTGCCTTTGGAGATATAGTTCGAGTCTCGCATGATGTCACGAGCCAGGCCGAAGTCACAGATCTTGACCAGCTTGCCCTCACAGATGAGCACATTTCTGGCTGCCAGATCTCGGTGGACACACTGGGTTGGGGGAGATGGGAGCTGAGGCCTTGGGGGCAGTTGTGGGGAAAGACCTCCCTGCCAAGGGCTTGGGGAAAAATGTATCACCACACAGGTGAGGGGAGCCACCCAGTGAGGGCGTTCACTGTCCTCACCCACCACAGGGGACACAGCAGCCATACAGAGCTTTGTACTTGGAGGACCCTGGCCAGCTGGGTGGCCCACCTCCCCACAGTGACCACACGTACGTTCTTGGAGGCCAGGAACTCCATGCCATTGGCCACCTGGTAGCTGAAGCCCACGAGATCCGTGTAGCTAAGCACTGGGGACTCGTTGATCAGAGTGGCCCGACAGGTCCGCTCAGGAGCTAGGGGAGAACAGAAGTTCACCTACCACCGTGGGTCTCCACATGGCCCACAGGACCCCTGCCCTTTTGCTCACAGAGGCCGACTCTCTGATACAGGTAGCTACTGATCCTCTAAGTCCTCCAAAAAAGGAAGACAATTTTCAAACATCTAATGCAAACCTCTCCTACCTCATCAGTGTGCTTTCATGGG
The DNA here is from genome assembly GCF_010015895.1 of Lontra canadensis. Classification (NCBI taxonomy): domain Eukaryota; kingdom Metazoa; phylum Chordata; class Mammalia; order Carnivora; family Mustelidae; genus Lontra; species Lontra canadensis. Next base: position 16,168,161 of record NW_022630999.1, read on the forward strand.
CCAGAAAAGCCTGTCAGCCTGACGTTAGCCCCAGGCCACCTTTGCTCAGCCTGACCTGCCTGCTTCTCAGGGATCCTGGGTCAGCCCGGGAGCCTGGGCCGTCCTCTGTGTCCATGCCCCAGGAGGCCCAGAACTCCCTCCACCCCAACTCTTCCCGCTCTGGATCCAGAAACAGAGGTTCACTCTGGGGCTCCCTCACAGAGCAGCTGTGTGCAGGTGGCTAACCTCAGTTTCCGCATCTTTGAAATGGGGACAAGCCACCTTCCTCCCCCTGTTGTTGCGAGCCTGGGCATACGAAAGGCTCTGATAGGAACGCACGACTGCATAGGGGTGGGGGCCGTGCTGAGGTGAGGACCCACCGGTGGGGACGTAGTTGTCATAAGGGGCCATGTAGCTAGAGGACTCAATGTCTGCATATTTGACGCCTCCTTTCATGTCCAACATGGGCACGTAGTCTACCGACTCGTCTTTGCTCATGTCCATGTAGCCACCGTCGCTTTCCCCGGGCAGAGACACATGGCTAGGGGAGAGAGGAATGTCACAGGAGGAAGGGCCATGGGGCTTTTCTTTTGCTTCCCTTTCCGCCCCTCCTCGCCCCGAGGCCCCACAAGGCCCTGTCACTCATGGGTTTCCTCTCTCACTCCACCACTCATCTTCCTCCAGTCTGTCACCACTTGAATGGCCATGCAGGGAGCCCTTCCCCCGAGCCCGTGGGGTCCTAAGCTGGGCAGCGGGGTGCTGGGATGACATAAGACCCCGTGCGTGTCCCCGGGGAGCTCACGCCTAGGCGTGATCACAGCACTGGAGTGCGAGGGTCAGAGGAAGGGCAGGTAGCACGGTGCCTCTCCGGGGGTCTCTATCCGGCTGTGATGCCCTGTGAGGGCCCAGCCACAGCCCAGAGTGGGCAAGGAGTCATCCTAATGCCTCTGCCTACAGTGCCAGCTCCCCGGAAAGCTAGGGGACCACATGCACCCATGTCTTTGGAGGTGGACCAAGGACTAGAAGGAAATCGATCCAGGGCTGAGTCTTCCTGTCTTTCGGTGACAGACCGACACCCCAGCTCCTAAACCGTCTCTGCCCACCCTGGCCTCAGCTTCCGTCCTGGATAGGGAGGGAGTGAGCAGGTGCCCCGAGGGCTCCCTGAAGCCTCCTGCGGTACCTGTGCAGCGGGAGCCCGACGGGCAGGGCGTTGCTGTAGAGCTCGGCGCTGGGCGGGCGGCGCTTGTCGGAGCAGCGCTGCAGGAAAGTGTGCTTGTTGCGGTGCAGGTAGTCTACGAGGTCGCCGTAGCGGCAGTACTCAGTGATGATGTAGATGGGTCCTGTGGGGGCACAGGCTCAGGCACAGCCCCCGGGCTCAGACCTGCCGTCAGGGCCCGGGGTCTAACGCCGGGCTGCAGCTTGGAAAGGCAGTTTCGTAGGATGGCCAAGAGGCTCTGGCACCGGGCTAACCCCGGTTCTTTTCCGGCTTCTGTGACCAGGAGGGAGATACTTATTCTCGCCGAGCTTTACTTTCCCCATCTGTTAAATGGGGCTAACCCTAGCCACCTCCCTGGGCACTCATAAGATAATGGCTTTGTCAGCTCGGCCCCGGGGCCTGGCACAGAGCAAGGACAGGGTGGCAGATGTCACCCACAGGTTTTCAAATGACGGCGGATGCTGGAGCCCAGGATATAGAGCAAAGAAAGGCAACTATTTCAACCCAAATACAGTCCATTTACTTGAAGCCCATCAGTGGGAACTTGACGATATTGATGAAGACAGACATTTTAAATGGGTGATCTTGTGGACATAAATTGGCCTCTATGTGCAGCTCACTTCTGTATTTTATTTTGGTTGCACAATACTGAGGAAAATCCCGAATCTCACAATAAGCAGATGCAAACAGTTATAATACTTTTTTTTTTTTTTTTTGAATGGCCTAACTTGCAGTCAGAGCTTCAGATAAACACACGGGCTGGGGGGACTTGACTCTATGATCTGAATGAAAGCGGCTCCCAGTCAGCCTGCTGGTGTTCTCCGAGTGTAGGGACAGAACTCACCTCACAGGGGCCAGGACTTAGGAGTTTGTGGAATGTATTGAGAAAATTTTAAAGAGTCAGAGGACCCCTGGGTTTGCAAATGGCCAAGTCCTCGGGCCTTGAAGGTGATGTGATCCTGTGGGTTTGTGAGTCCCGCCCCCATCTGGGTCTGTGAAATGAGGGCCCTGGACAGGGCAGGTACAGACCCTCCAGCTGGAGTATCCTGTCATCCCTGGACTGAGGAGGGGGAGGGGAGGGGCCAGGCTTGGGCAGCTGGCGTTTTCTGGAGCCCTCTGGGGGAGTGGTTTTGGTACCTCCTTTGGTGCAGGCCCCCAGCAAGTTGACCACATTCAGATGGGGCCCAAGGTGACTCATGATCTTCAGCTCTGACATGAGGGCCTGCTTCTCGCTGCTGCGGGCTGTGGCTGAGGAGGGAGATGGGGCGTCAGGCCTGCCCTGTCCCTGAGGCCCCAAGAAGGCTGTTCTGCTCCATACCCTACTGTAAGACCCAGATGGCCTAGGGGCAGTGAGGACCCACGAGTAGGGGGAGGAGACAGAGGGTGGGAGGAAGGTCAGGGAGAGAAGGAGGTGCCAGGAGTGGGGGGCAGGGTGAGGAAGATTCTTGGCCAAAGCAGAGCTTACAGCGGTGATGGCCCACAGGTGACTGTACTGCTTGCATCCAGCAAATGACAGCCGGGGAGTGCCTGACTGTGTGGGGCCGGGGTCAGGGAACATGTGGGGGCCCAGATGTGAGGGAGGGGCAGGCTCCCAGGACTCACATTTCAGCATCTTGACTGCCACTTTCATCGTGGCCTGCGAGTGGCTCAGGCCGTGAGCCGTGGCCTCCACCACCTGCCCAAAGGCCCCGGAGCCCAGGGTGCGTCCTGGGGTAGAGACAATCCCTTAGCTCCTGGCCCAACACGGAACCACATACCCTGCTCTCTCGGAGGTCAACCCCTCCAGCCAATCGGGACGTAAGATGTTCCCCTCCAGGAGTCTCCCACAGTGCTTTGCAGCCCTTCCTGATGTCCCATCTAAGTCCTGCTGGCTTTCTGGTCCATCTTTAGTCTATGGAAGCCTTCCTCCCATCCCTAAAGGGAGTTCAGCTCCTCTGCACACCTTGGCCTTCCCAGCTAGACTAAGCATGGGCCTGACATGCAGCCTGTCCTCAATTCCTACTTCCCCTCTTGCCCACAAGAGGTCCGATCTCACATAGTCATGGGATCACAGGACCTCAGTGCTGAACCCTCCCTGGGGTATCACCTTGCCCCATTGTATGGAGAGGGGCACTGAGGGCCCGAGAAGGCAAGACCTCAGACAGTCTTGCCACCCTCCGAAAGTGCCCAGACTGCCCTCGAAAGTGCTCTGGACTAACCGAGCACAAGCTGGTCCCTTGGCAGCTCCCAGGTGGAGTCATATGGCAGCTGCATAGGATCTACATAGATGTACTCATGGCCGTCGGAGCTCACGGATTCAATCACCTTCCACCGTATCTCGTAACGTGGCTTCTGCAAGACCAACACCAGGGATGGCTCATCAGAGGAGGTCTGGGCTTTGGGGCCCACCCGCCCATGGCCCCTTATGGGGCAGATGGAGCAGGAGACCCTGAGGCCCAGAGAGGGACAGAGGCCTATTTGAAGTCACACAGCAAGTTATTGATAAGGCTCAGGTTCACGGGCTCAGTGAGAACAGGTGCCAAGAGGCCCCAGCTTGGTGCTGGTTGAGGAGAAGCTAATAGCCCAGGGCCTGGCTCATCAGGACCTCCTTGCCAGCTTCTCCCAGAGCCCTAGCTGCTTCCCAGATGGAAGTAGTGGGGCAGGCAGTCCTGGGAAGTGACACAAGCTAGGAGCATTCGGCTAGATGTGGACAGCCCGTTCTCCAAGCTGGGTCATCTGCAGTGGGAATCTCAGAAAGATGGAAGCACACGATGTTGAAATCATAGGATGTGGGAATCACAGGATTGGGCTCTTAGAATGATAAAATCATGGATGCTGCAATCCTAACTCAAGAATCTTAAAACATCGGGATTGCAGAATGGTGAGGCCTCGGAACAGAACACTGAAATGACACGTTAGTAGGATTAGAATGCATTTCAGTAGAAGCCTGGGAGCCTCTGGAGGTGAGAGCTGGAAGAATCCTGGGACTCACGTAGTCCACCCAGAAAGTGCCTTGCCCTGTGGCTGGGAGGGGCAGGGCTGAGGTCCAGGCAACACCCAAGAAGGCACAGCAATGGCAAGGGACCCTGGCTGGCCTGGACCAGGCCCATGATGGCCCTTGCTGCTGGGGGTAGAGGCAGCTCTCCATCGTTTTACCCCAGCGCTCTGTGCCAGGCTGGGCCATGACCAGATCCTGCAACATTCAAGGGCAGCTAGGGCTCCATGTAGAAAGAATAGTGTGCCCATGTGCACCCACCAGGCAAGTGGGGGAGCTTACCTTCTGCCACAGCATGATAAGGATGATGAGGGAGATGACTGTGAGGACCACCAAGGCCAGGATGGCCGAGATCACCACCACCTTGAAGGGCAGAGCTGCAGGCAGAGACAAGAGCCAGCCATAAGCAAACGGGGAACTTGGCAGCTCCCTGGCAGTCCTCCCGTGTCCCCACTGCTGGTCCAGCTAATCCTCTCTGCCTGTCCTGACCTCCACCAGCCATGGCCTGTGACGTCAGACTGCCCCGTGGTGGGACAGGTGGGGTTTTCATCCCTTATCTCACTCCCACTCCCACGCATGCGCATGTACCCCTGAACCGGTGGGTGCCTTCAGACCAGCCCAGAGCAAGACAGAAATAAAGCTTTTGTGTGCTGCCTGTAAGAACCCACACCCCTCAGTAACAATGGCACTCAGCTCCCTCTGGGCTCCCATATGCCTTCAGCCCTTGCTGGGCTCAGTCTGGCCTGTCTGCCACTGCCCCAGACCGGATACCAGCTCCTAACGACTGGGCTCACCTTGCCTCTGAATCCATGCCCTTGCCAGGGCTGTCACAGCTAGGACAGAGCCTGACTAAGCTCCCAGAGCCTGATGAATCCAGACCATTTCCTCCCCTGTTTCACCCGGAGTCCCCAGCAGCGTCGGCGTAGTGATGACAGTTATAAGTTACATCCCCCAGGGAACAGGGGTAACCAAGTGGGGCTAACTCAGGGCCCCCAAACCCCAAGTCTCCTCCCTAATGCCTCGGCCTCTTTGCTGTACAATTTCCCATTCTCTTCCCCTCCCTCTGCATCCACTCTGGCCAGACCCTCACCTCCCCTACCCTGCCCCACTGGCCACCCATGGGGTCCCCCACAAACTTGTTCCCTCTTCTTCTGTCCCATACTTGCCCCTCTCAGCGCCCCTGGAGGCCCTGTCCCTCCTCCTCAGGGTCCCAGACCAACATCACTCTTCTCCTCCCTCTCCCCACAAGGTCACACATCCCAGGCCTGGGAAGGAAGTCTGAATCTTCTAAGGAGCAATCTGAATAAAAAGAAGAGGCTTGGTCTTGCCATGGTAGTTTCCCTGTGGGTTAGTACATGGCTTTCCCCTCAAGCAGCACACAAAAGCTTTACTTCTGTCTTGCTCTGGGCTGGTCTGCAGGCGCCCACCAGCTAAGGGGTACGTGCGCATGCGTGGGAGTGGGAGTGAGGTAAGGGATGAAAACCCCACCTGTCCCACCACAGGGCGGGCTGGGGACAGCTCTGTGCACAGAGAAGCTCGTGTATGTGTGCCAGACCAACCTGCCAACGCCTCCCACAGCCTTCAAAGCTCTGTTTGCCCTGGCTTCTGCCTAACCCGAGCCCCTCCTTCACCAGTCCTTTCCCTTTCACTTGTTATCTCCCTGCTCCAGCCCCTAAACACACACATACTCTGGGCTCAAGCCACGCTGAAAGCCTTTGAGTTCTCTGATCCCACTTTGCCTCTGGGCTCTTGCAAAAGCCATTCCCTTTGACTCGAACCCCATTTCTTACCAGCCTAACTTCCAGGTATCTTTCAGGTTTTGACCTAAAGATTTCTTTTTCCAGGACACTTTCCTGAATCCCCCAGCTGGACACAGAGCCCCTCCTCCCTCTAGGCTCCCTGGCCCCCACAAAGTACTGCCCCCTGCAGTGGGATTGCCTAGTTCCTTGGCTGCCTTCTCTCTGGACTGAGGGCACTAGAAGTGCAGGGGGGCTGGGCCTTCTCCAGGGAGAAAGAGGAAACGAGTGAACAAATAGAGACCAGCACAAGGGGAAACGCACGCCCAAGGACCGGCAGGTAGCATGGGCACCCAGGCGCTGGCCGACACTATTCCCGTGGACAAGAGTTGTGCCTTTGTGTGTGTGTGAACCTGCTCACAGACACGCATGGGACAGCAGGCATCTGGGTGCAGAGGCTGTGTCTGCACGCTTTCATGGGGGAGGGGGTGCTGCCGCTCCACACTCTGTGCCAGTTTGCACACATGCACAGGAATTACACATGCACTATCTACACCCTTGTGTGGGGATCGTGCATCTGCACATACACGCATACAGACACACCCCTGTGGGTTTATATACACTTCTGGGGATTGGGCATAGCCATATCCATGGCTTTATGCATGCACTCGGTGTAGTCCCCCAAAGGCAGGCATCATGCGTGCTTGTGCACAAGCCTGTAGACATACACTCCAGCCTGACACGTGTATCTGGGGCTTGGGCAGTCTTTATGATGTGGTTTACCAATCTACACTGGAAGGGTCTGCCCTGTGTCCAAGGGTCAGGCCTGCTCCTGCTCATGGCTTAGGATGCACACAGAACATGCGTACACCCAGCCATGGTCTAGACACATACACTCATGGGTGTACGCACGTGTGCCAGTCCTGCGTTGTTGCATAAGTGCATAGGGGCGCTTGCTGGTGGGCTTGGCGAGGCCCCAAGGCACAGCTGGACTCCCAGGCACAGCTCCAAGGATGGCAGGGTGGAGGTGGGGGTGGAGGGTCTCCAGGAGCCACTGGGGCCAGAGGACTCACAATGCGGCACCACGGTGACCTCCTGCATGTCGTGTCCCAGCAGGTTGTGCAGAGTGCAGCGCACAGACAGCGGTTGGTCCACACGGCGCAGGCGCAGTGTGCTCACCACCTCGAACTCCTGGTCCTCGGGCCAGTATGTCACGTTAGTCTCCAGCTGGCTCTCCTCCTCCGAACTGTTCCCCAGCGGCGTGGGCGGCAGCTCGCGCGGACATCTGCTGAGGAAAGCCAGTCGGGTCAGCTTCCAGTCCTTGACTGGTCCTGAGCTCATTCCTCCTGTGCCTCCTCGACTGATCGGCAGGGGGCGCTCCGAACCCAGAACTGAGAGCCCGAGATCGCAAAATCCACTCCCTTCATTTGATCTCCGGAGTCAAGGTAAAGAAATGGGACATTGAGGTCATGCAGAGCATCTCCAAGAAGCCACATCTTCTAGAATGGGGCTCTAGCCTGGAACTTGGTGCCCAGATAAGGGGCTGGAGGAGATGACCTCCACTGGGTCCTTCCAGGCCGCTGTGGTTACTCTGGGAGATGGAGGCCAGGGGTCTGCTCACCTTTTGAGGTCGCTGCAGGTAGACCAAGTGAGGTGCGGCTGGGGCATGCCACGACCGCGACAGCGGACCGTCTGCTCCCCGCTGGCAGGGTGGCTTTCACTCAGCTCCAGCACACGGACAGGCACTATGTGGAGAGGGGAGGAGGCCAGGAGGTGGGGAGGTCAAGAAGGAGACAGTGAGAAAGGCCCTCCAGGAGGATGTGGCCCAGGGTATGGGGGTTGGGGGGGAAGGGGAGCCTCAGGCTGCAGGTGAACATCAAATACCAGGAATCCCCGTGTGAAAACTGACAGGTTCCCCTTCTGGGCACTTCAAAGGGAAAGCCTCAGTAGGGTGCCAGTCTGTCTCTAACACCTCTCTGAGACTCGCTAATCTGCCCTTTTAACAAAGACAGAGCAGGTCTGAGGGTCAGAGAAAGCCCTGGGAAAGCGAGAGCAGGAGAGCACGAAGCTAGAATTTAATAGCATCGCTTTGTTTTCCCAGAGTTTATTTTAGTGGTTGCTTTATATTTATGACATGTGATGCTGATTTTCCATCTACAATTGAGAGGTTAAATTCTCTTTCAAAATACATTTATTTTTAGAAAGTCAATTGACAAAACAGTAAGTCATTCGTGTGTCATTCCCCTGCTCAAAACCCTGCCGTGGCTCTGTCATCTCCGTCACAGTAAAAGCCAAAGTCCATACAAGGGCCCGAGGGGACCCACGCAATCTGTGCTCCCCCCTACACCCCACGACCAGGTCTCAGCTCTGACCTCATCTCCCACCACTCTCCCCCTTCTCAGTTCCTGCCACACCAGCTTTCTGCTGTTGTCCTGCCTTGCCACTGCTTGGCGGGCCCTTGCCCCCCAAGAACCCCCTGGTGAACGCCCTCACGTTCTTTAAGTCTTCACACAAATGTCGCCTCCTTGAGGCCAACTTGATCAGGCCGCTCAAAATCGCAACCCTCACTGCCCCATGCCCCCTGAACCCTCGGTCCTCCCTACCCAGCTTTTCTCCTCCTTCGATGGCACTTGTTACCTTCTAACCTTCTGTGTCATTTGCTGGTTCTCTGCCCTACCGTGGAGTGCTTGTCCTCCCCCAGCAGGAGACAAGCAGCACAAAGGCAGGGCCTCAAGAACCTTGACCAGACTGGTGTGTTGTTGTTGCTCAGTGAATACCTAAGTAGTAGTCCAGTATGAGGGCATGTGCGAATCACTGGCACTGGCACATGAAGGCCTGAGGTGTTAGGGACACCAGTGTAGCTCAGGGGCCTCCGTGTACAGCTTGAGGCTCAAGGAGGAGACATGCTAAGTTCACAGAGGAGCGGAAATGTTGGAGCTCGGCCTGGAGGCCAGCCTCCTGAGTCCTCCGCTCCCTCTCCCGCTCCTTCTCCTCCTGTGGGTGGGTGGACAAGGTAGGAAGGGAGAGGGAAGCGGTGGGGGGGGGGGTGTGCAGGGAGGCAGGGTGCAGGGCTCCTTACCGTTGACCTGCAGCTGGAAGGAGAGCTGGGCCTCCGCGTCCTCATGGAAGACCCGAACGGTGTAGCAGCCAGCCTCCGCCACCTTCACCCGCACAAGCGTCAGTTCCGACACATACCTGCGGAGCACGACAGGCCCAGCTGCTGTCGCTGGAAGATCTCCCACAGTCCCCCCACCCAGCCCTCCTTGGATGGACCTGAGAAACCAGGCCCAGGGAGGGGCACGGCCTTCCCAACATCACACAGGTGTCGCTAGCAGACGGGACTCATGCTGCCAGTCTCCTGAATCCCCCACCCATCGGCAGCTGGCTCCACAGAGCTCAGAGGGGGGTTGGGGAGGGGTGAAGAAGGTGGGCAAGGGCCCCTTCCCTCCCCCTCATTGTCGGCCTGCTCGCCTCCTGCCTCCGGGCCAACATCCATGCATGGGTGGTCGTGGCCCGTCTGGCACCCTCCTCCGTGATCATCTGGCCTTCTTCTCCTCAGCTGCTCCCAGCTGGCCCCACCCATCACAAGGACAACTGAACATCTGGGTGATCATCTGACCCGCGTCTGTTTCCCCCTCTAGACAGGAGACTCTAGGAGGGGGGTGGAACAGTCTACTTGGAGCTCTGCAGCCTCCCCAGTGCCTGGTACGGCACCTCGCACGTAGTGGGCTCTCAGGAAAAGTGTCTCTAGGTGTGTCTCGAGGCTGAACGCTGTGAGCTGCCGGGCAGCTGCAGAGAATAACGTCAAGAATGGAGCGGGTGGGCTGCTGCTCACCGGGTCTCAGACACGTTGCGTGTGGACAGGGAGATCTCGCCAGCGCTGGAGTCGCCTAGCGTGCGGTTGTCCTTGAACCACATGACAGTGGGCGGCGGATAGGCCTCGAACACGACCTGCAGAGTCCGGCTGCGGTGCAGCTCCGCGAATTGTACGGCGTCCAGCTCTCCCAGCAGCCGCACGTAGCCACTCTCTGCAAGGGGCTGCCGTCAGGGGCGGGGCCCCAGGGGTGGGGCCCGGCCCGGCTACCAATAGGACAGCGCCTCCTGGGGGCGGGGATCCCGGAGGCAGGGCATCCACCGAATGCATAGGAGCCCGGCCTTCCGGGCTTCAGGCTTCAGGACCTGAACCAATGATCGAGGTATGGGATCTGGGGTTAAAGTCGGGACTGAGCCTGGACCAGGGACCGACCTGGGGGCTGATATTGATTTGGGGACCGGGTTTGAGATTGGGACTGGAGTTGTCGTTCTCACTGAGCGTATTCTGGCTCAGGATTGTGGCTGAGGTGAGCTGCAGCATGGCTGAATTTGAGGATGGGGCAGCCTGGGCCGGGATGGCAGGTGGGTTTAGAAATCGGGTTGGGCCTGAGGTTCTGGCTAGGCAGAAAGTCCACGCTGGGAATAGAGTTGGATTTGGGGCCGACACTGCGTGTTGGTTTATCCTGGAAATGGGCATTGGTTGGTACTGAAGCTAGAGCTGTACTGGAATGCGGCTGACAGGACCCTGGGGCCATGATAGGGTCTAGGTCCAGCTCAGAAGGAGGGTCAGGGCTGAGCCCCAGGGCACGCACCAACCACAGTGACATTGATAGACTTCTCATCCCGATGCTCATTCACACTTTCTGATACATTGCAAATGTAGGTCCCTGAATCGCCAAGCTCAGCAGCAGGGATGTGCAGGATGGAGCGTATGTGCGAGGGTATATTGAAGAGGAAGTCAGTCACTGGCTCCACCAGCCGCCCACTCTGTAGGGACAGGTGGGGGAAGCCCCCCATCAGGCAGAGTCCAAGAAGTTAGGCTACAAGGCAAGATACCCATCCTTCCCTGGCCGTTCCTCCAACCCCCCAGCCCAGCACTACCTCCATGCGTGGGTAGGTCCATTCAAAGTTGACCACCTCGTTTCCGGTCACGATGCACATGATGGTGATGTTCTCGCCCTGACGGACCACAGTCTGAACTGCATTCACGGAGACATTGATGGATGACACTAGTGGAGAGAGATGAGTTTAGGGCCGAGGAAGTCACCACCAGCCATCACACCAGCCCTGTGGCTTGGGGAGAGGGTGGGGGTTCAGAGATGGAAGGGATGACTCATGCAGAAGATCCATTAATTCAACAAATATTTGTTAACTATGTTCTGTACATCAAGTACTATGCTGGGCACTGGGACTTTAGCAATAAACACAACAGAAAAATTCCTGTCCTCATGGATCCGACATTCTAGAACCTTGAATCAGTGTATTCTCTGGGCATCTAAGTACCAGAGAAAGGTATGGAGCACAAACCATGTACCAGGGAGCCTCTGTCTTTAATCCTCCCAATAATCCCACCAGGTGGGCCATCATTATGGTCCTCATTTTCCAGAGGACGAAGCAGACTCGGAGAGATTAGGTACCTGGTGCAAACTCGCTCGTATGGGAAGTGCACAGCTAGGACTCAAACCCAACCAGCTCCGAGGCCTGTGCCTTTGCCCACCACAGTGTGCAGCCCAGCCCTGCCACCCACCCTCCCCATGACCTTGGGCACACTTCCTCCTCTGAGTTTCAGGCTTCTCACCCGTAAAATGGGGAAACACTACCTGCCTTCCGAGACTACAGTGAGAATGTGGTGAAAACAGGAATTGCCAACTTCGTAAACTGGAAAGGGCTCTACCCCTGCGGAGGACCGTACTTGCCTCTGCTGAACATCAGGCCAGAAAGGGGGCTTACCCTGGAGGCTGTAGACATAGTAGGCTTCAGAATCCACTTCCCTGTCCCCGATGGTGGTTTTGCAGACATAGGTCTTATCCTCGAATGTACCAGAGAAGCCACGTTGGTGGTCGTAGGGGATGGGTAGTGGGATATCCACTTTCTTCTCATGCAGTGTCACCACCAGCTTCGGATCCGTCACTCGGCACGGAATTGTGATCTCAGTTATTTCCGTGAGGAAAATGAATAGTTCCTCGGGGTCAACCGGGAGAAAGCCCATCGTGGGATCTGCCAGGTGTGGGGGTCAAGAATGAGGGTCAGGGGAGCTGGTTTTCTGGCTATCCCCTGAATTTCGATGTGACCTTGAGCAGGTGTCTTCTCTCTGTCCCTCAGTTTTCTCATTACAGAATAAGGATGCTCTCAGAGGTCCCTTCCTGCTTTAACATTTGATACGGTCAGCACCAGGGTGGGAAAGAAGATAAGCTACAAGTCAAAGGGCAGCTGGAACCCGGAGCTTGCAGGATGGGAAAGATGGGATGTGGAGGCCCAACAGAGAGATATTGGAACCTGCTGAGAAGCCAGAATTCTGGGGAGCCAGGAATGGGGTGGGCAGGGAGCAGTCAGATCTCCCTGATCTGACTCAGGGGGGCGGGGGAGTGATCATACTCCTGGACCGAGCCAGGCTGGATCCCGTGATTCATCTGCATGTCGAAGCTGGCCATGGCTCCCAATGTCACTAAGCACTCTCCGCTCCCCCCAGACACCTGCAGCTGACAGAAGTCAGAGAGTGAGCAGGCAGGTGGGGGTGCTTACCTGGCACAAAGATGTAGAGCCGTTTTCGCTCACCAGGCTCCAGTGCATGGGAGCCTTTGTAGGCGCAGAAGTATTCTCCTGTGTCTATCCCAGTGACATTGGTCAGTGTCAGTGTGCTGGAGAAGGTGCCATCCTGGGTCTTGGCCATCTTCTGTGGGAGCTCCTGGGACATCCGTTCCCACACCACTGGAGCTGGGCCCGAGCAGGTCAGAACGAAGTTGCTGGAGACATTGAGGACAAGCTCTGGCCCTGGGGGTGTGATGACCAGGCCCCAGGAAGACTGTGGGCCCAGCAGCAACAGCAGGGGCAGCAACAGCACCTGGCCTTTGGGAGAAAAGGCGTCAGATGTCAGCACAGGAACATCAGCCCTTCTCCTCTCGGCTGACCCTGGAGGAAGCCATGTCTGCACAGTCCTTGAAGACCATGCCACCCTAATCTGACACAGACTGGAAGCCATGGCTTTGAAGCCAGCTTGCCCAGTGCTGGGGGCCCTCAGGACTCCTGATCTTAGTGCCTCTAGTTCCCAGACCTTAGAGTCTCCAGCTATGCTGTGTTCAGGCTGCGGGCATGTTCACCCGAAGGCATCAGGAAATCCGTGGGAAACAATTCCCAGGCCTCCAGTTCCTGCATTACTTCCCAGGTCACTTTCCTCGAGCCCCTTCCCTGCAGCTGGCCCAGTTGTCCAGGTTCCACCCAACCCCAGAGGTGGCCTTGATTGGGGAGGGTGGGGCAAGGTAGCTCAGAGTAGGGCACAAAGGACAGGAGAGACTCAGGGGCCCCCCTTCTGGGGCCTGGAGGGAACTGGGGTTGGATGAGGGTGTCAAGTGATTGGTTCCTCTCTCCCTGCTAATGTCCCCTGGGCAGGATTCTGTAAGCCTCGTCCCGCAGACCTGCAGGTGCTCAGCCAGCCAGCCAGCCAGCCGTCCTCGGTAGGCTGTCGGCTGGTCCCCGCTGGCCGGTGACCGTTCACTGCCTGGTCGGCCACCCAGCCCCCAGAGCACCGACAGCATAAAATAGGCAGTAGTGAGGGAAGGGTGTGCTTGCAGAAGCCCAGCCAGGACTTGGGACCTCACAGCCAGTGAGGGATCCAGGCATGGGAGGGGAGCCCCAGACCGGAAGCAGACCAGCCAGGCTGGTACCCCAGAGTACTGAGAAAAGGTGGGACACGGGGGTAACTGAGCTGAGTGAACCGTAGAAGGAGGCCTCCACTGAGCACCGCAGGAAAGGCAGGAAGTCGAGGCTCACGAGCACAGCAGTGTCCCTGGGCTCCCAGGCCCTGGGGCCAGCTTACCAGCCTTGGCCAGCTCCAGGGTTCTGCTCAGTGCCTCCTGGGGGCCCCCTACCCCTTTGATAACAGGAGCTGGCATGACACTTGGAAGCCACAGTGTACCTACCTTTGAGGACAGGAGCTGGCCTGGTGCTCGGAAGCTGCATGGTGTCCTGCAGAGTTAAATACAGGGGTCAGGGCTGAGTGGGCACAGTCATTGCGAAATTGGACTTAGCACCTGGGTCCTGCAAGGAAACCCCAGCCCAGACCACCAAGCCTCCATGTCTATGGGGCTGAAGTCGAAACCCACCCATGTCCCATGATCAAGAGGGCACTCGCCTGCGTCCCCACCTGCTGCATGGGGCTGGGCCTCAGGGCGGATGGACCAAACTTCAGCTCTGCCACTACCTCTCTAGTAGCCTTGGCTGAACCCAGGCCTCTCTGGGCCTTAGTTTCTCCTTATGTGCAGTGGAAGTGGGGGACTCGGGCTGGATGGTGTCCAGGGGCCCGCCAGCTCTAACAGCCAGTCATCTGGGTGACAGTTCCAATACCAAGCTCTTATCTGCCAGGACAAATATTTGGGAAAGCGTGATGAAAGGCCTGGGGGAGCAGGAGGGGGAAAGCCAGAACCCAGAGAACTCCCACAGGCTCCAAAAGCACAACAGGAAGTGGAGGCGGCTGTGGGAAGGGAAGCGGGGGAGTCAGGACTGCGGAATGTTGGGGGGGCACCCCCATGCCTGGGCCCCCTTTACTCAGCCCCAAGCTGCACAGGGAGGCCTAGGGGAGAGGGGCCAGGGGCTGGGCCCAGGGGCAGCCCCACTGCAAGGGAAGGCTTCAGAGGTCCTTGGAGACTACTGAATCCAAGCTCCCCCACCTTCACCCCTAGAGTCCAGACAGGGAAACTAAGGCTCTGGATGGGAAAGAATTTCATGCAGGATGACCCAGCAGAGCTTGTCCAGGAGGGAGACAAAGAGATCTGGAATGATAGAGGCAGAAAGAGATAGACACAGAGATTAAGAAGGAGGACGCACATGGTAAAGGAGGGAGCCAGAGACAGAAGAAGGACCACAGAGAGACAGATCGACTCAGGTGGGTTTCTGCTCCATCCCTGCCCTTAGCAGCCCCATCTGCGGATTCCAGACAACCACCAATAGCCAAGCTGGCAAGGGTCTGCCTGCAGCATCGATAAAAAGGTGACCAGAAGTAGACAGGGGTCACAGAGCAAGAAACGTGGGAAGAGACCACGTGACCAGGCACAGGGCGCCTCCCAGGCTGCGGGTCTGCTGACTTCCCTGAGTGGCTGCGGGCCAGGCCTGGCTCCTCAGGCCACGCCCAGATGGCCCTTTACTTCCCAGTCTAGGGCTGGGCTCCAGGTCTGAGCCCCATGGGGGCTGCCTCCTGTGCTATCGCTCTCTCTGTGTCCTCAGTTGCCAGCTCTCAAAATGGGATGACGGGGAGTGGGCCACTTACGGGGGCAGCCTTTACCCCTACTGCCCAGCCCCCCAGGAAGCTCTCTGAGCAACTCTGCTTGCCCTTCCTCCTCCTCCCCATCCCTTCGACCAGCCTGCCTGAGGGTCTCCTCATTCCTCCCCATTCCTCTCTCTTGACTCTTCCAGAGACAAAGCCCAGCCCTCCCACAGCACCCCCACTCCCGTCCCTCCTGCTCCAACCTCTCCAGCTGGATGCCAGTCTTCCACCAGCAAGAGGGAGCAGTGCAGAGACAGAGCCAGCAGCCCCCACAGAGGCCCATGTGCCCCTCGCTGGGTGCCCCTCTTGCTCCCCCCTTCCTGCTTGAGATCCCAGCCAAAGAAAATCATTAGCAGCCCAGGCTGGGGGAGGGGGTCATCTCAGCCTCCCTGCCGCTCCCTCCCAGCCTCCCTGGCTGGCCACACTGTTTATTATTCTAAAGGAGGAATTTGGTCGGCTGGCCTGGAGATGGGAGGTCACTGCGACCAGGGCTGGCCTGGCTCTGGAAGGCTGGGCCTTGCAGGCTGGGCCCCCAACTCCCTTGACCCTGGCTCCTCTCCTGCTGGGCGTGGGGCCGGGGGCAGCTCAGAGTTTCTGAGACTCTGAGCCAGGAGGGGCCCTCTTGAACAGGCAGCGGCCCAGAGAGGGACAGAACTGTGGCGTAATCACACAGCAAAAAGGCAGAATCAGGCTAGGGAGAGGATAGTCTGGGCAGAAGCACTCAGGGCCAGTGTAGATGTGCCAGGGACCTTGGACCGACTTCTCACTCTAGGAAATGAATATTTTGGCTCCAGTCACAAGGGATCTCAGACTCACCGTGAGACTCAGCAAGTCTCCTGCCTTCTCTGGGACTCAGTTTCCCCCCCATGAATACAGGGAGAAGTTTGGAGGGGGCAACTCAAAGAGCTACCCTTGTTCTAAAACTGTGCTTTTGACTTGCTAGAGAGAAGGTTCTGGTCACTGTTATTCTTGCTGGGGTGGTTTAGGGAGGTGAGGCCGATGAGAAAGAGGGGGCTACGTTACCGAGGCTGGAGTCACGTCAATCCACAACCCATCTCATTCCACAGGTTGAATTTCCCTGACCATTTGGTCACAGACATGCTGTGTGGACTTTGACAAATTGTTTCCCTCTCTGGGCCTCACTTTTCCCATATCTACAATTAGGAGTTAGCCGGCCTTTCAGGGGACTTTGAGACAAACAGGTGATCTGGAAACCCAGGAGGTGGCAAAAGAAAAGGTAGTGTGGACAACAGAAGGACTGGGAAGAACAAGAGTACAGTTTGGGGGCCCCAGACTCAACCTCCCAGGCCCATCTTAGATGACTCCCTGATACCCCCAGTTATTTACCCAATGCCTTAAGGACCTCTGTGCTTCTCAGAGGCTGCTGTAGTGCCAGCCAACCCCACGGAGGCCCAATCAGCTAAATCAGAGGTTGTGGGCTTGCTTGTGACAACCCCCACTTCTTCAGGTGGAGGGCTGTGCTCCAGGGAGGAGTCACCTGGGACAAGACGGATGTCACAGTCAGGATGCAGGCACCCTCCTACCTGCCATACTCCCCTACCTGGGGAGGCCCCTGAAGCAGAGAGAGAGCGGGGACTCTCAGGGATCCCCTCTTTGCCCATGAGGAGCGTGCTGAGGGCCAGGAAGACCTCATGATTCCTCTTACTGGTGGGGGCAGAGGTCCAAAGATGGAGTCATTGTCCTGCTCCTCCCAGTGAATTAGAAGGACCTGTTTGGGGGAGCAGAATGTGGACCCCAAATCTGGGGAGCAGGCATGCTTGGGGAATCATTCTGAGCCCAGACTTATGTCTTTCCAGTTCCTGTGACTCTTTCCCACCACCTTAATCTAAATAAATCCAGTCATCTGGGCCACATCCGCCAGCAGTAGCTTCCCTCCCTCGGGGTCCCGAGACTCCCACGACACAGGGAGGCCAGGGAGGAGGGCTCCCTGGCTGCCGGTGGTGGGGGAGGCTTGCACACAGCCAGCATGCTCTCACACGCCTCAGAGCCCCACCCACGCACTCACTCACACGCTGCTCGGAAACACACCCGTGTGCACCAGGCCATGTGTGTGCCCAACCCTCAACGCAGGCACTGCACATGTGCATGCCCACACAAATCCCACGTGCACACAGCTCCCCGGCACCCGGCACACATGGCCGCACACGCGCTCTCCGCGCGGACTGCTGCCTGTGCGCTCTCCCACACACCCATGGGCGGGGCGCACGCATGCCACAGATCACATGTGCACCCGGCCCCAGCCAAGCTGCGCACGTGCAGGGGGGCCTGTGTGCACGCAGGCCTCAACACACCCGAGCACACAGCCACAACACCTAATACAAGCCAGTGCTCACCAGCCAACTCTGTGGGCTACATCCAAGGGTCACTCCTGTTTTGGATGGGGAAACCAAGGCAGTGAACCGGTAGGGAACTTGCCTAGGAATGCAGAGCAGAGACAGAACCTCTGTCTGCAGAGTGCTCTCTGCCAGCCCGTGCCACCGCCACCTTCTGTGTTTGGGCTGGGGACAGGGTGGGACTGGTTTAGCGGAGAGGCGACGGGACCTGGTGATAGGGGCTGGAGGGGCTGGAGTGAGAGGTAGTTTGCATGAGCCCCCACTCCTGATTCTGACTTGGAACACTGAGGAGGGGCAGGAGTGTGTGTGGGTGTGTGTGGGTGTGTGTGTGTTGGGGATGCAGTGTCATTTCCTGAGATGAGAATGAGGCAAAGGGCCAGGATTGAGAGCTACCATCAAGCTGCTTTAGGGTTTGGAGGGGCTGTAGGCTCCAGAGTGGACGGAGGGACCCTCTGTCTGGAGGCAGGGAATGGGCAGAAATAGCAGGGAGGTGGGGTTGGGAGGCAGCCCTGTTGCAAGGAGGAGGGGGGTGTTGGGGCGAGCAGTCTCAGGCCAGGGATGCTCAGAATAAACAAGATGCCAGAGGGAGGAGGAGGCCTAGCCATGGAGTCACGGGGTTAGAGTCACAGAATATCAGAGCTTCACGGCCCTCAGGGATCATCTCTCCAAACCAGCCCTCTTCCTGTGCCCATTGTACAGGTGGGGAAACTGAGGCTTAGAGAAAAACAGGGACAGGTGTCAGTGTTTTGCCCTAGGCAAGCCAGGCTCAGGTAGGTGGCTGATGCGGCACTGGAACTCACCCGACTGGGCAGCCCTGGCTCCAGCCCCAGCCCCGATGTGAGGCCGGTAGCTCAAGATCCAGGGTTCAGGCTACCTTCATGGCCTACTCTGTGGGCAGTCACTCTTCCTGTCCTGTCCTCAGAGAAGGTGGCTAAGTTCCAAGCAGAAGTAGGGACACTGCTGGCAGCCTCATCCTCTCTTCTGTACACCCCTCTCCACTCTGCATCCCCGGGGACAAACCGGGACAGATTCCTGGCTGACGGGAATAAGCCCCAGCTCTGTCACCCACCTATCGTGCCGTTGTGCCCCTCGCTGAGCCTTGGACTTCCCATCTGTACACAGGGTGCACTTCCAGGGTTGCCTGTGGCTCTCAGGGCCCCGCTCGCTCGGGAAAGGCAGCTGTGCAGAGCTGGAATGCTGGGGTGGGGGTGGGGACCCGGGGAGGCGCCCTGGCCTGGATGTCATGACTCAGCTCAGAGAAGGCAGCCTGCCTGAGGCCTAGGAGTGTGTGGGGGCAAGAAGCATCTGGAGCCAGGGATGCAGTCCTCCCTCCAGCAGCTGCGAAAGCACATGAGTGAGGGCCACACCAGCTGGACCTGGCAGAGGGCGGCCCGGGGGGCCTTACTCCAAGGGGGCTGAGATGTAGGTGTGCTCTGGCAGCATGGGTGGGGGACCTTCATCCCGGGAGCCAAGGAAGACTGCAGAGTCCACTGGGTATGGAGACAGTCGGGGTAGAAGCCTGGGAAGGGGCTGAGGCTGGGGGGCTCCCACCTGCCACCCTCAATCCTAAGCCCCCCTCCTATCTGTTGGTGAGGGCTCAGCACTCCACCTCTACACAGTGAATTTCCCCACGAGCCAGAGGAGCACCTCAGGGCCGGAGAGAGAGCAACCTGGCCCAAATCGCATAGTGATGTAGCTCGACATCCAGGCCTCACTCTGCCATGTGGCTCCAGACCTAGAGGAATTTCTGGTTTCTGGGTACCTATGAGGTCCCCCAAACAAAGCAGCAGAAATCAGCTAAGTTGGGGCCTGACCCGGGCTTCAGACGTTCTGGAAGTCCACGTGGGTAGAATAACAGTGCCCGTTCCATGGGTTGGCATTCCGGTCCCTCTACCCCGGCTCCCTCCAGTGCAAGCTTGGTCACCTCTGGCTGTCCCATGGTACCGCCCCTCTTCTGTCTCACCAGCTTCAGGCTGTCCCCTCCGACCTGTTCTCACACCGAAACCAGGGGAGCCTTTCTGAAATACCTGTCTAACCACCTTCTTCCCTGGCATGTCCGTGGCTCCCCACTGCCCCCAGAACTAGGCTGGCTTCTTAACTCGGCCTCTAAGAAACTAGGCACCCCGGCCCCTGCCGACAGCTTGTTATGACTGAGGAAGGGAGGTCGCTGCCCTCCCGGCTCCCTGGGGCCCAAGTAAGGCCCCCACACTCTCGTCACTCACTGTATGCTCCTCTCCCCAGGAGGCCTCCCCAGGGACACAATGGAAAGAAATGACCTATTTTCTGGAAGTTCAAAATAAAACGAAACATCTGTCTGGATCCAAGCCAGGCTGATAAAGAACGGACTGATTCCCCCCCAAGCCTGATCACCCCCTCCTGCCACACATCCCCTCCCCCGCCAGGGTGTGTGCACGTGGGGGTGGGGGATAACGCAGGCCCGGGGACTTGGAACAGCTCGTGGGAAAGCACTCAGTGTGTGCTTCACGGCCACTGGGGGCCCAGGGGAGGGGGCCTTGGTCCCCACACAGGCTGGGAGCCGTCCTCAAAAAGAGGTCAGTGAGGGAGGGAGGCCTGCCGTGTGCTCCTGTCCCCCGCCCCCAGCCTCCCGAGCAAACGCTTCCTGCCTTCTCTGGTGCCTTGCTGGCCTCCCTGCTGGTCCCCCACGGCTGCCCACCACACCCCCAGGGCTCTGTGCAGGCCCCGTGGATCCCCGGACCGGAGCCCTCTGGATCCCCGGAGCCCCTGTGAGATGGAACAAGGAGCTAGCCGGCCTTGAAAACAACAGGGATAACAATAGGTCTCTCTGAATTCTTTTGGGCCTCCCAGTACCTGGGCTGATGACAGCGGAACAACCCATGATCTCTGGGTGGGGGCCCCCTTTCACAGATGAGGAAAGCAAGGCACAGAGGGGTTAAATCATTTGCCCTTGGGCATGGGGCTTGCCAGTGGTGGAACTGGTGCTCAGTGCTGGGCCGACTGACCCCCAAGCACCCTGGCTCCACACCCACATCACAGCCTCCCTGAGGCAGGAGGTAAAGATGACAAAGCCATGCCTGGCACCCAGCACAGGCTCCGTCCACGAGCCACACCCGCCTTGTTCTTTCCGCTCTGCTTCCAGACCTTGCCTGTTGGTCCAGGCCCTCCTTGTAACGGGGTAAGCCTGAAGCCGAAGAACAAGGCGGGAGTCATACCACCTCTCACAGAGCCCTACAGCCCTGGGGCTAGAAGGGACCCCAGACATTCAGCCCCACACGCCTCCCTCTTCCTCTCTGCCAACCAAGGGGTTGTCCCGTCCACAATGGCACACCTCCCATGGTCAGGGTCTCACCCCCTTATCCGTAAACGCAGACCATCCTTGGACGGCTCGGGACCCTCAGAGGTCAGGCTACTCAGAAATGTTCATTACATTGGGGATCTTGTTTTGTCCTCACAACAGTCCTGTGACAATCGTTATTTTCCTTTCATGAGGAGGAAACTGAGTCTCAGAGAGATCTGGTAACTTGCCCAAGGTGATACATTCAGTAAGCCATGAAGGTGGGGTGCAAATTCAGGCTCGTCGGACTTCAAACCTGTCTTCTTAACCATTACGATGGGCGGCCCTGTCTCCCGCCCAGAAACAGGTCTGTCCATAGGGAAACAAGACTACACGAGGTTACCCTAATGGGGTCCGTACAGAATCCAGGCTCCCAAGGACTGAAGGATCCTCCAGTCTGAGTCCTTAGCCTTCCCTTGCTGCGGTGCCGAGTGAGCACGGGGTATGCCCCAGCTCACCCAGCAATTTGAAAGTCAAGCTAGGGATAGAGCTCAGATCCTTCCAGCAACTTCCCTGTAGAGCCTGAGGGTCAGCTCATGGGTGGGGAGAGGAGTCCTTGCTGAGGACAGCCTGGGTCTGGCAGAGGCCATGCCCCAGCAGTAACTGGCCTGCCCCGAGGCCCCTCCTAAGGGCCTCCGAGCTGGAGCACCCTGGCAATCAGGCTAGGTGTGTGGCCGGCTCTGCCACAGGCCCAGGCCCACTGTGCTTGGGGTCCAGGCCTGTCCCTGTGGGGGCCCCAGCACCTCGGCAGCTGCAGAGTTCTGGGCCTCCACCATCCCTCGCTGCCCTCCCTGCACTGCCTCCCCTGCCCTCCCCCGGCCCCCCTGAGCCTCATCTCCGGCCGGTGCCATGGCAACGGAGAGCCCAGATCCTGGCAGCCAAAGGAGCCCCTGAGAGGGGTCCCAAGCTGAGGCTGGGGAGGGGGGTGCAGCAGACGCAGACAAGCAAACCTTCTGTTCCCCGGGCTGCTGCCAGCTCGGGATCAGCCCCGGGCCGGGGTGGGGGCCGCAAATAGAATGGGTTCTCAGAGCCAAGTGGGCAGGGGGCAGGCAGGCCTCGGGCCGTTTGTCCTGACCCACCAGCACGTGGCCTGCCCCCACCAGCCTCGAGCCCAAGCCCACAGGCGGGCGGAGCGAGTGCTCATGAGAAACCCTGCCATTAATTGGAGCCAACGTGGAGCATTGAGATTCCCCTCAGAGCCCTTGGGGCGGCAGAGCCAGAGGGGAGAAAACGCCCACATTCTGCTTCCCTCTCCCTTTCTCAGCGTCTCTCTCTCATCCCTCCTCTCCAGTCCTGCACCCCGACTCTCCCACAGACACTACTCTGCTTCTCTGTGCCTCAGCGTTCCCATCTGGAAGTCGGGGTTCGTCACTGAGCTGGGGAGGCCACTGAATGAGTTCATACAAGTAAAATGCTTAGAACAGGGCCTGGCACACAGCCCTGTGCCAAGTCAGGGGCCTCGTTCTTCCTGCACTCATGGGAGAATAAGTCACTTACTCACTCACCCGGCCAGTGAGTGCACAGCTCAGACCCCCTGGCCGGCCCGTCAGCGAAGGGATGCCTGTGATAAATGAGATGGGAAAGGCCCTTCCAGAAGGACTTCTTAGGAAGGGTAGCTGCCTGTTATTGGTACGGCTGGCAGCCTCGGCGGGCGGGGGGTGTCCCCTAGCATAGCCGGGAATTTAAAGGCCCACCCGGGACCAGAACCCAGGCCTCAATCCCAGGTCTGCCAACCACCCTTCCTGTACCTTTGCCTTATTTCCTTCACTTGATTCCCCACAAATGAAGAAACACACCTAAAATTTTTTCAGATGCCCCCAAATTCCTGATACAGAATTAGGCTTATAGTAGATGCTTAATAGATGCTTACACACCATAAGGGATCACACAGCCTTGTAGGGGTCGGCCCTTCTGGTCTTCAGGCATGTCCTCTAATGGCTTGGGGTTCACTAGGCTGGAGAGCTGACATGGGCAGGCGATGGTGACTCTTTCCCTCCAGGGTGGTGATGGGATGGGCTAGGTTGGAGGGCAAAAGGGGACCCTGAAGCCAGCAAGCCGTGCCTGGTACCACCCAGGGCACCAAAAGCACATGGGAGCCCAGCCAGGTCAGATGTAGTAGTCCAGCTCTCAAGCCATTTAATCCAGGTCCAAGTTAAGTGAAAGTTCTCCTCCCTCATAACGGTGTGACCTCTCTGACTTTAACTTCCCCGAGTTCCAATTTCCAGGAAAACGACACAAGAGACTTCCTTTTCCAGACTTCATTTTCCATTGCTTTGAGGGGCAGCAATGATGATGAAAAGCACCTGTCACAAAACAGGTGCTCAGTAAATGGCAAGTGTCCCGAATATGGGATTCTTCTAGTGGGGGAGGGGGAGTCCTCCACCTTGGCCTCCAGGATTTAGCCAGTTTCTTTGGTGGATGATGCCAGGGAAGGGTATCCCACAGTGGCTCTGTGTGGGAAATGGGAGATCTCAGGGCATCTGGGAGAACAGCAGGGGGAAAGCTCTGACATCAGAAATCAGGGGTCTTTAGCAAAGAGGTAGGGAAGGGTTCATGTCTGACACCAGGAAGAAAGGCAGAGGTCACTCTGGGAAAGGCCTGGGGTCCTGGGTGAGGATTCAGGCTTTGTTCCGGAGGCACCAGGACATTAATAGTGGGGTAGGGGGTGGCTGGCTGCTGGCTGGGCAGTGGTAACAGGCCAGCTCCAAGCACTGCGGGAGGAGGGAGCTCCCCATCCTCAAATGGGAGTGACAGGGGCAGGTTAGCATCTGTGGGAGGGTGTGGCAGCAAGGCCAGTTTTGGATATGAAACCATCTCAAACCCCGCCTGAGGCACCGGGCAGAACCAGCTATGTAATTTGTGGAGCCAATTGCAAAACGGACACGCAGGACCCCCGTTCCAAAATTATTAAGAATTGCAGGGGTGCCTGGGTAGCTCAGCGGGTTAAGCCTCTGCCTTCGGCTCAGGTCATGATCTCGGGGTCCTGGGATCAAGCCCCGCATCGGGCTCTCTGCTCAGCAGGGAGTCTGCTTCCCTCTCTCCCTCTGCCTGCCTCTTTGCCTACTTGTGATTTCTGTCGGTCAAATAAATAAATAAAATCTTAAAAAAAAAAAAAAGAATTGCAAACGTGGGGGTGCCTGGGTGGCTCAGTGGGTTAAAGCCTCTGCCTTCTGCTCAGGTCATGATCTCAGGGTCCTGGGATTGAGCCCCCGCATCGCATCGGGCTCTCTGCTCAGCAGGGAGCCTGTTTCCTCCTCTCTCTCTCTGCCTGCTTGTGATCTCTGTCTGTCAAATAAATAAAAGAATCTAAAAAAAAAAAAAAAAAAAGAATTGCAAGCGTGAGAGGCGCCTGGGTCCCTCAGTGGGTTAAGCCTCTGTCTTCAGCTCAGGTCATAATCTCAGGGTCCTGGGATCGAGCCCCGCATCGGACTCTCAGCTCAGCGGGGAGCCTGCTTACCCCCCACCCTGCCTGCCTCTCTGCCTACTTGTGATCTCCGTCAAATAAGTAAATAAAAATCTTTAAAAAAAAAAAAAGAAAGAAAGAAAAGAATTTTAAGTGTGGAGCATCAGCCCTGCTCCCTGGACTAAAAGGGAGGCCAACTGTCCAGCCAGCCAGCAGCATGTCTATCCGTCTCTCCCATGCATTATTTATCCATTCCGCAGACAGGTCGCAGAGTGAGAACTGATAAGGGTGCAAATACAGGTTGAGGGGTGGGGTAGCCCACCATCTACTGTGTCAGAGCGAGCCTTTCCCTTCAAGTCCCATGCCCTAAGCTACGGCTGTGACAGGTTCCTAAAGCTGAGCCTCGCCCAATGGACTGACCCTGGAATCCCCCTATGCTTAAATGAGGCTCAGTTTCAAGCGAGGAGACCCTGACCCGCCAGCTGGTTTGACTTCTGGGAAGAAAGGCTATTAAGGGCGGCAATGAGGATTTGAAACAGCCACAGAAGCCTGGCAGGGGCTAAGGGCAAAGCGGGATGGAACATCTGGGGTCACTGAGTGGCACCCTAGGTCTCCCCTTTTCTTATATAAAAGGAAATTTTGGCCAGAATAGAGAATTGACGTGGGGAGAGCTCTGGGTCCACAAAAATCTACTCATAGAAATGGCATTTCCTCTTTAGCCCAAACTCTGCCTTGTGACCTCAGCCAGGGAGAACTGAGGTTGAGGGAGTCCCCAGATGGCAGAGGTGGATGGACAGCACGTACTTGGCTGGGTCCCGGGCTCAGTGCTACCACTGACCGTCCATACGACTGGACCTCTCTTCCGGACCAGCCCTTCTCTGGACCTCAGCTTCCCACCCGTACAACAAGGAAGTCAAACCAGGTGACTCCCGGAGTCTTTTCCATCTCTGACCTTCAGGAACTGACTCTCTGACCCTGCTGCCCCCACTTCCCAAGAGACGATCATTCCCATCACAGGGTGGAGAAGGTGGTACCTCTGGCAGATGGAAGGTTTCGGGCTCCTGAGACATCAAAGAGCTCTGAGCTGAAGAGAGGAGAAGAAAGGGTACTAATAGTGCAGCTAAAGCAATACACTTTGATCTGCAGCCTCCTGAACTAGACGGGGGGCAGGGTGTACCAGAAAGCATCTAGGAAGGGGGTAGTCCCTGGGGTGAGGGTCTGGGGGTTCAGAAAGCCGTTGGCTCTGAGTCTGAAGTCTTGGGAGGGTCTTAAGGTGGCTCTTAAACTAGAAGCCACAAGTGTGTAAATTCCACACCCGTTCCCCTCAAGACCCCGCATCACTTCCCTCACTTCTGGACCCCACCATTCATACATGCACCATTGAGCCAAAGCCCTTCTTCCTCTTGAAATCAAAGCACATGAGATTTGAAAAATCAGCATCGGAAAGGACCTAAAGGCTCAGAGCATCCACCCATACACACCCCAACAGGCGCATCTTCTGACTTCCTCTCTCCGTACCCCAAGAAATGGGCACAGGGGCTCTGCAGGAATACACCCTTGGAGCTCCCCAAGAAACCGAGTACATTAACGAATGGGCTGTTCTAACTGCAGAAAGTTTCTCCTCTTTATAGCAGGTTACAGTTTTCCATTAGTGAACATCGATCCTGACCTCTTTCTGTAATGGGTAAAGAAAGAGTAAGAAAAAATCCTTTCACCGTGAAGTTAAAGATACAGGATGCCTGTGTACCCAACAGGCTGTGTGGCTGCCAATCTGGGTTGGCGGGGCTTGGAATCCTGGAATTGTTTTCGGCCTGGAAGGAGCTCAGAGATCATCTCGTTCAACCTCCTGGGTCTTATTGATGAAAAACTGAGGCCCAGCTTAGGACTGACTCAGCCACCGTCACACAGGATGGGTTCCAGGGTCTGAGGACCACCTCTGGAACTCTGGGGGCCCCCACAGCTCAGGCCCATTGTCAGAGTTTATGCTGGTTCCCCAGGGGTGGCCCGCACCCCACCCAGCCTCTCTTGGGCTCTGGGGTCACAAACACCCAGACGAAAACCCCAGCTCTCCCACTTCCTAGCTGTGGGAACTTGGGCAACTGATTTAACCTCTCTCGGCGTTTCCTCATCTGTTAAACAGAGAGAGTTTATATCTACTCCTGGAGGTTGCTGTGATGATTATATTAGTTTGGCAAATATTTATTAAGCACTTTCTGAATGCTGGGCCTGTTCGAAGCCCCAAGGACCACAGCAGTGAACTTCACAGTAATGGGATGGGAGGCACTACGAAAGCACTCAGGGATTGCTGGTCCCTGTTATCTCACCCTGCCCCCACTGCTCCCCAGCATAGGGGCTATGAACTCTGCCTCCTGGGAGGCTCCCAGGAAGGCCTATGGAAAACAATGGAGGAAGATCTCCTTGCATTCCGAGGAGGGCAAGGGCCCCCTGCCTGCAGGATTCTGACATGTGCAAGGACATAAGGTGGGCACAGAGGGCATTTCAGGGCAGTCAAGGGACCCTCTCCTTCCTTCTTCCTTCCCCACCACACTCAGCAGCCCATCCTGAGCAAAACATGAAGCCCCCTCCTCTAGTCCAGAAGGCAGCTGGTCTCAGAGCCAGACCATGCCTGGAAGGTGGAAGTGGCCTTTACCATACGTATGGTGTCCAGGTCCCTCCCGTGGACCTGTTCCTTTGTGGATCCCAGACTGATTCACTGCTGGGTCCCATGCAGGAGAAGGGAGAGCAGTGGCCCTCTCTCAGCCCATGACCATTAGGTCCAGCCCTGTGAGAGCCCAGCGAGAGCTGCTCAGCGCCTTACCTATGTTCCACTCGCAGGGCTTACACGCCCCTGCTGCTCACAGAGGAGGGAACTGATGCCAAGAGTGACAGAGCGCTGGCCCGGGGTCACACAGCCAGCCAGGAGCCAACTAGGGATTAATGCACGGTCCCCTGATGCCCAAACCTGATGTGGTTTACCCATGGTGTCCACTGCCTTCCAGATGTAGATGCCGTCCAGATAAAGGACATGGGGCCCCTAGGCTGGCCAAGCAATGGACTTGAGTTGAGCCAGGGCCAACGCCAGGTCTCCTGACTCTGAATCCATGGTGCTTTCTGCTGTCCCACATCTGTGGGCAATTACAAGTCTCAGCTCTTCTTCCCACACAGGAGGGAGGGCTGCCTGGTCACCAGTGAAGGGAAGGTGCTGGCCAGATGGTCTCCTTCCTCACTCAGGACCCGGCCAGACTCCAGGTGGACCTGGGAGCAGGTGGGGCCTGGTGCTGAACTTCCTGCTGTGGAAGGTGCTGGAGCCAGGAGCAGCCTCTGTGGAAGGATGAGATTCTCTCCCTTCTGACCTGGGCCTCCGTGGGTAGCAAGGGGTTAAGTCTTTGGTTTCAAGCAGACCTGGGCCTAAGGACCAACTCTAACTCTGTGATACTGGAAAAGTCGGGTAGCCTCTCTGGGCCTTGGTTTTTCCTTTTCTGCCAAACAGGGTAACAGCAGTATGGATTCCCAAGAGCTGCTGCGGGGGTTACAAGGGGCATGGGGTCCCGGGCTCTGCACCTGGCACAGGGCAAGCGCTCTATGACCGTGAGCAACACGGCCCTCCATCCCCGAGCATTGTGGACCCAGAGCCTCTTGCTCAGAGGCAGGGGAGGCCTGCACGACTTCAGATATCTGGCTATAGGCCTTTGTGCACTCTGAGATTGCAGAGACAGGCCGAGACGCTCCTCTCTGTTTGACATAGTAAAATGCCATCGGGAGGAACAACGTGATGTTCTGGAAGGGCACCTGAGGGAACCGAGGGGCCTGGTTCTGGTCTCACATTTGGGAACAGAAAGTCTTCAGTGAGCCCCCTCCTACCTTTGATCAGCACATTTGCCCCCTGCCCATGCTGGGGACAGAACACGAGATGGGGGAACCTGGGGCCCAAATGATCTCTGATGTGCACACAGGAAGAGAAGGCCAAGCAACCAGGCAAAGGGCATGGCTTGAAGAACCTGAAAGGCTGCCTGGAGGAGGTGAAGTCGGGAAGGTCCATGAAGGAAAATGGAGGTGATGAGGAGGGCGTTCTCATGGGCAGGATTGTTCATACTGTTCCTGAGAACCCTAGGATCTGACTGGCAGGAACACAAGCCCCAAGTTTGGAGAAACAGGGCAGGCAGCTTATTATCTCCCTGAACTCTGCCACTTACTAGCACTGTGATACAGTTTTGTAGCTGCCTTGAACCTCACACGCAAAACCTGCATAAAATCCGTGCCCACCTCGGAGCTGCTGGTGAGTTACGTGAGATCAGGCCCATAAAGCTCTCCAAGGGGTCCTGACATGCAGTAGGTGCCAATCAATGGCAGCTACTATTAGGAGTTGGGGCTTTCTACACAGGAGAATCAAAGACGGGATCGTGATCAGATTCATGTGTAGGATGGAGTCAAAGCAGCGTCCGGAAGGAGGGAGGCAGCAAGGCGGCCCAACCAGCTGCCTGGGTCCAGAAGGAAAGACCCAATAACCGACTCCCCCTTCTTCACAGAGGGGCCCCCCACATCTGACAGCCAGGCCCAGGCCCCCAGCCCCATGGCCCCAGCTGCGTGACTGCTTGGCTAGGCCTGCCACGGCCCCCTTGTCTTCATGCTTTCCCAGCCACTGGGGGTTTAGAAGGACATCTTAGGAATCTGGAAAATCTGCAAATCCATTTAAATCCCCAGACGTTGCCTGGCGGCCGACTGGCATAGGGCCAGACAGATTCTTAAGGACAAGGCTTGGGCCCAGAGACAGGGGCCATGGTTCCGAGGTCCTCTATCCCCGGCTAGATCCCCTTTCCGCGGACCCCGCTTGCCGCCTCCCAACTCCCCTCTCAAGCTTCTTCCAGCTCTCCCAGCCCCCTCAGGCTGTGCTGTGTTTTGGAGGCCCTCAGTCTGCACCCAGAAACTTCTGAGGTTCCCTTGATGAAAGCAGGGGGCAGCAGGGCTCTGGAGACAGGGGCCACCCACCCCAGACGCAGCCTGAGCAGGAGAGGAGAAAGCTGGCTCCTTCAGCCCTGACGTCGCCCACAGCCTCCTGGCCTCCTCCCATCTGGTTTTGTTAAAAATATTTTCCATTTTTTGACCTACCCAAGAAGGCGCAGACTGGATCAAGGGGACAGGGCAAGGGACTGGGGATCCCCCTTCTCCCAGCACTTACCTTGCTGCTAATGCCTTCAGGTGCGGGCATAGTCCTGAGCTGTGGGCTGTCACCCCCTCCAGGAAGTCCTCCTCACTGACCTCTCATTAACAGAAAGACTTTGCTGGACCCCAAATGGGGCAGTGGCTGGGCAGGAGAGCAGGGAGGACAGCTGTAGTCTCCGGGAGCCTCGGGAGAATGGAGGGAGTGAGGGGCTGCAGGGGTGAGGAGTGGCCTCACTCCCAAAGCATCCTTCTGGAGGAGCAGGGCTGGCAGGAGAGGCCTCCCTGGGTCTGGCCGGCTGGGCTGCGCTGCCCCGCACAGGCTGCTGCCCCGCACAGGCTGCTGCCCCGCGCAGCTGGTCAGAGGGGCTGCTTCTCTCCTTGCTGTCCTCCTCCTCTCTGCTTCCAACTTGTTCACAGAGGGATCCTGGGTTCCAGACGGGATGGGAAGGGACTGCGGGCGCTGGCAGCCCCACGAGCTCACACCACTGTGGGCTTCCTTGACCCCCCCCTTTGGGGGAAAGGCTGCAGGGCTGCTGCCGATTGGCTCCGCTGGGAGAAGGGGGGCGAGGGGGCGGGGAAGGAGGACGCGTGTGTCTGTTTTCAATTTCAGTTTCTTCCCCCCTCTCTTTCTTTTCCCCCAAGTTTCTTGTTTTTCTTCCTTTTTTCCCCTCGGCTTGCTCCCTCCGTCGCCTGCTCTCTCAGGATGTGAGGGGATGTTTAGAAACTCCGCAGCCCACGCCAACCGCTGAGTCACTTTTATTAAAAAGTGGCCTGGCCTCACCTCCCTGATGCCTTGCCGTGTCACCTGGGTGGGCTCCCTTCTCCGTGCCTGTTTCCCCATGTATAAATGCAGCTCTCATAACCTATATAATTGATTCAATCAACATCCATTTATTGAACAAGCACGTTGAGCACCTACTATGTGACACGTGTTGGGAACATGGTAATGAGTAAGACACAGTCCCTGACTCCAGGCCTGCCTGGGCTCGTGAGAGACACAATGAGGCACAGACAGGTCCCCAAAGAAGGACAGGGAGGCTGAGAGTTCCTTTAACTGATGGTTTTTTATTATCAGTCACTTTTCAGAAGAAGAAACCCAAGGCGGGGGTGCATTGGCGCAGAGAGGGAAGGAGACCTGCTCCATGTCACTGGTGTGCTTCAGATTTCCAAACATATTCCTTCCTGTCCTCTCACAGGCCCTGGAGCATCAGGAAAGGATTATTTCCCCATTTCATAGACAATGAAACAGAAGCCCAGAGGCATGAATGGAGCTTCCCAAGCTCACACAGCAAGGGCAGAACTGGCATGGAGTCGGGCCTCCTGAGTTCCATGATGGAGCAGACACAGGTGATCTGACCCCACATTGCAGAGCAGACTGGGGCTCCTGTCCCACCTTCTTCCTGGGGACCCTGTCCCTGCCTCTCATTCAGTCCCCCAACACAGATTTTTGAGGACCGGATGTTCCATTGCCAGCCTCTTGCCATTCCTTCCCCGCTAGGGTCTGCTGAGGCCCCTCCAAAACCTGGTTGGACCTCTCGTCCCACCCAATTAGTCCGCCTCATTTCCTCAGACCAGAAGACATCTCTGGTCATAGACTCCTGGCACTTAGATGCCCAAGGGCATCATTTTAAAAGGGTTTAGAGAGTTGAGGCAAATCACCCTTTGCCCTGACACTGTATACATGGGGAAACTGAGTCCCAGAGAGGGAAAGAAAGGTGTCCCAGGTCACACAGGTAGTCTGACTCTGCCCAGGGCTCCTTCTGTCCTATCTGGTGGACCTCTGTCTACCCGCTTCTTCTCCTGGGCCTCACCTTGGGCCCCAGTTCATGAGCAGGAGTGTTTGCCTGAGCTGGGATTTTATGCCGTCACAACAGCACATCCATCTTGAGGTCCCTTCTTGGTCTTATCTGAGTGGGGATTGAGAGGGGTCCCAGACCAGTGTGGTAGCAGTGGGGTCATGGGGGGAGCAGGGGGACTCCAAAGACCACAGGGTCAAGCCTACGCTAATATTTCTTATGCCCAAAGACTGTATGAGTCTTTGCAACTCTTAGCATTTGCCTTGGCCATTCACTTCCAAAGCCTTGACCCAACTGCTAGGACCAGAACAGCTCCAGGGGTGGTAGCGGGTGGGGGATCAAGGAGGCATTTCATACCCTAACTCCCAACCCCCAAACAAGTCTGGGAGTGAGGAGACCCAGCTGTGGAGTTGCTGTGTAGCTTTAGATAGATATCTTCTCCTCTCTGAGCCTCAGTTTCCCATCTGTACCTAACAGGGTTGAACCCACTGTGCTGGGAGGCCCTTGGGATGCTCTGTTTACAAGTGGCTTAGAGTTGGGTTCTGGCTAGAGAGAGGAGGCTGGTGGGCCCCAGGGCAAGGGGACAGCTGGGGGCCAGAGATGCAGCACAGAGGGGAGGGGGTGGCTGGTGGCGGCTCCCCCGGGAAGCTGGCGGCGGCCGGTTTCCGGCCAGCCCAGCCGTCCGGCTGGCCCATCTGGAATCACTTAGCCCCTACCACCATTAACCCTTGGCAGGCACCAGGGCTGCTAAGCCTCCTCTCAGCTGAGATGGGGCTGGGGGATGCAGAGCCCCACGGAACACCACAGGGCACGCACCAAGAGCTGGACAGATGACTCAGGGGGCTCATGATGGAAAGGGCAGAGTCCAGAGCCAGAAACAGAGTTGGGTTCAAATCCCAGCTTCTGCAAGGCCAAGCTGCATGACCTTGGGCAAGTCACTGAGACTTCCAAGCCTCAATTTCATCCTCTGGTAAATGGAGCTGATTTGAGGGATGATTTGAAAGACTACTGCAATTTGTACCACACTTAAAGGACTCAGTACAGTGTCTGGAAGTATTACCGAAATACGGAGTTCCCCTCATTCCAGCTGCAGCCCATTGCTGTGTGCCCCTGAGCTGAGCTCTTCCTTCTCTGGGCTTCAGTTTCCTCTGTACACAGAGGGCAGTGCAGTACCGTCAAGATGGGGGGTGGGGGATCCACACAGTCCCTAGCCCCGTCGTGGACAGGGCAGGCACTGCCAAGATGCAGGGAGCCTGGTCCAGCCTGCTGACTTGGAAAAGCTGGGCTCACAGTGGGTGAACAGAGCATCCTGCCTGAGGCGGAGCAAGTGGGGTCTATAGGGAGAAGGGAGCTCTGGGCCTTGGGGTTCAGCACCCCTCCTCCCCACTGCATAGAGGCAGATCAAGAGCCTGAGCCCTGACATTGGAAGTTCCAGCCCAGCTCCTCCACTTCCTAGCTGCATGGCCTGGACAAATGACACTACCTGAGCTCTAGGAGCCTCAGTGTTTTCAGCTGTAAAGTGGGGATGCATGTGTCTCCCTTGCAGAGTGGTTGAGAGGTCCGCATAAGTGACACACCTGGTGTTTTATGCAAGGACTGGAGCAGAGCGAGGGGGCCCCACCGAAGGTGACAATGCTCAGGCGCCTCCAGGAGCCACTGTCACAGAAGTCCACCATCCGGGCTTCAGGGGGGCCCATCCAAATGCTCATCTTACAGCCCAGATGATGGCAGCTCACGCCGGACAGTGACTGAGCAAGGCTTCGTCATGTTCCCGTCCCAGGACAGGAACGGCTCTTCCCTAAAGGAGGGAATCAGGCTGAACTGAACCCCCACCCCCAGACCCCCACCCACGCTTGTCAGAGCCGGAAGCCACAGCTCTCAGTGGGGCAGGGGGAGGGGGGCCCGGAAAGGGCTCCTGAGTGGGAGAATTCCCAGTAGGCCAGCTCAGCTCTCACTCAGGCAGGGCCAGCAGCCACCACATCTGGCTCTCCCACGCTCCCAGCACTGCCCCCCTCCCAGGCTCCCCAGGCCTGGGGCAAGGAAGCAGCACACATGTCCCAGGCATCGGCACCGTCATCTTGGATATCTGGGCAGGAAGAGTCCTAAGAGCGTGCCCATAGGACAGGCATGGAAACTGAGGCCCAGAGAGTGGAGAAGACTTGCCCAAAGTTAGCAGAGAGAGAGAGAGATCCTGGGATGCAAGGATCCTGACATCTAGCCCAGTGTCCTTCCACCCTGCATACTCTGAGCAGGTGTTACCTTGTACCTGCAGCTAGGGAGGCAGAACAGGCACACAGTGGAAATTGCCCCTTCCCGTCCTGGACGCTCAGCATGGTAGCTGTCTGGTTGCACAGACAAACCAAGGGGGGCGGACTTTGGACCACATTCCTGCCCTAGATTTCTAGGACTGCTCTTACTAGGCCAAACTATAGCCACCAAAGTCTGCCAAGGTCCCAGGAGATAGGGCTTTGAGGCCCTGCCTGCCTTGGCCTCTCTCAGCCTCCCGCTGACCTCAGGCTCAGTACCCTCGAAATCAAGGGTGTGCTCTGGTACCCGGATGGCTCAAGGAGCCTCAAAACAGTGGGGCCATCAGAGGCCACCTATCTCCCCCACACTGGATACGCTGGGTCCCAGAGAAGCTCAAACCTGCATGAAGGCACACAGCAAGTCTGGAATGGGGTCTCTGACTCACAGGCCATGCTGTCCCTCTTGCCACTTATCCACGCAATGGAAATTAATGGAGCACCTACTGTGTGCCCCACCCTCATGAGCTCACGAACACCAAAGGAAAGCACAAATTAATAATATCAAATTGTGTTTAGTGTGAAGAGATGAAGAATAATGGTAGGGCAGTTGGGGGCTCTTGTTTAGGTCGATTAAGGCCTCTCTGAGGAAGAAATATATCAACTGAGACCTGAGGTTAAGAGGCCACACACAGCACGAAGGTGGGAACAGTGTTCTAGGCAGAGGGAACAGCATATGCAAAAACTTGGAAGCCAAAAGGAGCTCGGTGTGTTTGAGCAGAAGGAAAAGAATGGTGAGGTGCAGAAAGGAGACATTCGGGGTTATAGGCTGGAGAGGAAGCCGAGGGGCCAGGTCTCAGGGCCTTGTGGCCCCAAGAGGAGCCTGGCTTTATCCTGAAGGTCAGGAAGGCCCATGCCTGATCTTAAACAGTGACAGATAAGACCAAGTCTCTGTGGTGCACTCCGGAGGACGGGCTAACACAAGTGAGGTGGGGGACTAGCATCGAGGCTATCGTGGTCGACCTTGGACTGACTGCCCTCCCCACAGCACTAGGTCCTTCTGAGAGGCTGCAGGAGTGCCCTGGCCAGGGAGTTGGGACTTCTGGGCCCCAGTCCTTGCTAGACCACTGACTCGTGCAGTGATATTCCTTTCCTTCCCTGGCTCTGCTGTGTCTCCTCTGAACAAT
Organism: Lontra canadensis; assembly: GCF_010015895.1. Classification (NCBI taxonomy): domain Eukaryota; kingdom Metazoa; phylum Chordata; class Mammalia; order Carnivora; family Mustelidae; genus Lontra; species Lontra canadensis. The sequence goes on from NW_022630999.1 coordinate 16,202,811, forward strand.
GGGTCAGACACAGTGCTTCTTCGGCACTTTGCCCCTATGCCTTTGATTCTAGCATCCCTTCTGAAGTGGATATGTACTGGGGGACTGCCTCCCTCCTCCACAGGGAGCAGGAGGAGAACCCACAAGTCTGTCCAGGGGTCACGACTGACAGCAGCCCGCGAGCCTTCTGGCAATACCCTGCAGTCCCAGCAGGTGGCGCCCCAGCCTCTGGAGGGTGAGAGGAAAGGTGATGGAGGGGTCCAGAAGGAAGGACACCTCGCAGGAGCCCCAGCACCCACCTGTAAGCCTCACGTCTGCCCCCTGGAGGTGGGAAGTGCAGAAATTACCAGCCCCTCTTCCAGCTCAGAAAGCACTCAGCCAGGGAGAGTTCCTGGCCCAATGTCACAGAGTGAGTCAAAGCCCTTGGGCTGGGATCTGGGTAGGCTGAAAGTTAGCCCACCATCTTCTCTTAAGCAAACCATTTCCAGCAGAAAGCTCAGCCCAGGATCTTTCCTCTTCCAGGGCCATAACCTGTTTAAAAACCAAGTTATCTCCAAGATCTTTATGAGACCATGCCTCTGCTCTCCACCCCAGGAGGCCGTGGTCAGGCCAGAGGAGAGAGGGGCCACCACGGGAGCCAGAGGGAAGGAGGGTCCAATTAACAGCCTCTCCTGGAGATAAGGGGCAGTCAGAGGAAGAGGGAGGCTGTGACATGGATGGAAGCTTCTCCATACACACAGTCCCAGTACCATGCTGGACCACTGTCTGACACAACCGGTCCCCAGTGGGGATACGGGGACACTGAGACCCAGGCAGGAAAGTGCTCAAGGTCACATAGCAAGTCTGAGGCTAAGGTGAAGCAGACCAGCCATCCCCGATGCCCAGCCCAGGACTTTTGGACAAAGTTACAGTGTCCTCGGGAGGGGGGAGCGGGGGTGTCGTATCAGGGCTGTCTTGGGTCTCTGGTTGCCGGGGGGCGTCCATCTAAAGGTGCGGCTAAGGGGAGAGCTGAGGCTCTTTTGCATGAGCCAGAGAAGGAAGAGGAAGCAGATATTTGTATAAGCAAAATCCCAGGTTTAGGAGAGAGACACACACACGGGTGCACTATCTTCCCAGGCTGGCTTGGCTGGAGAAGAAAGAAAAACTTCCAGACAAGCCACTCTCCTGCTCTGTGGCCTCAGGTGGGTGACTTCACTTCTCTGAGCTCCAGCTGCTTCATTGGCAAGATGGGGATAGTAGGACCCTAGCTCACCCTACGGGAAAGAATACACTCAAATGGCTTGGCCCCGCTCCTGGCACTTAGTGAACGTGCTCTCTCTCTCTCCCTCAGTAGTAGTGCTATTGTCATCATTGTCACTCGGGTACGAGGTGGAGGGCCAAACCCTGCATTCTCAGAAAGGTGGGATGAAGGGGCACTGAGCTGGCAGTCAGAAGACTGAGGTTTTCCACGACAGCACTGTCCTGCTGTGGGACTTAGCAAAAATCCCTTCTCCCTTAGGCTTCTAGGCCTCAGTTACCCTATCTGTAAAATGAGTAAGTTGGCTCTCCAAGTGTCTTCCATGATTGGGATGCTGTGAAGTCTCCTGTCCCTGCTCTCCTACCCTAGGTGGACCAGGGGTGGGTTTGGAGGCTTGGCAGGGCTGGGTTGAGGACCCCTTGGGCACTCTGGTTAGGCAGCAAGAAAGGCTGCTGGCATCAGGAGACCCAGCTTCTGTACCCAGCACTGTCCCTCTGTGACCTTGCTTAGATCCCTGGACCTCTCTGTGCTTCCTCATCCAGCAATGAGGCCAGTTTGCCTCACCCTCCCCAACAGCAGGACGCAAGAAAGAGCAGGCCCAGGGCAGGGTGGAAATAGAGGTTTACCCCAGCACGTGTCTGTGGAGTGGGAGGCCTGTCCCAGCCCCTATCCTGGGGGAGGACAACACTGAGGGGATTAGGGAGAAGCTGGCATGGCTCCCCCAGGCCTCCCCCATCTCCCAGCCACCACCCAATCCTGGGCACCATCTTCTATCATTCCTGGACCCATCCACAGCTTCGCCGCTGCTCTAGAGCTCCCCGCCTGTCCTCTGGCTCATTCTCCACACGCCAGCCTCCACCAACTTTCAGCTCCCATCTCCACCACTCAAAGCCCTCAAGAAAGCCTTCCCACACCTCTCATCAGGCCTTTTCCCTGGCCTTGCTCTGCCTTCATCAGATTCATCTCCTGCCTCCCATCACTGCGCTCCAGGTCCGGTTCTACAGACCATGTGTCCCCTTGGGCCTCAGCACCTCTGTTCACACTGTCGCTCTGCCCGAAATGCCCTTCCCTGTTCCACAGGACCCTGACTCCTATGTCACTTCCTCTTGCAAGACTTCCATGTCTCCTGCCTTTGGGTCAAATGTCCCATTCTTGGGACAGTTACCAAAATGTGATTTTACCTTTGTTTGTGATTATTTGATTCATGCATGCTTTCCCCCTGCCCCGCCCCCCCACTGTGAAAACCCCAAGGGCCAGGCCTCACCCACTATCCAACACAATGTCAACACAAAGGAGGAGTGTTAATACATATGCCTCAAATGAATGAACACGCAAACAAAAGAATTCCTATACCTATTTGCAAACTTTGTGCTTTTAGAGGGCACCTAAAAAGCACCAATCTCCCCGCCACCCCCGCCAGATAGGCATGCTTTCTGTAGCATTCCTAACCAGAGCCCTCCAGCAGTCACTTGCATACTTCCTGTGACAATCAGATCACTCTCTATTTCCTGACAGCCTATTCATGCTGGATGGCCTTTTAGGGAGCACTTTATTATGGAGGGGTTGAAATCTATGTCTGTGCCTACAGCTTTCTCTCTCAGGTCCCAGGTGTGCCCTGCAGCCCTCCCTAAACTCAGTCCTTCAGTCCAGATTTTCTCTTCCTTGTCTGAGCAATTTGTCAACTCAGAGAGAGAACCCAGTCCTCCTGGGCCTCTTCTCCGTTCTCTGTGTACTTCCAATTTTTTATTGACCCCTCAAAAAGGTCAGTCCTGTGTGGAGCCCTCACTCCAGATGATTTCTGAGGAAATCTCACCAACATGTCCCCTTCTTAACCTGGGAAAGGGAGACTTTCCTGCAGAGGCAGCCCCGTGCACCTCCATGTGAGTGACAACCCAGGCAGCAGCCCCTCCCCCACCCCAGCCAGCCTTCATTTTCCTGCATAAACTTGGGCATGGTCCATTTCCTTTCTGGGCCTCAGTGCTTCCACCTGTACAATGGAAAAAGTTCCTCTGAGCCGGAAGGGGAGCCCTGTCTTTACTGCCCCCTATTCTGTTAGAGTACCATACCATCAGAGCCCCAGAAGTGCAAGAAACTGGCCAGGGCCAGCTTCCTGTGGGGGGGGGGGGTGTCACCTCTACAGTCACACAGGGCCCGGTGTTTAGAAGGGCCCCTTGCATGGTTGAATTCTCTCCTGTCACCATCTTGAATTTCTTAATAATTTTTGAACAAGGGACCTCATACTGTCATTTTGCACTGGACCCTGTAAATTGTATCCAGATCCTGACCCATCTGTCTAGTCTTGAACTGATGTCGACCTGCCCTGCCTAATGCGGTGACCCGGGGGAAGGACAGGTCGAATAGATAAGACCCTGATTCTGTCCACCTTTGGGGGGCCTCATGTCTCTGCACATTTAGGGTGTCCTCAGGAAATGTTGGAGGATCAAACAAAATGGGGGGGCTCTGTGCAGCTTGTGGACACTGAACCCCCCAAATGGGGAAAAGAAACCCATTACCCCAAGACTTCTTGACCCAGAGTCTTGTCCTTCATGAATCCTTCCCCCAAATCTCTCAACCTTGCTACTCACTCCCAGCTCCTCACCTGTTTTAGGCACTTCCCCTTGGATAGCTAGGAAATGTTTACCAGTCTTTAACAGGGTAAGGGGATTCAAGACTCATTTAAAATACCAGTAGGCCCCAGCTATAATAAATGAATCCGGGCGTTTAGATCCTGATTCACCCAATGCAACTGTTACAAAGACACGTTTGAATCATCTGGAGTATTTTGCCTATGAACTGAGTGTTAGATAATACTCAAGAATTCGTGTTAATTTTGTTAGATGTGTTAATGGCATATTATGTAAGGAAGCGTCCATGTGTTTTAGAGATGCATGCTGAAATATGTAGGGGTAAAATGACATGATGTTGGAGATTTGTTTTAAAATACTGTAGCAAAAAAGGGAGGGGAGTGATGAAATAACTTAGGAAATCTTGCTAACGGTTGGAGCTGGGTGATGGCTACCTTAGTGGTTCACTACACACTCTGCTTCTGTGTCTGTTTCAAACTTCTCATTAAAATAAAGGGCGGGTTTGGGGAGCTAAAAGGGTTCGTCGAGAGAATTGTGAAAAATTCCCTAGAAGATCCCGCAAAGACGCACATACACTTCCTCTTTAAGAGCTTTCTCAGGAGAGTCAACTCAGGAAAACGCCCCAGTCTTATGCAGCCTAGTGTATGTGCATATGTGCATTTTCCCGGGAAAAAACATCCACAGCTTTCTTTGGCGGCTCCGAGGGGTCGTGACCCCCCCCCCCCCCCCCACCAAGATTAAGGACCCGCTACCTTCCAGAGGGAACCCTGTTTGAAGTCAGGTTGACCGGTCACCTCGAGCTGATCACTGCGGAGCGCAACACTGGGCCCACGCAGTTGTGCGACGCTGGCCTGGGGCCCCCCGCGCCGCCCCTCGGATCCCTTTTCTTCACCTGTAAAATGGGGCCACGGGCGGTGCACGCGGCGGGCCCGGGGAGGACGAAGCGTTGGTGGCGCTAGGCGGTCGGGCCCGCAGGAGACTCCCGCACCCAGCGAAGCCTCGGACTCCCGCCCGGGACGCGCCCTCCGCGCCCCCACCCCCTCCAGGCCCCGGCCAGTCCGCCTCCCGCTTGGGGCGGCAATTTGTCTCCTTTTGAACCCCCCGCCCCCCGACGGGTTTCCCCCTTTGATTCGCGGCCCTGAGGCTCCCCCCGCTTTGAAATGCAAACCCGCCGGGGCTGGGGCCGCGGGCGCCCGGAGCTATAAAAGGCCTGGGTGGGGCGGGCGCGGCGGCCGGGCCCGCGAGTTCAGGTGAGCAGTCTGCTCGTCGGGGCGGCCGGCAGCGGCGGCTCCAGGGCCCAGCATGCGCGCGGGCCCCCGCGGCCACCATGTACGTGGGCTATGTGCTGGACAAGGATTCTCCGGTCTACCCCGGCCCCGCCAGGCCCGCGAGCCTCGGCCTGGGCGCGCAAGCCTACGGCCCCCCTCCTGCGCCCCAGGGACCCCCGCAGTACCCAGACTTCACCGGCTACTCTCACATGGAGCCTGCCTCGGCACCCTCTGCGGCCTGGAGCGCGCCCTTCTCCGCGCCCAAGGACGACTGGGCCGCCGCCTATGGCCCAGGCCCCGCGGCCCCCGCCGCCAGCCCAGCCCCGCTGGCATTCGGGCCCCCTCCGGACTTTAGCCCGGTGCCCGCGCCCCCTGGGCCGGGCCCAAGCCTCCTAGCGCAGCCCCTCGGCGGCCCGGGCGCACCGTCGTCGCCCGGAGCGCAAAGGCGGACGCCCTACGAGTGGATGCGGCGCAGCGTGGCGGCTGGAGGCGGCGGTGGCAGCGGTAAGGACCCCTCCCTCGCCCGGCGCCTCCGGATCGTTCCCTTGGGCACCGGCAGGTGCTAGGGCGAGGCCCAGTCGCCCCGTGTCTAACCCCTGCCCCGGCTCCGAAAGGGTTCCCACTGGGGCCTCCCTGACCACTCTGGTTGTGGGGCGCTTGTCCCTCAGCCTGTCCCTTCCGAATCCCAGCCTGCTGAGCCTCGGTAAGCACGGCCCGTCTCTCTGTGTAGATTAAGGGAACAGAGACCCCGAGACGTGAAGAAACGCGCCTGTGGTCGCCTGGCCAGGCGGGAACTAGAGCGCAGCTCCCAGACTGAGCCCAGGGCCCTTGAGCATCCCTGGCCCCGCTCGTCATCCGCCGCTTCCACCCCTGTCCCAGCCCGAGAGGAAGCGAACTGCCACGGGTCCCCAGAAGGGGCGACCTGCTGACACAGGCCAGCCACTTTCCTGTCCAGGTCTCAGCACCCTCATCGGTGCCGGGGAGAGACTGTGGCTCCTAGCCTTTGGACTGCAACAGAGCCCTCTTTGGTTACACTGGTGTGAGGGCTCCCTACCTTACCATCCCAGGGCCCTTCCTGAACTCTTGACCCTGGGGGAGGGGCAAGCAGGAGCAGTTGGGAAGGTGGCTACTGTTTGGCTCCTGAGACTGTGAGCCTCTTGCCCCCAGGCAGGCCTCTCTGATCCACCCTCTTCAAAGGCAGAGGAGGGGGCAGGACAAAGGGCTGGCTTTAATGAGGGGCGGCCTGACCTCCTTTATAGGTCCCCCCTTTGTCATGTAACAGACTGCGCCTTAGCTCGGTAGTGACTCCTGTTGGCCGGAAAGTGAACACGATACCCCATTGTCCCGACTGTGTCCTGCCTGTCCTGACAAAGGCCACCTGGCTTTAGGGGCGGGAAGTCGGCCTGCCCACCCTTTGATGTCCGTCCCCTCCCCCTCTTCCCCCAACTGGGAGGGAGCCTGGGACTTCCCCCACCTCCTCTCTCTCTTCCATCCCGTGTCCCCATACACACTCCTCACTCCCGGGGCAGATGCTGGGGAGGTCTGGCCATAATCAGAGCACCTTCTTGGGAGTCCCGGGGACACAGAAGCTCCTGTCGGCCTCCGGAGGCCTCTCCTTTGCGTGACCTTGGCTAAATAAGGACAGCTAATGTTATGGCACTTACTAACAGGCCAGGCACTGCTGTGATTTCTCACAGCGTTATTGTAGGTACCATTATCATAGCCATTTTTAATGTGAAAAATCTGTGGCCTAGAGAGGTTAAACCCTTGAGGATGTAACCTAGAGAGGTTAAATCCTTGCACGAAGCCATATGACCAGTAAATGGGGGTGGGGCTGGGACTCGAACCCCAGCAGACTGATCGCCAAGCCTGTGTTCTCACCCTCTCAACAATAGCTTCTCTTTAATTTATCATCTTTCCTGGGTCTCAGTTTTACCATCTGTGACATGATAGGGAAGGGTCTTATACTTTTGCTGAAGTTATAAAAGGAGCTTTTGAAAAATCTGGTGGAGAAAATACAAGTCTTCTGTCTAGAAAGAAAGTGTTGCCTAATTCCGCAGACAAAGTGAGGGGTTCTAGAAGCTTCTGAAAAACTTTCCATTAACTCTGGTTGAGAACCCTGCATGAGATGAAATGAGAGAAGGTGTCAGGGGCCACTGACCGCCCCACCCCCCTGGTTCTGTGTCTGTCCCCTGGAGAGGGAAGCCTGCTTTTCCTGCCCCTCTATTCTAGTGTTGTGCCTGCTGATCAGGCAACTTTGGAGATGGAGATGAGTCCCAGATGCAGGAGAAGTTCCTCAGGAGCAAGGACCTGGAGAGAGTGCGCCAGTGGACATCAGAGGACTGGTGGGAGGCGTGGGGGAGTTTTTAGGCTGTGTGACGTCAGCCAAAAAACTTTTTCTTTCTGGACACAGGAGCCACTTGCGAATACCGCCCAGCCTCTGGTCTCAAAAGTCATTTGGAAACTGTTGTCCCCAGGCAGATGGGGGCCTAGCAGTACGTCTGCCCAAATGCCAAAAAAACCTTTCCCCCTTTATTCCCAGAAAGTAGAAAGAGAGAGCCCAGGGAAGTCTGCAGGCTCCCAAGGAAAGGGGCTGCGCCAGAAACCAAGTTAGACCCATTCTGCCAAGGACTCAGGACCATCAGCTTTCTAGAAGCTAGAAGCTGCTGCCTGTCTGCCCAGGGCCATCTGATTCCAACCAGTGCTCCGGAGATGGGGCAGAATTGGCAGAATCAGGATGGAGTGACAGACCCTCTCTGAGAGAGAGAGAGGCCAGGCTGTGACCCGCCCCCCAACTTTGGTCTCAGTTTCTCCTTCTGGGCAATGAAGATCCCAGGGTCTCTAGGATGGTGCTTGTATAATGCTGTTCTCTAGGATGGCAAAGGGAAGGTCAGTACACCCCAGCGCCCACCCTGTGCCCCTGCCCCCCACAGCAAGTGTTGCCAGCCACCTGGTCTTGTGGTACCAGGTCTTCTTAACAGCTGCTTTTCCCTCTTCCTGGAAGCTCCTGTGCCCTAACTCTTTGCAGGCCTACCTCGTTCTCACCCTTCAGGTCTTAGCTTAATGGCCGTCTCCTCAGAGAGGTCCTCCATGATTTCCCAAGGAGGGCTCCCCCATACCTATCGATAATCTTCGCCGTGTTTCCTTCAGACAACCAACCCTGATTTCAACTTACTTCCTTATCTGTGTGTCTTTGCGCTGTCTACTTCCCCACCCACCCGCCCACCCACCAAAGGAGCACCCATGAGGTCCAGAGCCACATCCATTTGACCCATCACTACCTTCCAGGCACCACTGTAGTGCATGACATTTAGTAGGGACTCAGTACATTTTGTTGAATGAATGAACAGGACAAGCGTGAGGAACAGCAACGACAACCAAGAGAAAAAGGAAGAGATGAGATCTTGGCTTTGACATGTTTCTGTGATCCCAGCCCTAGGGATAGGACCCCTGACCTTTGAGCTGAGCAAGTTCATGCCAGGGGTGGAAGACTGGTTGCTCCCCTCTCCCTCCTGGGATGGTCCTCCCTCCCCAGCTGAGGACTCAGTGTAGCTGAGGCTAGGACTGGAACTATGACCTGTGGTTCCCCCCCACCTAAGAATCTATTTATTTATTTATTTGACACGGGGAGAGGGAGAGAGACAGAGAGAGAAAGCGCACAAGCAGGGGGAGCAGCACGCAAAGGGAGAGGGAGAAGCAGGCTCCCCGTGGAACAGGGAGCCTGATGCGGGATTTGATCCCAGGACCCTGGGATCATGAGCTGAGCCAAAAGCAGATGCTTAACCGACTGAGCCACCCAGGTACCCCTATGACCCAGGTTTATCCTAAGGAGGGACAGTGAGAACCAGAAGGATGAGAGAGAGGCTCTTGGGCTTCATCCTGTCATCAAAATATTACCCAGTTCTGAGGGATTACTATCACCTGGCTGAGGCCAGGATAGGAAAAGACTACAAGGGGTTCTCCTTCGTGGTCCTCCCTGTTTGCATCTACAAATAGCAGCATTTTCATTAAGAGGGTCAGACATCGGGGTGCCTGGGTGACTCAGTGGGTTAAGCCTCAGACTTCAGCTCAGGTCATGATCTTAGGGTCCTGGGATCAAGCCCTGCATTGGGCTCTCTGCTCAGCAGGAGTCTGCTTCCCACCCCCCTGCCTGCCTCTGCCTGCTCGTGATCTCTCTCTGTCAAATAAATCTTAAAAAAATTAAAAAAAAAAAAAGAGGGTCAGACATCATCCTGTCAAAGGCCCAGCATCCCTTCCTTATGAATAAACAGTACTTCCCAGGTCAGTGGCCTCTGGGGTAGGCCGAGGTCCCACACGAGGAAGATGCTTGTTGAGATGATGAGACTATAGCAGTAGGGTTCAGGTCTTGGTCCAGTCCCTTCAGCTTTCAGATGGAGACACTGAGGCCCAGGGAGGGGAGGAACCCTGCCCTGTCCCCCCACATTCTAGACCCTCTCCCTTGGCCCATTGCCACAGCCACCAGCCTGGCCTCTCTCCTTCAGCCTCTCTCTGATGCCCCAGCTGTCTTCACAGTCATCACCAGATTTGCCTTTTCAAGGCACATCTCCTGCTCAACATTCCATTGCTCCCCATTGCTATGGAATTCCCATTTTGTTATATGCCGTTACATTGCTGTCAGATCCAGCCCCATTTCTGTGGCACTTGAGAACTGGCTCCAACCCACTATTGAAGCCACTGTCCCAACTAGTTTGTCTAGATATGGAAGTGCTTACTGGGGATGGCTAAAGCCTGGGCTTTGGAGCCTCAGGCCTGGGAGTGCATTTCTGTTAGAAGCTGCATAGCCTTGGGCAAGTTAACTTAGATCATTTCCCTGAGCCTCAGTTTCTTCCACTCTAACATTAGGATAACAATAGGATTGCACCTTGAAGCCGTGGTGCCCATCAAGCCCTATGCTTGGGGCACGGTAGGTAGGAAGAGTGTCTGTGCCTATGACTTTCTCTACCAGTCCTTAGCAGGTGCATGGAAACACACACCTCACACTCCTTGCCTCTCCAGTCTGGTTCCCTCCATCTAAACTATCCTTCCTGCCCTCCTACATCTTCACCAGCTCAAATGCTGTACCTTCACCAAGGCCGTCTCCTCTAGAAAGCCCTCCTGGGTTCCCTCCCCTCTAAGCACTGTGTCAGGTTCTTCTTGTAACAACGCTCACCGCTGTCTTGTTTATCGCTTCCATCTACCTCAAGGACTTGTGGTCAGCCCCATCCTTCTCACCAGGCCTCATGCTAAGTAGGAGCCCATGATAAAGCTGGGAACTGTGGTGTTGGCTGAGTCCTTACCACATGCCAGGCAGTGTGCCAAGAACCTCACATGGGTCTTCTCACTCAAGCTTCATAACAACTAACAACGCTCAGAGGTGTGAGGATCTATTATTGGCCTCATTTTACAGATAAAGTTAATGAGGCTCAGAGAGGGTAGGGTGCCTGCTGCAGCTCACACAGCCAGGATGCGGAAGCGTGGGGTCCAGACCCAGACTCTACCGCCTAAGGAGCCTCTGTCAAATAAAGTAACACACACAGCAGCCCCAGACCCCTCCCCATGCGCATCCCAGTCCAGGGTGGGGGGGGCAGTGGGGGAAGGAGGCTGGTTGGGGAAGAGCCGGGGAGAAGATGATGGGGGAGGGTGGGCCCAGCAGGCGCCAGGTTGTTTAAAACTGGTTCTCTAGGCAGAAGCTGCGTTTGACACCTCATCTCTCAGATGTAGCTGGGAAGGGGAATGACCCAGTTAGAAGGTGTCAGAAGGCTTTTTTTGGTTGGGTTTTTTATCCATCACCACCACCCCTCCCACCCCGGCTTTGGTAGCTACTGTGGCTGAGAGCTTAGGGAATCACTGTGAAGGTCCAAAAAGGCTTTGTAACGGCAGGGTCTGGCTTGTCAGTAGCAAGTTATCTTAACTGGTCCTTAACTGGTCCTCTAGTTTCTGTCCTGGAGCTCCTGGGGTTTGGAAACACCGGGTGCATTTAGAGTCAACATAGGTTAACCTGTCGAACACTGCCCACGCCATGCTCAGCCCCCAAGCTTGTAGGGGTGCATAGGTCCCTCTGCATCAACACAGATGAGTAAGTAGACGTTAGTGAAAGCCAAGATTGATGCTCCAAGCTTGGCACCTTCCGGTGACTTCCCATTGCTCTCGAAATCAAATTCAAACCCCTCATGCCAGGGCAGAGAGTTCTGCTGGTCTCTCCAGGCTGATCACGTGCCTCTCTCATTCATTCATTCCTTCAGGCAGGCTGGGGATTTGGGCCAGAATGAGGCAGACAGGCCCTCTCGGGGAGCTGGCACTGCTGCTCCTTCCTCCGCTACTCTGTGCTGTAGGGCCTTTGCACACGCCGTTCCTGGAACATCTCCTTCATTAGTGACACAGAAACCTCTCCAACCTTCAGGTTCCAACTTAGATGTCGCCTCCTGGAGGAGACAAGCTAATTAGAGTAGGTCCCCCCAGCCCCTGCCCCTGCCACTTAATCTAGCTCTCAGCTCTAGACTTACTTTCCTTCATGCTAATCCGTTTGTGATGATTTTCTTAGTTTGTTTTTAATCTGCACCCCACCACAAAAGGGGGGAATGAACTATTTAACAGGTCCCGAGCACCCAGCATAGCAATAAGGATATAAGCGGGATCTACTGAGTACTCAGCCCATGCCCAGCATTTTCTCAAGTGTAGGTATTTCTGACCCCAGGATCTCATGCACACCTCTGCATTAGATTTGTGGCTTTGAGAAAGCCTCCAGGAAGATGTCCTTTGGAGATTGAGCTGACCAGCTGACGGATTGGCTGTGGGAGCCGGACGTGCCACCTCAGCTTTAGGCCTGAGTATCGGGAAGGTGGTGGCCATTTACTGAGAGGAGGCCCCGCTGGGAAGCAGGAGGTCTGCGTCATGTTCCGCAAGGACTCCTCCAGTACTCCCTGTGTGTCAGGCACCATCATGAGACTGGGTGAGCAGCAGACCCGGAGCAGGGCACTGAGGGGAGGAGATTTGCAAAGGTCACCTAGGGAGCTAGGAGAGGGCTGGAATTCAGAGCCCCTCCCTGGACCTCACCCAGAATGGGAGACCTCGGGACCCGGGCCGAGGATGACCGGGTAGGGCAAGGCTGGAACACACCCTGGGAAACAGCTCAGGGGGGCCTCAGGCTGTTCAGGTCAGGGAGAGACTTGAAGGGACACAGTTGCTGTTTGCTAGTCTTGGAAGGGCTGTTCTGGACCAAGGGTGACCCTTGTGGTTTTTTTTTTTGTTTTTTTTTTTTTATGGAAAAATACAAGTGGGTTGTCGCTGGGAGACCAGGCTGCTTTGTGGAGAGGACAGGCACAGTCTGGTTAGGAGGCGATGCCGCTGTGGGCATCTGGCTCACGGGGGGAGCTTGGGTTAGCGGGGCTGTCCAGTAGAACTTTTCTGTGATGGAGGAAATGCTCTGAATCTGTTTGGTCCAGGGTTCCAACCACCAGCAGCACGAGTGTCTCTGGCCCTTGGAAGATGGCTCACGTGACTCAAGAGCTGAATTCTTAATTCTTTTTGGTTACTTTCAATTTAAGTAGCCACACGTGGCTTGGAGCTGTCATTTGGGACAATGCAGGACAGGCCCTCTCAAGAGTTCTTAGAATAGTCATCTGTTCCCGATGGGCTCCTTATTCTCCACCAAGGGGCCTCTCAGGCCTCTTCTGTCTCTATGGTCATCCTCATCTTCATCACTGACTAGCTTTTATTAATAATTACCTTGTTCAATAGGTTCCCACACCTCATCTCTACGTCCCTCTGAGGGGGACCATGTCCTCAGTTGACAGGTGAATATCCCGGGATCCAAAGAGGGGTAGGGCCTTGCTGGATCCACACCACTGGCCTGTGGCCAGGCTGGGGTAGAACAGACAGGTCTACCTGCCCCTGCAGTTTCTGTCCTCTTTGCTGCCTCCCACAGCCAAGCCAGACCGTGGGCCTCCATGGAGAAGACGAGGCAGGGGACAGACGACAATAGCCAGGTGGCCCTGAAGGAAAGGGGGCAGTGCTGACTGAGCGCTGTGCCTGGAAAGGAGGGCAGTGGTGGGAAGGAGAAGCTTGCCTGAGGCTGCAGGACCCCTCACCCCCACGCCAGCCTCACCCCTGCTCCAGGGCTTGAATGAGGAACCATGAAGGAGCCGCCGGGAACTGGCAACTTAGCTGGAACAAGGATCCAGTCGGGGCCAGTAGACAGCTTCATGGTCCGGCAAGGGACAGCCATTCCCTGTTGACCAGTTAGGTCAGCATCTAACTGGCTGGGTCTGGGCGGCCCCGCGCAGAAGAAGTCCACCTCCTGCCAGTGGGATGGGGAATCTAGTCCAAACTGAACATGGCCTGTCCAACTGGTGGTTGGGCCAGGTCTCCCCACTCCCAGGCCAGTGTGTTCCTTACCCTGCGGCTCCCTATCAGGCGGCATTCCTCACTCTCCCAAGGGACTCCTCTAACATCCGCTTCTGCAAATAGCTCAGCTCTCCTTGACATCCCCTTAGCTCTTTGCCCTCTACAAACTGCTTTCACGTCCAAAGCCTAAAGAAGTTCATTTGCTCGTCAAGTCCATTAGCTAAGGATTGGTCATATCTGGGCCCAAGGCCTGAGAGGAGGGCTCCGAGCTGCACAGAACTTCAGAATCTCCAGGCCCTCGGGGCTGCCCTTCTTCTGAGGCACAGGAGAAACTGAGGCCCAGAGAGGAGAAGGGACTTCTTCATGACCACACAGATGGCACAGAACTGGGACCAAGATCTACTGACATCAACTAGTGGTTCAGGAACCCCAAGGGCTGTTAAAGAAGGCGGGAGAGCAGGATGCAATGGGTATGGGAGGGAGTCTTTCTGACAAGCCGGCATATGTGCCTGTGTGCACACTGCGTGTGTGTTTGTGTGTTGGGGGGGGATCGGGATGCACAGTCAGGCTGGGGCTGGACCACACAGAGAGGGGACATGGAGGGTTGAGGCGGGAAGGGTGTTCCAGTCCTGGGGGCCAGAGCTGGTGGTGTCATCCCCCAGGGCTGTCGGGAGCCAGCAGGAGGAGGGCAGAGGAAGTGCTGACCCAGAGGCTATGTGACTTTCTTGGATCCACCCCACCCTGCCCTGGGGGCAGAGGCTGAACCCTGTCCTCCCCTGGCCCAGGCTGGATGGGGAGGCCCCACCGCCAGCCACTGTGCCTCCTGCCCCCTCTCCTTCAGCTTGGCAGGCCCAGTATCTAGGCTCTCAGACAGGGAAATCAGTCTTAGAATTCTTTCAGCGAAAATAACAAACCCAACCAGAGAATCAACAAACATTGGGAGCTTCGTGTTTCCAAGTTGGAAGGGACCTTATAAATAAACAGTCTCATCCAACACATCACCCATCGCCCAGATCCATTTCTGCCCCATGGCTGGCCCGCCACTGTTGGGGATGAGTAAGACCTTCCCATCTATGTGTGCCATTTTTCTGGAGCGGTCCCCGCGCCCCTGGAGGTTGGAGGTAATGACGGGAGACCTCACACTGTGTGAGAGGTTCTAGTGCTGTTTCTGAGGCTGGACAGACCCGAGTTGAAATCCCACCCTCCAGATGTGTGGACCACTCAGAGCCTCAGTCGGAAAAAGGGGGTACCAGCTACCCAGCTTCAGAAGTTGTTGAGAGATGTATACAAGTACCTGCCACAAGAACAGGCTGGCCACTATCGGAATAATAGTGATCCCCACTTTATAGATACAGAGAATGAAGCCCAGAAAGATGGGGTGACCCGTCCTTGGTCACCTAGCCAGTGAGAAGCTGTCCTGCCCAATCCCAGAGGTCCATTTGTCCCAACAGCCACGTGTCAGGGTCCCAGGACAGCCAATCAAGTAGCAAATCCGTGAGTCTCATTTTAGCCTCACTGAATCTGAATTTCTGGCCTAGAATCTGTGCTTTTGAAAAGCTTCCCAGGACCTCCACTGTGCATGCTTTAGGAGAAGGGAAATGTGCTATCTTCCCAGCAGCCTGATGCATGTGGATGGGCCATGACTCGAATCCCAAAGCCAGAGCAAAGAGGAAACCTCTCCTTCGGGTGAGTTATCCAAGCGTCTTCTCTGATGCACTCACCACTGAAGAGCCAGAGGGGGCTCCCCTGCCACCATCCTGACCCCTTGCACTGGCATCTGGCCCAGAGGGTTATTCATTAGGTGGCTGGGAGGGGCTGGCCCCCATCAGACACCTGTTGCAGGAGCCCGGACTTCCCTCTCCGCACCAGCGTCCCAGAGGCCTGTAAATCATTCATCCTGGGGCCCTCTCCCTACCCGCTGCTCTCGAGCACCTCCCTGTCCCCTCCCTCCTAGGCTCCTGGGGTGGCACAGGTGCTCACAGAAGGGGGAAGGGAGGGTGGCTTGGAGCAGTTGAGAGTTCTGGCTCAGAGGCTAGAGCCCAGGGCTCCTGACTGTCATTAAAATACAAACTCAGGGGCACCTGGGTGGCTCAGTCAGTGAAGTGCCTGACTCTTGATTTCGGCCCAGGTCATGATCTCAGGGTCATGAGATCGAGCCCCACTCCAGGTTCAGTGCCGGGCATGGAGCCTACTCTCTCTCTTAAAAAAATAATCATAAAAAAATACAAATTCACCTCGCACACATTAAAAACAAGAGAGAGAGGGGGGAAGGAAGGAAAGGAAAGGAAGGAAGGAAGGAAGGAAGGAAGGAAGAAAGAAAGGGAAAGAAATGAAATAAGAAGAAAGGGTCATCCCAAAGACTCTCACTTACCTGTGGCCCCACAGCTTCTGGTTCCTTCTCCAGAGGCTTGTTATTGATTTATATTTCCTTTCAGAAAAAAACTCTACCTACACATGTATGAGTGTGTGTGTGTGTCGAGCTGTTACACAAAAAGAGTAACATACAATTCACAACATTCTATGTCTTGGCTTTTTTTTAAAAAACTCAATATATCTTAGAAATTGCTGCATATTAGTATGTGGGGAGCTTTATAATTTCTTTTTAATGACTGCATAATGTTGCTCTCCATGAATGTGCCATCTTTTATTTAACTTCTTTTTTTTAGGATTTTATTTATTTGAGTGAGAGAAAGAGGGCAAATGAAAGAGTCTGAGCTGGGGGGAGGGGCAGAGGGAGAGGGACAAGCAGACCCCCCACTGAGCATGGAGCCTGATTCGGGACCCTGAGATCTTGACCTGAACTGAAGGCAGTCGCTTAACCCGCTGAGCCCCACAGGCACCTCTAACAAGTACCCTACTTGTAGACATGTACATTGCTTTTAGTCCTGTGCCTTTTGAAACAGCAATGGCTTTGGGCATTTTTCTGCGAGATCACTTCCTGGAAGTGGGATTAATGGGTCAGAGGGTGCGTGCGTATTAAACGAGGCTAGATGTTACCAAGTTGGGCTCCAAGGAGGATGTTGCCTTATTACCCCCTGGATAGCATATGGGATTTCTTGGTTCCTGGACCACAGCAAGATACCAAATGTTTTGTTCTTTGGCAGAGCCATTTTCTTAGCAATGAAATGGTGTGATTTGAGAGCTCCACTAGGAAAAAGTTGGTCAGTGGTACCTGAGCCCACCAGCCCATCTCCTGGGCCCAGCAAGGAGGTGACGGGGCCTGTGGGCTGGGATCTCCCTGGCAGCCCTGCTATTACAAAAAGAAATAATTATGCAGCTAGAGTCCTATCCCCTGTCTAGGTCCCCGCTCCTCAAATCTGGAGGAGTCAGGCTACAGTTGGGGTCACTTGAGCCCAGGGTTGATAGCAATACCAGGCAGGATGGCCCTCAAGAAGGATGGGTCCCTTTCTGAGCCCCCATTTCCCCATCTATGAAAATGGGTATGATGGAGCCCCACTTGCTCATCAGAAAAGATGGGAGTGAGTACTGCATGCCTGAGGAAAAGGATCTTTCATAAGTGCTACTTGTAATTTCTCAGGCTGTTTGGGGGGAAGGGAGATTCGCCCCCCCACTTCAGACTGTGAGTGTTCTAGGCATTTCCAAGGGCCCACCCAGCCTGCAGACCATCTAGCCCCGGCCCAGAGCTCTCTGGGGCCCGTCTCCCCCATGATCTGGCCCCTCCCTTCCCACAAGTACAAATAGACAGGTGGTCTGCTGTTTGAGCTTCTGTTGCTAAGGCTCAGGAGACTTCTCAGGAGGCTTTATGGACTCTAAGCCTGATGGGGTGAAGAGTTGTGCCAAGAGTAGGGAGTGGAACTCTAGACCAGGTGACATGGCTTTGGGCAGGTCCACACTTGTCCAGGGCTTCGGTGACCCTAACTGTGCAGAGGAGCTCGGACTTGAAGGATTTACAAAGCCTCTCTTACTTGGACCTCCAGCATCTGTATTTGCTGCCTGAACCTCAGTCTCTTCATCTGTAAAATGGGAGGAGACTAAACTGAGCCCTTTTGGCTTTAGCCCAGTGAAGATTCGGAGCTCTGCTGGGCTCTGGGGGTGGAGCATTAGGCAGAACTGTTTTTGAGTCGGCGTTGAATTTTCTAGGCCAAGGAAGGACCCATCTGGAGCCAAGGCCTCAGCAGCCACTCCCTGTCCCTTTCCTGGGCCAGGTCTGGCCGAGGGCCGATGTTGTCCCGTGCTACATCGGGTGGTGGGCTGAGGTCAGTGGATGTGGAAGTGTCCAGTGAAGTTCTGCGGCTCTGGCAGGAAATCCAAGGAAAAAAGCCCAGAAACATCTGCTGTCTCCCATTTTCTGCAAAACCATTTGGCTCTTGGGGAGCCCAGCGGCTGTCCTGCCAAGCTGCGTGGGCTTGGTAGTGGGGCAGGAGCTGGAAGAGGGGGTGGGTGGTTAGAATGGGGATGCCAAGGGACAGGCAGCGCCAGAGCCGTGACCCTGGGAGGTGAAGTCCAGGCTGCGTGGGGACAATTGATTGAGGTGGAACAGGGTCCTCGGTTATTCCAAGACCTGCCATGCCCTGGTGGACATGTGCAGGTCTGAAAGTGCTTGCGTGTGCCTCCTATTTATAGCCGAGTACTGAGCTTCTTACGAAGGAAACTGGTGTTTAGTCAGGCCCCCGCACCAGCCCGGGCCAAGCATGACTCTTAATATGCTCTCCAGACAGACCTCTGATCCCAGCCCCAAAGAGTCCTGACTTTAACCCCGGACAGTCCTCAAATCCCACTCCTACCCTCAGTCTGAGCCCTGTAGAGAAGCCAAGCCACAGCCTTCTCTCTCCGGGGTTGTTGCAAGCCTGTCTGTGCTTCCCCTTTCTTGCCAGTCTGTCCTCCAAGCAGCAGCCAGAGCCAGATTAAAACCTACATCAGACCTGCTTTCTCTTGGGCTCAGAAGCCTGCAATGGCTCCCATCCTAGACAGAGTAAAACCTGGAGTCCTTTCCATGGCCAGCAAGGCCCTGGACAACCTGCCCCCCTGTCCTTGCTCACTGTACTCTGGCTATACCAGCCTCTGCGCTGTTCCTCACACATCAGGTGTCAGGCATGGTCCCACCACAGGGCCTTTGCACTCGATGTTCCCTGCACCTGCAGCCCTCTTCACCAGATACCTGCATGGCCCTTCCCCTGACCTTCTTTAGATCTTTGCCTAAATTTCCCTTCTTGGTAAGTCCTTCCTGAACTACTCTTCTTAAAATCGCATACTCTCTCCTCCCCCAAATTCCCAGTCCTCTCTTCCTGCCGCCTTCTCAGGAATACTTATCAATTAACATATCAAATACTTATCATTAACATATCAAAGTATTTGGATCTCTGATTATTTTGACTAGGCTCCGCGAGAACCTAATTTCATTGAGAGTAGGGACTTTTTTTTAGTTTGGCTGGCTGGTGTACCCCAGTGATCGGCCCACACCAGGAGCTCAGTAAATATTTGTCGCCTGAGCCTGAGTCATGGCTCTGTGTCCACAGAGGAGGCAGTGGAGTGGAGTGGATGGCTCTGGGCAGACCTGGGGCTTGGTGTCCAGGGCTGGGGCCTTTTCAGGTAGCTGACAGGCCTTCGTCTTTTTTGTTGGGCCAGCAGCCGCCAGGCATTTGACAGGAAGTGCGGAGCAGCCAGCCCAGGACTGAGTGGCAAGCTTCCACCTCTGTCCGTGGTGGCTCTTCCCCACTCTCCCCCCTACCCTGGAGAGAGGAGCCACTGACTTGTCCTTGGTCTCTATCCACCCTGGGCTGCCCGGTGTCCCTCTGTGTCTCTGGTGTGAGGACCCATGGTCTCAGGATCCTGAATCAGAACCACCCGGGGAGCTTATTAAAAAGGCAGATTCTAGGGGGGCCTGGGTGGCTCAGTCGGCAGAACATGCGACTCCATCTCAGGGTTGTGAGTTCTATCCCCACGTGGGGCGTAGAGATTGCTTAAAAAAATAAATAAATAAAATCAAAAAAATAAAAGAAAATGCCAGCTCGACTCCCCAGGCTTTCTGGCTCACAGGGTCAGGGGTGCCCAGAAAGCTGTGTTTTTCCCAAGCCCCCCATGTGTCTGTTGCCCTGCTGCACCTGGAAACTGTGGGGGTGGGGTGGGTGGGGAGAGCTGGTGGAGCTGGCGGATTGGCGGAGGGCTCTGGGTCAGGGGAGCTGGACTGAAACCCCGACTTCACCAGCAGTTTGCCGTGGGTCCCCGAGCAGATTGCTTCTCCTCTCTGAGCCTCGTGCCTCCCCGAACAGGCGTGAGAGCAGCGCTTGCCTCTCAGGTTGGGGGTCTCCGAGCCTGACCCCCCGGGGGCAGAACGATCGTGACCCCCAGGACCGAGTGGGCGTCCCTCCTCAGCTCAGGGTCCTGCTTGCAGGGATCTGGATTGTGTCCTCCCTGCGGCCCTGCTGGAGATTTGCAGAAACCCCCCCACCCCACCCACTCACCTCCCCTCCTGGCCCCTCTGCTTCTCAGGGAAGACCCGGACCAAGGACAAGTACCGCGTGGTCTACACCGACCACCAGCGCCTGGAACTGGAGAAGGAGTTCCACTATAGCCGCTACATCACCATCCGGCGGAAGGCGGAGCTCGCTGCCAACCTGGGGCTCACTGAGCGGCAGGTGTGTGGGCCCCTCCCCGCCCCCGCCAGCCCCGTCACCAGGGGAGCAGCACTGGGAGTCTGGCCTCCAGGGTGCCAGGCAGATTATAGACTCCGGGAGGAGAAAAGAGAGGTTGAGTTTCCTGACCATGGTCACACGGCACAGCAGAAACTGAGGCGCTGCCAAATCCTCCCACTTGAAACAAAACCCAATATCCCCGACCCCAGTAGGGGGATGGGGGATCTAATTAGCTATAAACTGCAGCTGCTGGGATGATGGCTGTTTAAATCCCCAGCTGGGGAGCAGTTAAGGGAACAAAGGGAAGTCTTCCTGGAGGAGGCGTCTTACAAAACAGGGACAGAGAAATTGTCTTTAGGGTTCCCGGAGCAGTGGGGGAGGATGTGAGTTGTCTGGGTGGTGAGGCAGGAGGGAGGCCATAAACCCCACATGGGGAAATAAGAGCCTAGCTGTCCCTCCTTTCTTCCACGTGCCCTGCCTGCTGTTTGGTCACCCAACCACCCATCTCCTGCTCTCCCACACCGCAGGTGAAGATCTGGTTCCAGAACCGGCGAGCCAAGGAGCGCAAAGTGAATAAGAAGCAGCAGCAGCAGCAGCCCCCACCCCCCCAGCCCCCAGCCCATGAAGTACCCCCTGCCGCAGCTGCGCCGCCCCTGGGGGGCCTGTGCCCCAGCTCTGCCAGCCTCCTGGGAGCCGCCTCCCCAATGCCTGTTAAGGAGGAGTATCTGCCCTAGCCCTGTGCCCGGCCTTGTGGGCAGAGATGGGGGGCGAGCTGGGGGAGGGGAAGCCCTGGGGACTCAGGTGTGGGCCATGTGGCTTAGGGCCTAGGAGGCCTCGTCTGAGCCCCAGCCCTGCTGCTGATCTCCTGGGTAACCTTGGACAAGTTGCAACCCAGCCCCTGCATCCCCTTGGCCCATCTATGCCTAGAGGCTGTGGGATAAGGACCTTTCCAGCTCCTGTGTTCTAGGCCTCAGGGGGGAGGTCTCGATCCCCAGAAGGCTAAGTGAGGCGCCATGTTAAGTCCCCAGGCCTTACCTCCTCCTCCATGGGTTCAAGGGTGGAAGGCCGCTGGAGGGACCAGACTAACTCAGGGGGAAGGAGTTAGAGCCCAGCAAAGATGGAATGTTGCAGCCCATGACCCGAGGGGAAGGGGTGAGGTCAGCTTCCACCTGCCGCTTCCTGCAGCTTTACCTCCAGCTGTCCCCATGGCGAGTTAGCCTGACCCCTCTCTAGGCTGGATGCAAAGCACAAAGCCCATAAGCCTGGGCCAGAGCAAGAGGCTCTGATGACCGTCCCCTCTGGGTTACAAAGCCATATGCCCCCACTAGCATTCTCTGTGGGGTCTCCAGACGGGGACAGGCAAAGGGGTTGCGGGGAGGGGTCCGCCTACTTCCTACACTCCTAGGCTGTCCCTTAGGCCTCAGGCCCCAGGCCTCAGGGAGTCCCTGAGGGACTTTCTCTGGACCAAACAGAGCTCATAACTGGGCAAACGTTGTATATAGAGTGGAACCTCTTGGATGCAGCTTCAAGAATAAATTTTTTTTCTCTTTTCAAAAAAAAAGGTATAAAAATCATTATACCCAGCCTTAAAAGAAGATGCTAAAGAAGTGTAAACCATCCTCACCCTCCTTTAACAATTGCATAGTCCCCTCCAGTCTCTGTATTTCTCTAGCAAGGTCACCTTTAAAATGTGTTTGAAAGATCCAAACAGGACATTGTTAGAGTAAGTCTATGAGACTACATAAAATTGTAAGTCCATTTTGTAAGCAGATTCATCAGACCCAATTTATCAGTTTTTTAATTTTTCAAGCACTTTCAGCTCTCATTTTCCACTCCACAACTGATATTCACTGGGCACCCCCATGGGCCAGGCATGGCCAAGTGTAGGGAATGTAAAGTCCTTGCCTCACAGCAGTTCCCAGTCGGAGCTCTGCTCTGGGCCTCAAAGGAACAGAGCCTCCAGGGAGCCCAGAGTGGGTTCCCATCTTAGGGCAGAAGGTCTGGAAGGCTTCCTGGAGGAGGTGATATTTGGATTGAGTCCTAAAGATCTAGTAGGTGCTGTCAGAGCAAGAAAAAAGGAATGGTAAAAAAAGAATATCAACAATAGGACCTTAAAGTATGATGTTTTAAAACTCCTGAGAAAAGCTACTGTTCTCAAATCCTTTCCAGAGGTAGTCAGCAATCTGTCACCTGGGGCCTTTTCTCCCTAGAAGGCTCTGGTGCCAGTGGCCTGCCCCTCTGTTTACTTTTCTGGGATGTGGCCCAGCCATAAAAAAGTGTGTATATCCTGCCTGCCCTTTGCTCCTGGGACCCATGACAACAACGCACAAGGTGGATCCAGCCCCACACTAGGCCCTGAAGAGCAGCAGGCACTTCCCTCTCTCCTCCTGCTGGTGGCCTGGGACACCAAGCAGCTTCCCCGAAGATGGTGGACGTCTAAGGCATGGGAGCAAGGTGGTGCCTGGAAAAGGACTATGGTTCCAAGATCAGAGGAAAAGGGTTGGTGTGACGGTGGTTGGCAGTGAGTGGATATAGTTTTCTGATCTTCAGAAATATTTGCTGTGTGACCCTGGCTTAACTTCTTCCCCTCTCTGGGCCTCATTTCCCCATCTGTAAAACTGAGGAATTTGCTTACCAAAAGGAAATATGACTCAGGTCCAGTAAGTTTGGGAAGTCCTGAAGACTCGACCCTTCTGGGGGAGTCCCAGCGGCACGTTAACACATCAAAGGCTCTGACAAGCCCTATAGCAAAGAAACCCCTTGAATTTTCTTTAATCCAGCATTCTCCATGCTTTGCTACCCAGGAGCCCCCTACTAGTTCCTGCCAGCACCCCACTGCACACCACACACTCCACACTCCGGAGTGTGGGGATGCTGTGGCCTGGGAGGACTCGATGGGCAGCAGGCTCCAGTGCCAGATGGCCTGGCCTCCGGTTTACTGCCTCCCAGCTCAGACTTCAGGCAAGTCACTAAGCTTCTCTGAGCCTTGGCCGCCTCATTCATCAAATGGAAATAAAGTCCTTGAACCTATCTCAGAATTGTGTCTAGGGTAGGTGCTATGTTTTAGCCACCTGCTCACAGGCAGTCGCATCCCTGGTGCGTGATGCTGGCAGGCCTGCCCAATGTTCAAACTCCCCCCTCCCGCCCCCCAGTGCTGAGAGCAGATGCAGCCTGGGAGGTCTGAGGCAGGACAAGCCTGTCCCTAGCCACAGGAAAACCTCTGTCTGGCTGGAGGTCGGTGGCCAGGACTGGCAGGCTGGGTCAGCTGCGGCTGTTGCCCACATGGGAGGTCGGGGGGCCGGGTGGGGCCCACAAGTTGGTTGGTGATCACCTGTCAGTTGGTGTCTGAGCTCCAGGAAGAAGGAAATTTGATATCAAATGACTTCTAAGCAGTGTCATGGGCTGCCTTGTGAAGAGTGAGTTCCCTATCACTCAAGAGAGTTCCACCAGAGCCTGGGGTGTTATGGCTCAGGAAAGGGACCCTCCTTGTCCCGTCAGACCCTACAGCCCACCCAGTGCCTGAGAGGTATTCCAGCCTTCCTGCCAGAAACAGCTGCTGTGGCCTCTATCGTGAGTACGGCAATTTCATGCCATCCTCTCCCAGGTGGTGAGCCCTGAGCTGGTGCTGGAGACCGGGGGTCTGGACAAACGTCGGATACAGCTTGGCCTGGTCCTGGCCTCTAGCAAATCAGAAGCAGGCACAACAGCACGATATTTTGCAAGCAACTTCCCCTATGGCCCCTGATCCT
Source organism: Lontra canadensis (assembly GCF_010015895.1). Classification (NCBI taxonomy): domain Eukaryota; kingdom Metazoa; phylum Chordata; class Mammalia; order Carnivora; family Mustelidae; genus Lontra; species Lontra canadensis. Next base: position 16,226,565 of record NW_022630999.1, read on the forward strand.
GTGCCGAGAGCCACGGTCTGTGGAGGGGCCAATCCCACTGACTGCCAAGGGATCGCAGTGGGCAGGGCAGAGAGGGCCGCAGTTCAGCTCGAGGGGAAGATTCAGCCCAGCAGGAGGAACAGGGGAGGTCTCCTGCCGCCCAGGGTATGTGTGTGCATGCGTGTGTAATGTGTTATGATGGGGAGGGGTGAGCAGGAGGACTGCGGAGCTCCAAGGAAGCTGCCCCAGCTCTGGATGCACGGGGTGCGCAGGCCTCAGCCAGGGCGGCCTTGGAGGGCAATCCCATCCCAGAGCTGCTGCTCTGGAGCCACTTTCTCTGAATCATCCCAGATGGACCAACAGTTTGATTCCTCATCTCTCGGTCGCCGCTCGGTGGTGTAACAAAACACATGCTCGGCAACGATAAAGTCTGAACGTTTTAGCAAATTAAAAATGTTTATTTATACGCATTTAAAAATATCTCCCTATATAATAAAAGGAAGTACATTTTCATCTAACACTTTCCTTAAATCAGCACACATCTCCATTCTGGTTTGATGTGAGACCAGGAGAAACAGAGAGAGAGAGAGAGAGGTGGGAAGGTGGGGGAAGGGAGATAGATTATTTACTGGTTAGGATTCCTAAGTAGTTCTGCCCAGGAGTACCCAAAGTTGTTCTGGGATAAGGCAGAAGGAATGGCGTCAAATGTGCGTGGTGCCTGAACTCGTGGCCAGTTGTGTGATCATAAGACTGGGGCTTCAGTGGGCAGGGGGGCTTATGTGGACGATAGCTTCTGGAAGATGTTGCGGTTTTGTTTATTTGTTTGCAGACGACCAGACTTTTCCAACAAGGGCTGTGGTATTAGGGCAGAGGATGGCAGGAAGGGGAAGGTAGAACCTGAGTGGGCTCAGATTCCTGGATGTCGGAACTAACCCCACCTCTGCTTCATGCACTGATAGTGTAACTCTTTTTTTTTTTTTTAAGTCCTGCCTTTTCTGGCCCTCAGTTTCCCCATCTGAAAAGTGTGAGCCTGGACCCATTTGCACTCACAGCCCCAGTGACTGCCACTGATATTCAGGTTCAGTGGTCACCCCATGATGTGTTTGCTTCAAGAAGGTTAAAGGAAAGATTCAGTCCTCCCACGACCCCAAGACTGGCTCCTCCAAGGGCTGAGTCTGGGGAAAGCAGGTGCAACTGGGAAGGCGCCATAAAGAGGCCAGGCTCCCAGGGCTCTTGAGCAAATGCCTCCCCTCTATTCCCTCTTCCTGGGGTTCTCTGGACCTTCCACAGGGTCTAATGAAGCCCATGTGTCTAATGATGAGGTTGTTCAGCAAAGCTGCAGCCTGTCCTGTGACAGAAGTGGTGACAGGTCCTAGGGGAGAGGCAGGGGGTCCTGTCTGGGCCTTCTTGGATTCAGGAGCCATGGGCTTTTGCCCTCTCCCAAGCCCAGAGATTCTGCGTTCCATGTGACCTTGGGTATACGACTTCCCTCCTCTGAGATGATTTCCTAAGGTACAGAATGGGGCTGCAGAAACCGTCTTCCCAGGCTGTTGGAAAGAATTACAAATCCGATATTGGATATAAGCCTTCATCCAATGAACACAGTAGGGTTTCCTGAATGCTCCTTCCCTTCACATTCATGCCCAAAGGGCTCCTTCATCCTGCTTCTGGAGAGCCCCTGACCTGCCCTTTGAGGCCAGGCTTAAAGCAAGGAGCAGCTAGGTGGGGCCTTGGAAGGAGAGGCGGCTCCAGGACCCAGCCAGGCCCTTTACCCAGGCCTGTGCTTCAGTTTAAGCCCTTCTTGGCTCCTTCCAGGCTCCAGGGGTATGAGATACAGCAGGCTCTTATCCTCAACTCTCCCCAAAGGCTTCCCCATGTTGGTTAATGGTAGGGCAACACTATGATTTAGTGTCTGAACTGCGACACTTGTGGGTGAAAGGTGCATGATTTATAATAAATATGCTGGGTCCACTAGCATCTACCAGACCAATGGGTATGAACACCCCAGCTAATAATTTCCCCTCCTAGTCACAGGTTCACACAGACCCTCACAACATTTAGAGAGGTCGGTCAGACATGGCATCGCTGATGTAAATTCATTTTAGAGATGTAAAATTACAAAATTCCTGAGATCTTACTGCTGGCAGAGAGGACCCCAGGTGCTCATGATCTAAGTCACAAGCCATCACAACACACAGGGACAACTTGCCCTGTCTCTTCTTGCCCAAACCTCCTTGTATCTCTTTCATCCCAGCAAAAGGATAAATGTTCCACACCACGCAGAAGGTCCATGAGGCCTGACTGTCACTGGTGTCACTCACTAGCTCTGTGACCTTGAGCAAGGAACTTAACCTCTCTGACTTCAGTTTCCTCATCTGTAAAGTAGGGATGATGCCGTCTGTCTCTCCGGGTGGCTGTGTTGAGACAGTAAGACCTAGCCCGGGATCTGGCATAATAAATATTGGGCGCTTGGACGACTGACTACGAACCGGATTCATGGCCGCCGTTCCTTTGTGGCAGGAGTGGGCAACTCATAGTGTCAGCTGAGCCCTTCTACGTGCCAGGCCCTGTACTATGTGTTGCACAATCTCCCCTGATTCCTCACATCACGGTAAGGGACGTAAGATTCTTATCCCCATTTTCCAGATGAAAAGGCAGCTTTCACCTGGAAAAGCGCGGCGAGCTTGAGTCACATGGGCAAGGTCACACAGCAAAGAAGAGGAGGCACTGGATCGCTGGAACTCAGGACCCGTCCCTTGGTGTCCAGGCACGTGGCCTGCCTCTCATCGCCCAACTAGGGAAAGGGAGGCCCAGAGAGGGCAGGTTACCTGCCCAAGGTCACGCAGGAGACGGTGGCCGAGGCCTCCAGACCTCTGAGGGTTTCCGTCGCAGAACCCCCTCCTCCCGCGCTCGGGGCCCCTCCAATCCGCAGCTCTGCGTGCGGGGGCGCGCGCATCCCCCGGCTGTCCGTCCGTCAGCCAGTCTGTCTGGGTGTCTCCGCGGGCGCAGCCGTGCACCCCTCCCCAGGCTCGGGCGCTGCGCAGGGAGAAGCAGAGCGTTGGCAGCGCCCGGCCCGCGCCCCACGCCCCACGCCCCACGCCCGCAGCCGACAGACGGCAGCGCCTGCGCCCACGCCCGCGCCCCCCCGCAGCCGGTGCGCGGGAGCCGCCAGGGCAAAGTCGCGGCGGCCGGCCGGCGGCGCGATCTCAGGCTCCGTCGCTCGCTCTCTGCTCTCAGGGGAAGCCAAGCCGGGAAGCCCCGGCAACCCGCCCTCCAAAATGAAGAAGCTCCAGGGAGCTCACCAACGCAAGGTAGGGCAGGAAGACCCGGGCGCACACGGGGGCGGAGGCACACCTGAGAGAGGGGTGCAGGGGCCCGCCCCCATTCAGGCCCGGGGAGGGTGGGAGAGGGCACATGGACCGGCTCAGCGCTCTGGGGGAGGCCGGCAAGGAGGGGCGGGGTCACGGCCTGCAGAGGTGGAGTGGAGGGTGGCGACATGGCCTTCCCCATCTGGGGGTCGGGGTGTTGTGTGATGGGGCTGAGGTTCATTGGGCCAGGTCCTTCGAACAGGTGTCTGCAACCCCAGAAGGCATAGGGTAGGGGTGGCTGGGGCCAGGAGTCCGCCCCTTCCCAGTCCCCCACCCTGATTGGGGTTGGGGGTGTTAGAATAACTGAGCGCCAGCCTTGAGGGGCACTAATTTCGGGGGTGGGGGCGGGGAGCCTCTCTGGCCCTCAGCCGCGCGCTCTACACTGAAGCAACCTCCGAGAACCAGCAGGGGGACGATGTCTTTCCTGTCCGAGCTTTTGCCCTGCGGGGGCCGCCACCTGCTCCCTCCAACCAGCTTTAGCTTCCCTGCTAAGACCCCAGGCTGCCCGTCAGTAGGGCTGACTGGAGGCAAAGGCGGGGGAGGAAGGAAACGGGAGACCCAAGGGATATGGGGGTGGGGTGGAAGCTGGCATGAGAGAGGGGGCCAAATCTGTGTTTCTGGAGCCCCTCCCCACCCTTCCTGTGGGGTTAGACCTCCCAGCCTGCGGGGGAGTGGGGAGGGAGAGTATTGGGTCAAGTTTTCTGGCTTTTGGCTTAAAAGTACGAGTCCTAGACAAGGAGTCAGAACTCCTGGGCACTATTTCTGCAGATACCACTTACCCTGTGACTTTGGGCAAGTCCATTCTCTAAGCTGGACTGTCATTTGCCAATCCAGCTCCAGTATCAAGGCACCAAAGCAAGCCCCACTGTCCCTGAGTGGGGTTTGGGGGATGTAGTGACCCCACAGGGACTGGTAGATGTAGATGGGAGAGAGAGCTCACAGGGGCTGGTGTTATTGACCATCCCCTACCCCATTCAAGCCTTCTGCCCCTGAGCAGCTGGGCGTGGAGTGGCTAAGTGGGTCTTTTTATTCACTGCCTCGAATGACTTCTTGGGGCCATTTGTGGGTCTCTTGGGTCTTCTTGGGTCCTGCTTGCCATTCTTGTCCATTTTCTTACTCTCTCCTCTTTCCTCTCTCTCCCCACAAGAGCTCCTGCCCCTCACTGCCATGGTGCCACACGGTGTGTAAACAGCCATATTCTGTAAATCCTTATCTCGTGTAAGCCTCCAAAAATTCTAGGGGCTGGGTCTTGTTATCCCCATTTTATAGACAAGGGGAAACAGACATGGGGGTTGCAGTTTGCTGCTTTCCTAAAGATGGACTGAGTGACCCAGGGGCCCATAGGGCAGGGGTGGGGCCATCTGGCCTCAGTGTCCTCTCCCTTGGTCTCAAGGTAAAGGGGACAGGGAGGGAGGAAATGCCAGGTATCAGCAAAGGAGCCGTGTTGTTCAGAGATGAGCACTGGGCTGAAAGTCAGGGGTGTGGATTCTGGTCTTGCTCTGCCCTTAACTTGTTATTTGACCTTGGGCTCATCCCTTCCCCTCCTTGAAACTCAGTTTCCTTGTCTGCACAACAATGAAGTTGGACTCCAGATTTCTATTGTTTCTCTCATCCTGAAGAAGGTATGAGAGCCTTGGTTTGGGGCAGGCTAACCTCTCCCAGCACCTGTCACTGCTGGTGACCTACATCTGTTGGTGCCTAAAAGAGGGGGTGCAGGTCTGGCAAACTCAGGATTATGTTTCTGCATGACTCGGGATAGGCAGTGGGGGAATCGGGGGTGGGATCTTCACACCCAGGCGGAAGTGTGAAGCGACTCATTAAGCTTCCTTCCAACCCTGCCCCATTGACTGGGGTGCTTGTCTCCCAGCCAGTCGCATCCTGTCCGTGACGGCCTCCTGGGATTCACTCCATGGTGGGGTTGGGGGCTCCGGGTGGTCTTGGGATTGGCTCATCTTTGGAGGACCCAATCCCCTGTGCCTGGAGCAGGATCAGGCTTCCCTCTGATTGGGGGAGGAGGGGGCCAGGAGAGCTGGCAGCATCCTGCTCTTGGAACTCTTGTCACCATGGAAACAGAGAGCCAGGACTGCTCTGTGAGCAGAGAAAGGGCAGCAGCTTCTCAGGAGGGATCAGAGGAACCTCATTACTGGGCCCTCCTGCCAGCTGGCCTGAACAGGGCTGGGGGCTCACAGGGTGACCAGCCTGCCACACTACCCCGTTTCAGGGGTCAGTGTCAACAGGCTGGTCCTCCATTCCTCCCGGAGCTCACCTGGCAGGGAGTGATTCTAGGGGGCCAATGCTCACCCAGCTGGGAAGGAACCTCATGGAAAGCGGCATCAGAGGCTGGGGGTGGGTTTCAGATAGGTCTGGGGGCTGCCGCTACCCTCAGCCCAGGATGTCTGAGATCACTGCAAGCCCAATTACCGCAAGCCCACGTTCATTATCGCCAGTATCGCCATCACCCATAATAATGCCAGGCTGTCCTTGTTACCACTGCCCCTCTGGCCAATAGCCTGCCTAGGGCAGGATCGTTGCCATGGTCGCCACTGTGACAGAGAGCCAACCCAAGACTATTCCTTCATTCTGCCCCCCAAACTCACTGCCCAGACCCTGTCACTGTCCTGAGACACCTCCAGTCCTATGACACCTGCACTCTCCTTTCACTGTCTTTATCCCCGCAATGCTCATAGGACAAATTCCCCGCAAAGCCTCCTCTGCCACCACCCAATTTGTGTGTAGACACCTACTTGACTCATGTCAGGAAGGGCAGTTATAGGAGAAAAAAAAAATCTGATCAGTAGACAATCACCAAGTCTTTGTGCTAGGATCTGATCTGGTCTTCATCCACTGCCAAATGTCTTTAGGGGAGTCTCTGGTGAAGCTTTCCTCACAAACCATTAGAGCCAGAAGACGAACAGATAGACCTACATTTCTCTGAGTAAATCTCAGCATAGTAGCTTCTTAAAACCCTTTTCTTAAATAGAATTGCAGAATACTGTCTATTCTAGGCAGTCATTGTGGGTATTGGTGCATTAAAGGATCTGACAAGTCCTGCAGCAAAGAAAACTATTTTGCTTTGTTAACGTGGAGTCCCCCAAACTTCTTTGACTCAAGAATCCTTTTCTTGGGGTACCTGGGTGGCTCAGTGGTTTAAAGCCTCTGCCTTCGGCTCAGGTCATGATCCCAGGGTCCTGGGATCGAGCCCCGCATCAGGCTTTCTGCTCATCGGGGAGCCTGCTTCCTCCTCTCTCTCTCTGCCTGCCTCTCCACCTACTTGAGCGGATAAATACTACTGTGACCTACTGTCAAATAAATAAATAAAATCTTTAAAAAAAAAAAAAAAGAATCCTTTTCTTACATTGAGTACCTCTAAACACCATAAGGGATGTATTTTTGGAGACCCTGATTTATTCAACCCCCTCAGTGTAGAGATGGGGAACTGAGGCTCAGAAAACTCTTTTCTCCAGTCACACTATGAAGGGACACAGACATGGGAAGAGGATTGTAGTCTCTTGACACTCAGTCCAGAGGTATCACTGTTTTCTCATAACTATTCCCCAACAGAAGCAGGGGGTCCTTTCTCCTCTCTCAGAACCATGCCGTTATTAGACAGCTGGCCTTTTTTGCTTCACCATCCTTCTCTGTTATGGGTGTGAATTTTGGAGGCAAGTGGGAAGGGCGTGGCTGTCCTTCCTTGTGACCCATTCCAGGAGACGCTTTGGGGGAATCGCTCTCTGAATTTTAGATAGCTACCCTGGTATCTTTGGGATTCCTTGCAGACCCTCAGCTTGGGCAGCTCCTAGATGTACTAACTCATCCCCCCAGCCAGCATTTCAAGCAGTTGGAGGAGGGCCTCACTTTTCCAGCCCCAGTCTGGAGGGAGAAGGCCCAGTGGACTTCCCCACCCTCCCTGAATGGCACACAGGGATCTTAGGGACAGCTGGCTTCTCTTCCCCTCTGTGCCTGCATCTCTCCCGCAGTGACAAGAAGATTATGACTTTTGTGAGATAGATCCAAACTCAGTAGCCTCTTCCTGCTCATGAACTATATGATTCACAGTCCTCTGTAGGCCTCCTCGAGCCACCAGAGCATAAATCGAATTCCTCCCTCGGGGGAGGCCGTGTTCCCTCCAAGTCCTCTTCTTTCTGTGCTGAGGGCCCCCACTCCTTCTCCTGTCCTCCTGTTATTGTTTCTCCTAAAACCCTCCTGTCTGGCCACCTGCCCTGTAAATATGCTCTGAGCTATCTGTGTGTCTCTCAAAATACGGTGCCTGGAATGGAGTAGCCAAAAGGCCACCACTGGAGGCTGAAGATGTAGGCTTCGAGGCTGGGAATCTCCGGGCATGAGACCTCGCTCTCCACCCCTCAGCCTTATAAAACCTCGGGTGTGTCACGACTCCCCTCTGAGCCTCAGTGGGCCTCATGATTGAAACAGCACTTGGACAAGTTCTTAGCTCATAGGGTTGTTTTGAAAATGAAGTCAGGTAAAACATTTAGTGCACTGAGCATGTAATAAGAGCTCAAGATAAGGTAAATGTTATGAAGATCATTGTCATCGTCGTCATCAATCAAGGACCATCCCTTGATTTGACCTCTGTGTTCACCGAACAAAGATGAAGGTGGTTTTCTTAGCGCCCGAGCCACCTTGCAGGCCTCCTAAGTTTGTAACGACCAGCCACCCCAAGAAGCTCCTGCAAATATTAGCCCAGGTAAGAGCAGTGGATTTTCTCAACCCATAGAGTATCTCTGCATCAGCCCTGTTTGATTTCATCTTCTTATTTTGGGGGTGGAGTGGGCTGTGTCATGGTTCCAACCTGACCTCACCTCTTTGGTCTCTTTTACCGGTAGCCCATTACCCCAGACCTGCTGATGACCCCCAGTGACCAGGGTGATGTAGACCTGGACGTGGATTTCGCCGCGGACCGGGGCAACTGGACCGGCAAGCTGGACTTCCTGTTGTCCTGCATTGGCTACTGTGTGGGCCTGGGCAATGTCTGGCGTTTCCCCTACCGCGCCTACACCAACGGAGGAGGTACTGGCCAGAGGGCCTGCTGGAGGAGTATCTAGACTCGTAGGCCAAGGCTTGGGGAGGAGTGAGGTTTTAGCGGCCTTGGCCACCATCTCCTCTGTGGCCTTGAGCAGAATTCACTGAAAGCAGTGAACTGGGGCTGGGAGAAGACAGCTCTCTCTGCCTTGTCTTTTATCATCACCCAAATATCTCCCCCGAAGCCTGAGGATTTCTGGGGCTCTGAGTGATGGGCAGAGAAGTTGCCTCTGCTTCAGGACGGCAGGCTGTACCTGCCTGGCAGCAATCACCATGCTCTCACAGTTGTCCCCTACCCCCTCCTCCCCTACCCTCTCGGGGACCTCACCCCACCAGACCTTCCTGCTTGTGAATCTTTGGTCTGTCCTCCTCTCCTGGTTCCTTCTGTTCAGACTACAAATGCGAAGCCTGTCCCATCTTAAACAAATCCTCTATTGACCCTGCTTCACCATCAAGTCACTGTTCTGGGTCTCGTTCATGATAGCTGGGGTGAGCGCTCACCATCTGCCAGCCCCAGGCATTTAACCCTGATGACAACTCTCCTGGGCGGGCATGGTTGTCCTGATGTGACAACCGGGGCTTAGAGAGGCCAGGTTCCTTGTCCAAGGTCACCTGGTGGCCGACCCAACATTCCACCTCCAGGACTATCTTCTCCAGAGCCAGTGTGCTCCTGCCCACCCTTGAAGCCTCCTCCTGTCTTGGCCAGACTCGTGGAAGAGACACCTATTGGTGGAGTGGCAGAAATCCAAACAGGAGGGGATGGGGCGAGGACAAGATGAATTGCCGTGACCGGGAAGTGTGGGACTGGAGCCCGTCTCTGACACTCTAGGAACTCCTTAATGGCCACAGTTCTATGGGCTCTCCCTTTCCCTGGCTCCTAAATCTATTTTTCTCCCGGTGCTGACCTCCTTTTCTCCTGGGACAATGACTTCATCCCCAGAGCTCTTGTCTCTGAATGGGGCTATAGAGGACCACAGGGAAGGTCTCTAACTGGCCTGCCTTGGGACCCGAACCCCTGAAGGGGTGGGCTTGGCGGGGGCAGCTGGCGTGATGGACGGCCCTTCCGAAGCCCTACAGTGGTAGGCAGTCTTCTAAAGGAGCTGGCTGTCAATAGGGGAAGCAAATGGGGAAGAATATTGGGTACTTGGAACCAATGGTGGCAGCTAGAAGCACCCCAGGTGGCCTGGCAGAGAGGACCTGGGGAAGTAGACAGAGGTCAAATCCCAAGGGCATGCATTTCCTACTGAGGAGTTTGCACTTTCTCTGACAGGGAATTCACTCGTATATCCCTTCATTCCCTTAGTGTTTGCCCTGAGCCCAGCCCTGCCCTGGGCACCGGGGCTGCAGAGGTGAGTAAATCCCCACCAGCCCCCGCAGCCTCAGTGATCTGGTGTGAAAGGTCGTCCCCATCCGCAGGAGAGGCACTCCCTGGGGTCGCAGGTATCTGCCATCAGGGGAGGGGCTGGGCTTGAGCAGAGGAATCCATGCACCCACCCGCCGGAGACCCTCCCTGACTGCCCTCCCCCTCCGCTTAGGTGCCTTCCTCGTGCCCTACTTCCTCATGCTGGCCATCTGTGGCATCCCCCTCTTCTTCCTTGAGCTCTCTCTGGGCCAGTTCTCCAGCCTGGGACCCCTGGCCGTCTGGAAAATCAGCCCCCTCTTCAAAGGTGAGGCCTCCTAGTCCCCGCAGGGGCCAGGGCCCCGGGGAGACAGGGAGGCTGACCCCATCCCATGCCCCAGCCTCTAGGCAGAGACAGAAGCGAAGCCCAGAGAGGGGCTGGCTGCCGGAGGCTGCACAGCCTGGCCTCAGGAAGGCTTCACCTGAGGGCCGTGCCCTGTCCCTCATGCCCAGGTGCCGGCGCGGCCATGCTGCTCATCGTAGGCCTGGTGGCCATCTACTACAACATGATCATCGCCTACGTGCTCTTCTACCTCTTCGCCTCCCTCACCAGCCACCTGCCCTGGGAGCACTGTGGCAACTGGTGGAACACGGACCTCTGCCTCGAGCACAGAGGCTCCAAGGACGGCAACGGGGCCCTGCCCCTCAACCTCACGGGCACCGTCAGCCCCAGCGAGGAATACTGGAGGTCAGGCCACTGCCGGCCTGCAGCTGGTTGGGAGGGGCCCCAAGCTGCTGGGGGTGATGGGTGGGGGGACAAGAATGGGCCAGCGTCCCCAGGGGCTCAGTGTGCACCTGGAAGGCCGAGTCCAGGTGCTGGTGTTAGGTGGGCCCTGGGTTCTAATCCCAGCTCTTCACTCACCAGCCGTGAGACTTTACACAGTGTCCTTGGCTTCTGGGGCTTTGTCTGTGAAGTGGGTGTGGTCATGGCATTCGGAGGGTTGTTGTGAGGATTAAAGGAGGGAAAGTAGAGAATGTGCCACCAGCCTGTTGGGTAACCCAGCTCAGTAGAGGCTGGCTAATTGTAATTGTGATGGTGATGACACTGGTAAGAGTGACCTTGCTGGCCACAGCTTTCCCGCATGCCCGTGGAGTGTGGCAGGGTGACCTGAGGACCCTCAAATCTTTCTCTCCCCACAGCCGCTACGTCCTCCATATCCAAGGCAGCCAGGGCATTGGCAGTCCTGGGGAGATCCGCTGGAACCTCTGCCTCTGTCTGCTGCTGGCCTGGGTCATCGTGTTCCTCTGTATCCTCAAGGGGGTCAAGTCCTCCGGCAAGGTGAGGCCTGGGAGGTCCTAGAGGCCCGAGGGGCTGGGAGGTGGGAGGGCTTCCTGGAGGAGGCGGCAGGGCACGGACTGAATCGGAGAGGATGAACAGACATCAACGGGGCAGAGGTTGAGGGTAGGGGTGGGGAGTAGGCATCGGAGGCAATGCCTGAAGAAAGATGTGGAGGTAAGGATGGACGGTGGCCAGGCTGGTTCACCAGGCCGAAACCTTCCAAGGACAGGACCTACCGGTGACTCAGGTTTGTATCCTAACGAAGTGCTTGGCACTTTGAAAAGGTTCCTCATGGTGAATGTTTGGAAGGTGGGTCTGTGAGTCAGGATGGGGATGGGGCTTTGGGAATGTACCATGGCAGATAACCACACAGGGAGGGAGGGGTTGCATGAGCAGGGGGCGGGGGTGGGGAAAGGAAGGGGGAGACTCTCATCAGTCCTAGGCAAGCCCTCCAGGCAAAGGCCCAGGGTGGCCTGGAGCGGGGCGCAGCAGGGCTGGAGGGGGTGGGTGGGCTGGGGACGCCTTGGGAAGCAGCGACAGAACTTTAATGAGGGATCCATGTGTGGAGGGAGGGAGGGAGGCGGGGAGGGAAAGAGAAGCATCATGGATAATGGCTGTTCTCAGCTCAGCCTCCCCAAATATTGGGGAGGCGAGTGAGGTAAGATGGAGATTTCTGGAAGAGGAGCAGGGTGGAAGGAAGTTCACCCCTGCTTTCCATCCCCCTTTAAACACGTCTCAGGTGGTGTATTTCACGGCCACGTTCCCCTACCTCATTCTGCTCATGCTGCTGGTCCGAGGAGTCACCCTCCCAGGGGCGTGGAAGGGCATCCAATTCTATCTCACCCCCCAGTTCCACCACCTGCTGTCTTCCAAGGTGAGGCGCTTGGGGCTGGGGTGCTGAGGGAGGAGTCAGGACTGAGCCAGGGAGTAGAAGGAGGAGGGCTCCCTGGGGAAAAGAAGGGCAATGGTTAGGAATCCTCCCTGTGGAGGGTCCCCAGTACCAGACCTTGTGCTTGGCGCCGCACTCAACAGTGTATGTCCTTTTCATTTCTTATTCTTCACTATCCTACAAAGTAGACATTATTCTGGGGGCCCCAGCTGGCTCAGTTAGAGGAGGTGTGGTTCTTGATCTCAAGGTCATGAGTTTGAGCCCCACGTGGGGTGTAGAGATTACTATAATATATATATATAAATATATATAAATAAATAAATAAATAAAAGGTAGGCATTTTTCTCCCATTTTATAGATGAAGAAACTGAGGCCCGAAAGAGTGATAAGCTTAAGATCACACAGCTAAGGGGAGGCAGAGTTGGAATTCCAACCCACAGCTCTCTGATTCCAAACCCCAAAGAGGTCATTGGTAATGACAGAAACAGTGGTGCTGACAGCTGACATTTCTTACTTATTAATTGCCGACTGCCTGACCCCGCCCTGGCACTTTGCACATATGCAGTCATTAATTCTTACCACAACCCTATAAGGGAGCTAGTGTTCCTATCCTTGCATTACAGAGGTGGGACCCGAGGCTCAGAGAGGTGATGTGGCTTGCCTATGCCATACAGCCCCAAAATAGGGGAGCTGGAATCAAATCCCGGTCCCTCCAACTCCAGGGAGGAAGTAAAGGGGTTCCATGGGCTTGTTGTCAATACGGATCTACCGGAAATTTACATAAGACACTACTTCCTTCAGAATTGGACCAAGCATAGCCATCATCTAGATCCTGGATGGGGAAACTGAGGCCCAGAGAGGGAAAGGGACTTACCCAAGTCCCGCTGTGTAAGTGCTGGAACAGGGTTTGCTCCCGGCCCACATCACCTGGAGCCAGGCTCTCCACCACGCCATCCCTGGACCTGTGGACTAGCTCCCGCCCCACCTCCTCTCTCCTCTTTCCGTGGCCCTCTGGACAGGGCCTCGGTGTGCCAGCCCCTTCTCTCTGCTGTCCATCTGCATCCTTCCCTGCCACAGGTGTGGATCGAAGCTGCTCTTCAGATCTTCTACTCCCTGGGTGTGGGCTTCGGGGGTCTCCTCACCTTCGCCTCCTATAACACGTTTCACCAGAACATCTACAGGTCAGTGCAGCCTCCCAGACCCCGGGGCGGGAGTGGGGAGGAGAGTGGCCGACCAGGGCAGGCCCTGTTGTGGGGGCAGGGCCAGCTCACTCTGGCCTGCTCCTGTGCGCCTATACTCCCCCGGCAGAGACACCTTCATTGTCACTCTGGGCAATGCCATCACCAGCATCCTGGCTGGCTTCGCCATCTTCTCTGTGCTGGGCTACATGTCTCAGGAGCTGGGTGTGCCTGTGGACCAAGTAGCCAAAGCAGGTGGGCAGGCAGGCCAGCCTCGGGGTGGGGGGCGGGGGGTGGACAATGATGTGAATCAGTGTCTTGTGCCGGAGGACGAGTCCACGTCTGTGTGTTAGTGGGATTGTTTGTGTGGATGATGGTATACGGAAGTGTATTCAAATGAGGTTTTATATCGTCTTATGTTTCTTTCTGCACTCCTTATCAGTTCATTTATCTTGTCAAGCTGTGTACATTGAGCACCCACGGCATCCGGGCTGGGTTTTCTTTCTGCACTCCTTATCAGTTCATTTATCTTGTCAAGCTGTGTACATTGAGCACCCACGGCATCCGGGCTGGGGTTTAGGGGTTCAGTGTTGGAAGTGTACACTAGGGTGCATGTCTGGATCTGACTAAATGAGTGTGCCCACGGGGATGGAAGCAACCGTGTGTGTTTGAGTGTGCCTGTGAGGGCCTGCCTTGTGCCCCAGTCTGCTGACCCTTTGTGCGCCTGGCCCAGGCCCTGGCCTGGCCTTTGTCGTCTACCCACAGGCCATGACCATGCTGCCTCTGTCGCCCTTCTGGTCCTTCCTTTTCTTCTTTATGCTCCTGACTCTGGGCTTGGATAGTCAGGTGAGCCTGGTCTGTGCCAGCAGGCACCTTGTGGGGGGTGTGTCCATTTGAGTGTGTGTGTTCGTCCACGTGGGATGTACATCTGTGTATCTGTGTATGTAGCTGTGTGTGTGATGTAGCTGTGTGTGTCTGTGTGATGTGTGTATCTCTGTGTGAGTGTGTGTGTCCATGCACGTGTGTACAGGTGTGTGGTGGGGTCCGAATTCTGACCTTCCCCCTCCTACCCTCCTCCAGTTTGCCTTCCTGGAGACCATTGTGACAGCTGTGACAGATGAGTTCCCGTACTACCTGCGGCCCAAGAAGGTTGTGTTCTCGGGGCTCATCTGCGTGGCCATGTACCTGATGGGGTTGGTCCTCACCACCGATGTGAGTGCTGCTGTGAGGAGGGAGGGCAGCCCGTGGGTGGGGTGGTGCGGGTATGGGTGGAGGCAAGGCCAGGAGGCTGGGGTGGGGGCAGGTGACTCTGCCCTGGGGCTCCCTGCTGCTGCTTTGGGAGGCCACCCAGGCCCACTCCCCAAGGACAGCGTGGCCTATGGCCCGGGGTCCTGGCTTCAAAGTACAGAGAAGACCCAGCTTCCAGCCTGGGTCCTACACTTGCTGGATGACCTCAGGACAAGAGGCTTCACCTTCTTCAGCCTGCGTTCCCACCAATAAAATGGGCTCTACATCTAGGGTTATTGTGAAGCTCCTGTAAGATGGTGTGTGGGAAGGGCTCAGCCTAGGCAGTGGTCACATGGCCACCGTCTTGCCATCACCGCTGGCCGGGCTGCTCCCCGCCATGAAAAGGGTCTGCACCAGGGAGCGAGGCTGGGCTGAAGGAAGCCCACAGCTGTGACTTGTGTTCTAGGGAGGCATGTACTGGCTGGTGCTTCTGGATGACTACAGCGCCAGCTTCGGGCTCATGGTGGTGGTGATCACCACATGCCTGGCCGTCACCCGGGTGTATGGTGAGAGGCGCTGAGGGAGAGGGGATTGAGGTCCCCACGGTGGGAGGCTGGGAGTCTGCTCTGGAGCCCCCCTACACTGGGTCCCAGGTCCCAAGGGCCAGGGTCTCCCATGGGGGCAGCGGGGGTGGAGGGGGAGGGGCCGCTGGTGCTGGTGGGGGATGCTGGTGGGGCCATCCTCCTCCCCCCTCCCCCGCACAGGCATCCAGAGGTTCTGCCGGGATATCCACATGATGCTGGGCTTCAAGCCGGGCCTCTACTTCAGGGCCTGCTGGCTGTTCCTGTCCCCGGCCACGCTCCTGGTAACCGGGGGGAAGGAGGGCTGGGGCCCAGAGCTGAAAGGAGGGGCCCCCTCTGGACATTCAGTCCAGCAGGGCTGCCCTGGCCCAGAGCGGACCTCTGTCAGGGCTGAGGGGTAGGTGGGCACCAGGATGTGGGTGTACTCCCCTCCGCCTCAATGTCCCCAGCTTTTGGAGCCATGCTGGGTCTAGCCTCCCATGCAGCTAGCCAAATGAGTGGGGCTTTCCCAGGCCTCAGGGCCTTTCCTCAGGGCCCTTCCGGCTGGGGCGTTAGGCTGGTATGTTGGTGAGTTGGAGTCCAGGCCCAGGCTGTCTTAGAAACTGGGTGCTTCCAAGCTGGGCTGTCTCAGGCCTCACAAAGGCCCGGAGGAGGGACCGTCTCAGGTTCTATACAGCTTAGGATGGGGTTCTCTTCAACACCGGGTGGCTCTGGGCTGGGCTGTCCCAGGCCTTCAGGTAGCTCAGACCTGGGCTGCCCTAAGCCCTGGGGCCTGCCCAAAGCCCACCGTGATGCTGGGGCCCCTGTCTGCAGGCCCTGTTGGTGTACAGCATCGTCAAGTACCAGCCCTCGGAGTACGGCAGCTACCGGTTCCCAGCCTGGGCGGAGCTGCTGGGCATCCTGATGGGTCTGCTGTCCTGCCTCATGATCCCAGCCGGCATGCTGGTGGCCGTGCTTCGGGAGGAGGGATCGCTCTGGGAGGTAAGTCTGGGCTGCCTTGTCTGCCCCAAGCCCACCTGCCAGGACAGAAGACATCTGCCGCAGCACCTTGCCCAGGGCCTCACAGGCCTTTCCAGACAGTAGCCTGAGCTCTGAATCCTCTCAGACCTGCTGGGGGTAAGGCAGGCTCAGGGGGCTTAGGGTCTGGCCCTGTGGTCTCTGGCACCACATGGGTCTCTGACGGGGGGATGTCCCACTGCCCACATGCCATAGGGAGAGGACAAGTGTCCCACCGTAAGTTGGTCAGGGGTCCAGACTGGAACTCTGGTCACCAGCCCAGAGCTTCCCCTGACTCAGGGTCAGAAGACAGGACTGAGGGACCCTAGAGAGTGGGCTGCAGCCCGTGGGTGACCTGGGAATGGGCTGATGGTGGGAGCCCTGCCAACGCCAGGCTTTGTGAAGAGATCCAGGAAGCACAGAGAATGCAAGCTGTTTGGGCATGGGGGTCTGCGGCCTCAGAAGAGGGGAGTGGGTGTGCAGTGATGCCGTGTGACCATGGCAATGTTCTACCCCTCTCTGAGTCTCCCCACACTCTGTCCTTCTAAGGCTATGGAATGTGGAGCCCCTTTGGTGGGGAGAGGCTGTCACAGTGAGCAGAGCTGAGTGAGCCTGCTAGGGCCTGGAGAGAGCCTTGGGATCCCCATACATACCCCACATATCCCATCAGGTGTATGGTAGAGCCAGCTGGTACTGGTTCATGAGAGCTAATTGTTATATATTTAGGGATGTTGTGAGCTGGTTGTTAACTCATGGATAACTTGACATCGACCTCGGTGGGAATATTTATACTACTGGAACTGGCTACATATCAAGCCTCCTGCACCCCTCCAACCACTGCCCCCACTCCACAGACAGTGCCACTGTGTCCTCAGCTGTCCCTCACCCCACCTTCATATCTGCACCTGGAAGGAGGCTCCGAGTCCGTCCCCAGCACAAGTGGATCGTGGCCACAGCGCCCAGACCGCAGGGCAGTCCTGGACCCAGGCCCTGCTCTGGATCCAGCTGCTGGGGAATGGGGAGCAAACCCCCAGCCTTCTCTCAACGTTGGGGGGCCCCACCTGTGCTGCCAAGGGCAACGTGTCTCCTTGCTTGAGAGCCGAGGTGTCTGCAAATGAAAGGAAGAGAGGGGTGTTGCTCAGGATAGAGGGCTCCAGTCCCCTGGAAGTTCATGGTTCCCAAACCTTGCTATGCTTCCCTCTTGCCCTATCGCTACAGCCACCAACAGCCAGGCCTAGGGCCATGTTGCTGGGTGGGGAGCACTGCAGGAGGAGTCCTTGACGGGCCCTGGAGTACCATCTTCAGAGACCGGGGCTTCCGGCACTGTCACATTAGGAGGAATCCGGGCTCTGCCTTTTTGCCAGCTGTGTGACCCTAAGCGAGTTAATGCCCCTCTCTGAACCTTGCTTTTCTCTGTCCTTCAAGTGAGGACAAAGACTCCTCCCTTGAGGGTTGCTCTGAGAAGAAAAGAAGGTTATCCATGTTGTCAGAACTGTGAAGAGCAGGTAAAGCAGAGTATTTTAAAAGTTTAGGATGGAGTCAGACTGCCCAGGTTCAAATAGCATCACTACTTGTCACCCGTGTGACCTTGGCCAAGTTGGCTCACCTCGCTGAACTTTGCTTCCAGATAATATCTGTGGGGGTGGAGGGTGAAAGTCCTAATGGCCCTCTCATGGGGACACCAAGGACTCAAGAAGACCACACAGCCTAGAGCTGGAGCACGGGGAATGTTGTGTTCCACTTCGGGGATCCTCATGGGGGTGATTCTGCTCTCAGAGGCCATTTGGTAGTGTCTGGAGGCATTTTGCTTGTCATAAGAGCATCGTGTGCACAGGGGATGATACCGACTTCCAGTGGGAAGAGAGCAGGGATGCTGTCAAACTCTCCTCGGTGTGCAGAAAGCTCTTACATGGCGACTCTACAGCCAAAATATTCCGAGTACTCAGGTCGGGCAGCGTCAGTCTAGGTTCTAGTGTTTAGCTGGGAACAAATCTAAGTGCTTGTTCTCAAGGAGCTTGAATTTTAATGTGGGAGACAGACAATAAACAAATACATAAAGGTAGTAGTAAGTGCTACATTTAAAAAATAATAATAATAAAAAAAAAACCAACCCTGAAACAAAAGCAAAGTTTAGGACTAGAGAGTGAAGGGAAAATATTTTGAGCAGGGTGGCCAGGAAGACCTTGGTGAGGGGGTGACAGAATCTGACTGAAACCCACAAGGTGATCAATAGATATCTAAGGGGAGAGCATTCCAAGCAGAAGGACAATCAGTGCAAAGGTCCTGAGGCAGGAGGGGATGGCATGTCTGAAGGCAGCAAGGAGGCTGGCAAGACTAGATCAGAGTGGGGGTGGGTGGAGGGAGAGTAGCAGGAGCTGAGGTCAGGGAGGTAGATGAGCAGGTAGGCTGTGGTGGGCAATTTGGGTCTTATTCCAAGGGCAAAGATAAGCCATAGGCAGGTTTCTGGGCAGGGGGTACGATGCTCTACAACAGTTCAGTAAGTGTCCCCAGGCTTTGAGTGTGGGGCCATGCTGAGCCCCGGGCTAAGGGCTCTGTGCACATTATCCTCCTTGAATCTACACCCAGTAGGCTCCACTTAATGTTGGTCATCTATCCTCCTTCAAGGGTCTGGGCCTCTTCTCTGTGCAGGCCGGGCAGAGGACTTTGGGAATGTGTTTTGAGAGGGGAGGAACTCTAGAATGTCCAGACTTAGTCATTATCTTAGTCACCTCTCTCCTTCCATGGAAACTGGGGCTGCAGAGGGAAAGGTCAGACAATCAGAGTCAGGACGAAGCAAGTGGGAAACACTTGGAGGGTCAGTGACACTCCCTGCCTCAGTGCTCCCGGCTCCTGGTTCTTTTCCAAAGCTCCCAGCTGTTTAGGACTCAGCATTTAGGGGAAGGGACCAAGAGTGGGCTCCTGGATTGGCTGGCATGTAATTGTAGCCTGTCCCCAGCACCCCTGCTAAGTGCTCCATCTCAGTGCCTGCTGACAGGGTTCAGAGTGGCAGGAGTGGCAGGGTCCCCAAGTGACAGAGGAGGAAACCAAGCACCAAAAGCTTAAATCCCATGTCCCCACCCAGCTTGTGATTGGCCAAGTGGGACTTACTCCCCTGGGGAAGTGCCACCGCCCTTGCCCTCCGCCCCACCAGGATTGTTGCCAGGGCTGACACCGGGGATACGGTGAGGTCTTTGCCCGGTGCCCAGCTGCAGGAAGCACTCCACAAGCACCAGTCGCCCACCGTTTTCACCGCTGTCCTTGTTCTGCCACAGAGGCTCCAGCAGGCCAGCCGACCAGCCATGGACTGGGGCCCATCGCTGGAGGAGAACCGGACTGGCATGTATGTGGCCACGCTAGCGGGGAGCCAGTCACCAAAGCCACTGATGGTGCACATGCGCAAATACGGGGGCATCACCAGTTTTGAGAACACGGCCATCGAGGTGGACCGCGAGATCGCCGAAGAGGAATCTATGATGTGAGACAGGAGGCTGGTGGCCTGGAGGTCCTGCCCAGCTGCGGAGGGGTAGCCCTGCCCTGTGGGGTCCCGAGAGGCCCAAGGCCGTGGGCGGTCGCCACAGTGATGCCGGTCCCCAGGGCTAGTCCTTTCTCGTGGCCTCTGCCTCTCCTCTGCCTCCTTTCTCCCCACACGCACACAGACCCGCTCAAAGCTCAGTCCTCGTTGTGCAGATGGATAAACTGAGGCCAGGGAGGAGGGACCTGACCAAGGTCACTTGGCGGAGGGCGCTGGACCCCAGACCTCCTGGCCAACCAGTTCCCTTTCTTACGTGGCAGCTGGCGTCATTCTCTCCTCTGTTCAGGGCCCAGACTCCTCTCTTTTCTAGGGGAGCCTGCCCCCCATATACTTCAAACAGCCAGAATCTTGAGCTGGGCAGGGAAGCTCAGGGTGTGGCAAGGCCCACAAGGCCCCAGGCCTCGAGGCTTAGCAAGTGAAGGGGGACAAAAACCCCATGTGCTCCTGTGCCTAGGCCAAGTTTCCTGGAAGAGGCGGGGTCTGAGGGCCCTGGAGGATGGGCAAGTTGGGAGGGAGAGAGGAAGAGGAGGGCAGGGTGTGGAGGCCCCCATGTATCCCTTAGAGTCCAGGGCTGAGCCCGCGATGTTACTAGGCTACAGCAGGGGCCAGGCGGGAAGGACAAAGGAGGGCCAGGGGAGCATGGGACAAGGGGCGGGCCGGGGTTTGCATGATCTGGTTGTGCTTTAGATAGACTAGCTTTCAGGATCAGTGTGCAGGGTGGATTAGAGGGGACAGGGTGGAGGTGGGAGGCCTTTGGAGGGCAGGCAAGGGGGGCTGGTGGCCCGAGTGAGGTGGTGGAGGTGAGGAAAGGAGGAGGTCTCCACATTTTCCACCCCCAAGAGAAACTAATGTATTTTATTTTGACCGCACACTTCTGAGAAGGGCCCACAACTTCTCTCACTGGACTTTGTGCCCTCCCATGTCAGGAGCCATGGGCATGATTAGGACAGAGCAAACAGGTGGAGAGGTGGAAGTGAGGGCCTCTAGCGGGACCTGAGGCCCCTCTGTTCCCTTCTCCCTGTTCTGGTGGCCCTCACTGTCCCCTCCAGCTCCAGGCACTGCTGGGAAACTGACCTTGGCTGTGGGCCACCAAGGCAACCAAGAGGCTTGGAGGTAGTCTGTACACGTGGCTGTCCTGATGCAGCCCCCTCTGGGCCCAGGCATGAGGGTGGAGGCAGAGAACCAAGGGCAGCCAACAGCTCAGGCCTGTGGCCAGAGGCCTCGGCGTCTTCGGTCCCAAGCACAAGGGGGGCTGCCCTGGGATCCGTCCTTCCCTGAGAGACGAGGGTGGAGTGTGAAAGTGTGCCCCAGCGTGACAGGCTACCCTCATGCAGCTGGGCTGGGCTGCATGCCCTCTTTCTCTCCTGCCGTCCCCTCAACCCACCCATGTCCTATTGGTTTATTGTTAATAAACACCAATGAGGTCATCCTTCTTACCCCTTCTCCTTACTGCTGAGAACCAGGGGGTGGACAATGCAGGGGTTTCCAGCTTCCATTGGACAGACGAGGAAACAGGCTCAACTGTTTGCTTTCCTGGCTCTCCCAGCTTCTGACACTTGCTGTCCCGTTTCTCTGTGGCAGTGGTGGGGGTGGTGGGGTTGAGGAAGGGTGGCGAAGACAAGGAAGCCACTTCGCCTCCATTATATGTATGGGCAAACTGAGGCCCTCCAAAGGGAAGACTTGCTCGAGGGTACCCAGCGGAGGCAGGCACACCTGGGCAGCTGGCCCTCCCCTTCCTGGCTCCAGCTGCTCTCCGGCCTTACCGGCAGGTGTAGCTGAGGCTGGAAGCCTGGGGTTGGGAGAAACCCTGAGTTTCCCAGGCTGGAAGAATTTCCTGGTGCTACCCACCCCCTCCTGGCAGGACCTGGCCACATAAAAGAGCCCCAGGGCCTTTCAAATGCGAGGCCCAGGTGTTTGTGAAGGCTTTGATGGGGGATTGGAGAGGAAGGGCTGCTGCATCTTTTAGATATTAATAAATTTCCCCTAACAAAAGGCCAGGCCCCCTCCTGCCCCTCTTTGTTTGGGGCTCTAGATGGAGGAAGAGCATGGGATTGCTAATTTGCTGTAGGCTCAGGAATGGCCTTCACAATTCAAGGTGCCTCTTCCCACACCCTGGGGGCAGGCTCCAGCCTTGCTCACAGAGCCCCTGGCGCCAGCTCCATGGTACCGAAAGGGGTGGGGGGGGGGTAGGGGGAGCCCTCTCCAAGCCCTCCCCGCTCCTTCTAGGACAGGTCCCAGGCCCCAGCCATGGTCCTGTGCAGACTCCTTGCCCAAGCTCTTGGCTGCAGCCTGGGGTCCTGGGCATCCAGAATGGGTGATCCTAGAAGTCTGGCCTTCTCTTCAGCCAGATTCCCAGTTGGCCATTGCAGGCCTCTAGGAGCCTAGGGAGCCCACCAGCTTCACCTCCCCACCCCACCCCCCACTTCCCCTGCCTTGTTGCCTCTGGCTACCCTTGCACTCGCTCACTGCCCTGGCCCCCGGGGCCTGAGATTCCTGGTCTGTCCTCCCTGGGCCCCATCTTCCCATCTGTCCTGCTTTTCCCATTCCTGCTACTCCCAGACAGGCTGTCCTGCCACCTCACCCTTCTCCCACCTCTGCCACCTCCCAACAACCCCTGCCCCTCCCTTTATTGACCTCAGGTGGCCCTGGCTCAGAGCAGACCCCAGCCAGGCCTGACTGGCAGTGGGAGCAGATCAGAGGAACCCATGGACGCATGGTGGACAGTCCACGGAAGATCTCAGCCCTGTTTGGAGTAGAACCCTAGCCTGGAATGCTAGAATGGCCTAGCAGGTGACAAGCCCAGTGCCTGCAGAACCAGGCTGAGCGGCCAGGTGAGCGAAGCCGTAGGTGTGAGCAGGAGAGCAGGTGGTGACTGGTCCCCAGAGAGGGTGGCCGTGATGAGTCAGTGGTGGGGACCTGGCGCACGAGAGAAGAAAGCCTGCCTCTCTTCCGGGGAGGCTGCCCCTACAAGCATGGACCCAGGTTGCCAGATAGCCCAGTTTTTTAAGAGAAGTTGGAAGTTTGGATTTCTGTGAGAAATGTCTCATTTTTCTGGCTCTGCAGAGACTGGGGATTAGCAGGGCTGTGGGCCGTGGTGACAACATATGGGAGCTGGGGCCAGGCCCGGGGTCCCCACTCCTAATCAGTGTTTTGCTCTCCTTCTCAGCTGATCTCTGTGTCCGTGGCCCCCTGACCTGGGGAGACTCAGGGCGGGTGGAGGGGCAGTGAAGGGCTGGAAGGCAGCATCTGTGCCTGGCTCAGGTGTGGAGAGAGTGTCCTGGGGCCCTTCATTCCTCTTCTAGGAATGTTCTAGGACTCATGAGAGATGGTGTGCTCTTGGGGATCCCTGGGAAGCCCTGAGCACAGGGCAGTCCCTTCTAGCCTATGATCCGTGAGAGCAAATATCTGGGCGGCCGAAGGTGGAAGGGGAGCAGGAGAGGGCAGGGGAGAGGGCCCCACACCATTAGGGTCAGCCATATTCCCAAGGTCAAGTCAGGTCAACAGCACCAGGGTCACACAGTCACCTGTGTTTGGTTCTCAGTAGGCCCTGCCCCCTGTGTTCCCTTCTACCACCCCAGCCAAGTTCACCTTTTGTGGTGCCCTGAGCAGGCCCAGGCTTCCTGTTCCAGTGTCTTCCCCATTCATCCCTGGGACCCCGAGCCATCCTTTTAGGTCTGTCCTCCACATGCCCTCCATTCCCCATCAGGTGTGGGCTCCTGGAGTGTTCAGGGAGCCTGACTTAGCCTTGGAGAGCCATGACAGCCCAGAGACAACCCCCTTCATCTCTGTGCAGTTAAGACACTTATAGCGCTCCCCCCAGACCCCTGGCCCCTGGGACCATGGCAGGGCATCAAGGAGGGGGCTCAGACCACTCAGCCACGCAGGCCTGGCTCCATTCCCAGCTCTGCCTCTCCCTGGCTGTGTGGCCCTGGGGACCCACAGCGCCTGCTCACCACTATGCCCAACACAGCAGCAACTGAAAGCAGTGTGAGGGTGGCTCTAGCGACAGCCAGCAAAGAGTTAAGACAGCCCGGCCCCTCTGAATTTCATGTGACCTTGGGTTGCTGAGCCTACGGTTTTGCGGTGGACACTCTTCTCCAGACTCATTTTTTGCCGGTGGCTCATGGAAAGTTTGGCTCCTTGAGCTCCAGGCCACTCCCTCTGGGGCCTGAGGCCTTGTTGACGCTGGTCCTACCCTGGAAGGGTGTCCAGGGCTGCCTGCCCGCCTGTGGATCCTTGGCCAGCACTCCACCCGCTGTCCCCCTCCCCACCCCACTTCTGTCTCCGCCTGACTTCCCCCAGCCTGACCTTCTGCCCCAGGACAGGGTAGCAGTCCACCCCCCTTGGCCATGCTGAGGCCTCCTCCCAGTGCCCCATCCAGGATTGCTTTCTATTTGAGGGAAAGAAAGCCTCTGCCCCTGATGTCCATGGCATCTGCGAGCAGCCTCCCTTTGAGAACAAGAGCCAACCAGAGCCAAGGCAAGCTTGGACTCTGCTTGTCAGAACAGAGCTGGATCTGCTGCTTCACCTCTGACCCCCAGCATCCTCAGAAAGGAAGATGTGGACAATGGCTTTCCCCACTTCGGGGAATAAAGTGGGATAATACAGGTGCTCAGTGCATAGTTTAAAAAAAAAAAAAAATCAGCGCGTAGTGCAAACCGTGGCAGGTAGAAGCCCTGTAATGGGATGGTTCTCACAAGCCTCCTGTCCCTTGTGCAGATCAAGAAACTGAGGCCCAGCTCCTGCCTCCAACCAGTAAAGGGAGAAGGAGGGCGGGGAGGGGTGCACTCAGAGCCAGGGTCAGGCAATGACGGCAGGCAGAGGATGAGCTGGCACCTTCCCGTTCCATGGCAGAGTGCCTTGGAGGCGGGGCCTTGGTGTCCCCATCTGTAAAATGGATGGGTTGGAGAGCCACAGAGGGGAACAGTGTCCATTCCTCAAAGCTGGGTTCTGGGATTGGCCCCTCTTGCTGGATGGAGTTAATGATTAAGGGCTCTAATGGCTTCTGTGATGGACGGGGAGCTCCTGCCAAGGCCGCAGGAGGTGATGAAATGTAGGAGTAGGGCAGCCCTAAAATCCTCCAGGCCCCGAGGCTGGCTTTGACCCTGACTCTACTGACCCAAGGTCAGGGTCTCACAGAGTTTTAGGAATTGGGATGGCAGGAGGCAGGGGCAAGGGAGGGGCCGATGGTCAATATTGATCTAGCTGCGTCAGGGGGGTGGATGGGGAAGCGGGAAGCCTGGGGTGGGGCTCACTGATAACTGGTCTTCCAGCTCCCAGTGTGGCTGTGGGAACTGGGAATGGGGTGCTTGGTGCAGAATTCCCGAACTGACTGCTTACTGAAACTACAGCTGCCTGGAGGCCTGCCCAGTCTTCCTGCATCCTGTCCCCTGAGGGTAGGGTCTAAACATCTGTATTTTTAGCCTATTCCCTGGGGGATTCTGTAGCAGCCAGCACAGTTCCCGTATTGGGGAACCACAGGTTCAACCCCCTTGTTGTAACGTGAAAAATCTGAGGTCTCGAGAGGGAAAGGAACTCACTCAAGGTCACACCGGGAGAGAATGATGGTAATTCACCCTTTTTCCTTGGGTGAAAGTAGTCAACTTCTAGATCATTCCATCCATCCCCTGGCTGTGGCCCAAAGCCCAGGAAAGGATGATGAGGCCAGGATGCCCAGAGGAAGGTGGCTTCTAAGACCTTGGTAGGTCCAGATGGAGGAGGGAGGGTGGGGCTCGTCCCAGGAGGAAGGACAAGGAGCAGGGGCCATTCCCATAGGTCTGGTCCTGCCCTACCCTGCCCTGTGCAAACACTCCCAGCACCTGCTGGGGATGTTTCCTAAGGAATTTAGGGTCTGGGGAAGGCCATTTCCATTGCTAGGGACCTACCTGTGCCCCAGAAAAGCACATCCACAACAAAGGAGATTTGGCACACACTCTGACACTCTGGCCTCCCACAGCCTCCTCCCTAGCCTCGTCTCTCCCCACCCCTACCTGATCCACTGTTCTGGGCTCTCAGACTTTGCCTTGCCTCCACCCCACCCCCCATTTCACCCTGTTGAGCATGGGCACAAGACCTCCCCAGCACCTCCAGTCATTGCCACGCTTCTGCTCCTTCCTCTGGCTCCGATAGGACTTGCATCTCCAGGCCCAGCCCCCACCCCAGCCCACCGTGCACTCCGGGTCGCCGCGTGGCTCTCACTCTCTGGGGTGGCCTCTCTGGGGACAAGAGACAGGTCCCGCTCATCACTGGGTCCTACTTAGAGCCCAGCTAGTTGCAGCAGACCCCAGCAGGTATTTGGAGGGGCTAAAATTCCGAAACCCATCCCCCTTCCTCACACCCTGGGCCATCCCAGTCAGGTTCCCTCCCTCTGCCCTACAACGTGGAAGGAGCAGAAGAGAAACGCAGTGGCCGGTGGATGGGCAAACTGAGGACTGTGCGAGCACACACAAAGGCGTAGGGGTGCCTGGCCCTTGGCGTGAAGGAAGAGTTAGCTTGAGGGAGTCAGTGGGTTTCGTAGTAAATGGGCAGTGGGGAGGTAGGGACTGCGGGCTGTCGCTGGAAGGGACGGAGGGTCAAAGAGAGGAGATTCCTAAGAACCCGAGTCACAATTTGCTGGCTGTTCAGAGACAGGAAGAAAAGCAATGGGACACTGGAGGCCCTGGAGGGACCCCTGGTTCCGTCTTTGCCTCTGAGTCTCATTGTCTTCCTTTTCAGGGTAGGGCTGTTCTGACACAAGAGGTATTGTGAAAGCACTCCGTGAACTCTAAGGGGTCATGCTCCTGTCAGATAACAGTAGCGTTTTGGGTGGAGTTGGTACTTTCTGAGAGTCAAAGGGTACCTCTTGACGTTCACTGGGAGCTGGAGCCACAGGGCCCAGGGCCTGCCTGTAACCTGTTCCTGCGCTGCCACCTGCTGGCGAGTATCTGCCATAGCAGCATGAACACTTGGCCCGCCCTCAGGCCCTTCCTCCCGCCCAAGTCGAGATCTCTAGTCGGGAAGGTGGAGCTGAGAGAAGTCCAGGCGCTAAGGCGTAGCATCCCGATTCGAGGCCAAGAGTGCAAATGCAAGGCCCCACATCCCTTTGCAACCCACCCTCTGGCCCCTCGCATCCTTGGCCTTTGTTCTCACTGTGAAGATCGTCCTGTGTGTGCAAAGGGCACACGCCTCGCGGCCCCTCTGCACACCAGCAGTGGGGATGGACTCTGGAAGTGGCTGGTGCAGGAATCTGGAGTCCCAGACACCCCGAGCATGGTCTAGAGGGGACTGTGGGCTCCAGAAGGTACATCCCCATGGCGCTGTGGAATCCAGGTAACTTAGGGGGCTCCGTGGCTGAGTGACCAGCGCACTTGCTTTGCCTGGGACTGTCCTGTGTCAGCAAACCAGGATGGGTGGTCACCTCGCCGTGGCCCAAGGGCCAAGGCCTCTGCATCCACACGTTGGCTCCACCTTGACAGCCTGGATGCAGAGAACCACACTGGCCTCTGCTGTGGCAGGGGGCCGCCCCTTGGCCAATGGAGCCTCTCATCCCGTCCCTCTCTCCAGCCCCAGGGCTCCTGTCCCAGGCACTCAGTCCACAGTGTGTGGGTTTTGAGGGACCTCTTCTCTTACCCCTTTCTCCAAACTAGTCTCCAGGAGTTCTGAGGCCTGGTGGCTTGTCTGTGAGGTTGGGCTGAGGGAGGAGAATAGGTGTGGAGGGACTTCTTCTGGAATAAACTCTCATTTTACAAGGAATCCAAGGCCTAGAGGAGAAGAGCTTTGCCCCCAGGCCCCCTTCGAGAGACTTTGCTGCTGGCCAACTGTTTGCGGCAACCCGTGTCAACCTCTCCCTTCCTCTGGATACAGGGCCCCTGGTGTGGCTGAGAGAAAACCAGCCCCGTCCCTGGTTCTAACGCCAGGCCACAGTGTCCAGGCATAATCCCACTGTAATTAGCTCAGTCTTGAGCATGAGACCAAGTTGGCCCAATCAGAAAGGAGACCTTGGCTTTTATTTTGCAAATAGCGAGATCTGGAACAGGAAACAAACACCCCCCAACCCAACCCAGTGTGGTTGCTCAGCAGAGACTGGGAGAGAGCAAGTGCGCAGAAGTTGGTAGCTATTTATTGCACTGAAAACACCAGTAAAACAGACACCCCTTCTTCCCCCCTCCCACCCAATAGCAGAAGTTTTGAGCAGTGGTCATTCAAGTTCACAGCCACATATTTTTAAAAAAGGAAAAAAAAAAAAAAGAAGAAGAAGAAGAAAGAAAGAAAGGAAAGGAAGAACTGAAACAAATCCCCAAACAAATAGTAACAAAGAAACCAGCACGGGGAGTCTGGCAAACACATCCCCCAAAGGGTCTCCCCTTGGGAGACAGGAGGCCAGGATTAGCGCCCCGGGGCGCACAGTCCTGGGAGAATACTTTCCTATAGAGGTGTTGGCATGCTGGAGCCTAGGTCTGGTCTTAGGTCTGGATTTTTTTTTTTTTTTTGCATCTACAGGATGTTTTAGAGGAGCAGAGTTTCACTGTCTGCTGGGGTTGGGCTCTGGGCTGCTGTGTCTGCCAGCCTCCCCTGCCTGGGCCTCAGGATGGCACCAATGCCCTGTGGTCCACGCTGGCTGACTTCCTACCCACCGGAGTGGCCTTCCTCAGGGGAAGCCGTCTCCTCCTGGGGTAGGGACCTGCCTCCATTTCTCTGGCACTTTGAATGGGACACAGTGGATAGGAGGCATGAGGCGTGCCAGCAAATAAGAATCAGGACACTGGGGTCCTTCAGCTCAGTTGCCCCTGGTGGAAAAACCCAGGGCCAGAGCAGGAAAAGGACTTGCCCAAGGTCACACAGCAAGTCTGGTAAGACCTGGGAATGGAATCCTAATCCTACTAACCCCCAAAGCATGGCTCTTTGCCCGCAGTCCACTGCTAATGAGCAGTTGACAGGCACCAAAGAGGGGAATGAGGGGCAGGTGCGGGAGTGGTGGGCTGGCCAGGTTCCGAAGGAAGCAGGAGTCTAGCCAGTGACTAACCCTGTCAGTTCTCACAGGTACATTGGGTTTCACTTCACTGTCCCGTTGGATTCCCCCATCAGCCCTGCAGCATAGGCTGGGCAGGAATATTTAACCCTTTAACTGATGGGGAAACTGAGGCTGAGAAGGGGACCAGACTTGGTCTTGGTAATTGCAGCATCCCCTGTGAAGGCCACACCTTCACGTTGGGCTTGGGGCTTGCTGTGGGAGCTGGCAGCTTACAAGGGAGGCAGGCGGTTTTACTGCTGGGACGCTGGGATCACTGGTCCTTAGTGGGAAGCCCTCTGGACCCGGGGCAGGTCAAGTCCCTACGCCCTGGGCCTCAGCAGCAGGGTGTCTGCCAAGGATAGAGGCCAGTGATCAACCAATGTGGAGAGCAGGAAGCCCAGGCAGCCTCTTTCCTGGCCTGCAGCCCCAGTCCAGCCTGCCTCACCTGTCCCCAGGGCAGCAGCTATGGAGAAAAGGGCCCAGCAGACATCTCATGATCAGGGAGGACTCAAAAAGTCCCAGATCAAACATCCCCATCAGTCCTCCAGCCAACACCCAGGACTCCCCAGAGGTTCAAGGGAACCAGAGCCTCCTCCAGATCCCCGGGGATGTGGCTCTTCCTCCCCTAAAATCCTCCAGAGGGGACAGTATCTCATGCTGGCAGAACACGGCCACACAGAGGCCAAAAAGCACAGAGAGGCGGCAACATAATTCCAAGTCGGACACTGAGAATACAACCTCTTTTTTTTTTTTTTTTGTCCAAAACATGTAGATTGGTTTTGCTGAATGTTTTTCTTCTTTTCTTTTTTTTTTGAACATACTTACTGCATATAAAGTCATGCAAAGAAAACAGTGCAGACAGTAGATCCTAGTGGACGTGCCAAGGCATTCCACATCAGAGTCAATCCCGGGGAAGAGGGAAAGAGAAAAGAAAAGAAAGAGATTCGAACCCACGGCTGCAGGACGAGGCGTGAAGAGGAGAAATTCCAGTGCTCTGCTTGAACCAGCAGATGAGGAGGGGAGAGGCAATGAAGACACATGCTCGTGAACCCCCAAAGACTGGGGAGTGCTGGGGGGGGGCACACACGGATGCGGTGGGATGAAATCCTGGGAAGCTGGGAAGCGTCCTAGTAGGAACTTCAGTTTGGGAGGCAAGCAAAAAAAAAAAAAAAAAAAGATATTTCTGTCCTGACAACCTCCCCCACTCTCTCTGCCCTGATTTGCTGTTTCTTAGCACTAACATCTGGTGTTTCTAGAGTCCTGAAAGGAACCTTGGGACCAAAATGTCAGCGAGGCCCTCCGCCCCACCCAGGGCTGAGTCCACCTCGGACCCAGATAACCACAGGTGACAGAGTGAATCTCAGAGATGACATGAAAACAAAAACAAAACAAAACAAACCAAAACAAAAAACAGAACAAAAAAACACCAAAAAGAAGAAGAAGAAGAAAAAAAGACCTAGAACAGAAAAAATCTACCCCTCACCCCTCTTCCCACATCCCTTCCCAACCCGGCCCGACCCTCCTCACAATAATTTGAGAGGTTTAGTTATTACATAAATATCCATGAACGCAAAATCCATTTACGAAACACACAGGAGTTTGGCTATAAAAAGGCATGCGGTCCAAGTAGGAGTGGTACCTAAACGTGCCTTCTTTGCCCCCAAAAAGCAATCAGATTCTCTCCCTCTGATGGGACGAAGCTGGAATTCTCCGGGACTGATGGAAGGGTGGAATGGGCGTTACTGTTGGATGTAAACATCAGCCGAAGGCAGAAGGAAAGAGTGGGGGCACCCTGAGAGGATCGCACTCCACACACGGAGGGACAAGGGTCCGCAGGGACAGGAGGACGAGCAGGGCTGGAGAAGGAGGAGCTAGGGAGGCAGTGTGAGGTGGGGGCTCCTGGCGTCTGCTCCTCTCTCACCCTCTCCCACAGGGGAGGCTGTCTCACGGGGCTGGGGCACCCTGGAAGGGAGAGACAGGGAGATGGGGGCGGTTGCCACATTCCTCCTGATTCCGCCCCTCCTTCTCAGCGGCTGGGGGGACACACAGCTGGGCATTCTGGCCTACAGCCAAGGCAAGACCAGGCCGACAACAGCCAGGAGGGGGAGCCCTCGGAGCCAGCACCCAGAGGGGAGCCCCCACCCCTCCCCGGGCACCCAGTCCTGAGGAGGCCCCACCCTGGCAGGTGACACAGAGCAAAAGGGACAGGGGGTGGCAGGGAGATGTGCCATTTGCTCGGAAGTCGTGATAGCTTTTGTGAGCAGGCAGGATTTTTTTGACGTAGCTCTGACGGTGATGGTGATGATGGTGGTAGTGAGGTGACGTGATTGGGGGAATTCCAGCAAAATCCAAGTGGGAGAACCAGCAGCCACATTCCATGAATGAAGAGTAAATCTCTGCGGTCCAGGGCCCCCGGCCTGGTCCTTCAGCTGTAAGAAATTGTATGTGTTGGGGGTAATGCAAGTGTTTCTGAGGGCAGCCCCCTCCCCATCCTTAGATGGGGTTGAAGCTGCTCCTGGTGGGTCCCTGCAGGTCTGTTCTCCTCCCCGTGGTCTCCAGCCCCCACCCCATGGCCTTCCGGCACCCAAGTTCCCCAACATGGCCCCCTCCAGACTGACACCGTTCCCCCATTCTTTTAGACTGTCCCAGACGACAGATGGCAGGAAGGAGGAGCTCTTACTGGGGCAGGACGGAGGGCGCCCCAGATCTGTGGAAGTGGACGATCTGCCATTTGCCGTCCCGGCGGTGCCAGACGCGGGTCTCCTCGGACTGGGCCGTGCGGGGGATGCCGCCTGCATCCAGGTACTGCGTGATGCGGATGTAGGCAATGCAGGCCGACTCGTCGCCCATCAGATGGATATGGGGGTTCAGGATGGTGGTGTGCACGGGCTTGCTGTTCCGAGACCACACTGGAGGTGGGGATGGGAAGGGGCAGAGGAGATGCAACGGGGGGCCTCCTGCGTCCCTTCCTTCACTTCCCCGTCTCCCAGCGACCCTCTCAGCAGAGGCACCCCCCGTCTGCCTCATTTCCACAGGAGGGGTTCAGCTAGGAGTCCAGGCAGAACTTCCAGATGGCTGGAGCAGATTCCAGCTTAGAGACAATGAACTTCAGACATGCCAGTTCTTTAAACACAGGGGAATGGGATTTTAGAATCACAGGATCTCAGACGCATGGAAGTATACGGCTATGACTGTGGACTCAGATGAACTTAGACCAGAGTCTCAAAACCAGGTTCCCTACAGAGGCCAGACAAGTACATAAACGAGGGGGGCGAGCAGGGTGTAAGATGCTAAATAGCAACAGACCCTTTGCCTCTGGATCAGGGAGCGAGCGATAGGGAGAGGTGGAGACTGTGGTGAATAGCACACCTTGTCCCACCTGCAGAGGGTGCCCTGTCCACAGCTTCCCTCGGGGCCCTCTGTGAGAACCTGACCCTTGAACAATGAGGGGGAGGGAAGTCAGCCGCACCCCACTCCCACCCCCCTGCACACTTGAAAATCCACATATAACTTTTGACTTCCCCAAAACTTAACTGCTAACAACCTTCTGTTGACTGGAAGTCTTACCAATAACATCAACTCTCGGTTAACCCACATTTTGTATGTTATTTGTATTATGTGCTATGTTCTTACAATACAGTAAGCTAGAGGAAAGAAACTGTTATCAAGAGAATCACAAGGAAAAGGAAATGCATTTACAGGGCCGGTCTGTACTTATTGGGGAAGATGTGTGTAGAAGTGGACCCACACAGGTCCAACCCGTGTTATTCAAGCATCAGCTTTAATGGAACCCACATTGCCACACCTGATTTTTGAGGAGAATCTAGAAATCTGAATTTTTATGTGAAAATGCCTCATTTTTACTATTGGCCACTAATTCAAATTTAAAACCTCATGCAGGCCATGCGAAGCATATATGTCATTTAGATATGGCCTATGGACCCCTGATCTGCAATCCCTACTCCCGACATATGGAATTATGGAAACCTGATTCATATTAAAATTGAGGAATCCTGGGATCTTGGAATCGTGAGGATAGAATTGGTGGTCATGGGGTGAGGTCATGGAGATTTCCAGAGTCAAGCAGAAAGGCATAACTCTTGTAATCATGACAGAACTGAGAAAGGTACCTGAAGCCAGCTTTCTCTATGACGCATGTGAGCCACTATTATTATTACAATTATTATTCATTATTATTATTAATTATTTTAGTTCTAGGAACTCTCCATGTTTTCAGCAAGATAGAAAACAAAAGCACAGAAGACGACCCAGGGAAGGGCTGGACTGGGGTCATGAGGGTCCTGGGCTTCAGAGGAACCCTCATTCCTTCTCTTTGTGTAGCCCAAAGGCAGGTTCAAATCCCACAGAGGACCAGTTTAAAAAATACACTGCCTATCTCCTCTCTTGAAGATGACAATTCAAAAATCTATATTATTCGAAAGCCTTCTTCCCCTTCCACACCCTCTGATTCTGATGCCCAGCCAGGTTTGTGAGCCATGGGTTTCCTGGGAAATGTAAAATGTCTTTTTTTTTTTTTCCTGAACTACCAAAAGCATCCCTAATATTATAATCACACTATACCCAGGCTTTGTCTGCGGAACACCAAATCACTGAGACTTATGTATGTAGACTAACAGACTGTGACCATTTTGGGCTCTCAGTGAAGGTAGAGCTTTTGCATTATAGGCTTGGGAGTGACCTCAGAAATCAGAGGTCACTCAGTGGCCCTCCTACAAAATGCAATGAGGCCTCCATAAGCATCCTCGACAACAACCAGGGCTGGTGGCACCCAAGACCATCTAGGTCAATGCCTTCATTAAACACATCTGGAAACTGAGGTCCAGAAAAGCAATCTGACTTGTCCCAAGCTGGGCCACTTCCCGAATGAAATGCAATAGAACCTAAAAGAAGTCAGTCTCCAGATGGGACTGAATTAGGACAATCTAGAACAATCTCAGAAGAGATGAATGAGCTCAGCATTGTTGAGGGTGCCTTGCTGTTGTTGGCAGGGGCTGGAGTTCTGGGGGACGTTTGTAAAAAAGGATCATCCTAATGTGGTATCTCTGAAGAGACCGTGGCCTTCTAATGCCCACCCTTATAGGCAGCATGGGAGAAAGGGCCAGGTCCTCCAGCAGGGAAAAACAGGCAGGATGCTGGGACTTGGCCTGGGCCAAGAAGTCACTCTGGGTCTGCACTCATGGGCCGGCTGGCGTTCAAACCTAGAGTCCAGGGGGCCAGTGTTGTGATGAGGCACTCAGTGTGGACCCAGGCCAAGAACTAGTTCAGCCTTCTCTTTATGTTCCTCATCTCGGAGCCTCTAGAGACAGCTCGGCCAGGTTTCTGCTCTGCTCAGTGGGGATTGGAGAGTTGACACTGGGAAACCAGCACCTCCAGAAGACAGACCCATATAGAGAGGAGCCAGGGAACTCCAGGGTGATGGAGAAAACTTAGGGTCCAGCCACCCATCTTCACATGAAAATTTAACCTCCCCTGCTATCCTTGGAGCATCAGAGTTTGATTAATCAAGAGAAAAGGTAACTTCCTTCTCAGCTTGTTGAGGGGGCTCTTGGCCCCTCTGGTCTGTAAGGTACAGTCTGATTTAGCGCCCAGCTGAGACTTGCCCCCTGATGAAGCTGCACGTATTGAAAGAGAATTGAGCAAGGTACCAGCTTTCTCACTGTGCGAACCAGTGCTGTTTCAAGCAGTGCCCACATGCTCCAGAAACCATCTTGCATAGCCTCAGGGGTATATGCCTTCCCCTTGGGGTACCTTGATATGCCACTCAGGGCCTTCCTGTAGGTCCTGAGCTAGAGGAGTCTACCCTGCACGTGCTTTGGTTTGTCCCTGTCTGACCCCTGGCCAAGGAGAGACATGGACACAGGCAGAAAGCGCCCTAGGTCAGGCCCAGCCTCAGCCCCCTGACAGCCCCTAGTTGCAAAGCTGCCAGGGTCTCTCCTGCAGAGGAGAGGCCCAGGAAGGACAGACATGCGGACAGAGACCTAGACACACAGGCAGGGGCACAGCAGTGTGAGCTCGGGTCCCCTCCTCTTCCCCAGACTGCCCACCCACAGGCATAACAGCTCACCAGCCAGCTTGTGACCAGTTGGGAGAGCTGGGGGTGGCCCCAGACATCTAGATGGCTGTGACATGGGTATATGCCCAGGCAGGAAAGCTCTCTCATCTGGAAACTGAGAATAAAGGCCGTCCCCACACCCTCCCAGGGGTAGGGGCGGGGGCAGGGGCAGGAGAGGGCTGGGAGGACTTGTCACCCTTGTCCCAGGTCCCCATCCTCAGCCACAGGAGGGACAACTGCGGTCGGACGGGCCCAGGTTATGAGAGGGAACCAAGATGGTACCAACCCCTGTCCACACAGGATCTTCCTCTTCGCGGGCTCCTGAGCTGCCCCGGGGGCCCTGCCCGTCACCCTGCTGTGCCATCCGGCAGGACATGGAACGAGAGCAGACAACAGGCACCCCAGAGAGAAGGGATTGCTCACGGTTTTCAAAATAGAATCGATGGAAGTCCAGGCCCTCGACCAGGTTCCCCAGGGCCTCGGGTTCGAAGGCCGTCATCCCAGGGTCACACATCTTCCTAGGGGGAGGAAGTCAGAGAAAAGAGGGCTTGGGTTGGCCTCCTGGGACCACCTTCTCATTCCAGGGGCCTGGGCTGGAGGAGGGGGGGCTGTGACATTGAAGTGATCACGCCCGACTCCCAGGATCGGTGCGGTCAGTGGCGGTGGGGGCGGGGACAGGCTTGCCAACTGCACTGTGAGGCACCCACCGCCTACTAGGGGTGCCACATAGAACTGGGAAGCCTGGGTGCAGGTCCAGCTCCTGCCACTCACTGGTTATAAGACCCCCAGCACCAAGCGAGAGCACTGCAAGGGGCCGTGAAGCGTCGTGGGCAGCCCTCGGGCGCCAGCTGTGGGTCACTCGGCCTGCAGGCTTGTCTCTACATCACATCTCCCTGCCCAGGGCAGCCAGGCCAATCTGCCTTCCTGGGGGGCGCAGGGGAGTACTTTTTCCTTCACGTGAAAGTGACCTCTGCTCACAGAGCAGGTTATGTCCCTGGAGGGGGTGTGTTTTGCTTCTTTAAAGGTGCCCCTTTTGCCCTCAGCATGAGCCTCAGTTTCCTCTTCTGTAATGTGAGGAAAGTAGCCCTCCATGAAGTCATGCCTGGGAGGAAGGCATGTATTTTTGGCTCAGAGCTCCCTTCCAGGTCTCAGCCTTCTGGGGAACCCTGACAGTCAGGTTGAGGAAGGAAAAACTGTCTCCCTCACCTCCAGGCCTCTGGGACCTGTGGCACAACACAGACCCCCATTACAGTGGCAATGCAGTCGGGGACAGGAAGTACCTCCGGACAAGCAAAGATCCCAAGCCGGGGAGGAACAGGAGACAGTGGGAGGACAGGTATGGGGCCCGGCATTGTCTGATCTGGGCACTGTGGGGAGTGTAGGCCACTCTATCCCTGCTCTTGCCTGACTATCCCTGTCCATGTGACCCCAAACAACTCGCTTCTCGGCTCAGCACCCCCAAATTCTTCAGTAGGGGGCTGGGGGTCCGGATCAGACCATATGAGATACTCAGGACCCTTCAGTTCCAGAAGTCTTCAAGTCTGGGGGTCTGAGCCCCAAGTGTCGGGGAGACTGAGCCCCTCACTGGAGAAGCCCCTCTCCAGGAAATCTCTGGGGTCCCTGACTCTGAAATGACTCAGAGACCACCTGTTCCAACTCCATTACACATCTAGGGACACTGAGGCTCAGTGAGCGCGTGTTACTCAGGGCCAGACTCAGGACACCAGAGGCTCCAGAGGTGATGGCACAGGGTCAGAACCTAGGGTAGGCTGCACATGCCAGGAGAATGACATCACAGAGGTGGGGGGGTCGCCAGAAATGGCACTGCAGGGAGGGGTTTGGGGTCCATAGAAACCACCTCTCTTTCTCTCCCTCCCTGGCTGTATCCTTCCAGAGATAGTCTTGGGCTCTTCCTGGGTCTGATTTAGCTCTCTTGAGGAGGGCTGCCGGCAAGACCCGTTTAGTGCTGTGTTTCTGTGCTTTTAGGCTTTACCTGGGTGCACGTGTGCACACATGCCTAGCCACACCCCTTATGCACACAGTCACAAACGTGCACATGTGGACAGGTGCGTGCACACACGCGTCCATGCAGCTTCCGTCCCACACCTGTACCTTCCGGAGTCCTTGTTCCTCCAACAGAAGCAGTGGGTTGCTGGCGCTTTGCCACCTGCTGCTGCTGAAACCTTCCCACAATTAAAATGCACCTGGCCTGCCAAGGCTTTGGGAGACAAACTTAAGGTCCTGGGCACGAGGAAACCAGGAACCAGCTGCCCAAGACCCAGATCCCAGTTAAATTATTCCCACCTCACCCGAACCCAAGGCAGGGTCATCCTACCTTAGATGGCAGCTTTTATCCACCAAAAATGATATGTGGGGTCTTGTCAGCCCTAGCTGAGAGGTTGAGGGCTAAGCCCAGAATCCTCCCTCTCCCTGCGGTGGGCCGGCTTCTGGGCCAGACCATGCAGGCTCTGGGTGGACACTAGGGGGCGCTCCAGCCCAGCCTTCGCACACAGCCGCCCCTTGAAAGGCTGGTCCAGATGGGTAGGGGACATCTCATACCATCTGTTTCATTTTATGTTATTTTTGGACACTTGGCCTTATTCCCCAGAGGATTTAAGGTTCTGTTTCAAGGTTCGTTTCCTCACCCCTGCTCACTGGAGGATGCACCCTGTGGATTCCTGCCTGCTTCTGCCCACCTGAGGTCAGAGGCCTGAGGAGGTCCAGGCTGAGGAACAGGCCCATGCAGCAGGTCTGAGGAGAGGCCCGCCTCCCTCCCCTCCTTCCCTGCTCATCTCCTGAGGAGGCCCATGCTGTGGTGGGGGAAGCAAAGGAGTTTTGTTGGAGTTCCTTCTGGGGAACAAGAGATGAGGAGGAGGATATGAGGAGGAGGAGAAGAGGGAGGACCGAGATACAGAATATTGTGAACAGAAAGCTTCATTAAAGCAGAAAGTCTAAACGCAAAACAGACATACGAGTTCAGTCTGGTTCATGGCACATGCAGAGGGAGTGAATGAGGACTGGAGACGAGACCCCCCAAAGTTAGCCATCGGCGCCCCCTGAGCCATGATCCAGGCAGGACATGCAGAGTGGACCCAGCCGACTCACGTGTAGGACTCAAAATCTCCATTGCTTATGGCTTCAATCAGCTGCTCTGTCACTTTAATAATCTCCTGTTTCCGCACTGCAAGGCAGGAGGAGACACAGAGAAATGATAGTAATATAACGAAGCACCAGCTACCATTTTCTGAGTCCCTGTCATGTGCCAAACCCTGTGTGGGGACCTGAGGGCCTTGTACAGACGGTCTCACATTATCCCTGGGAAGCAGGTACCATTACTTCCATTTCACAGAAGCAGAAACTGAGGCCCAGAAAGGTGGAGAAGAGTGGGAAATTTCCCTCAGCTGCAAAGGGCAGAGTCAGCGTCCCGGCTGGCAGCCTGGGCCTCAGTGAATCATGCATGGCGGACATTCTGACGTTAGGCCTCATGGGAAGCCAGGCTGACTCCAAAATACACTACTCTGTCCCATTGCTTTGCCACCTGAATCAAAACCGGGTCAACAGTGGTGGTTGTCACTAGCAGCCACGAACCAGGGCTCCCCCTGGGCCCAAACTGGGGGCCTTAAAGAAGGTATTAGGGCTTCCTGCTCCTTTAGGTCTGGGTGAGCTTTTTGCTCCATGTGGGGCCTGTAGGAATCAGGCACTGAGGTATTCAGAACTTTCTAGGCATCATGAATCCCAGTTGCTGAGACCCGGCCTCCACTGTCCACTCCCAGAACACGACGAATGGCTCTTTCTGGTAGAGGCTTAGGCCATCAGCTTTCTCATGACAAGGGCTCTGTTCTGAGCCCCAGTTTTCCCAGCTGTGAAATGGAAACAGCACCACCTCTCATCCCTTCAGTGCCGAACCCAGACTGGCGTACCAGACAGACTTCACCCACTTCTCCCAGACACCCCAGGAGGTCAGCAAGGCCAGCACCCCCGATATGACACATGCGGAGACTGAGCCTCGCTGACGGAGGAATTTGGAGCCCAGTGTCTTGGCTCCCAGCAGGACTGTCCCACCAGAAGCCTGGCATGGTTCCCTGGGGCAGGGTCTCCTCACACGGGCCCATGCTTCACTTCCAGCCCAGTCAGCTGGCTGGCCTACGGAGCAGCCTCTGGTGAGACACGTGGCCATGTCTCAGTCTGGGACGGAGGGAGGGGAAACACGCCTGGCTGAGGCCCTGTCCCTGCCCCTTTCCTCATCACCGCCTGTGCCACCCACCCCTGATGCCGGGGAGCTCACCTCGGGCTCAGAGGACACAGAATCCTACAACATCCGAGCTGAAAGAAACCTTGGAGACCAGAGCCTCAGCCTCCAGATGATGATGGAAATGGATGGCCATTTTTTTTTTTTTTCAGATGATGGGGGAAATGGAGGCCCAGGAAGGGGTCGACTTGCCCAAGGACACAGAACACCTTGGTGTAGGGCTTGGTTCCCAGCCCAGGGCCTTTTCCCCAGGACCCCTACGCTCCCCACCCCATGCTCCCTGACGAGTTAGGCCCATACGCTTGTCTATCTCCCAACTTAGATACGTGCTCCGTGGAAGCTAGGCTGTGGCTGCCTTTGTCGCACTGGACGCCCGGGCCTGGAACAGACCTGGCCCCACGGGCGTTTCCCACCACACAAACAAGCACACCAGCCTTTGTGCCGTGTGCTCAGCCTGAAGCATCTGGAAGCCTCACGGCATGACTTCATGTGGCCATCACTGCCACATCAGAGATGAACAAAGCACAGGTGAGAGAGGGTGACTGTCTGCTGCAGTGGGCTGACCGATCCCACCAGAGTCTGCAGCTCCAAAACCCATCACACTCTCTCTCCTCAAGGCAGGGGCCCCTGTGCCCAGCATGCCTGTTGGCACATGGTGGGTGTCCTGTAGACGTAACAGTCACCGTCTTCAATGTCAGTAGCACAGTGAGGGGCTAATTCTTGATCTCCTGGCTCTGCTCAGATTTACCAGGGCTGGGAATGAGCCTGTGTTGGACCGTGAGCTTTGCCGGCTCACACTGGGGGGCCTCGCCTGGGGTGGGGGCAGAGGAGGCAGGGGCGAGCTAATCAGTGAGTGGACTGAACCGGGCCCAGGGCTGCTGTTTTTGCCCTGTGTGCTGGAATCTACCAAGTGGCCAGGTGGTCTCTGTCCCTTGGAGCCCAAAAGCCTGGCCTGCTGCCCAACTCTGCCTTCCTTCATGGAGACTGAGGGCAGGAAGACACCCATCTCTGCCAGGTGACACGGCAGTCCACTCCCATGCAGAAGCAGGGTGGTGATCCAGAGCAGTCCACACACTCCTGGCAGGCCATGGGACCTGGGCCACCTCCTGGCTTTCTCTGCACAGACTTTAAGACTTCTTCCAGCTTGACATCCCATGAACCCCTGACATTCCCTAACTCCTGTGGGCTCCTTCTTACTGCCATTCCCGGAGACGCTAGGAGAGCAGTCAGGGGCCTGGAATCTGGAGCCAGACTCCCTGGGTTTGGAGCCTGACTCTGCTGCTTATACTTCCCCGTGTCTCAGTTTTCCCGTATGTGTAATGGAGCTTCTAATAGTACTTACCTCACAAGGTGGTTCTGAGAACCGAGTCAAGGATGCATCAGTAGAAATAACAAACACATGTATACTTCTCATTAAGAACCAGCTACTGTTCCAAGCCCTTTCTATCAACTCATTTATGTCCATAATGGTGCACAATATAAAACATTTAGAGCCGTGCCTGGCAGTCCGTGAATAAGAGCGATGATTATTATCATCTGGAAATCTCCGAATTGGAAGTTCTCCCTGAGGACAGCCTCTGGTCTCTAGCCAGGGCCAGGATGCTTCCCAGCAGCCTGAGACATGATGGTTCCGTTTTTGATTGGAACTTTGGGGGTTGTAGCCTGCCAGGGAGCCTGACACACACTATTGGGCTTCTCTCCCTCTGCACCCACCTTCTTCTTCTTTTAAGTCAGACTCTCCCCTCTGAAAGCCCCTTGTTATGGTTCTCTTCCCCTTTCTGCCTCCTGGGGCCCCAGAATATGCACCACTTCCTCAGACCCTATACCCTCTCCCCTCTACTAGTCTTCTCTTTCTAAGGCTGAAAGCCTCCAGGATAAGGTTTCAGGATCTGATTTAAGCTGGCCATCCACTCTTTGAGGGTCCTTGAGCTGTTTAAATGCCTCTCTGAGTGTCAGCACACAATCCTCAATGTGGCTTGAATATTGCAGAATATCAGGTCTGGGGTAGCACTCTCTATCTGCTCCTCAAATCTGGACACTATACCTCTATTAACGCATCCAGAGACAATGCCTAACTTGGCTGTGCTTCTAGCCACTCAGAACATCAAGTTTAACAACAGTGGAAGTCTAGTGGGCAGAAATCTCCTTAGTAGCTTCATCTGTGGGACAGAAGATCTGGGAGTCTGATGCTCCCTAGAGCTGGAGAAATTCACTTTGGTTTTGGTTCCCTTCCCTGTCCTCAGCAGTCCTGTTTCTATGTGAGAGATTCATTCAGCAGCTTCTCAGCAGCAACCTCTGGCATTTCTCATCTGCCAGGTGTTCACCCATGCAATCTAGGAGTGCTCCTATACAGGCACTCTCTGAAGGTCTCACAGCATGCTGAGGCTAAAATGGAATCAGCATTCCTGGCCAGTATTTCCCAGAAGGTCTCTGCCTAGATTCTGAGGCAGCTCTTTGGGTTGGGGAAGAAATTAATTTTTCATGGCGCTGACCAGTAGGAGTTAGGGAAGTGGGAAGGAAGCCTGGCAGAGCCCCGTCCACACAGCTCAGAGGGCCAGAGGCCTGTGCATTAAGCCTGAGGTGCTCTGAAATATTAATGTCTCTTTCTTTGCTCAGGGGAAATTGTTCCCTGGAGGATGACATTTCTAATTAACTTTAATGTTAGGTCAGAATCTACCCCACCAGCTGCTATTCTCACTTAGGGAGAAGACTTAACAAATTAACACCAGAAAATGTTCTTTTCTGAAACTTTCTCTGAGGCCTGAAGAAGCTGGGGAAGGCACGG
Source organism: Lontra canadensis (assembly GCF_010015895.1). Classification (NCBI taxonomy): domain Eukaryota; kingdom Metazoa; phylum Chordata; class Mammalia; order Carnivora; family Mustelidae; genus Lontra; species Lontra canadensis. The sequence goes on from NW_022630999.1 coordinate 16,268,129, forward strand.
GGCTCCTCTTTCCTGCCAAACACAGGGAGAAGCTCTTGGCTGAGCCAGTGTCTCTGCTATCTGACATGGCCTTTTACATGGGGGAAACTGAGGAAGGGAACAGGGCCCCAGTTCTGCCATCGATAACCTGGACTTGCCCTTTCTCTCTGGGCCTGAGATGCTCCTCTGTAACAGGGGTACAGGTGAACTAAAAATCTAAGACTCCACAAATTTTCCCATCCTGATCTCTCCAGAGCGGAGTCTAATGACAGCAAGTGTGAGGCCTCAGGATGCCACCCAGAGCCATCACCCCAGGGGGAGAATATCTTTGATGGGTCACGTTCACATTTATAACACATACAAATTTCACATTCCTTTCCAAATATTTCTAACATATAAATATCTGTCTTAAAATAATCTTTGGGTAAAACTGATGCTCCAAGAAAATTCCATGTGGCTTCCTGTCATTCAGCCGTAAGTTCCGGTTTGAAAAAAAAGAAATTGAAATTTATTAAACTATGACCAGTGCCAAACACTGTGAAACCACTGTATACACAGCCTCTCATCTCATCCGCACAGCAGTCCTCTGAGATTGTTACCACTATCATCCCCTCTTTACCGAAGGAGAACTGAGGGTCAGAGAGGTTGAGTAAGTTGTCCAAAGTCACCCAGCAAATGGACTGCCATGAAGAAGCAAAGAGCCAGTTGATCTCTACGACCCCTGTCTGCTCTGAGACCAGCATCACGAGGCCTTAACAGGTCTTTTCAAAATCCCAGTGCCTTTTATCATTAGAACGATGAGCCTTAAATGTGGAGACAGTCTTGGATATGCCATGTCTTGGCTCACCAGAGAGTCCACAGGGGCAGGGCCAGGGATGTGGTTGGAAAACCACACCTGAGGGACTTAGAATGCACACCTGACCCCAGCGGGGAGTTTTTCTATAAGATTGTCGGTTTTCTATAAGATTTTTCTATAAGATTTCTGTAAGTTTTTCTATAAGATTGTCGGAACTAGGTCGTCCCTAGTTCCATCGTGGAAGACTGATGTGTTCTAGTGCTGGGCTGTGGTGATGGAGTGACTGGCCCCAAGGCCCGGCAGGGAATGACTGCACAGGGACACACACGGTGTGGAGCCGACCTTCCACGGCCCCCGGGCAGTGTGTGGAGGGAGTCATGGTGTTCAGCGTGCCAAACTGTCTTAAGAGGTGGACTGTGCAATTGTGCAGAAATATTTGTTACATAACAAAATGCCCCTTCATTGTGCTCTTCTAGGGGTCGATATCCAAATGGAAAAATGTCTACACTGGTACGGCTGCAATCTCTCCAGGTCAGTGGTGTTCTTCTAAGTTGCAAAGACTCCCCAGGGGTCTCCGACATGTGCTGAGTGTGAGAACCCCCACCCCAGCTAGTCTCCCTGTCCCTGGGATGAGGATGGCTGGTGTGGACAGGACAGCAGGACATCGCTAACTCATCCAACGATTTGGGGTCCCCTGAGCAGAAGGCGACCCTCAGCCTTCCTCCTCCAATTCCAAGCATGATTTCCACACACCCAATCTGTGAACCACGGGTACCAGGCGTGGAGTCCTGGAGCCACGCTGCCCGGGTTCAAATCCTAATTCCAGCCTTAGGAGCTAGGGGACCCTGGGCCAATTTACTCAACCTCTGTTTTCCAGGCTATAGAATGGGCTCGATCACAGTACCTACCTCACAGCTCAGGTAGATATAAAGCACTTGGACCCGGTCTAGCCCATAGCAAGTGCCCTGCAAAGGGTGTCCACGATTCCTGTTATCGTCCTTATTAGCTCCCCTCAGCCGGTCACAGTACTTCAGGGTTTTGCTCCCTCCTCCATCTGAAGGCTTGTGGGGACTGTCAAACCACTAGGGGTTGGTCTTAGGTAACGCTCCAGTTCAACTGAATTTTCGGAATTTTTGCTTTCCCTTCCCTTCCTCTTTTCACTTCATGGTCTTAGAATCAACTCATGTTTATTATTTATTTGTTTGTTTATTTATTTTTAAAGTAAGCTCTATGCCCAACGTGGGGTTTGAACTCACGACCCCAAGATCAAGAGTCGCACGCTCCACCAGTGGAGCCAGTCAGGTGCCCCCTAAAATCAACTCATTTTTTAAAAAATTCAAAAAGAAAATGTCTGCCACCGTGATACGTTTGTGACCTGAATAGGTTAATGTTCTGCCCCCTAAAACATCCTAAAATTAAGCACACCACCCCTGCAGTAAGCAAAGTCCGCCTGTGCGCCGCCCCTAGCCCGAGTACCTCACGCGGGAAGCAGTGTCCTGCGGTGACACTGCCCAGTCCGCAGGGGGCGACAGCCAGGGTCTCTGTGGAGGAGCAGGACACAAGCTCGGCCCTGGAGCCCTTGGAGGCTGGGGCTGTCAGGGAAGGGGGCCTGCCGGGAGGCCCGGGGGGCCCAGACGTTGAAGGCGAGGCCCCCCCCTACCTTTGGTGTCTTCATCCTCGATGGTGGTGTTGGTACTCTCGGAAGATTCCTGCCAAAGAGAACACGGGAGGCGGTGAGGGCCTGCTGGCGAGCAGAAGAGGCACGGCCCGTTGGGGGCTGCCCCCCGGCTGCCTGATGCAGCGGCCCGGCTTCTGTCAGCCTTGCCGGCTCTGCCATCCAGATGCTGCCCTGAAGACCCTGCCAGACTCTTGAGCCTAAGGAGGGGGAGGGCCCAGCTAAGCAGGTGGCAGGTGGCAGGGGGCGTGGGTGAAGGGACGGGTGCGAGGAGATCCCTGGCCTTTCTGGAAGGGCTGGGAGGGCTCCCTGGCCCTGTCTGCTTGAGGGAGCCAAGACAGGGTGTGGGAGAGCAGAGAGGCTCGTGGTGGCCACAGAATGGGGAAGGGATACACACACCGGCAGGAGAGGAAGAGAGAGAGGAGGGGAGGCCCAGTGTGAGAGAGGCTGGGTTTTTGAGGGCAGAAAAACCGCACAGCTGGGGGAGACAGCCACGGAATCAGAAGAAGAGGGATGTGGGCCGCCATGCCACCACTGGGACCCCTGGACAGAAGGCAGGGGCTGGTGGCTCCACTGCCACCGGCGGGCCCTGGGGAGCGTCGAGAAGCTCAAGAAGGGCCTCTCAGGCGCCCACTCCTTTGGCCAAACCAAGCCCCCCCGCGCCGCACCTGGCACAAACCAAGCCCTGAGATGAGTTCCAGAGCAGAGGGCGGGGAGAAGCAAGAAGCCAAGGGCTGGACGTGGGATGGGGTTCAAATCAACCTTCATACCTGAGGAGGTCCTCAGGTCTACGGCCAGGCTGCTGGTCTGGGCCATGGAGTTGGAGGTGTCAACAGAAACACGCAAACAACACGCACACGCAACACACAGACTGTCACACGAGGCACACGTACCAAGCACGCCCTGAGCAGCCTCTCCCCGCCCCGGGTTCCCAGTGCAGCCTGCAGGAGGGAGGCAGGAGCGAGGGTTCGAGGCCCAGCATTTACCGGCGTTTGGGAGACGGCAGACACTCACCATTAACTGAACGCTGGAACTGGACTTTCTTTTCTGGAAAAACAAGGAGAAGAGATGGGACAGGAAAAGACACAGCGTGAAAACGGCAGGGAGCAGAGAAACGGCAGGGAGCAAAGAAACGAACGACAGTGGAGGTGGGGGGCTTGGAAGGATGATGAGCCTCATGGTCATCCTCTAAGGTTCCTTGCCAGCGTGGCAGTGGGGCAAGAAGTCAGGGCCATGAGCAAGAGCTGCCCTAGCAGGGCCAGTCCTCTCTCAGCCTGAAGCTCTTGGGGGCCTCATGCACAGCTGCCTGGGGCTCACCATCTGACCAGCAAGCTCCGGGCCAAGCCTCCCTTGGACCAGCGCTCCCTCTACATCAAGTTCTGATGGGGTCTTGGACGCCAGTTGCCAGAGGCCTCTGGAAGCCAAAGTTCTTGCAGGACCAAAGGTGCTCAGGTCTGGAGATGAGGCCCAATGCCTCCTCCTAGCCTCCCCTTGTGTCTCTACTGAAAGAACCCCACTCCTGGTTTGGTTGGGTGTCAGAGTTCCTTGGGAAACCTGTAGAAAAGAAACATAACCAGGCCCCCTCAAGGAGTTCAATAACTAGGTGTGGGGTGGGGTGTCTGCTTTTTAAACAGTATCCCCAGGTGACTTCAAAGCAGCCCTGGGCATGGACAGTCCTCTAAGTGGCCTTTGAAATCCTGCCTCTGGTCCCAGCTTCCCAGCGACAGGCCTGTTCAGCTCCCTTAGGCTGACAGAGAAACTGAGGCACGGCCAGACACACAGCTGAGCCCTGCCATCCCACTTAGTCCAGCTTTTGGAGGATTTGCAGCTTCACTCATATTATTGGCCGTGGAACCAAGGGAGAGGAGAAAGACAGAGGACACATTGTCTTCTTGTTCTCTCACTCTAAGCTAGGAGTCGTAAAGACTCGAATCTGTGGAGGCTACGGGTCTAACACTGACACTCGCATTGCACGGATGGGAAGCTGGGGCCCAGAGATGGGCAGTGACCTGTCCGATGTCTCTCAGCTAGCCGGAGCAGAGCGGAGGTGGGAACCCTCGAGTGCAGGCTTTCCCCTCTGTGCAGGTCTCCAGATACCGCGGCCTTTCTGCTCTGCCTCGGCTGGTCCTTCACGGACGCCCTTCCTTCTGAGAGGCCTGGAGGTTGTTATCCTTGCTGTAGTGTGGTGTGTGTGTGTGTGTGTGTGTGTGTGTGTGTGTGTGTGTAGGGAAGGACTTGAGATGTCCTCAGGGTGGGCCTTTGCCCTGGGGGAGGCACTGGCTATTCTCTGAGGATCCTTAGGTCTAATTCTGGGCTTTCTGACTCCAAGATCCAGGAGTGTCTGAGCACCAGGAGCCCAAGATCCTGAGTTCTCCTTCCAGGGACCCCACAGACGTGGCAGAAGCGGCTTGTTGGGCATCGGCCTGTGTAAGGGCTCACGGCCTCTGCCTCTGCCCCAGCTGGGTGGACAGTGAGACTCCCGCAGCCAGCAGCCTGCAGCCAGCCCCCAGGGTCAGCCTCACTCCTGGCAGGAGCCTGGCCAGACACAGTGTACGTGGGAGGGGACAGGCCCTCCCAGCTCGCTGTCAGCAGAAACCTGAGGAACACGGGGGCTAGGGTTCCAGGCGGGACACGAGGAGGGAACACAGAGCAGAGACTGCATCAGAGTCGGACATACAGTGACAGGATGGGACATGGGGGAGAGGAGTCACGATGGTACGGATGGGACACCAACAGGGGCAGTGAGTGGGGCTGAGGGGTGGGAGCAGTCGGCCGCTCCTCATAGAAGTAGAGGCTTAGAGGTGGCAGGGGTGGGGGGGTCAGCGCTCCTCGGGAACAGAAAGATTCGATTTCCCTGGATCACCAGTGACAATGGTGCTAATAATAACCCCATACCAACCGGGGTCTTTCACCACAAGTAGAGTCACATCTCTCAGAACCACATGTAGAAGCATGGTTCTAGGGTTTGCAAAGATGGTAGAAATCAAGTAGGGTCAAAATTAGCCTCAAAAAGCCCCTACAGGCCCATAAAGCCCAGTATCCTCTGTGTTCCGACCAACCCGTCTTCCCTCCGGCAACCACTGCACCTCCAGCTAAGCCCCCGATGACCTCAGTGGTTTCTCCAGGGACCACGTTGTAAGAAGAACGCATACTTCCCCACTGGAGCCGAGCATGTGTTGGTTAAAGGAGCTCATGGTGTGACTCCCCAGGGCCCACTCTCGTGCGAGCCTCTCGCTGACCCAGCAAACACCGGCCCTTCCCCCTTGCACAGACAGCAGAACTGGTGACGCAGGTCTCCAAAGGAGGGGACGATGGGGCCTGGCCAACCCACAGCTTCTTGACTCATAGGGGAGCACGTGACTGGACCCCCAGAACAACATATTGTAGGCCAGGCTCCCCAAACCCCAGCCGGGTCCCTGGTTCCTCTCATCTTCCAGCTGGCTTCCTCTCCTCCAGCCCCCCAAAAAGGGCAGAAAGCTAAGCTATGAAGAGACAGTCTGGCCAGGAAGAGCCTTTGGGTGTCTTCTCATCCACACCCAAGCCACCCTGAGAAGTCACTCAGGGTCCTCCTACCGCTATAGGAAGGAGTGGCTTTTCCTTCAGCGGTGGCCCCTGGTAAGCCCTGTAGTGACTAGCCGGAGTTCCACCATGCTCTGCGATGTCCTTCCTCAGCCATCCTCTGTCTCCTGGCCTGGCCTGGAGAGGAGCTGGAAGAGAGTTTCATCCCAAGACCCGGCCTGAGGGAGACCCTGACCTCACACCCGTGGCTCTGTGTCAACCCTTTGCCAGGGCCAACATAAAAGCCAAGCAGATGGGGTAGCCCTCCATCTGCCCCCGCCTCCTCTGCTGACCCGGCCCACAGCTCACAGGCCCCTGTGGCCTCCGCCTATATGCCCCACATATGACTTTTCCCAGGGAACTGAGCACCCCCAGTGTCTACACGCTATGGCCAAGAGGGCCCCGGCTGCTCCAAACAGGGCCCCCCAAATTGCACATCCCACCATTACCCTTTCCAATTAGAGGGGGGGAGAGTTTGATTCATGGGTAACCCGAAACTGCAAGTAAGCCAGAACTCAAGTCTGGATTCCGTCATAGCATTTGGGATAAGCAGGTGTTCACTTTATACGTTGGTTTGGCTTTAGATCTGTGTTTCCGAATAATTCCTTCATCAAACTTTGTTTTCAAGAGAAATCTTACTTCAAAGTCCAATCTAGAAAACACAAAGCACGTACCCCATGCCAGGGCCCCTGCTAAGTCTTCAACACCCATTATCTTCCTTCATCCTCACAAGCAGTCCTGGGAGGCGGGAAACCCTTTTACCCCATTGCCCGGATGAGGAAACACGGGCTCAAGGGAGTCAGATAACCAGCCGAGGCTTCCAACTGCTAAGTTCACCCTGGCTTCTTCAACCACTGCGAGGTCCATTACACGGAGTTCTTCTGGCTCTAGTGGGCGCGAGAAGCCCAGTATCTTCTCTGCTCAGCCACCCCCTTATTATCCCACTCTACCCCATCCGCTGCTAAGGATGCCTCCCCCCAAACCTTCTAGCTCCAAGAAGTTCAGTTTGAAATCCACTGACGCTGGCTGATAACCAAATAATTCTGTATTCCTCAAGTACCCAAGAGGAGAAGGAAAAGTGATTAGGTAGGGTTTAGTTGCCTTTTTCTTTTCTTTTCCTTTCTCTTCTTTCCCTTTCCTTTCCTTTTTCTCTTTTTTGTTTTTAAAGCTTAAATCTTAGAAATCATAGAGTCCACACTCCTCCCACTCCACCCATTGTACCTATAAGGAAACTCAAGCCCCCAGAGGGCTCAAAGCAGCAGGAAGACCCAAATCCTGGCCTCAGTCAGCCAGCCAGCCCAGATCCCCTCCCATGCGACCCCCAAACCAAAGCCAGTGGCCTGAGACCACAAATACTGCTACAATGAAGCCATGAAGCCACCAGCCCACCTGGGTGGCTGTTTTTGGACAGCATCCCACACCTTCCAGCATCCTGGGCACAGCCCAGCCCTGGTGTCCTGGCCAGGGAGGGCTCTGAGCCCAGAAAAAGGCAGGGTCTCAAGAGAGGAGAACCCACAAGGCAAGCCAGTGGCAGGGGAGAAGGGAGCTGCAGAGAGGGGGGCCAGGCCCCAGAGAGCAGAGGGAAAAGAGAGAGGAGGGAAGGAGGGGTCAGCAGGGTGTGGAAGGAAGTAGCTCGGGCATTGGGGGGTGCGGACAGGGGTGGGTCAGGGGAGGAGGGGATTCTTGGCACCCAACTGGCAGGCCTTGACAGGGGTGAGTGCCTCTGGATTCCAAAGCCAAGAGGGGTGGCTATCCATCCTCCATGGGCTTTGTGGGTTGGACTGGGGTGCACGCTGGGTCAGGGGCCCATTCCAGCCAGCCCACACTTGGGAAGGAGGAGGTCACCCCTCATGATAGCTCTGTCTCTTCTTCGTACCCTCTCACTTTCCAGTCCTCCCATCCCAGAGAACCACAGAAATCTCCTTCAGACCTGCCCCTTTCCTTGTGCCCGCCCCAACCCCAGGCCACCTGCCTCTCCCATCGACTTTCGGACCTCCCCCTCCCCCACCCGCCCCCACCCATCCTGGGACCAGCCCGATTGCACGAGTGACCACACCTGCTCAGCAAGGCCTAGGTCTCGCCCCGGCCCTGAAAACTAGGCCCTGTTGGCGGAAAGGCTGCCAGAGGCAGGCCCTGCCGTGCTCCCGGGGGCTTACCTTCACACCATCATTCTTCTTGTTTCCTCCACTCTTCCCTCCTATGGAGGAGAAAAAGTAGAGGGTTACCAACACCAGGCAGGGCACCAAGGCCCACAGGGTGAGGAAGAGCAGCATCTGCGGGCAGGCGGACGGCACGGAGCCGGCTCAGAGATCTGAGGGACACCTCCTCCTTCTGCTCGTCCTTCCTCCTTGGGGCTTGGACTGCAGGTGGCCCGCGAGGTGGGCCTGGGCTCCCCTGTCCTCAGCAATCTCGAGCATGCCCCTCTGGCCCCATGGGTGGCAGGAGGTGACCGATGCGTCCCAGGCCCCGGGGGTTGCTGTTTCAGCCTGGGGATTCCCTCTGGATCCCGGTCACCACCCGTGCTGGTGGTGGCCAACCCGGAGGCCTGGCTGCCCGGCCCAGGGCTGGCCGCTCCCTCCCCGCCCCGGCCCACTCTAATTTTAGGCCCACGCTGCTGCCGAGGTCATGTGTCAGCCTGCCTACTCACTCTGGACAGCTGCGAGCCTTGTTTTGCCGGTGAGAAGAAGCAGATGCCCCACTCTGGGGCCCACCCCTCCAGAGCGCCCATCCCCTACCGAGGCCTCCCTACCCTCCAGCTCCAGAGCCCCATGCTGGGGCTGGCGGTGTCCATGGTGCCTGGGAAAAGCAGAGCAAGGGCTGCTAAGGGAGGCCCCACCTCTGTCATTACTTTTTCCCTCCCTCCTTGCCTCCAGAGCCCTTGGTGAGGGCTGCAGCCAGGAATTGGCATGAATGCTCAGCCCTGCCCAGCTTGGCATCTGGCTGCTTCAGACCTCAAACAAATGCCTTATGTTAAAGAAGACAGGAGATCTCTAAAGCGCTTAGCACAGCATGGGACCTGTATATAGTAGGTGCCCAGTAAACGGTAGCCACTGGAAGTCCTTCTCCCGGTGGCCTGGGGATGGCGAGCCTGGGAAGAGGGGCAGCACGGGACACAGACACCCTGGAGGCTCAGAGGGACAGGCTCATTCTGGCCCAGCCTCCCAGTCCCTCTCACGAGTTCACCTACAACCCCTTCCAGGCAAGTAAATGCAGGGGTGGATGGCTCTGGATCCCAAAGCTGAGAGGAATGACTGTCCATCCTCTGTGAGCTTCCTGGGATGGGGTGTACAGTGGAACAGGGGGAATGGTCCCCCCTCCAGCTTCAAGGTGGCCCTCTCAGCACCAGCCCGAAACCACAGAACTGGGGGGTCCCACGTTCTGATTTTCTTCCTTTTTTTTTTCCTGTTTTTTTTTCTTTTTTCCGATTTTCAAGAAAAGACAGAAATCTGGGTTTTTCTGTGAAATCTCCTAATTTTTAATTGCTGGAAACTCTTTTCAAAAACACCACCGTTTTAAAACACCACTAGTCCCGCAGGGCCATAAAGAGATGGGAACTGACCCATGGGCACCATTTTGTGAGCTCTGGACTCGAGTTTCTAAGGGGCGCTTCAGAGGTTAAAAAAAGACTCTGACTGTCCAGTGGCTCGTCTTTCAATTTAAGGAAGTGCAGGACCCTAGTCTGGGGAGACAGCAGGAAGGCGATTCAGTGCGGCGGGGCCAGCCGGCATCGGAATTTCCCAAGTTTTCCTGCCTCTGGGTCTTCGTCCAGCTGGTTAAATGGGCATGTGGACCCTCCGCAAAGTCAGAACCAGAACTTGCCCGAGCCGACCCCTTGCTGTGGAGCCAGCCACGTGTCCTGCCTGGCCCATCAGAGGGCCCCTCGGGTGAGCTTTGCTATATCTGCTCAGCGGCCCCGTCAGCTGTCCTGTCTCCCCAGAGAGAAGCCTCTGGCAGGCACTGGCCTGGGCGCTCTCCAGTGTGCCAAGGGGAGCTTCTTGCTAAGCCCTGACACTAATCCCTTCCTTTTCTCTGTGAGGTTCCGCACTGTGGCCTGTGGGTCGCTGGATACTCCCTGCCTTAACCAGCCGGCTGCGGCCCAGGCCAAAGGCTGCTACCCAGGCTCTCTGGTGGCCCGTCTTGATTAAGGGCACTTGCTCTGAGGTGGTTCAAAGCTGAATGAAAGCAGGCCCTGCCTCTCTCTGCCTAGCCATGGGCCCCCACTGCATTGTCACCAAGGCCACCTGAGCAAAAGCTTGGGGACTGCTTAGCACGGGCTCGGTACTGGTGGGAAATGGGAATATTGCTACTCCCTGGGCCTGCTTCTGTCCTGCCTGAACCTACACCCTAATATTCAGGAGGACCCCCTCAGGCTGGCCCAACCTGAGAACCCCAGCCCTGCTGCGAGGTTAGGGAGCCAGACTCAACCTCTAACCCTTTCTTGTAGGCCTTTGGCTTGCTGACCTATCGGCTTCAGTCCTTTCTGGGTGCAGGCGACCTGAACCCCCAGTCTTAGTGTCCTCTGTAGCCCTCATTCTCCCCAGGCCCCTGGCCTGAGGCCTCAGAGATATCGACAGGGCAATGCTCCCAACAGACCTGTGCAGGATATATTCGGGACTTCAAGGTCCCACCACCTACCAGAGAAGTTCCTGGTGGCCAGCATGGTGGTGAGGATGGCTCCCTGCAAAGATAAGGAGCGGGGGAGGGGACAGGAGGTTGGAGGTGATGGGGGAGAGGAGAGAGAGAAATGGGACGAGCAGGGGAGGGGAGGCAGGTGCTGCCTTCAGACACAGAGCCAGAGCCTTCTGCCTTGCCCTTCCCTTTGCCCTCACCCCACAGCCCAGAGACCATCTCTGCCTCCCTGGGGAAGTCGGAGTGAGTTGGGCCTTAGCTGGCACAGCTCCTAGAACAGGGCCATCCCTGCAGAAGATATTAATAGGTTCCGCTGTCCTGGCCAGAGGTGGTGGAAGGGCTCAGAGACACCTGTTGGCGGGGACTCCTAAAGGCCAAAGACTATAGTCCCTGCCCTCCTGGGCCCCCTTCACCCTCCGTCATGGTGCTCAGTACCTTGTTTCATCACTAGTTCATCTTTCCCGGGGCTCTCCTCTCACATCCTGGGGGACATAGAGAAACGCTCCTGTCCCAGTGAAGGGCCTAGGGGATAGCCCTCCTGCTTCTGATGCTATCTGTTTTGGACACTCTCCGAGTCTGACTGTCCGTGATTTTAAGACATTTTGAGATTTCCTCTGTGACCACTCCCATTGGGGGGTGGGATGGGACTTAGTTCTTCTGGTGTCATGCTGGCCACCACCCACCTGGCCCAAGCCCCCTTCCTGGGCCATCACATCAGGCCTGGGAACAGCTGGTGAGGAGTTTCCGAAGGCGCTGGGCCCTCAGCATCTGTCACTCAGCGTTCTGATGGCTTCTCTGTTCTAGCAGGCTGGGGACTCCTCAGTTACTCTTCCTACCTGTTCATGGGGTCCCTGGCGAGGTCCAGGCCAGGAGCTATCACAGGTTAAGAGCACACACCACTTGCTCACGAGGCTGGCAGCTCCTGGCCCACCTGGGTCCCACTGTGGCTTCCTCTGGGCTGTGACCCCTGTCCGCGTCTCTTGGCTTGTCCTCTCCAGTGTTCTGCACCAGGGCCTCTCACCCACCCTGGTCTCCTACCCAGTTCCATCTCACCCCCCAGACCCTCTCACTAGCCACGCTGAAACGCTTACAGTCCCCCTACAGGCTCAAGCTCATGCTTCCAGACTTTGGCACGCACTTTCTCTCTGTCTGGAACGTCCGTCCACTCTGACTACATGACTAACACCTGCTTATCCTTTGCGGTGTCTGCTCATAAGCCACCTGCCCAGCAGGGCTTCTTGGGAGACTTCCCCGGTCTTTCCAGACCTAGTTCATGGCCCTGCTATGGTCACCCCCGGCCTCCGGGCGTGCCCCGCCGTCCCAGCACTCACCACACCCTCTTACGGTCCAGGGTCCTTGCCTGTCCTTTCCACCCACTCATTCCCCAGCCCAGACAGTAGGTGCTCAGGACGTGTTTGTTGACTCAGTGAAGGAAAGAACTTGTGAGTGAATCTCTTGGCCTCTGCAGAGACCCAACCGAGCTACTCCATGTCCGGGGCCTATAGAGGGCAAGGACGTGTTACCTTCAGTTTTCTCCTGGCGTTGAACTTCTTCAGGCAGTCCACGGTCTCCTGTCTGTGCATGCAGGAGGCCACAGTGGACCGATGCTGGAGGAAGTGGGGAAAGGTCTGTGAGTGGGAGGCAGGCCTGCCCAAAGCCCCTTCAGTGGGGTGTCTTACAGAGAGGTGCTTGGCATTTGAAGAGCACAAATCTTTGTTCTAGAGGACGTTGTAAACGCCGCAGGTGCTTAGCAGCCCTGGCACCCGATATCCCTGCCAGGAGCACCCCCCGTTGTGATGCTGACACAGAACACCTCCCACTTCCACTTCCCCTGAGAGCCACGGCAGGGCAGCATTTCTGGGTGAAGCCCCCTTGACCCTCCGCTGGGCCTGAGGGGCCGGGGACAGAGAGAGAACCCCATGGGGGTCTGCACCCTGATGCTGGGAGGGGCTCCCGGAAAGGACCCCACAGGTGAGGGCTCACCGAAATCCAGGGGTGCTTGAGGGCCTCGGCGGCCGTGATGCGTTTGGATGGGTTGATGGTCAACATCTTATTGATTAGATCCTTGGCTTCCGGGGTGACCGTGTCCCATTCTGGTGACGGGAACTGGAAGGGGCAGAGGGGCCAGGTTTGCCCAGCCTACCCCAGGCCACCCCTGCGATCCCCCAGCCCCTGACTGGCAGGGGAGCAGGCAGGGGTCCTACTGCCCATCCACTGGGCATCCACAACCAGGAGGCGCTGGGATCCTCCATGCAGGGACCCTCTCTGGAACCCGAGGAGGGGCAGGATCCTTGGTCCCCCAGATAAATCAGAGCTGGGGCCAAGGGGAAAGGAGGCCTTTCTCTGTTTTTTTGAGGCTGTGCCTTATCTGGGGAACAGGAGGCCAGGGGTTATGGGCCAGACTTCAGAATCGGAAGGCTGGGTCTAAGTCCTGGCTCTGCCTCCTGGGCTGTGTGACTTTGGACAAGACTTTGGGTGATCTTCAAGTTGCCCCTAGAGATACTGTGAAGATTAACTATGATATAAAACGGATACCACAGGGCTTGATAGAATCAGCCTCATTGAAAAGCAGTATAGCTTGGTCGTTAGAAACATGGATGCTAGAGCCAAATTGCCTGGGTTCAAATCCCAGCTCTACCATTTCTTAGCTATTTGGTAAGGGCAGTTATTTAACTTCTCTGTGCCTCAGCTTCCCTATCTGTAAAATGGGCATAATAATCGTACCTATGTCATAGATGGGTATGTGGATGAGCTCTAATAATCTATAAAGCATTTAGAAAAGTGTTGTGTTAGCTAATATTATTATTCGTGTGTGCATTATTATTTGTGAGAGAGAGAGAGGGAGGGTAAGAGTCTGGCTTCTGGGACCTACTATCCACCTCTCACCCCACTTCGGTGCTGCTCCTGCCCTCCAGGGCCCCAGGATAAGTGCCATCATGCCGAGGCCCAACCATGAGGCTGGGGCCACGTGTGGTCAGTCCTCAAGCTCCACCCACCTGCAACTAGGGAGTGGCAGAGGGCCTAAGTAGGTTGGGAGGGCGGACAGGAGGCAGCTTAGATCTCTGACCTCACTGGGTGCTGGCTTTCACTGGAAGGGACTCAGGGCATCGCAGGGAGGCTGGAGAGAGGAGGGACACTCACATCATAGGCGCCAGCTTTGATCTGCTGGTAGAGGCGGTGCTGGTCCTCATCCCAGAATGGAGGATACCCAACGAGCAGGATGTAGAGGATGACGCCTGGGGAGAGGACCAGGAGAAGCCTTACTGCGCGTGAAGAGAAGAGATGAAGAGGGCAGGGATAGGGAAGAAGAGGGCCCCTGAGGGCTAGGAGCCCAGGGGGATGAGAGCGCTTTGGGATGGACTCACCACAGGCCCACAGGTCCACAGGCTTGCCATACGGGTCCTTCCGCAGCACTTCTGGGGAGAGGTATCCTGGCGTTCCTGCAAACCCTGCTCCACAGACACACAGATAGGCAGACGCACACATAGAGGTTGGCACGTAAGAGGGATGAGGTTGCCCTGGAGAGAACGGACACACTCCCCATCCCAAGAGTGGCTCGAGGGCAGGAAGTTCTTGCCCAGCAAGTCAGCAAAGCCTCTAGACCAGGGTGGACAGGTGCACAGGGTACCTGTTGCCCCCCGCTCCCCACATCTGCCAAATGAGAGATTAGGGATTCCTCCCTCTACTACCAACCAGCAGTGTCGGGAGGATCGTTTGAAATAAACAGACACCCAAAGTACTTGAACAAGGAATCATAAGAACAGTTACTATTTATTGAGTGTGTGTGCTCATGCCTGGTCTCACTTACTCTTCACATAGCCCTGAGGTCCATGCTATCATCACCCTCATTTTACAGATGAGGAAACAAAGGCTCAGCAAGGTGAAATGATTCGCCGAAGATCACACACTTCCTAAGTGGCAGAGTCGGAACTTGAACCCGGAGCTCTGTCTCTTAATCACTGATCAGTAGTGCTTATTGAAGTTTCCCCAGCTAGCTGAAAGGACTCAATTATGCCAAAATCTCGGAGTCTGCCGAGTCATAGGAGTTTCAATCCTGGCTCTGTCCCTTTTAGTCTCCCATGAACTCTTTCAAGTTTCTTAGCCTCTGTTCGTTTGTAAAATCAGGATAATTAGCTCTGGCACCCAGGCCGTTAGGGGAACCCACGGAAGCCCCCAGCCAGCCGTGGTGGTGCATGTGCATGTGGAGAGGCCATGTACTGTTTTAAGGATAACCGTGTCCCTGAACCTGACCCCCTGTGGAGATAAGATGGGCAACACCCACTGACTAGAGGCTGTGCAGTGGGACCTCTGCTCCGGGAGCTCTGGCTGGTACCCCAGCCATCTCTTACCTGCCCCTGCTCGGGCCTGGGACTCCTAGGGGCCAATGTGTCAACACAAGCCTGGCCTCCCACATCCCTGCCATCCCCGTCCCCACTCACCGAACCATGCCTGCTGCTCCCCTTCCACTTCTATGGCCAGGCCAAAGTCTGCCAGCTTCACCGCGGCGCCCTTGAGCTTGGAGGCCAGCAACAGATTCTCCGGCTTCCCAGGACCAGAGAGAAGAGTGAAATGGGGGAAGAAAGAGCCAGAGGACAGTGAGCAGATTCTGAACCTCACGTCCGGTGGCCTGAGCCCACAGAAGGAGTAGCTAGACAATCTAGAGGTGCCTTGCCCCCACCTCCAATCCCAGCCACAGGACCCTGAGCTCCAGCCTCCAGTGAGGGGACTACCCAAGGGTAAGACCTCTGTCTTTGGCAACAGGAAGACCCTTTCTCCACCACCCATCCCCTCCTTTGCCTCTCCTCAGGGTTTGGGGCTGAGGCTGACATGGGGTCAGGGAGTTGTGGGGACAGCTACCACCACAATAAGGAAAAACGAGTGACATTTATTGTGCCCCTACTATGTGCCAGCCACCAAGCTAAGTGTTTGCATATATCATCTCACTTATCACTTCAACAGCCTTTGGGATGGGCACTATTATTCCCTTTTTCCACAGCAGCCTTCCTATGTTCCCTGAAAAAATCACACTTGGTCCCACCTCAGGGCCTTTGCACTTGCTGTTCCCCCTGCCTGATTTGCTCCTTCTCTGAGCTTCACAGAGCTGGTGTCTTCTCTTCATCTGCTCTCACCTTCATGTCTTCCCCTCCAAGAATCCCTCCATGGCTATCGAAAGGAGGACCCCCCAGGTATCTTCTGTCTTAGCAACTTGTTACCTTCATAGATATCACAATTTGTAATTTTTCCCCCATCTGTCTCTGTGCTTGTTCATTATCTGTCACCTCTACAGACAGTGAGTTCCCTGTCTGTCTGTCCACCACTCTATTGCCAACACCCAAGGCAGGGGGCAGCATGTAGTGGGTACTTCATACATATTTGTCATATGTATAAAGATGAGGAAACCGAGGCTCAGAGAAGTTAAGTGGCATGACCCAGGAGCCACGTTCTCAACCACGCCGGACTGAGAGACGGGGGCCCTCGTACATGCCGCCTGGCCTCTGGGGCCCCGAGACTGCTGTCTTCCGCTGGGAGTAAAGAACAGGATATCCCCCCCCACCACCCCCACAGGCCAGAGAGGGGCTGAAATAAATTCTGCAGTTGGGTAGCCCTGGCCTCTGACCCAGCTCCGACATTTCTGTGCTATGGAACTTAGACAAGCCATTTCACTTCTTTGAGCTTTGGTCTCCTCTCAGAAAAATGGACAGAGCCCACCTCATGGGCTGGCATACAGATTAGTCGTGATAATCCGGGCAGAGCCCTTGGCAGTGGCCCATGGCACATGCGCGGTGGGCGTTAGCACTCAGAATCACTGCTGGGGCTGGGGCGGGGGCCTGGGCTCCACGTCCCCGGAGACAGCCAGTTTCCCCTGACCCCCTTCCCCACTGGGACTTCTGACGGGGTCCCACCTCTGACCTTTCGCTGCCCAAAGCTAGGCGGGACCCAAACAAATACAGCTCCATCTGCCCCTTGCGAAGCCCTCTTTTATCCTTCAGGGACTGCGCTCCCAACGTGTCCTGGGTCTTGGTAGCCGTCCTGCCCTGATTTGATGAATATGACACTAATTAATCTATCCAGAGTGGCCTAAATTTGTGCTGCTTCTCCTCCTTTCTCCTCCCATTCAGGGGCTGTTGCTATAATAGGAACAGGCCCTCTGGGAGAACGGCCCTGCCGTCCGGCCAGGACCCTCCTGGACTGCACACTTGCCTGTGGGTCCAGACTGAGCCCCATGGAGCTCTGCTGTGAGAGTCGGGGCTGGGCAGGACTTCTGGGCAGAGCGCTGGATCCCAGAGAGGGGCCCAGGCCTGGTGGAGGACGCCCAGGGAGAGGGTCCAGAGAGGGGGTCCAGGCTGAGGAGGGCCTGGGGGGGGGGTCCTGTCCTGGGTGGGGATGGGGGAGAACAGCCTGCACAAGAGGGAGGAGGTACCGTGAAGCTGCCCAAGGACCTCAGGCCTGAGCTGGAGGCCTGATCTGGGCGGCCCCCAAGGGCAGCACCGGGGCTCATAGGCCAGAGTAGGAAAGATGAGAAGAGACTTTCCCAGTGGTTCGAGGGGGCTGCCTCTCAAGAAGTGAGTTCAGAGGGGCGCGAGGGCGGCTCAGTGGGTTAAGCCTCTGCCTTCGGCTCAGGTCATGATCCCAGGGTCCTGGGATCGAGCCCCACATCGGGCTCTCTGCTCAGCGGGGAGCCTGCTTCCCCTCCTCTCTCTCTTCCTGCTGCTCTGCCTACTTGTGATTTCTCTCTGTCAAATAAATAAATAAAATCTTAAAAAAAAAAAAAAAGAAGTGAGTTCAGAGTCGCTGAAGGCCAAACAGCAGAGGTTCACAGGCACCTAGAAGGGACCACTGCAGGAGCAGGAGCTGCGCTGAGTGGCTTTTTGGCCCCGACCCCCACAGGCCCAACGGCTGGGGTCAGAAGGCCAGGGCTCCATCCTAGCTCAGGCACAACTGAATGGCAGAGTCTTGGTCAAGTCCCTTAGACTCTGTAGGCCTCTGTTTGCTGCTCTGAAAATTGGGGGACCTTGAGGCTGAACAGAGGGGAGCGAGGAGTCTGTGCCGACCAGGCAAGGCTACGCGGCTACCGCCGACCCTAGATTGCACATCTGCCCGGGCCTTTCTTCTCCTTCAGTGGAAAGAGGAAGGACTCTGGGGGCCCCAACGCCTGTGCTTCCTCTCCCTGTACCTGCCAGGGATCCAGAAACAAGAACTGCGGTGTCCCTGCGCACTGGGTACTGTGCTGTCTCCTTTGACAGAACCAGCAACCCCCAGCAGAGGTTGCCATGGCAACCCCACCACAAGGCAGCTGAGGCCCTGTGGCTGGAGAGTGGCCTGGCTGGGACCTGAACCCCACCAGAGCCAGCCTGGGGCGACCTTACAACAGCTTACCTGGTCTGGCCCAGAGCACATGGGCCTGGGCATCAGGAGACTGGATCCGAAGCTTGGCTACTCCTCCCTGCACCCTGTTTCCTCATCGGAACCATGGGGTAGGTATTCCCCGGCCCAGCCCAACTCAGGGCGATTGAAGGGATTCTGATGATTCCCCTGGCTTTGTAGGGGAGCCGCCCCCCCGGGTGCGTCACTCACCTTCAGGTCCCGGTGCACCACACCCATCTGATGGCAGTGGAGAACAGCCTCCAGGATCTGCTGGATACAGTGACTGCGGAGAGAGAGGACAGGGTCCCCCTGTGAAGGCGGACATCCCCTGGGGAGCTGGGAAGCTGGTGGGGGAGACACCCTGTCCCCAGGCACCTGGTGCTCACCTAGCATCCGCCTCACTGTAATACTCCCGGGCCACGATGTCCTCAAACAGTTCCCCACCGGTAACCCTGGGGAGACAGGCACAGAGTCACCCTCCCACGAAGGCCTCTGGGGTTGCCTCTTCTGGAAGAGTCTCTGGGAAGCTAAGGGCGTGACCCAGGGACCTCAGAATCTCAGTCCAAAGGGAGGAATCTCTGGGGTCCCAGGGTGCCTCCCGCTGCAGCCCTCTTCCTGGCTCCCATCCCACCCTTCCACGGACTGCCCTCCCCTCCCCCACTTGCCCTTCTCTCCCGCTGGGTCCACGCTGGAGTTAGGTAAGGGAGTGGGACACTCAGAGGGTATCACTCAGGTTCATCAGGAAGCCCAGGGGCTGGGGTTTTTGTTATTGTTGTTGTTTGTTTCATAAACTTTAGTTTTTAGAGTAACGTGAGGCACACAGCAAAACTGAGCAGAAGGCACAGAGAGCTCTCCCGTACCCACACGTACAGAGCCTTCCCCATGATTAACTGTTTTCGGCAGATGGGGCCAGTGTCTTCGCTGAGTTTCTCTGCCAACCCGAGAACCTATTATTGTTTGTCATTCGATTGAGTGGCTTTCAAAACTTGAAAATTACTCCAAAAGGAAACTTTATATTGCCACTGGACATGGGAAGCCAGCACCGCCGGCCACAAATAGAAACAAAGCAGTAAGACAGCAGAAGTAACAAGTGTGCGTTGGCGTTTCAGGATGACCCACCCGCCTTGTCTGGGTGGCAGGCCTATCATGTTCGGGAAACTTCCGTCTCAAAAGGGAATTCAGCCCAGCCTGGCGGCATTTGGGACTCAGGCCACGGGACCCACCTAGGTCTTCCCTGCTCAGGCTGCCCCTTGAGCCCCTGCACGACCCAGGGTGGGCCCAGACTCACAGGTCGAAGATCAGGTAATGGTGTCCCTCCTCGGAGATGCTGTCGTGGAGCCGGACTGTGGGAGGGGCCCAAGCAGCCAGTTAACCCGGAAGCACTGCTTCCACCTCCTCCCGCCCTCTCACCTCACCCCTCCAATGGCCAACATATCAACTTCTCAGTCACTGAGCACAAGCCAGGTAACAGGTGCCTTGACAAACGCCAGTGAACGATGGTGACTGACCTCGGGCATCGTCAAAAGAAGCCCAGGTTTAAAGATGAAAGACCCTCCCGGCTTTGGTCAAAGTCTGGCCTCTTCCTTCCTCCAACCCTTAGCTTCCTGGCTGGGCAGTCTGGCATCACGGGAATGGCTCAGATCTCTGCCACTTGCTAGCTGTGTGACCCCACGCAAGTTGCTACACCTTTCTGAGCCTCTTTTTTCTTGCCTGGACAATGAGAATGAAACTCCTGGACCTGCAGCCTCGTTGTGAGAATTCCATGAGGCACACAGGCGGTGTTCGCCCAGGGCCAACCCTGGGGAAGATCCATGCTGGGCAACCAGATGTGAGATAAGAGAGCCGGTGTTGGTGGGAGGACCGGGGTCGCTGGGTTAGGCCTGCTGAGAAACTGTCATCTCTTCACACCTCACTTACCAAGAACAGGGGCAAGACTCCCAGGAGCCCAGAGCTCCCAAAATTACCCCCTGAGATTCTGGAGGGAAGGACCCGAGGCCCAGAGCTGACTCAGGGGCTGTACCCTGCCAGCCAACTGCATTTTCTCCCAGGACAGATTCACATCCTTTCCCTGAGCCACAGCCTAAAAACGTCCACAGAGCGGGGTGCATGCTCAGAGAATCAGGATACGTCGCCCAATGGAAGATCACACAGCTGTTAAGATAATACAGCAGTTACGTTTCCCCTGGTTCCAAATCATCTCTGAATTATGTTGTTTGGCAAAAAAGCAAAGTGCAAAACAGTGTGTGTGGTACTTAAAAAGATGTATTTAGGCCTGTTTGTGGCATAAGTGTCTTTGGAAGGATACAAAAAAGTGGGCATTGGGGGACCTTGGGGAGGGGAATCGGGAGGGCAGGAGTGGTGGGTGGGTGAGACTCTCTGCTTTATCTGCGGTCCTAGTGCCATCCGAATTCTGGCCATATGCACATGTTTCTGACTCAGTATCGAGTCCCCCCAATGGCTTATGGCTCTCTTATCTGCACGTAAAGTTTGGAGAAGCAGGTGTCAAATACATCAGAGTAGGCATCTACTATGGGGGCAGGGGAAAAGGTGGCTAGAGATGGAGGAGAACAGGAACACAAATATTTTTAAAGATTTATTTATTTAAGTAATCTCTGCACTGAATGCAGGGCTAGAACTCACAGCCCTGAGACCCAGAGTCATACTCCACTAGGACTGAACCGACCACGCACCTTGGGAGCACAACACATATAGAAACACCCGAGAAGGTACAAACATCACATATCATATGAAAACATGTATCATACAGTATAACCTCTATGTCCCAAGGCTATAGAATATACTTTAAAAATTGTCTTCTCATTGATCTACCATAAACTTGCATTATTAGTGTAGCCAGATAAAGTTAAAAAAACAAAAACAAAAACAAAAACAAAACCCTTTCCGGGTGCCTGGGTGCCTCAGTTGGTTAAGCATCTGCTTTTGGCTCCGGTCATGATCCCAGGGTCCTGGGATCTAGTCCCACATCATGCTCACTGCTTAGCAGGGAACCTGCTTCTCCCTCTCCCTCTACCCCTTCCCCCTGCCTGTGATCTCTCTCTCTCAAATAAATAAATAAATAAATATTTATAAAAAAGGAAAAGAAGGCTGCCCATCTAAGCAGCCAGCAAGGGGAACACAGGCTGGATTCCAGCCGCCACCTGCATAAGGGCACTGGGGTAGGCTTTTGTCCCTGAGAGGGGGCACCAGCACAGCTCAGAACCCAGGAGACAGGACACATAAAACCTCCCCTCCCATCAGGGAAGGCTGCCCTGAGAAAGAACAGTCCAAAGCCAAAGAGGAAAAAGAAGATTCAAGCGCCACCACGGGGTATGAAAGGGTCTCACCACGTGGTAGAGATTGACATGTCTGTGGTCACTGAGCTATGTTGCCAGCTTTTGACTTTTTAAAATATTTCCATAGATCCAACAAATCTGTAACCTAGTTTTCATTTATATAGCTGGACTCACGAATTTCTGACATTCTTTTCATATTTCCAACAGGGATGGGTTTTTTTCTTGGAAATTGAAGGGCAGTCCTTGCTGCCCTAGCCTCTGCCCTCTGACGCACACTTCCTGGTGTCCCTTTGGGAGGTTCGATGGAATGGCGAGAATCTGGGCTCTGGAGTCAGTCTTGCTGGGCTCACCTCCCAGCTCTGCTTCCTGTAAGCTGTGTAACTTTGGGCAAATTAGGTAACCTCTCTGAGCTTCCTTTCTTACCCATAGTGCTAACACCACTGGCCTGCTGCGGGGGGAATAATTGATGATGCTTGTAAAGCCCTCAACTCAGGGCCCGGCACCGGGAGAACTTGACAAATGAGGACACTGTCGTCTACCTCACCGACCAGCTTCACCCCTCTTGCCTACCCCAAATCCCCTGCTAAACTCTCAGGGTATCCCCTGCTCCCTGGGGTGGCCTCAGGGTCGGCCCCATCAGCAGGTGGTGATGGTACAGTGTGGGGCATTGTTCCTGTCCTGTGTGCGCAGCACAGCTGGACCCCCTGTTCTGAGCCAGGCCTCCCTGACCCGGTGCCCCCCAGGGCTGGACACCAGCCCCACGTGGACAGCAGCCAGTAAGCATGGCTAGAGTCACCCAGCAGGCTGACTAGGGCTCAGTCCAGCTCCTCCAGCCACAGGCTTGCCTCTGGGGTTCTGCAGCCACAGCTGCACCTGTCTCCACTTCTTCTGGGAGATTATAATCTACATAGAAGTGAGATACTTGGAGGTTCAGGAGGCAGGGCCTTTCCTTCCCTGAGATAGTTTTGGGGTTCTTCCCCAAATCCTCCTGATCTGGGGCTCAGCTCTGCTCTCCAGGTCTCTGTGCGTTAGCTACCCCATCCCAATGCCATCCTCACTCCTGCAGCCCATCCTCAGCCTTGGCACATGGTTGGGTCCCAGATACCCTTGCCGTCAGGTGAAGGAAAGAAGGAAGGAAAGAAGGAAAGAAGGAAAGAAGGAAAGAAGGAAGAGGGGAGAAGGAGGGGGAGGGAAGGGGAGGGGAGGGAGGAAGGAGAAAAGGCCTCAGTGATGATGATGGTGGTGAAGCACCATTTCTGAGACTTTGCCACAGGCCAGACTTGTGCTAAGTGCTTTCCTTGCAATTACTCATTTAACCTGCCCAGCAATTGTAAAAGACGGCTACTGTGCTTGCCCTCACGAACCTGTGCGCCCCAACACCTAGCAAGCAGCAGAGCTGGGATTGGACCCCGGGAGCAAACCGCATTCTCTTAACTAGCACATTAAACCCAGCGCCCTGATCTGGTGACCAAACATCGTGACGCCTCAGAAGAGTGAGAATTGTGTGGAGGTTACGGTTTCGGGAGAGGTTGTCTTGTGTGAAGGTATAGACTAAGGACAAGGGGGAGCAGCCCCTACCTCGGGACTGTCGTGGGGCTATGCTTTAATTAATCATCACAACTCTACGAGGCGGGTATCATTGCCATTTCCCAGATGAGAAAACCGAGCTTCAGAGTGGTTCAGCAATGGGTCCAGGGTCACACAGCCATTAAGCAGCAAACCCAGGATCGGAGCTGCAGACTGTCAACCCCAGAGCCCATAAGGTACTGCTCCCCATGTACAGTGGGGCGAGGAGCGGGGAGGCTGAGAGGGAGGAGGAGGCAGGGTTGACCTGAGACAGTTGTAGTGTGCAGCAACACACACACACACACACACACACACACACACACACACACACACACTCCCCGCCTCCTTTCCCTGGCACTGATCGCCTTTCTAAGAGCCATGGGACTTCGGAGTCAGAGCTCCCTCTCAACCTGTCCGTCATACTGCTGGGCAGCTGGACGCCCTGAGCAGGGCAGGAGCTGCCTGAGGCCACACAGTGAGTCCGTCAGCCGGTGGTCAGGATCGGGGTACAAGCTGACCTGCCCCCCACCAGCCACCTTGCTGCCCCTCCTCTCATTCTGGTCCTGGAGCCTCTGGCTGCTGTTTGCGCAGTTCTGCTCCCCTTCCTTGGGCACGGGGAAGGGGAGGTGCCTTTGGGGTATAAATAGCAGACTGAGACTCTTCTCTCTGGCAGGAGGGTTAACCCTTGGGGCTCTGGGCACTGAGCTATGCTTCCTTCCCAAGGGCAAAGGCGTGGTGGTTGCCCGAGTGGGAATATTCCTTAGAGAGCACCTAGGCCTTGCTCCTCAATGTGTGGTCTGACGCAGCAGCCTTGGCATTGCCTTGGAGTGTGCCAGAAATGCAGAATCCCGGGCCCCACCCAAAGCCACTGAACCAGAATCCACCTTTAAACAGGAAGCCCACGTGATGCAGAGAGTGTCTCCTTGTGGAGATGGGGGAAATGGCTCAGAGAGGACAGGGCTCCCACCCAAGGTCACACAGCCATTCCCTGACAGGACTATATCTAGAATCTGCTCTTCCTCCCCTCCCCAACCCCCTGGCCACACCACCCCAACTCAGAACACTGATGGGCAGGGATGCAGACCCCCAGTCCTGCATGGGGGAGGAGGGGAGGTCAGGCCGTGAAGCGTGGTCTAGGCCCAGCCTCTCCCCTGCAGTCTGTGCTCAGTCTGCCCCTGGGGCAGGACCTTGGAGCTTGCCTCTGGGGGGCAGGCAGGCTGCTGGTCTAGGTAGGTGGGCAGGCCACAGTGCCAGGCTGACTCAGCTTGGGGTAGCTTTGGGGAGTGGGCCGTTATGGTCAAGGCCACGCCTGGCCTATTTTTGTCTCTCTCCCGGAGCTTCAGAGCTTTGGGAGTTTTCCTAAAACAGCTTTTCTGAAGGAGGCTGCCGGCAGCGTGGGCTAGGAGGGAGGGCCCCTTCTTCACCTTCCCCCCAACCAAGCTGGTCTCTGAGAAATGTGGAGACCATTAAAGGCACCCCCTTTCCCATCCCTACTGCCACCATCCACAGGAAAGAGAAAAGCTGCCCTCCCTGCCCAGAAGACCCACTGGCTTGGCCCGGTCACGGGGCCAGGCTCCACCCACCCCCCTCACACACACCCCCGCCAGCTCACCAATGTTGGGGTGCTTCAGCAGGCGGCAGATGCGGGCTTCGCGCTCCAGCTTCTGATGATCTGAAACACAGACACCCAGCTGAGTCCCAGGTGAGGGAGGAAACCTCACCTACTCTGTCTCCGCCTCTTCATGGCCTCTTATGGTCTGCGCCCCCAAGGCAATCCCTTCCACCCCCCTACCCCCCACTGCCCCCCCCACCCCCCGTCTGGATAAGCTTGTCTTTCTGGCAGAGCCTCTGGGTTCTCCAGGAAGGCGGTGGGAGGCAGCAGAGAAGGGGGGATGGGGGGTGGGGTTGCAGGGCCTTGGAAGTCCTTTCCTCTCTCTGGGCCTTTGTTTCTAGGGTTCTCAAATGAGGTGCATCTCCAAGTCCCATCTGCAGAGCCTGGAACACCCCCTACCCCACCCTAGGGTAGGCTCCTGCTACCCCGTCTCCAGGCTTGCCCCTCCTGGCAGGGTACTCCAGCCAGACTGAACTGCTAAATGGCATTTCCCCTGAGCCCCCCTGCTCAGTCCTTGCACTCAGGCTTGGGGGCTTTCACCCATGTGGTTCTCTCAGCTTGGAACTTTTCCCTCTCAACCTCCCACTGTCCTTCACTGGCCATCACTCCTTCATGCCCACCTGTCCTTCGATATGCCCTCTCCTGGCAGCCTGTCCTGCCAGGAGAGGAGGGGGCCCCTCCTCTGTGTTCTCAGGGCCTCAGGACAACACATCTCACTTTGGCTCACGGGGACCTTTACCCTTAAGAGCAAGTGCTTGGTCCCTGTTGTACCCCTGGCATCTACTCAAATGCCTGGCACATAGTAGGTGCTCAAGAAGTCATTGAATTATAGAATAAACCATGGACTGATCAACTTTCTAGGGGAGTGTATATTTTTCTGCAGCAGAAGAGCTGTATTAATTCACAGAGGCCGCCTCCCTTCCAGGGGACTCCGGGCCAGGGACACCCCAGAGAATCTGCAGGGTAGAGCCCGAATATGGCAGCCTCTGGGCTTTACCTGGATCTCTCACCCCTGCTCTCCAGGATTTCTGTCCAGACCCCCAGGGAGGAGGACTTGTTCAGAATCTGTCCCGTGGTCTCCCGCCCTGGGGCTGCCGGGAACAATCCTACCCGTGACTCTCTTCAGTCCTCCCAACCATCCTGCTCTGTGGGCATCACTGTCCCCATTTTAGGCACTTCTCAATTTCCTTTCTGGTGCTTTTCTCACAATTCCATAGTTAACGCCCTAATTTAAAGAACCAGAACACAAAGGGAACGAGTAGAATATTTACTACGTGCCAGGCACCGTGCAGAGCGCTCGACCCCATCTCAAGTCCTCACAACAACCCTTCAAGGGAGGTGCCTTCATGCTCTGACCTTACAGAGGAGGAAACAGAGGTTCCTAGAAACTGAGTACAGGGCTCACAGCCTCACCTGATCCGTGGTGATCAGCAGAGCCACACACTGTACCCAGGCAGTCAGACTCTAGGTGTGAGCTTTACTGTGCTGTAGCACTCTCTGCACCCTGACTCATCGCCCCCCACCTCCACCAGCCCCCAATTTCTGAATGGGAAAATCAGGATGCATAGGAGGGACCCCATGCAGACACTCAGAGGCAGAGCCCGGATTCAAACTCCAGTCTCTGACTGGCCCCTTTAGAGCACGCAGCCCCCAAGGAAGGCAGTAAGGACGGAGAAAGTCCCAGCCCTTGTCCTCAGGCAGGCAGCTCCCCTTTCCCTTGTCCCTTCATTAGAGCAACCCCTGCCCTCCCTCCATGGGCTGCAGAGATCAAGAGTAATACTGAAATGCGGCTTTTTCATCAGCAAAGCAATTAAGTCCATGCCTGTCTCCACCGAGCGTAAGCTCAACTCCCAAGCTGGAGGTGGACTATGGGCTAGGGGAAGGGAGGCTGCCTACACTGGGGGAGGCAACCTCCCCTTGGTCCCCCCACCCTCCCGCTGACCCCCACCCAGCCTCCTTCCCCAGATTCCAGGATGGTAGGAGACCGATTCCGCACAAAGGAGGGGCCTCTCCCTCCTGAGCTGCTGAGGGCCCTCAGTGGATTGAGGACGGCTGGACACCCTCCCCGCCACCAGCCCTACAACCCTCTCCTCCACCCCACCCATCCCCAGCAGAACGGGAAACCAGGCCAGTCAAGTGGGGCCTATCAGAGGGGGCTGGGGGCTATAGGTTCAAGGAACAAGGTTGGTCCAGCCTTTACATTTAGGGGATGAGGGACCCAAGCGCAGAATTCTGATGTTTCACCACCACATCATGTTACCCAGGAGTGGCACTGAAAGGACACGCAGGTCACACAGCCTCACACTGGGGCCTGATGGCCAGCCCTCACTGCCAGAAATGCCAGGAACTGTTTCTATAAACCTGGCAATCATCTCGTGCATTGTCCAATCACACCACATTGCCACTCTCTGAGCTTTTAGCATGAATTTGTTGAATGTATGTAAACATATATATTATTCACCAGTTTTTGTATCTCTGACATGTTTCTATTTTCTAACATTCCTCAAAGGAAGTAGGGACTGTGTTTCTTTTGACTTCTGAGGCCTTGCCCCGTTCTGTAGGTAAGGAAACTGAGGCCCAGTGATAAAGAGCAGTCCCGTTATCAAAGTCACTCAATAAGGTGGTCAAGCCTCTTTAGAACCCACAGCTCTGAGGAACCACTCCTGGATGCTTTCCGCACTCCAGCCAATAGTCTTTGGTAGCCAAGGACCTCTTATTAAAATATGAATTAGATTCTATCTCTCTCTGGCTTCAAACTCTCCAACAACACTTCAGACTCCCCATTGTACTTGTAACCCAAACTCCTCACCATGGCCAGGCAGACCCCGCTGGTCCTGCCTCATCTTGGCCTTGGAGCTTTAGCCACAGTGGTCACCTTTCTGGCTTCAGGCACACTAAGCCCCTTCTCACCTCAGGACCTTTGCACTTGCTGGACCTTTTGCCTAGGATGCTTTTCCCCTGGGTCTTCTCATGGCTGCCTCCTTCTCCTCAGGCTGGTCCAGCATAATATCACCTCTTCAAAGAGCTCCCCCGGCTGCCTTTTCCGAGGGTCCCTCCTGCCCCATCACTTCCCCACTACCCGGTCTCATTTTCTTGATAACTCGTTGTTACCTAAAATTACCTCGCTTGTTTATATGTTTAATGTTCTTTACAGTCTTCCTCTCTAGAGAACAGGTGCGATGAGAGCAAGACGTTATCTGTCAGTCACAGCCATGCCCCAGGGCCCAGAGCCACTAAGCAGCGTGTCCAAGGTCTCATAGCTAAGAGATGGCAGAACTGGGATTTCAATCCATGTTCAAAATTACTGTACCATATTGCCTCCCATTCTCATAATTAATTAATTGACAAATCAATCCATTCAGCTAGATAGATAACAGCCTCCCAATGGTGAAAGGCCTGAGGGACTCCTCCTGCCCAAGTACCTGGAAGGATTGTCCCTAATGCTCACCATGATACCTTGTGAACCTTCTCCCTCCCTCCCGAGGGGCAGACCTCCAGGGTGTTGGGCCCAAGAACTTGGCAGGCAAGGGTAAGTGAAAGTAAGGTTCAAGGTGAAGTTCCTGGGACCAGATAGTGCCAGCAGGGCAGAGCATTGGGGGAAGTACAATCAGGCAGCCTGGAAGGCTCTACCTGCAGAGTGAGGTGGGGGAGGGGGGCTCCAGCGGACAGGTGGGACTCTGGCCAGAGGAACAGAAACCAGGGGGGAAAAAATAGACCTCCAAGTCTTGGAAGAGGAAATGCTCCCACCCTCTAGAGGGCCTCAACCAGGCTTCTGCACCTGGGAGGTTGGAAGAATAATCCCAAGGGCCAAGATTGCCAGGCAGGGGTGGGGAGTAAGCTGAGGAAGATGAGAAGGATCTGTCTTTGGATCCTTAGAGCATGAACCTGAAGCTGAGGGGCAGCATGAATGAGCGCATGCCACGCTTATCACCCCGTGTCCTGGGACTGGTTGCCCGGGAGCCAAGGAGGTGATCCCTCAGCGCTCAAATGGCCAAGGGTTACTATAGAGGTCTCTGTACCCCTGCCAGTCACTCCTGGCTGCACCAGCCACATCCATGTGCCCAGCGTCCCCTAACATATTAAGGAGTTTCTTCTCTGCGCTGGCTAAGACTATGGCTGGGAAGCCTACGGAGCCCCCGACAGGGAGTTATCATTGAGCGAGCGAGCTATGGTCGCTGCAGACGGGGGTTTTTTCATTGCAGGAGCTTGGGCCTCACCTACTGACTCCAGCCCTCCAGGATGGAACTAAAGCAGCCACTTTTTTTGAAAGGCTCCTGAGGGGATCTGGCAGGGCCTGAGACAGGCAAAATTTTCACTTTCCATTCCATGTCCTTAAGGCTTCTTGAAATTGTTTACACTATGAGCATTTTATCTAAAAGAGTATTTTTAAAATACATATGAAAAAATAATCTCCTGGGTTGGGGAGCCATTCAACAGAACAAGAGGCTGACCCGGGTGGGGAAGGAGAAGCCGCAGCTCCTTGGGGTGAGGGGAGGGATGGACACCCCGGGTGGGCCAGGCCCCCCTGCAGAGAGCTGCCAAAGTCCCCAGGAGTGCCAGCAGGGGAAGCTTAGGGTATGTTGCCAAATCTTCAGCATCAAACTTCTCCCCTCCCCAGGCACCATGAGTGGCAAACAAAGGAACCTGCTAGAAGCAGCTCCACTCCTCCTCTCCCGCTGGGGAGAGAAGCCTTGCAGTTGGCAGACTTCTTTGAGATGGTTCCCCTGAGAACCTCCCCTCTCACACCCTCCACACTCAGTTAGGCCTGGGCTGCCTTGCTGTAAGGATGTCAAAGTCTCAACAAATGGCCAAAGACAGGGGACTTGCTGATTTCCCCTTGGCGCTGCCCAGAGTCCCCACTGCCCAAGGAATGCTTAGTCACCTTCCAGAAAAGGGACAGTGCCCCTTCCACTGCCCCCCATACACATCCGTCTCTTCCTGTCAGAGTGTGTGTGTGTGTGTGTGTGTGTGTGTGTGTGTGTGTGTGAGAGAGAGAGAGAGAGAGAGAGAGACAGAGAGAGACAGAGAGAGAGAGACAGAGAGAGAGAGAGACTGAGAACCAGGAGGCAGGGAGAGGTGTCGCTCTGAGAATACTGTGAAGTGGCTTAAGAAGTCCAGTGCCCAGGGAGGACCTTGAACCCTGACCCTCCCTCATTTTGTAGTAACATCAACCGGTGGCCCCAAGCCATGGCGCTAATCTTGCCCCTGCCCCGCCCCCGCCCTGTATCTCAGGGATTGGGACATCTCCTTTGATCACGAGAGACCCAAAGCACACAAAGGGCACCAGACTGCCACTCACACCACAGGAAGCCAGGCAGGTCCCAGCATCTGGACATGAGGCCACGCTCCCACAGCCGCCCTACCCACCCTGGCTCCCTTCCCCTGGCTCCAGCTCCAGACTTTCCACAGGCGTCATCCGTCCATACCAGCTTCCATACCGAATTTGTGCCATCTCGGCCCCCGACCCTCAGAGAACCACCCTCCACACACCCAGCCTCTTCTCCCCACAGGACACTGGCTGCCCACGGGGGAGTTCAGTAACTAGGAGAAAGTGCTGGGCTCCCAGCAGCACTGAGCCAGAGAGATGAAAGACGGCAATGCGCGGTCCAACATGGGGCCTGCTGGGAGGCCTGCAGGGGGCCATGAGAACATCCTGTAACAGACTCTGTGAACCCCACACCTGCTGGGCACCAGCCCCACACAGATGCCACTATGCCAGATCAACACCTGGCCATGACGCCAGCTCCTCGAATGATGTCTCCTGCGCTGCCCTGTACCCGCCGTACCTGGAAGGACCCCTCCACCACCAGGGGTCCCCAAGGCAGCTTAGACACCATTCAGAGCAGGCACTAGATTTTTGAAGATAACCTTCCCCAACACACTGACCATGGATGCTACCATTACTGCTCTAACCACTCGCTAAGGGCAAGAAGCCAGGCTCCTGGGCAGGCTTTCCAAGTTCCAGTATCCACATGGACCACTGGGGTATCTTGCTAAAGTGCAGATCCTGATTCCTTAAGCCTGGAAACAAGAATGTGCATTTCTAGCGATCTCCTGGTAATGCTGACTCTGCTGGTCTAGGACCACTTCCAAACCAGAATTACCTGGGGATTTTTTTTTTTTTTTCAAATCCTGGTCACACCCCACACGGATGAAGTTACAACCCCTTGGTGGGGAGGAAAGCCTCAAGAGTTCTTAAAGCTCTCTAGGGGTTCCAGGGTGAGGACAGGCTGGGGAGCCCCTGTTCTAGGGACGAGTTAGGGATGAGAGGGTGGACCAGTGTGGCTGAAGCGGGATGCCCCTAGAGTTCACTGGACACTGGTAGAGCGCTAGGATGTGCTGGGTGCTGTCCTAGGTACTGGGTATAGCAGGGAATGAGAGCCGTCCCCACCCGCTGGAGCTTATAGCCAAGATGCATGTTAAGTAAGGGACCAAGCCAGCAAATGGGACAAGCGCAAACTGGGGGAAAGCCACAAAGAAGGTAAACAGTAATAACCGATATAAGATGGGGGAGACGGCCTCAGATGTAGGGGTCTGGGAAGTCACTCAAAGGGTGTGACATTGAGTTGAGACCTGAAGGTTGAAAGAGGGTCAGCCTTGTAAGGAGCCAGATAAGGGAATGGTGGGTGCACAGGTCTAAAGATGAGAAAAGAAGCAAGTGGCAGAAGGGCAGGGAAAGGAAGTCCCGCCTGGCACCTTAGCCTTCACCCTGGGTAGGAGGCAGAGAGCCTGGCCTGTCCAAGAGGCTGTGTCCTCTAGATCTCATGAGGAAGGAAAATGGAGGGGTCTGTTCTCATAATACCCACAGGAAGAAGAATCTCCCCCCTGCAGCATCACCCAGGGGGTCAGACCCAGGTCCTGCTTCTAACCCAAAGCGTAGAGGGGAGAAGAGCCCCAGAGGGCGAGCAAGGCACGGATCTGCCACCTACCTCTGGCCGAGAGCTTCTTGGTGTTGATGATCTTAGCAGCATACTCCTGGCCAGCCAGCACCTTCACGCACCTGCGCACCACTGAGAACGCTCCCCTAGGAGGACAGAGAAGGTGAAGGAGGGAAGGAAGGGCCCAAGGGATGCTTCGCTAGGACATGCCCAAGTTCATGCATCTGTACCTCGTTGGCTAGGGAGACCTCCTGCAGGGCTGCTCAGCTCACGGGAGTGAGTAGCCTGACTCAGGGACAGGGAAGGGCTGGCAACCCAGGGGAATGCCCGCCCACAGGTTATGAGGCCTTGGCCTCGTGAAGGATGAGCCTTCCAGAAGTGTAAGAAGTTGGGTCCACCAGGTTGTAACACATTAGAATCATGTAGGGTCAGAATCACAGAATCTTGTCCCCGAAAGATTTTAGTTTTTCGGGCTTTGAGTAGGGAGCACATCAACATGACTCAAAGTTCAAAAGATATAAAAATGTAGGTAGTAAGAAGGCTCCCTTCCACCCCTGTACAGCAATCTCCGAGGTCCCTTCCCCGGGGACAGCCAGTGTTCCATTCCTTGAGCATCTTTTCGCAAATACTCTCCACCACATAAAGGGCTTTGGACCCCGCATGCTGCTCTGCACCCTCCTTTTTCCAGGAAATATTTTGGAGACACTCCTTCCATATTGGAACATACGGAGCTCCTCATTATTTCATCAAATGGCTGTCCTATAATTTATCTAGCCAGTCCCCTATCAATGGGCAATTAGGTTAGTTCAGTCCATAGTTCTATGCATATTACAAACAGCCCTACAATGACTAACCTTCTACATGTGCCTTAGAATTATGTTTCCCACGTGTGCAGGTGTCTGTGGACCCACTTCGAGAACTGGTATTACTTGGTCAAAGGGTAGGTGTTATTAGTGATTGTGATAGATGATAGGAGATTATCCATCTTAGAGGTCGTACCTACTTACTTTCCCCGGTATGCAAGGGCACCATTTTCCTCCACCCTTGTCCCAGTGTGTTATCAAACTTTCTTATCTTTGCTAGTGAGACAGGTGGGAAACAGCAGCTGGGTTTGATTTGTAATCCTCGTATCACCAGCGGTAGGGAAACACTTAGAGCGAGGGCTGTGTCTGTGCTTTGCATGGGGACACTGATTATTGCCATGTGGAAGGTGGCCCGTTTCCCAAATTGTTCAATATTTTGATAAAAGCCTGCAGCCTGGATATTTATGTGAAATTTCCCAATTTTTAAATACTGGCCCTTTATTCTAAAAAAAAAAAAATGTAAACATAGTGCCTGGAAAAACAAACCTAGTGTAAGGAGGGTCAGGTGGTGCATGTAGGAACGACCTCATACCCCCTATCACGAAGGTCATCTAGTGCAATTCTGTCGTGTTCCAGAGGAGGCCCCTAAACAGCCAGACCCTGACGATTGTCACCGCCATTAGTTCCCTAACCACAGACTAATGGCAAGAAGCAGGTCTATAGGCAGGTTTCCTCAATTTTAATGTGTATATGAGTCACCAGGGTGTCTTATTAAAATGCAGGTTTTGATTCCTGACGTCAGCAGTGGAGCTGAAGACTCTGAGCCCCAGTGTAGCTCAGTGTAGACGGCTCATGTAGCTAGCTGTAGAGAGGGCCAGGTCTAGAACTCGGGTATTTGCATACACACTGCCCTGCCACCCCACCCCCGCCCCGCCCAAGGGAGCCTGCCACTCCCAGGTTCCTGATCTGGCGACCCCTCATCACATCCTCCAGACTTTGATGCCCTAGCCTCAGCACAAGGGCGGGTCCAAGCCCAGGAAGCCTGCCGTCTCTGCACACACCCTGGGCATAGTGTCTCTGGTTTCATGTCTGAGCCTCATGAATGGAGTGAATGGAAAACTGGAAAGGGATGAGGAAGAGCGAGCCAGGAGGGAGCATGAGACCAGGAAATGTGACCTTGTAAGAAAGCACTGGAAAGCACTAGGCTATGCACTTACACTAGAATTCCTCGGCAAGTGGTTTGTCTTACGTAACAGTGGACCCTCCCTGGGCGGGGTGCACCCTTGCTGTCCTTCCCCCCCAACCCCCTGCTCCTCCCACCCCAGGACAGCAGCAAGACCTGAGTTTCCTTCCCAGGGAAGCCTCCCTGTTAAGGATGCCTTCATCTGTGTTCCCAGAGCACTCGGCCCCTCCCCATCTAGCCCAAATTCACAGTTGCTCTGTTGTTTGTCCTGTTTGTCCCTCCCACCTGATGGTAAATTCCTGAGAGACAGGACTTTAACTTTCTTTCCCACGTCCCCATGCCCTAGTATCCAGTGGCTTCTACACACGGGGCCTCCGTAAATGTTAATTTGCAGAAACAAGAAGTAGATTGAATTCACAGTGAGAGAGACTGAACGAAGCAGGGGAGTGGACATTATGTCAGGGTGTTAGGAACAGGAACAGGCATCTGAAGAAGGTAGGGCACGACTGGTCTCTCAAAGGTGCCCACCCTACCCAGACAGGGGGGATGGACCCAAAGACCTTCAGGTCCCTGCCCAGCTGGAGACCACAATCCCCAAAGGCCCCAGGTGAGAGTGTTTAAAGTGGCCTCATCCGGGAAAGGTTGGAGAGCTCCAGGGAGAGCAGGGGCACAGGCAGAGAGCGGCTATAAGCTCCTGAGTGCAGGGGCTGGGTCCTGCCTCACTCACCAGCATCTAGCCGGTGTTTGGTCCAGAGCTTTCGAATAATGTGGGCTGGAGGGATGGAGGGGAGGAGTAGGGGGAGGAAAGCAAGGAAGGAGGGATGGATATAATTTCTCCACTAAAGAAACAAATTCTAAGTGAAAAGTAAAAAACGAAATGAAAAATTCCATTCCAAGCAAAGACCTTAGACCCATGCTTATCAAACTGGATGCTTTGGAATCCCCTGGGGATATTTTAAAAACACATATACCAAGGCCCTATCCAGACTTAACCAAACCAGAGCTTCTAGGTGGGGGCACAAGGGATCTGTATTTTCATTTAACATGCAGTCCAGGGCGCTGTCTCCTGCCTGCCCTCTGGGGGTGTCCTGCTAGAGGCTCTGATGCCGGCATTGATGGGGACTGTCACATACAACTCTCTGCAGGGGAGCTTGGCAGCCCCATGAACCTAGGCTCTGCCTTAGGAGCTGAGGACCTAAGAGCTGCATCTGTAAGACAAGAGAAGGTACGTTTACTAAACTTCCTTCTCAGAACACAGTGCCAAGTTTTTGTGTAAATCCCAGCTTCTAACTAGGGGTCCTTTTTTTTTTAAAAAAGATTTTATTTATTTTCTTGAGAGAGAGCAAGAGAGAGAGAGCACAGAGGAAGAGGGAGAAGCAGACTCTCCGCTAAGTGGGGAGCCTGGCATGGGATTTGATCCCAGGACCCCAAGATCATGACCTGAGCCGAAGGCAGCTGCTTAACCAATGGAGCCACCCAGGTGCCCCTAACTGGGGGGTCCTAACTAGGTTCTAGTTAGGGGAACTGACTAGGGGAGGGCAGCCACAGGGCCCGTGTACCCACAGAAGGACATCCTGTGCCTCTGAGAATAGGTATGTGCATTTTTTTCTGGGGCAAGGATGCATAGCTTTTAGCAGCTGTTCAGAGGGAGGAGCTTATCAAAACCAGTTCAGAGCTACTGATGCAGAGGGTACTAGCCTCTCCCACACCCAGACAGTATCTTCCTTTTAAATGCACGTACACCTCTAAGCTCCTTCTTGACCATAGCAGAACTGCGGAGTTGGCATTAGGATCCCCATTTAACAGATGGGGAAACTGAGGCCTCCAGTGAACAGGCATATTCCTAGTGCATCTATGAAGAGGATCCAGGCCACCTGCACTTGCTCTTCTGACTCCACCAAAGGCAGGAAAATGTGACCCTCTAGAGCAGGGGCTCTGGGCTCACAAAGCTGTGAGCCCAGACTTATCCTCAACGTGATACTGAACTAGGCAATTCACCCCGACCTATGCAGCCTCGGGTCTCTATCCACCCTGCTCACCACAGTGCTGGGGGTCCGGGAGACAAGGGGCAGAGGAGAATCTGCAGCAGAAATGAGACTAACCTCCTCTCTGGTATCTTTTGCTTTAAAAAGGCCTATTTCTGCATTCCCGTCCTGCATGAGCAAGTGGCCACAGCCCAGCAGCCTTGGCAAACAACAAAAAAGCCAGCCCAGTCCTCCCACGGCCCTGAGGCCCTGAGCCGAGCAGGTGGGCAGCAGGGGGTGGGGCAGGAGCTTGGAAACGGCGCAGGGCAGGGAGGGGAGGAGGCCAAGGTGGGGAGCTCAGGGTGGAAGGCTGAGACTGGGGGTCCTGAGAGGAAGGGATGAGGCCTGCGTGTGAGAACCCAGTGTGAGTGTCCACAGACGGTCCGGGGAGGTCTATGAAGGTGTTCCTGGGTGACAAGGGGTCAAGGGGAGCCTGTCTGCCCACAGCTATGGGCGGCCAGCCTGGGCAATGCCCTGTGTGTGAGATTCCACGGGGCTCTGGGTGTGACAAGGCGCACGTGTCTCACCCTGGGTATGAAATATACATCCACATCAGTAAGCACAGAATGTGGGCGGGGAGGCATGTGTGTGAGACAGACAGACACAGGAGGGACAGAATCTCAGCTCTCAGTCCTGCTGGGAGGTCCTGGGCAGGGGCCTGTCCCAACACGGGCCTCACTTTCTTTCATCTGCCACATGGGGGTTTGGGTGGGAATGAGGCTAAATAGTACAGAGCCCTTTACATCTGTAATATTCTCTACCAGAATATCCTGTGACGGTGAAAATATTCCATATTGTCCAATGTGACAGCCGCTAGCTTCATATGGTTATAGAGAACTTGAAAGCTGGCTAGTAGGAATGAAGAACTGAATTTTTAATTTTATTTCATTTGAGCAGATGTATGTGGCTAGTGACTACCATAATGGAGAGGGAAGTTCTATGGGAATAAGAACAGGGATTCCTGAGCCGGGCCAACCAGAGTTCAAATCACAGGGTAGCCACTTACCTGAAGCTACTTAACCTCCGTAAGTCTGTTTCCTCCCCTGTGAAATGTACATGAGAACAGTACCGGTCCTGTGCAGTTGTTCCAAGGATTCAGTGAGATACAATAAGGTATGCGATGGGTTTAGCACAGCCCTTGGGGTCTAGTAAATGCCCAAGAAACGCCTTTTATAGGCATCATTATCTACGAAGTGATGAGAACAGCTGGCATCATCAGAAACAAAATGGACCTTGTTTGCCAAGCTCGGGGAAGAGGAAAGCCAGGAGAGGAGGTTGCGGGGGCCACGGTGAGGAGGGGAAGGGGCTGCTCCCCAGGATAGAGCACCCTGCCTCATGGGTGTGGACACAAGCAGGCAGGGAGGCCCCGCCCTGCTCTCCAATAGACAGATGGAGAGGGCGCTCTGAGAGTGGGTCCAGCACTGCTAAGAACATAGGGAATGTGCTAATGGGCCGTGAAAAGACAAGATTCACACTGGGAAATTGCTTTCTGGCTGCCTGGCAGGCTCAGTGTCCTGGGAGTTGCTGGCTGTCAGCCCGCAGGGGGCTCACCACTCTTGCTGGCCTAAAACAGCCCAGAATGCTGAGGTGGAAGCCAGGTGAGCCTGGGAGCAATCGACGGGGAGCTGAAAGAGCTGGGTCCTCACCCAGCGTGGCTACCAGCTTGTTTATCCTCTGGGCCTCAGTTTCCCCATTTGCAAGATAGGGATTAGGACCCTCAGCCACACTTCTTCCTGGGCCATTTGTGAGAAGTCTTTCCTACACAGGGATGGGAAGAGGTTCCTACTACCCAAGACTGCTTCCTGCCAATTTCCTCTAAAGTAAACCTCCCCACCTTTACTCTGAGCTGCCCAGAGCCCAGCGCAGACCCCTGGGTCTCAGCAGGCAGAAGACTGTTTATGGTGGCCTTTTGGAGATAACCCCGCTCCACATTGGACCCTTGAATTGTCAGGGGTCCTGATAATTACAGGGTCTTCTCTTCACTGGCTGCTTCCTCAAACACACACATGTCTCCCTTATTCTGGAAAAATCATCATCCTGCTCCCCCAAAGTTTTTAAATTAAAACCCACGAACCTTTCTCTCGACCCAACAGCTTGGGCCACTTCCTTCCTCCCTCTTTGCTGCCAAACTTCCAGAACAAGTGTCCGACATCCGCTGCCTCCTCTTTCCACCTCCCACACTTCATGAACCCACCACAATCTGGTACCCACCCCCGGGCTCCCTGGAAGGAAGCTGTGTCAGGCCCGCCCACCCAATGCCCCCCCAAGCCCCTGCAGCCACAGTGGGCCTGATCCACTTTGCCTGCCCCACACAAGGTGACATCTGGCCTCACTGACCTCAGGCTTGGAGGCCCAGCTTCCCTTTCGTTTCTAGGTGGCTGCACTCTCTCTGGCACCCCGCCTCTTCTCCCCCAAAATCACTACCCTCTATTCTCTCTCCCCTGCCCTCTTATCACTTCCCTCCATCTCCTCCTCCATCTCCTCCACCCAGGCTTTAGCTGGGAATCCCTGGGGAGGCCCTGGGTGGTCATGAACACACTTAAATTGTCAATAAAATGGTTCTGTGTCTGTGCATTATTCTGTTCATCAGCTTCACAAAGCTTTCTGTGACCCCACCACCCCTGCAAATGGCAAAAGCCACTGACTGCCATACAAAATTGAAACCTGCGTCTCTACAACCCCTCTTTCCAGAATTCCAGTCCAGAGTTTCTAGCCACTCATCATCTTGTCTGGATGCTACGTGACAGGCAGCTCAGAACCAAAATCTGGTCTCCCCAGGAAAGTCTTCCCACTCTCAGTTAAGACACCTAAGCATTCTACCTCTCTGAGGTGAGCTGGGGTGATTCCAGAAAGTTCCCAGTTAAATGCAGGCAGACCTGTTATCTGTGAGAGGATTAGTATCCTGAACCCCTTGGTGGTCAGTAACTCACAGCCCAGGTTAGCTGATCTGATCACTCAGCAGAGAGCAAGGCCTAGGGGTGTGGAAGCCAGAGCAGATGGAGGCAAAATGTTGGGGGAAGGGACAGAGCTGGGGCCGGCCACCAGAGCAGCTCCACCGAGGGGCCAGGATGTGGGCCACATGTGGCTGCAGGAGGAGCTGCTGTGCCCAGTGATATTTTCCCATTGAGGTCCACCCTTTCCCCATTTCACAGATGAGGAAACTGAGGCCAAGACCTTGAACCCAGGACTCCCAACTCATTGTCCATTGCTCTCTCCAATACCCCATCCTCTCAGCTCAGAGGGGCCCTTACCTGGGGTCTGTGGGCTTTAGGGCAGAGGGATCTGCGGGAAATAATACACACATTCTGTAGGTTGTCATGAGTGTGCATTTTTCTAGGAAAAGTGCCTGTGGGTCAGATGAGATTCTCTGAGGGGTCCTAGATTTCCTGAAAAGTTAAAAAGCTGGGGTCAAGTTTGCTGAGAAATAGAAGGGATACTCTGTTTCCACAACACCTACCTTTGAGAGTTTTAAGCAAATCCCTTCACCTTTCTGGGCCTCAGTTTGCCTATCTGTGAAATCAGCTGTGGGTCAATTTTAAACCCACTCTCCCTTACTTATTTTTTTTCAAGCGGTGATGCTTGAAAACACAACACAACACAAACAAAACACAGCTATTCAGGTCCCCAAATGGCAAATAGATCAGAGGAGAGAGGGCCTGTGGGGGCTGGAGACCCCATTTGTTTGGTTTTTCTCTCTCTCCTCCCCAGTTCACCATAGCAGCTCTGCCCAGAACTTCACAAAAGACAGCATTTTACAGCCAGAAAATTCTAGGACCTTATTACTGAAGCCACATGTCTCCCTCCTCCCATCCCAGGCTGCAGCCACCCACGGCCAGGCTCCAGAAGATGCGGCAGGGACTCGGTGTCTTTGAGCTGTCCCCTACCCCACAGACCTGCCCCATGCCAACCCAGCAGAAGTCTCTTGGGGGACACAGAAGGCCTGGGAACCGGAAGATTCTGTTTGCTGCAGGGAACATTGAACCAACAGAAGTCCCAACATATTTCTTGTTTTAGCTGTGCAT
The DNA here is from genome assembly GCF_010015895.1 of Lontra canadensis. NCBI lineage: Eukaryota > Metazoa > Chordata > Mammalia > Carnivora > Mustelidae > Lontra > Lontra canadensis. Next base: position 16,307,512 of record NW_022630999.1, read on the forward strand.
GGGTTTTCTTGAATGGGTTACAAAAAGGGAACTTGAAAAATATTCTCAGACCTTGGAGATAGGACCAGAGCAGACAGAGCAGGGGGCGATGAGGAACGTCTGCTTTCTCCCCAGGCTACATCCACCTGCACACCCTGAAGGCTTCCAGAGGTTCAGAGAGAGAGGCTCCAAGGGCTAAGGGGGCCAAGCACCAGACTGGAAAGAGGCTGGAGTGCCCTACTTTTGTGTGTCTTTGGCTTGCGTGACTTTGCGCAGGACCCTGGCCCTCTCTGGGCCTGAGTTCTTGATCTGAAAGACAAAGGAGCACTCCTCATTCCGAGTGAGCCTGAGGATACTCTGGCCCCTAAACCATCTCCCACTTCATGCTTGTGGCATCTCACCAGCGAAGGCAGGAGGAAGATGGAGGCAAGGGGTGGGGAGGGCTGTGAGTGTGTGCCTGTCTGGGGCCACACTGTTCCCTACCTCCTGAGGCCGTGTCCATCTGGGGGCCTGGAGTTGGGTGGGGAGTGGCGGTGGGAGACGAGCGGTTCTCATAATTCACAAATCCTGCCTATGCTGAGCTGAGCTCCACCTCTGTGTTCCTCTCCACTTTGGCTCTGCACAGGAGAAGACACCAGCTGAAAGGGGAGGGGAGTGGAGGGGAGAGGGGGAAGGAGAGGAGAAGAGAGGACACGCCCCCCCAAGCCCACTCAGAGGGGTCCTTTCTTCCTGCTCAAGTCCTCCTGCTCCTCAGCTTTCCCTCTCTTGGCTTGGCTTCCAGAACTGCCCCACCCTGCCAGGCTCCCTCTTCAAGATCATCTAGGAAAGGCTTTTACAATTCGCTCTGGGCCCTAAGCATCCAAAAGTCGGAGGCAGACTGAGCCGGCCTAAGAAGCGTAGGATCCCCAACCTCCCTGGGGCTAAGTACACACCTCAGAGCCTTTGCCTGTGCTGTTCCCACTCTGAGGCACACTCTTCCATCTTCTTCCTTCTGACTAATTCTGATTCAACCTCCAGCTCCCCAATGTCACCTCCTCGGGGGAGCTTTCCCTGATACCTTCCTCATCCCAACAGTTGTGGTCTGTGCATCTCATAGCTCCGTGTTTGTGCTCGTGTTGCTTACCTAGTTGCATTTAAGTAATAACTTCTGGGGGCACCTGGGTGACCTAGTCGGTTAAGCATCCGACCCTTCCTCTCAGCTCATGCCCACTTCCCACTAGACTGTGAGCCCCAAGGGGCAGGGACTGCATAAGCCTTGCCTATGGGACGTCCTGGGCTCGGCCAGGAGCTGGGAACAGAGTGTGTGCTCAGGAAACACTTGTTGCGCGGATCCAAGAGGCACAGACATGTTCCTCCTTTTATGTGATCCCCAAGGCCCTCTCCTTTTTGCAGCACAGACATCTTGGGGGCAGTAATACCAGCTGGTGGGGACCTACCCTGGGCGCTGCACTGGCCTGGCCTGGGGCGGGGAAGGGGCAAGCTTCCTACTGTGCCCCAGAGAAGCTCCAAAGAGAGGGCAATATGGGTAGCCTGCGTGCAGAAGAAGGTGGACTCTGGCACGGGGAGAGGCGTACAAATGGGGGAGGGCAGGGTCAGGGAGCAGGTCCTGTGCTGGTCCCACCCTGAGGGACACTCAGAAGCCCAGCCAGCATCGTCTTGCTCTCCCTGCGCTGGGAGGGACACTCGTGCCGGACTCTCTGTCGGAACCTGCACGCATACGCAACAGGAGGCAGGCTTTGGGCTCCAAGGCTCGCCCTCCCCACCCGGGGAAGGCCGGGGTCCCAGACTGCAGGGGTGCTGGCAGCGGTGTCACTGTGTGCTTGTGTGGGGAGGCGGGCGGGCAGGAGGGAGGCTCGGCGGAGTGTCAGTGTGTCTCGGGCTGTGTGGGGGCGGCTGTGCGGGGGCGGAGGGCTGCGGCACGCACCAGAACATGTGCGTGCCTGCCGCTCGGGTGGCTTAGAGGGGGAGGAAGGAAAGTCTGTCCCCTTCCCTGTTCCTGCACTCCCCACCTTGAGGACCTCCCTGCCCCTCACCCCTAACCCAGCATCCCATCCTTGGTCTTCGGCTCCTGCACAAGATCTGGTCCCCTACTTTGACTTTAGGACAGCCTCTTCCTATGGCCTGGGGCTATTTCTCTCTGGGTGTTGGTTCCACCATCTAGGCTATAAATAGACAGCGTATGGGTCCTCCCAGTTTGATGTTCTGGGAGTTGGAAATTTCCCAACTGTGCCTTCCACAGAGGGAAGCTAAAGAGGGCAGCACCTCTACTGGGGCATTTCAGCATCTGCAGAGTTATTCTGATCCCCATTTCACAGATGGTAAAGCTGGGGTTCACAAAGGACAGGGGATCCACACCGGGTGGTCCAGTAACTCCGAGGCAGAGTCATGACTGGAAAATAAACCTCAGCTCAGAATTCTCTTGCCCAGAAGCCGGCGGCCCCTCTGCCCTAATAGTGTTCCTTGGACACAACAGCAAGAAGGGTCCCTCTCATGAACTGTCCCCCCGCCGCATGCTGGACGCTCGCACACTGGGCCTCCCCCTCCTCAAGCCTCAGTCTGTTCCTCTGTCTGACGGCGCATAAGCCCTCTGCCTCCCTCAGAGCTAATGGATGGAGAGCTGCCTCACTGGCCCCAGAGCTCTGTGAATGTGAGAGGCTATTAGAAGCAAAATGAAAGCATACCCCCATCTTCAGGGGTTCTCTCTCTCCAGCATTACCCTACGGAGCCTCCTGACAGCTCAGCCAGGGAAGGAGGGGTTGCTGAACAGGCTTGGTGGATGTTAGAACTTGTCTCCCGTGAGGGAACCGCAGCATCCGGGTTCCTGGTACCTCAGTGTGGGGAGCAGCCTCTGGGCCACAGGTATCCCGGCCCAGGCCCAGTTCCTGACACACACCATGAGGGTAAAAGGGGCAGAAAGCTCCAGAACCAGCTCTCACCCGTCCCTCTGCCCACCTGGCTTGCCCTTCCCCCCAGCCCAACACTGCCCTCCAGTTGCTTTCATATCCCAGTTTCTAGAGGAAGAGAGGGCTGCCCTCTATCTGGTGTCCCTCCCTCGCTCTCCCTCTCTCAAGTAAAACCTCCTTCTGGACCACTCAGTGATTACACAGGCTGCAGAGCAATTCTCTGCCTCCCTCACCTCTCCTGGAAGTGGGATCCAAAGCCCAGAGAATGTCAAAGGCTGGAGAAGGCATCCTCCTTCTCTGCCTCCTAGAACCAGACCCCTTCCCCCCATATCCTGGGTTCTGCCCGGAGCTCTGGCTCGGCTGTCCAGACCCGCTCTGACCACGAAGCTGCCATTACCACAGCTGGCTTCCCAACAAGCTCCCGTGCTCCTGTGGGCTTTTATTTCTTGCATCTTCTGGGAGGAAGAAGGGTGGGGGTCAGGGAGGAGTGAGTGAACCAGTCTCTGGATTCCACCTTAACCTTCTAGGGGACCTGGAATCAAGATCCTACTTATATGCACCCTATGCCGAGTGGGACCTTTGTCCAGGAGCACCGAGGGGCCTCAGAAGTCACTGCGGAGGGCCCTGGGGACTCAGGACCACTCCCTACCCAGCTGGCTGCCCACCAGGTGGGAGAGCAGCAGCTGTTCTTACATCCGTAGCCAGCCCTACCTTGGGCTCCTAGAAGGCCTGCAGTCACAAGCCTGGGCTCACTGAGTGGGATGCCAGGAAGCCCTCGAGGCATGTGCCCTCCTCTCCAGCTGGGAAGCCCAGGGCCCTGCAGAAGGACGTCCCGTGCCTCCCCTGCTCCCTTGCAGGACCACGCCAGCTGCCTTGGCAAGTCATCCTGCCAGTGATCTGGAGTGGGCTCTTGGAATGGGGACTCAGCTTCTGGGTGGTGACCACAGTGTCCCAGCCGGCGGGGACTGTGGCTCCACAGTGGAAGGCTGGGCCCTGCAGACGTCCTCCTGGCTTCTCCCCGCAGAAGGGGAGCTGGGTCAGGCTCTTCCTCCAAGCTGGGCCAAGTCCAGACAAAAGGTAAACCTGTGGCAGGCCCCAGCCTTGGGCTTTAGCCTGCCTCGCCTTGGACAACAGTGATCCCAACAGTGGTCCCTGCTGAAGGCCCACTGTGTGCCAGGCTTGTCACTAGGTCTTCACGCGTGCCATCTTACTGCATCCTCACAGCAACTGCTTTTATCTCCAGACTACAGGGGGAAAGGGGTGCGTCATGTGGCAAGTGTCACAGAGCTATGGGTGATGAGCTCCAGGGCCTGGGCCATGGGCTGGGCACTGCCCCTACCCGCCCCACTGGGTGCCTGGCGTGCAGAGCACGAGTCCCAGCTGCTCCCTGAGGTAGCCTGGCTTTTTTAACCCCTGCATCAGAGGCGGAGAGCCTCACTCCCTCCCGGTACAAGCATCCTTCAGCCCAGGCCCATCCCCAGCCTTCCTAAGGTCCTGCAAGCTCCTGACATTGTACGCAACATTTCGTAGATCTGCGCGTTTCTCCGGAGAATGTAGACTTGGACTTTCATCAGATTCCTGGAGGAATACGTGACCTAAAAAAGGTTAGGAGCCCTTATGGTTCCGAAAGGAAGAGGTCTGAAATCGATCCGACACGGACTAGCCGTACCTGCCACCCTTGCTTTGCCTGCCATGGCTACACCAGGACTCCCCGTCCTCTGGAATTCTGCCCCTGCCCCAGTCCTGGCAGGCAGTGGGGTCGAGAAGACTCTCGAAGGCTCTCTGCACCAAGTCGCCCCCTCTCCCCTCCACCAGGCATCCGGTCTTCATGATATCCATCTCCTCTTGGGGCAAAACATCACTTTTATTTTCACTTGAAGGGCCTGAGTCACATCTCAACTCCATTTCCCTGCACTCTGTGACGCAGCCCTCCCAGCACTGAGCCTTGGTCATCCCCTGAAAGGCAGCTCCCAGCTAATGGGGGAACCCTGGCGTTCCGGGGGGGGGGCGCGGGAACCTCGTCAGGCAGGGGTCCTGCGCCCTATAGCAGACAATATCAGTCCTCCAGAGAATCTCGTGCCTACAGCCCGCCCCTGCCCCCAGCACAGAAACACACTCCGAAGCACAGTGAGTCTGCAGGCAAGAGTGACTACACGTCTGCACGTGGGTGTGTACCTGTACAAGGGACCTGGTGTGTACCTGGGAGTGCCAGGATAGCCTGGTATGTGAGTGTGAGTGTGTGTGTGTGTGTGTGTGTGTGTGTGTGCAGGCAGCCTACTTGTACACAGCCACAGGCCCACCTCCCACACATATGCAGACACCAGCATGAGCTCACACATGCCTTCAACACCCACACTCCCACCCGAGCCTTTGGCCCAGGCCTCACACGCACGCATATAAACCTTCCCATGTGTATGCCCCCCCATCCCCACACAAATGTGCATGTCCAGACCTCAAAGGGATACCACTATGTCCAAGTCCCACACACACATCCTTACACAGACACATATTTGCACAGCCCCAGACCTCAAACACGTCTCCAGCTGACGTGCACACAGCTCTGACCTGCCTTACGTGTGCACACACAGTGACGCACATTCACGCCTGCACCCCTGTGCAAACCGGCCCACGGTACCCCATGGGCCCCTTGCACGCCATCACGGTTGCAGGCCTTCCACATGTGGCTCATGCCAGCACCTCCTGCCGGTGCACCCGTGTGAACATTTGCATACTCTGTTGGAGCACATAAGTGTACCCCAGAGTCAGTCTTTACTCAGCACACATCAAAAGGCACACTGGTGCAGATTTGCTCCCGCACCCCTTTCCCTGGCGCTCCTGCTGCCCTGGCAAAGACCACCCCGGGCAGGAGAGCTGCTTTGCCCAAGGGGCGAGCTCTGCCTCCGAGCTGTACCCCTCCTCTGAGCCATCCCTGGGGCCTCCCTGGACCCAGCTGGGAGAGTCCAGGATGCTTGCCTGACACTCCACGACCCCAAGAGGCTCTCCTCTCCCCCATCCTCCCACCCTTCTCTCCACACCAGTCATCAGGGGGCATAAAATGAGCTCTGGGGCGGGACAACACTGCCAAGGAACCAGAGCTGGTATACCACTAGCCCCTGAAATGGTAGTGCTCCCCCCAACTTGCCCGAGTGCCCCTCCCTGCCTCTCCACACCCCGGGAGCCCCACAGGCCCTTAGTTATTCACCCCTGCTGTACTGATGCCCTCCCTCTAAGAGGACCTAGGAGGAGGAAGGGAGGGAGGGAGGGAGGGGATGTGCTTTCACAGAGAAGTTGGCCACTCTGCACAGTTGCTGGTGGTGCATAAAGTCAGGAGGGTCAGCCTGGGAGATGGCAAACTCTCTCCCATCAGAGTTGTCCAAGTTGAGGCCAGATGAACACCTCCAGAGAAAGTCAGCAGGGGGTTCTGGCCCCGGACTTAGCTGCCTGGGAAGATCCCTTTTTAACCCTGAGTGTCTAGAAATCTGTGTGTGCCCAGTAGTGTGCACTCAGGTACGTGTGTCTGTGTGTGTATGTGTGTGTACGTGCGTACATACTGGCATGCACCACTAGCCCTTCACCCCTACACACACACTCAGCTGACTGGCCTTGGCACCTCTTTGCACCCATGAACATGCCTACACCCAGCTCTGGGCAAGTGTCCCCTCAAACATGCAGACTTCCTCCCTGTGCGTGCACAGGAAGCATGCAGGTGCACACTCCCAGCCCGTGACACTGACCCCCTGCACCCTCCAGAACTCTCTGAGGTGCAACTCACTTTCCCAGTTCCTCGAAGAGCTGGTACTCTTCCGTGAAGCGGGTGCAGGTGATGGTGGCCATCCTGGCGCTGGGCGGGCAGGCGAGGCTTGGGGCTGGAGGACCAGGACTGGGGCTCTGCTGCTCTGCTCCTGGAACTAAGGGCCACTCGCCTGCCTGTGCTGCCGAGTGAGAGCCGAGAACCAGCTTGACTGACGAGCCCCGGGCTTCTGAGCAGGGCACTGTGGCTGCTCACAGCCTCGCGAGCCTTCGTCAGCATCCAGGTCCCCATGGCAACCACCTCCGAAACGCCCTGTTCCCGTTGCCCGGGTAACTGCCTCCCCAACACCTGCCTGCCTTCCACTGCAAAACCTGCTCCCGGACGCCCTGGCCCTAACCACACACAATGCTGCAGGCCTGTGTGGGCCCAGGGGCGGGTGGACCCGGCACCCCCACGGTGGTGGACTGACCGAGGAGTCTGGGGAGGGGGAGAAGAACAAACTTAATCCACAAGTGATCGTCTCTCTCCCCACCTCCCCCACCTCCAACTGTGGGTCCCTTGTAGCAGACAGGATGGGATTAAGTGGGGCAAAAAGGCAGTTGCCATGGTAACATCCAGTGGGTGCCACATTCTGGGATGGTCCCCAGGAAAGACAGGATGCAGTTACCCTGGCAACTTCATCTCCTCTGGAGAGACAGGTATTGCCCCGTTGCCCTGGCAACAGCCGGGTTCCAAGGTTTACAGGAAGCGATGGCTAATTCATTGGGATCTCTCTCCCAGTGGATCACTGTAGTCTCTGTCTCTTTGCTCCCCTCTGTAATTTGTTTTTTGCCTCTGCCTCTGCTTCCTTATTGTGCTCTCGTTCTCTGCCACCTTGTCCATCCCACTGGCGCTCTAGTTTGAGGGACAAGTGCAGAGGAGACATTGGGATTCTGGAGGGAACGGCCCTGCCGGCCCGCTCACCCCCACCCCTCTCCTCCATTCCATGCCCCCAGAGGGACCATGGAGATCTGGTCTCCTGGGGCTCATGTCCCAGTTTCTGCTTGTGCTTCAAGTCAAGGTGAAAGAGGCGGAGGCGGCAGTTGGGAGGGAAGCATGGCCTGGCATGGAGGGGAGTGGCCATGGGCCTGCCCTGAAATCCTCATTCCCCTTTTTCCCTGCCAAGTTCAACTCTTCAGTGCAGCAGCCAGATCCATGGCCCCAAGATCTCACTCAAGCCTGGGGGTGGGGGGTGTGGTTTGGAAGGAAATGGTTGGAGTTTAAGGATCTGAGTTCAGCTCCAGTTCTGCCGTCTGTGAGCTGTGTGACCCTGGGAAAGTCACTGCCCCTCTCTGATCCTCCAGCGTCCTTTTCTGCAAAACAGAACAAAGTTGCCACTGCAGAGGAAGGCTGTGAAGAGGGAGTGGGTTAAAGGCTGTGGAAGCCTTTGGGAAGTATGTAAACATGAGGCCTCTTTTTAGTTTCTGGAAGAGGAAAAGGAAGGTCTAAAGCAGGACCATGACCACCCCCATCACTCTAGCTTGGACTCAGAATTTCACACCCACCTCCTCCACTCAAGCTCATTTCACAGCCCACCAGGCTGAGGTCTCTTGCCAGCATTTGCCCACAAGTAACCCAGGTGAGATAAAAGGGTCCAAGATCTCAACCTTCTGAGCTGCTAACCCACCCCTCTGAACCTTCCAATTGCCTTACTGGTCACCTCACTTGCTGAACATATTGTCCACTTCTTGGTAATCCCCAACCCTAGCAGGTCCCTGACTTTGGGTCCCGGGGCCCCTGGAGACATCTGGGTACCCTCTCCCACAATTCTGCCCCTCTCCCTGGGCATCAGGGGTGGGGGAGAGTGATGGGATTGGCTCTCCAACACAGGACATAGCCACTTCTTCCCAGGAGAGAAACAGGAGGGAGGCTGAGGGGAGGGAGAGGAGGCGAGCTAGGGAGGAGGGGTAATGGCTTAGCCACTAATTGCACCATTACCACCTTCAGAAAAGGGAAAAACCACTCAGTTTTGTTTCTGCGCACAATATGCTTCCTGCTTCTGCCGCCAACGTTGCAATTCAGAGGCAGAGAAGAGAGGCCTTTGCTCAGGCCGCACAGCTGGTGGGAGCGGGCTGGGCATGGAAAGCTGAGGCCGCCAGGGGCGAGAGGCAGATGCAGGGGAAGTGGGGGAAGGGCCGCATGGCCACCACCCCGCCCAGACCCTCTAGCCCTTCCTGGGAGAGGGCATCCCTTCATGAGGGTGTTGCAACAGCCCTTAGTGACCTCTGAGGCCACCTCGGTCACTGTCCAGGGGAGAGGAGAGGGACTCCACCATTTATAGGCTGTGGGATTTTAGATGAGTTGCCTAACTTCTCTGTGCCTCAGTTTCCTCATCTGCAAAACAGAGTTACTAATATTCCCTACCTCCCGGGCTGTTTAAGGAGGAAGGAGATGAGCAGATGAGCACAGCTGCTGACATGCTGTAAATGCTCAGAGATGGGAAATTATTACTATTAAGAGACTCAGAAAGAAACCTTCTCTCCTCACTCTGCTCTGTCTGAATCGTGGAAGCATGTATCATGTCTTTGCTCCTAGCACTTTGCAGCCCCACTGGAGTTGATTGAGTTCCTGGTTTGAGCATCACCTGGCCCCAGCCAGGTCCAAGCAATGCCTGTAGGACAAAGGACCTGGGCTGGGATGAGAGGGCTCAGAGACCTCTTAGCTCACTTAATGAGGCTTTAGAAGTTAATACATAAAACAAATGGCAAACGGGCCCCTAAGGCTATATGAATGGGAGTCTGAAGTTCTGGACAAAGGAGGTGAAAGTCCTGCTCAGCCGGGAGCTGGCCTGGCCATCCTGTTCCTGGGCTCGGGCCCCATCCCCAGACCCCAGATGGTGAAGAGAAGCAGGTAGAAAGCAGAACACCTGTCTGGAGGTCGTGCCCTCAGGTCACTGGAAGATCTAGGGGGACAAGAGGGTCAGAGGCTCATGGACAGCTCCCTCCCTGTTTCTGACAGCGACCATGGAGGTGACCTGTTGTGACTTAAGAGAGCAAGGGCAACCTAGCCCTGTACCACTCCGTCCCATCCCCCACCCCTATTGGTCATCCTTCCCTACCTCTGTCTTCTTTTTCACTCCTCTTTCTCCTCTCCTTTCTCTTTCCCACCTTTTCCCCACTTTCCTCCTTCCCCGAAGTGCTTTCTTCTCAATCCTCCCTATTCTTCCAGTGCCTCCCCCCCCGCCTTTTATTTCTACCTCTCTCCCTCCTGCCTCCTCTTGCCCTCCCCAGCCCAGACCCTGTGCAGGAGGGTGGGACACGGCACAACACGCAGGACCTGGTGCCAGAAAGATGGCTGGAAAGGAGGGAGAAGACCCAAAGGTCTCCTTGGCAACTCTCTCTTACGCACACACCCACTTGGAATCTTGGACAGCTTAGCTCAGGGTATGGGCACTGCCTTGGACAGGCCCCCCGCCCCATCCTGGACTTGACTGTTGCCCCCCACGACAGCTAATTCACTGCCTCCCCTGTGCCCACAAGCTTGGAAGCTATGCCTGGTGGTGGCGGGCAGTGAGGAGCCAAGCCTGCCTCTGGGATGTGGAGAGAATGAGCCGATGATTGCACGGGGGGACCGTTCCTGCCAGACTGCCCACTCCCCAGGGCCATGGCAGGCATGCGAGCCAGCACGTGTGTGACCATCTGCAACACGCCTGTGGTACTCGAGAGCTGGCCTGCCCGCCACAGGCTGGTGGCTGGGGGCGGGAGCCCCAGAGGTCGCTGAGCACAGCCCCAGCATGCTAAGAGAGGGAATGGGAACACAAGCTATACCCCATGTCGATGGGATGGGAAGGAAAAGAACTAGGGCCAGGGCCAAGTTCCTGGGCCATGGCAGCGGTGGGGGATGCAGGGGGAATCAGAGCTTGGGAAGCATTGTGCCAGCCCGCTCACATCCCACCTTGCACAGCCCACATGCACACACTCACACACACACACACCCGAGTGCCTCAGGGTCCTACAGGACCTGGGCAGGGTACCACAGAGAATGTGCCATCGGAAGGGTCCCCACGAGGCCTGTCCCACTAAGGGCAGTGAGCGTGGGGGGCAGAATCGGTGGAAAGTGGGCCGACGGAGAAATGATCCTGTAGGGGGTCTGTCTAGGTGGAGGGCCATTTGGTTAATGAATGGCCGCAAGTAACGCCAGGCTTACACTTGGGAGAGAAGTCGGGGGGCAGGGGCCAGCACTGTCCCCTGCGGGGTCCCCCGTAGGAGGCACTGCTTGCAGAGCAGAGGGAAGCAGGGAGCCAGGGGACAGAGGGCCATGGCAGTTAGAAGACACAGCCTGCTGTTAGAGGACCCAAGTTCAAGTCCAACTGTTGGTTAGGAATGCTTATGGCAGGTCTTTTTCCCACTGGGGCCTCCATTTCCTCCTAAGAAATATGGGGACAAGATGTTCCCTCGCTGACTCCAAAAATATGAAAAATAGTTATTTCTGTTTAGAGCCAGGCCCAGTGCTAAGCATACTGCACAATTTATGCCTCACAACACATATCTGTGGGATGGGTTCGGTCACCGCCTATTTTGCAGAGATGCGACAGGACTTTCTGGTGAGGGTCTGGGTGACTTCTGCACCTCCACCCTATGTTCTTTGGCCTGCATGAGGGCTGGAGGGGCCCTGACAGAGCCCAGATGGAGACCAAGGCCCAGAGACAGGAAACAGCCCTCCCTCAGTAGCAGAAGTCAGGACCAGAGTCAGGACATAATCCAGAATTCCTGACTCCCGGAACCGTGCTCCTTCCCTTACCCTGCTCTGCCTACCCCCTTCCTGCCACTGCCAGGCTGCTTGCCTGAGGCCCAGGGTAGCCAATCGGTACCAAGTGAGAGGAAGAAACACTGCCAAGGTCCAGGGTGGGCCTCTAGCCAGGTCCAGGGCTCCCTCCTGGTTCCTGGGGGACTGTCACGTCGGCTCAAGACTCCACAAGCAGGGCCTAGCTAGGATAGGGCCACCCCTGGCTCTAACCTGGCTTGCTGGGAGATGTGCTGCCATCTGATCCAGCCAAGGGGGAAACCAAGGGTCTGTCTGGCATCTCTAGGCTCCATTCCCCCAGATCAGTGACCCAAGGGGCCAGAGCTGCCTCTGGTCTGCCCTTCTCCCCACTCCTCACCACCATAGGTGTATGAGCATCTGTTCAGCAGTAGCAGTCAGGGGCCTGATACAGAGTCCAGAGCCAGGTGCTCTGGCTGGCGAAGAATCTCAGGGGCCATGGGAGACAGGAGGAGGTGGGCAGGAGCCACACTGTCCGCTGGACAGAACAGAAACCACATCAAAGAGGCCGAGCCTCTCCTCCCAAAGCCCTAATCCTGGTGGCTCCTTATCCCAGTCCCTTCCACCCGTCTCGGCCCTGAGTAGGCAGGCTTGGGGACAGCCGGACTGTGGACCAAGTTGCAGGCTGAAGCTTCAGTGGGGCTCCTGGGCTGTCTGCTGGGTTCTGGGTTCTGCAGGACTCTGGGCCAGGCCAGCTCTAGGCTGGGTTTGAGATGCTGCAGAGCTTCCTCCCAGGGGCAGCCCCAGGGCCCAGCTGGACTCTGTTGAAGGCCAGGTTAGCCGCAGGGGGTAGGCTGTGGTGTCCAGGGAGGTGCAGGAAGGGTCTTTTATGGTCCTGCTCTCATGGCCCCAAAGGGCAGGGGCCCAGGAAGAGAAGCAGGGTTGGAGCTCAAAGTTAGGCCACCTAAGGGTAGTCTTGGGAGAGGCCTCCAGCGAACTGGTGGGAGCTGGGAGCTGCAGGAGAGCCCTGGGGCCACGCCATTCTGGAAGGGCATAGCCCTACAGCTGGGGAAGCACCCAGTGGAGCTGGTGTGTCCTGAAGAACAGGCAGACTCTGAACAACCCATCTGTGGGATATGCTGGGCCCAGGACACCATCCCAGTGGACAACTTCTTCAGTCTCCCCCCTGAGGAGGCAGAGGCGCTGGCGGTGGCCGGAACCCAGAGGCCTCAGCCAGTCCGGGTCCCTGTGCTCTGCCCCGCATAGCGCAGGCATCAACCTCCTAGAGACAGAGAAAGATCCCGCTGGGGGCAGAGGAAGGGGCCCGGGCTATGGTCAGTCACCTCGGCCCTGCAGCCCCAGGCCAGACGCTTGCTGCTGGGCTCAGCTAGCTCTGCAGAGGGGATGCACTCTGGAACCTGTCCCCAAACCCCCTCCACTGCACTGCACCCAGCCCACCCCGCCCCACCCGTCCTGCTCATCCACAAGCTGACGAGTCCTAACAGGCCTCCTTTGCCAGTGACAAAAATAACTATTTTCAAAATTCACAGCAGGGCTTTCGCCTACACACGCTGCACCGACTGGAACCTGAAGGGAGATATGCAGAACGCAATGTGCGGATAGAGGCACGCTCTGCAGCAAGCAGGCTCTGAGCCCCCTAGGCCCCTCCTCCCGCCACTCAGCCCATGCCCACGTACAGGGGTCCCGGAACAACCAAGTCGGAAGGGCTCTTAAATCATCCATTGTACACAGGGGGACACTGAGGCCCAGAGAGGCTCCAGGATTTGCCAGAGGTCGCCCAGTGGGCCTGTGGCAAGGCTGGACCAGAACCCATACATTCTGCCTCCCCACCAGCCTGTCTACCTCCTCTCCCACGGACTCGGTCAGTGGTGAGCTCCTACTTGCCCTCAGGAAGCACACACCCACACCGGTGCTCACAGACAGCCCTGTAGCCCTGGCGTCCATGTGACTGCATTTTAATCAAGTTCATGGGCTCCTCCACAACCATTACCTTAGCCAGTATATCTCTATAGCCCTGTGAGGTAGGCGGAGCTAGGGCTAGCAACCCCATTTGCAGATGGGGAAATCGAGGCCCAAAGGGGAAGGGTTGGGTCCAAGGTCAAAGCAGCACCCAGTGTCCTGATTGTTAGTTCGGAGCTCTTTTCACAGCTGTTCCCAACACCTTCGATCCTGCTGTAGCTAACAGCCCAGTCTGTCCTCTGGGTGCTAGGGGCCGGAAGGAGAGCTTTCTCCCATAGCTCCCAGCACTTGTCTGGCCTCGAGATTGGCCCAAGCCATGGGAGGACCAGGAAAGTCAGCCCCTATCCCTCCACCTCCGCCCTCAGCACTCTGGCCCGACCACCATGCCTCAGCGAGGGTCCAGGCCTAGAGATGCCTCCATGTGGCCCCTCACCCAAGCGGTATCCCAGCGGTGCAGGCTTCAAGGACAAGGTCGTCGAAGAGCTGGGAGGTGGCAAGGTCAATGGGAACTCCATCATGGCCCCAGGCACCAGGTTCACTCCACGGAGCCACCAAGTCATTACAGTTCTTTCACCGAGCAAGACACGGAGGCCCTGAGAGCTCATGCAGGCCACTTGAGGTCACAGAGCAAGTCAATGAAGAGGTGGGACTAGAATCCAGGCAACCGTGTCTAGTTTATTCTCCCCCAGGCCAAGCTCCCCATCCTTCATTGGAGGATCTCTCTGCGCCCCATTTCCCTACAGGTGGGGATTTGACCTCAGGCCCCTTGGTGGGGAGGGGCAGGGCCAGGCCTGATTGGGGAAGTACATCTAGGGGGACAGAGATCATGACCTCCCCCCCATCAGATCCGCTGGGACATCAGCCTGGTGTTGAGTTTACGAAAAAAGGATCGAAGCTTGCAAATCTTGCATTTTTTCTTGCGGCGCCCTCGGGAGAAGCTACGAGCCCTGCCTGCCTCTTCCTCCTCTTCCTCCTCTTCTTCATCACTGGCCCAGGGCCCCCAAGCACCCCCATTAAAGTCGGGATGGGCCCGGGGATTCTCAGCTGGGTAGCGCACAGGGATGGCTGTGCGGTTATAGTCCACCAGACGGGCCAGAAGGGCACGGACCACATCGGGCCGCTGGCCAGCCAGGTCCTCCCGTTCGTAGGGGTCAGCGCTGATGTTGAAGAGCCACACCGCCTGGCGGACACTGGCCATGCGCTCGAGGTTCCACCAGCTGCCGGGAAAGGCGGCCAGCGTCTGCGGTGGGATCCAATCCCCATAGCCAGGGTCCCCTGTGAGCAGCTTCCACTCACCCACGCGAATGGCAGCCTGCACAGCTGTGTTCCAGATGCCAAAGCCAGCCTCCAGGGAGCCGTGCCGGGCATGGTTGTAGAGGGGGTCAATATTGTGCAGGATCTCTGTGCGCGGCGAGGCCCGGCCCTCACTGATGGTGGGCCACACGTCATAGCCGTCTAGCCCATCCACCGCCGAGGCAGTGCCACCTGCCAGACCCACCAGGGTCGGGTACCAGTCAGTGATGTGCACCAGCGCCCGGCTTGTCCGGCGCTTTCGCTTGAGCAGGGGGCTGTGGACAAAGCCGAGACCACGCACGCCCCCTTCCCAGTAAGTGCCCTTGCGTCCTCGCAGCGGCCAGTTGCTACCCCCAGAGAAGGTCTGGCCGCCATTGTCACTGGAGAAGATGATGACGCTGTTGTTGTAGAAACCGTAGCGCTTGAGGGCCCCGGTGATGTTGCGCACGGCCTCATCCATGCAGGTTACCATGGCTGCGTACTTGCGCCGGGCCACGTTGCCCATGCCGCGGTAGCGGTACAGGTACTCCCGAGGGGACTGCAAGGGCGTGTGCACGGCCTGGAAGGCCACGTAGAGGAAGAGGGGCCGCCGGGGGCTGTGGCTAGCGAGGATGTGGCTGACCCGCTGGGCGTAGAGCATGGTGGAGTACTGGCCGCTGAGCCCCCAGGCCACGCTCTCGCCCTCATGCAGGTCAAAGCCACACACCCCGGGCCCGTCACAGTTGTCGTAGGTGTAGTAGTCCACGTTGCCGGTGAGCGAGCCCAGGAAGGTGTCGAAGCCCCGGCGGGTGGGCAGGCACTCCTTCCGGTAGAAGCCCAGGTGCCACTTGCCCACCATGTGGGTGGAGTAGCCTGCCTCCTGCAGCTTCTGGGGCAGCGTCACCTGGTCCAGGGGCAGGCAGTTGGGCTGCCGAGGGCGGATGATGGAGTGCTGAAGTCCGGTGTGGATCTGGTACCTGGTGGGAAGAGGAGAGCGTGTGGAAGTCACAGGAACTTGCAAACCACCACTCGGGCCAACCAAGCCCCCAGTGCCCTCCCTGAGAGGGCTCTGGTCCCAGCACTTCCAGTAAACGCACAGTAATCGGCATGAAAAGCACTCCAAATGCGTTGTCTCAACAGAATCCTCAAAATCCTCAAAATCAATGGAAGCTGATTATTTATTGACAGATGAGGAGACTGAAGCTTGGAATGGTTCAACCACTCACCCAGGATCACGCAGCCAGGAAGGTGGGGGAGTTAAGAGTCGAACCCAGGTTACTTGTGACAAAAAATAATAACTAATACCAAGTCCTCTCTCTGTGCTCGGCATTGTGTTAAGCCCCTTATACTAAGCATCTCACCAACTCCCCACTAACCTTGGGAGTGCATGCATGTCATTATTATTCCCATTTTCCAAATAAGGAAACTGAGGCTCAGTAAGTTAAGTCACTTGCCCAGTGATTCAAACAATTAGTAACTGGAGTGGGGATCTAAATCCCAGGGGGTCTTCAGAGACTTCAGAATCCCTAAGCTCTTTAAAGAATGAGTCACTTTTGTTTCTGGGTTAACATTTAGTACGCATGATCATTGTCCTATGTGGCCATTGGGTTCTGCTTAGTTGTACATGCTCATGGGTCCAGTGGTATGTAATGGGGCTGTCCTTTACTCAACTTTGTATTCCCAGCATTCAGGTGATGTTTAAACAATCCTCAACTACGTATGGAAGGAAAGAAGGAAGGAAGGAAGGCAGGCAGGCACTCAGAGGATTTTAGAGGCAGAAGGGACCGAAGTCAATTTCTAGTGTATTTATCTTGTCTTTAAAAACACAGGTCCAGGAGCACCTGGGTGGCTCAGTTGGTTAAGTGTCTGACTTTCACTCAGGTCATGATCTCGGGATCCAGGGATGGAGCGAGGAGTGGAGCCTTGCATCAGGCTCCGCACTCAGCAGGGGGTCTGCTAGTCCCTCTCCTTCTCCCCCGGGCCCTCCCCAGTTTGTGCTCTCTCTCTCTCATAAATAAATAAAATCTTAAAAAAAAAAAAAAGACAAACAAACAAACAAAAACCCCATGTCCAGAGGAGGGGAAGGGCCTTGCTCAAGGTCACTCAGGGGTCAGGGGCAAAACCAGGACTTGAACATAAGTCCAAGCAGAGTCCAAACCCAGACTTGTCTCCAGCAAACTCAGTTGCCACGTCTCTTCCCCCATGGTGGCCTCAGTGAGCTCACATAGACAGGTGAGCTGGGTAGGACGGGAGATCTCTGAAAACCCTCCAGTTCCCAAATTTTATGAGACCAGTTCTCACGTGCCTGCCTATACATTCATGTGGCCCCTGGATCGGGGTCACTCACCCAGGCTGACGCTCTGAGGCAGGAGCAAATGGTTAGCAGAATCCTGCATTCCTCGTCTATTCATTCAAATCCCTTCTGTGGTCAAGGTCCCCATGTGATCTGCTTGTGGTGTCCAGCCTTTACTCAAGTCTTAAAAACCCATAGTAAATAAGAAGGCTAGAACTTCACAAGGGTCTTAGAATCCCACAGCTTTTTCTCACCCAAGAGGAATCCTAGTTAAGCCAAGACCTGACAACCTGACTCCTTTAACACAGGCCTGGGCGGGATTGGGGGGGGCTCTCCTATTTTTGGTTTCCTTAACTTAGAGCTCTCATCGTTAGTATCACTAGCTACTGTCGCCATTTTTATATTTGTCTCTACACCACATATATTATTTCATTCATTCTTCATTAAAATCTACAGGGAAGACTATTATTATCCCCATTCCACAGCTGATGAAACTGAGGCTCTCAAAAGTACAGCACGGGCCCAACTGCAGACAGCTAGCCAGCAGGGGCTTAGAGCTTGGAACCCAGGTCTACACAGCTTGTGCTCAAATCCTCTCGGTGATGCTGGCTCCGCAGCCCCCAATCAAGCTAATGAATGATTCCATTTAATATGGGAAGTACCCCAGGGCCAAGCAGTGGCGGGGCCTCATCTCAGGGCTGGATACCTCGGAGGACCAGTTTGTAAAGTGGGCGGGCCAGCTACGGGTCACCGAAGCCCGGCTGCAAGGGGGTAACATGAGAAACACTGGCTCTCTCTGAGCATCGCAGAGCACGACTGGATGCCTTAACAAACACTAATGAGAGTTGTCAGCATCAGTCAGATGGAGCCAGCTGCAGGGGGCGGAGAGCAGACGCTGCCCAGCCAGGCTCAGCTAACTTCCCAGATCAGGGGGCTGGAACCCTGCCCTGCCGGCTGCTCATTCCCCTGCTTCAACCGAAAGTCACCTCTCGAGAGAGAAATGCTAGCTTGTGCACAATTCTTGGAGATGCAGGTTCTTTCCCCCCTGCTGAAGGTTAGTCAATATTTGGCCCTCGCCAACACTACTGACGCCCCAACCCATAACACACACACCAGCCCCTCTTCCACACTTCCCCAGTTCTATCTCCCTCTCTCTGTGTTCCTGGAGCTGAATGCTGCGTGCCCAAATGGAGGAAGAAAAGGGACCTATTCGACTCCCAGCTCTGGGACCCCTGTCAACCACCCAGCCGCTCAGCCCCCTCTCCCACCGACCCTGAAGTTGGGCAGAGGCATGAGTTGGGACCCCCTGACTCCATGCCTGTTTCTCCCACCCGGGGAAACAGGGAGAGCAAGGCTCTGGTTCCTGAGATCATGCTAATGGCTTTTGGGTGGAACTTCGGAGAAGGCATGACTTGGACCCCATCCAAGGAGGATTAGCTTCAGTCTTGCCAAAGGATTTTCTCCTAAGTGGCCAGAGTTTGCCTTCCACACCCCCACCTCCTGTTACCCTGCTCTTTTAATCCTGTAATCCAGCCGCCTTGCCTGTGGACAACTCCTTACGGAGAAAGCAGCACGTCTCCTGGGGGCTCCCAGCCAACTTAGGAGGATTTCACAGATGAAAAAACAGAGGTTTGGAGAAGTGAAGTAACTAGCCACAGGTCAAAGCAACCTGCGTGTGTCTTTCTGCCCCACCTACACGTTCCTTGGTTTCCTTTCCATGCAGCCCTCGGTTTGGGAACCCTGATCCCTCCGGTGACATAGAAGCTGCCATTTATTATAGCCAAGCAGGATACATACAACTCATCCCATCCTTGCCACTCTTCTTCAGGATAAACACTGCCCTCCACTCTGTTTACGGACAGACAAGGAAGCAGAGGCTTAGAGAAGCTGAATGATTTGCTCACGGCCTCGAGGGCTGTAATTAGAAGCAGCGTTAAAACCTAAGTGTCAGAGACTGCCGTGTTCCTCTCACAAAGGGATGCCCAGGTGTCTCCTTCGCATGGTGTACAGTGTGTGTCCTAGAACATCAGAAGGAGGAGACCTCAAAGATGATCCAATCCATTCAGTGTACAGTTGGAGAAACTGAGGCCCAGAGAGGGCAAAGGACTTAACTAATGATCACACAGGCAACTGAAGACAGAATTGGCGGAATCCTGGTTTCCCAGGTCCCAGAGGGGTTGGGGGGTGGGGAGCCTTCTGTGAATGCAGAGGAAATCTACAGACAGGATTTACTTGGGGCACACCGGGCCAGTCCCATCAGCCTGGGTCATGCCTACCTGCCAGTGAGAAGTTGGCTCCGCGAAGGCGTGCAGATGGGCTGAATATAATAATTCTCCAGCTTGACACCCTCGGCTGCTAGCCGGTCCAGTGTAGGGGTCTCGATATCAGAGCCGTGGTAGCCCACGTCGTGGTAGCCCTGGTCGTCGGTGAGGATGAAGATGATATGGGGAGGCTGGGGTGGAGCGGCCGAAGGCTGCTCCACACCGGCTTCCCCAGGCCCGTCAGCCACCAGACTCGGCTTGGCCCAGTCCCAGGACAGGTAGCCGAAGCTGAGCAGGCTGACCAGCGAGAAGCCAGTGAGGGCGTGCATCGCCATGCCGGCCCGCGCGTCCCGACGCACAGGGTTCCCGGGGCCTCACTGCCTCGCGCGCCCAGGGCGCACGGCCCGCACGCCTGCCGGCTGGCCCGCCTGAACGCTGCGAGATCGTTCAGCGGCCCCGGGGGCAGCCCAGAAGTTGGATCAGGACCGGAGGGGGGACCTGCGCGGCTGCAGCGGGGCGCTCTGGGGAGGTCAGGCCCGCGCAGAGCTGCCTCCCGCCGCCCGCGCGCCCGCCCTGCACCGCCCTCGCTCCCTCTTCCCTCAGCCGGGCCAGCCTGAGACGCGGCGTGGCTGCTTCCAAAAAGTGCTCTCCACCATCCTCTAACTCTCCCCTTCCTACTAGCCCTCGATTTCTCCCGCCTCCTAATTTCTCTCGCCTCTGCTTTCCTTTCCTCCTCCTCCGACCCTCCAGCCCCCGGCCCTGCCTCTCGCCCCTCCCGAGTCCAGAGAACAGTCGGGCTCCCCGCAGGGAGGCGGGCAGGACCCCAGCGGGGAAGGGGAGGGAGGCACGGGTTGGGCGGGCCTGGGGGGAGACACCGCGGGAGAGAAAGCGAGAAAGTTGTAACATCTGCCGGGGCAGAACCCCAGGTGGAGGGGCGGGACGGGGAGCAACGGCTCCGCCCCCGGGGCGGGAAGCCCAGGCCCGGTCGGCCCTCTGGCTCCCTGGCTCCGGCCCCCTTCCCAGCCGTCCCGGCGGAGAACAGGAGGGAGAGGGGCTGCTTGGAATTCAGGGGAACAGCTCCGGAATGGCCCGGTCAGACATTCCAAGATCTTGGAACCTTAGCACCTCTGTGTGCCAGCCCTGGAGGGGTCGCGCATAGTTTTCTATTCTAACCCGTTCGTTCTACAGTTGGAGAAACTGAGGCCCTGAGATAGGTAGAAACTGGTGTAAGTCACAGGGCATGTTAGTAACTTCTTCCCGGGGGGCTCGGTGGCTGCTAGAGTGGCAGTAGAGACCGCAGTGGAGAACAGGGACGCCTTTAGCGAGCGCCTGAGGCTGGAAATCAGGAAACTAGGTTCTTGCCTTTGCCAGCTTCCCTTTCCCCAGCCCGTCCCCTCCCCCTCTTCATTCTGCCCTTCAGGGATAGAATGCCAGCGCTGAAGTCCAGAGGGCCGGGGCTGTTGAATACGTCTTGTATCCACAGGGTCCAGAAGTTAATCAGCACGTGTTGCATGAATGAATGGATGAGCGGGCCTCCCGCAGGAGTGCAGGCCAACTCTCACCCAAGGAAATCTCCCTGGCAGAGAAGGCAAGCTGGAGGGACTTCTGTGCCAGGCAGGTATCATAAAGGGGTAAAGCAGGGGGATGGCTGTGTTGCCAGAGGGAAGTCAGGGGCTTCGGTGAGCCAAAGACAAGCCAAAGACCGCAGACTTGTGTCCTGGTGACACTTGTCACGCAAGAATGTGGGCCAGTGTTTCCAGATCTTCTGATTTTCCAAGAACACCCAAATCCAGATTATTATGAGAAATATCCCAACTGTTAAGTGCTAGCAACTAATGTAAAGCAAATTTAAGCACTGCACAGGCCAACTCAAACCTGAGGAATATGTTAGGCTGTCAGGTGCCTTTTGCCACTTCCGCTCTTCTTTATTGTTTTCTAAAGTTGTCCTAGGCTGCACTTTTAAATGGGAGAACTGACTTAAACAAAAGCAGTTAGGCTCCCTTACCACCAGCACTTCAGAACTTCAGATGTTGACTATGCTGAGCTCCAGGAGGGGAGCTGGTAAAGCTGTATTTTCCAATCTTATGTGGCCAAGGACCCTCTTTTCCACAGGGCTTCTAGAAGGGCCAGTGTCTGGGGAATTGAGGGGAACGAAGAGTGCCCAGGTGTGTCTTCTCTGCTAGCATCTTTCCCCTGCCAGTATGCTGTCATAATCCCTTCCCTCTTCCTTAAAACCACTGTGTGTGGGGAAAGAAACCAGACCTCCGGAATAGCAGCCGGAGTGAACCCACATTTTTTTGAAATGAGGGCTGCGTGGAGCCAGCAACTCCCATTTGCTCAAAGCCCCATAGTGCGGGTGACCAGATTTATCAGAAGGGAAAACTGAGCCTGTTGTTCTGGCCAAAGAAAGGTTGAGGACAGACAGGAAAAATACAGCCTCCTAAGGGGCAATGCTGCTAAAACGGTGTTTCTGGAGGCTTCAGCCTGAAGGCTGTCCTGGAGGTCAAAGTGGGACAAGTCACGGAGGTCAGACAGACTTGGGTTTTGCAGTCTTCGCATTGTCCCAGACCTCGGTCAGAAGGAGTAGAAGTGGCACAGGGAGAATGGCAAGGGAGGTGGGGTGGGGAGGGATGTAGCCTGGATGGAAAGAGGCCTGGGGAGGTGGGGAGGGGAGCTCACAGGCTGCAGATCTCGGGGTGGGGGTGGGGGGGTGGAGTTGTCAAAGGGACAAGATAAGCTGAATTTCTAAGAATTCAAGACGGTGGGCTCTGACATCAAACTACCTGTGTTCAAATCCTCCCTTTTATTTGGGGTCAGGACCTTGGGCAGATTATTTGGCCTCCCTCGGCCTCAATTTTTCTTCTATAAAATGGGATGATAATATAAATGAGACACAGTACAGTGTTCAGGAAAGTGCCCAGACCAGAGTAAGTACTCCGTGAATGTGAATGATTTTGATGGTGGTTCTCTGCGGTTCAGGAAGAGAAGACTAAGTCCTGTGGTTGAATGTTACCAGGAGGCAGATTTCAGGCCAATTTAAGGGATTACTTTTGTAGGAAATCTGGCGGTTTTCTTAATAAAAGGATGGCAGTGATGGGTGAATCAGCACATGGAGAGGAGTAGGTGGGACTCTGGGGCCCAGCTCATGATCCCCAGCATTCTTGTTTAAGGGCCCCTTAGTACTCCCCCAAACCCATGGTGGTCTCAGGGGACATCTTTCCCCTCTAATGTTCTAGGCAAATGGACACTGACTGGCAACTCTGAATGCCATTACACGGCCGGACCAGGCTGGAACATAGGCCGTACATTTCCAAAGGCTCAGGGATGCCGAGGAGGGAAATAAGCAAGGACTAACGTGAATCAAGTCGTATCGGTGTTAAGACGTGACTCACTCATCTTCCCTCTATGTTCCCTACAGGATGCCTACCTGCCTTCTTCCCTGAGACAATGTCCATCGGCCCTGTTGCTACCCAGATGGATTCAAGAACTCGAAAATGTCTCAAGTTCAGGCCCAAAAAGTAAGTCTCAGAGAAACAGAAGTTCCCTCTTGAGCCAAGCTAGCCTTTGCAGTTTCTGTCTCAGGACCTACCTGTTTCTGAGGTGAATGACAGCAGAAACATCCATCCCTACAGAGTGGGGAGATCTGCCCCCTCCTTCACACAGGTGCACACTTCCCCCATCACCCACAAAGAGCAGCTGCATTAAAACAGGACCAGAAACCTAACACCTGCTCACGGAACGCAGATCAGACATGGTGGGGCTACAGCGCTGTTACTTCCTGCCGGACTTCAAAAAGCTCTGAGCTCTGTTTACTAGCACAAGGCAAAAGGGGCAGAAAGTGCCCATCTGCCCAGGAGGGAGAGAGATTCCGAACTGAAATGGGGAGCAAAACTGAAGGACTTTGAAAGTTCTTTCCAGCTTGAAAATGTTATGATTTGGATTATTTACCCATAGAAAACTGTTTGGGATGCGGAAATCTTAAAGTGAAAAAGTGGGTAGGTCCGTTTTGTGGCTTTGTCTTTCATTGCTGTGTGTGTGGTGTAGGTGTAGGTGTGTGTGTATGTTTGGCCATTTTTGAGCTAAAATTATCTCAGTACAGATACTATTTTCTTCTGACTTAATTTACCTTGGCAAAGATCTTTTGCACAGATTATGCATGGTCTTGTCCTCTGGAGGTCAATTTGTGTAGGCTGGGCCAAGTCAAGGACTGGAAAGATAACACAGAAGTCGTCTGGACAGTCAAAAATGTCTTAGAGTTCAATTCCTTAATTCAGAGTAGAGCTCCTCAGCCTTTCCCCAGTCCAGGCCTACTGACTCTTGCTTTGTATGCAATTGTTACAAGGCTAACGACTTTGTTTCCCAGTCTGAGAATATTGGAGAAAGTTCAGAGGGAATAAAGTAGATGGTGGCTGGAGGCACTTGCCTGTTTTGTAGTAATACAGATTCACAGTGAAAGTGTCAGGGAGAAACAAAAGAATAAACATAAAAATCAGACCAATGAATTTCCCCAAAGCCGGGGAGGTTAGGGCCATTGGGTGCCCAAGCAAAGAGCTATGTCCGCGGGCACCACCAAATCATGGCCATGCCACAGAAGGGAATGTGGGGTCACCCTTAGGCACTTAAATTCTGTTCAAGATCCTCTTTTTAAGAAAGCTGGAGAAAGGGGCGCCTGGATGGCTCAGTGGGTTAAAGCCTCTGCCTTCGGCTCAGGTCATGATCCCAGAGTCCTGGGATCCAGCCTGGCATCAGCATCGATGGCATCAGCATCGATGGCATCAGCATCAGGCTCTCTGCTCGGCGGGGAGCAGGCTCCCCGCCCCCCTTATCTCTCTGCCTGCATGTCTGCCTACTTGTGTTCTCTGTCGGTCAAATAAATAAACAAAATCTTAAAAAAAAAGAAAGAAAGCTGGAGAAGGCATCCGGGATGTTTTAAGGTTTCTATCAAAACTGGCTACTTTGACTGTTTCCTGCTGTAAGCCCAGCTTCAGCTTCAGCTGGAGAGCACCTTCCCCAAAGATTCAGGCTCAGGCAGCAGTTCTGCAACGAGTAGGATGTAGGTCTGCCCAGGTGCCAGAGGTCGGGCTCCCCAGCAGCAGGCTGGGCTCAACGGCCTCCTGCCTCTCCTCAGAGCCCACGGAGACCAGCATTACATTCCTCGCACTTGAAGCCCTACAAGCTCCTGGGGCTTGAGAGGGCGTGGGGCGTGTGGGATGTGGCACTCAGCACACTGAGTGGGAGCCCAGAATTCGGCTCCTGGCATCCTTTCCAACAATCAGGCCGTCTCCTCCTAATGAGCAGTTTCTCTATTTGCAAAATGCCTCCCCGAGAGAAAATTCCACAGGTTTCCTTCGTCCTCCAGTCTAGTGGCCACAGGTTCTCACTTTAACTCCCACGCTTGACTGCTGCCTCGTTAGTTACAATGAATGAACGATCCTAGGTGAGGTCAGAGGTGTTTCAGGAAGCCGTGCTGGGTGCAGCCCACAGACGACTGACCGCCCAAACAAGCCACTCTCTCCGGGTGGGGGGCGGGGGCAGGCTGAGGGGCATCCAAGACCCAGACCTTGCTGGATGTTATTTGGGCAAAATGGTTCTGGGAGGAAGAGCGTTTTCCCTCTTGATGGCGGTACACCTCCTTCTGCATTTCTGAGCAGGGAGACACACTCCCAACCCTTGCTTCCGGCCCTCTTGGTGGTCTCAACGAGTCCCCCTTGTTTTAGCATCAGGATCCCCATATCAGACTTCTGAACCACAAGTGCCAAGAGCCAGGGCACCCTGGTCCCTTGCCTTTAACCCTTCACAGGGCCCCAGTCCTGGGCATTTCAATGGCTCCTTTCTCTGGCGCTCAATGAAACATTCTTCCGAGCAGGTTATTGAAAGCAGAGCTCCGGGTCCACAATGGGCGCTCTGTGCTCACAGCCGCTGCCCAATCTGTTTGCCCAGCTCGACTGCGGCCTCACCTCTCCGCACGCTCCCCACCCTCCACCCACCCGACCCCGGCCCCACCTCGAGGCCAGCTCAGAGGGAGGCCGTATGAAAGGACTTGTTCTCCACCTTCTCAGAAGTTCCCGCCGTGACCTCTGCCAGCCTTGGGAGGAATTAGCCCAACGGGACCCAGGCTTGCCTCCAGCCTGTCCATCCGGGGCTCTGCCCACTTTGATGTCCAGAGGTTTCCGTCCTCCCTGGTCAGCTGGCTTCTCTCTCACATGCACACACCAGGTGGGACTTTCAGAGAAAGAGGTGAAGTCTCAGAGAGTGAGACTGAGAGTGAGGGGCCCTGAGATCCAGATAAGTGGAGGGGCTCGGAAAAGTGAGGCTGCCAGGCTGCCCACTAGCATCCCCCCACCCCAGGTTGAGGGAAGGAAAGAGTGCCCGGGTGAGACCCCAGGAGCCAATGGCTGTGTTCCAGCCCAGCTCTGCCATTGGCTAGCTGTGTGACTTAGCTACCTGAGTCGACCTCTCAGTGCCCAGGTTTTCTTGTTTGTAAAACAGGAATAATTATAGTAGCTACCTCATAAGGTTGTTGTAAGGCTTACAACAGACAAGGCATGTGCCTCTCTGAGCATGAAGACTGGTGCATTATAAGCTCTCATGAAAAGATAGCTGTTGTTATTATTGTTACTATATTTAAATTCTATTATTATAATACTTGGAGTTTATTCCTACAAGTGCATAGCCTCAGGGACAAAAATCTGCATTCCCTCGATCAAGTCCTTTTTCTCTTCCAGAATTTTCCATGGCTAGCTACGCACAGTCTGTAGTAATAATGCTATAATAGCCTGCATTTCGTGAACACCCACTATGTGCCACATGCCATGCGTGATGACATCATCTCACCGAATTCTTGTGGACACAGGTAAAATTATTACCATCACCTGCGTCTTCCAGATAGAGAAACTGAGAAGCAGAGAAGGAGCAAGTAATTTGCCCAACCTCACACAGCTAGGAAGCGTCAGAGCAGGATTTGAACACAGGTCTGGGATCCAAGGGCTGTTATACTGAATGTGCCACTATTCCCTCTCCTGTTAGAGACCCCCAGCCTCTCACTGGGGTCTTGGCTTCCGGTTCCCCCAGTGCCCTTGGTGCTTGGACCCCAGTTCTCTCAGTGCACTGGAATCCCCTGGCACTCCCCGGGGGTCCTGAAAGGCAGCCTCATATGCTGGCATCTAGGATAGAGCTCCACTGCTTGGCCCCCAGTGCCTCTTGGCCCTGCTCCCTGCCCTTTGCATCCCCTCCCTGAGGTCCTAGTGCCTGCTCCAGTAGCTTGGGGATGTCCCCCGAAGTCCTTTGAGGCAGAGGCTTCCCCTGGCTGCCTGATTTCTCAGAAACAGATATCACCTGTCACCTCTATCTCCCTGTGAAACAAGAGCCGGTCTCCCAGGGCAGCCGTGTTGCTGGGCTTTTCTTCTAAGGGACAGTGCAGCCCAGCCCCCGCTGCTTCCTGGCCCTGGCTAGACAGCTCCAAGCCAGGGATGCTCACTAATGACCGGGAAGAGGCTTGCCTCAGTTTCCATGGCAACGGCTGCGCTCTGCTTAGTCAATCACTCTCTGACTCTCCTGCTGGTCTGAGAGTTATTTTGCATAGACATGCTTCACTCTTACCCAGGAACTCTGCACTGGCTCTTCAGATCCTTCCAGATAGCTTATAAAGTTGATTTTCTCTTTCCTTCCTCAGTCGAAGTTCCTTTATCTTGAAAGCTCAGCTCAAATCCCACCTCTTCTAAGAGACCTTTCCAGGTCCCCTCCTCTCACCCCTTCTCAGGTGAAGTCAATCTCCTGCACCCCGCGCTCCCCTGGGGCATGTTTATGGCTCTCTTAGATCACAGTCTGCCTGTTTCACAGTTATTTATGTGTCTCCCTCTGAGCCCCTGGTGAGTGATCAGCCCATAGTAGGTGCTAAACAAACATTTGTTTGAATTTATTTGAATTTCCCTTTCAGGGTTTTAAAAAATTACTATTATTAACAGTACAGACCCTTACTAATAATCCCTATGCTTGTAAAATTATTTACAGTTTATATATAGCTTCGTGCTCGAGGGCTTTAAACTTTAAACCCCAGCTCCTCCCTTGCGAGCCCTGTGACAACGTACAAGCCCAGTGACTGTTCTCAGCTTGCTTCTCGTCCGTAAAATGGATTGTTGTAAATATTAAAATAAACGTGTAAAGAGTTTACTTAGCACAGGGCCAGATGCTCGCGATGCCTCAGTGAAATGTTAGTCATTATTCTCACCACGGTCTCATTTGGACCCCACCAGAGCTCTAGGATGAGAAGAAGGGCAGGGTTTTTGTCAATGTTGTTCTTGTTGCCCAGGATACGCGAGAAGGCTGAGGCTCGGAGACGGGAAGGTTGGCCTAAATGTTCAGACCTCTGCCGAGTGCTACGGTGGGCGCCCGTTGTCAGCCTCTCCCCTTTCCTGGCACTGGAAGCTGCATTTCCCTGTGCAGAGCCACTCCTTCCTCCTGGTGGGTCCACTCCGAGGCAGGCTTGGCTAATCAGAGCATCAGATGTCCCTGGCCACAGTGATTAGTATAGGGACAGGCGAGGGGACCCAGCTCAAAGGGAGTCCAGTGAGACTCACTTCTGAGGTTTTATTTGCATTTCTGAGAACAAGATTGTCTCTTCGCTGCTGGACTGGAAGCCTAACTCTAGGCTGACTCTAGGGGCCAACTCTAACAGAGAGGAAGGCCAAGTACAGAGGGGAAGACAGATTCATCGTATTGTCAGTTGAGCCGAGGAATTCCGAACAAACAACTCTCTGTGGACTTTGGCAATGGGAATGGGTACAGTCCTTCCATCTTGCACCAGGTTACATTGGTGTCTGTCACCTGCAACTGAACAAGTACCAGCTATTGCAAATATCCTGTCTCCTCCACACTGAGGTCAGGGGTCTCTCCATTGCGTTCATTCACACAACAAACACTGAGTACTTGTTATGTGCCATCTACTACTTTGCAGGGCTGAGACTGCAGGGATAGGCAAGACAAACCACCCAGCCCTTGGGGTGAGCTAATGGTCCATTGTCATCCCACTTGACATAGGAAGAGACTGAGGCTCAGAGAGGGGGACATTGCCAAAGTACGTGTCCTTCAAATGATTCAGGGTGCCATGGTTCAGAATGAGGCTGGCCAGGAGCTGGGACAGGCAGCTGGGACTGGCCAGTCACTGTCAGGAAGATCTGGTTGAGGCATTCATGAGTTTCTGCTTATCCCAGGTCAAAGCAGGAAGGTTCTGGACCCAAGCAAGAGGTGGGACACAGAGGCTGAGACTCTGGACCCCTAGCTCTAGCACTCCTGACAGGGGATGTTTTCCTGGGAACAGTGTGGTCTGTTTTGGGGGTCTGATTTGGGGGATTTGACTCCCATGCTCCAGGCTGAGTGGATAGCCTCTCCTCCTGGGCTATAACTCGATTATTAAAGGCTCTCCAGACTCAGGATTATCCCAAGAGGAAACTTCTTCTCCTGGGATCTCTCACTACACTTCTCAAAGTGAAAGGCCCACTTTCCAGCCCAAGCTGAGACAAGTTTTTCTCCTCCATTTGATGACTCAACCCCTGGGAGAGACCAGTCTCTCCAGGGCTGGGCTCCTTGGGGAGGCTGTGATGTCTAAAAGTTGGATGTGCTCTCAGCTTGCTTTGTTTGTCTCTGCCTCATCTGGATCTAGAGTCTGACATATAATAGATGAATGCGTTTTTCTCGAATGAATGTTTGTGGGGTTTGGTTTGCTTGTTTACTTGTGGGGGGTTTTCCGAAGGAGAGAGTGTGCCCATCCGGAGGCAAGCTGACTGTGAAGCTAGTAAGGTGTAAGCATCCGGATCCTTCCCCGGCACTGGCCCCTCTCTAAGCCCTGGGAGGGGCCCCAGCCATGGTCACGTGTTTCTGTAAGACTTACACAAGGCATTTGAACTGCAATCAGTCGAGATCACTCACTTTTTCCATGCTACCCTCCTTACTGTCAGGTCTTCCTTTTGTCCAATGCCTTTAGAGTAGCTGTGGAATTTGGGGGATCTGGCTAAGGAGAAGTGGAATTGGTGATACCTTTAGTTTGCATCTGGCGGCCGTCTAGGTTTTGCATATAGTTCAGTCAACTGTTTCAGGATAGGAATGTCCTGAAGGACCCCCTTGCTGTCTACCGAGCCCACTCACCTGGCATAAAGACTCAGATGAAGGCTCCAAGCTGCATGGCGCCATGAACCTGTCCTCCAGGAGCTGGCAACAGAAGTGTGTGTGCTGGAGAGGAGGGCTTGTTTGAAATCTAGGAAGCTGGAAGCGAGGCTATAGACAGTTCTTCCGATGATTATAAGCAGATAAGACTTCCCTTCTTTTTTTGTGGCTTTTGGTTGAACTGCATCCCTCTGAAAGGCTCTGTTGTTGTCCTCATTGCCGGTACCTCAGAATGAGACCTTAGTTGGAAATAGGGTCTTCTTGGAGATAGTCAAATTAAAACGAGACCCTTAGAAGGGGCCTTAATCTGCTATAATTGTGGTGACCTTATAAAACGGGGGAGGTTTGGACCCAGAGATGGACAGACAGGGAAACCCCAGGTAGAGATGAAGGCAGAAATCAGGGTGATGCTTCTACAAGGCCAAGAACACTGAAGACTACCAGCAAACTCCTAGAAGCCATGAGAGGGGTCTGGACCAGATTCTTTCTCACAGCCCCCAGGAGGAACCGATACTGCCAACACCTTGATCGCAGACCTCTAGCCTCTAGAACTGGGAGACAATACATTGCTGTGGTTTAAGCCCCACAGCATGGAACATGGTTATGGAAAGTCCCAGTAAACAAATCCACATGGGGAACAGAAGTCATCAGAAGACCTGTGTGTGTGTGTCCCAAACCTGGGCAACACCACACATGGTGAGAACATCCATGTGTGAAGTCCCATGTTTCATGCATCCCAACTAAAACAAATCAAGAGTAAAAATCCAGTTAACCCTGCAAGAAGGAGGAGCCGATTATCTTTCCATTTTCTTTCCAGGAGCATACCTTAGATGACACCGGTGCCCTGCCCCCCACCCTCCAAGAACTACACGGCTCCCACCATCTGGAACTTTCTCTCATTGTCTGCAGCTAGGACTTCCCTACCCCCACCCCAAGGGCCTCCTCCCACTACCTGTGTGCGCTCTCCCACATCATATTTAGAAAACAACCGGCTGGGCTCTGCTTCTATGGGCCCAGACCTCAAATTGGAGATTCTAGAGGTTTAAGGGGTAGAGTGGACTGAACCCTGTCCCCCAAACCACCCTTCCTTGTCAGTTTCCATTCCTTCTCTCAGCCCAGAAAACCAAATCAGAGTTCTTTCCTCTCAGACCCTGAAGGAATATTGCCTTCATGTTTGGCCCCAGGCGAACATTCTCAATTACCCTGGAAAGGCCATCTAAACATTGGCGATTCTGCTGGGTTTTTCTTTCCACCTTTTCCTCCTCCTTCCCCTGGCCTGGCCTCCAGCCTCTCTTCCATATTCCGTGCCCCACGGTGTCCTCAGAGGAACCCAGCCCTCCCTCTTCCTCTGCAACCCACCTCCCACCCACACTTACCACCAGCCTCCTTTCTCTTATCAGATGACCGGCCACTCGGATTGTTTTTCTTAGGCGTCTGTCTGAGGCTCTTGGCTAAGGATGTGGGCAGAATCAGAGGGAAACTATAGGGTGATTCATCTGTAGTAGCCAGGTAGGGATTCAGGGGCTCACCATGCGGAGGGTTCTAGAACAACCTTGAGTACAACTTAACTCATCAAGATTCTGGACTTGGCACTGAAAAAAGGGGATTGATCAGGACCCTTGGAGAGACAGAAACCCATCTTGCCAGCTTAATGCAAGAAAGGGGAGTTTTTTGACTGATGGAGTCATGAGGAAGAAGAAGGAGGGGGCGCCTGGGTGGCTCAGTGGGTTAAAGCCTCTGCCTTCAGCTCAGGTCATGATCCCAGGGTTCTGGGATTGAGCCCTGCATCGGGCTCTCTGCTCAGCAGGGAGCCTGCTTCCCTTCCTCTCTCTACCTGCCTCTCTGCCTACTTGTGATCTCTGTCCGTCAAATAAATAAATAAAATCTTAAAGAAGAAGAAGAAGAGGAAGAATGGGGCTTCTGCGGGGACTTACATTCTCCCATTTTTCACCTTTGCCACCTCTGTAGCTGTCACTTTTATTTTTCCAGGCTCGCCAGGAAAACACTCACAGACCCTTTCTTGGCCCAAGTTATAAAGTCCCAGAGAGCTCACGCATTACTGGTGGGAATATTCAGAATGGTGCGGCCACCATGAAAAACAAAAGTCAACGTGGAATTACCTTAAGACCCAGCAACTCCATGCCTAACTGTATGCCCCCCAAAATTGAAAATAAGGACTCAAACATGTACTTGTACACAAATATTCATACAGTACTATTCAGGATAGCCAGAAGGTAGAAACAACTCAAACATCTTTCAGTGGATGAATGGGTAAACAACTTTTGGTTAACACATGCCATGGAATATCACTCAGCCATAAAAAAAGAATGGACTACTGAGACATGCTCGGTGTGAATGAGCCTCAAAACCAATATGCCAAGGGAAAGACGCCGGATGCCAAAGGTCGTGTATTGTCTGATTCCATCTGTGGGAAATAGCTAGAAGAGGACAATCCATAGAATGCAATTTGGTGGTTGTCAGAGGAATTGGAAAAAGGAAATGTGAAGCTAAATTGGTGTGGGGTTTCCTCTGGAGGTGATGAAAAGTTTTCCGAATGAAGAGGGGGTGGTCGTCCAATGTTGAATTGCTCCCTCACCTTTAGGAAGTTAATTTAAGGTCATACTCATTTCACGACCATAAAATGTAAAAGCCCCCAAGAGCAGCTCTAGTTGGCCTAGGTTGGATCACGTGCCCACCCTAGCCAGTCAACAGGGATTAGGGGTGGGATCTACAAAGATAGGGCAGCTTGCCTTGGAGTCACATGGTTGCAGCTGGGGGAGGTTGCTTTCCTGAAGAAGTGGGAAACAGAGCCCTCTTCTGAGACAATGAAACCTTAGTTTAATAAAAGAATCACCAAACGGCAGGGCTAAAAGAAAATCTGGAACTACCCCATCTGTTTGGTGGCTACTAGTTAAATATGGCCATTTATTTATTTTTTAGTATTTTATTTATTCATTTGTGACAGAGAGAGAGAAAGAGAGGATGAGCAGAGGAAGAGGCAAAGGGAGAAGAGAGGGAGAAGCAGACTCCCCACTGAGCCGGGATTCCATAGCCCAGGACCCTGGGATCGTCACCTGAGCAGAAGGCAGACACTTAACCGACTGAGCCACCCAGGCACCCCAAGTATGGCCATGTAGACTTAAATTAATTTGGTTTCTAAATGGCATCAGCACCTTTCAACAGCTAGTGGCTACCATATTGGACAACAGAGATACATAGAACTTTTCCATTATTGCAGAAAGTTCTATTGGACAACACTAATTTAGGGATCATGAGTCCAAGCCCTTCATTTTTCAGGTGCGGGAAATGAGATCTAGAGGAGGAGAGGACTTACATCAATACACACAATATTTTAGGGCCATAGCCAGAACCAACACTCAGGCTTCTTGAGTTCTACTCCAACGACGGGCTTTCCCTACAGGGGCACATGCTGCAGGTGCCGTCTCTCCTCAGGGGGCTCTCAGTTTCATGGGAGAGAAGACATGCCCACAAGAAATGACTGGGCAGCCTGTTTGATTCCATTCACTGATCGTCTTGAGAGGCTCTGAGCGGCCAGGCACCCAGTCACGCTGGGAAATCAGTGTACGCCACAGAGAGGATGATTGGCAAAAGACCACATAAACGTAGGGGAAGTAGAGATGAAGTTGTTAATCGGAATGAAGCTCTAATGTCTTTCTGTTTATAAAAGCAACATGCTCGTTGCATACGACTTAGAAAGCCTCGAAAAATATTAAGGAAAAATAAGTATCACCACAATCTTCATGACTCAGAGATTGTCATGGTTAACATTTTTATATATATCCTTCTAGGCCTTTTTTTCTCTCTGCATTTCCAATTATAGACACATATATATGGATCAAAATGCATTTTATACACTTTATTCTGTCTCCTGCTTTTTTCTGCTTAATATATTTTGTACAATTTTTTTGTGTAATCAAATGTAGATTCATGTCATCGCTTTAACATCTGGGAGAGTTGGATTTTGAATAGGAGGTTCTGCAGGGCTCCTTGATAAAGCAGCGTTTGACCAGGCCCGTGAAGGATCAGAAGGTAGACAGTGGCCAGGGTGTCCTCAGCAGAGGGGATGATGTGGACGAAAGTCAAGTCAGTGTCAGTCCACTGTGCCCGCCGAGCTGGCCATCGATAGGTGAGGTCATTGAGGCCCAGAGGCAGCAAGGTCCCATGTGAGTTTGTGTTCAGGGTGAGACTCGAGCCGAGGACCCCAACCCTTCCTCCAGGGCATCAGTCCCCACAAAGTCCAGCCCAGAGTCCCCCCCCCGCCCGCACCATGGGGCACTCAAGGCCCTGTACCACCTGGTTCTTGTTCCCTTTCATTGTCTTAGTGGCAGATGATAGCCCATCATGGATCATTCTGGGCCTCAGCTTTAGGTACCAACAGAGAAATCGGGGCCCATGGAGGGAAGGGCTGTCTGGGTCACCAAGCTCGAGGATGACGACTGCTCTCCTGGAGAGAGCCCTCATGCATGTCAGGCCACGAGCAGGGGCCTGGCCTCCACCAGGAACCCTCTTCTCCCCTTCCAAGGGCTGTGCCTGCGCCACGCTGAGTCACAGTCGGCCCGGCTGCCGTGAGTCAGCAGCATACTTGGGGGCTGACAGCTCCATGCTATATCTTCAGGCCCTGCCTTGTACCTCAGTGAGCCTGGCACCTTCTCCAGAGAGGCGAGACGTGACAGAGTCAGCCAGATGAGTGGCCTCATGTCACGGCCTGACAGCCTGGGAGCTGACCTGTAGGGGCCTCAGGAATTCAGATGACTCAGAGAATCCCCAACTGCCTCTGTGCTGTCCGGGAGCTGGATGCTGACATGCTCTCTCCGGAGGAACCCCGGATGGAAGGCCTCAGCCACTGTCCTGGCTGGGAGAGGCTGTGGGGGATGCAGTGAGAAGATTCCCTGATTTCCTCTCTGCCCCAATTTGGGCAAGTCACTCTCCACCACCGTGTGTAGGGGAGATGTTAAGAGCATGGGCGTGGCCATGAGACAAGCTTGGGTCAGGATTGGAGCCCCAACTCGGCCTCCTACCACCCGTGACCTTGGCCGGTTCCTTAACCCTACAGGGGAGCAACAGGATGAAATGAGACGATGTATGTGCGGCACTTGGCACAGGGCAGGACACAGAGAGGACACTCAAGAATTGGGAGCTGTCGTTAAGGTCGTAAATACCGTCCATGGTCTTTTCTGGTTTTTCCCTTGTGTGCACTCACCCATTCACTCCTTCATTCATTTAACCAGTATTTACTGACCACTTCCAGGTGGGGACCGAGCTGGGAACAGGGCTTTCCAGGGAGCAGAGGTCACCTGCTAGCTGACTTTCATGGTAAAGGCCTCAGCTGAGCCGAGAAAACACAGATGTCAACAGTCACGGTCCCTGCATCTTAGAACTTAACATTCTAGTGGGGAGAAGAGAGACCACTCAAAATTAAATGGATAATAAGAAAGACAATTGCAGCTGTACACGTGAGGGTGGCTGGGAGAGGGAGCCCCCGTAGATGGGGTGGCCAGGTGGCATCTCTGGGGAGGGCGATGTTTGTGTAGAGACGTGAGGGCGGACCTGTGAGAAGAAACCAGCCTTGTGAGGAGGCAGGAGGAGGGCCTCCAGGCCAGGGTGAGAGTTAGGCTGAGGATGGGTGCCAGGAGACGGTCTGCTGGGGAAGGCACGTCAAGGAGGGGCGTGGTGCTGCTCTGAGAAAGGGAGCGGCTCAAGATGAGGACAGGGAGTGTCACGGCCTTCCAAGCCATGTGAAAACATGTTCATTTTCTCCAAAACACGATTCTATGCTTCTGGAGGCCAGGGTTCCCTAGAGGGCAGGACACCCCAATGCCTGAATCAGGACTAAAGCTGGCAAGAGCCTGGCCATTTTTCCCAAGGGGGCAGCCTCAGTTCTGTCCCCGCTGCTGTACTGCTCAGGCTTCCCAGCTCCAGCAGGGCCCTTGGAGGTGAGCCTCTCCTGGAACAGAGAGACCACGGCAAAGCCACCTGGAGGCTATTTCTGGCGGGGGGGTCGAGCCCTCCAGCTGCAATCCCGGAGCAAATCTGCCTTGATAGTTGGTCCTGAGGAATGCAGAGTCCACATCTACCCTAGACACAAGGAGCCTTTTCTTGCCCAGGCCCCTGGGGTGAGGGTTTCCAGGGAGGGAGGTCACCCGACTTCTGCTGTTCATGGTGAAGACCTGGGCTGAGCAGAGAAAACACAGCTGTCAGCCAGAGGCCCAACAGGTGTTGACCTGCAGAGGAGGGGAGGTGGCTGCCAGGCTCTCTGGGTCCTTCCCCACCTCCCAAAGTTCAGTCACACCGATGACCTGCATCTTCCTTGCCTATTCTAAATAAGGTTGACAGCCTGCCCTACCATAGATTATCTCCTGAACCCACTTCAGAGACAGGGAAACTGAGGCCAGGGAGGGGAAGGGCCACCCAGCTAGATAACACCCAAACATTGAGAACTTGTCAGGGGTCAGGAGTGTGGTAAGAGCTTAACCAACATTTCACAATAATCCTAGGATGTAGCCATTCATGTTACCGCCATTTTCCAGATGGGGAAACTGAGGCTTAGAGAGGTTCACTTACAGGCCCAAGGTCAAGGAACTACTAAGAGGAAAAAATCTAGATTTGAACTCAGGTCTTCTGTGTGACTCTAAAGCTCATGCTAATTTTTTTTGTGTTTTATTTACACAAATTAATTTTGTTCTCAAAGGAAACTTATTACTACTACTAATGAAAAACCCGTGTTGGGCAAAGGCAAAAATAAATGCAACAAAAATCAAATAATGTCAGTAAATTCTAACTAAAGTCTAAAAATACTGTTGCTGTTCAAAGACCTGAGCCTGAAAGGTGCTCTCAATGGATGAGAGAGATGAACGCATGTCAGAAAGGGGCCAGTGATAGGCTAGTACCCAAGGGAGGTTCCTCCTTGAAAGAACCTCAAAGCTAAATGGGGTTGAAAGGAGACCAGCTCTTCACCACATGCTTCCTTGTCATTCAGGACAGCCTAGCTATGTGGTTCTCCTGCGTGCTGTCCACCAAGCATTTCTGGGTTTCTGCCTCCCGGGCATGAGGAAAGAGATGCCGCCCCGTCCCTTTGTGGTGGGATGGGACCACGTGACCAGTGCTGGTTCCAGAATGTACAGTATTATGTGTTGGGACTTTGCACTGCTGTGCCCTCCAAAGCTCTCTTTTCCTGAGGGAGGGTCCCAGAGAGAAGGAGCCACAGTGGGTATGCAGCAGGAGTAAGAACTAAGCCCTGATGTTAAGAGCCTCAAGAGTTTTGGGTGCTCACTCACTGCTGCGGCATCTAAGTGTTCTGACTAACATGGCAAACCACCCGGAATCATGCTGAAGATCCTTTCCCCCTTTGCAGAGCCCACGGCCTTATCCCCTGTATTGTGTGGACACTGGCCAAGTCCAAGCCTTTGTGCTCCTGTAGAAGCCTTGTCTCCTTCCCTGAGATCACTATCTTGGAGAACCAACCATTTCCCCAAAATGCCCTTGACTTGCCCCCTCCTGGGGCTTTGCTTATGCATTTCTCTCTAGCAGCAGTGATCTTCACCTCCATACTGGCCAAAGCCAACATCGTGGTAGAGACCTATTGCCTAGATTTGGATCTGGGCTCTGCTTATTACTAGCTGTGTGATCCTAGGTTAGTCACTTTGCCTCTTTGGAATGGACTCATAGGAGTATTCAAGTACTCAAATGGAGACAGTGATAGGGCTCCACTCCTCACAGAACCCCTGGGTTCAATGGGTTACCATCTGTAAAGCAATAGAACAGTGTCTGGCACATAGTGAGATGTTTATAAGCATTAAATTATCAGTGTGATCCTTGCTTCCTGAAATCCTGTCTTGGTCTTGCTCCTGGCCTGTGCATTGAAGACCGGGGACCCTTCCCCTGATTCTGAGGGTCACTTTGCATACTGGCTAGAAAGATTGGAAACCAAGCATATTTGTTTGCCCATGCTCCCATAACAAAGTACCATAAACTGGGTGGGTTAAAACAACAGAAATGGATTCTCTCATACTTCTGGAGATTAGATGTCTAAAATTAGGTGTTGGCAGGGCCATGCTCCCTCTGACATGCTGGGTTGAATTTTCCTCGCCTCTTCCTAGCTTCTGGTAGCGACCGTCCACCCTCAGTGTTCCTTGGCGTGTAGATACGGGTGTCTGATCTCTGCCTCTCTCATGCTGTGTGGTCTTTTCCTTATGGGTCTGCCATATTGGACTATGAGTTCATCTGTAAGGCTTGATCTCCAAGTAAGGTCATGTTCACAGGTACTGGTGTTGGGACTTTTGGGGGGAACACAATTCAACCCATAATACCAGGAGTCAGAAGGCCTTTGGCCTCTGGTTTTTGCTGGCAGGTGGAAGGGGGCATAGAAATGGAGGGAGAAGGTGAATGGGAGCTCTGATCCAGGTACCAGGACTCCTGGACTCTGCCAGCAGCTTCTAGGATGACCTCAGACATTCCCCTTTCTTAGGCCTTATCATTCTTTATGGTAAGATGAGGAAAGAATGCCCCACCCCTAACCAGGTTCTCATGAGATCCAAATAGGGCAGGGAATAGGAAGGGGCTTTGCAGCTTGGAAACCCATACACAAATGAGAAGACTTGCCCCTTAGCCTTTGACTTTCCTCTCAGCCTCTCACCTGAGCTGGGCAGCATTACCAAAATGGTGGTTTTTCCACCAACCCTGCTAATTAGACATGCATGAGCCTGGGCCCTCAGCCCCCCACTCGCTCCATTCCCAGGGTTTCTCATGAACTCATTCTTTCTCCTGTTCCTTAGTTCAGTTCCTTGGCTCTGAAAGTCTGTTTCCTCCCCTCTACAGTGGGGAGAAGGTTGCCACCACATATGGTTGTTGCAAGAATTAAATTTAGAGGCAATGCAGTTAAGTCAGCATGGTGCCTGACGCATGGTAAACTTGAATCAATGCTCATTAATATTGATTTGATTATCACCATAAGGAAATAGCCCCCACGACATACAGACACACAGTGCATTGCAACCATTGTGTCCCCCCTTAGCTCTTGGGCCTTTGTTCCTGCCTTCATCCCCTAGCCTTAGATCCTTAGTGCTCCATTAGGCTCCAGAAAGGATGGGCCTGGTTTGTTGGGAGATCCCACTGGTTCTGCTCACGGTGTGGCTTGGGAATGGCCCCTGTCTTTTGGGTCCTTAGTTTCCTCCTCTGTACAATGAGGGTATTCACCTGAGCAGTCTCTGGCAGGCCCCAGCAGCTTTCTTGCTGTATGATTCTAGCCGGCAGGGGCCTTTTAGGGCAATTTAGGCCCTGGATCTTGATGGGCTGAGCAAAGACACGGTGGCTGGAGCTCAGACAAAGGCCAGGACTCCTGGTTCTGATTCTTGCCCTGCTACTGACATGCCTGGGCAGTTCCTTTCCCTCTTTGTGGTTCTTCTCTCCATCACTAAGGAGGCTGGCTGGGACCAAAGCCCTTCCGGTCTGCTTGTCTATAGTTCAACAACCAGCCCTCTTTTGAAACAAGTCAAGGTTGTCTTCACCACCTGGCCTGAACGTCTATTGTGCCCTCCTCCAGAAGGCATGTCCCCCATGTCCTCCCCACCCCCGCTCTGTCTGCATGGTGCTCCCCTTCACCTCACTCTGCTTGTTAGCATTCGGCAAAGCCTGCCTTTTCCAGCCTATCGGAAACCACATGTAGACACACAGCCCTGAGACTGCTTCTCCCTAAAACATGTATTACCGGAAATCATACTACACACTTATTTGTAGCTTACTTTTCCCCAGGCTCCCACACTAGAATATAAGCCCTCTAATCACAGGGACCTTGTCCGTCTTATTAAGCACAGCACTCCCGTGCCCAAGATAGATCTGGGCACATAGTAGGTGCTTGATATACTGTGGAAAGAAGAGAGGGAGGAGAGAAGGAGAGAGGGAAGGAAGGAAGGAAGGAGGGAAAGAAGGAAAAAGGAAATGCTACCTATCCGTGAATTCAGCCAAGATCACCTAAAATGCCTTTTCTTTTTCACCATTGCTGTTGCTAAGCGATATCTTTTTGTATTTATCTGTTCAACCAATATTTATTGCCAGCTGGCTCTGGCCCAGGCATGGAGCTGAACCCAGGGGATAGGGAGGCCATCTCCTCTGGGTCTTATTTCCCCCAAGGAAGAGATAATTTAACATTTTACCCAAACAGTAAACCAGGCTTGTGGTCAGTACAGTGAAGGAGAGCAGAACGCCATGTGACCCTGGAACAGGTCACAGGCTGGGGGGTGGGGAGGAATTAGGGAAGGCTTCTCCGAGGAAGTGGCACAGGACGTGAGTGGTCAGTGAGGGTATGGGGAGAGGAGACTGGCTCCCTGGTGTGGACTGTGGCAGCTCCAGGGTCTGGCCTGCTTTCCCGGGAAGACTTGCTCCTTAGCTACCCAGCTGGACACCCTCCTCCAGCCAACCCAGGGCCACTCCCTGCACCCTTAGATGACAGATCCTTGCTCTCTGCCTTGCGGTGGGCTCGGCTGCCTGACGTCTCCGTGGGCGCTCCCTCGCTGTGTCCCTTTAACACTGGCCGGGGGGGGGGGGCAGGCCCTGGATGGACTCCCCGACCTCTGCCCTGCCACAGCATGCAGCAGCCGCCCTCTCTCGCCTGCCTCTGCGGCGATGGCTTTCTGATTGCCCTCCGCCTGTGGCAGGGGCACCACCCCACGCTTCTCTACCAAGTCAGGACCTAGCTGACCCTAGGTGATGTTGGAGGACATCCAGGGAGGCCGCTGTCAGGCAGGCTCTATTTAACAGCAACGGCAACCACAACAATAATAGTAACAACAACAACAATCGTTAACAACAACCACAACAGTAACAGGAGCAAGAACAGCAGGCATACAGTGCCTCCTTCTGACACTTGCCTTAGTAGGTGGTCAAGCAAGGGCTCTACGACAGGGGCGCGACACTGAAGCCTTCTGTGACTGGCCCAAGAGCCCATCCTTTCCACACCCCCACGGCTGGGCTTTCTGGGGCCGGTGACTGAGCCAAGGGCCTTCTCCTTCTTCAGGGAATCCAGCTGTGCTCTGTCACGAGGGAGTGGGATAGTGTTGGGAGGTGTTGGGATAGCGTGGGATAGCGTTGGGAGTCAGAATCATGGACATTTTATTTATTTATTTAAGAGAGAACATGAGAAGGGGGAGGGGCAGAGGGAGAAGCAGACTCCCTGCTGAGCAGGGACCCCCCCCCCCTCCCCCAACGTGGGGACTCGATCCTGAGACTCCAGGATCATGACCTGAGCCAAAGGCAGTCACTTAACCAACTGAGCCACCCAGAAGCCCCAGAACCGTGGATCTTTTCAATGTTGGGCAGAACCCTGGAGAAGGGAATCAGAGGACCATCCTGCCCTCTGGACATTGCCATAAATGATAGTAATTACAACAGCTACTGTTTATTTAGTACTTACCATCCAGTGCCCGGCACTGTTGTACACAATCACACATGCGTTCTGATCTCACAAAGCTGTTATCCCCATTTTGCAGATGAGTAAACCGAGGCAGGGAAAGTTACAGCGTTACAGCTGCTGAGCGACTGTGCTGTGGTAGAAGCCAGTAGCCTCCCGAGTCAAGCTCTTAAGCTCAGCCGATAAAGCATCTCAGAGTCACTGATGCGGTCCCTGCACACAGACTTGCCCGGGCTCACCCCTGCCGCCACGTGGAACACACAAAGACAAAGGGACCCGTCATCCCAGCCCACATACTCCCCCGGCCCTTGTCCTCCAGACTAGAGGCCGTGTTCATGGTGATGGGTCTGGATGCCTTTTAGAAGAAAAATACAATTTTCTTTTCCACTCAACAAGCCCATGTTTCTCTCCCCTACCTCCAGCCCCAGTGTTTATTTCGGCCAGGAAATGGCCTTTGAAGTCCTCACTTCTTGAAAGCTGAGTGGGAAGGGAGGCACTACAAACATTTCGAAGCATGTCCACATTTTGGTAGGAACGTGGAATTTTTTTAAGGATTAATAACACTTTTTGGAATCCACCAACACTGCTGTTTTTTTTAAGGAGAAAAAAAAATAGCCCCTTGAAAATCACCGCTGTTGGGGTCTGGGGGGAGAGGCCCGCGAGCCCTGGGAGCTGTGCCAAGGGCCTTCGTAAGCAGAACCAGGCAGAGACCGATGGGGAAGAGCTCCAAGTGTGCTCCGAGGGAGAGATTTCATAGACCATGGCAAGGTGAGAGGAAGAACAACCGTGTTGCTCCTAAAGCTCCATTCACTCAGTTTAACTCAGGGGTTATGCCCTTCCTGGTTTGCTTGATGTCAAAAAGTACTCTCTTTAAGGAAATCATGGCTATGATCAACGATAGCCTTCTTTAAAGTGTCTTTAGCAAAAGAAAATAATTGTCAATCCTGTTTTGGTCTCCTGATTTTTAATTTTTTATTTTTTTTGGAATGTGTCTGGTCTATGAGATCTCAGGTCTGAGAGTGTAGTCGGGGAGGAGGAAAGAGCTGGACCCAAGTTATCTTTTTTTTTTTTTTTTTAATTTGTTTGCCAAAGAGAGAGAGAGAGCGCACGCAAGCACAAGCAGGAGGAGCAGCAGGCAGAGGGAGAAGCCAACTCTCGAATGAGCAGGGAGCCTGATACGGGACTCGATCCCCAGACCCTGAGGATTATGACCTGAGTCGAAGGCAGATGCTTAACCGACTGAGCCACCCAGGCATCCCAGGACCCAAGTTATCTTAATCCAAAGTAGAAACGGGTCCCTAAGACTCCAGCAATGTGCCAAAGAGGTTCAGGGAAGGTCTCTCCAGACACAGATCCTAGGAAAGGCTTCTTGGAGGAGGGGGCGCTGAATTAGTCCAGGAAGGGCAGGGACCACTGCTCCTCCTCCCCACCCTCCACCCAGGGCCAAAGTTGAACTCCAGGGAGAGGGAAGGAAATGAGGAAAGCCACAGAGGAAGAAGCAGAATGGCCCTAGGGGACAGTTGTTTGCCCACAGGCTCCCTCAAGCTGATCTCACAGACTTCTCACAACAGGCTGGCAGGGTACCCCATTTATCACCCAGCTGCCACGCTAGGAAACAAAGTCATGGGCAGCATCACACAACAAGCAGAGGCAGAGAGAGATGTGTTCTCACCTCAGCCGCGCAGAGTGCCTGCTACTTAAATTGCAAGCCCAGTGCACAGCAAAAACATGGGGCCGTGAGTTCAAACATTATTAAGAATTTTAAAACGGTGACTACAGGACATTCATCCAAGCACAGGGCCCTCCTAAGGGCAGGGCCCAGTGTGACTGCATAGGTCACACACCCGGGACAAGAGCCTGGCCACCTGGCCCAGAGGTCTAGCTCTTTCTATGCTGCTGTTTCCCAGTAGACGGGAGAGTTATGTTAAACAGACCCCAAATCAACAACATACCACATTGTTCGTCCATGACTATGTTTGGGGGGTTAAGACAATAGGTGGATTTTTTCCTACTTTTCTATATAACTAACTTTTAATACAGGAGGAATTATGGCGTTTCCTGGCCATTTTCTGAGCTTCCTTTTCAGCATCATTTGGGTCTCCTGTGTCTGTCCTCTCTGACTCTAACCCCCTACCCACCCCCTGTCAGGGCCCCAGCCTGGCCCTGGCCTATGGCTAACTGTTAGGACCAGAGTAGGCTGTGATAATGCAGAGCACGTGGACCTACAGAGAGACCACAGCCTGGAGAGTAACTAGGTCTACTTCGTGCTCTGCCACGAATATACTGTGTGGCCTTAGGTAAGTCCTTTACCCTCTCTGGGCCTGATGTTACGGTAGGGCCCTTTCATACAGAGCTCAGTTATTGCAGTGGACAAGGAGGCAACCCCACCCTCCAAGATCCTTTCTAAATGTCCTCCTTTTCCACTAAGAGCGCAGAGGGAGTGAGTCGGGACAGCCTGGGGAAGAGGCAGCACCGTGGGCAGAACGCTGAGCCTGCCATCAGGAATTCTAAGTTGGAGATTCTCTAGGTGGGTACTATCTGCCCCTATTAGTACCTCTGTCCTCTCTGTTCCAAACTCTCCGTGGCTTCTAACTGCCCCCAGAATAAACCCTAAACACCTTAGCATGGCCCTACATGAGCCGTCTTACCAGCGTCACCTGCTCCCATCTCTGCCTCTTGCTCACACTCCTGTCATGCTAGCCTCTTGCCTTCCCTCCAAGCTTATTCACCATCAGGACCTTTGCACTGGCTGTTCCCTCTGCCTAGAACTCTCTTCCTCTGACCTTTACATGGCTGCTTCCTTCTTGCATTTGGAGCCCCAGCAACATTGTTACTCCTCAGAGAGGTTTCCCTGGCCCTCAGAACCATCCTGTGAGCTCATGTCTGCATCTCCACAGTCTTCTCCATCACCAGAACATTTCCTGCTTGTGTGTTTTATTGTCTGTGTGTGTCTCCACTTTCCCTCCCTGTGGCCATCAGCAATCATACCAGCCAGACCTTCTGTCTGGTTCCCTACTGTGGGGCTCAATGCTTAGAGGTTCAGTAAGTATTTGATGAATACTTGGTGGATGGAGGATCTTCCATCCATTGATTCATCTATCAATGCAATGGGAGTGTAGGTATTACTCAGCTCTGGTCATAGATGTCTTTTCAAATATAACACAGTTTAGGGATCCCCTCCCTGAGAAAGCACAGACACACAACATTTTTTTTTAATATTTTATTTACTTATTTGACAGAGAGAGGCAACAAGAGAGGGAACATAGCAGGGAGAGTGGGAGAGGGAGAAC
Source organism: Lontra canadensis (assembly GCF_010015895.1). Taxonomy (NCBI): domain Eukaryota; kingdom Metazoa; phylum Chordata; class Mammalia; order Carnivora; family Mustelidae; genus Lontra; species Lontra canadensis. Next base: position 16,351,561 of record NW_022630999.1, read on the forward strand.
CAGGCTCCCCACTGAGCAGGGCGTCCGATGCAGGGCTCCATCCCAGGACATTAGGATCATGACCTGAAGGCAGACGCTTAACCACTGAGCCCCCCAGGTGCCCCACACATTTTTATTTTAAGATTTATTTACTTATTGGGGTGGGGTGGGGGGACGGAGTGGCAGAGGGAGAGAGAGAATGCCCAAGCAGACTCCCCGCTGAAGACAGAGCCTGATATAGAGCTCTATCCCAGGATCCTAAGATCATGGCCTGAGCCAAAATCAAAAGTTGTCTCTTCAACCAACTGAGCCACCGATGTGCCCCAGATATGCAACATTTTACATCAACTTTGGAGAGGGTATCCCCAGCCCCTTTGAAGCCTACACCTGACTCCCTGATCTTGCTCTGAGGTTTTCAGATTTGGGAACAGAAAACAATGAGATGGAGGGGCTGTTCCTTTGGTTGCAAAAGGTGCTCAGGATTTGGCCCTCCCCTTTCATGAAATTCGCATTTCCTCATTTGGTGGCAAAGGTGCCCCTCAGTGCCCCCTCTCACTCCTGCACCTAACTCCGCAGACCCCTTGAAGTCTGGGCCGTCCTTCTTGCTCCTTGGTAGGCCACCCTGGTTCCTCCTGGCCCTGTCCCCTCCTCTTCCTGCTGCTGGGATCTTAAGATAGCAAACTCAGGCCCCCTGGAGAAATGGTCTCCCTTAACACCAACATAGTCCCCATCTATAAAAGCTTTCAACTTCATAAACTTGTAACTGCAGAAATCTGTCCAAACATTCCGGGGCGGTTGTAACTATTGGTGTTGGCTCACAGGCCTGGGCCGAGCTGCCAGGGCTTTAATGAGGAAATACTTAACAGTCCCAGTTCAGGGTAACGGCCAGGGAGGGCAGGGAGCCCACAGATGGGCGCCAAGGAGCCATGAGCTGGCCTCTGGGGCACCGTGGATAAGACATGCTAGGCAGCGTTTTCTCAGAAAAAAGTGAAATTGACTTAATCCTGTTACCCTTTGCGGGTGTGGACGGAAGAGGCCGAGATGGGTCCGGACAGCTGTCAAGGGCAAGAGCTTAACCAGGGCTGAACTTTGGAGTTGAGAGCCATGTAGCCAGACAGATGAGAAAGGCGCTTTCTCCCTCCCAGTCTCAGCGTGCTGGCTTTTCCATGATTAATGTGGAGAGAATGGCTTACACGCTTTGGAGGGCCGGCTGCGAGGAGAAGTGGTCCTTTTTTCCCTCCTCCTCAGGCGCCTGTCTGGAGGGTGGTGGGCTGGGAAGGGTCACCCGTGTTGGTGAGGTCTGCGTCGGGGTTGCCTGGAACTTGAGCGGGAATCCACATCACTGAACACCTGGGCCCCCCCCGCCACTGGCTCACTCGGCGGGGGGTTTGGGGGGTGGGGGGTGGCGGGAGGCTGCTGCCCCAGCCAGGCAACTACATAGAAGCCCTTGGCATTTCCCCTCCCACAAGCCACATGAAACAGTTCTCAGGGGAGAGGGAAAGAACACACTTGAGAAGTGGGTGTGAAAATATGAGCCTGGTAGATGAAGTACCACCCACGAAAAGGGGGCAACTGGGTGACCTTGGAGACTAGTCTGAAGGAGTCTCCTTTGGTCTGGTCACCAGGAGAAAGGGCACCCTGGCTGTGTGGCAGGAGGAAACGGCTGCCTACGGCAGCCCTGCTAGAGGTCCCTTCCCTCTACACAGTGCCCACAGGGCCACATTTTGCACCTGTGGCTGGTGGGCAATTCTAGAAGTTGATACCCAGAAGAACCAAGTCAGAATAGCATACCTGACTACCCCACTGGCCCAGCCTGTCACCATAGCTTGGATCTTCAGTTCTCCAGGGTAGTTGGCGCTGGGCCGCAGAGAGCCTATACATTCCAGATACATGGAGAAATGAAGGTCACTGTGGTAGGAGCTGAGGGGTAAGGTGTTTCTCAAGAGTGTGATGGATTTCTTCTGCATTCATCACATCAATAACTCTTAAGACCTTGCCTTGCCTAAGGTCCTGTGCTCCACTGAGATTGTCCAAGACCCACACTGCATGGAGCCCTATTCTCTTCCCAGATAAGACCCCAGGAATTATGCTTGAAGCCCTGGGGGTCAGGAAGAGCACTGCTTAGGTTTCTGACTAGGGAAGGAAGAAGAACCTGAGGCCCCAGAAAAAAGCTGAGTTGGAATTATTAAGATGGATTTTCCCTTGGAGGTCATCTGGCACCAGGCTAAATTTGCAGGTGGGGCCTCTCCAGCTCAGAGAAGGGAGAGGACTAAATGTGCCTCCAACTCGCCCCACCACACCACAGGGCTGCGTGATTCCCTCTGCCCCGGACCGCTGAACCTGGCCTCCCCTTTCCTTCCTTGGCTCCCATCTCTGGAGAGGGCCCGGCAGGCCATGCCCATGCACATGCTCCCGCAGCTCCCAGCAGAGGCTGAATTTGGTCCGGAGGAGCCTCAAGGACCTCATCAGAGCCGGTGGGGTGAAGGTGGGGGACTCGTGGGCAGGAAAACAATAGATGCAGGGACAGAAGTCAAGAAAACTGATTTCAGTCCTAGTTCTCTGCTAGAAAGCTCTGTGACTTTGAGGAGGTGCTCTTTCAAATATCCCTAATATTTGAAGAGCCCATTATGTTTGACAAAGCTCTTTCACATAAATTACTTCATTCTACCCTGAATTCTCTTGGGACTTCAGTTTCCTCCCATCAAAATGAGGGGATTGGGCTTTCAAGGCATTCTCCCCACACCATGCTAATATTTTGTGAGAGACTATGTTTTCTGGTATCTGATATATTTTATGGTTTGTTTTAGGATTTAAGATGCTAGGAGTCTGCATTCTGGCGTTCTAGAATCTTCAGCTTCTGCAATTCAAGGGCCTTTGGTTCTGAGAATATATGACTTTTTTGTTCCATGATTGCATATGTCAATGTTGCCCAAGTTTCTATTGTACCCACATCACCTTCACCACCTAGGCGATGTCTGCATACCACCTGTATTAGTATTCATTTAGTATTTTTCTTTAAATAGACTCTTTTTAACTTAAATAAATGTCTTTAAAATGGAAACTTTATATCACTACGGCAAATGGAAAACCAGTCTCACCTGCCATAAATAGGACCTAAAAGTAAAAATAAATACAATAAAAACAATGTTATTAAATTCTAACTAGATACTGTTGCCTGCCAAAGGCTCAGAGCCCAAGGCCTGCTCTTAAAAAAAACTTTTTTTTTTTTAGCACACACGCTTGTGTGTGCGCACACACACACACACACACACACTAGCAAGGCTTGGAGAGGTATTAAAGACATGTTAGCATCAAATTAAAACTGTATAGTGAGGAGGACTGAAAATATCACTGAACTTTTCATCTCCTTCTCCTTAAGTGTTGGTATGTTGGTGCTGTCCCTGGATACCACCTACGTTCATTGCCAAGGGCGTCCCTTCACCATGCAAATCACCTTGCTCTTATACATAGGTAAAGGAACCTAGAATTCTTGCCTTCCGGGCCACACAGATTCTCCAGAGACAGTTGTCCACACTTTGTCCAGTTGGTTTCTTCTCTTCTGAGCTTTGAGCTAGGTCCTCTTTGCCTTATTGCAAAACCAGGCTCTGGGATTCAGGCCCGGGCCTTCTCTCTGCTTGTCTCCCTCTGGCTACAAAGAAGTTAGAATTACCATCAAAGCCTCCCACCTGGAGACTGTTGGGGACAGTGGCTCCAGAGACACCAGCAAGACTCAGTGCCCATCTGGTGACAGTTGGGCCTATGGTGATGCCTTCGTCTGCAGGACAGAAAGAGCAGGCACAGCCCAGGCCATGCTTCACCCCCAGGGTTAGGGAGAGTGGAGGCTGTAGGGAGAATCTGGGGAGGCCCAGCACACCCCTGCAGGTTCAAGGCTGTGCTCGCCCTCTTTGGGGCTGGCTACAGAGCTAGGGTGGCATCGGGATGCACTGACCCGTAGGCAGGAGGACCTGAGTCCTAATTCCCCCTGCCACTGCTGGTCTAATGTGGGACCCTGAGCAAATCTCATTTTGTCTGCACAGCTACTTCCTCCCTGTGTGATTGGGTTGGATCGCGTGGCTGTGACTAGCACATCTGATTACTTATTGGGTCACACTCTATCTTAAGCATGTGTTCACATTCAAGTAAATGGCTGCTGCTATTACCGTTCAAACAGTCATAATTATTATTTGAGCCTCATGATTCTTCAGGGAAGGCTAGGGTGGGCAGTAATTTTCTCATCGACAGGGTCAATAATCTCAACGTTTTGGTACACAAAAACACTTCATAAATTTGATAATAATTCTGTTTCCCTCCTTTCAGCTCCCCCTCCCTCCGCCACCCCTGGTGCCGAAGAGCGGCATCGGTCCCTAGACTGAAGTCAGTTTCTGGAGCTGGCCACATGACAACTTCTTCGTGGTAGTGACCTTGATCCCGCATCCAAGGCAGCCTCTGTCTATCTGACTCCAGAGCAATTTGGGAAAAGCCAGAGCCATCTCGATCCCTGTTCCCTTCACCCTATGTGCATTCTCACTGCTTGGCCTCTGTCCTTGCTCTTGTCCTTCACCGGGATGCTCCTCTCTCTGCCTGGTTTGATCCACCCCTCAGGACCAGCCTCTGAGACCCAGCTGATGGTCCTATGTGGACCCCTGGTTCTCTTCTTACTTTGGGTAAGTCCCATGGCTGCTCCAGGCCTTAGTTTCCCTAGGAAGCAAAGCACTGAACCTCATGTCCTCCAAGTTCCTTCTAGTCCTTGCATTGGGAATGGCAGATGCTCTAGGGCCCAGTGCAAGAAGGATGTGATCCCAGCTACTTGGACTCCCTTTGCTCATTGAAGACCTGTCCGACTTGCAGTCAGGAGAGTGGGGACACTGGGCTCTATGGCCTGGGATGGTTTAGAGCCATCACTGCAGAGATGGCAGGCACCCAGAGGACAGGGCTGGGCCTGCGTTTCCTGATCCTCTCATTTTTAGCACAGTGTTCAACACCAGTGGAAGCATGTACGTTTGAAAAGTGGTACGGCAGGGCGCCGGGGTGGCTCAGTGGGTTAAGCCTCTGCCTTTGGCTCAGGTCATGATCTCAGGGTCCTGGGATCGAGCCCCACATCGGGCTCTCTGCTCAGCAGGGAATCTGCTTCCCCCTCTCTCTCTCTGCCTGTCTCCCTGACTATTTGTGATCTCTCTCTCTCTCTCTCTCTGCCAAATAAATAAATAAATAAATATCTTAAAAAAAAGAAAAGAAAAGAAAAGAAAAGAAAAGCAGTATGGTAAGTGTTATTAGTAAAAACTGAGATTGGAGTCTGATGCAATCAAGCTAGGTCTCCTTAACCTTAAGCTTCAGAAAGAGAACCCCTCTGACCAGCCCCAACTTGTGCTTTCCTCCAGTCTCAAATACCTGCATCAGCCCACTCTAGGGGTTGGGGTAGGGGGGAAGAACAAGATTCCATTAGCTGATTTTAACTAACTAGAGAAAACTTCACACAAGTACAGGCATCTTTATTTATCCCACCCAATATTCATTCATTTATTTCAAAACCATTTCTTGAGAACATCTGTGCTGCTACAGAGAGGGTAGGGGGCATAGGCATGGGATCTGGTTCCTAACCCCAGCTCAGACTGGGTACTTTTTGTGTAACCTTAGTCACTTTGTTCTTTGTAGCCTAGTCTCCTCATCTGTCAAGTGGGGGAGTTGGACCTGGTAATATGGAAGGATTCTTTCCTTTTTTATTATCTGTAATCGAGCTGCAGATCTCTCTGCAGGGGAGGAGTAGAGATTTCCTTAACGATCTGGGAAGCTGTCTGTACCTCAAGCATTATCTGTAAACTAAATACATGAAATTATCACTCATCTCCTATCATGTGTGACGGAGTGGGATGGCTAATGCGTTTCGCAAAAGGGACTCAAACTTCGCAAGGTAGCCCCTCCCCCGGGAATAGCACTGGCTCAGTCCCAACTCGGAGGGAGCTTGCAGTTTTGCAGAGAAAACAGAATCCAAGCAACTTGACTGCAGGGTAAGAAACAGATGTGGGTCCTGAACGTTCAGACATGGATGAGACAAGTGAACTTTGAGGGGTCTCACCCCTCTGAGAATCTGAGAAAAGTACTATCTCTCCCTGGTCAGGAGGCCCTCATGCCCCAGATTTCATGTACAAATACCTGGTGATCACAGGTCTCCCAGTTCATCTCACAGATTTCAGATTAAGATCTCTTGATTTAGATACACTCATAAACAGAAGTCAGGCAAGTCCGGAGCAAATGCCTAACTTGAATTCTTGAACAAAAGCACCACCTAAGTTATTCGGAGAGGCTAGGGACACACAAGGTCTGTGGCCCCAAGACCTGGGGGCACAGGGTGCTGATCAGGGAGAAAAGAGGGGATGGGGAAACTTAGGTAAAATAAACCATGAGGCAGTCTCTTTGTTCCTTTTGCTAGACAAAGCAATTCTTGAACCTGTTTTAAAAGACCGAACTCACAAGCTTTGCATAAACAAGCCCAGCCTCTTAAATCATTGGGGAATTGTTTACGAATATAATTATTGGATTACATTGTCTGTTCATAATGAACAGAGACCAGGCTGAGAACCCCACTGTCTCTGTGATTGGGTGGAGAAGGGCAGAGGATGGGGAAGAGTCCCTGTTGGGATGAGACCGCATCCAAAATGATCCTGCTCACGAGCAAGACCCCCAGCTAGAAAACTCTGCCTCTATTCTCATGAACATGTTCCTGGGGGTGCTAGAAACCTGACGGACAAGCAGGATTTTAAAGTGAAATAGGCTTTTGATCCTTCAGTGGTAATTTTGAAAATCACAGCCACAGCCGCCAGCACTAACAATTACACCCAGCAGTCTCGTGGCAAAGGACAAAGGACCCAACAGCCAAGTGCAGTTTGATTGAGGCTGCCTGGCAGCCGAGGGCTCAGAACCCCTGAGTGAGGTTGGGGGTGGACTGGCTGGGGTGGTGGGAGGAAGTTGGGGCCACTGAAAACAGGCTTCTCGCACTTTAATGTATATCTGAACTGCTGAAGCCTCTTATTTACAATGCAGGTTTCGATCCAATAGGTCTGGGCTGCCCCTGGCAATCTTCGGTTCCAGCAAGCTCCCAGATAATGCTGATGACACTGGTTCTCAGACCCTACTTTGGTGGTGAGCCACCACCACGTCATGGCCACGGCAGCAGAGCGTGGCTAAGCCCATGCACTTTGAAGTCAGATAGAACTGGGTTCAAATCCTGACTTGCCCATCCCACTAGCTAGCAAACCTCAGTTACTTAGCCTCCTTGAGACTCAGCTCCTTACGTGTAAAATGTGAATTAGAGGCAGGATTACTTGCTCATTCTACAAAGAAGTATATAGCGTCGACTCTGTGTCAGGCTTGTGGAAGGCCCCGGGGAAGCAGTGGTGAGCCAGTGCAGGCCCGGTTCCTGACAATCCCAGAGATAATAGATGTGGAGTCATCAGCCCAGTGCCTAGTACATGGTAAGAACGCAACAAATGTTATCTATTTTTATGAGGAGGGGGAGGAGTTTCATCCATTTTAAGCACCCCGGGGGAAAGAACTCTCCTGTTACATGCTGACGGCTTAGAGGATTTGGAATTCATTCTGCAAACCAGCGGGCCCAGATGTGAAGGATACGCATTCCCTCTCCTTGAGGAGCTCCTGTTCTTAGTGGGAAAATGGCTCTGTGGCCTGTGTGGCCCCAGGATGACGCCCGGCTCTCAGCAGTGGCACACGTCAACGTGATTTCTGTCTGTTCACACGTTTGGTCCTGGCCACCAGCCTCGGCTCACTTCTCCAAGCTGGCACTGCATCTGGCCAGACTGTCCCAGCCCAACTTCACTTTTCTTACTCTGCCTCCCGTCCATGTACCCTTCCCTTACCCCCTTTGACTTGAAAAATGCCGTCCCTGCACACTCCACACCCCCCGTCCACCTCAGGAAAGAGTGCTACACTGCCAGCCAGACAGCCTGGAGACCTCCCACTCTGAGCTGGGCACCACCCCGAGGGGCCTCCCTCCCCTCCTGACCATAGGGCCCTACCAGTCAATCAATCCAGACACTGAGCAAACAATGATGTTGTGGCTCCATGCAGGGGAAAAAGTCAGAAAGACTTAGCCTGCTCTCCGAGTTGGCATACCATCCTTAAGCAAAGGCCTAGCTGGGCCGGGATGGGCTTAATTCAGAGGCTGGAGTTCTCAGAAGGAAGAATGACAGCCTGCTTCCGGGTGGGCTTGGCCTGGATGCCTGGGTCTGGGCCTCCCTGTGCCTTTTTCCTGGTACAGGCTTTGCTGCAGTGGGGTTCTGAGTCAAGGCCAGAGAGAAGGCACGGGTGTGGGGGGGTGTATTTCAAGGAACAGCTAACGACTGGAGACCCATAGGCAGCCCCAACCTTCAAGTGAACGGCAAGTGACAGGGGCTTCTTACAAAACCATCATGGGCAGTGCTAGTCCTTGGGGACATGAGGATCAGGGCAGAGCCCCTGCCCTCAGGGAGCTTACAGTCTAGCAAAGAAAGCTGAAGTGCCGGCCTTCTGGTTCAGGGCAGTGGGCCCAGGCAGGCTCAGTGTGAGACGTCAGTAGCCCTTTCCCTGAGTCAGGACCTCAGAGGAGACCCACAAGAGAAGGAAGGCCAGGCAGGGAAGATGAAGGGCAAGAGTGTTCCAAGATGGATAAACAGCTCACGTGAAGACCCGATCCAGAGGGCTGGTCTGTACGGTCAGAGCGGCAGTGTGAAAAATGGGCATGGTGAGGAACAAGGCCAAGGGCAGGCCAGGGAAGGCTGACATCTCTAAGGGACTTGGGGGCTCTTCTGAGAGCAGTGGAGGGTTCTACAGTACAAGGCAGCGGTACAGTGAATGATTAGTCCCCTTTTCTGGATGGGGAAACTGAGGCACCGAGGAGCCGTAGGTAACCAGTCTGAGGTCACACCACCACAAAGTGGCAGGGCCAGGATTCCGTCCCAGCAATCTGAGGCCGGAGCTTACACTCTCCAGCACGTTGTTAAGTACATACACAGACACCAATATACATTCTTGAAATTAAAAAAAAAAAAAAAAACTGCACCCCGGGCACTGGGCTCAGCCAGAGGCCGTACAGGCAAACTCTATTTAAACCCATTTAACAAGGAGCCTCTTAATGATCTCATTAGCCCGGACAGGGCCCTTAGGAAACTTGAGGCAAGGCCTTGCTTTAAATGGGACCCCTTTGAAGTGGCCACCACCTGAAGCAGCCACCTGAGAGGGCGGGAACAAAGCCAGCCTGTGAGCCCCGCACCCACTTGGGCAGGCGCCACGGGGCTGCTAGCGCTGTAAGACCCGGCCTCGGTGTGGCCCAGGGCGCCCGCCGGGTTTCCATTAGCTCCATCCCAGCCACCCTCTCCACAGGCGTGTACGGATGGGTGATTTGGCTGGCCACAAATGAGCTCATGCACCATGATGGCGGCAGCCAGGAGCCTGTGGCCTTCCGTAGGCCTCACCCTCTCAGGATTGGACTTGGGTCTCCCTCAAGCCCTGGTCTGGCTCATGACCCTGCATGGGTTCTCCTGACCCCAGACTTAACCTCCACCCTCTCTGTCCCCCATTTCCTTTTATCAGTCCTCTCATTTCTGGACTGACCAACCCTGATCTCTCCATGACCCCCTTAAGGGCGAGTGCCTGATCTTCCATGAGAGTGGCTGTGGAGACCCCAGCCAGACACTCCCCCATCCAGAGGGTATCTGCCTCTCTGGCCAGCTCTGGGTCCAGCATGAAGGGGGAGGGTCAGCATCCTGACAGGGCTATGCCCCCTTCCAGGTTGCTCCAGGAAGGCTCAGGGCAAGTGACCTTCTGAGCAATAAGCACCTGGCCTATCGTCCCACCATAGGGTGAAAAACCCAGACAGGCAGAAGGAACTGATTCACCTTTCCAGAACTACATGCTGAGGCCCTCCCAGCAGGCTGCGGCTGAGGCCCCTGCCTATTAATAGTCAAGCAGCTGTTTGCCTCCCTGAATGAGACTCTTTATTTGCAAGCTGCGTTGACAAAACAGATCCTGTTCCTTCCTGCCGGGAATATTTGGGGCTGGAGGGGCCGCAGGGAGATGTTCCTTCCTTCCAGGGAAGTTGAGAAGGTCAGCGCAGGAAGAGATCTTAGTGGTGACCCCCCCCAACACTGGGGAGGACAAAGCTGAGCTCATTATCACCATCCTCTCTGCCCCCTCCCTCCCTCCTCCTCCCATGTTCCCAGCTCCAGCCAAAGGCTCCATTCCCTCCCGAGTACAGTACCGCCTCCTTGACAGTCTCCTCTTCCTTTGTCCCAGCCCCAATCTAGAACCCTCGAGGTCAAGTCCTTGGGTGACTGCCCCTTGCTGACATCCAGGCCTCATCTCCTGTGCCCCCAGTCCTTCTATCCACTGTGTCTGTGCCAGCATGCCCTCCCTGAGATCCTGTCCTTGACCTATACTATTCCCTCTGCCTGGGGCTCCTTTCCACCCCCACCTTCCTACGTTAATCGTCCCTTACATCTTAGCCTTAAAGAGATCAGGAAGCCTTGCTCCCCACACCCACCTCAAAGTGCTTTCACACTCTGCTGAATTTAACCCCACACCTGAAGTTCTAGGAGGGTAGAGGGACACCTTTTTTTCCCACTGTATTTCTCCACCAGCCACAGGGACACTCTATGACATGGAACTAAAGCAAAGAAAGGGCATATGAATTTTTTTTCTCTTCCCCAGACCTCCATGACCTGATCAATCACCAAGTTCTGTTAATTCAAGCTGGTTCAGAACAGGAGATCTGGAGATGTTGGTTTGAATCATGGTTCTGCCACTTACCAGCAGAGAGACCTTGGGTAAGTCACTTAACCTTGAAAAACCTCAGTTTCCCCACCTGTGAAACAGAGCCAACCGTAGTGCCTACCTCGTAACATGGTCGTAAGAAGTCAACGAGATAATGTTACAAAATGCCTAGCCCGGTGCCTGACATATTCAGCAAATGTGAGCTGCAAAGATAACTTTCAACATTGTGATTCGAAAGAGAATCTCTCACCCATCCCTGCCTCCCCATTAACCACCACCCATGATAGCCGTCACTCCACAGCACCTGCTTTGAGAAGGTGTCTGGGCTAGCTGTCTGGGCTAACCCTCCTGCTACTGGATGGTAAGGCATGGAAGTCAGAAGAGTAGAGGAAAAAGCCATGAACCTAAGGGGTAGGCACTGTCATTCTCTGCTTATTGGCACGTGCTGGCCCTAGAGCCTGCCATGTCTGGCCTCCCAGGGAAAGACTAGGACCAAGGGGCTGGCTGTCTTCACATTAGAGCAGTCCAGGCACCTGCTTTGGGTTCCACTACCCCTCCGGGTGCCTAAGGCATGTTTTGTCAGGAGTTAATGGACTTTGTTCCTTCTCTGCCTGATGAAGGTATAGAGGGGCCTGGGGAGGGTTGGAGAGGAAGGAGACATTCATTGGTGTTCTCTGCTTCCGGGAACATGGCTGGCTATTCCTGTTCCTCTGAGCTTCAAAGCCTTCTTAAATTGTCTTCAAAGAGTGAGTACTAATCTCTGCCTCATACAGGACTTTTCAGTTCCCGAAGCATATTGACTTCCATGAGCTCACTTGGTCTCTTAGCTGCCCACCCTGTGAGCAGAGTAAGGCTCTCCCCAACTTGGCTGATGGTGAATTTGAGGCTTAGAAGAGGCAAATGCCTTGCCCAAGGCTGCAGGGTGGGGGTATAACCATGCTGAGGCTAGAACCCGGGTCTCCTGGCTTCCCACCCAGCACCCTTACCTGGCTGGCATTCAAGGTAAGTAGACAGCAGAATATTCCCCATGCTCTGAGAGGGCTGGACAATTTTTTTTTAAAGATTTTATTTATTTCTTTGACAGAGATCACAAGTAGGTGGGAGGCAGGCAGAGAGGAAGAGGAGGAAGCAGGCTCTCTGCTGAGCAGAGAACCCGGTGCGGGGCTCGATCCCAGGACCCTGAGATCATGACCTGAGCTGCAGGCAGAGGCTTTAACCCACTGAGCCACCCGGGCGCCCCTGGACCGGACAAGTTAAGCAAATAGCTCTAGGCCCCAAAACATATGAAAAGATGTTCAACCTCATGGAAATTCAGAGAGATACAAATTAAGACCATTATGAGATACCATTTTACGCCCACGAGATTGGCAAAAAGATAAGGAGCCTGACAATACCAAGTGTTGGCAAGGATATGGGTGCTGCTAACGGGAGTGTCTGTGGGGATAAGTGATTCAGAAAACCATCTGCTATTATCTTATAAAGTTGATCATTCACTTTCCCTACAACATGGCAGTTCCACTGGTGGGCATGTATATTTCCAGGTATGTATACATGAGTGCAGACCATTTGGACCACACTGGTTATGAAAACTTTGACTTAATTTCAGGCCAGTGGGTAAATAGCCGCTACTCCATGTCTCTCTTCACCCAGCCCCTTCACCGTGTGACTTCCCTGTGCTCTGGCTGCTCCAGTTCCTCTTCTGGGGGCCCTCACAACATTCCCAGAATCCAGCAACTGTAAGGTTAACACTTGGCCTCTCCTTGACCTCCCAGACCAGGTTCCAGCAGTATAGCATTCATTCCAATTCCTCAGTGCCCCTTACCTTTCTGGTTGTTTGTTGTTGTTAGTATGTACACCCTAGAGAAACCCTTGTTCACATGTACCAGGAGAAATGTACAAGTTTATTCATAGCATCAGTGTTCTTAGTAGACACAACAGCGAATGCAACAACCACAATAACAAATCAACTATAAATAACTCGATACGCGCGGACAGAAGTTGCCTATGCAAGCTGTCTCCTTCTGTTGGGTCAGAAAAGCTGCTCAGGGGCTCTGGGCAGATGAAGGAGACAGGCCAGTCTTCCAGCGGGGTCCGAGACCCATCAGATATCATGCTGGATAGCAGGTACTGACTGAGCCCTCATTTCCATGCCAGGTGCTACATTCGTTAGGCTAGTATCTTATTTCCCAGCCGAGGAGGCAATGACCCTGGTTCATCCCATTTCATAGGGAAGGAAGCTGAAAGGTAGAGATGTAAAGTGGCTTGCCCAAGGTCACACATTGTAGAGCTAGAGTTTGAGGTCACATCTGGGATTCCCAAGCCCAGTATGGGAGACCTTCTTCACCACTGTGGGCTCATCGCCACAGAGTAGAGGTTTCTGGGGTGCAAGACCTTCTCTGCTCAGGATCCCCAGCTTCGAGCTCGGAGCCTGGGTTACAAGAGATGCTCAGCGAACAGAGACTTCATACCACAAAGTAGTCAATCAGCCTGTTGGGTCTGACCTCAGCCTCTGGACCAGCCTCACTCCTGCCTGGTCTCTGAAATCCAGGCCGGAAGGCCGTGTCTCCCCCCAATTCCTTTGCTTCCTGATGGCCTGATTTTGAACCTGGGCTTGTGAGACACGTCTCTGAGAGGCCCCTCCAAATCTTTAAATACAAAGAACGTGACTCTACTCACAAATTCCTTTATTCTCTAAACATCGATTGAGCACCTATCACATCAGATGCAGAGCTCTGAGGGAGAGAAACAGCATGGACCAGAAATCATCCTTGCTTTCAGAAGCCCTCTGCCGGCCTCGGGTGACCCCAGCCCTGAAAACCACATCCTCCAGAAGAGTGGGTGCCTGAATAAAGCCCATGTGCTTGGCTCAGGGACCCTTCAACCAGTCAAAGTAGTAAAAATGGCAGGACATTGCAGTGACATTGAATGTTCTGTCCTCGTGTGCCTCCTGTCTGACCTTCTGCCTGAGCAAGAATTTGTTTTTGCTGTGGAAAGTTCAACGTGCTCGTTTATTTGTTTGGTTTCTTAATTTAATCTCTTTTGCAAATAAAAATAAAGATAGTGTGTTTGCCCAAATAGTGACAGGCTCCACCTGAGATGTCATGTGGACACTCGGGGAATGAAAATCCCACCAGTGCAGCTAACGGCCTCGGTGCCCTGGACAGTGGGGGAAGTGCCAGGTGGATTAGGATCCCAAGTCCCCCAGCACAGCTCTGCCAGGAACTGATGTTGGAAAAGTCAATTGGCCTCTTCAGGCCTGTTTCCCTCCTTGAGGAAATGAGAGAGTCAAACATGTTCGTAAAGGTAGAACTTTCACATTCGCTACCTCATTTTGCCGTCATGATATCCTGGGAGGAAGCCTTTTTGATCCCTATTTGATTAGCAGAGAAATGAAAGCAGAAGAGTCAGAAGAATCCAGGGGACCCAGCCACTCAGCACTGGAGATGGGACCTCAGTTCAGGCTCCCAATCCCTGTCTGGAATGCTTTGGTCTTTCCTAGGGTTTCTCAAATTTGGGAGACAGACACATGCCTTAAAAAATTCTCACTGACCTGGGATCTTTGTGGTCAGCAAACACAAAATATAAGAACCTGCTCGGTTTGATCTTTTTGAACATCTTGGTTCGTTTAGGAGGCCATGGAGTCCTCGATCATCCCAGCGCCGGTGCGATCATAATTACAAACAGACCAACACGGGTGCAGTCACGTGCCCGTGTGACATTATCAGGCAGACATCCCGACGATCCAAAAATATTATCTTTAATTGTTTTAGATTATCACTGGAATGAACACCAAAAAACTAAAGTCTAAAAGAACTTGTGGGGAACCCCACCCCCCAATCTGAGATTCTGTCAGGCTGCCTCCACATTGCCTGAAAACCCCTCCCAGTTCGAACATTCTTTGAGTTTCCCTGGTAACCATCTGCTGGTGGAAATGACAATTAAGCTGTTCAGCTGCCTGGTTCACTTAGTTCCCCCATTATGGCTCTGTGCCAGGGTCAAGAAGGCCTGAATGTACCCACATGCAGTGACAGGCAAAAAGAAGAGGGAACCTCCCAAGGTCAGGGGTGAGTCTCTAAATACCGAGTCCAGAAAGCCTAAACCGGGATGAACCTCATTCATTTATCCACCACCCCATCCACGAACCCATCCTGTTCTTCAAATACTCACTCCTGCCCGTTATATTCTAGGTCCTAAATTTGGGACAGAGAAGATGGGGTGGAAAAAAATAAGCAAAGTTTACCCAAATGTGTATAATGTGCTACTCTCAATGTTATATAAATGCGTGTATGTATGTACCCTCCAGTAACAACGCTTCCTCCTGGGAAGCTGGGGAGAAGGGTGGGAAGCGAGGAGACTTTTCTCCACATCCTTTTTACACCTCTCTGGTTTTCACATCACGTGTGTGTATTGCCTACTCCAGAAATAAGTTTCAGTTGTAAATAACGCTCCTGACCGCTGTCCTGGTGCTCCGGTTACTTGAGCAGGTGACCCCTCTGTGATGGTGGGAGGGGTGGAGGAGGGATCTAGGGTCAGCAGAGAGGACAGTAAGCATCTTTTGGTCCTCCTGTCCATGGGCTCCATGGTCTTGTCCAAATGGCTGATCACCCCAGAGGCCTCTGCCCACCTCCCCCCAGGCTTGATCCTGCTTCAACAGGGTGCTGTGCCCAGGATGCTGGGATGAATTGCTGGGAGGCAATGGGGGTAGCCCCCTGCTGTAGCTTCAAGAGACCTGTTTGTGTGGGCTGGCATGGGGTCACATGTGAGTGAAGGTGACCAGGCACGTCACTTTTCACTTTTCTTTCTTTCAATGACCTTCACTTTTCTTTCCCCAAATACTCTCTTTGGAGCCATCAGATGCCCCCATGGATGACTGACTTGCAGCTGTCATGGCGTGCACCCTCCCGGCTCTCCTGCAAGATCGGGAATGCGACTCCATACCCTTCCCTGCCTCCGGAGTCACCTAAATGGGCTCAGGACCCAGGTCCTGAGTGGGAGGGGAGGGATGGTAAGGCTGGGTTCCACACATCCGGTTCCTCCAGAGACCTAGCCGTGTTCTGAGATGTGGTTAGATTCGAAGAGAATATATCCATCCCTTTGGACCAAACACCACTGGGCCATCCATGCTAGATGGGCCTCAGATGACAGCTTCTCTGGAGACTCGTCAGTGAGTCCTCCTCCACCTTCTGCCACTGCCCTCCTCCTTCCAGCCTTGCAGCATCCCTGAAGCTCCAGACTGTCCTTATCCCCATTTTACAAGAGAGGAAGCTGGAACCCAGAGGTAAAACAAATTACTCCCAAGTTCACCTCACTTGTCGATCTCTCAGGAAGGACTCACAATCCAAGCTGGCCCAGCCCGGGAGACCACGCTCTTCCCACTGCGGCGCCAGCCCTCCTACGGAGGGCGCTATGCCGGGGAAACGGCCTCTGCTTACTGCAGACTGCAGCCTCCCAGGCCGCAGAGGGAGAGATTGACGCTGTAATTATACTAAAATATAAAATCTTTGTGCATCAAAAGACACCATAAATAAAGTACGAAGACAGGCCACTGACTGGCAGGAGGTAGTAGGAACAGGCCCAGTATTTGAGCTCCCACAAGTCAGGAAAAATGACCAGACAGTGCACTGGAAACATGGGCCAGGGATACAAAGGCAATTCGTAGGAGAGGAAATGCAAGCGACCAGACAAATGATGAAAACATTTCAGCCCCACTGATCAGAGACATACAAATTAAAAACACCAATGAGAGGCATTTGGCCCCCATCAGAGCGGCATAAATTCCAGTCTGACAACTGCCAGTGTGAGTCTGGATGGGGAGAGACAGAAACCAGCCAGCCCTTCAGATGCAGCCAGGAGATGGCGGGCGGGCTGGGAGACGCTTGCGTGCCCGGCGACCCCTTCCCAGGCACACACGGGAAACTTGTGCAAGGACCTTCCTGGCTGTGAGGCTTGGGTTGTGAAAAACGGCAACTAGCTCTGATGCCCACAGCTGGGAGAATAGATTAGTAAATTGCAGCACATAGTTACGATGAAACGTATTAGAACAGTGGCAATGCCTGTCCTGAGCTCCGTATACAAGGCAGATAAATTTCAAACAAAATGTTGAAAGGAAACAAGCAAGTTGCAGAAGGCTATGTGCAATGTTATAGCGCCGACAAAAACTTTAAAAATCTGCAGCGCAATACTTTACATGTTTTATGGATGTATACATATATAGCATAAACATAAAAATATGTACAAGAAAGATTCACGCCAACGTCAAGGAACACAGTGGTGACTGTCTCCGGGCAGGAGGGGGGGAAATAGGCTGAGAGGCTGCTACTTATTTGTGATGTCTTATTTCACAACCTTGGCCCGGGAACATGGAAGCTGTATGCACGTGTCCCTATGTTTTTCATACATTGAATGTTTAATTTCTTTAAAAAAAGAAAAAAAGCAGGGAACCAGACATCGGCTCCAAGGTCAATTGTCTCCCAGGTCACTGACGACTATTGGAAAATTCTATCTGGAATTTACCCCCTAGTCAGGGCTCCTAATTCTGTTCCTTGAGGATCCTGCGTGACTGTGCAGGCTGGCAAAAGCAGAGAGGAGGCTGCATCGCCCAGCCACCCCCTCCATCGCCACCCCCTCCACCCCTCGCCACCCCTTCCAGTCTTTAAAGCAGATGGCTTTTCACACAGCATGTTCTTTTCTGTGGAAAGTCCTTGAGAAGCCCAGATGCAAAGGAGGCTCAAAGAAATCCCACCACATTTGTCAGTGGAGCTCTCTCTGCTAACCAGGGACTAGGCTCAACAAGGGATGCTCAGTGAGAAGCACGGAGCTGGGTGTCAGGACATCTGCTGTTGATATGCTGGGTGACTCTGGGTAAGCGACAAACCTCTCTGAGCCCTGGTCTCTCCGCAGGTGCACCGATTAAAATATGTGGTCCACCGTGGCAGTTCCGGACCTAGAAGCATCAGAATCGAGCGGCAAGGTTTTTAAAGGGTCAATGCTGGGGCTCCATAAACAGAATTGCCCGAGGTGGGACCTGAGAATCGCATTTCTGTTGAATTGCCAGGTGATCGCACTGCACAGCACGTTTGGGGATCAGACGGTCATTCCAGGTCGGACAGTCACATATGTCCGAGAACTCGGTCCACGTCCCCTTCTTTTCTCTCCCCACCCCCAGTGCCTTCCTGAATCTTTGTTAATCATCACCCTGAAGAGCTGATGCCAAGCAGGGTGCTGGGTGAGAATGAGGGAGCAGATGAGCTTCCAGAATGCGGCCCCTCTCAGCCTCCCACTCCTTAGTAACCGCAGGGAAGCTGAGAAAGAAGGCGGGGAGGAGGAGCGGGCCCGTGCACCCCTCCACAGGTGGAGGAGGGTCTGGTGGTGGGGACATGGCCCATCTGCTGGATTCCTACCCCTCGGCTCCAAGGCCCAGTGCCCCAGCCCCTGGAGGCAGCGCCTTCCTCCCTGCCCCCATCCTTGGCATGGATCACCACAAATCACAGAATTCTAGAACATCAAAAGCAGACCAATGTTTTCTCGACGGAAGCCATTCACCGCTGTCTTACCACCTGTACTATTATTTAATTGCTACTTTCTTTTACATTGACTCACTGTTTTTTTTACTTGAATGCCTACTTTAGCCCCATCCTAAGCAATAATATCTGTGAAATAACAGGTTTGATGTGCTAGTTATTTTTTGTCTAATACACATTAAAATAAATACATAATGATTTCCATTTTAAAATGTCCCTCTATTTATCTCTTGAAGTCACTTTGTGCTTCACGGCGCTTTCAGAAACACAGAGCTGGTCCAACCCTCTCGATTGAGAAATGCAAACTGAGGCGGGGTTGGGGGGGGCGCTGCCAAAGGCCACACCACTGGGGTGGAACCCTGTATTCCTACAGGCATCCACACTGGAGATGAGGGAGGGCACACCAAAAGGCTTGTGGCGGGCCTCTGGTCCCCTGGTGACCTTGACCTTTAGGGAGACCTTTCTTTGGTGGTGCACTGCCCCCTTCTGGTAGGCTCTTCTGTGATGTGGCTCCTTTCGTCAGGAGTGGCCAGAAGAGAGGGGCTCCTTGCAGAGCAGAGATGACTGTGCTCTGTTGAGAAGCTGAGGCAGTCAGGGAAGACACCACGGAAGAGGTGGTATTTGCATTTGGGTCTGAAGTGTGACAGGACAGGGCTGAGCTTGAATGCCTGTAAGGAAGCTGTGATTCGTTCTCCTGGTCAGTGGTTGACCTCCTGGGGGAGGTTTGATAAGCGGGGGAGAGAAGTTATGCGGAATGCGGTGTGGAGAACTGACAGGGGAGGAGAGAGAGGGGCAGACATAGCTGGAAGGAAGGCAGGTGTGAGGCAGGAGGGCGCCTGCCTCGGCCTGGAACTGGCTGGGGCCTCACCAAGCTGAGTCCTGCCTCTGATAGGGGCCTGCTTCCTTATCAGTGAGAAGAGAGAGAGCCAGGCTTCATGCTCTCCAAGGACACTTCCAGCTCTGAGAAATAAAACCACATAAATAGGAAATTATGCTGATGAAGTTGTGAATTGCTACACCCTTTTTGGCAGTTAATCCGGCTTTAGCTATTAACATAAACCAGAGCATCCCCTCTGGCCCACTTTCATTCCATTCTACAAAAATTAAAGCTCCAGTCCTCAAGGATGTATTTGCCAGGGCGTTGAGAGCAGCGCTGTCCTATTAGCCAGAAAAAAAGAAGTAAATAAGCTGTCCCAAGCTATCTTCCACCTCTGTCAGCGGGAGTCCCCCCTCCTCGCCCCACCCCTGCAGCTGGCCCTCAACCCTGCTAGCTCAAAGCTCATGGCCTAGGGACACCTGGGTGGCTCAGTGGGTTAAAGCCTCTGCCTTCGGCTCTGGTCATGATCCCAGGGTCCTGGAATTGAGCCCCACATCGGGCTCTCTGCTCAGCAGGGAGACTGCTTCCTCCTCCCTCTCTGCCTGCCTCTCTGCCTAGTTGTGATTTCTCTCTGGTTCTCTCTATCAAATAAATAAAATATTTTTAAAAATAAGCTGGTAATTAAAAAAAAAAAAAAAAAAAAGCTCATGGCCAGGGGCCTTACCTCGCTGAGCTCGACTTCCTCCTCTATGAAAGGGTCAGAGAACCAGGGACATGCTCCATAGGGGGCTTTGAGGGCTAAATAATGCCATAAACACTGGTTTGCCTCACAGCACAACTGTGGGGGGCTCCTGGTAGCTGAGCTGCCACACTTACCAAGAAGGCTGCCGGGATCCCAACATCTGGAGAAAAGGCTCCGATCTGACCCTCGGTGAAAAAAGCCAGCTGCTGAGTGTATGTTTAGGATGATCCCCTTTTGCAAAAAAGAAAGAAAAGAGAGATGAAAATAGGGAAATGGGAAGGGAGGATTAAAACCTTATAAAACCTGGTGCAGGTCATCTGTGTCTATCTGAGTCCAGAGGGACGATGTGAAGGGACCTGACACCAGGCCCCTAGGGGTTGCTGGGGGTGGAGGTGGGGGACAGGTGGTGCTGGAGGGTGGGGAAGGGAGCTGGGAGTGGATGACCTGGAGGGAAGGTCTAGCTTTATCTTTGTACATCCCTGAATTGTTTGACTGCTGACTGTAGTAATCACTTTTAAACCTTTTGTAAATCTTTAAAATCTCCAAGACTGAAGAGAAAAGAAAGTGAGAAATTATTATCCTGGGAGCGGGAAGGAGACTGTGGCAAACCTACCGGCCCAAGTGACTTGGCCCAGGGAGAACCCATTGTTACAGTAGATGATGAGGCCATCTTTGGGTTCCAGGGGCAAAGGCAGCCTTTCCAGATGGGCCCCTCTCTAGAGTTCCAAGGCCAGAGGGGCTTTTGTCCAACCAGTAGAGGTGTTGAGGATCAGAGAGGTCAAGAGGCTGGCCCAAGGTCACATAGCAAAGCCTGGCCAAAGAGCAGTTTCCTGACTCCTGGCTCAGTAACCTCTCCCCTATATCGTGCTACCTTCCAACTCTGTGCAGGAGTCCTCCTGCTGGGAGAAGAAGGGTATAGTGTCCCACCTGCTTAACTTCGTTCCCCTCTGCTGACAGTCCCTCCTTCACTCATTTCCTGAGTGCCCTCGCTGTGCCCTGCTTGAGAATTCAAGATGACTAAAGCATGCTGCTTACCCGAGAGACACTCACAGTCGAGTGGTCTGGAAGCTTCTGGCTTCTACCGCTAACAAAGACATCTTTTCCTAACTGTTAAAAAAAAAAAAAAAATTGCTCTGAGGCTAATTTTTTTTAATGCACTGCTTTGTTTGCTGCTGTCTTAATTGTTGCCATGTTGTATTTTATCAGTTTAATGTTTTAATTTTGTGCTTGGGCCCTGAGGCAATTCAGTGAAGGGTATGATTTAGAAAATCAAGGAAATTAAAAAAAAAAAAAATTGTCCACACAAGAGGCAGCCTCCCAGGAGCCAAGGACAAAGCACAAGTGCTTAAAATGAATTTTATTAGGAACAAAACAAAAACAACCTGTTGCCACACAGAAGGTATTAGACCATCCTGTTTTTGTTTTTTTAATTTAATATCAGTTCTTCCTTTTTCCCAGGGTCAGCCAAAGACTCATGTCCCAGTATCCTCTCCACTGACTTCTAGAAGCTTCCACATTTCTGCTTCCAGGCTTGTACTCACAACGTTTGCCCTGCCTGCTCTGCCCTCCTTTCTTCCTCAGGAGTCAGACTATAACCACCTCTGCGTTTGCCAATATTTGTTGACTGGGGTTGGGGATATCACAGCCAACAAGACAACTCCAGATCGGCCCTCGGGAAATTTATATCTACAAAAGTGTTCACTCAACGAGGATGATAATACCCCATGGGGGTGAAAATAAGAGCTTGGAGGAAAAAGAGCTTTGATTTTCCCAGAGATTTTATGCTCATCAGCCTATTGACTTAACTCAGTCAGTGGCCCATCCGCGCCCCCACCTTGCCCCCAGTCAGGAACCTGGGCATTGCCATCAGGTGGAGTTGCCAACTGTCTTACAGCACAGGCTGCTGGTTAATCATCCTCATGGTGGCCCAGTCCCCGGAGGCTTCCACTCTCTCCCTGAACATTGGCTCCCTCTGTCTCCACTTCCCTCCCTGCCCAGTGTAGATCCCAGAGCTCAGAGACTGAGCACCTCTCTTGCCAACACTTTAAATCCCTGTGCCTCTTTCCCTCACGCATCTGGCAAAACCCGAGGCCTCTAGATAAACCCCACTAAGTACTTTCCCCTGGCCTGCTCCTGGGTAGGTGAGCTACAAAGGGGGAAATCTCTCGGTGGGACGGGACAGGACACACATAAATTAACGATCACCAGCCTCTAACTGGGTTGTCGACACTATCAGGCAATTGGGGATTTTGTGGGCAAGTTTGCTTCCCAAGTCGGAATGCTCATTCTCCTCCTTCCTCCAGACTCCTCACCACCTCTTCCTCGCTCTCAGCAGAGGACCTTGCCTCCCACTTTGCAGAAAAAATAGAAGCTCGAGATGAAATCTCCCTTAACATCCCACTACAAACCTACATCTACATCTGCACCCATCCTCTCTTTGTTCCTTCTTTTGGTTCTAGAGAAGTCATCCCTCCTCCTCTCTGAGACCAACCCCTCCACCCACATGCCTGAACCCATTCCCTCTTGCATATGCTCCTGAGCGTCACTTGCTGATTATCTCCCCTGTTCCCTACACCCCTAATTAAGCTCTCTCCCCTTTATCTGCCTTTAAACAAACACAGCTCTCTTGCACCTTATAACACACCTCCCCCAGCACACACACCAACCCTGCCACACTGTCTCTCTCCTCCCCTTTGCACAGAAACTTCTCCAAAGACTCACTGCCTCCTGCATCCCTCCTTCACTCATCAGACCACGGCCACCTGACCTTCTCCATCACTCCACGGAAGTAGCACTCCCGAAAGCCATCAACAGTCGCCACAGCTGTCATTAAGCCAAAGCTCACGGTTCCATGCTCATCCCATCTGACTTCTTGGAGCATTCCCCATGGGCTCACTGCACTTTCCTGACACTTGTCCCTTGCTTTCCTTCCCTACACCCACCCTCCTGGGTCTTCTCCTGCCTCTCTCTTCCCTCCTTCTCTGCCTTGCCAGGCACGTCCTCTTCTGTGCAGTTCTACCCTGTGGGTACGCCTTAGGTCTCCCTGCTGGGCCACCTTCTCTCCTCTGTCTGTGTTCTGCTCCCTGGACAACCTGGCCCTCAGCCACAGCCTCAATTATCATCTCTTCTGACAGCTTCCCATCTTCATGTGGGTCCAAACCTAGGCCCCCAAGTGCCTACCGGACACCTCCTCTCTGTGTCTCAAAGGCATTTCAAGCTCCACCCGCCTAAAGCAGTACTTGCATTTTTCATGGCCCACCTCGTCATCCTTCCCTTCCCACTCTGCACCCATCCCTGTCGTCTCCAGGCTTCCCTTTCTCAGGGAAAGTCACTGCCTGCTGGGCTGCCCAGAAACCTCACAGTCCATCCTGATGCTCTCTCTGCCTTGCCCTCCATTCCAACACATCCCTATGACGATTTTACTTCTCAACAACCCTGGAATCTTCCAGCACTCTCCACCTCTGCTGCAACCAGCATTGCCCCATTATATTCTCCCTAAACGCCTGCCTGCGCTCCTAAGCTTAACTTGTCATCTGGCATGGACACATACACACCCTACTCCACTCTCCACTGGGCATTCACACAGACCACATTAAAATGAAAAACCATCCTGTCGTTCTTGGGCCAACACTGTCAGTGGCTTCCTATCATGCTTAAGATGAAAACAAAGATTCCTTAATGTGGAATCTGTCTGTGCCCACCTTCCACATTCCCCAATCCCCTTGCTCTCCCCCTATGGCCTGCTCCCAAGGCCTTTTCTCATCTCTCCTCTCAGCTGCACCTTCTGTCTCAGGCCCTTTGCGCAGGTTCTTCCCTCTGCCCAGGAATAACCCCCCCACCCCATCCTCACCTATACACAGTTCAGATTTCCTCACAAACGTCACTTTCTCAGGGGCTCCTTCTCTAACCCCCAGGAAAGGATAGATCCCTCCTTCCTGTTAAATGCTTTCCGACAATGGCTAACATACATCTAGGCACAGCACTATTGCTAGAAGTTTCTGAGCATTTCTGCTTAGACCTCAGTTACTCCTCATGACAAGCCTGTGAGGTAGATACTACAATTGTTTCTATTTTACAGATGAAGAAGCCAAGGCACAGAGAAGTTATGTATGTAACTTATCCAAGTTTCCCTAGTTAACAAGAAGCAAAGGCAGAATTTGAACACTAGCTGTGTGACTCCCACACAGTGTTTACTGTTCCATAAGAAAACTCTATTCTTTTCCTTTCTGCATGGCCTCACTGTTTGTAACAAAGTATTTGTATAACTTTTTAGCATGTGTCTCCCCCTTTAGACTTTGAACTCTACTGGGGTGGACACTACTTTATCCCAACAGTATGTACTCAATAAATATTTCACTAAATAACAGAATGCAGATTACTCTCCTCCCTCTTCTTCACTCGCTGCTTTCAGTCACCAGGTCCTATCCCTGTTTCTTCTGGAGCAGTAGTTCCTAACTCTAGGAGGTTCAGTTATGTGCTTATCCACATCCTAAAAACAGTGTGAAAACGTTATGCGTCTGTGCACATTCAAAATTTTCGGCAACAAAGTCTAGGTGGTTCATGCTATCTTCAGTTTCTCAATGGGTCCGTGAAGTTAAAAAGAGCTGATTCAAATATTCCCCAGCCTACCTCATCCTCTCCCTGCCAGCCTCCCTTCAACAAGTACGACAGCCTCACATCTAGTTTGCTCTCCACAAATCCGTCCTCCACATTCTGGTGATAGCAATCTCTTAAAAACACAAACCCAGGTCACCCTCCTACATGAAACAAGTCAGAGATTATCTATCACCCTTGCAACAAAGTGCAAGCTCTGCTCGGCAGGAGCGGGTGCTGCAGGGCCTGTTTACTTCTCCATCCTCCGTGTCCTTACTCATCCCCTCTTTCCCACAACCACAGCCCACCAGCACAGACTGGGTTCTGTGTTTGGGCTTCCCAGCTTATAGCGGTGGTTTCTCCTGTCTGTGTACAGGCAGTGTCCTCTGCCTGGTATGCCAGTCCTCTCTTCTGCACCTAGAAATTCCTGTTCCATCTTTAAGCCTGAAATTAGATGTCTCTTTGGGGTTAGGCGCCCCTCCTCCTGGATCCCATAGGCTGTGTCTGTCCCCAATAATGTACTCAAGACCTTGAACCATCGTTTGGTTACCAAATCTCCCTGTGAGCTTTGAGGGTAGCCACCGTTTCTTATCCATCTTTTTATCCCTCCATTCCAGGTGAGCACTAGCCTGAAGTATAGTGCTCAAAGAACGATTTAGGCAATGAATGACAAATAGTCATGGGTCCTAAAAACTCTGTGAAGTGAATAAATGAGTGGGTAACTGGTAACTCGGGACCAGAGACATGCAGATTAAGATCTTCAGAGATGAGGGGCGCCTGGGTGGCTCAGTGGGTTAAAGCCTCTGCCTTCGGCTCAGGTCATGATCCCAGGGACCTAGAATCGAGCCCCGCATTGGGCTCTCTGCTCAGCAGGGAGCCTGCTTCCTCCTCTCTCTGCCTCTTTCTCCGCCTACTTGTGATCTCTGTCTGTCAAATAAATAAATAAAATCTTTAAAAAAAAAATGTTCAGAGATGAGCAAAACGCTGTCACAGACGTCACAGCGAACAGGGAAAAGACAGATGCCAGCGGTGAGCAAGTCTGGAGGGTTTAAGGAGTCATTCAGATCAAGGCCAGGAGGAGGGACTAGGTTTGACCACGCCCTCCCTGCCAATGGGAGGCATCATTATCCTCCAAGCCTCCGCCCCTTTCACCCGCCGGGGCGGAGCCGGCCACTCCAGGAAATAAGACTACATTTCCCGGCGCACCGCGCGACGCGGGCGAAAGAGGAGCCGGAAGTGGGGCGCGCGAGGTCTAAGGGCACGAGGGAAGTGGCGGGCGGGGACTGAGGGGGGCGTGCAGGTGAGCCGACGGGCGGGTTTCGCCGGCATGGCCGAGGCCAGGAAACGCCGGGAGTTGCTTCCCCTGATCTACCAGCATCTGTTACAGGCAGGCTATGTGCGCGCGGCGCGGGAAGTGAAGGAGCAGAGTGGCCAGGTAAGCGTGCGCGGGCCGTGTGGTAGGGCCGCGTGCAACATTTGGAGAGCGACTGCCTGTGCCCCCTCCCCTAGCGGCCTGGCGAACGCCTAGAGCCGGACCGTGCGGTGCTCTGGGAGGCGGTCGGGGCTAGTGAAGGAGCCGCAGCCTCTGCCCCCGCTTCGGCTCCCTGCCCTTCTGGGCCTCAGTTTCTCCAGCGGTGCAGTGGGCGGGCCCCGATGTGAGATCCGAAGCTCACGGCTTTGTAATTCCCGCGCCCCGTACCTCCACCCCCTTCCCGGTAGTGGCGGTTTAAAGTTTCCGAAGTCTCGGGCCACGTGGCTCAGCGCGGCCCGGGAGGGCTGGAGGGTTGCTCAGAGTCTGAGGGGTGAATTGCCGCAGACCCCGGGAAGGGTGAGGAGGACACAGAGCGCCGAGGGAAGGGGCTTGTGGCCCCTTACTTGAGGTGAAACTCCGGCCCTCATCCCACCGATACTGAGTCAGACAGCTTTGGAATGCGAGCTTGTGATGGAGTCATTGCTTACTTCATTCATTTTTTTCAGCAACTCACTCTGGTACTCAGGGTGCTATTGATAGACTGTTGAGCAAGGTCCCCCAGCCCTCCTAGGGTTTATAATCTAAATCTGGTAGGTGAGGTGGACATAAATCAAGAATCACAAAAGTAACACGTTAGGTGCCAAGAATGAGAGGTGTAGAGTGATAAGACAGGGATGGCAAATTGCCAGTGTCAGGGATATCCAGGACTGCTTTCCCCGGGATGTGGAAGTTGATTTGAGACCTGAGAGAAAGGAGGTGGATATTCCAGGCAGAGGTGCTAATGCCCTGTGGTGGGAGGGAACTTTCTGCATTTGTACTGGCCTCTAGAAAGTCCGTTGTGGCTGAAGTGTGAAGTACAAGGTGACAGAAGGGGTAGGGAGCAGACTAGAGCCCTGCTGTAGTTGGTTTGGTCTTCATCTGAAGATCAGTGGTAAGTCACTGGAGGGTTTTAAGCTGGTAAAGTGGATATTGATCTGATTAGTCTTGCCTTTGGCTGTGGTGTGGGCTCTGGTTCTGATGCTTGCTTCTGGGATCTCCCTAAAGAGTAATGGGCCAAGACTTTATCCAAGCTTTTCTCAACCCTCTTTGGACCTTGATTGTCTTTTTACTCCATGTAGATCACTTAACAGGTAAGTGGGGTAAGAGACAGTACCCATCTTCACTGGGGCATTTGTCTAGGCCAAAGTATCCTGTGCTCATGGAGCATACAATGTAGCAGGAGCAGACAGATGACAAATATTAAAAAAAAAAAAAAGTTAATGATACAGTGTGTTCAGTGATCCTAGGTATTAGCTATAAAAGTAAGGCAGGCAAGGAGGATAAGGAATATCAGGGTTCAGTTATAAATAGGGTGATCAGGAAGCCCCACTGGGAAGGTGACATTTCACCTCTGAGAGGACAGAGACCTTAAGGAAGTGAGGGAGTGAGCTATGTAGTTATCAGGAAAGAGCATTCCAGGCAGAAAGAATAGCAGCACTTTTGAGGGCCAGTAAGGAAACAAGTGTGCCTTGGGCAGAGCAGAGTGAAATTGACAATTGGAGTCTGTGTGTTACCAGCCCCTGTGCTGGGCACTGACTAGAATATCTTGTTCAGGCCTGATAGTGTCCTGCTAGGGGGGTTCTGCTCTTATCCCTGTGTTATAAAGAAGTAGCCCAGAGTCTGATGAGGCAAAGAGATTAGCTCAGCCAATTAGTGGAGGAGCTCTGCCTGACTCTAGATGCAGCCTCTTGGCCATTGTGCCTGAATTCCTGATGCTTCCCTCACCTCACATTGCTCACTTGACCTCTCTGGGGCACTTGACACCCTGGGTTCTTGACATTTACAGAGTGGGCCATCTGGCCTTGGCTCCAGAGGGCTGGATTCCACCCGGTTCCCTCTGCTTCTACCAAGGGCTGGCATCAGTCTCTTCCCAGCAGAGGAGTGGACCACAGAAATGCCACTGGACACCTTGGATGTCTGGGCTGTGGTTCGTACTGCCCTGGGAAGGTTGACCCACCCGGCATTTCAGAGACTCTTGAAAGGCTGGGGGTGGAAAAAACTCTGTCTTGTGACCTCTAAGCGTGGAGAGTGCCCTGAAGGTCCGGGGCTGCTGGATAGATGCTAGCCTGGAACATTCTAACTCCAGTCTTTCAGAGGTACCTCTCGCTGACAACATTGTCTTAAAAGGTTTTAGCTGGAACTACTTGCCCTCCTTGTCTCTGGAAGGTTTGAGTGGTACTGACTGGGGCAAGCACAAAAGGTCTCCCATGAGGTTGTGGAGAGTTGGGCCCAAGGAGGACTCATATTGTGCTGGGAGTTAATTGCTGCTTTCTCTTTACTTCTCTGCAGAAAAGTTTCCTGACTCAGCCTGTAACCCTTATGGACATCTATACTCACTGGCAACAGTAAGTCTGACGGGGCTGGAAGAGTGGAGTAGGGACACCCCAAGCCATCAGCTTGAAATAAGCTAGGATTCTGATCTGGTCTGCAGTCTGTCTACATAGCCCACTGTGGACACTGGCTTTGCCCCTGAGAAGCCAGGTCATAGCTATGGGTGTCTGATAGTGAGAGAGGACATTGAGAGCTGTGTTCAGTGCTTCCAAGGACCACAGCTTCTCAGCAGCTTGTTACTCATTCAGTCACCAAACATGTATGACGTACCTCCCTGCTAAGTGCCAGGTCCTGTTCTAAGTATGGAGATAACTGTTGTGAGTGAGACAGACATGATTCCTTCTTTCCTGGAGCTGACATTGGAGTCAGGTAGGCATGCCTCAAAGAATGAAACAAATAAATATAAAATTAAAATGGCAGTAACGATTATGAAAAAGGACCTGGTGCCAAGACCCCATAAACAGGTTAGCTGGGCCTCATTTAGGGGTTTCGGGGAGGTTTCCCTGTGATGACCTTTGGTGTAAGGGCTGCAGGGAGTGGGGGAGGGAATGAGGCAGTAGGTCTGGAGAGGCAGGTAGAGTGGGCCTGGCAGAAGGAACTGCCCGGGCTGAGGCCTGTGGCTACAGTCACAGGGCAGAAGAGGCTGGATGGCTCGCAGAGTCGACCCATGCAAGGCCTCATCGTCCGTGGTGAGAAGTTGCGTCTTTGCCCCAAGAGCAGTGGGGGCCATGAAAGTGTGCAGTGGAGAGTGGTGAGATCACTCTGCAGGATGGCTTGGCTGGTTGGGGCTATGGACACCATCATCCAGGCAAGAGCTGATGGGGTTTGAGACAGGAATAACAGAGGGGGTGTAGAGTCAGACAGTCAGTTCCAGGAATATTAGGGGACGAGACCGAGAGCTGTGGATGGTCTGGAGGGGTGGGCTCGTTGACTCCCAGGTGCCTGGCCTATGCACTTGCATGGAAGGTGGGCTTCAGCATGGAGCAAGAAGCAAGCCCAGTTTGGAGGGAGAAGGAGGACATGTTGCGTGTGAAATGTCTGTGAAACATGCAGAAACAGGAAAGGCGGGGGGTAATCCAAAGGCATATCAACAGAAGAATGGTTTGAGAGGGAGGGAAGGGGTAATCATCCTCTCTGTGAACTGGCCTGACCACAGTCATCCAGGGGAGTGAAGGACCTGCAGTCATGTCCCATGTTGAATGAATAGAAAATACTGAACTGTCCAGGATGGACGAGAGATGGCAAAGGGGCCGGTGATAGGTGTGCACATCTCTGAGGACAAAGGAAGTGGGCTGTTGTCTGGGGTCCTGAGAAACTGAAGTGCGACCCAGAGGTACTGCTTTAGGGAGACAAGCTTCAGCTTCTGAATACAAGCACTTGGTCATCAGAGCTATCCAGAAATGAGGTAGGCTACCTGTCATCAGAGGTGTGTAAGCAAGGGCGAGAATGATGTGGAAGAGATCCCAGCCTCCAGTGGAGAGCTAAGGTCTGTGAAGACCCTGTCAGCTCTCGGTTCTCAGCTACCCTCTGCTGTAAGGTAAGGTCAGAGTGCAGTTCCCTCCCTGCATTTCCTCTCCCTCACCCCCTTCAGCGTGTGCAGGTGTCTGGCACTTCCCTAGAGAACCGCTTCAGTGAGCCCCTTGTCACTGGTCCCTTCTGTGGGTGAGGGGTACTGAACGAGGACCTCACACCCACCAGAGGCAGCCTAGTCTAATGGTTCTCAGCAGAGTTCAAACCCAACAACTAGCTATATGACCTTGGGCAAACTTGGCTTCCTTGAGTCTGTGTCTTCATCTGTAAAATACAGTAATAGTAAATAAGGTGCTAAACCTGACCATTGGAGGTATATCCTCCCCCACGCCCAGTATTTATTGAGTGGCAGCTACTATGAGCCAGAACTGTTCTTAATATACCTGGGACGAACCAGAGAAGAATCCCCACCCTTATGAAACTTACATTCTGTTGGGGCGAGAGGAGCAAAATGAATTGATAAGTGTAATAAATGAAGCCTGTATTTCAGGGGAGTCCCAACAAATGGCCTTCCTGGGAACAGGGGACCACAAACTGTGACAGCACAGCTAGCCCAGCTGGAGAAGACAGGGCACAGACAGTGACACTGTCGGGATGGGAGGGTCAGGTCAGAGGATATGGTCCTTGTACACTGCAGGGGCTCAGCCATCTGGGTGCTTGTCCTGCCCATGCCCCAGACTTCCCAAATTCTTCCTCTCTCACCCTGAGCAAGTCAGTTGTTCATTTTTTTTAGCTGTAAGCTAACATGCTGAAGATACATAGTGAGCTAGCAGAGGTTCCTGCCAGCACCCTCTCCCCGCCCCAGGGTTTGATGATGTAGCTGGGGAGTCAGGCAGGAAGTCAGTAGAATAGCAGGAGGGAGAAAAGTGCTCTGAAGAAAACGAAACAGGATGGCAGGGCAGAGACTGGCGGGGTTGGGCCATGACCAGGCAGGGCCTTTGAGGAGTCTGTGTTCGCGCTGAGGCCTGAAGCACAGGAAGGAGCTGAGCAGGGTCTTCCAGAAAGAGGGCAGTGCTGGTGCTTCAAGTTCTGGAGGAGTGGGGGAGTCTGGATGATCCTATGAACAGCGTACAGGGGCTGGCTCATCACACTCAGTAATGGTTGGCCATTGTTATATAATGTTATTGATTGACCTTTCCTGGTTATTTTGAAGACTAATAGTTTATGAAATGTGTGAAAATGCAGAATACAAGTGTATTACACCATGTTCTCAAACCCTCCGTGCACATTTCCTTGGGGAGCGGGGGTGGGGGGGTGGGGGCATGTCTTTCTTTTCAAATCTCCTGGAAGTGCCCTTGCCACCTGGTTGGTACAGCCAGTCACTTCGTCCTGCAGAACCTCAGAGGTTGGCCAGAAGCGGAAGGCGGAGGAGGATGCAGCGCTGCAGGCTAAGAAGACCCGAGTGTCAGACCCCATTAGCAGCTCTGAGAGCTCGGAAGAGGAGGAGGAGGAGGAGGCAGAAGCTGAAGCCGCCAAAGCCAGTAAGCAGGCCCTGCCTGCTGGGGGAGCTCCTGCCGGTGTGTTTGTAGGGGCTCGGCCCAGGGCCCTGCAGCTTCCGGGGGGCAGGCGTTTGGATGTTGGGTTGTTCCGGGGGGAGAGCCCACCTCCAGCTTCTCCTCCAGTGAGCCCTGGGAAGACCAGGACCTTTTAGAGAGAAGATTGGAAGCATCTCACATACCTCTTGCAGTATTTAGTTGAGCCCTTTCTCGTGCCAAACATCGTGTCCCGGGTACTGGGAATCCAGTGGCGAACAAAAACTGAGCTGGGCCCTTACAGTCTGATTTGAGGTACAGCAGCTACATTGTTGCAAGCCCCCCGGTGAGTCTGATGAAGATGGAAAGAAGCCCACATTTGTGGAAGAGCTGCTGGAAGGATCTCAGAGGGCAGCTGACAGGCACCCCTTCTGTTTTGCCTGTGGGCTGCCAGGGGAGGGGCTGTGCTTCCTGTCATTCTGGAAGAGTACAAGGTAGCGCAGGGAGGCTCACCTGGGCACTCTGGTCTCAGAGCTTTCACCGGGTGACCCCGAGAGGCCTGCCCAGCCCCTTCTGCCCAAGTCCTCAGGACGGTTCGTACTTTAACAAACATAGCTGTAACTCCACAGAGGAATCGTCCTTTTTCTCTGCAAGGTTATTGGGTTTTGCTCACAAAGAAGGTAATTTCTTGATTTTAGGTATATTTTCCGATTGTAAAAGAAATCCAGGATTCCCTGTGGACTATTCGTTGTAGGATTTACAAAAATGGTTAAAAAGACGGGGAAAAATTACCCATACTCTATCGCCTATGATTTGGCAAATTATTCTTCCATTTATTTTTCCTGAGCATGTTTTTAAAAATATTCAAGATCATATTAAATATATCTTATATCTTTCTTAATCTTCTAAAATTATAAATGCAGAACAGGTTCACTTTGAATCATACAAAAGCACATGGAAGAAAAATGAGTGGTGTTCTGATCTCCTATCCTGGTTCCCTTTCTCCCCCATATGTATCCTAGCGGGTGGCTTTACAGCTGTCCCCTTTGCATCTGAGCCTACGGACAGCTGTCCGTATGTGCATACATCCATAGCTCCGTGCTGTGAAACACAAAAACTGGTCAATTTCATACTGACTTATATCTGATATTAATGAATTTTTATTTAGTGAGTCTTAGTGATATTAATTTTCCTGTGATAAGGGAATCGTAATCAAGTCCCCGTTGAGAGAAGCATATGGAAATATTTGTGGGCAGCGTGGTACATGTCTGGCATTCTCTTCAGAATCATACTTGATGGGGAAGGGAGCCAGAGAGGCTGGTTGACATCACATTGGCCACAAGTTGGTAATGGTTGGTGCTGTGTGGTTCGCTCTACTTCCTCTCCACTTACAAATGCATCTGAAATTAAAAAGAGAGGGAGATGGAGTTAAATGCCAGGAAGGGAGTTAGACTATGCCATTAATCTCTGCAGTGTCCTTTTGCATTCACAGCACGCCCTAGAAATCTTGTCCTGTCTGAGCTCTAGGGAGACAGTCCCCTGGTGTAAGAGCACCAGGAATCTCTAAGTCTTAACATCTGACCAGTTCCCGGGCCCATGTTCAGCTGCCTTTCCACTAGAAACCTTGGAAATCCTGAGCAGCTTTCTGTGTGGCCCGAGGGCGGGTGGGCTGACCACCGTCCCTGTCCTGCTGAGTGACTCAGGCTACAGCGTGGTCGCCTGCGGGGCTGGCCCACCCTGAAGTGGGGCCTTGCCATCGAGGTAGTATGCAGCATGCCTGTGAGCCAGCCCTTTCCTCTGGGGGCTCCAGTGTCTCATGCCAGCCAGGGCTCCCTGGGGGATGCAGATCCGTGGCTTTCATGTCGCCCTGCCCTCTTGCTCCTTCTGGCTGTGGCTCCTGCACCCCAGAGCTCTTTCCCACAAGTCTGGGCTCAGCCTCAGGTCTTCGTGCCAGCACCAGGCAGCCATACCAGTTGAACCGTCTGGTGAGCTGATACCTCTTGTCTGTTCTCAATGAGAAAAAGCTCACCTGGCTCAGCCTGAGGGTGTTTCTGTCTTACAGCCCCAAGACTAGCGGCTACCAACTCCTCAGCGGCGGGGCCGGTTTTGCCGTCGGGTGCAAAGGAGAAAGCCAAGGTGAGTAGGACCACCTTTGAAGCTGTGGCCTGTGGGAGTGAAGTGCCTTACAGGGGGACAGTCCCCTGTGTCAGAGAAGGATAGGGTTGTGGATAACAGTCTGACTTGGATTCAGATGTCAGCCTTTATCACCAGTCATGTGACCCTAGCACGTCCCTTCACCTCTCTGGGCCTCAGTTTCCTTTTCTGTAAGGTGGATACATTTTTACACTGCTCCAGGCCCCTACAGCATGCACATGTAACAGCTTCTTTCCCCGTCATCCCTGCAGTCGCCTGTTCAGCCAACAACTTGTGACCCATCTAGTTATTTTCTGGGCACCATGGGAGGCAGTGGGGCGCCCCACAGTGAATGAGACGCATGTGGTTCTGAAAGCAAGAAGCTCATTTTCTAGACTGAAACCACTCAGAGTGGAAGACCATGCGCTGGTAGTGGAGGAGGCAGCGTTAGAGACCCGAGGACACGTCCCTGACTGCCGGGCGCGCTCTCAGCCATGCCAAGTAGTGCTAGGAACCACAGCAGACCACTCAGTACCGCTTAGCAAGTAATTCCTGTGTCCCAGGAACTGCCACTGGGCATTCTCCAAGCCTCCATGAGGGCAGGTACCACTGTCAGCCCCACCTTAGAGATGAAGTAACTGACGGAGGGAGGGAATTTGCCCAAACTCGCACAGCTGGGAAGAGGTCTGTGCTCGTCATTCACTAGGCCGTATCCGGCGTGTCTGTCACCCCGTCCTTTGTAGGCGAAGACCAAGAAAGCCAGCAAGATGGTGAACTCCACACCACATCCGGCCTCTGGAAAAGCAGTGGCCCACCTTCTGTCTGGGAGGTCCCCCAGGAAGTCAGCAGGGCCCTTGGCAAATACCGTTCTGGTGTCAGAAACTGAGGAGGAGGGTGGCGTCCCGGCCCTCGGAACCACAGCCAAGCCTGGTGAGCAGCGCTGACCTCTAGCACCAAGCCCCCTGAGTTTGGGCTGGGGAGGCAGGCCCCGGGCACTGCTTTATTAGGCTGTGGGACATTCTGGAATTTAAAGGTTTGTCTCCGTGGCAGTAAGGGCTCCACACCTTGATGAGGGAGGGTCTGCTGCAAGGACAGGTCAGGCTTTGCCAAGGGAGTTGGAGCAGCCATGGGTGGTGATGGAGCATTTTCTGGTTTATTGTTCTCAGGTGGGCCCGGGGCCCACTGTAGAGGCTGAGACTCAAGTGAGAGCCTGGGTTTGCCTCAGTCTCTCATGTCAAATAGGCGTTTGCCTGCCTGCCTCAGTGTGATGATGGCAGGAGATCTCCGAGACATCAGATGCTGGCTTGTGTGTAGTAGGACCTGGTCTCTGACCCTTCCCAGGGCCACAGTGTGTGGGAACACGGAGATGGGTGGCCCGCGCCTCAGCTGTGGGGCTTCAGGATAGGTGGGGCTGAAGCTCGGCACGCAAGAAGCAAGCACAGGGCCTCTGCCTCTCATTGGCTGACGTGGCAGAGCGTTGGCGAGGGGAGGGCGGTCTGGAAGGGCAGT
Source organism: Lontra canadensis (assembly GCF_010015895.1). Classification (NCBI taxonomy): domain Eukaryota; kingdom Metazoa; phylum Chordata; class Mammalia; order Carnivora; family Mustelidae; genus Lontra; species Lontra canadensis. The sequence goes on from NW_022630999.1 coordinate 16,386,458, forward strand.
TCTTCAGTCCTCTCCCTCTTCCTCCCTCAGGAATGGCCTCAGCCAACCAGCTTGACAGCTCCAGCGAGGAGACCTCCAGCTCGAGCGATGAGACCTACGTGGAGGTAATTGCCACTGTCCTCAGGAGCTGCCGTCTAACCTCTAACCCTCCCAGCAGCCTGGCTGGAGCTTCACACACCAGTGGGGCCAAATCAGTTCTAGTGTTTCAGGCAGACTGGGAGCTGGAGAGGCTGAGACCTGGGGAGGGGAGCCAGGTGCTGCTTGTCATACCTTGGGCATGAGAGAGGTCTCAGGTTGGCAGGGAGAGATGTCAACCTGTCTGTGAGACAAGGGAAGGCTTCCTGGGAGAGGTGGCACTGGAGCACAGCCTTGACGCATAGGGGACTCACCAGGAAGGGATGTGGGGGAGGAAAGAGTGTTTCAGCAGGAAGAGCTGCACGAGCCAAGGGCCGGGGCAGGAGGGCGGCCATAGGTGGTATGGTCAGGTGAGTTGGGTGAGGGGTTCTGGGCCGGCTGGTGAATGCCAGGCCTAGGTGCATGGTCAGTGATGGTCAGGTGTTGGTCTGTGGCGTTAACCCCTCTCGTAGCTGTGATCAGGGAGTCACTCTTGATGGGGCATCCACGCCTTGGGAATATAGGGGCAGGCAGGAGGGACGTGGAGAGGACATGGAGGCGTCCTGGGAAGTTTGACTACAGTGTCGCAGGTCGCTAGAGGAAACGTAGAGAGCCCCGAGGGGCAGCAACAAGGCTGTGACACCGTGGACGAGGTGCAAGGGACAGAAGAGGGGTCAGAGTAGGCGGGGCCACAGTCCGCTGCCGGGCCAGGAGGATGGGCAGGAGGAGGTTGGGTTGTACTCTGGGCTATGTAAGAAGCCATTGCAAGGTTTCAGGCATGGAGGTAAGACGGCCTGATTTATGTTGGAGAGAGGTTGCTGGTTGTGGCCTGGGTTGGAGGACAGGGCAGAGGGAAAGCAGCGAGACTGTTGAAGCAGCTGGTGTAGTGAGGCTGATGGCAGGCCCCAGGGCGCCTACTAGAAAGGGCGTGTGGAGGGAGAACCAGCAGGATTTTGGGTGGGGGGAGTTGGTTTGGTGCCCAGAGTACTTCTCCCTTGTCTCCCGCCTCACCCAGTGAAGGTGGAGACCTTCCTCCTCTCTCTCCCAGGCCTGGCCAAAGGCTGCTCCCCACATCCCATTGCCACCCGGATACAGCCATCAGGGCTCCTCGGGCTCCCATTCCTCCCAGCCCTGCCACGGGAAAGGGGACCACTTCTGGCCCTGGAAAGCCAGCAGCCAGACTCACAGCTTTGGTGGGCCAAAGGCCATAGCAACTTGAGGAGATGGCTTCCCCAGGAACCCAAGGTCAGGTGAAATCTGATGACGGAGGTGGAGGTAGGGCATTGCCTACCTTGGAAATGTCAGGGTTTTAGAAGTATAAGAAAGCCCATAGCGGAGAGAAACGTGCCCCGGAAAGCAAGTGGCAAGACCAGAGTTCAAATCCTAGCCTCCTGGCCCTTGGGATGGCCACCATGATCAGATCCTGCAGTCGAAGGGGGGACGGGGTGAGCCTCCCGGTGGAGAGAGACTGCCCGTCTGGGCTGGGTGGACTGTGCATGCCAGGCGGCAGGGGAGCATAGTGTTAGAGGGTTCTGCCCCCAAGGCCACACAGTCACGGTTCTAGTCATGATTTTGCCCTTCATTTTGGTCTTGAATGACTCAACCTCCTCAACCTCCCTGAGCTTCTTGTCCTTTTTTGGAATGTGAGTGTAAAGATGGCGTCTGTCTCAGGGAGTTGAGAATCGGAGGATACAAGGAAAGGCCTTGATAAACCATAGAGCCTCTCCTACCCCTCAGAGGCAAAGAGGAGTAATTTCTCCCTAATTGCATTTTCTCATTCCAGATGAAACCTTCAGTAAAACCACCCCAGGTCAAAGCCTCACCAGTGCCTGCCAAGGACTCTCTAGGAAGAGGGGCAGCCCCAATGCCTGGGAAGGCAGGGGGTGTGACCCCCCAAGTCAGAGGAGGTGCCCTGACCCCAGCCAACAAGGCCAAGGTGCCAGAAAAGGACTCCGAGAGCAGCGAAGAGGAGTCTGAGAGTGAGGAGGGCGCCCCTGCGGAGCCGCCCCGCCAGGTGAGGCCTGGGGCAGACTACCCCCGGCGTCCCGGGCCCCCCTGCAGCCAGGGACTCTTCCATGGCCCCCAGAGGCCGGCCGGACGCCTGCATGACCAGCACCTCCACCAAATGAGCCTCACCTTGGCATTTGGGGGCCAGGAGGTGAGGGTGTGAAAATTGAGGGGCAAGGACAGTTGGGCTTGCTTCAGCCACCTGTGGAAATTGCCCTTCTTGCCCGAGTGGCAGCTTAGAAGGCTGCTTCCCATGGGGTGGTCCTAAACTCTGCTCTATCAGTAACTCCCCTTTACCTCAGTTTCCCTGTCTAATGAATGGATGTGGCCAGCTGGTCTTATTGTGAAGGGATTTAAGTTTTAATTGCTTGGTCATCTGGCTTCTCTGGCCAAATCATGGTTTGTTAGCTAACAGGAATCCTGTTAACTTCCATCTGCTGGGATCCCCTCCCCTGGGCAGGTGGCCAGGGCTCCTGGATCGTCTGAGGGAAAGCAGGGGCTGCTGGGAGGCTGTTGGGGTTGGAGAGCCAGGAGGAGGAAGCATCAGACAGTGGTGGGAAAAGGCCCCGCAGCCCTGAGCTGGCCAGGTGAGGCCCAGGAGGGGAGGTCCCGGTCCCCTCACAGGTCTGGGGAGGTGCAGTAAATAAGGTTCATTTTGCTGGGTGTTTAAGAGGAGGGTGAGGTGGGCTGTGCTGTAGGAATGGTAATTAAAGTAGAGTCCTCAGGGAAAGCCTTACAGAGACGTGGAGGACCTGAAGCAGGGCGGGGGCAGGGGCATGCACATGGACATTTAGACAGAAGTCATTCTGGTGGGGAGCACAGCAAGTGCCAAGGCCCTGAGGCAGCAGTGGGAGTGAGAATTGTTACACACAGGGTGCAGCAGTGGGCTAGGCCAGACCTGGTGCCTATGCTCCCAGAGCTCTCCCGCTGACGGGGAAGTCCAGCCGAGGGCAGCTCTGACCCCTGTGTGGGCATCAGGGAGGACTGCTGAAGGAATTGGTGTCTGTCTTGGACCCAAAGGAGGAGGCGGTGGTGGCCAAGTGGGACGGGCGGGGCTGGGAAGGCCCCAGAAGTGAGAGTGAAGCTGATAGGCCAGGCCTGAGCACCGATCAAGGTAGAGTGAGGAGAGTAGTGGGGGTGTCTTCTGGGCCCCAGCTAAGGCCTCCACTTTGTCCTGAGGTCCCCACCAGAGGGTGAGGAGGAGAGGAACAAACCACTCCTTCTCTTTTACTAGGTGAAGGCCTCAGACACAGTTGTCCAGGTCAGAGCTGCATCGGGTCCTGTCAAGGGGAACTCTGGGAAAGGGGCGACCCCAGCACCCCCTGGGAAGGCAGGGCCTGCAGCTGCGCAGGCCACGGCCGGGAAGCCAGAGGAGGACTCAGACAGCAGCAGTGAGGAGGAATCTGACAGCGAGGAGGAGGCGCCGGCTGCTAAGACACCACTTCAGGTGAGGCCTGGGAGGGGAAGGTCCGTGCAGCGCGAGCCCCTCCCCTGAAGGCCCTCTGAGGACTTGCTCTGCCATCTGCAAGAGCCCTAGACATGCTCAGAGCCCCACCCCAGCTCACCTCAGGTTTGTGTGGCGTCCTCTGCCCTGTCTGGTCTCTTGTGTCTCCTCCTCATGTCCACTCTCTGGGCTCCCTTCCCTGATTCCATTTGTCTCCCTCCAGGTGAAGCCTTCAGGGAAGACCCCCCAGGTCAAAGGTGCCTCAGCTTCTGCCAAGGAGTCCCCTAGGAAAGCAGCTCCTGCACTGCCCCCTGGCAAGGCAGGGCCTGTAGCCGCCCAGGTGGGGAAGAGGGAAGACGACGCAGAGAGTAGCACTGAGGAGTCCGACAGCGAGGAGGAGGCCCCAGCAGCTGTGCCCCCAGCCAAGAGCCCTGCTCAGGTGAGGGGGCAGGTGCCGCTGCTCGGAGAGCCCATCCGTTGGCTTGTCCTCCCCCTCCGCGCCTGGGGCCCTGCGCCCTGCGTTTGCCTTCCTCTCCTGTCTCCCCTCACACACAGTTCTCTGTGGGCCCCTGCCCTGATCTCGTCTGTTGTTACTTCCAGGCAAAACCTTTGGGGCAAAACTCCCAAGTCAGAGCTGCCTCGGGTCCTGTCAAGGGGGCCCCTCAGAAGGTGGGGCCGGCAGCCACCCCAGTAGGGAAACAGGAGGAGGACTCAGAGAGCAGCAGCGAGGAGGAATCAGACAGTGAGGCGGAGGCGCCGTCCCAGGTGAGGCGCCTGCCTGTAAGGCTCTTCTCTCCCACTCAGGGCCAGGAGCCGTCTTCCCCGGACCACACACACACACACACTGTCTCCGCTTGCCCTCTCAGTCTGTGTCTCTGCACACAGCCATGCTCTCCGCCCCCTCCCCTGATCTTGTGTGTCTCACTACAGGCAAAATCCTCTGGGAAGATCCAGGTCAGACCTGCCTCAGGTCCTGCCAAGGGGCCCCCTCAGAAGGCAGGGTCTGTGACCACCCAGGGCAAGGCCAAGGTGTCCAAGGATGACTCGGAGAGCAGTGAGGAGTCAGACAGTGACGAGAAGGCACCTGCAGCCCCGGCTCCAGCCCAGGTGGGGCTCAGGAGGGGCCTCGGTGCAGCCTGACCACCCCCGCCAGTCAGCTCCCCGGGGAGCAGAGGGGAAGGATGGCAGTGGGGCTCCACCCCAGAGCAGACGGGGGCTCTGAATTCAGGCTCCTTCTCTAGCTTCTGACTTCTGCTTCCTCTCAGGCAAAACCAGCTGTGAAAACACCCCAGATCAAGGCCTCCCCAAGGAAGGGCACCCCCATTACCCCAGCACCTGCCAAGGCCCCCCCAGCGCGAGTGGGCACGCCAGCTCCTTGGAAGGTGGGAGCAGCAACTTCTCCAGCCTGTGCCTCATCCCCAGCTATGGCCAGGGGCGTCCAGGGGCCAGAGGACTCTTCAAGCAGCGAGGAGTCCGACAGTGAGGAGGACCTCGCTCCTGCCCCAGCCGTGGGACAGGTGAGGCCAAGTTTATTCAGCTGACTCAGGGCCAGTGCTCACGTGGCCCCTGGGGCACCTGTGACCCGCTTCCGTCCCCTCTCATTCCAGGCAAAGCCTGTGGGGAAAGGTGTCACCGTGAAAACTGCCTCTACACCCACCAAAGGGCCCTCAGGCCAAGGGACTGCCGCAGCACCCCCTGGAAAGGCAGGGCCTGCAGTGGCCCCAGTCAAAGTCAAAGCTGAGCTGCCGGAAGACTCCTCGGAGAGCAGTGAGGAGGACTCTGACAGTGAGGAGGCGGCCAAAGCTCCTGCCCAGGTGAGGCCAAGGAAGAGCCAGTCCATAGCACCCACACCAGAGCCTGGGGCAGGGCTGAGGAGCGGCTTTTCTGGACTGTTCTTGCCCCCACCCCCGCCCCCTGCATGTGCAGAAACCTCAAGGGCAGCCTCAGCCCAGCCTCCTTCCCCACTTTTCACTCTGTCTCCTCCACCTATCAGAGGCAGCAGCGTCTTGCCGGTGGCCTTTTGAGCTCCTGTTGAGATTCCTTATGCCTTCCACAAGCTCTGTTGAGCAGCCCATCTGCCGGGCACTGTCCTGTCTCCCTCCGGGAGTTCCCAGTGTAGGTGGGGGCATGGACGTGTGCCCAGGTTACTCCAGCATGGTGTGCCAAGGTTGAGAATAGAGCTTGTACGTGGGCTAACAACATGGCAGGTGATGGCATCTAGGGGTTTCCAGGAAGGAGGGCCTCCTGGAGGAAGTGGCATTGGGAAATCTGGGCTGAAAGAGCCGGCGGGAGGGCGGAGTGTTCTAGGCAAAGAAACTAGCCTGTATGAAGGCCCAAAGGGTGGGAGGGCACTTGGCCTGAGTGAACTGCCCCAAGCAGAGCATTTGGCGGGATCCCTGAGGGAGCAGGTAGGGCAGGGGCAGACGGCAGGGGGTTTGGAGCCAGACTGCCTGGGTTCAGGTCCTAGCAACATGTCCTAGCAAGTGAGGAATCCACGCAGGACCTTGGTTTTACTCGTCTGTAAATTGGAAATCTGCCTTCGAAGGATTGAGAAGGTAATGGGGTCTCACCTGCACACCCAGCAAGGGGCCTGCGCAGTGCAGGCTCGTTCATCGACCCTGGGAGGGGGCCAGGCTGATGGGGAGCAGACTCAGGAGTCCCCTCCCAGCCTGGAAGAGAGAAGTTGGGGAAAGTGAAGATCACTCATGCCCTGTGCTCACTCACCATCTTATTATTTGTAATTGTCGCTCTTTAGTCATTTCTTTTTTTTCCCTATATCAAAGCACACATTTTCTATAATTTTTGTTCGTTTGTTTGTTTCCCTCTCCCTTTTGCTTTGTGGGACACAGGTTCCTGTGATTCCGCTAGTGAGGTTTTGACCTGTGTGCAGGCCCTGTTGGAGTCCTAGCCCAACAGCTCTTATCCTGTTTGTAAGCTACAGACATGTCCCAATGCCTGAAAAGTTTCGTTGTGCTCATTGCTTCAGTGTCTGAGCCTCCCATCAGTACCATTAGTCGAGTGTTTGCTCGCTTTGGTTTCTGGAGGTGGAAATTAGAGCTTAGAAGAGTTGGTTGCTGACCTGCTTCAGCCCAGCCAGGGAGGGTCTGAGCTGGGCCTAGGCCCCAGCATGCCTGCCTCAAAAGCCTTTGACTTTCATATATCCTTCTGCTGCATCTTGGCCCAGACTTTTCCAACCACAGACATGATTATGCTCTGGGGCTTTACTTTCTTCCAACACACAAAATAAAACGGCTAATCCCTCTCTAGGGGCCCAGCTTTATAGCCTGTTGCCCTGTCAGAAGATGGTGCTTACCCCTAGCTTCAGGAGGCCTGACTTGCCTCCGCTGAGACAGGCGGCTCTGATAGGAGTCTTATCTGAAGGATAAGGATAATCAAGCCTCTGTTGCGGGGTTCTGGTGGGGATGAACTGAGAATCCTCGTATGGCTTCCCTCGCAGAATGCCATCTGTGCACACTGAGTGCGTCCCGCACGCTCAGTACTGCTGGGGTCAAGTGAGTCACACAGTCTCTGCTCTGCTCAGAGACCCTAGCCAGCTCAAAGGAAGCTGTCCATGTGAGAGCTGAGGTTCAGAACAAAGTAACAAACACAGGACTGGTTCTGGAAAACCAGATGTGCCAGAGACAGAGAAGGAGGTGATTCTCCATTGAAATGCCATAGGAAGAGAGCCCTTGTGTGAAAGGGGTGGGAGAAATGGCCAGTTGGCCTGTGATGATTGGCTGAATAAGTGGGAGGATGCCTTTAGGGCCTGACCTTGTGTTGTATGTTGACTGTACATCTTTTTCTTCTTTTCTTTCCTTTTTTTTTTTTTTTTTTTTTTAAGATTGTATTTATTCATCAGCACAAGCAGGGGGAGCAGCAGACAGAGGGAGAAGCAGGCTCCCCACTAAGCAAGGAGCCTGATGCGGGACTCGATCCCAGGACCCTGGGATCCTGACCTGAACTGAAGGCAGTCACTTAACCAACTGAGTCACCCAGGTGTCCTTGTTGATACTACATCTTACGACATTATATTTGCTTACCTGTTTTCTTTGCTTTTATAGATTCCTTGGGATTTTCTTTTTTTTTAAGATTTTATTTATTTATTTGACAGACAGAGATTACAGGTAGGCAGAGAGGCAGGCAGAGAGAGAGGAAGGGAAGCAGCCTCCATGCTGAGCAAAAAGCCCGATGCGGGGCTTGATCCCAGGACACTGGGATCACGACCTGAGCCGAAGGCAGAGGCTTTAACCCACTGAGCCACCCAGGCGCCCCTCCTTGGGATTTTCTATATACAAAGCATGTTGTCTGTGAACAAGGGCAGTTTTACTTTTTCCTCTTCAGTCTAGACAGCGTATATTTCTTTTTCTTGTCTTACTGCACTGGCTAGACCCTCAGGTACAATGTTGAATAGCAATGGTGAGAACAGCCAGCCTGGCCTTTTTTCTCATTTAGGGTATAGCATTCAGTGTTTTCACTGGTTAGTATGATTTTAGCTTTTTAGCTCTAAGTTTTTCAAAGATGCCCTTTATCAGGATGAGGAAGTTCTTTTTTCTTTTCTTTTCTTTTTAAGATTTTATTTTTAAGTACATTCTACACCCAACGTGGGGCTTAAACTCACAGCCACAAGATCAAGAGTCCCATGCTCCACTGACTGAGCCAGCCAGCTGCCCCCAAGGAAGTTCTTTTCTGCTCTTAGTTTGTTGAGTTTTTATTGTGAGGTTTGGAGTTGAATTTTTGTCAAATGCTTTTCTTCTCTTGAAGTGATCTTACTGTTTTGTTTTGGTTTTTTTTTTCCCGTCTGTTAATGTGATATATTTCTTGTAGTTGATTTTTAGGTATTAAATCAACCCTTCATTCTTGCAATAAATCCCACTGGGACATGCTGTCTGCTCCTTTTCTGTTGTTGGATTTGGTTTGCTACAGTTTTTGCGTCTATATCCGTCAGGAATATTAGTCTGTAGTTTTTGTGTGATGTGTTGGCCTGGGTTTGGTATCTGGGTGACACTGACCTCGTGAAATGGGTTTGGTAGTATTCTCTCCTTTGTTTCCTGAGGGTTTATGTTGGATTGGTATTACTTCTTCCTTAGTAGAATTCACCAATAAGGATACGTGGGCCTGGATTTTTTGTGTGTGGAAGATTTTTTAATTATTAAGTCAATATCAAAAACTATTATGGGTCTATTCAGGTTTTTTTTGCTTCATGAGTCCTATTTTGTACTGTATTAACACTTGTGAGGTCACCTTAGTGCTGGTGTCTCTGTTTTCTTAAGTTAATGTAAAAGACCTTGCTCCTCTCTGGATGACTTTTCTGTGCTGATGAGCACCTTGACCTTTGCCAGACACAGTCTGTGCTTGAGAACACTTTCTTTCTTGAAGTACTGATTCTTAGTTTCACTTGGTCTCATGTGGATGGGGAAGTCACTGATCAGATGACATCTCTGAATGAGTCATGGGCCTAGAGACACTGAGATTCCTCATTCTGCCTCACATTAGCCCAGTTTGCTTTCACACTCCTGTCCGCGATCTTATCATCAAAGGTTTTACTCCTTGTTGCCCTCATCTTTCTAGGTCTGTGTTTGCTTGGATACCCCGAGAGAGTTTGGGGGAATCCCTTGGATATCAGTTAAGATTAGGTTTAACTGAAGAAAACCTCAGACAGCCATGGTTTTCTGTCTTCTTCCGCCATCTTGAGTACCTGGCTCCTGCCTCATATGCTATTATGGCTGCTAGAGCTCCAGCTGTTACCTCAGCATTTCTTCCAGCTGGAAGGAAGAAGACCATGTTTTCGGGGCGCTGGGTGGCTCAGTGGGTTAAGGCCTCTGCCTTTGGCTCGGGTCATGATCCCAGGGTCCTGGGATTGAGCCCTGCATCGGGCTCTCTGCTCAGCAGAGGGCCTGCTTCCTCCTCTCTCTCTCTGCCTGCCTCTCCACCTACTTGTGATATCTCTGTCAAATAAATAAATAAAATCTTAAAAAAAAAAAAAAGACCATGTTTTCAACTGTGTAAGAAAGTTGAATTGTATACTTGACTTCCATTCTGTTAGCCAGAAGTTAAACTCGTGGCCACCTAGTTGAAAAGGGAGCCTGGAAAAGTACATCTGCTCTGGGTAGGCTGGTGCTTAGCTAACACTAAGAAAAGTGCTCACAATAATGAGTTTATGTGCCAGGAACATGCTAAACACTGTGACTCTCCCACTTAATCCTCATGATAACCTTGTGGGTGGGCATTATTGTTAGCCCCATTTTACAGAGGAGGAAACTGAGGCCACAGAGGTTAGTGATTTGCCCAGCTTCGTACAGCTATTAAATGGAAGAGCAAGAATCCAAAGTCCAGCATCTGACTCCAGAATCAGAGTTCTTGGCTAACCACTCTGCTGCATCTCACCTTCTCCCATAATTCTTGTTTCTCCTTCCAGATGAAGGCCTCTATGAAAACTCCTCAGAGCAAAGCCAACCCAGCTCCCACCAGAGCAGCTTCAGCCAAAGGGGCAGCATCAGCTCCAGGAAAAGGGGTCATGGCAGCTGCTCAAGCCAAGCAGGAGTCCCCAGCCAAGGCAAGTGGGTCCAGAAGCCCAGGAGGCGCCAGAGGTGGGGAGGAGAGGAGGACCACACAGTTGGCTCAGCCTAGCCAGGGCTCTGCACAGGCGGGACAGACTTCTGCACAGTCACACCGTGAGTGGGCTTAACCTAAATGGAGCTGTGCTGTCTGCTTCCTTCCCCAATGCCGTTACCTTCTCACGATGCAGGTAAAGCCACCAGCGAGAACTCCCCAGAGCAATGCTGTCTCAGGGAGGAGCCAGGGGTCCTTGCCAGCTGTGGGAAAGGCAGTGGCCACAGCAGCCCCGGCACAGCCGGGGCCAATCAAGAGCCCACAGGAGGAGGACTCAGAGAGCAGCGAGGAGTCGGACAGTGATGGAGAGGTCCCCACTCAGGTGAGGCCCGGGGAGAGTGGAGAGCAGCTCTTGCGGTTCCTTTGGCTCTCTCCCCTAATTGTTTCTCTCACTCCTGGTGAAGCCTGCAGGGAAGAGCCCCCAGGTCAGAACTGCTTCAGCCCCCAGCAAGGAGTTCTCCAGGAAAGGGGCTGCAGCGGCCCCTCCCAAGAAGACAGGAGCCATGGCCACCCAGGCAGGGAAGCCAGAGGAGGACTCGGAGAGCAGCAGTGAGGAGTCTGACAGCGAGGAGGAGGCGCCAGCCCAGGTGAGGCCTAACGAGGAAGCCGCTGCAACACCAGGCCTCTGAGCTGCCGCCGCCCTCTCCGCACTCAGGACTTGGGTTCAGGGCCAGGTGAGGAAAGAAGACCAGATGAAAGCCGTGACTCCTGGACCCTTACCCCAGCGGCCATCCTCTGTGTCTCTTTAGGCGAAACCTGCTATAAAGCACCCGCAAACCAAGGCCTCCCTGATGAAAGGTGTCCCGGGCACTCCTGTATCCACCGAGGCCTCCGTAGCCCGAGGAGACACGCCAGCCCCACAGAAGGCGAGACCAGCAATTCCTGCCAAGGTAAATGAGGCTGAGAATACCAGGATGTCACAGGGTGTCTTCAGGCTTGGGCTGTGATGCAAGTACCAGGAGGCACCAGGGAGCTAGAGGAGTCCCCTCCCTCACCTGGGACCCCATGGAGAGCTTAGCCGGATGAAGCCTGGGGAGTGGGGAGAGGGAGGGAATGAGGAACCGACTTTGCTGTGGATGGTTTCCCTTCTGTCTGTGCAGAAGGCAGCAGGAGTAGCCTCGTCCTGCAGAAGTTCAGGGAAACAGACTCCAGGACAGAGAGGGCTCGTACGTGAGATGGCCTGGTAGCCGACATTGAGCCTTGGTGTCAGAAGAGGCAGTAGAAGGTGGTGGCAGCTAGGGCAAACTGGAGAGCTCTGGTCCCAACTAGAAAGACGGTCCCTGTCAACTCCAGCAGCAGATTATGACCTTGTGGAAATGTACCTCTATGTGGCCACATCTCTGTTTCTTAAGGGAAGCTGGAAATCCCTGTGCCAGGCCGAGCTCCTCCTCTCTTAGGTTTCTGGGTTTTTTTTTCAGAAGCTAAACAAGCACCAAGAAGTCTGTTAAATGCTTCTAGCACTGACCACTGTCTTCAGTGCATCAGACCAACTACAAACGCTCTTTCTCACTGGCAGAGATAAAGGGATGAAAGATGTTGGCCCTGCCCTCATGGGGCCTATAGTCAGTGGGACAAGATGAAGTAGCTAGATTATTGGAGAATATTCTGGTAGTGCTCTGTCCAATGGAGCTGGGAGAATAGGTGTCTAGCGGTTGGAAGAGATGATCGAGCAGAGCTTGAAGGAAGACCAGGGGTTCACCAGACAAAAAAGTAGAGCCAGGCACTCCAGGGCAGGGGTTTGCCAAGGGGAGGCAATGTGAAGCTAGGCGGGTTCCACCAGGGCCAGATGTCCTGTAAGCAGTAGTCACTTCTAGTTGCTTGTCACGTCTGTGGGGGCCTAAGTGCCAGACTGAGACACAAGGGTCCCAGGCCTGTTCAGACACGGCAATATTTTGGTTTGTTTTTGAAGTTTTAAGTGGGTTCCTGAATCTGGGAGAGAAAACCTAATTCCAAGAGCTTAAAGGGGATTGGTTACCTCACAGAGCACAAGGCTTTGGGGGAAAGCTGCTCCAGAGGTGGTTCCTTCAGCTCGGCCTCATGGGTGACCCAGATTTCTTCCGTCTTCCATTCGCTGTCATGGCAGGGCCGCAGCGTCCCCAGAAGAGCTAGGATGTCCACCAAGCTGACCTCCCTTCCCCTCACCTCCTTGTCCAGATCTAAGGCATGGGCTTCCCCTGCTCAGTGATGAGGGGCCTGTGGTTCTGTGATTGGCTGGGAGAGGGGGCCACCAACCCTAGCAGAGCAGAGTCAGGGTTCTGATAGCGAGGAAGGCATGGGGCACAGCTGTTGCTGTGTGCAGTGTTGCTGACCCATTTAAAAAGTAGGAGATGACACAATTCAGGATCTCGTAGCTGCTCCTGAGAAACCGGACTCGGATAGCGTAGGTGGATCTGCCGCTTTGCTCGGCCGGACTGAGTAGTGAAGGGGGTGGGGGACTCTGGCCCCTGCCCTGGGCTCCCCTGAGCTGGTCACCACTGGTGCCTGCTTCTCCGTGCTCTCCTCTTCTGGCCCCCCCACCGCGGCCCCTGCTTAAGCAGCCCCGCTGCCTGAGGGCGGGGGGGGGTCGGTGGGGGTGGAGCCTCGGGACACTTCCGGCTGGCTCCTGCTTTTTTTTACCTTGGGGGTGTTACAGACAGATAGAGCGTGCTGGGACCACTGGCTCACCTCTGCAACCTTGTCCTGGACTGCTGTCTCCTCTCCTCTGGATGCCTGGCCAGTAGCACTCCAGTCCTCAGGTCTTAGTGGGGTCTGACTCCTACATCCCTTTCAAGTTCAGAGTCAGCCTTGGAGGGGGCATCGGCAGAGTGCAGGCCTGGGTTTCCAGGGGCCTCGGGGATGCCAAGCCAGCCGCTATCCTCCTGTGCATATAGTAAGGGGGCCATGCTGCCACCCGTGGACAGCCAGCATATGGAAGGGTCCTTGCTCCCTGGCCAGGGTTTCCCTGCCCTAGTCCCTCAGTCGCGTTCCCCATCGGCTAACACCCCTTCTCCCCTACCTGTGTGCTTGTCCCCCCAGAAGGAGGGTATCTCCAAAGCTGCCAGAAGCAAGCCCCTGGCACCAGTACCCCCAGAGAAGAACGCAGAGGGGTCCTCAGAGAACAGTGACGAGGAGTTGCCATCCAGCCAGGTAGGCCCTTCCTTGGCTTTGGACACTGCAGACTCAGGGCAGTGGGCCCTGGGGGTGGGGGGAGAGTGAGGGCAGACCTTTGCCATTTAAACAGCACCTCACAGTCTCCTGGTTGATCTGCTCACCTTCACGGTGACCCCGGGAAGTAGGCCACAGAACGTCCTTGAACATCCAGGCTTCAGAGCCAAACCGGGCTGGCTCTCCTAGCTGCCAGTTCCATGACCCCGGGCACACCCTCCCTGTCTGAGGCCGAGGTGTCTGCCCCGGCAGCAGGCAGGGGGCAGACCTCCCTCCTGTGTCCATGCGCAGCGTGCTGCCTGATGGGGCACGCCGGTTACCGCGGGAGGGCCCGCGCTGTGGCCCACTTGAGGCATCGGGACCCAGAGCCCAGTGAGGTGAAATCCGCTCCCCACATCCTCATGATCTGTAAGACACCAGGGCAGGGGCGATGCTGGCCCTCTGCTCCCTGTATATCCCTGCTTGCTGCTTGGGATCAAAAGCCTTCTCCATGGGGCTTGTTGGAATCCGATGGGCACGTCTGGGATCTCACTCCGGTGCCCATGGTGCGCATTCACATGCTCTGCTGCACCCGCCACCTTCCCCGGACTCACCCCCAAAGGTTGGGACCAGGCCCACCTTGTCTTCCCAGCTTGCTGAGTCCAGGCCTCTGTGTAAGCCCAGCCTTGCCAGAAGATGGCAGTGCCCTTAGTCCTTTAGCCCCAGCTGCCTGGACGCCTCTGCCAGGTCTCCTCAGGGTCCTTGGCGTTCTACAGTTACCAGACCCTCTCCTTAACCACTCCCTCGTACACCTGCCTTACCATGTGCTGATTGGCCCACCGGGGAGGTCAGATGCCACGTGCCACCTCCAGTGACAGGGTGGGGTGCTCGCTGCCGTTCCCTGCTCTGTAGCACAGGTAACAGAAATCCTGATGAACAGCTACACCTGCCATTACCGGTCACTTTCTGGGTGCCAAACCCCGTCCTCCGTTATCTTGCTCGGTCCCCACCGCAGCCTTCGGAGGCAGTCCCTTTATTCCCGTTTGAAGGAGGAAGGAGTGAGGCTCAGAGAAGTTGAGTGTCCTACCCTGGTGTCCCATGGCCAGAACAAGTGGACCGACCTGGCGTTTGAATCCAGGCCGGCCATACTGTGCCCGTGGCCTGGCACTGCGTGCACTGGCCTCTCACCAGGGAAAGAGCAGGGCCGCCGCCATTAGAAGGCCACCTCCTCCTCTGAGCAGATCGGGACAGCTGGGAGGGAGGGGGCTGCTGCGCCCTGCGATGCGGGGGCCAACATAATTAAATGAACATCATGCTTAAGCTCAACCATTTAATTGGTACGTTAGTCCTGAAGGTTCTGGAGTCCCTGTTAAAAAAGAAGCAGGAGAAAAGTTGGCATTTCATGTGTTTCTCTCGGAGGATTCAGGGCAGACGGCGCAGCCTGAGGAAGCTGCAGCCTCTCCTCCCTGCCGGGGTCTGCTTCGCTCCTTCGTCCCCAGCTCGCAGAGCGTGATTAGTCTCGCTGTTATGCATTTGTCAGGTACTTCTCCATTGACACGTTTCCCTCTGTTTTTGTTACAAGCCTGTCTGTGGAGAAAAGGCATCAGTGTCTGCGGAGGGCAGAGCCTCAGGCTGGGAGGCGGGCGATTGTGGCTCCATTCCCAGGCTCCCTCACTGTGCCCCAGTCTCCCCACCTGCAAGGATGGACCCCAGCCTCTTTTTCTGAGAGAGACTTCAGAGGGGATGGTCTGTGGCTCCGCCCTCTTGGGCTGGCATAATGAACCCCAGGCCAGGGTCTGTGCTAGGGTAGATACCATATTAAAAAGACCTGAGCTCTGCCCTCAACATTTCGGGTCGAGTCTGAGATAAAGACTGTAAAGAACTGAATTAGAGTGTTAAGTCGGAGCCTCAGCATGGTTGGTCCCAGAAGGAGTTCCTGTCTGATGCTCCAGGACTTCCAGTCTAGCTTGGCAGAGTTTGCTGGTCACCCTGGGTGAGGCCGCTTGCCCTCTCTTGAGCCTCAACCTTCTCATCCCATGGGGTGACATTCCCTGGGGGCTGGAGAACCACGAGGCTCCAGGCCCACCCCTGGAGAGTGGGATTTCCCAGCCCTTTTGTGTGGGGCTGGCCCAGGACCTGCTGACTAGCCCCCGGGCAGTTCTGTGAGGGGCTTTTGGGTGCCTTCTCAGCTCTGTCCCTTATTTCCATAGTTAACAGCCGGGGCTGGTCAGCCCCCCAACCCCCACTCGGCCCCAGACTGGAATGAGGGCACAGCTGGTGAGCCCAGCTGTGACGAAAGGCCCCCAAGTTTGGTTCTGTGGTAGGAAGGGAGTCCCTGCCTCCCCTGGAGGCCCTTGCTGCCCGGCACCTGCAGGGAGGCCCAGCCAGTGTCTGGCTGCATCAGCTTCCCGTGAATTTTTCACCTCTGTGTCTTGTGCTGTGCAGTTTCAAAGCACATCAGAGCCCCTCTGGCGAGCGAGCCCAGCCTGGATTACTAATAGCTCTGTTAACAGGTGGGAAACTGAGGCCCTCAGTGCTCAGGGGCCTCCACGCATGGTGAGGTCCAGCAGAGGTGGGATCAGAGACGGGTTTCCTCAATTCCCTGGGTCCCACGGCCCACCTTTCGAACGGCGCGCTGGCACTGCACTGCTGTTGGGTCCTGGGCTCAGCCCCCGACCCCTCTCGTCCTGCCCTCCAGCGCCACACCCCCTGCTCCGCCCGCGGCACCGAGGCCGTGTGGGCAGGTGCAACAGGGAGGAGGAGGCTTTGCTGCTGAGCTGCTTTTAACATCCCAGACGCTATTGTTTGCCTCGGTGGGTTCGGTGCCTCTCTTCGTCCCCGACAATCTGTTCCTCTGTCTTCTCACATATATATAGATCCCCCCTCCCTCAACTGTAAGCCTTCTCCCACTTTCCATCCTTCTCTCTTTCATCATGTGGGAAGGCAGGCTCTGGAAGTGGCAGATCAGAGCAGCCGCGGGGGAGGCTGTTTGGCAAGGGTGGGAAGGGCCCCAGCCCAGCAGAACTCCCACCCTCGGGCGGGCCCCTCTCTGCTTGACTTTTCATGGTGCCTCTCCCACCGCACCCTGAGCCCCAAAGGTAAAGGGCGAGATGGGGTCCCAGACCTTGGCCTTGGGCAGCTTCCTCCGGCTGCCTTGTGTTTCCCCCCAGGCCAAAGAGGGCATGGAATTCAGACAGACTGACCTCTGGGGATGGAAGGTGTGGGCTCACCTGGCTCGCTGGCTCCAAGTATGTGAAGTGACCTCGCATGCTGTGGGCATACCCACTGGAGCTGTGACCCCGGCCTGGTCCACAGGATCCCAGGGAGCAGCCTCTTTCTCTGCCTTGTGCTGCCTCGCTGGAAGCTGTAAAGCCTGCCCAAAGATAGAACAGCGTGAAGAACCCCTACGAGCCTTCCCCTGCCTCAGCAGGGCTGCCCTGGTGACCAGGCCCACTTTGTGCAAACCCTCCACTCCTTCCCTAGCACCCCCAGGTTCCTTTCTTTGAGAGGACAGCCACCGTATATACAACGTCACCCCAAGAAACTGGCCTGCGCACTGGGCATCCCCGCTTCCCAGAGTGTCTCACGAATAGCGGTCTTTATCTCTGGTGTGTTTGGATAAGAGTTCCCACAGGGCCGCACACGGCGTTTGGTCCCTTAACATCTTCGCCTTGGCTTTTCCCCTGTGCAGTTGGTTTGCCAAAGATGTGGGGTCAGAGTAGCTGGCTTGTGGCACCCCGGGCCACAACTTAGTGGGCCGCCCCAGTGTCTCTGGGGCAGGGGCAGCTTGGTTGTGCGCAGCTCCGCAGGGGCATCGTGGATGACAGCCAGACTGCTGGAGTCAGCCAGAGGAAGGCAGGCTGAATTGGCTCTTCTGCGCTTGGCTCTAGTTCAGGGAAGCTGTGCAGCCTTGGGCACCTCTTCTCTCCTCTCTGGACTTCTAGTTCTCCCAGCTGTGCAGTGGAGCTAGCACTGCTCACCTCAGGGGCTCCAGGGGCTGTGAGGTGCTGTGTGGGTCTTAGCAGGTGCATGGGCCAGGGGCATGCGAAGACCATTATGGGCGGCAGGGGTGGCCTCTGCCTGCCCGGTGGCCCTGAGCACTCTGGACCCTTTGCACTGGCAGCCCCCCACCTGCCCTCCCCTTTGCCTGGCCAAGCCTTTAATCACTGGGGGGTATGTTTTGTTTTTGTTTTTCAAGGTGATTAAACCCCCTCTGATTTTTGTCGACCCTAACCGTAGTCCAGCTGGCCCAGCTGCTACCGCCACGCACGCCCCAGCTATAAACACCCCGAGGAAGGCCCGGGCCTCTGAGAGCACTGCCAGGAGCTCCTCCTCTGGGAGTGAGGATGAAGATGTGATCCCCGCGACGCAGTGCTCCACTCCTGGTGAGCACAGGTCTGCCGTGCAGGGCTGAGTCCCATGCAGGGCTGAGTTGTGTGCTGCGGCCGCCAGGCTCACCGGGCAGGAGCTGCCGGCGCGCGCATGCACGCACATGCGCACACGTGCATGCATGCAGTACACGCACAGACCTCACCACGGCCTGAAAGGGGAGGCTGCTGGCTGAGTCACACAGCACACAGTTGTGGGTCCGGAGGAGCCTGGGGCCAGGTCTCTGCACCCGACATTGGTTCGTCCTGATCTCTGTTTCCAGAGACCGTTTGCTGGGACTTCTCTGTGCCAGCTCCAAGGGCTAGAACCCACGCCAGTGGCCAGAAGCTGCAGGTAGCAGATTTCTACGTAATGGAGGAAAAGCTTCATAACTACTGACTGCCTGAATGGGGAGAGGGCTGTGAGGTGGTAGTGAGCCTCCCAGTTCTGGTGGCATGTACAAAGGGTTAGGTAATCCCAAAGGAGACATCGTAGGCAAAGATCCCATCTCTCGGTGGGAGACAGGACCCTGTCTGGGGTTTCTATGACTGAGAATCTGCGATACTCCCGTTGCCATCAGGAAAATGGCTAATGTTGTTGTTATGACACTCCACGAGGATGATAAGAAGACTTGGTTTTGGTAGGTTCATTAAGTACGGAATAGCACCGAGGAAAAGATGTCACTATGATTCCACTGTCTGGAGTAATTCCTGCCATTTTAGAACCGTTCACTTTACAGAAACTGCGGCTGTATCTGTGTTTTTAGTGAGCTCCTACTGTGCGTGTATGTGCCATAGTTTCTACCTGACCGACTGTGACATTACGTGTTTACCGTGTGATTCCTGCTGGCTGTAGAGCTGTCCTTTGGGTGGGCTTAGCATAGTTCACGTGGGCAGTGCCATGCTGGAGGAAGCTACGGGCTTCGTGCATGGGCTTTGGGGCAAACACGCAGCGCTACAGGGAACCCACGGAACTGAGCCTTTGTAGATGACCATGATATTCTTACGGAGACTCTTCTAAATGCAGAGTCCTGCTCCGTAGCAGTGCTCCCCAGCATTGCTCAGAGTGGTGGCCCGGCCAGCTGAGGGGTGGTGGCGTGGAGGACTGAAGGGTGAGAAGAGCCGGGGTGAAGTCCTGGGGTCACTGCCACAGCTGATTCCCCTGAGCTTACGACACGGAGCTAGCGATGGCTCCCGCCTGTGAGGCTCAAGGAGGGAGCTTTTTTTTTCTTATTTATTTTTGTGAGAGAAAGAGAGAACATGAGCAGGGGATCTGGGGACAGAGGGAGGAGCAGACTCCCCACCAAGCAGGGAGCCAAATGCAGGACTCGATCTCAGGACCCCAGGATTGTAACCTGAGCCTTAGGCAGACGTTTAATGTACTGAGCCACCCAGGCACCCTGAGGGGGAGGGCATTAGACAGGCTTCTGCTGCAGGTGCCGTGAGCACTGGGCTGTGTCCCCAGGAAGGGCTGATAATTGGGGATTATGACTTGTGTACCCTGACTTGCACCCCGCCCCACTCTGTTTCAGCCAGTAGAACCAGCACAAGTGTGCTCACAGCCCAGCCAAGGCCAGCCGTCAGAGCCAACGCCGTGAGGGCCGGCAGCGGCACGGCGTCTGGTCAGGTGTCAGAAGGCAAGAAACAGGAGGCACCCGTTGCTCAGGTACCTGGTGGGCAGGGGTGGGCCGTGTGAGCTGGCAGGGGTGAGGGGGGCTCCCCGCACCCACGGGTATTGCTGGGTGGGACTGCCGTTGCTCTCCTC
The DNA here is from genome assembly GCF_010015895.1 of Lontra canadensis. Taxonomy (NCBI): domain Eukaryota; kingdom Metazoa; phylum Chordata; class Mammalia; order Carnivora; family Mustelidae; genus Lontra; species Lontra canadensis. The sequence continues at coordinate 16,405,887 of NW_022630999.1, forward strand.
CAGCCCCGCATGAGGAGCCGCCCCCTCGCCACCAGCACCTTCCCCGGCTTGGCTGCAGCACCGACTGGGCTCCTGGAGACCCCTGGGCTGAGGAGGAGTAGTCGCATGGGAGCATGGCCCCCAGGCAGAGCCAGGGTGCAGTTCATGCCCCGCAGCAGCCCTTCCAGCACCCTTGCACTTCTGGTTTTTTTTTCCCTCCCGGTTTGGAAGTGCTGTGAACAAACCTTGCCTGTTCTTAGTGGGCATAACGGTGATTTCTTGGCCTTCACCATTTGCGGTGCGTTTCTGTTGGGTCTTGGCCTGAACCTGCCTCCTGAGCCGGGTGGAGTTAGCGGCTCACAGCGCACGAGCTGAGGGCTGCCCCTCGACAGGACCGCGGAGGCCCGTCCAGGATGAGGCAGGGTCCGGGCCCAGGTCTCTTCACTCCTCACCGCACTCCTGGGCCTTGCGGGTCAGCTTTCCCAGCCCATTGCATGATGTCACCCCCCAAAGAGGACAGGAGGGAGCTGGGCACCCCTAGCCCAGAGGGGCTCATCACGAGCTCCGGCCCGAGAAAGGCTTCCTGGGAGTGTGGGAGCTGGGTAGCTGCACACTGGTCACTGGTCACTGCAGCCAGCAGCCCACCGCCGTTCAGCCAGCTGGGTTGCCGAGTGCGTCTGCACGCCGGGCACTGGGGACACCGTGGCGGGGACAGCAGTGGGGGAGAGCCCCTTCCTTCATGGGCCAGGCCAGGAAACAAGGAAGCCAGAAAGTAAAGCACTCGCCAACTGGTGGGTACTTTAAGAGAAACTGGGTATAAACGAGAGAATAAGGCAGTGAGTGGCTTTAGGAAGGACAGGGGAGCGGCCTCCCTGAGGCAGCAACATCGATGCTAGAGAAGCAGCCAGGCCAGGCAAGCCAGTACTCCAGGTGGGGAACCTGGGCTGCGGCCCCCTGGGGAAGCGCGTGGGCAGGGAAAGCTGGAGGAAGCAGTAAGGCGAGCGGGGCCAGGCCAGACAGGCCATGGTGCAGGCCCCGTGGGCCATGCAGCAGCAGAGATGCGGGGGTGGGGCTGGAAGTTTCCAGAGTGGGGAGAGCCCACCCTTCTCTTTTCCAGTCCATCTCCCTGACCAGGGGTCTGTGTGGGGGCAGGAGGGCCCCAGGGAGGCCTGTGGGGAGGCTGCAGCCACCAGGCTGGGGACTGTTCGCCAGTGCGAGCGCAGATTGAGTTGGGGGCCTCGGGTAGGACCCGGGCTGCTTCCCTCCCCTGGGGGGATCCCCTGAGAACGATATGATTAGCTGATAACCTGAAGCCTGGACCCGTTTCCTACCCCGATGGTGGCATCGGTCTTGACTCCCTCGGTCCCTTCCTCCAGCCCCACAGCTCCTTGTTCAGGTACAGGTCCCCTCCTCCCCCAGCCAGGATCTGACCGGGGCCTAGCACAGATGGCATCCTGAGGACCAGCAAGTCTCAGGGCTGCCTGTGGCTGTCCACAGGTGACAAAGAGGAGCCCTGCTCACCTCCCGCTGACCCAGGCCACCCTGAAGGTCCTTGCCCAGAAAGCCAGTGAGGCCCAGCCTCCTGCTGCCAGGACCTCGTCTTCCAGTGGGGTGAGCTGGGAGCCTGGTGGTGGTGGTGGGACCAGGCATCACCCTGGATGACAGAGCACAGAAGGGAGGGCACAGACAGGGGCCCGAATCCCAGCAGCAGCACTTACCCGCCCTGTGACGAGCACACACCCCCCGACCTCGGCTGCCAAGCTGAGCGTTTGTGGGAGGGGTGCTAAGTGAGGCCTTCGTGCAAGCAGCTAACAGGCGCCTATCTCGGAGGTAACTGGGGTATTCGGTAGGCACCGAGTTTATTTCCCTTCAGTTTATCTTCTATTTCCTTTTTTTTTTTTTTTTTTTTTAACCAAATCAGGTTGATAGTGCTCTGGGAACACTCCCTGTTCCAGCCAAGGGGACCAACAAGGTCAGAAAGCCTGAGGTCCCTGCGCTCCAGCGCGCCACAGCCACTCCCACTGGACGCACCAAAGCCAAGGCCTCTGACACCTCCAGTGACAGTGATGACAGCAGCGGCAGCTCCTCAGGGAGCGAGGAGGATGCTGACGGGCCCCAGATGGCTCCCTCGGCCCCCAGGCTAGGTGAGGGACCCAGGAGGAGAAGGCTAGGTGGGCCCAGAGCAGGGGAGTGGCGGCCTGGTGGAGTACAAGGCTCAGGTCTCAGCTCTGTATGTATCTCCAGCTGTTCTGTGGCCTGGGCCCAGTCACCCCCATGCTGGGCCTCAGTTTCCCCACCTGTACAGCCCCACAAGGTGGTTGGTCCAGATGATACCAGAGACTTTCCAGCCCTACTGTTGGACTGCTGCCAGCTTTTTACCATCAGGCTCCCATAGCTGGCCCCCCAAAATCCCAGGATTGTGCTTCCCCCACGGAAAAGCAGGGAAGCATAAGTTGGGCGTTGGGAATTAGAACAGAAGGTTTTGGCGTTCAGATGTCTTGCTTAGAAGGCTGCAAATAGCCGTTGACCTTGGAGGGAGTCATAGGAGCAGGTAAAGCCTGGGCATGAGGGCGAGGGACCAGTGGAAGGCTCAGGCCATCCCAGGGCCTCCCAACAGGTGGCCTGTGCTCCCCCAGTAGGTCCAGCCCCCTCCACGACAGAGACCTTGGTGGAGGAGACCACAGCAGAGTCCAGCGAGGACGAGGTGGTGGCACCCTCTCAGGTAATGGTGAGGGAGGGGACTGGCCCCTTGGGGGCCTGGGGGCGGGCGCTCAAGGCCACCTGCTACAGTGTGAGGCCGAGGCCATCCCCCACAGCGGGGCCCTCTCTCTCCCCCAAGGCTCTGTTTTAGCATGCCATGAGGGGTGGACTCCGAGAACCTGTGGAAAAGGCTTGCCTTGATTTTAGCTGAGTCCCAGAAAAAAAGACATTTCAGAACAGATGGGATTTCTTTAAGGTTATCTTCTGTACACGGCAAGCACTAGTGATTTTCCATTCTCGTTAGTAGTAAGAGATTGTCTTCTTAAATGTACCCGATGAAAGTCTGTATTAATTAAAATAGTGCAGGAGGTACATTCAAAGGGCTAACACGCCCCCCACGCTGGGCCTGTGAGCCAGCCTGATCTTCAGGGCTCCTGGGATGGCTCTGCCCTCAAGGGTGGAGCAGGGCTCTGCCCCGTTCACTTGTTCAGACTGGGTTTCTTCAGTCTCTCCTCTCAGGTTATGTGACCCCTGGGCCGACTCTGGCCAATTCCCAAGCTTCAAAGGCCACTCCTAGGCCAGACCTCAACCCCTCGGCTTACTCTACTTCTGCCACCAAAGATGCCCCAGACGGCAAGCAGGAAGTGGAACCCCAACATGTAGCAGGTGCCGTATCCCCTAAAACAAGTGAGTCAAGGGCCACAGGAGAGACACAGTGGGACCCGGAGGGACAAGACAGTGGGCCCCTTTTTTCCCTGCCTTAGGAATAGGCCTACCGATAAGGTCCTGTCTGTCGCAGGGGCATCTCCAACCAAGGCCTGGTGCCCCACACCCAAATGTCTGGCTTTCATGATATGGGTTGGCCTGGAAGTCAGGTTTTCCATCTCTGTGGGATTCTGGTGTAGCCATAGGGTGACCCTTGCCCTAAGTGGTCTTGGCTCTCTGTCTCTGTTAACTTTGCTTTCTAACAAAGGGGCTTGTGGTATGGGGGCTAGGAACTCAGGGCAGCTCAGACAGAAGGCAGGAGCCACTTTTGGAGAAGTCTCTAGCACATGGCAGAGACCTCAGGTGATGGGCTGACTTCTTGTGAAGCCTTGGACAGGACCCTGGCCACACTGGGCCTCTGTGTCTTAGTCATACAGGGCACTGTAGAGCCATCCAGGGAGTGTCATAGCATGGCACACAGACAGAATCATCACGTAGTGTTGAGAGGGCAGACCGGAGTTGCTGAGGTCCCCCAGCCAGGGACATCAGCCAGCCCTGACTTCGCCAGCGCTGAGGAACAGGTAGCTGTGATGGGCATGCCTGCGACAGCCCTGGGCAATCCCCAGCTTGGGTGTTCTGCGGTGTTTTCAGACAGGCAGCTGAGAAGTGGGCTGCAGTGAAGGAGGTTGCCAGCGCGAACCGTGCCCTCCTCAGCTTCCCTCTCCCCCCACCCCCTGTCCTTGCCAAGAAGCACTGAACAACTGAATCGGGCCTCCGTCTGCCTTGGGGACCCTTCCGCCTCCTGCGTCTTTGCCTCCCCTAGCCCACCACAGCCCTGGGGCCAGAGCTGCATGAGCTCCCAATGGGGGCCCACTGCCTGCTGCTGGGAACAGCCCCCAGCCCCGTGACGGGGAGCCTGGCCAAGCCCCTGGGCACAGCCCCCGGGCGCCTTTCAGAGCCTGCGTGTAGGCACTCTTGTGTCTGTGAGGCCCAGAGGGAGCAGAGACCTGCTGAGGCACCTGGGGAGGTAGGGGCAGCAGTGGGACACCGCTCATGTCACCCCGCACGCGCTGCCCCAGCCTTGGCTTTAGCCGCAGCTCGCCGCTGCTGGGTCAGGAGAAGAGTCATTGCTCACTTTCTTCCCCAGCCTTCTTGGTGAGAGGTGGGTGCAACAGGGAGACATTTTAGAGGGGGCTGTGGTCGGTTTTTTTCACACGTGTAGTCAGCACACAATTATCAAAGGAGAGCAGAGGCGTGGAAAATTCTAAACAAAGGCTGCACCAGAAGTCACTCTGGCAGGCAGCAAACCTGCTTAGTCAGCCGCCACGTGTGTATACACCATGCCGGTCACCCCCTAAGCTGCCTTGTCCCCTGACCAGCTTTTACCATGAATCTGTGACTTAGAACAGAGGCCTCACTGTTTATCTAAGCCCTTATCTTACAAATGGGGACACCGAGGCTGTGGGAGGAGCATGGTTTCCCAGCGCGCTGGTGATAGGCAAACCTGGAATCCAAGTCCCTTGCCTCCCATCTCTGGACTTGCGACTGGACAATACCGTCTCCCTCCTATCTGACCTTTCATTTTGTTGATAGAGTTCACGCCCCCTCCTTAAGATTTTGGAGTCCTTTTCCATCTCGAGCCTGACTTGAATGCAAGGAGACGAAAGAGCTAAGTTAAAAAAGCTAAGTTAGAAGCTGCTGGAAAGGTGTGAGGCAGGAGGTTGGGCAGAGTGACTGCTGGGCCGCCCTTTCCCTGTTTACCATCGTCAGAGGAGGTGGACTATGTCCCTAGATCCCCTCCTTGGCCCTTGTACGGTAGCCTGTTTCCTGGCTCTCCCCGATCGTGACCCCATGTCCTTTCTCCACAGGCAGAAGAGAGGCTAATCCCACGCCTCAGAAGCCCCGGAAGCCCAAGAAGGAGGCCGGGAACCCCCAGGCCTCAGTGCTGGCACTGCAGAGTGACATCAGCCGGCGCCTCCTGAGCGAGCCCTGGCCCCTGAATGAGGCCCAGGTGCAGGCCTCGGTGGTGAAGGTCCTGACAGAGCTGCTGGAGCAGGAGAGGAAGAAGGCCGCGGACGCTGCCAAGGACACTGGCAGGAAGGGCCGGGTGGGCCGCAAGAGGAAGCTGTCGGGGGACCAGACGGCCGCCAGAGCCCCCAAGAGCAAGAAGAAGAAGCAGCTGGTGGCCGGGGGAGGTGGGGAGGGTGCTGGCTTGCCAGAAAAGGTCCTCAGGACTCCCAAGGGGAAAGCCAAGAAAGATGGAGCAAGTGGTAACATCAAGGAGAAGGAGAAAGAGGCTCCTGGCTCCCAAGGAGCCAAGGAGAAGCCAGAAGGGGAGCCAGGGACACTGAAAGTTGAGGTTGGAGACCAAGGCAACCCAAAGAGCAAGAAGGAGAAGAAGAAATCTGACAAGAGTAAGTGGCCGGCCAGCCGTAGCCCAGAGCAGACTCCTGGGCCCAGGCTAAGAGTCTCCGGTCAGCAGGCCATGGGGCGGGGGGCAGGCGCGCGGCGGGCACCAAGGGGAAGGCTGCCGACTAGCTTGTGTGGGGCCAGGGGTTGGTAGTGGATCCCAGAGCTGGATCCCGGACCTCCTGGGCTGACCTGCCCGGAGACGCGGAGCGGCAGCCACAGGGCACGGCCTACTTGCAGACCCCCAATGCTCGCTTGCCGTGTGCTTCTGCTTCCTGCTTCCGCGGCCCAGGCGCCTGGATAGCAGGTTCCCCTCGGAGGTCACGGTCACCGGCCCTTCCTGAGCTCCGCGCTAGACCCTGTGTGCTGTGGAAACTCCTTTCATCCAGCCTTGTCTCTTCCTTAGGTGATATTCTCGTTACGGTAGAATGTCACTTCTTAAAGTAAATGTGTACAAGTTTTAAAACGTGAGTAAAAGAAAAATAGTAATAGTCCAGGTGGTCCGTGAATGGGGCCGAAACCACGAGGCAGGCCCATGGCCACTCGGACCAGTGCAGGTGGTTGCAGGCCTGGGGCCTGTGTTTTGATGGGTCCCCAAAGTGTGGGCAGCACTGGGGACCTGGCATTGGAAGGAGTGGTTGGTTCTAGGATCCCTTGAGACCAGCCCTATCTCTTGACATTGACCTCCCCCCACCACCAATGCTTCTGTTACTTAGGGGGGTTTACTTTGTTTCCTTAGAAAAGAAAGACAAGGAAAAAAAGGAAAAGAAGAAGAAAGTAAAAAAGGCCTCAGCCAAAGACCCTGACTCGCCATTCCAGAAGAAAAAGAAGAAAAAGGTAGCGTGAGTTCTTGAGCGGTCTCCAGCCGGGAGAAGGACCAAGACCTGGTCCCCAGGGTGAATGTGATCAGCCCCAACCCGTGTGTGCCAGACCTGGTCCCTGCTTCACGTCCGTTCTCAGGGTCCAGGGGCTGAGGGCTTGTGAATTGTGACACACTGAAGATGGGTGGAAGGCAGGTGCCACCCTGAGGGGAAGGGACTTGGGGTGTGTGTGTGTGTGTGTGTGTGTGTGTGTGTGTGTGTAGAAGCCATGGGAGTGACCCCCGTCTTTATCTGTGAGGTAGAAGGATGTTCTTGGGACAGATAAAGAAAGGAGAGCCTCGAGGTGGGGGGCAGGGAGGCCAGCCAGGTAGGCTGAGGGGAGAAGAGACATACCCTGGGATTTGTGTACCCCAGCCAGGGGCGTGTCCCCACTGCAGAAATACACCCCTCTGCTTTATGGGTTCCAAAGACTGATCACTGGAATAGAGGGCCCTCCACACCTCACACGGGGCCGTTTTCGCTGTGGCCAGTGGAGCCTCAGCTGTGTTCAGAAAAGCTGAGCATTTGTTGGCTTCAGCCTCCTGGGTAAATGGGGCCCCACCCCTGCCCTTGGGGACCCCTGTATACCCAGTATCTGTTCTGGGGAGAGCTGCGAGTCCTCAGGAAAGAACCATCACATCCGCTTCTGGGGCGGGCGGGGGTGGACAGCGTACGGGGTTGGAGGGGGAGCTGCTTCAGGCCCAGGAGCCTCTCATGCTTGTCTCCTCACAGAAGAAGACGGCAGAGCAGACAGTCTGAGGGGCCCGCGGCGACAGGTATGCTTCCGGGCCCAGGGATCCCTGCCGACCTCCCCTCCTGGTGTGGGTGGGAGCGTAGCTCTAGCATCTGGCCTGGTCGCAGGGCCCAGGCAGGGGGAAGGAGCGGGGGAAGGACCGGGGGCTGGAGAGAGTGGTTCCGTCCCTCAAGGTCAGTGGGGCCAGTGAGGCAGTGCCGGGAATCAGAGCTGCAGAATCAGAAGGATCCAGAATAGTGATGGCAGCAACCAACACAACCCTCCCTGGGTATGGGCACTGGGGTAGTGCTGCTTTGCAGAGGAGGGTGAGGCTTGAGGTCAAGTACAGCTCGGTCCCTCCCCACCACTGTCCACTTCCTTGTGTTCTTGTCATTTGAGGGCATTCCTCATTGGGAGGAAGACGGTTTCCTCAGGATAAGCCATTCCGATGGAGCTGTGCTTCCCAGGTGGTGGGGAAGGGGCTGATGGGACCCCAGCAGCCACCAGCCTCCCGGAAAGGGCGGGGACCCAGAGCCTGCCTGGCTGGCAGTGAGGATTGAGTGAGGCGGGGCACCAGAGCGCTTGGCTGCGTTCCTGGGACCCAGTCCGTGCTGAAGTGCCCGCTGTGGCTCAGGCTTCTCCCCTGCATCAGAGACCCCAGATTTTGATTTTATTTTTTTCTCTTTGGAGAAAATGGTCGGGAAATCTCACGGCTGGATGTGTTTCCTTCACCCAGGGATTTCCTAGCCAAGTGGCGACCAGCCCCGTGCCTCAGCCCTCCGCCCACCACGGGCTGGAACTGAATCTTTAACTCCCCTCCCTCCCCAGAAGAAGCCCGCCAGCCGAGCTGTGTCCGCGCTGGCCGAGCAGTGAGCCCTGCAGGGAGGCTGGTCCGAGGGGGCGGCGGCCAAGCGTCCAGCTCCGGGGACTTGCACTCGCTGACTCCGCGTCTGACTTCTGTCCTGACACAGATTGCTTCCTAGAGATGTGTACAGTATATATATATTTTTTTAAGTGACCCGCCCCTCTCCCTTCAAACCCAACAGGCCCAGAGGCCTTGGACTTTCCACCTCTGGGCCCTGCAGACCTAGCAAGGCCCAGCCTGCAGCTCCTTCCACATCTCTGGTCTCTGGCTGATGCAGAGGCTTTGTAATTCTGTCAGTTTTCCCTGTTTGTGGTTTTTTGTAACAACTCAGAAAATAAAAGGCTTGAAGGAAAGGTGCGAGTGCCCAGTGCATCCGCGACGACTGTTTTGCAGTTGACTTACTCCTAGAAGGGAGAGTCTGGCTGACACTTGGAGGTGAACAAACCACAGCACAGGGTTGGCTCTTGACTACACACCAGGGCTCTGGGACCCTGTGGTAAGTGGAACGGACAGGTCGCCAGAGAACGAGATTCTCCAAAGTGGCCTCTCCGCTAAGGGGGACCTCGCACATCGTCATGGTTGTTGGGTTAGGGGCAGGCCAAGATCCAGAGGCAGGAAGTAGAAGAGGGGCAGTGGGGGATGACCACCTTTGGAAGTTTGGGTGTGAGTTGGAGGCAGGTCCCCAGAGGTACCTGGTGAGGAATAGGGACCGTGGGCAGAGTAGGAGCAGGTAAACCAGTTAGGATTGAGTCGCCCTCGTGTCCAAATAATGAAGGTTCTAGAATGATGAAGGCAAGAAATGTATGAACTCCATAGCTACGTCAGGGTGACACATCTCCAGGATGTGGTGAGGGCAGCAGTGCCGTTGCACAGAGCAGTGTGGAGCCCCAGAGGACAGGGAGCTTTCTCTCCAGGGCTTTGAGCCTTCTGCCAGCGAGAGTAAGAAGGTATGCGGGAGAGGAGAGAGCTGGGCAGAGATCTTAGAGACCTGGGTTGGCATCCATCTGCACCCTTCTCTCAGGGCCCTGCCCCGTATTAGCTTCTCTCCCCCGCCAAGTGTGTTGGTCTAGAACAGGGGTCTGGTCTACGTAGGGCATGAGCTCCTGGTTCCCCACAGCCCCTGCTTCCTGGCGGTCCCGACACTGGGGCCTGTGTCACTGCTGTCCGTCCTCACTCACGCGGTCCTTAGTAGGGAAGTGAAAACCGGGAGCTGGGGAAAAATGGAAGCTGGACCAAGAGGAACTTGAACTTAAACAACTCTGGGCAAGAGCCTATTTTTTTTTTTTGGAAGTAGAGTGTGCCTGTGTGTTACCATGGAAACCAAGAGCATCTTTGTCCAAAGTGCATGCCCACAGCCTGGCCAGGCCCCACGGGCATCTGGGGTTGGGCTCCCTGGGCTGTGCCCTCCCATCCAGACCACTGGATTCTAGGTCTCGGTTACCTCCTTGGGGTCCATGAGCCAGATCCCAACAACAATCAGGAGCCAGAAGTGTCCTACTTACTACCTTTTATTCTCAGAGCTGTGGCCCTGAGGGCGGGTGATAAGCTTGGCTGCACAGAGGGAAGGGGTGGGCAGGGTGGGGGCGTTGTAAAGAGGCTGGTTCTTCTGGGTGTGCTGCTGGAGAGGGGAAGGGTGGCTCTTCCCCCAGCTAAACAGGCTAGAAAGGCAAGGTCAAAAGGGCAGACTTGTTGGGTGTGGGGGAGCACTGTCTCCTCTCCATGTACCTTCCATGTCATCCGTGGGCCTGGATCTTGGGGCTCCATGTTGGAGGCTGAAGCTCCCATAGCACGGAGCTCCTAGTCTACCGCCTCGGGCCACGCGTTCCTGCTGATCGATGGGGGGTCAGGCCACAGGGCCCTCCTGCATCATTAAATCTGTGTTCGCTGACGTGACTGGTGTCTAAGGATGATGGAGAGCCAGGAGCCAGGGTGTCCCGGAAGGCGGTGCACAGTGGGAGACAGGGAGTGGGGGAGCAGTGTGTGAGAGAAGGAGAAGAGGGGCTAGGGTTGGGGGATGGAGGGGAGCAAGGAGGCGGTGGCCATGCAGGGCGGGCTGTGTGCCGGCGTCAGCGTCTGCTCTTCTCATACGGCCACTACAGAGACGAGAAGCAGGTTAGGTTTGGGGTCTCCTGTCGTCCCTGCCCCTTCCCAGCATCCTGGGATCTCAGAGGTGAGGAGTCTCCACCCCTGCAGCCCCTAATGGTGGTCGTCCGGTGTGAAATGGATGTCCCGGGGAGGTTGGAGGACAGCCCACGGTCGTGCTGTGCCGGCCCTCTGGCCCTGAGGGATTCGGCCTCCCGGGGGCTAAGCTGCTGGAGCCTGGGTGACTCCTGCAGGGGCCCTTACCTTGGCCCAGGTCCTGCTTGGTCATACCCAGCCCGGATGACAGGTCTTCCATGTCCAGTGGCTCTGCAAGGGAGCAGCAAGGCCGTGTGTCACTTGACAGTCCAGCCTCCCACACCCATTGGCAAGGGGCCAGGGTCCTCCTTCCCAGCCTGGCCACCGGCCTCGTGCCTGGTGGAGGCAGGACTGTTGCTGGGTGTGCCCAGGGCAGGCCCAGGGAGGGAGTGAGGACATGAGATGGGCAGACCTGTAGACCCCTGGGTGCACCACGGGCGGTGGCCAGCTGCGTGACGTTCACAGAAGAAGGACGAAAGGACAGGTGAGTGAGTAGATGAGTGGATGTAAGGAAAGGAAGGACCGATGGACCGATGAGGAGTGCATGGGTAGGTGGATAAAGGGGCAGCTGGGTAGCTGTACCAGGTGTGCCAGGAGGCCCTTCTCACGCTCCGCCTTCTCGGCACTTCTGCTCCTTGGGCACTCCCCGGCTGAGTGGGCACTGCTTACCCCTGCAGTTACGGCGCCCACGGCTCCTGGTGTGGGGGACCTCGGTGCCGTTGGGGAAGACGCACCAGCAGTAGCCGGTGCTCCCATAGCACTGGAGCGGCTTATAGTTGCCGTTCTCGTCGCACTGGGGCCTGAATGTGCCAGGGTGGACGGCGGGGACGCGGCTGACCTCCTCCTGGCACTGGGTCAGTGCTGAAGCGACAGGCATGGTGAAGACACGGTGAGTGAGCAGACCCTGGGCCAGAGTCTCAGCAGAATCCACATACCGCTGCTGTGGGCCTAATGCCTTCTGCCCAGGTGGCGATGCTCACTCTACCCCTGGCACCGATGGGGGAAACTGAGGCCTGAGCCAACAAGGTGTGAGATCGAAGAGGATGTGAATGGCCACATGGCGCACTTATCCTAGAACTTGGTGATTTCTTCGGACACTCAATGCCTATTAAAGTTTGGAATTGCTCCAGTGATTCTTATTTCTGAGAAAAGCAATGGGCATCTAGGGAAGTCTGAGCCTCTGTTACTGAGTTATCCGACTGCAAATGGGGCTTTCTTTGAGCACATTGTAGAGGGCTTCGGACATCAGCTGGGACTTAGTCACAATGGCATCAAAGGTGCCTTCTACAAATCTAGGTTTAGAAAATCGTCCGGCCCATACTGGCTGTGTGAGCTCGGGGAGGTCCCTCTGCAGCTGGGCTCATGAGCCCTGCCCCAGCCCCCTCACGAGAGCCTGTGCAGGGTTGAGTGGAGAAGGTCACTGTGATGATATGTGATGGGATGTGTCGGGTCATTTTGCTCCAGGCCCACGTGTGCAGTGCCGTCCCCCACGACGGAGGTCATCCTCTAAGGGGAGTGCGGAGGAGCAGCCAAGCCCAGAAGGAACAGGCAGGAGAGACAGGAGGGAGAGTTAGAGACTGGGAGAGTGCCAGGGCTTGGATCTGGGAGTGCTCTAGGTCCTAACCTCTGCAGCTCCCAGAGAGCACTGAGGGAGCTTCCAGAAGCCCTGGCATCCCAAGGCTCCCGCTCCCCATACCTTTTAGTGGAACCTCAGGCTTATTCTCCAGGGAGTTCTTGCTCATTTCGAACAGGAGCCACTGATACATCCAGCTCTCGAAGACCTGACGGGATCGAAGCAAGGGGTCAGGCTCCATAGCTCCCTCCAACCCTGCCCGACTTTGCCCCTGGGGACAGACGTGGAGGGTCCAAGAGGGACCCAGCAGCTGAGTCCAGCTGTAGCTGGGTTCCTGCTTAGAGACCCATGGAGTTTGGTCGAGGTGGTTCCTCACTCCGAGCCCTCTTCATGGCTATGGCTTTGTTGGGGCTGGCGCCCCGCCTCTAGCTTCCTGAGGTTGGCCTCCCTGGCCCAGCCCTCGTGGAGCCTCTCCCAGCCCTGTCCTAGATGTCAGGGATGAGAGGGAACCAGCGCAGGGGGAGCTGCTGACCTTCCAGTCCAGGGGCCCCATGGTGTTCTTAAGGTGTTTCAGGTTCTCTGGGAAGCTCCCCTTCAGCTTCGGGTACACCTTCAGGGGGTCGGCCTCCTGTGGGGTAGCAAGACAGGAAGGAAGGTCTAAAAAGCTCTCTGGCAGACAAGGTGAAACGTGCCACCCACCTTCCCTTGGACCTCTGCCATAATGGAGCCAAGGACAGGGGAGGCAGCAAGGGCCTTCCAGCTGCACAGCTGTACGATCCCAGGGCCGGGAGTTCAGAGTCCAGGCCTGGTCCTACCCATAACCCCCAGTCTTCTACTCCTTGCAGACCCCTACCCATCCTCTAGGTCTCCCTTCCTCAACACCCCCTCCACTCCCCCCACTCATTTGGGTCCTCTGCTGCTTTCTCCTGCCAGTCCCTTATCACCTAGTCACTTGTCTATCTCCCATGTTAGCCTGGGACCCCCGTGGGGTCGAAAGCAGAGTCTGATTTCTTCCCAGTGTGAGCCCAGAGCCTTGCACAGTGCCTGGTACAGAGTAGACATGCAGCAGAAACTTGGGAAGGAAAAATGGGCATCTTGAGCAAGTCACTTCCAGACTTTGGGCCTCAGATCCTCCGTCTCAAACACTCAAAAAAGTGGACGGCTAGACTACAGATGATGCTGAAGGGCCACACTGGCATTCTTTCACTAATCCAGTGAGTCCGGAATGGTGCAGGCCCTGGAGGACAGTGTCAGGGGAACCTGGGTGGGCAGGCAGGGCCATGGTGGGGTCCCACTCACCAGAAGCACATGCATCACGTGGTCCTGTGTCATGTTGCCATACTTGGTGGCATTCTTCAAGGGCTGTGGAAGGAAAGAAAAGGGGGTCACCAGTACTGACCCACAGAGGAGGGGCCCTGGAACAGAGCCAGTGCTCCAGGTCTGGGTAAGAGGCAGGAGTTCCAGGTGCCCCACAGGAACAGACCTGTCTCCACCACCCCGGGAGTAGGAGCCCAAGTAGGAGAGCTCAAACAAGTCACTTTACTGCATCAACGTCCTTAGTGGTCAGATCTGCATAAGCTTTTCTGCCCAGGGCATTGTTTCATGACAGAAACATCACCCATTTATGACAAAAGGGAGGCGGCTGTGAGATGCTCTGGGAAACGAGAAGCCTTTTGTAAACATCCCAGGGATGGACTGAAGAGGCTCTTTCCTCCCCCTTGACTGGACTTTTGCTGCTCAGGTGTCGTCCCCTGTCCCTCAGCACCTGCCCTCCCCATGCTAGATGACACCTCCCTGTTCTACTGCCCTAAGGTCGTCCTTACCTCCCGGAGCAGGTCTGGCATGGGCAGCGCCTGCATCAGCATGGGGGTGGCAACCCTCATCTTGTTCAAAGGCTTGGGAGCTGTGGGGACAGGATGTACAGTATGGGTGTGGTCCCAGTGCTCAGGGAAGAGAGTACTCCTCTTGGGAACTGAGATCTCCAACCTAGTGAGAAGGGGCTGGAATCCCAGACCCAAGGGAGAAGAGAGTGGGCCCAGCTGGGGGCCGGGATGGGGTCTTGAGGGAAGGATGGTGGGTGGGAGAGGTCAGGATGGAGGTGGAGCACGCACGTTTGGGAAGCTTCATGCGCAGATTCTCCAGCTGCAGGTTCTGTGAGGTGATGGTCAGCTTGTCCAGCCGGCCCTGCTGCTGGTACAGGAAGTAGGCGGTGGTGGCCTGGCCAGCCAGGAGCAGAGCCACCAGGACAGAAAAGCCTGTGTACAGAGCTCCCCGGCTGCACTTGCTGTTGGGGGGAAGGAGATAGGTCAGGGTAGGGTCCACAGAGGTGGCTGGCCCATGGACTGACTGAGAGCAGGGGAATGCCTCCCATTTCCGTCAGCTCTGCCACCCCCTCAGCTACCCCTAACACACATTAAGCACAAACAACAAGTGCCTGTGGACACTTGTCCAGCTTGAAGACATGCCCCGGCCCCACAGTTCCAACCTTTGCTCCTCCTACAGCCCTGCAGAAATCCTAGCAGTGCCCCTGGACCTAGGATGACTGGGGAAGAGTCAGGGACAAGTGCCTTGTCCTTTCTGGGCCTCAGTCCCACCTTTGCAACAAGGGCTTACCATAGAGGTTCTCTCTGGGTTCCTTCTGAGGGGGTCTACTGAGGATCAGGACTGCCCTCAAGGGGAAGGGGGTTTTCACCCCCCTACCTACCCAACCCCTGCAGTAAAATCAGAGAAAAGGGAAGGAAGTGGGCCCTGGACAGCAGAGCATGTGGCCCACCTGAAAACGAGAAGTGAAGCCTTGACATTTTAGGAGCAGGCTGGGGCCAGTGGATGAAGTCAGACAGGAGCAGAGTCAGACCACCCACTCTGGGGACACATCCTCTGCCCCACACTCTCCTTGGCTTTGAGCAAGTCTCTCCCATTGTCTGGGCTTGCCATGTGGGTGCCTCTCACCTGCGCAATTCTAGGATTTGGTGGTTTCTTCTTTGAGGTAAGATCTGTGACCACCTACGTATTTCAGATGGCACTATCCACCAGGGTGGATTTCAGTAGGAGTACGGTGCCTGAGCCTGTGTGACTGGGAGAGTGTCTCACATTCTCTAAACAAGTTGGCTGCACAGGGCGGGGTGGCCAGACCTCAGATAGTCCTTGGAGCTAGCTGTTGGGCTTTGTTTTTGGGAACACATGAACATGTCACAGTTTAGGGAATATAAGGATTCTGCCCCAGGACCCTGAGAGCTCCTGGCCCGTTTTCTTCCACCTCACTGGGGTGGGACTACCAGAACCCCACTAGCAACTGTCAGTCTGTCACTGTACCCTGCTTGCTCTGGGAACCTACAAGGACAGTTTAGGAAACTCCAGGAGACCCTTCTGCCTAGTAACTCATGACATCACATATATAGTTCATTTTCATTGGCTCTTTGCTTGCCAGTCCTCTGCATGTTCTGGGCCAAGGTCCAGCCCAAAAGATTGCTGTTCTGTTAGGAGAAAGCAAAAACTCCGCGTGGGGAAAAGGAGGAGACCAGACAGGAGTGGAAAACAAGTACTGCTTCTTGGCCTTTTCCAGAAACAGGGGTGGCCTGGCTTCTGTGAACGTCCACCCAAGGCTGGGTCTTGCCTGGTTCAAGCTCTCCAGCTCGTCTCCATGCTCACCCCTTCCACAACCCCACACGCAATCCAATCCCAGTTCTTCCTTCCACTGTACCTTCTCTGAACCTCAGTTTCTCGGAAGGCCAAAGAATCTACAGGGTCATATTGGAGATGAGACCTGGCATAGAATCCTGGCTCTGCCACCCCCTTAGTTCAGGGAGCAGGGGCAAGTCAACCCCTCTGAGGAACCTGAGGTAGGAATAGCTACTTAAAGAGTTGCTACATAAAATAAGATCATGAGAGTAGGGGCGCCTGGGTGGCTCAGCAGGTTAAGGCTCTGTCTTTGGCTCAGATCATGATCCCAGGGTCATGGGATTGAGTCCCATGTTGTCGTAGGGTTCCCTGAGCCTGCTCTCCTTTTCTCTCTGTCACGTACTCTCTCTCTCTCAAATAAATAAAGTCTCAAGACAAAAAAAAAAAAAAAAAATCATGAGAGTAAAGCTCTTGGATCCATACCTAGGGACAGTTAGCATTGAGTACTATTCTCAGAGGAGTTAATAGTTAACTTTAGCATCTGGCTTTCTTCCTCTTTTTGAATGCGGATACCCTGGTTCTGGCTGACTGCCAACTCTTGCCACCACTCTCTTCATTTCCTTCTTTCCATTGCCTCCTTCTTGAATGAAAAATAATAATAATAAATGACTGAAGTCAGGAGCCAACCAGAACTAGCAGGAACCATGATACAAATGTTGCGAGGCAGAAGAGTTCACAAAGGGGTCTGAGAAACAGGCTCAAGCTGGAATGGACCGAGCACACAGGACCGGGGCCAGTTTTAGAAGCAGTCCCTGAAGGAAAGGGAAACCAGGCAAGGATTTGAGGAGGGGGCACCCTCTCTGTACACTGAGCTTGCACAAGGCCTGCGACTTACTGGGTGGCCCTCCTGGCCCTCTCTGCAAATCCTGCCTCTACAAGGAGGCCAGATGATAGAGCGAGCTCACACTTTGAAATCAGGCTAGTCCTGGATTCAAATTCTGACTCCAATACTCACTAGCTGTCATAACTCGGTAAGCTGCTAACTAATAAAGCCTAACAACGTCTCAATTTTCTCTTACGTAAAAAGCGGCTAATAAAAGTACTGGACTTATAAGAGTTAGGGTTGGATTTAGCACATAACTCATCATAGAAATTACCCTGGCTGAGGACTGGTGACAGGTAGTCAGTGAAAGGGAACAATTATCATGTCTAGTATCATCATTGCTTTTATTATTACTGAGACCCAAAAGAAGTAGCAATTTGTCTATGTCACATATGACGACAGCAGAACTTAGACCAGAATCTAGCCCTCCCAGGAGAGTCAGCCCTCCTAGCCCTGGGATTCTTTGGGATTTTCACAGGCATGCTCTATAGTCTATATCGGGTCACCCCTGTCCCCTAGAATGCAGTTCCTCATAACATCTCTGAGTGTCTCTCCCAAAGCCCTTTCTGCCTGGCAACAGCTGACATCACAGCTCTGAGTCCCTATAATTTGTAAACTACTTTTTTTTTTTTTAAGATGTTTAAGTCATCTCTACGCCCAACATGGGGCTCAAACTCACAACCCTGAGATTAAGAGTCACATGCTCTACAGACTGAGACAGTCAATTGCCCCAATTTGCAAATTACTTTTTAAAGACTGGGGAGAGTAGGGCTATGGAGTAGCTGCATTCTAACTCTTTCTTTCTTTTCTTTCTTTCTTTTTCTTTTCTCTTCTTTTCTTTTCTTTTCTTTCTTTCTTCTTTCTTCCTTTCTTCCTTCCTTTCTTTCTTTTTCAGGGAAACACCTGGATGAAACAATGCTGGGGCTGGGAAAGGGGTCCTGGAGTCCCCTGGATGGTTGCACTGGCCCCTTGCTACAAGGGAGAGGGACACAGGCAGGGCATGACCCATGTCAACCTTCAGCCCCTTCTAAAAATTTAGCCAGAAGCCCTCCACCACCTTTGTCTTTTCCTGCCTCCTCCCAGCATCTCTCCAGTAATGGCAGACATGTCCATCTACTCTACAAACACCGGCAACTACACTTCCCTGTTACAAACGCATACATCTATCCGTGGTGATTAGGGAGAAACTCCACTGTGATAAGCAGCTTCTACCATCCTCTTTGAGAAACTCTGGATCCATAACATTTTCCAAATCTAGTCCAAGGTTTCTAACCCAGGATTCACAGTCCACCTTCAGGCGGTTTGTGAAGCCGCTGATACTGTGTGAAAGTCTAGGAGGAGAATTTGCGGCTGTCTTGAGATTGAGAACAAAAGTGTATCATGCAAAGAAATTTAAAACACCTGCCCTGGAGAAGCTCCCCCATTTTACAGGAGGGAGGACAGAAGCCCAGAGCAGGCCAGAGACTTGCTGAAAACCACCCAGAGTCAGGGCCTGGATCCATCCCCCCATGGCTCCCTGTCCAGTGTTCCCCCTGCAGCACCCAGGCCTGTCTGTGTGGTCCAGGATTTGCGTGCTCTCTCCAGCAGCTCACACGTACCTCTCTGGGGCACTGGGGCGCTGGCCCAGCATGGGCAGCTGCTCATGGTTGGAGATGAGGTCGCGCTGGTCTTCCATGGTTCTGGCCTCTGGACTTCCCCACACTTCCTGCTGCTCCTGCTGCTGCTGCCTCCGCCGCTGCCTGGGTATCTGGGACCCTGAACGCCTGGCTTACCTCTTGAAGCTGGAGCTGAGAAGGAATCTGATTTGTCCACTGGAGGCTACTCCTCCCACCTGGTAAAAGTGGAAGTGAAAACCACAAAGCTGGAAATACCCCCCACTTGGGCAAAGCTGCCTTAAACAGGGCAGGATGGGGAGGTGGGGGCTCCCCAGACAGGTAGAAAGGCCAGCATACTTCCATTGGCTGCTCAGGGCCCTCATCACTTGTTTCTGGGCAGACCTGTGGATTCACAAGGCACTTTGGATATTGCGAGAAAGAGACAGACATTCACTCCCTAGACAGGAAATCACTTTGAAACAGAAAATGCCTTTGTCTCCCCTGCTCCCCCACTGATGAGTGGGTGCAGAAGTGGGGGGGGGGTGATGGGCTCCATGTTCCCCATGCTCCCTTCTAACTTGAAGATTTTATGAACCCACATCCACGGTTCTAAGGCTCTGGTACTGACATTTGCTGCCACTTACTAAACCTTCCTTTGTGCCAGGCACCATATTAATTGTTTCACATGGTTTGTTTCATTGAATCTCTACAGCGACCCTTTGAGGCCTGTTATATTTTATATATATATATAGGTAGGGACATTTATAGGTAGGGATACTGCAGCTTTGAGAGGCTCTGTGCTTGCTCCAGATCAGGCATCCAAGAAGTGGGGAATCCCTGGTTTTAACCACTCTACTCTTACGCATGAAGTCCAAACCATGTGGTTCAAATTCAGGTCAGTGGGGGCCTCTGCGGAAGGCCGGGGAAGGGTACCCAAGGGAGATTTAACTATGTTGGCAAGGTTTCATTTCTTACTATCTTGTGGCTTACCTACCATATTTGTTTTATTAATCTTTATGTCTTTTGTGCATTTCAAAATTTATATTAATTTTTTTTAGTAATTTATAGTAGTTTTTAATTTAAAAATGTTGTGGTCTGGGCACCTGGGTGGCTCAGTTGGTTAGGCATCTGCCTTCAGCTCAGGTGGTGGCCCCGGGGTCCTGGGATTGAGTCCTGCATCGGACTCCTGCTCCAAGAGGAGTCTGCTTCTCTCTCTGCCTCTGCCTCTCTCTTTCTGTCTCTCGTGAATGAGTAAATTAAATCTTTTTTAAAAAATTAAAAAATAAAAACTTTGTGGTTTGAAGATTCAATGAGTCTTAGATTTCAAGAATAAAGGGAGACAGTGGACATATTTTGAGGGGAGGGGGAAAAAGCGGACACGGCCTTCAAAGCACCAGACCTGAATTCAAATCCCAAGTCAGAAAGACCCTAGACCCATGACCTGAGCCAGCCCCTTGACCTGTCTGAACTGGTTTTAGTTTTTGGAAAGGAAGGACTATTAACACTAACCTTGCAGAGATGTAAGATTAAATAAGCATTTAGCCCAGAGCCTGGTACTACCAGAGATGCTCAAGAAATGAAACTGTTACTCAAATATTTACCAGGTATTTTCTAGATAACCAAGACCAGTGAAATCATGTATCCATACAAACTTTAGCACAAATGTTCATAACAGCCCCAAACTAGAAACAACCCGAACATCCATCCACAGGTGACTAGATAAACTGTGGTTTATCCATACAATGGAATACCGCTCAGCAATAAAAAGGAATGAACTATTGATACTCATACTAACTGATGCATCTCAGAATAATTATGCTATACGAAAGAAGCCAGAACAGAAGAGTATATACTGTGTGATTCCATTTAGATAAAATTCTAGGAAATGCAAACTAATATACAGTAATAGAAAAGAGGATGAGGATGGAGGTTGGACGGCGCAGGAAGGGACAAAAAGAAAGGATGACTAAGGGGCAGAAAGAAACTGTGGGGCATTATCTTGATTGTAGAGCTATTTTCATGATGTTTGCATATGTCAAAGCTTGCCAAATTGTGCACTTCAATACGTAAAATTTAGTATGTGTCAATTATAACTCAATAAAGCTATTTTTAAAGTAAGACTTTTGAAAGACATTTCTTTTTTTTTTTAAATTTTATTTATTTATTAGAGAAATGGAGAGAGAGCACAAGTAGGCAGAGAGGCAGGCAGAGGGAGAGGGAGAAGCAGGCTCCCCGCTGAGCAGAGAGCCCGACGCGGGGCTCCATTCCAGGACCCTGAGATCATGACCTGAGCTGAAGGCAGCTGCTTAACCAACTGAGCCACCCAGGCGCCCCTTGAAAGATGTTTCTTAAAAGACAAGTGACAAAGAAAAATAGTGTGTGTGCTTCAAAGGTCACTATTAAGAAAGTGAAAAGTCAGCACATAAAATAGGAGAAAATACAAGTTATATATCTGATAAGGATCTAATGTCCAGAATATAGAAAGAGAGATTAGAACTCAAGAGTCACAAGACAACCTAATTCCAAATGGGCAAAGGATTTCAGATTTTTCTCCAAAGATGTGGAAATGGTCAATAAGCACGTGGGAAGATGCTCCCCATCGCTAGTCACCAGGAAAAAGCAAATCAAGGCTTCAGTGAAGGGCCACTTCATACCCACGATGATGGCTATCATCAAAAAGACAATAACACGTGTTACCAAGATGTGGAAAAAGTGGAACTGTCATTATTGCTGGTGGGAATGTAAAATGGCACAGCCGGAGCGCCTGGCTGGCTCAGTCCGTAGAGCATGCGGCTCTTGATCTCAGGGGCATGAGTTCAAGCACCATGCTGGGGACAGAGTTCACTTTAAAAAAATAATATGGTTCAACAACTTTGAAAAACAATTTGATAATTCCTCAAAAAGGTAAACACAGAGTTACCATGTGACCCACTAATTCTGCTCCTAGATATCTACACAAGAGAAATGAAAACATACACCCCTACACAAAAACTTGTATACAAATGTTCATAGCGCCATTATTCCTGGTAGCCCCAAAGTGAAAAGAGCCCAATAGCCATCAGCTGATGACTGAGTGAATAAAACGTGGCATGTCCACAAAATAGAATATTACTTAGCCATAAAGAGGAGTGAAAATCTCAACAGAACAGTTGTTTTTAAAAAACAATGAAGTACTGATTCATGCCACAAAATGTTTGAATTTGGAAAACATTATGCTAAATGAAATAAGCCAGACATAAAAGGCTACATATTGTATGATTCTATTTCTGCGAAATGTCTAGAATAGGCAAATCCATAGAGACAGAAAGGAGATTAGTAGCTGCCAGGGGCTGGGGGTGGGGAGGGGGCAGGGGAGGGGGTATAGAGAACGCTTGTTAACGGGTACAGGGTTTCCTTTTGGGGTGATGAAAATATTCTGGAATTAGATAGTGTTGATGGTTACACAACTTTGTGAATATATGGAAAACCACTGAGTTGTACAATTTTAAAAGCTTGAATATTGTGGTGTGTGAATTATAGCTCAATTTAAAAAAAGATTTCTTGGTAAGGATGGCTAGAACACACATAGAGCTTTGCTTCCTCTCTCAAATGACTTTTTTTTTATGTAAACTATAAGGACAAAGAGGACAGAAGAGAAAACAGCAGCAGAATTTTGGAAGCTGTAGAGCATATAGACTAGTGGTAGATCCCACAGCAGACCCCAGAAAGCTAAATCTTAAAGCCACAGCTAGAAAAGCCGAGAAGCTACCTATTTACGCGGCAGAACAGGCTCAGGAACTGGGTTATTAGGCAACTGGGTGGGAGTAAAGGTGGGGCTAAAAGAAGAGGGTCGGTTGCAGGTCTGTTTATGAAACAATTGGAAATTCCCACTTCCTCTCCCTCCCCAAGTACACCTCCCTCTCTGAGAGAGGACTGGAAGTTTATCCCCGGGCATAGTAAAGGGCATGGGCTGGTACTAAAGCTGAGAGTCCCAACCTTCTCTCCCCGCCAGTCCCCAGAATGCTAGAAGGTAGGGTCTTTCCCTCAAGATAATACATGGAAAGATCCTTCTTTGGGGAACATGACCATACCAGGAGGAATGATCTAAATATACTAACATTGGGGGTTCCCCACTGAACAGATAATGCTACAGGGAAGCCCTCGATAAGCCCTACTCGTGGATCACAGCTTCCATTTGTTTTTTTAGACAATCAAAGATCATGGAACATCTGAAGAAAGCCTCCAGCATAAAAGAGAATGAACTAAACAAATAACCAGACCTCAAAAAAGCACCATGGAGGAAAGCAAATGGGCATGAATAGCCTTAGGGACATAAAAGATGCTCCTGTACCCAGGAAACAAGAATAGGATGCTATAAAGATATAGGTGCTGTTAGAAGAGAAACACAGCTATTAAAGATTAAAAGTACAAAGGAAGACACTAAAATCAGTAGGCGGAAGATAAAGTTTTTTTTTTAATATCTCAGAAAGATAAATTTCCCACAAGGATAAAAAGAAAAATCTAAAAGAAAAGAAAAGAGGATTAAAACCGATCTGGGAAGCCCAACAGCCAAATATCAGAGTTTAAGAAACAGAGAACAGAGAAAATCAGGGCGAAGAAATCATCAGTGAAATAACTCAGTACCATTTCCAGAACTCAAGGACATACATTTCCAAACTGAAAGGGCCCAATGAGTACCAAGGAAAAGGCATAACATAGTTTCAAACCAGGGGATATCATGGTTGAGGTTTCAGAAAAATAAAGACAGGGATTCCACAAATTCCAAATTTCCAAAAAGGAAAAAAAAATACAGAAACCCAGGAATCACAGTGACTTTGGACTTCTTAGCAGCAACCCTGGAAACCAGAAAATGGAGCAATACCCTCAAAAGTCTATGGGAAAATGATTTCCACCCTAGAATCTTTACTAAGCCAAATTATCAAATACAGGAGGGTGTTGTTAAGATATTCTCAGACATTCAATATCTCAAAAATGTTCCTTTCTCAGAAAGCTTCAGGAAGTAATGTTCTACCAAACTGAAGTTCACTAAAAATAAGAGAAGACCTGGGACAGGGGAAACTGAAATTCAGTTCGTGAGAGGGAACGGGGATTGCCAGGAGGGTAGCACACAGAAACCCTAGGAGTTAAACAAAACATTTACATTGGATCAGGCCCAAAAGTTCTGAAAGACAACTCCACAAGACAAACTTGATAGATATCTGATATGCCTGGATGTACTGAGAGGCAACTTAGATCATTTTTGGAGAGTATAAGATTAAATTATGATAATTTCATAGAAAATTAAGTAAATGAAGGGACGAACACTCATGTACCATTTGTGGGAACGTGAACTGGTGTAGCCACTCTGGAAAACTGCATGGAGTTTCCTCAAAAAGTTAAAGATAGAACTAACCTACAATTCAGCAGTTGCACTACTAGGTATTTACTCAAAAAATGCAAAAACACTAATTCAAAGGGATACAAGCAACCCTGTTTATTGCACCATTATTTACAATAGCCAAACTATAGAAGGGGCCCAAGTGTCCATCAAAAGGTGATGGATAAGAAGATGGAATGGAACACAATGGAATATTGTTCAGCCATAAAAAAACTGAAGTCTTGCCATTTGCAACAACATGAATGGAGCTAGAGAGTATATAATACTAAGCAAATAAGTCAATCAGAGAAAAGCAAATATATGATTTCACTCTTGGTAAAATTTAAGAAACCTATGAAAATGAGCAAAGGCAAAGAAAAAAGAGAGAAAAAGAGAGAGACAAACCAAGAAACAGACTCCTAACTCTAGAGAACAAACTGACGGTTACCAGAGGGGAGGTGGGTGGGGGGTGGGTGAAAGAGGCTATGGGGATTAAAGAGTACCCCTATCATGATGAGCCCTGAGTGATGTACAGAATTATTAAATCACTATATTGTACCACTGGAACTACTCTAATACTGCATGTTAACTATACTGTAATTAAAATAAAAAACCTAATTTTAAAAAAAGAAAGAAAATTAAATAAGTGAAAAATCAAGACAACTATTAAGTCTTGGGAAAACAAAAGTTATATAGGAAATGTATAGTAATCCTTGTACACTGTGTGGTTCAAATTGAATGGTATACACACTGTCATAATATGGTGGACACTGAAAGTTCATCATACATAACCATACATACCACAGAGACATAAGGGAGGATGAGAGGACAGAAAGAGTGACATGGAGGGATAGAAGAGGAAAGAGGGCTAAATCTTCCTCTTCCACTGTGAAAAACCAACCAGATATTGTTTAAAATTGAAAAATCGGGAAGTAATACTAGAAGTTATTCAGAGATACAGAGATAAATACCAAAGGAACTTGCTAAAAAAGTTTGAAGTAGTATAAAGAGGAAGGTGAGGAAATGTTATTTTTCACAGCAAGCCTTATAGAAGTATTTGATTCTTTAAATATGTAAATTTGTGGCTTGGATACAAAGTAAAACTAAATTTAAAAATCAAGAAAAAAAATGCATCAAAGTCAATTGATTCTAAGCTGATTATGACAACAAAATGGCAGCCTAAACACTTGCCCTTGTGAAACCACCTTAGGTCAAGCTGAGGCTGACCCCAAAGATCAACCTAGCCTTGCCCAGAAGAGGTTGTAGACTAATTCCAGCCAGGAGGGTGGACCCCAAGACGAGTTTCCCCAGGATGGATGGGAGAGGGCTCCCTGCATCTTCTCTAAAGGAAGAGGTCCCAAATGTCACAAAGGCCCCACTGCCCAGTACAGTTCTGTGCCACCCCTCTCTCCTTGCATGGGGAAGGAGACAAAGTAATAGAAAGTAGAAAGTCTTGGTATCTAACACATCCTTAGGGAGATACAGGGTTAAGGTAGGATTTGGCTCCCCCATTTTTCATACGGAGAAAGTCTGGCTCAGAAAGGGGAAAGGAACTGGCCCAAGGTCACACAGCAAGGTCAGGGCTGAGACTGGCCCCTGCAGTTAAACAAAAGAGCTCTGGGACAGACTTCCTGCGTTCACATCCAAGTTCCCATAGCTGGATCACAGGGCAGAGGAAAAGAAAATACAGGTAGGTGTGTTGGAGACATCTTTTTTTCCAGAAAGCAAGGAAATGCTCGGACTACTGGGATTTGTCAGAAGGATCCAGGAGCTGGGGCAACTGTGTGGCTCAGTTGAGAGTCTGACTCCTCACTTCAGCTCAGGTCATAATCTCAGGGTCATAAGATTGAGCCGAGTCAGGCTCTATACACAGTGCAGAATCTGCTTGAGATTCTCTCTCTCCCTCCCCACTGCCCTTCCCTGATGCTCATGCTCTCTGTCTAAATAAAAAAAAAAAATTTTTTAATGGAACTTCTTTAAAAAAGAGGAAAAAGAAGGATCCAGGATCCAACTTGGATGGGCACCTGCCTCCCAAATATGGAACAATTGCAGAACCAATTAAAACAATTTACCTTGCCTCTTTGGAAGAAACTATTGTTCAATCCTAATCGATAAAGAAAAAATTCTTCTTTACAGAAGAATGTAAGAAAACTAACAGAAAAGAAAAGATAGAATTAGAAAATCACCTTTTTTAAGCCCAGTGTAAAAGCTGGTTCAGGCAAGGGCCACCAATGGATGTCAAAACCATGAGATGAAAGATTGGAGGGTGACAGGATATCCACACACTGCAGTATCATCCCAAAGGTCCCTGCTGGTCGCAGAGAGGGAAAGGCACTTTACTGCTGTCACTACCAAGTGATCAAACTTAGTTTTGCCAACAGTGGGGCAACCTGACATTATGTTTCCTAATGGGGTATAAAACTCAGCATCAGCCGGGAAATACCTTCTCTAAAATTCGTTAACCTGAATCTACCTTTAAAACTAAGTTCCAGGGGCGCCTGGGTGGCTCAGTGGGTTAAAGCCTCTGCCTACGGCTCAGGTCATGATCCCAGGGTCCTGGGATTGAGCCCCTCATCAGGCTCTCTGCTCTGTGGAGAGCCTGCTTCCTCCTCTCTCTGCCTGCCTCTCTGCCTACTTGTGATCACTCCCTCTCTCTGTCAAATAAATAAAATCTTTAAAAAAACAAACAAAAAAAAAACCCCTAAGTTCCAGTTTACAGTAATTAAAGGAGTAGAAGAACAAGTTAAATGACAGCATGAGGAAATAATCCGGGGACAGTCTGCAAGACAGTGACTGTTACCATCAAATGGCCAATGCCATGAAAAAGATATGTGTGTAGACACGGTTTTATATTTTAAAAGATTAAAGAAATGTAGGGGTGGAGCACCTAGGTGGTTCAGTCGGCCAAGTGTCTCCCTTCACCCAGGTCATGCTCCCAGGGTCCTGGAACTGTGCCCTGCATCAGGCTTCCTGCTCAGTGGGGAGCCTGTAACTCCCTCATCCTCCTTTCCCCTGCTCATGTACATGCTCACTCTGTTCTCTCTCAAATAAATAAATAATCTTTTAAAAAGAAAGAAAGAAATGTAGGGGAGCCTGGCTGGCTCAGTCAATGGAGCATAGGACTCTTGATCTCAGAGTTGGGAGTTTAAGCCCCATGTTGGGTATAGAGATTATATAAAAATAAAATCTTTTTTAAAAAGATTAAAGAAATGTAATAACAAGATGCAATTTGTGAATTTTTTTTTTTTTTTTAAGATTTTATTTATTTGGGGCACCTGGGTAGCTCAGTAGGCTAAAGCCTCTGCCTTCGGCTCAGGTCATGATCCCAGGGTCCTGGGATAGAGCTCCGCATCAGCCTTTCTGCTCAGCAGGGAGCCTGCTTCCTCCTATCTCTCTGCCTGTTTCTCTGCCTACTTGTGATCTCTATCTGTCAAATAAATAGATAAAAATATTTTAAAAAAAAGATTTTATTTATTTGTCAGAGAGAAAGGGAGCACAAGCAGGGGGAGCAGCAGGCAGAAGGAGAAGCAGGCCCCCTGCTAAACAAGGAGTCCAATGCAGCACTTGACCCCAGGACCCTGGGGTCATGATCTGAGCTGAAGGCAGCCACTTAACCAACCGACTGAGCCACCAAGGCATCCTTGCAATTTGCAGATCTTGACAAGATTCTGGTTTGAAAAGAAAAGCTACAAAAGATATTTTTGAGAAACTGAGGAAATGTGAATCTGGATAGAATATTAGAGGCTATTTGAGAATTATAGTTTTCCTTAGGTGGCATAATAGAATTTTTGGCCATTAAGTGAATATGTCCTTTTAGGGGCTGAAGGCTAAATGAAATACTTGGAGATGACATGACATGATGTTTGCAACATATTTTCAAATGGTTCCAGAAGAAAGATACAGAGAGATATTAGATAAAATTAACAATAGTTGACTATTGATGTGGGTATAGGAATGGTCACTTTTAGGGGCTCCTGAGTGGCTCGGTCATTAAGCACCTACCTTCAGCTCAAGTCATGATCCCAGGGTCCTAGGAAAAAAGGCAATTGTACACAAATCCTATACCGGCACTATGCTGGCTGCTAAGAAGACACTACATTCCCATCACTGTTAACACTGACACTTGTGAGGACAGTGGGCTCTTTCACAGCATAGACACATAATGGGTGCTGCAAATGCAACCTTTTTGGACTTTCTCAGTAACTATCAAAAGTTGTTTGTTTGTCTGTTTTGATAGGAAAAAATTCCAGCTCTACCACTTACTAGATGTGCGATTTTAAGTAGATTACTTAATTCCCTTTTGCCTCTGTTTCCTCATCTGTAAAATAGGCACACAACAGAATCTAATAGACATACAACAGAACCCATCTTACTGGTTGCTAGGAGAATTGAATGAGCCAGCATACACATGCCTGACATAGAGACTAACTGTGCAATTAAATTTTCGTAGCTCAATATGATTTTTCCTGCAAACTTGCTAAATCTGAATCAGGGACCCTGACCGTGTCCAGAGATTTGGAGCTGCTCAACAAAAGGGAGCAGCAAGCCTGTCTGTTCGAGCATGTGTATCCTCCTACCCAGGGCCTTCCTGGGAGTCTCATACTGTACCCTTCGAGCTGCTCCGTTGAAATGCCTGCCCTCCCTTGGTCTGGATACTTGAGGCTCCAGGGGTGTGAGTTCCTGCCAGTTCACTTGGTGGGCCAGGAGGTGGAGTCGCCCAGGGCCTCAGGCACGTCCTGTTCTCCTTAGTTCCTTAAGTCCTGGAGAGGGAAGAGCTACCCCAGGTGGCAGGCAGGCTGTTCATGTCCGGCCCTGTCCACACCCCACATGGCCTGGCGTGGGGCCTCCGTAGATCCTAGTATACTTGGGCCATGAATACCGAGCCAGAAAAGGGGCTCTTTGTGGGGAAGGAGCAGGTCTGGGCTCCAGTCTCATATCTGCTACACCTGCCCCAGGCAAGTTACTTGCTTTACTTTTTCCACTCATTCAACAGTTACTGATTGCACATCTGCTTTGTGCCAGGTACTATCCTGGGTACTTGGGCTACCTCAATGAACAAAGCAGAGAACCATCTCTGCCCTTATGGAACACATGCTAGAGGGAGACAAGTAAACTATTCTGTGGGAGAGAGATGAGCGAGCTGGGAAAAAGGGAAGGCGTTGCTGGGGCAGGCGGATGGGGGCAGGCGGCAGCACTTTGTAGGGTGTTGGGATGGGCCTCACTGGCAAGGCCAGATTTGAGGGTAGGCTTGAAGGAGGTGAGGCGGTTTATCAAGCCCATGTCTGAGGAAGTGTCCTCGGCAGAAGGAACAGGAAGAGCAAAGGCCCCACAGTGGGGATGTGCTTGGCTTGGTTGAGGAATAGGAAGGAGTCTAGTGTGGCTAGAGTGGAGTCACTGAGCTAGAGAGTAAATGGACATGAGATCAGTGACGTATGCAGCCAGACCCTGTGGCTATGTTTGTGACTTGGGCTTTTCCTCTGAGTGAAATCAGGAGCCCTGGGAAGAAGCCTTTGAGCAGAGGAGTGCTATTATCTGATTGCGCTTTAACACAGTGGCTCTGGCTGCTTCCTTGACAATCTGTACAACAGGGACAGACAATCCCCACTGCCTCATGGGACTGCTGGGAAGGTCTAAGGAGAGCCTGGACGGAAAGCACTTAGTAACAAAAGGCCCTGAATATAGTACAATGCCTTTGGGAAAAAGAGACTAGCTATTCTGTTTCTTCCCATCTTATCGAAGGGACAATTGAGCAAGGAAAGAATCTGATTTGCCCAAGGTCAGATGTTCTACAACCAATTTAGGATCTGGAACTCCCAGACTCTTCTCCCAGGTGCCACCTGGCAGGCAGGGAAATAGCCTTTCGACTTGTGATCTCAGCTAGTGCCTCTGAGCAGGACAGACTGTGTAGTCCACCCCATGACTCATTCATCCAACACGTATGTACCAAGCACCAGTTCTACACCAGGCTCTAGGATACAGGGGCATGTGAAGACACCCAGTGAGGACTGAGCCCCAGCCTTCAGAGGGTGGAGCAGGAGTCAGATATCAATCAGATACCAGGCTACCAGGGGCTGAGGTTAAGCTTTGGGGTCAGGGATCGATCTGGAGGCAGAGAGACCTGCTAGAAGGCTGTCGTGACAAGTCAAGCTGGAGAGCCAAGGCCTGATGGAGCCTGTGGCTGGGACATTGAGGAATGGGGACGAAGAGTAAAAAAGTCAGGAGGAAAGTCCACAGGACTTGGGCCAGACTGGACATGGGCCTTTCTGGAGAAAGGAATGGGACCAAGATGCTGCAGAGCATTCCTACTTGGGTGACAGAGAAGATGATGTCATTCACAGAAATAGGAAGTCGTTGGCACATTTGAGGAACAGAAAGAAATGCCATACGTCTGAGCATTTTGAGCAAGGGAGAGAGTGGTTTCAAATGTTGTTGATGGGCTAGGCAGGGGCCAGATCATGCAGGCCTGGGTGCTAGTGGGTATTATTTCAAAACAATGGGAAGCTAGCAGAGGGTGTGAGACAGGAAGGGGCTGGGTTTGGTTAATGTTTTAAAATGATGTGTGGCATGCAGATTTAAGGGGAGCAGGAGTGGGAGCCTGGAGACCAGCTAGGCGTGAAGTGGCTTAGATGAGAGATGGTGGTGATTTCCGGTAGTGGTGGAGACTGGGAGAGTGTTTGGATTCCACAGCTGTTTTGAAGCGAGAGATGTCAGCATCTGCTTTGGGAATGAGATCAAAGATGGTGCCGGGGTTTGGGGCACAATAGATGGTGGCATTCAAGATGGGAAAGATGGAAGAGCACATTCTGGAACAGGCAGACTTCAGAGTTTGGTTTTGGCTGTATTCTGTGTGACACCCACACACAGACATCAAGTAGATGGCTGATGGTACCAGACTGAAACTTAAAAAAAGAGTGAACACAGACATTTGTAAATGATCAACTTGCAGATGGAATTTACAACCCTGGGACTAGGGCTGCGCTCTAGGGACCCTCAACATTTAGAGACTGGATGGAGGAGCAACCCTGACCAGCGTAGAGGAGCCGTCAGAGAGAAGGAAAGCCAGGAGAGGGTGCGCTCACAGATCCCAATAAAGGAGTGGAGGAGGAGTGTTAACTGTGGCAGATTGTGCTGAGAGGACAAGGTGGAGGAGAAGGTCCCTGGGCATGGCCACGTGGAGGCCATGGGAGATGGAGACACGAGATCAGTGAATTGGGTCGGAAGGTGACTGGGAGAAATGGCGCCAGTGTGCAAGGGGCAGCACGGGCGGGGGGGAGGTAGCAGCCGGAAGAGGACTCAGGTCATGGTTTTTGGGCAGGTTTGCAGGTTTGTGGATGGGAATGACTCAGGAGGGAATGGGGATGGACGGGGCTGAGAAGTGTCCCGCCCAGCTCCTGCACAATGAGGGTCTTCTGCAGAAGCTGCCCCCCAAGCAAGGCCACTCTGTCACATAGCCTCCTCCCCAGTGCCTCCCCTCCATGGCAGCCAAATGAGTGCCCCGACACCTCCATTCTGTTCCTCAGGACTCAGCCCTCCTGCCTCAGCATGGCAGCTTGTTGCCCAAACGCTGCCACCGACAGCACCGTCTACTGGATTTGAGGAAAAAGTGAAACTTCCCGAAGTACACCAAGGGCTTCATTCCTTACTTTCATTCCCCATTGGTGTCTCACCTCTGTGAGTGGGTATAATGGATTCCTATAACACGGTTTCTCATTTCATTGTCAAAACAGCCCTAGGAGCCTCAGGGAGATTGAGATAAGTACAAGCTAAGGACACTAGTAAGTGGCAGAGCTGGGACTTGAACACAGGTCTGAGCTGTCTGCAGATTCTACTCTCTTAACTACCATGTCATGCTGCCTCCAAAGACCCCTTATTTACTTTGGCCAGGCCTCCTGTACCCCTAATCCCGTGGGAGAGATTTGAAAGGCAGATGTGATTCTTTCCCTATCTTTGTCTCAGGTGGGCAATTTCCACACTCACTCTCCAGACAAGCTTAGTATCAGTTCACCAGGCTCCTGTCCTACCCAGGAACGACCCTTTTTGAGCATTTCCTCACATCCCTGATAATCTATTTGCATGCCTCCAGAGACAGAAGCAGACTGTTCTAGGCAGTAGGAAAGCATAGCAATCCAAAACACAGACTCCAGACCGAGTTACTGTGGCTGAATCTCAATGCTGCTAACTATGAGAGTCCTGTGCCTCAGTTTCCTCATCTGTAACATGGTAATGAGAGTCGTACCTATTTCCTAGTGTGATTATGAGGATTAGTAAGATGCTACATTTAAGTTGCTTGGTAAGTACATAATAAATTTTGGTTATTAACATCATCACTATTTTTCCTGAGGGAAATCTACCACTTACTTGCTACAACATCCACCCATTGGGCCCTTGGAATTTACCCTCTTCTACACTCACCTGTAGTTTAATCCTACTGTTCTGCAGTTCTCAATTTTCATTTGTTCCCGATGCAAGGTTTTTTTGGGGGGGGGGGGGCGGGCGGGTAAGCTCAGTTACTCATCGTGCAAACATGATTTTCCTAAGATCATGATTTCTCCTTGACGGAGTCACTGGTGGTTTGCCAGCCAAGCTCAACATTGCCAAATACACAACTAGGGTAGGAGAATGACAGCTTAAGGCCTTGCCTCCTACCCTCACAGGCCCTCTTGTTGGCTCCAGGCTTTTGCACTCCCTGGATTTGGAACCCTGTCATTGGGACCCCATGACTGCATACCTACCAGCAGGGCTAGATTATGTCATGACGAAGAGCCCATTTCCTGGAGACAGACAGAGCCAAGCTCAAATCTGACTCTTCTGCTTACTTGCAATATGTGATCTTGCCTAAAACACTCAGTGTCTCGGAGGCTCAGTTTCTTCATCTGCAAAAATGAGAGGATAATAACCTTGCTTACTTCATTGGGTGCTGTGAGGACTAAGGTAATGCATACAAAGCACTCAGCACAGTTCCTACCTCAACAAACATTTGCCATGAATATTCTAGGACTGTCCTGCCTAATAGGGCAGTCACTAGCCACATGTGCCAGTTGAAGTCTTAAACATGGCTAGTCTAAATGAGATGTGCTGGATTTCAAACACTTACAATAAGAAAAGAATGTAAAATATCTTGATAATTTTCATATTACTACATTGAAATGAAAATATTTTGGATATATTGCATTAAATAAAATACAATTTATATTATTTTCTACTCTATTAATGGGTCTAGGAAATTTGAAATTACATGTGGCTCAGTTTTGTGGCTTATATTTCTTTTGGACATTACTGTTATAGCGGGGCTTTTGTAGTTTTTTGGGGGTGATAGTGGTTGTGCTTTTTTTTCCAGTGGGGGAGAAAACAATAGTACAACTAGTTTTGGGGTGTTTGAATTTTAGTGCCTTGTACCTGTCTCTTCGAGGTGGTATTTGAGCTGCAAGGGTGCTTTGGAGATGAAGGAGATCTGATCTCTTCTCTGTAAAGATGGGGAATCTGAGACCTACCCATAGGCCCATGGGATATGCCTAGGACAGGAGAACTAATGGTGGCAAGAACTCAGATCAGAACACAGACACCATCACCATCCCAAGCAGGCGGCTTCCTATCAGAATGATGCTGCCACCTAGTGGTCACCCATAAGCGAGTGCCACAAGTAAGGGCAGCTGCTAGGCTCCCTTAGGAGCAGGACTCTGGGAGCACCTGGGTGGCTCAGTCGTTTGGTGTGCCTCCTTCGGCTCAGGTCATGATCCTGTTGGGGCTCCCTGCTTGGCAGGAAGCCTGTTTCTCCCTCTCCCGTTACCCCTGCTTGTGTTCCCTCTTTCACTGTGTCTCTGTCAAATAAATAAATAAAATCTTTAAAAAAAAGGAGGACTGCTGCCATCTACTTCCCTGTCTTTTGCAGAAGCAAGGACAGGCGGATCCCCCTCATATACCTTCTTGCCAGTCAGACTGTGCCCCCACTTGCCCAGGAGCCCCAGGAGCCCCCACCTGCCCGTATGACAGTGTAGTGATTAAAGGGCACTATCTGTGGTTACAGACAAGCGCAGCATTAAATCCCAGCTCTGCCCCTTTCTAGCTGTGCCCCTGCACAAGTCACTTATCTCTGACCCTTGGTTTCCCTATATGTAAAATGTGGATAATAACAGTACTTACCTCAAAGCGATTAAATGAGGTAATGCCAGGAATTTGAGTGAACAAATATCTACAAAGGACCACCACTTATGCACCATTCCTGCTACCGGGATAGGGCAATGAACCTAAAAAGCCATGTCCAGTGGTTCTCAAATTGTGGTCTTTAGACCACTGACAGCAGCAGCACCTATCATCGTGTTAGAAATGCAAATCTTTAGGCCTCCATCCCAGACCTCCTGAATCTGATGCACACTGAGTTGGAAGACCACCAGACTTAGACACACAAATATATATATATACACACACACACACACACTTAGATGTATATATCAGGTGGAGTTAAGTGCTATGAATATGGCAAGTAAATGGCTAAATATTTTGAAAATAATGGCTAGGTGGGGGGGGGGATAGGTGGGGAACACTAATTCATCTGTGATGGTCAGAGAGAGCCTGTCTGATAAAGTGAAAGGTTCCAGTAGGGATGTGAAAGCAATTATATAAAGGAAATGTTAAAAGGTATGCTTCTTCCCTTACAAGACACTTCCTATATTTATAGTAAGTCTTGGGGATATAATGTAGGTGACTATAGTTAATAATTCCAAGATACTTCCTGAAATTGCATACACAAATTATCCTTACATGTCATTGGCCACAGCTTAAGTCATATGGACCACAATGAGCTGCATGAAGAATCTTTTTTTTTATTTTTTAATTTTTTTCAAGTAGGTTCCATGCCCAGCATGGGGCCCAGTATAGGGTTTGAACTCACGACCCCAAGATTAAGAGTCAGATGTCTAACCAACTGAGCCATCCAGGCACCACTGAGTCTTTATTCTGATCAACCATACATCCAGCTAAAAATTGAGACTCCTTTTTATAATATAAAATGAAGAAAAGGCATATTGGGAAACAGTGATCTCTGCCACACTAAGAGATTCTGATGTAACTAGCTTTGGGGGTCTGGTTCATACTTGCATGCCTCCAATGATGGGGAGATCTCTATCTTATTAAGCAGCTATATTCCCTCTTTGAGCAGCTCTTTTAGAAAACTCTTTGATAACTCAAGTCTACCTCTTCCCAACTCCATCCGATGGCCAAATCCTACCACCTCAGGACTACACGCAACAAGACTGCTTGCCCCCTTCCTCTCCAAGACAGAATTGACCAATTTTAAGTTCCTAACCCATCTTCTCTTTGCACTACTAAGCTCAATGGCTTCCCTGAAGCCATGTCTTGGGAAGTTTTCCTGATTCTGCATTTAGAGATTGAAAATGACCTTCAAAGTAAACTCCTAGATGACAGGGAGCCACATCATCACCCAGGTCAATGAAGGTTAACTGGAAGGCTAGTGCCCTCACTCAGGCAATACGGGAAGGGAGCAATCCAGGATTACATTCAGTTCCAATCCCACTGGGCTTTTCTGTTTTGTAATTTCTTCAGATTTACTTTGGAGTTCAGTAATTCTTCTGTTGGCTGTCATCTGCCATTGAACCCATCCACTGAGTATTTAATTTCAATAACTATCGTACTGTTTTCTTTGCTTCCTTTTCAAAGGCATCCGATTATTCATATTTTGCTGAAATTTTTGTTCTATTGTTTCTTTAAACATTTCCTATGAGGTTATATTTTGTTAATTCTAATATGGAGTTGAGGTCCCTGGGTGGCTCAGCTGTTAAGTGCCTACCTTCAGCTCAGGTCATGATCCCAGAGTCCTGGTATGGAGTTTTGCATCGGGCTCCCTGCTCTGCGGGAAGCCTGCTTCTCCCTCTCCCACTCCCTCTGCTATGTTCCCTCTCTGTAAAATAAATAAATAAAATCTTTTACAAATTCCAATATGGAGTCCTTGGGATATGTAAAAAACTTTGTTG
This sequence comes from Lontra canadensis, assembly GCF_010015895.1. Taxonomy (NCBI): domain Eukaryota; kingdom Metazoa; phylum Chordata; class Mammalia; order Carnivora; family Mustelidae; genus Lontra; species Lontra canadensis. Next base: position 16,441,328 of record NW_022630999.1, read on the forward strand.
ACTCTCATTTGGTGCCTATTTTCATGTCTTGGTATTTTGGTGGGGGGTGGCGGTCCTACTCGATTGAACCTTATCTGTAGGAAACCAGAGGGCCTCAATTGTGGTTCTTTCCAGAGGATTTGCTTTTTGCCAAGGACCCAGAACAGCCCTATTAGGAACATACTAGCCCAGAAATCTGAGCACTTCTGGCTTACTGTGAAAGTCAAGCTCAGCTTCCTCACCTTGGGGCTGAGGTGAGAGGTAAGGGCATAGCCTAGACTTAACTTCCTGGCACTGATTTGGTATTGGCCAGAAGGGCTACCCCAACTTTCTCTGCCTATAGCTGTGTTCCCTAATCCATTTCATCTTGATGAACTTTTTCCCCTCCTTTCTGAGTGCGCTTGGGGAGTTCCTTTATCTCTTTGAAGCACAGGAACGCATGTTTGTTTTATCAAGGATCTACAAGACTCTTTAAACGATCTAGTTTAGGGGGATCTGGGTGACTCAAGTCAGTTAAGCGTCTGACTCTTGGTTTCAGCTGAGGTCATCTAAGGGTCATGGGATCAAGCCCCGCATGAGGCTCCATGCTCAGTGTACAGTCTGAGAATCTCTCTGCTCCTCCCCGCCGCTTGCCCATGCACAGTCTCGAAAAAAAATAAAACATCTTCAAAAAATTTTTTGAAAAAAAAAATCTAGTTTATAGAACCTATTTAGTTTCTAGAGGGAGGAAGCCCATTCACCTATTCTTTCAGTGATTCATTAATTACTGAGCCCATACTTGGGAGACTGGGCTGGGGTGGAGGACACTGAACAAGACCCACTTTGCCCTCTCAGAGCTCACAGATTAGTAGGGAGTTAGAATGTTACAGGGGACAGTGGTGGCACATGGGAAGTAGGGGTGCCGTGGGAATTCAGTGAAGCACGTTTGAAGGGCACCCAGGAGGGTGACTTTGAGAGGGATGAAGAACTGATTCTAACAGAGGAGAAGATAGTGAGGGGAAGTGAGGGAGAGATGCTGAAGGAGCCAAGCCAGGAGGGAACATGAGCAGAAGACTGACGCCTCGGAGAACTGAAAAGTCAAAGGAAGTAGGTTTGGCTTGGGCAGGAAAGGGTGAAGTGTGTGGCAGGACCAGTAACAAAACTTGTGGTCTAGGGCTAGGCAGGGGCCAGAGGGGAGACAGGGAGACACGTTTAGGAGGCTTCCAGGGGCTCAGGTCAGATAAAGGAGGCAGGAGGGCAGAAGGGACCATTTCTAGGGGCTTGGTCGGGGTTGCAGCTGTAGCCCATGTCATCAGGCTCACCTGCCAAAGCTGGGCTCCCACGGTCCAAGTCGCAGGTGGGCAACGGCTCACCCAGTCCTCCTGCCCTGCATGCCTGTGCCCGACAGACTGCTCTGTTCCAACCCAAGCTGTGCAAATTGGCTCTCCTTGCAAACCACTGAAAGGAACTGCTTTCAAAGACCTGCCTGATTGCATCCCTGGTTACCAGGAAACAGCAGGACAAGTTGCAAAGTCCCATCACAGGAAATAAAAAGAATGCTCTAGCAACTGCCAGCATTTTTCCACCAGGATTCCAGCCAGCTGTCATTCATGTTCCTTGGCATAAGAACTCAACAGGCATAAGAATAGCAGTAGCTTCTTCAAAGCCAGGCACTGTGCTGAACACTTGAATCTATTTCTTAGGATACCCTATGAAGCAGCCATTATCACAGATATTTTCACTCAATGGTTGAGTGGTTATTTGCTGAAACTAGTCTGAAGCTGGGGGACTGGGTATTTTTGCCCAGGACTGTTTACCACTTGAGGGTCTGTACACCCCCTGCCTCAGAAACCAGGCTGACCATAAGAAGTACCCTCGTTTTTTCCCCCTTCACATTTTTACTTTGGATTAATTTTAGATTTGCCAAAAAGTTGCAAAGATTATATATGGCTTTTCTGTATACCACTCATCTAGCTTTCCCTAATGTTCACATCTTACACGACCACAAAACATTTGTCAAAATTAAGAAACGAATGTTGGTACATTACTAATTGAACTTCAGGTCTTACTTGGATTTTATGTTTTCACACTAACGCCCTCTTTCTGGTTCAGGATCCAGCGCCGTATTTAGTTCTGTCTCCATAATCTCTTCTGGTCTTCTGTCCTTGTTTTTCATCACTTTTGACAACTTAAGCACTGGTATTTTGTAGAATGTCCTCCAACTAGGTTATGGGTTTTTAAACAGTATTACAGAGTTGAAATGCTCCCATCTCCTTGAATGACTAATAGCTGAAACCCTGAACAACATATTTGAACTGTGTGGACAATTCAACCCATGTGAATTTTTTCAATAAATACAGGAGTACATGTTTTTTCTCCTTACATTAATAACATTTTCTTCTCCCCAGCTTACTTTATTAACCACCCAACATCATAGCAGCCACCATCACTGGGCCCTATGCTAATCTCTCGCAGAACACTCCGTACCATCTGGTGCCACTGGGTCCTTGGAGGTGGATGCAAGCTTCCGGAGAGCCAAAACTTTTTTTAATCACTGATGAAAATAGGGCTTGGTGTGTATTTGTAGGGTGACCAAATCTCTATGTACTTTATGTACTGATGTGGAACAATCTCCAAGATCTGCCAAGTGAGAACAAGCAAGACGCAGCAGAGTGCGTTCCCAACTCTGCACAGAAGGTGTGGGGGGCGAGTACACACCCACATGTGTTTATATATGGCTCAAGTCTGGAAGGCTCCTCTTCTGCTCAGACTACACTTGGCTCAACAGTTTCCACTGTGCTCCAGCTCTTTAAGAATTAGTCCATTTTTGGAACCAACATCTCCGCTTTCAAAACAAGGTCTCTAAGGCCTTGGCCTGCTTTAGATGGCGGCCACAACAAGCCGTATGGAAAAGACCCACCTGCAGCACAGGCATCTCACCTCTCCTTAGGTGACTCCTCCCAGGAAGTCACTTCACAGAACACAGGCTCACCCTGTCGCAGGTCAGGGGCCCCAACCAATCCCTCCTGTGTTCCTGTGTGACAAGTTATCTACATCCTCTGAAGTTGCATATCTACTAAATGCCTCCTCTGTCCTGCACCTGTGACCACCAGTCAGTCTCCCGCCCTGGTCAAATGTAGCTAGGAGGAAAGAATCTAATATCTCTGAAAGAGAGAAGACTAGAGTCGAAATAGCTTACACAAAGGCAATTTATTAACAGAAAACAGTAATTTGAGGAATCCGGTTCACAGACGGCGACCACGGCGACCCCCCTTCCTGCGGGTGCTATCGGAGGGGATGGGGGTGACATCCTCTGTAGGGAGGAAGAAAAAATATCATTGCCTAGAGATGGATGGGAAAGAGTCCAGGCCTCCCTAAACCAGTGGTCTAACAGACCAACAGTGAATCCCGCTGCTCCCACGTGAATCCTCAATATGTAGCACATGGACATGGACCGCCCCATCTGCTGCTTCCTCAAAATTTCTGATGTGGTCTGAACTCACTTTTCTGAAGGGAAAACCAGGGTTCAGAAAAGACACTCAACTTACAAGATCAAAGAGGTAAGATATCCAATTTCTGACATCCAGCCCATGGACTCTCTAGCGGAAAGATTATTCTAAAAGGGCAACTGAACACTACCTCCTTTTCAAAAGGTAAAAAGCTAAACCACTAACTAGACCAGGGGGTCGGTATATGATGCTATTACACGCAGAGAAACAGGGGAGGACTAACATCTTCTTAGGAATAAGGGGCCAGGAGCTCATGGGCGTGAGGGGGCAGACCCTACACAGATGTAGGGGACTCGCCATGATTCTCAGTCACGGGAGTTGCTGCTCCCTGCATTCATTTTTCATTGTTACAATGACTGGCATGCTCTAGTACTTAGTAGGAAAAAACCAAGGATGCGGACAGTCTTACAATTCAGGGGACAGACCACACAAAATGCCAACCCCCGTAAGAAACACTGAAAAGGACAGACAATTCATCTCCCATCAGTTTCACCAGCCAGTCTCAGGCCCTGCACACCAGGCAGTGTGGGGCAGAGGTTCAGAAATCAAATTGTGCTGTTAACATTCACATCAAGGTGACAGGGGTGCTCTGGAAGAAATTCTGTCGTATGATGCCTCTTGCACCCCCCATTAACGCTGGCACCCTAAATGCCCATAGGCCCCAGACCAGGCTCTGTATCCCACTGGGTACAACACAAGTTATCTGGTGTCAATGATTCAAAGCAAATCCAAGTGGTAGCTAGAGGGAGGCACTTACCAATCCGCCCGATCTTCATTCCCGAGCGGGCAAGGGCTCTGAGGGCTGACTGGGCCCCAGGTCCAGGGGTCTTGGTTCTAGGGAAATGAGGACCTACATTAAGAAAAGCTTTGTCCAACTCATTAGGGGTTCTTTCTAGATCCCACAACCCTCTATAGTTCAGGAATCTGCAACTTTTCAGAAAGGGCCAAAAAATAAATATTTAAGGCTTAGTGGGCTATGTATGCTTTTTGTTGCATACTTTCTGGCCCATGCATCAGAGTTCAAGCTCTGTTCTTGCCTGCAGCAGACGATCCTTGCCAAGGCTATAATTTTTTTGGGCAATCTGTCCATTTCCAGCTGCTCCCCCACCCAAAACCAAGACACTAATATCTCTCCAGAGGACCACTTTGGTCTGCTGCCCACAAAACAAAGGTTTTTGTTTTTTTAAAGATTTTATTTATTTATTTGATAGAGAGGCAGGCAGAGAGAAAGAGGGAAGCACGCTCCCCGCTGAGCAGAGAGCACGATGAGGGGCTTGATCCTAGGACTCAGAGACAATGACCTGAGCCAAAGGCAGAGGCTTTAACCCACTGAGCCACCCAGGCGCCCCAGCACAGATTTTTTTTTTTAAATATAAGCTATATGCCCAATGTGAGGCTTGAACTCATGACCATGAGGTTAAGAGTTTCGTGCTCTATCAACTGAGCCAGCCAGGTGCCCTGAAGCAGGAGTTATCTTAAAACAAACAAAACAAAACCCTAATCTCTGGAGCACCTGGGTGGCTCTGTCAGTTAAGCATCCAACTCAATTTCAGCTCAGGTCATGATCTCAGGGTCGTGCTGAGCAATGGAGTCTGCTTAAGATTCTCTCTCTTCCTCTGTACTGCTTCACCCCCGCCCACCTCTGTACTCACATTCTCTCTCATCAAAACCCCAATTTCATCAAGTCATTACTATTAAAAAGTTCTTATGCGCCCCCCCCAACTTTGGCTAACGTCTTAATCCTTACTGCTTCCTCTAAGACCTAGCAGGAACTTGCTCCTGCCTATCTCTCTGATCATACCACATGCAACTCTTTCCAACAGATGTGCTAAATTCATTCCCACCCAAGACCTTTTCCCTGCAGTTTTACCTGCCTGGAATATTCTCCCCTCTGCCCTTCCTTCACTGGACCAACTCCTGGCACATTTAGGTCTTAGATGAAATTAAACTTTATCACTAACTCCCATCCCTCACACTGTACTTGCTTCCCAGCACTTGCCACAAATGGAAAGCACAGAAACCCCTACTCAGGCTGTTTAAACATAGACTGTCTTGGGGCACCTGGGTGGCTCAGTGGGTCAAAGCCTCTGCCTTCAGCTCAGGTCATGATCTCGGGGTCCTGGGATGGAGCCCCGCATCAGGCTCTCTGCTCAGCGGGGAGCCTGCTTCCTCCTCTCTGACTACTTGTGGTCTCTGTCAAATAAATAAATAAAATCTTTAAAAATAATAATAAAAAAATAAAGTCAGACTGTCCTACCAGTCTAGGCACCTCTACACAGGAAGAGGAGAGGGTATAGCTATCCTTTTCCATCCTTTTTTCCTAGCACCTAGAACACAATACCGTGTATGCAGCTAAGTGCTCAATAAACAGTAAGCCGGGACGGGGGGGGGGGGGGGGGGGGGGGGGGGAAGAAGCAGAAGCAGTGGTGTAGCAGTCAATTAATGAATCTGAACACACACATGAATCTTGTGCAAAGTCACAAGAGAAAAACCAAGCCTCAAATCTAAGTGCTCTGGCTCCCAGGCCGGGGATCTCACCACCCAGCCCCTGCCTCATGTACCTATTTCCTCCTGTGGCCCGTAGTTTGATGTGGAGGGCAGTGATGCCCAGCTCCTTGCACCTCTGGGCTACATCCTGGGCAGCCAACATAGCAGCGTAGGGAGAGGACTCATCTCGATCAGCCTTCACCTTCATTCCACCAGTCACACGGCAGATGGTTTCCCTGGGAACAAAAGCTCAGTGATTTCTCTTATCCATCAAGGACTGTGAATGCTTATCACATCCCTACTGAGTAAATGGTGCCAGTCAGGTATGGCAGAGGATGAAGGTCCACCTGATGGGGCGCGAAGACCCAAAGTAACTGAACACTGTATTAACAATATAAATTTACTTTTGCATTTAATCCTTCCAACCATTCCAGGAGGCAGGCACAATTAACCTCACCACAAATATGAGAAAACCAAAGCTTCAAATTTGAGTGATTTCACATGTCACAAAAAACTGGCTAACAGCAGCCAGAACCTGTGCACAGAGCGGACTTCCTGTCCACCCCCACTCCTACAAAACACCAAGAGACTGAAGATTCAAGGATTATACTTTAAGGTCATTAAGGGCACAAAATGTGTCTTTTTCTCTCTAACCAAAGTGCTTGGGAAATCCCAGTATTTGTGGCCAAACAACCAAATACATTTTCTTATCTGAACATTCTTTTTCATTCCTTCAAGAGACTCTTTAAACTGCCACCCAGTTCCAGGGGCATTTCTTCCTCCAGACCTTACCAGTTTGGCCTGTGCCTCTTCACCCAAGTACTCACTTGCCAGAAAGATCGGTGACATGGACAAAAGTGTCATTGAAGGATGCAAAGATGTGGCAGACACCAAATACATTTTCTCCTTCTGCTACCTGAGGTCCAAGGCTGATGACCTGTTCTTCCTTCTTTTCCTTCCCCTTGCGAGGTGCCATTTCTAAAAGAAGGAAAAGAATCCAATATTAGCAAGGGATAAGGTTTCCACAGCCCCTTCTTCTCGGCTATTGAAGGAAATCTCCCAAGTTTTGCTCTTCTATGTCCTGTTTTCCTCTACCTAGTCTGTGAGATCTCATCTCTGCCTAAAACTCATTTCTCCCTGCATTTAGGGGCTTTCGATTGATGGAAAAAAAAGCGAAGTACCTTGAGATAACCTTTTTCCTGAATCCACCGAGAAAGCACAGCTCTTAGCACTTACAGGAAAGGAGCCTAGAGTTCTAAGCAGATCATAAGTATCCCTCAAGTTTTTACCAAGTGGGCTCAAAAACTTGAAAAGCACACTGGTTGAGGTCTCTGGAGACCTCAAAGTTCAAATGACCGCTCCGCAAACCTGGGCAAAGCCATTATCCCTGGGCTTTACTGCTGCCAATACATATCCTGAGGAATTTCTGATGATCTGTTTAGGCTGACAGAACAAGTCAGTTGCAGAGCAGAGTGGAAAACCAGGTTAAGAGATTCCCTGTCTTATGGACATTGGGGAGGGTATGCGTTATGGTGAAGATGATACACAGACCTGTACCCCTGGGGCAAATACTACATTACATGTTAATAATAAGAGATTCCCTGTCTACATCTCACAATACTCCCAATGCCAGGAAGTGTTTCTGGTCTCCTGGCCCCCAAGTACCATTTACAGGTTAGGCTCAAAGACTTTAAGACCACATCCAAAAGGGTTAGTAGGTGGCTAAGGCCAACAACCTACTTATGAACTGATGACACCTGAAGATCCTTTACGGAAGGCACCTGCTGCCTGAACTCTGCACCCTTTCCTTGGCTTAGAATTCAAAGGTCCCTTGGGGCACCTGGGTGGCTCAGTTGGCTAAGCGTCTGCCTTCAGTTCAGGTCATGATTGAGGCCCATGTTGGACTCCCTGCTCAAGCAGGGAGTCTGCTTCTCCCTCTCCTTTCCCCCCTGCTCACAGTCTCTCTCTCTCTCAAATAATTAAAATCTTAAAACACAAAAAAACAACTCAAGGGTCCCTTCCCACATATCCCTCTAGCTTCATCTCTCACTATATATCCTGTGCTCTACCAGATCCTTCCAAAAGCCAATTTAAACGCTATCTCCCACCCTCTGACGACTGATCTCCTGCTATCCTTCCACGACTCATTAAAGCCAAATTCTTAAACTTTTACTAGAATCAAGCATTCAAGGCAATAAAACATCTCCTCCTGGAAGGCTAAGAGAAAAGCCCCATCCAAAAAAACTCAATGTTCGTGAAACCAGGTAACTCTTATCTGACACAGCATATAATGGAAGTGCAATTACACAGCCACAGACTCTAGGGGAGGGAGACGCTAACAGGAGGAAAGCAGGTGAGGATAATAATGCGAAGACTAAGTAAGACAGGACCTACTTTCTGACCAGAGCCCCAGGCCTTCCCGCCCTCCTGAGACTCAAGATTCAGAACAGCTTCCTGACACCTTCAGAAGACACTAAAAATAACGAGGGCTCCGATGACTGAGGCTGTACCCTTCCAGATGAAGGCAAAACACAGCGTTGCCTAGCTTTGTAAAGACCTAAAAACCAGTGTCCGACCTCCGGCCCAGCACTCTCTGGCCTGCGTCAAGATGCCTCGATTCCACGAATAACCACAATTCCAGACCCGGAAAAGCCCGCGTCTCCCGGTCCCTGGGTCTCCCCGGCGCCTTCCTTATGTAGCGTCCAGTGAGCGATCACAGTAAGCGCACAAGTGTAGGCCTTGGCTGTACTGTTCCTGAACTCAGATTAGATCCCACAGAGTAGGAACTGTAAGGAAGGTGCCAAGGGAGCTCACATTAGAAGAGAAGTTTAAGTTCTGCCTCATGAAGCCCAGAAAGACTCCGGCAGATCTGAACTAAGCAGCATCAATACGGATGGCTGCGGTGACCGGTCCCTCCACACATGCCCACGTGCCGTTTCCCCACCCCGTGTCGTGTCGCCCTGGTGAGGACAATGGTCCCTCGAGAACAGATTATAAACGCACAGCAAAGGTGCTCAGCAAACACTGATGCACACTCCCCCGCCCCGACTCCGGGTTCGCGCAGCACCCTAAGCGCCCAGTATTTGCAACGTGCCAGCCTTAGGCAGCACCCACCACAGGGCCGTTTCTCCTGATTCTCTCTGTGAATCCTCGCTACAACCTTGTGGGGTCGGAGCGACACTTAATCCCATTTCCCAAACCAGGAAACCAAATGGGGATTAGGGGCCGGGCCCGCGACCGCCCAAGAGCCTGGCGGAGGAGAGGCGAGGCCACATCACGCTCGGCCCCGCTCCTTCTCAACCAAGCTGTGCGACCCCTTACATGTAGCGGTGGCCGCAGCACGGAGCCAGAGCCTTCAGGGCTGTGGCCGCACTCGGCCCCATTTCACAGGCTCTTCCTCAGGGAAGACCGCCACCTTCCGAGACAAGGCACGCCCCTGACTCTGGGGTCGACCAGCCGCGCCCCTCGCCCACAAGTGACTCGGCTTCCACCGAAACACCCCAGTCCCGCGTCCCCGACCCTGATGGGTGACCGCTGCTGCAGGATGCCGCTCGATTGTTCTCGCCCAGGCCTCCTACCTGCGCGTCTTCTCCAGACTCGGCTACCGGAAAGACAGAGGGGGAGCAGGCGGGGCAACGGGACACGTTCGCGTCCCCGGAAGTGTACGCCCGAGGTCACGGAGCGAGGCCGGCTCCCGGAAGATGCTGGCTTTAGTGTTTCCAAGGAGTTGAAGAATCACCCTCGGCAAAGGCGATTTACTTAAGAGAGCACCAAAGGAGACAAAGGCAGGGTGTCGCTGCGAGCGGGTCTGCCTCTGAGACTGCACGAAACAGCTACATCTACTCAGTGAGGCGGGCTAGTGTGCAAAGATGGCGGCGGCCGCGGCTAGATGGACTTCCTGTAGCCTGACCCCGGGCCTGGTCAGTCCGGAGGTGGCAGCGCTCCTCGCGGCGCGGAGGGCAATGACAACAACAACAGCGATCCTCACAGATTTTGGTCTACTATGTACTGCGTAAAATACGAATAAATTATTCAATATTTATTACATACCAGTTTGGGCTGAGCAATTTATAGACGTTGCTTAATTTAATCCTCACAAAATTATCAAATAGATAACTGGTTTGATTTCCCTTTTTACAGATAGGGGATGTTAACTGAAATCACACGTTTGTGGCTGATTTGGAATTTTTACTTAAAAATCTATCCATTTAAGAGCCACTTCCATGTACCCCTCTAATACTGAAGGACCTTGAAGTGTTGGGATAGTGTATAGATGGAGATATGGGGACCAGCTGAGAAGTAGGTCGTGTGTGTGTGTGTGTGTGTGTGTCTGTGTGTACATACATTTGTATATAAACCCCATGTAGTGGACTGTATGTATTGAATATATGTATGAAAGTTTTTTTAACAAGATGAGCGATTATGCAGAATAACAGATCCCTTTCTTCTCTAGTATTGGTGCCACCTGAATAGATTTAGCTCAATTTAGGGAAGAACTTTTTTGAAAAGTACTGCTCCTTTTTCCTTTTACAAAAGTAATTAATTACAGAAAACCCATAAAACAGAAACATTCAGAAAGGAGAAAAAAGAAATGACAGTCTTACCCCCCACAATTAACATAATCTATGCAAATACATGCAGAAGAGCCACTTCCTTTTTTTTTTTAAGAAAAGAGAATAACTTTATAATATCTTTCCTTGATGCTTTTTAAAAAATCCGTGCTCAATATAAACAATCTACACAACAAAGGAAAACTTGTAGAAAAAAGTAAAAATCATCTCTACATTCTTTCCTCTAATGATACCATCATTATCAAATTATCATTATTGAGGTGGAACATCATTCCAGAAAAAACTTCTATTATCTACGCCTATATTTTTATTGTATAAGACACAGGCTTAGGTAAATAAAATTGTATTCTGTATGTCATTTGGTAACTTTCTTTTATTCAACACTGTGGACATCTTCCCATAACAACTAGTAGGGATCTTCAACATTTCTTTACAAATATTTTATTTTATTTATTTATTTTAAAGATTTTGTTTATTTATTTGACAGGGAGAGAAAGCACAAGCAGGGGGAGCAGCAGACGGGGAGAGAGAAGCAGGCTCTCTGTTGAGCAGGGAGCCTGATGTGGGGCTCGATCCCAGGACCCGAAGATCATGACCTGAGCCGAAGGCAGACACTTAACTGACTGAGTCACCCAGGTGCCTTCTTTACAAATATTTTTAATCTCATTTGTTATTTTGAATATTAAATGCATTCACAAAAATAAAAACTACAGATATGAAAAAAGTATGTACAAAGAAAGTCCTCTCACTTCTGACCCCAGCAACCCAATCCTCTTCCTTGCAAGCAACCAGGAATAGCTGTATTGTATCATTTTTAACTACTGTAGGATATTCCTTTGTATAGATGACCCCTTATTTATTTAGCCAGTTCTCTGTTGTTGGGAACAGAATTTATAAATGTACACAAAAGTTTCAAGAACACATTTGTGCTATTTTTTCCCTCAGGGTAGATTGCCAGAAGTCAAAAAGAATATATATTTGGAATTTTGATACATTTTGCTAAACTGCCCCTCAGGAAGTTCTTATCAATTTCCACTTTTGTTCAACTGAGAGACTAAATATGTCTCCTTGTATTTCTTCCATGGTTAGTAAGGTGAGATATCTCTTTATGGATTGTTTTGAGCATTTGCATAATTTCTGTCAGTTGTCTATAGTCCTGAAAAGGAAGGGCTTTTTAGTTGTCTAGTAGTGAGTTCCTCAATAGAAGAGGTATGATAGCAACCCTCAGGTTGCTAGAAGGGAGGAGAGTGGGGGGATAGGGAAACTGGGGGATGGGCATTAAGGAAGGCATGTGATGTGATGAGCACTGGGTATTCTATAAGACTGATGAATCACTGATCTCTACCTCTGAAACCAATAAACATAGGTTAATTAATTGAATTTAAATTTAAAAAGAAATTTTCTTTTTATGAATTTCAAAATTATTTCTATAGAATATTTGACAGTATTGTATTTAATTATTTTAACATTTATGTAGTTATGTATCTCAGCAAATGTTTGCATACTTTACCTCAAAAAATAGAAAAGAAGAAGAGGTATGATAGTAGAGACTGAATCATTGTGGAGTGAGTTCTTGCTTTGGGTAAGAACTTTTTTAAACACACAGACCTCAGTGAGGGAAGATTTCATGAAGAGAGCATGGCTTGATCTTACAACTGAAGGTAATCTATGCAGTCACCTCAGAACATATTTTTTTTACAGGCACCTGGCTGGCTCAGTCAGTAGAGCATGGAACTCTTAATCTCAGGGTCACGAGTTCCAAGCCCCACGCTGGGCATAAAGCTTACTTAAAAAAAATAAAATAAGGCAAATATTTTAAAAAGAACATTTTTATAGGGAAGTCTTACTTTCTTTTTTAAAATAATTTTTAAAATTTATTTTATTTTATTTATTTATTTTTAAAGATTTTATTTATTTATTTGACAGACAGAGATCACAAGTAGGCAGAGAGGTGGGCAGAGAGAGAGGAGGAAGCAGGCTCCCCACTGAGCAGAGAGCCCAATGTGGGGCTCGATCCCAGGACCCTGAGATCATGACCTGAGCTGAAGGCAGAGGCTTTAACCCACTGAGCCACCCAGGCGCCCCAGGAAGTCTTATTTTCATATCAGAAATCAGCAGTCACTGCTTTCAAACTCTAATTCGATTATTTAGTCAACATATTTATTATTCCTACAAAGACTTATTAGTTGTGAATCCCTGGGCAAAAATTGTAATCTCTCTGCACTTTAGTTTTCTCACCTAAAACATAGGGTAATAACTATTTTTAAACATGCATATTGAAATGTGTGTCTCCACTGGACACTTGCTTTGTGCTGAAGTCTGAGATATGATAATATGACATTTAAGCTAAGACTTAAAAACAAAGCAGGAGTTAGCTAAATGAAGGTGGAAAGAATGATCTGGACAGGGAGAACAGTTTATGCAAAAGGCCTGAGGTGGGAAGGCACTTGGAGTGTTCAAGGGATTAAAAACATGGCCAGTATGTTTGCGGTATTGTGTTCGAGGGAAGAGGGATGGGAGATCATGGGAGGAATGGTGGGAGCCACTTCCTGCTGTGTCTTACCTCTCTGTTGCCTTGCCTGCTTTCCCCATCATATCCCAACCCATGCACCATCAACACTGTAAACACAGGGAGTATGTTTTCCATGACTTCTCATACTTTATTCATTCATTCATTATTGAGCCCTTAGTATGTGTCTCACACTGTTCTAGATACTTGGGGTACATTTGTGATCAAAATAGATAATGATCCTTACCTTCTTGGGGTTTATATTCTGGCAGAAGGGCAGACATAATATTATTTAATAAATTTCTATTATGTTAGAAGGTAATTGAGCAGTTACTATGGAAAGAAGAAAAGGTTGAGTGGGGTAAAGGATATTGTGGGTCTGGTGGCTTCCCAGGGAAGGGGTGGGGCATGTGACAAAATTAAATTGAGAACACAAGGTAGTCTTGTTGAGAGATCTGAGCAGAAGTGGGAGGCAGAAAAAGGAGCAAGTATTGCCAATATCTAAGGAAAGATTATAACAAGCAGAGAGAAGAGCATGTGCAAAGGCCCACAGGTGGGAGTAGCACTGGCATATTCCAGGAATAGTAAGGAAGCCAGTGTGGCTGGAGTAGAGTGAGGGAGAGAAGATGGGTGGGACACGAGAAGATGCAGTGATGGGAGCTAATGGCTGGTGTGGGCAGATTATGTAGGCTTTTAGGTCTTGGAGGGACTTTGGCTTTTACTCTGAATGGAGCCATCAGAGGGTTTTGAGCAAAGGAGTGACAGAATCTGACTTATGTTTTTACTACTACTGTATTTATTTGACACACAGAGAGAGATCACAAGTAGGCAGAGAGGCAGGCAGAGGGAGGGGGGAAGCAGACTCCCTACCAAGCAGAGAGCCCAACGCAGGGCTCAATCCCAGGACCCTGAGACAACGACTCGAGCTGAAGGCAGAGGCTTAACCCACCGAGCCACCCAGGCGCCCCCTGACTTATGTTTTAACAAGATCATGCAGATGCTCTGTGGAGAATAGATTCTCGGTGGGGGTGAGGGTGAGGGGCTAACATAGAAGGAGGGGTTTTAGTTTAAAGGGGAGAGATACTGGTAGCTGAGACCCAGGGGGCTTCAGTGAGGGCAAAAAGAAGCCATCAAAATTTGACTATGTCTCCAAAGTAGATCTAACAGGATTTCTTGATAGATTAGACATGAGGTACACGCAAAAGAGAATGATCAAAGATGATTCCAGCATTTATGGCTGGAGGAACTGGAAAAGTGGCATTGCCATGAGCTAGGATGGAGAAGGCCAGAAATGAAGGAGACTTTGGGGTGAAGATCAGAAGTTCAGTTGTAGGCCTGAGTTTGAGGGGTAAGAGAAAGAGATAGCAAAGGAAAAAGAAGCCGGGAACAGTGAGATGGTTGGAAAACCAAGAGGGGTGTGTCCAGGAAGCCAAATGAAGAAAGGGAGCGGGTCACTATGCGGAAGCACCCAAAGGCAGATGTAAGGTAGGCTAGAATGTGCACGGATGCAGCAACATGGAGCGCGCTGGGGACGTGGACAAGAGCATTTCAGGGTGCGTGTGTATCAGGGAAAGCTTGAACAGAGTTGATTTAAGACAGAAATGAAGGTAACGTGTGAAAAGGACAGGATGAGGGAATGAGGAAATGAGAACTAGAGGTTCTATTGTTTTTTTTCTTTTTAAAGGTTGTATCAGTAACAGATGTTTGGACACTGATGGGAATGGTCTAGTACCATGAAAATTTGATGAAGGCACTGTATCTTTGAGCAGACGAGATTTGGTGGGTTTTAGTGGCCGCAGGGAGGAATTTACTTGAGGTAGGGGTGTGGGTAGCGCATCTGTGTAAATGCGGGAGAAGGGAGGTATGCAGGGTAAGCACGTGCAGGGGGGAGCTCCAGAGTAGCCTCGTGAGGGGAGTAGCACGAGGCTGGGGACGGGTGGGGGGATAGGGAAGGTTGGAGGCAAGAGAAGTCTTGAAGTGGTCACCGAGATCTAGGACACTAAAGGGTAATTCTGGGGCAGCACGAAGGGCGCACTTGAGGTTGGTGGTTAGTGTTTTCCATAGCCACAATCAGCTGCGTGGGTGCAGCCATGGAATAACAGAGCTTTGGATTACACCAGAGCCGTGGTTTTGTCAAGGGAAGAGAACTTGAAAGAGGGGCAGGAGAATGGGGGTGAGAGCACAGGAGCAAGGATCATGACAGAGCATGACATTGAAGCTGGATGACTGACATCATGAGAGCATCAGGGGGCTAAGGGACACCACAAAGACTGTGGGGGCAACAGGTCAGCGGTCCCGATGAGGCAAGGGGACAGCTGTAGTCAGTTGCTGATACTTTGGGCAGGAGTTCAGGGGCTGAGGGGCAGGGGATTGAGACGCTGGTGGAAAGAGGAGTTGCAGGCATTGGTAATGACCATGGGAATGAGTGGCTCTTCGCAGAGAGAGCAGATCAAGGGACCAGAGGCCAGCATGATGGCAGCATCCTCTGTGGGAATCCTGAGAGGACCAAGAACTAAAACAGGGATAGACAGATGGAGAGGGATACCGAGCCCAGGGGAAAGGCCTTAGGGATGGAGGTAGGTTGGGACCCAGGGGTTAGAGATGTCTTCGTTGAGGTGAAGTAAGGCATGTTAGCTACACGTGACAAAATTAAAATTGGGGGGAGGTGGAGAATGGCTTGGAAATAACAATGAGGAGTAGGAGGACAACATGCTCAGACCCTATGGTTCCTACCCTCCCCACCCCCCCAGGCTGAGGAAGCAAAAGGGGGAGCCACGGGGAGGCATGCAAGATGTTGGAGGGGGTGCAGATTTCTTAGGACAGGAAAGTCCAGAGAAGAGATGGAGAGAGAGGAAGTCCCATTGATGATGGCCTGGAATTCCTGAGGGCAGACTTCCAGAAGGTTTTGAGGAACTGAAGGGGAATCGAAGGCGGGGAACCATGGAGGGGCTGCCAGGGCCGCACCGGGGGCCGGAGTGCCAGAGACAAGGGAGGCCTGAGTGTGGGGCAGGTGGTCAAGGCGGTAGAGCTTCGTGACTGAGCCCAGCAGTTGCCAGTGAACAACAGGAGGGGCGCGAGCTCCTGTGTTAATGGAACACTTACAGCACGCCAGACCCTGTCCCAAGCCGGGTGCAGGTGTCTCCTCGTGGAGTCCTTGCCATCACCCTAGGAGGCAGAACTGTTTTAGTCCCCTCATTTACAACTGAGCAAACAAGTAAGCAGTCAGCAGCCATCCGTGGTGGTGCAGGGTCGCAAGCCCAGGTGATCTGACTCCAGAACCCGACATTTCAAATCTCAGATCTAGGTGTTTTCTAAACATCTGTTGGGTGGGTAAGTGAAGAACAGGGAATTCATCTGACAAACTCACACCCAGCCCTTTGCTGGGCCCTCAAGCCCAGCCTGGAATGCCCCAAACTTCCCACGTTCAGCAATAGGTCAGACCTTAATTTACTCACAGCTTCTATCCTCTGCTCCTCTTGGAGGCAAGTTTTGTGAAGGGGAGCAAGGGAAACATGGGAAGACGAAGCTGTGGCCCAGAGAGGGTGAGTGAATTCACCACAGACACACAGCCAGGAGTCAGAGACCAACGGAGGCCCAGTGGGCACTAGGATTAGAGGTGGGGCCTGGCCTGAAGCAGCACCCTGAGTCCTTCCTGGAAACCCCCAGTGTCCACCCTCCACAGGCTGTGAGCCACTTGCTTCTGAGGCTCCTAGGACTCACTCACAGCTTGAGTGTATGGGCCCCTCTGAACCCTTACCCTGCAGAGGGAAGCATGACAGGGCCTCTGCCAAGGTCTTTGCTGAAGGAGGGATCTGGGCAAGAAGCCTGGTGTATATATGAGGAGTAGGCTTAGTAATAGGATGGGAGGGTGCCTGGGGGGCAACAGAGGGCAGACCTAGCTGGGCCAGGGGTGTAAGTAGGGGCTCAGGATCTGCCAGGACAGGGAGAAGAGGGTGGGGGAGAATTCCCAGGCTGAGAAAAGAGCCTGTGGGAAGGTCTTGAGTCTGTAGAAAAAGGATCATTCATGGTGAAGTTCTGTGCGGCTGGAGGGTAGGTAATAGTGGGACATGGGCTCCCAGATCCGGGATGAAAGGCTAAGGACCTGGACGGGCGGCCCCTGGGTTTGCTCCTAGGCCCTGCTCTGCCCTCAGAGGGAGATCAAGGCAGAGATGGGAACAGGGGCTGAGAATGCCTGCTCCCACCCGGGATTCCCACTAGATGGCGCCTGATCCCCACACTGTGGGGGAGGCCAGGCCTTGGCTGAAGCTGGCGGAGCCGTGGGGGTGGGCATGGGATGCTCTTGTGCTGGGGACCTGCTCTGCAGTTTCTGAGCCCAGAAGTCGGCTGGGGAGTGTGAGTGTGACTCTGTGTGTGTGCCCTTCAGTCGGGACATCCCCCTGGGACATGGTTGTGAGGTGGCTTTGGCCTACATTCTCTCTTTGTGCCTTCTCTCACCCCCAAGAGCTCAGATTTTTATCCTTACTTTCCAGAGAGGAAGCCAAGACTGGAGAAGGCCAGGGACGTGCCCGAGGTGAGGTGGCCACCAGGCCTCCCAGATCTGAATCTAGGCTTCTGCACGTCCCCACGCTGCAGGACCGGCTTCCAGAGAATCTGCTCAGGGTCATAGGTCCTCTGAGAAGAGCAAGGCTCAATAGGGTGGTGGTAGCAGGACACAGATTCTGGGGCATTTACCCATTCAGGATGCTTGTGGAGTGCCTACTACGTGCCAGGCTCTGTGCCAGACATTGGGGGACCATAAGGCAATGGATATTACAGACCCAAAGGCGGAATCTAGGAGTGGAACCAGCCAGACGATGCATGAATATACTGGCCCAGTGCTGTGAAGGAAACAGGCTGACTCAGACTCAAGAAGGCCACAGGGCTGGGCTCGTTCTCTTGGAGGGGGGTGGGGACCAGACTCTCAGACCTGAAAGAAAAGAAGGCAAACAGCCAGAGGGTGTAGCTAGTGCAAGGGCTGCCCAGGCAGAGAAGAGCCTGAGGGACTGCCTGGAGGAGGGGGCAGGCAAAGAGTGGGGAAAAGAGGTAAGAACATCCAGAAGGCTAGGAGCCTGGTGGGCCATGGAGGATGGGTGCCCTGGGAAGGCAGTGAGGAGCCTGAAGCAGGGTGTGGCATGTTCTGATTTGTGTATTTCAAAGTTCACTCTGGTTTTGTTGGAGAATCAGGTAGAGGTGGTCATGCAGGTGAGAGATGGGAGCTCAGAGCATGATAGTAGCTACGGGGATGGGAGGACCAAATCCAAATTTGAGAGATACTTTGGAAGTAGCATCTGTAGGATTTTGAGCAGTGGGTGGATAGTGGGGCCATTTATCAACGTGGTGGAGCCTGGGAGAGGTCATGATCTGAGTGGAAGGTGGGAAGCTCAGGCCCTGTTATTTTTGGAGTTAGCTGTAGGACCTCCCAGCAGAAAGATGAGGCAGGCAGCTGAGGCTCATTGGAAAGGTCAGCACTGCTGCTTCTAGATTGTTTTAATGTCAAGGGATTGGGGGAGGTCACCCGGCCCACAGTCCAGGTGGCTCTGGCATGGAAGGTAGCTGTAGATGCGCAGGGGAGCCCGGCTGAGGTCAGTCACAGCTGCGGGAAAGGGGAGGCCTCTCTGAGGATGCCCGAGATCAGGACCAGGTGGCCCTGAGCCTTGTGGAGGAGCTGGACGTGCGGACACTCTCTTTGTCCAGTTAGAGTCTCCTTGGTGGCACTCCCCACCCCCCACCATCTGGCAGGGCCCAGAGATGAGACCCTGGGGTGGGGGTGGGGAGGCCAGCCTCAGGGATGAGCTGTAATTTCAGCTGGGGGCAGGATTTCTCGATTTCAGGGCCACCTGGTGTGAGGTTCCTCTTTCTGTCACCTCCCCACACCTGGCTCTGCTGCCAGTCCCTCCTCCCCAGTGACAGCTCCTCAGCTTGCTTCCCACCTGGAAAGGCATTGAGTCAGGTGGCACAGCATGGGAGACGTGGGGAGGGGTAATTGGAGGGGTCTGCCAAGTTTAATTAGTGGTTGTGAGGCCTTGGAAACTGCATCTGAGGGCATCCCACCCCCACCCCCGGACTTTCTTCTTCAAAACCTCCCCACCAGCCTGGATGAAAGGGCCAGGGAGGGGCCAGGTATTAATAGTAATTATTAGTTTCACTAATAAAGAGAAGAAACAGGATTATCACCAAGCCTAACTTGTTCTCCCCTCTTTGTCTACCTCTCTCTCCTTCCTCTGGCTCTCTGTCTCTGTTCTTTCCTCTTTTCCTCCCTCTCCCTCTTTCTCTTTCTCTTTTTATCCAGGCCTTGGCAATTCTATGTGTCCTTGTTTCCAGGTCTCAGGATCCTGCCCCTCTGGGTCTCATTGGATCTTTGTGTTGGGATGTCTGGGGCACCAGGATATTTGGGGAGCATCTCTGTGCTTGTCTGGGTTGCAGAAGGAGGGTGGGAAAAGGGGTATGTGTGTGTGTGTGCACGTGTGTGTGTGTGTGTGTGTGTGTATTAGGGTGTCTATGTCTATTCATTCACTGTTTTACAAATAGTTACTGAATACCTACTAGGTGCCAGGCACTGGATTGGGCCCCAGGGATTCAATGCTGAACAGGACAGACTTGGGTCCTGCCCATGGAGCCAACATCTGAGGGGGGGAAGAGGGACAATAAACAGTGAACTGAGAAGTATGTGTGAGGTCACAGATTGTGACACACATTGGGAAGGGGTACACAGATGGACCAGGGAGGTGGCATTCGGGCTGAGACCTGATCGGGGAGAAGGACTCAGTTATGAGACAAGATAGGGAAAAGGGTCTACAGCAGGGAGAATGGGCTTTATAAAAGTCCTGAGGTGGGAAAGAGCTTAGAACGTTCAGGGGTGAGATAGGAGTGTAAAGTGGCCTTGTGTCAGGAGCAGGGAGCTGGATTTAGGGGGGTGAGCTGAGCCAGGGTGGGGTGGGCACGTGGGCTTGCCCTCTGTACACTCACACCACCCTGTGCATGCACACCAGGCCCCACCCCTGCTTGAAAGCTCCACTGTCACCGTCTTGAAATTCTTAATTTCTGAACAAGAGGTTCTGCATCTTCATTTTGCACTGGCCTCATCAATTGTGTAGCTATTCCTGGTTGGGGAGGTCAGCAAAATAAGTATGTGTCTGTGTGTAGAAAGATAAAGGCCACTTGGGTGGTGTTTGGTGAAGGAAACAAAGAAGAGAAGAGAGGGAGGAAGGCATGGAGGGAGGGACAGAGGAAGGATAGAAGGAAGGGAGGAAAGGAGGAAGGAAGGAAGGAAGGAAGGAAGGAAGGAAGGAAGGAAGGAAGGAATCTATGTCCACACACATGGGAGCTCATCTGTGAGGCTGTCCCAGGGCCATAGTGGCTGAGACCAGGGGTCCTGTTATGTGTGGAGGGCTCACACATAGGTGTGGCCCCAGCATGCCCCGACGTCCCGAGGCACCTGCTACATTTCCCAGGACGTGTCCCCCAAGGGGCTCCCAGGAGCTGTGTGTCCTAGGCCTGAAGCAGCACCATGAACAGGGAGTGAGGCCGGGCTCGGCCCCGGCCCCACTTTGGGAGACAGGATGTCTCCTCTACTTCCGGTGGAGGCAGCCCTGTCTCGCCTGCCAGCTTTGAGACTTTGGAGCCAGATAGACATGAGTTCAAGTGTGACTTCGACACTCTGTCTAGTGGTGGCCAATAACTGAACTTTGAGCAGGCGATGTGCTTCTCTGAGCCTCAGTTTCTTCATCTGTAAAGTGGGGGTCACTACTTGAAAGTGTTGAGGAGATTATAAGAGAAGAGCTCTTGGCCGAGTCAGCTTGGTAAACACTGGCAATAGTAGTTATTATTACCATACAGCCTCTGGAGCCTTGGGTAAACATTTGCTTCTGCCTCTATATGTCTGCGTAATCGTGGATTAGGCACCTAATCCTCCTGGGCCTCAGTTTCCTCCTCTCTTAAATAGGAGTGATGACCATCTAACCCATCTCTAAGCACAGCGGGCAGGACGGAACCACGTGATCATCGTGAAGCTTCTCTGTATACCGATGCGTGCACGTGTGCCTGTTGGCCCATTCCCGACCCATTTGGGGGCAGATTTTGTACAAACCTGCTCACCTGGAGAGACACGCACCCCTGGGTTTTTGGCAGCACGTAAAACTCCGTCCCTGGACTCCCAGACCGGAGTTACTGAGTTCATGCTGGAAAGTCTGCCTGACAGTGAACCTCAAGTTCAAGGTCCACATTAGGCAAAGAAGAGGAAGGTCACAAAGCAGCAGCGGTGGTGGGGGAGGATGAGCTGAGGCAGGACAAAGGAGGTGGAGCCCAAACCCCATGGCCTTGCTTCCTGCCTCCCTCTGGGCAGCAAGCCCGCTGGGAAGCTATGAGAATTTGTCTCTGACAAAGGGCCTGGGGAACAGTTTTGGGGTGGGCCAACCCCCACTTCATCTCCCACGTACACTCCCAGTAGCTGATTTGCAGAGGCCTCCAAAACTCATGGGGTGTTGGGGCGCCTGGGTGGCTCAGTGGGTTAAAGCCTCTGCCTTCGGCTCAGGTCATGACCCAGGCTCCTGGGATCGAGCCCCGCATCGCATCGGGCTCTCTGCTCAGCAGGAAGCCTGCTTTCTCCTCTCTCTCTGCCTGCCTCTCTGCCTACTTGTGATCTCTGTCTGTCAAATAAATAAATAAAATCTAAAAAAAAAAGAAAAGAAAAAAACAAACAAACAAACAAACAAAAAAACTCATGGGGTGACCTGAGCAGCACCAGCACCAGCCAGGAAAGAGAGTCTCTCTTCCAGAGGAGTCCTGGTCAGGGGAACCTGGAAAAGAGAGTAAAAGGACCCTTGGCCATTCCTGAGTAAAGACTGTGAGCTCTGGGTCCATACCTAGGGATGGCCCCCAACCAGCAAGTTGACCTTGGGACTATTTAGCTGCTTCGTGCCTCAGTTTCCCCATCTAGAACACATCACACCTTCTCAGTGCTGCTGGGAGAACTGAGTGCTCTAAGGTCCTCAGCCAAACCTGACACACAGTGAGTACTTTAGCAACATTAGCTGTTATCATATTCTCTAAAACGTGAGGCCACCCAGGGAGTTGTGACCGTCTGTCAGATATCCTGATAGACTAATTCAAAACCTTCCTCTATATTTTGCTGTATTTTGGGCTGGCAACCATCCTTCATTCATTTGTTTATTCAGTAAGTATTTATGGAGCATAGTTATGGCAGCAAACAGTGGCAGATGAGGGGGGCGGGGGGGGACCCAGGACTGATTGGTTCCTGGAGGGGCATTTGAGTGAGAACTAACATTTATTCAACAGGAAACATAGGCACAGTTTCTGTGCACTCAGATTGCTGTGAGCCCAGAGATGGGCCTTCGCCAGCGGATAGCAGAGAGAGAATCACAGACTCAAGGTCATGGCGGCAGCACTGAGATTCAAACCCCAGCTCACTGCACTCTAAAGTTTGTGCTTTTCCAAATCTAGATTCCAGGTCTACCTTCCTGCTGCCCCTCCCCTCAACACCTGGCCCTGCCCCGGCTTTGGCAAAACCGCATCCCTAGGGGCCAAAGGCTTGGCTGTTTTCTGTCACCCTCCGCAGGAGGATCTTTGTCATTTCCTCCCTGGTTCTCCTGACCAGGCAGAACAACCTTGGGACTTTCCTCAGAGGGGAAACCCGGCCTGGAAGCAGCCCATGGAAAATGTGGCTGTGGGTGAAACCTACTATTTGTCTCCACAGAGCGTCTGGGTGCCGGGGGTGGGGGTGGGGTGGGATGGGCAAAGCACGGTGGGAGGCTGCCTGGATGGGTGCTGAACCAATGATTCCCCAGTGGCCGAGACCCAGTCCTTCTCTGGCTCTGTTGCCTGAGACAGATCATGGCTTCCCTTTGGGCCTAAGTTTCCCCACCTATAGAAAATGGAACAGTAGGGACACCTGGGTGGCTCAGTTGGTTAAGTGTCTGCCTTTGGCTCAGGTCGTGATCCCAGGGTGCTGGGATCCAGCCCCAAGTAGGGCTCCCTGCTCAGCGGGGAATCTACTTCTCCCTCTCCCTCTGCCTCTTGCCATGCCAGCTTTCCGCCTTGACTTTCCCCACAAGTGGAGACAGGAGAGGGAGTTTGGGAGTAGGAAGAGGAACCCTGTGGCTAACCAGAAGGCATCCTCCTGGCAGAGCACATCACTTGCCTTATGCCTAGATTAGGAAACCCTTTCTGCTCTCCTTCTTCAGTTTCCCCATCTGCACAATTTAAGGCATATATCACATGACCTCAGAGAGTCCTCCTGGGTCTCCTAACCCTAGACAGTAGGCTTCTGACTTCTGCCCTCCCTGGGGCTCCCAGCTTCAGCCTCCAGCAAATGGAGACCAGTTCCACCCTCACTGGCCTCCATCTGGGGTTTCAACTGCACTTTTAGCTCCATCTGCTATAGTAGTTCCCAGATGCTCTCCAGAGTGGACAGAAGTGAAGGGAGGGAGGCAGGGGCATGCCCCCTCCCCTAGAAGATTCAAAGGCAGGAGGTTCACTTCCAGGCTTTTGCGCATGGATGGAGAGGTGATGAGCCCGAGAGATGGCTGGTGAGGCAGCTCTGCACAGAGCGGCCAGCTCCCTGGGCACACGGGCACGTCCACTCCCCTCTTCCACTGGCTGGGCCAGATGGAGGGGGCAGCCGAAGGGAGGGCTCCTTAGCCCCCACCCCCCGGGACTCTGCAGGCGCCTGGATTTCTTTCCACGCATGTAGGGGGGAAGCCTTATCCACAAGACTTGGGGAAACATTTCAATCTGGTGGAATCACTATTGTAACATTATAGAACCAAAGTATACTGCAGAATTCTAGAATCTAGGATGCATAGCATCCTGGAGTTTTAGAAAAATGAGGCATAGATTTTGGGTCTCTAAACTGCTGTCTGACACTGTAATCACTAGTTATGTGCGGCTAGTAAGTGCTTGAAATATGACTAGTCCAAACTGAGATACGCTGTCAATGTAAACTAACTATGGATTTTGAAGATTTCATACAAAAAAAAGAACTTAAAATATCTCATTGATAGTTTATATTAGCTGCATGCCAAAATGCTAATAATTTGGGTATATTGAGCTAAATAAGATATGTTGCTAAAATTAATTTCACTTGTTTCTTTGTATTTTTTTAAAATGCGGCTAGTAGAAAATTTAAAATTCAGTGAGTGGCTTGCATTATATGTCTAATAGAGCTGTTCTAGAACCTAAGAATCACATTTAAAAAATCTCAGAATCTGGGGTGCCTGGGAGGATCAATCAGTTAAGCATCCAACTTTTGATTTCAGCTTAGGTCACAATCTCAGGGTCGTGGGTTCAAGTCCCACATCCAGCTCTGTGGTCAACAAGGCGTCTGCTTGAGATTCTCTCAGTCTCCCTCTGCCCCTCCCTGCCCTTGCTCACATGTTCTCTGAATGAATGAATGAATAAAATCTTTTTTAAAATTTCAGAATCATGAAATTGTGACCTTTCATAACCTTCAAGTGATAGAATTTTAGAACCAGATTTCCAGATCTTTACATCATTGACTTTGACTCTTAGTAACTCTCAGAGCCTTGAAGAATCTGAGAAGAATCCTGGTCTTTCTCCCACCTAATATAGGGATGCTTCTATCCTACCCTGAGTGGTGCTGACACGCTTCTGCCTACCCCTTCCCTGGCAGAAAGTTCACTGGAGCCAAGGCTTCTGGGCTTCTTGAATGCTCAGTTTCTTCACGTTGGAGGGCATTTACCTCGTGCCCTTTTCTCCACCCTTGAGATCGGTTCCCAGAGCACCTTCCAGGGCCTGCCGGTCAGGTCCCCATGAAAGGTTGGGATTCCGGGTCCTGTCCCTCCCCCTTCCCAGGCTGCTGTCCTCCAGGCTGCAGGGCCCACCCTGACAGCTGTTCTAAAGGTGGGCTTCAAACACCCCCAGGAAAGGACCCTCAGCTCCAGATGGTCCTCTCTGCTTCCCCACCCCTCAGCAGAACTGGTCCTTCCCCAGGTGGTCCTAGCTCTACCACGTCACTGCTCCTCCCTTGGCCCCAATAACAGAGGAGGGGGAGTCCTTCCAGCCTACCCCAATTTGTAGATTACCCTGTCTGTCCACTTGGATAACTGGCCTGTAGCTCATGGTCTCTACCTGCCCTATTTCCAGCTCCAGGTAGGTGGGAAACAGGTGACTGTAGGTATGGGGACATGGGATGGCACAAGAATCAGTGGGTTGATTTAGAGTGCCCCAAATATGCTTGGAAAGTGCTTTCAATCGTAAGGGACTCTTAGAGGAGGAAGGAAGAGCCTCCCCCCCACCCCCCAATAGAATCAGGAATTCCAAGGCAGGACTAAGTGCCAGTGACTCAGAGGGCCTCGTCCATACAGAAGAAGAAGAGCAGAGGTCAGTCAGGGAAGGCTTCCTGGAGGAGGTGGGACTTAAAGGAAGAGGTGGGAGTCGGAGTTGTGAAGAGGTAGAGGTGAGGGCATTCTGGGCAGAGGGATGCTGGGCAGACATGGCTTGTGCTCAGGCCTTGAGGGGCCCAGGCTGCCTGGAGCAGAGGGATCAGAGGTGGGAGGGCTATGAGGGTGGGTCCGAGGGCCAAGGGCAGCCTGTGAGTCAGCCTCTGAGGACACGTGTATACCACAGAGAGCAAAGCAACTCCGAAGAGCCATAGGCGAACGTTGCAGAAAGTCACAGAAACAACCTTAGCTGCACATGGCCTGGTGCGGCAGCTTCCTGATATCTCATTTACCCTATGAGGTCAATATAACTATCCCCGTTCTACAAATAAACAATGGGAGGCTAGTTAAATGACAGCGAGAGGAGGCTGACCTGGGATTCCAACACAGGACAGTCTGGCTCCGAAGCTCTTCAGCACCGGAAGGAGGGTGGTGGGGGGGGTACCTGGGCGGGGGGCAGGGTTTATGATTGTGAATGAGTGGGACTGTGTGCAGTGTGCAGTGTGGGAGAAGGTATCCCTGCATCTCCCTCACTCTTGCCTCTCTTCCCCCGGCTGCCTTTCAGAACAGACCCAGCCCGGGCAGGTGGGTGTGAAGAGGGGCCTCGGAAGGATACACCTTCTACGCTTGTTGGTGCAGACAGCCCCAGACAAGAGTCTGACCACCATGACAGGCATCGAGCCAACTTCCAGCCCCCGCCACCCACCCCATGCCGGCACGTTTGCAAGGGCCTAGGAATGGTAGCTACACTGGATCCCGGGAGACCTTGCCTTGCTGGTGCCCCTTCCTGCTTCTGCTGCACATAGAGTGGGACAACGGGGAAGGATGCAGGGCTGGGTCTTCCCCAGGTGGTCCTAGCTCTACCACATCACTGCTCCTCCCTCGGTCTCAGTTTCTCCATTTCTGGAAGGAGGGCTATCAGATCGGCTCAGGAGTCATAAACTAAGATGTCAAAGGGGCCCATAATGCAAATGAACAAAGTGGGCTGGGCATGTGTATAGAGTGGTGGGGACCAAGGAAAATGGGACGGCAGCCTCCAAACCAGGTGGCCCAGCTGCAAGATTGCAGGGAGCA
The DNA here is from genome assembly GCF_010015895.1 of Lontra canadensis. Taxonomy (NCBI): domain Eukaryota; kingdom Metazoa; phylum Chordata; class Mammalia; order Carnivora; family Mustelidae; genus Lontra; species Lontra canadensis. Next base: position 16,467,852 of record NW_022630999.1, read on the forward strand.
GCTACTGGGACCCTGAGCCTCAGTTTCTTCAACTAAAGAATGGTCATGGTAATGCTTAACCCTACCCCCGGGGGGTGGCGAGAATAAATTAAGATAATTGTTGGGAATCTTGTGGAGAAATGCTCCCCCTCCCCACTTTTGATTAAAGCAATCTTTTGATTTGAGTGATGTTAGAAGTATTTAGCTCCAGGGTATCAAGTGAAGAGAACTGAAGAATGAGGAGGCCAGAGAGTGGAGGAGTGGATGAGAAATGGGGCCTCGGGGTAAGGGCAAGGCCAGGCAGAGCACCTCTGACCAGCAGCAGAGAAGTCTGGGAAAGAACAGTCCCTCCAGGCCCTTGGCACCTGCCATCTTGATGGTGGCTGAGCCTTCCTCTCGGCTGGCAGGGCATGAACTCAGCGTGGGACCCTGCCCTGCCCTCAGGGGACTTTGAGCCTTTGCAGTGACATCATTTAGAGACCACAAGTCTTTGCGTGTTTTTCTTTCACCAGGTTGTAATTGGTGCATCACAATGAACACAGTAAAAAGGGAAATTAAGCGATTTACATTTGTTTGCAGGAGCCATTACCGCCTGGTGTGGGCATTGTGAAGGTGTTTGTTCACCCTCCTGGGTTGTTCTATCTGTTCTACGAGCCAGACGACCCCTCCAGGGACTTGGAAGCCTGCGGGCAGGTGGTCTGCAGGTCCTGTGTAGCGACCGCTGGGCCTTTTTGCCCCCTGTGGACATCTCCTCCAGGTTAGCTAAATCTCCATTTTCTCGTCTGCAAAATGGGGGTGAAAATTCTCTACCATGTCTAGCTCCCAGGACTGCTGCATGATCCCCAGGACTCGGTTTTCAGAATGTCTCCCAAACAAAGGAAAAGTACTTCATTTGAAAGGGACTGTGCTAGGTGAGCCATGGGCTAGTGGCTGCTCTAGAGAGTGAGGGATGCTCTGGGGAAGGCGTAACACGTTGTCCTGCCTGAAACAGGAAAGAAACCTGGCCCTGGAGGTGGGAGTGCTCTGGAAACCAGCTGCAAGTACTCTTCAAACAGCAGCACCAGCAGCTGCGATGAAAGGGGGTTTACAGCAGAGGAAGGATGGGAGTTTAACACCTGGAAGTGAGGGGAGGGAGCACAGAACCTAGGCGGTCTTGGACAATGTGGGGGCTCATGGCACCTGCGAGGTGGGGTGGTTAGTGACACTCAGTCTTTGGTTGGATGGCCCTGGATTGGAAATCTCTGCCACTCCTGTCCAGGTGACCTTGGGGGAAGGTGCTTCACCTTTCTGAGCTTCAGGCTGTCTGGGTTGCTGAGTAACAAACAGAAAGCCGGTGGCATGCACCAGAACGAGTAATTACTTGCTCCTATCCCCCACCTCAGACAATCTTTGCTTGGTTTCCAGAACATTTTATGTCCATTGCCCATCTGAAGTATGGATAATCTGCCCATTTCACAGATTTTCTCCTTTATTTGTTTAAGAGATTATCAGGATCTGCCAGGAAGAACTCAGCTATGTGTGTGTGTGTGCGCACGCACATGTGAGTGTGTGTGTGTGTGTGTGTGTGAGAGAGAGAGAGAGAGAAAGAGAGGAGAGAGAGAGAGAGAGGAGGGAGAGGGAGGAAACTGTTACACCATGTGGTCAATGCTGTAATTACGGTGACTGTATTCCCCAAACCACAAATCAGGTCACGTGGTCGGACAGAGGCTATTTTCTGCCTCCACTGAAGTCCAAACATGAAATCACATGTAGTTACACATTCATTGAATCACCTTTTATTTTTTTAAAGAAGCAAATGACATGGAATTTGGATTGTCCTTGACAAATCCCACTACAGTCCTAGAAAATCACTAAAGCCAGGATGGGGGCCGGTGAAGAGCCTGGGCAGGAGCAGGAAGACTTCCTGGGGGAGCTGCTGCTTAAGAGGAGCCTTGAAGGCTGAGTAAGACCTCTCTGGACAGAGGAAGAGGAGGGGAGGCCTGAATGCCCTTAGGACAGGACCTACCTACCCTTCCCACTCTGAAGACAGCCCTGCTAGGAACCGGGGATGATGGCTACAGTCAGCAACGGTGTCTGTTTTTAGTTACTTTTCACTTTTTGTTGTTTCAAAGACCTCTGGTGGGGGGAGGGGAACAAAACTGTTATGGGCTCGGGTAACAACACACGACTATTGTATTGACTTGTCCTCTCTGCAGTGGACTGTGCATTCCTCCTGGGCAGGAGCCACCTCTGTCTTGATCATCTCTATGTCCCTCTGCTTGTCCTCCCCGCTAAGAATGGGATGAGGAAGACTACAGGAGAGGTACTAAAAAAATGCCAAATAGAGGCGCCTGCGTGGCTCAGTCATCTGACTCTTGATTTCTGCTCAGGTCTTGATCTCAAGGTGGTGACAGCAAGTCCTGCCTCTGGCTCCCGGAGTCTGCTTGAGATTCTCTCCCTCTCCCTTTGCTCCTCCCCTACACTCCTTCCTCCCCACCTCCCACTTCCCAGGGCACAGTGCCCTCTACCTCTTAAAAAAAAAAAGTCAAATAAATAAATGAATAAAGTAACATTGATGAGCATTTTGTAGGTGGACAGTATGTATCTGGTGCTATATCTGCTGAATTTCATTTCCTCTGCTTTGTTCACCAATGCGTGCGAGTTGCCTACGCTGTGCCTTGGGCTGAGCAGAGCCATGGGGCTCAGCGGTGTGAGACAAAGGAGGGCCTGCCCACACAGAGCTTATACTCTAGGGGGAGAGATGGGCAGGGGACAAGTAGCTAAGGGGATGAAGAGGGGATGTGGCATGTAGACCAGCTCCGGATTAGGGGTGTAGGGAAAGCCCCAGGAAGAAAGGAAATTTAGCCTGAAATCTAAAAGATCACAATTAACACTTAAACTAACACTTGTATATGCTGGTCATCCTGGAACACAGACAACCCTGAGGATTTGACATATTTAACTCATTTAACCACCCCCCCCAACTACAATACTATTATTGTCCCTATTTTAGAGATAAGGAAGCTGAGCACAGACACTTTGACAAACAGGCCCCAGGTCACACAGCTTGTAAGTGGAAAGGGCAGCATTCAAAGCCGGCAGTCGGGCTGAGTCCACGCTCTCATCAAGGAATTAGTCAGGTAAAGGGGAAGGTGGGGTGTACCATTTCGGATGAGAGGTGAGGCTGGACATCAGGGCAGGGAATTTATCCTAAGATTAATGGTAAGCTGTGTTTTAAATGGGAAATGAGAATGACGAGGTTGCATCAGAGGGAGCAAAGAGGGAGGGAGGGAGAGAGAGCGATTAAGAGACCATGAACATGGATGATGGCGGAGACAAGATGGCAGCTTGGACTAGGGCAGCAATGGTGAAGAAGAAGAAATGGGGTTGCATTAGATTAAAAAAAAAAAAAGAATCTGAAGGCAGAACCAAGGGACTGACTCTCGGATGGGATGCGGGGACAAGGGGCTGGTGTCAGATTTCTGGACTGGAAATGTGAGCTGGGGCCACAGGAGAAGGGGAGAGAAGCAGGTCTGGGTGGAAGAAATGAGTTTAGCCTCTGACTTGTGGAATCGGATAAAGGTAACCTTGGGAGGACATATCAAGTGGGCAGTGGAGAGGTTACCTGGGGCTGAGGAGAGGATCTGGGCAGGGGGAGTTGTCAGGGCAGAGAAAATCCTGGAAGCTCTGAGAGGTGTGAGTGGATCCTGAAGGGATGGAGGAACCGGCATCTTGACAGTCTTCCTCAGAACTTCCTGGGTGTGGTTAGAAATGCAGGTCAGCTTCTCGTAGTCCCGTGGAGGTAAATTCTCTGGGTGGGGCCTGGGCCTTGCCTCCTTACAGGCTTTCTGGGTGACGTTGAGCCAGAGGGCCTTGAGGCCATCTTGGTCAACAGCAACTCTGAAGACATGACAAGAGTAGGAAGACCTAGCTATCAGTGATGGGGAGTTACCCCAGCTCAATGCTGCCTCCCAAATGCTTTATTCCACTGATGAGATGCCAGAACTCAGTCAGCCTGGGCAGGAGGATGAGGACTGCGACCCGACTCGCCTCCCTTCCCCTGGGCCTCCCACAGCCTGGCTATCACCTCCTTCACCTTCTTAAGAGCCTTCTTGTTCCACCAAGCTCTCAAGAGAATGTCCGATCTGTGGAGCTTTTCCCAAGAGGTCACCTATAATCTGCTCCTAACCCACCTCTCCAGTTGTCTTGCTCGTTCTGGCCTTCCTGCTACCTCCGCCCTCCTCCTCTTGCCCCCTACCTCCCACCCATACAACACTCAGCTTTCCCCCAGCACTTTCCATGGGGCCTTTGCACAGGCTGTTCCTTGTGCAGAGCATTTCCTCTCCCCACCCTGATCCCACCCATTCCTCCTGACGCTGCTCCAACGCTGACTCTCCCCAAAGCTCCCTCCTTCTGCTCCCCTCTTACTGTAAGGCATAGCACTTCTTGCCCTGGGCCTCTCCAGCAGGCACTCAGCATAGCCAGCTCCTGGACACCTCCAAACATGTCTATATCCCTCTTGAGTGTAGACCCATGTCTCTTTCAATCCTGCTTCTCCCTTACTAGGACCTCAGTGCCTGGCACAGACAAGATGCTCACAGGACCTCATGTGGATGGAAATAGTCTTCTAAAGCAGAGATTAGCATGAGTAAGGTTCTAGGGGGCTTGTTTAACCTGCCTAAGACTCAGAGCATATTCAAGGACTTTTAGATCATTGAAGACAGGAATATAGACTCTACAGGATAATTTGCTGGTGGATGCTGATTTCCCTGGCCAGACTGGTGGCAGGACTGGAGTGTGCACTAAGTCACAAGCCCCTCTTTGCAATGGCCGGCAGTTGGGGCCTGGGACCACCACTATAGGCTCATTCCTCTCCGATGGCACTCCTTCCAAAGCTGTTACTTGGGCACAGCTTCTTGTTCAGGCCTCAGCATCTCCCCCCCGTCCCCCCCCCCCCCACATAAGTGGGCTGGATGAAAACCTGTTTCCCCCAGGACAAAGTTACTCTTTAGGGGAATGGGGACGAGTCTCTCCTACTGTCATATGGGCAGCTCGGCCTTTCTACCTCTCTTGGCTTTGCTCTGGTTGCTTATACGCTTTTTCATCTTTGTTCCTGCAGTCAGTCTTGAACCTCAGAAGGTTCTTAGGAAACTACAGATCTATTGTTTTCCAAATTTGCCCCAGCCTCACCCAAGGTCCAGAGACAGGATCTCCAGGTAAGGGGCCTAGTGACTCCCAACATTAGGAGATACTCAAGGCTCACTATCAAATCGCCCCCTCCCCACACCCCATCTCTCCTTGTTCTGGTTCACAGAGGGCAAAAAGCCCATCTGCTTAGAGCAGTCAGATCTGAACACAGACTCCACCCGGCTCTCTCTGAGACTCCCAGAAATCATCCCATCTCTCTGGGCCTCATTGTCCCCATCCAGTTAATGAGGATGCCCACTATAGTCTTGCGAAACTTGCAGGGTCCTTGAGATGGTTGAAATGACACTGGGGATGGGAAACTGAGGCTTAGTGGGAGAAGAAATCTGTTAAAGGTCATCCACCCCTTCATCTGCCAGTTCTAGGCCAGGCGCTGGGGATTCAGCTGGGAACAACTTGTTGGGGGAGATGACATCCTCATAAACAATGAGACCAGTAAATGAACCAGATAATCACGATAAAGGAAATAAAGGGGTTTTCGAGAGTCGGGGCAAAGGTGGGGTGGAGTGGGGTGGGGAAGGCCTGCCCAGGAGCGCAGGAGGGGTCACTCAGTCAGAGACCCGGTTGTGGGGGGGGGGGAGCCGTCTGGGGAGGTCCTGGAGGGTTGTCATAAGCCCAGCGGCGTCAGAGTCCGGAGGCCCCCTTCGGCCCCGGCCAGGGCGCTCCCCGGGGCCCCCGGAGGCGCGGCGGGCACGGGTCTTTGTCTCCCTCATTTTCTCCAAAGCCTCTCCGACCCCCAGCGCTGTTCCCTCTTTGACCTCGAATAACTTGTTGGCTTCCCCCGGGCTTTGTTTCCCCGGGGGTCACCGCCTCCGGGACGCCGGGCAGCCGCCGGGGGCCCTAGTGGGTCCCGCATCTGACACCCCCTCCGGCCCCCGCCCCCTACCCGCTCGGAGACAGGGGTCAAAGGCAGCCCGCGTCACGTGGTCGCCGAGCAGCACCGAATCGGCCGGGAGAGCCGAGGGAGAATCCGGGTGGAAGCTGAGAAATCCAGCCCCGATAGCAGCGCCCGGTCCCGCCCCGGCCCCCGCCCCGGGGCGCTCGCCGCACGCCCGCCGGCCGCCGGGCCTCCGGAGCCGATCTCCGGCCGGCACCCACGCTCCATCACGAGATCGAACCCCGCTCCCACGGCCGCGATTCGGGGAGGTAGGCACCGCGGCCGGCGAGGGGAAGGGGAGACTCGCCGGGGGCCCTGGGCGCGCGGGCTCGCCCCTCTGTGCCCCGCCGGCCTGCGGGGCGCATGGTAGCGCGCCCCAACTTCCAGTCTTCGGGGAGACCCCCACCTCCTCGCCGCGGGACCGCGGGGCGGGGTGGGGGGGTGCGGGGAGGGACTGCGATCTGCTCCAGTGCTGTGCAGGGGGCCGGGACTGGGGGCTGGGCACCGGGCGGGAGGGGGAGGGGGACAGCGAGCGGGAGGCGGAGCGGGCGGTGGCGGCGGCTGCGGCGTGGAGCGGGGGTGGGAGCGGCGGGAGGCGGCGGGCGAGGGGTTAACCCTGGCCGGGGCCAGAGCCCCGCGGCGCCCGCACGGCCGTGGGGGAACCCAGGCGTCCCGCGGCTCTCCGGGAGCGCCTCCTCCCCCGGCGGGCGCCCCAGCCTGGGCAGGTAAGACGCTGGGAGGGCCGGGGCCAGCCAGTCCCCTGTCGCCGGGCCGGCGGGGCCCGAGCCGGGCGTGCAGGCCGCGCGGGGCCCAGGCGGCCAACGGCGCAAGTTTAGTGCGGGCGGGCGCCGGGCGGGCGAGCCGAGTCTGCCGGGGCCCGGCGCACCCGGGTGGAGGACAAAGGGGTGGGGGGCCAAGCGGGGGCCGGGGGCAGGCCAGGGTGCAGGCGAGGGCAGCGCGGCAGCTGTAGGTCACGGATAATGTCACTCACGAGGAATGCCCCCTCCCCCTCCCCTCCTCCCGAACAGGGGAAACTTTTGTCTGGCGAGGGAGGGGGGTTAGAGGCCGGGTCCCTGCTCCGGGCAGGGTAGAGGCAGCCGGACCGGTTTTCTCGGGACTGTGCGCGGCCTGGTCTCTAACTCCCTTCCTCCCCCAGCTTCACCGAGCCAGGAGCCTCCGTGTTGAACGCTGCTCTTGAGCACTCTGGGACGGGGTGAGGAGGGGGCGCCGGTGGACGCTTGGGCTCTGGGACAGGCCGGGAATCTGGGGACTGCCCTCCCGGCTCGGCTTTCCCGGATTCGAGCACAGGGTCAGCCAGGAGCCACGCCAGGCCCAGGGGATTCAGAACCCCACCCCCAGTCTAGCCCCGGCCCTGTACTCCTTTCCACCGGCCCCCAGTCATTCAGAATGGCCTCTGGCAGTACTGCCCCCTGGTCTGAGGTGCAGACCGACCTGGTGTCTGTCGCTTCCCAGCTCTGTGACCTTGGGCTGGTTCCTTACCTTCCCCTCACCTCAGTTTCCTTACCTGTACAATGGGAAAAATATAGTATCTTCTAGAATAAGGATGAAATGAGAGCCTGTGGTATGTCAGTAAACGGTGGCATGTTTATATTCAACAAGTATTTACTGCATGTTTACTATGTGCCAGGCACTGGGCTAATTGTTCTACATACATTATTTTATTCAGTTCTCCCACTTGACTATTAGCTGCATTTCGCTAAGGGGGCAACTGAGGCCCAGGATGGTGAAGGTCACACAGGTGGGACGCGGAGGAGCTTGGAGCTCCCCCAGCCTCAGAGCTCTATAAGGTCCTGCTGTGACTATGAGTTCATGTTATTTTCAGTTCAAATTATGAGGACACTTGTCCCATTTCCCCATCCCTAGGTGATGCTCCTTCTGCCTGTTGCTGGTGCAGCGTGAGGTCTGGTGTCCTGGCTCTTGTTATTGTGGGCAGCTGGAGCAGAAGGGACGTCCACTGGAGCCCTATGATGGTCCAACTTCTGTTGCTGGCTGGGCCCGTGGCCGGAATGCTCTCCCAGTGCGGGTGGTGCAGGGAGGAGCCCGTCTCCCTGGCTCCAGCTAGGGACAGCTGGTGGCTTTGTCAACAGGCCTCTCCCCAGCACCCAGGGGACGGCAGAGCCTTTCATCTCCATTCAGACCAGGTCACTTTCAGATCTGCAGGGGGCAGAGGTAGGGCCAAGAAGTGGAGCCCTTGGGGTGACGAGAGACGTAAGGCCAAGGGATTTATGCCTATGTGTCCTCTTGCGTGAATCAGCGGCAGGGTCCTTATTGCTGAGCTAATGGGCTGTCCTAGATGACCCAGCCACAAAGGTCCCTGAGGACAGTAATGGTGGGTAGACTTTGAGCCAGTGTCAGGATTACAGAATCCTGTTGGAAATGCATGTGTATATGGGGTTTCTGAGCCTGGGACACAGTGTGGGCCCGTGAGTCAATGTATGTGGTGACCCAGACTTCCATGGGCTTCAGTGCCCTGTGCTGGCCCAATCTTTTAGTGGGGGTACCATCTCATGACTGCTGATCGGGCTCTGATTGGGAGCCTTGAGTAATCTCTTTTAAATGGAAAACAACTTGCTAATTAACACATGACGTCTTAAAACAATGGAGTGCGGTAGGTAATGAAAGTTCTTGGGAGATGCAAGTTTGTGCATTACTTTTCTAGCTGCTCTGAGGGCTGTGCCATCACTAGATCTGGGATTTGAGGGTCTGTAGGCCTTTGCTAGACTGCTCGAATAGGGGATCTTCCTGGGCTGACAGATCTGTTAGCCTGTAGGAACAAGAGTGGAAATTCCACTACTAGCTGGACTTTGAGGGGACTCAGAAATGCAGGACAGAGAGGGGAGGGGCTGGATGGCTCAAAGGAGTTCTGAAGGATGGGGACGCCCCTTGGCATGTGGCTAGACGGTCCTTAACCATCTGGATCAGAGCAGGAAGAGAGGCCTCTGGGAGAATCAACAGGTGAAGGGATGGAGCCAGCAAGCAAGACAGGATGGCAAGAGGCATTCGAGAAACAGTTTGAAATCACAAGCTGAGGATGCAGCTGAATACGGGATCAGGATCGAATTGCAGATGGGGGGTTGGCCCAGAGGCCAGCGGAGAGATCTGCATCTGAGAAACATAGAAACGGCTCTAGTCTTAGGCCCCCTGAGCTCTGACTGCCCTCGGCTTTGGGCCTGCTCGACCTGTCTTCCATACTTTGGGACCAAAGCCAGGCCTGCAAGTCCCTAGAGATTGGGCAGACTTCTGCTGGCTTGGAATTTGGTTTTGGGTATGGCTTGAAATATCTGGACTGTTTGGAGGACTTGGACGTGCTTTACGTGAAATGGAACATTAGGGTAATTTGCTAAATATGTATGGAAAGTGTCTGCGGAGTGGGGTGATGGAGAAATAAAATAGGGTGAGGTGCTGCTTGTTTCTCAGCGGAGAGGCTGCTGGTCTGATGGGGGAGGGAAGACGAAGACCATTGATGGTAAAGAGGCAGGACGTGGTCAGTGAGAGATGGGCTTTGGAAGGTCAGTAGAGGGGAAAAGCTCTTTGGGTTGTGAACGTTGGCAGGGCTTCCTGGGGGGGGAAGGGTTTGCGAGGATGCAGCCTAGGGGAAGGGGGCAGTGGGAGGCAAGATTTGGTTGTGGGCTGTTTGCAGCATCTTGCTCCAGAGTTTGGATTTTATTCTGTAGTCAGTGGAGAGGACGGAGGGTTGTAAGCAGCTCGTTGAGTCGATGCCTGTTACTGTCTGGTGTCAGGCTCCTTCGGACGCTCCACTGAAATCTCACAGCACCACTGCAAAGTAGCTTCTGCCGCTGGGACCCCCACCCCAGCCCCACTTTCAGATGGGGCAGTGGAGACTCAGACAGCTTGAGTCACTTACAGAACTGTATTGGAACACGGGCCAGAACTGTGTCTGCTCTAGTGGCTGTTCCTCCCAGAAGTCGTTTGGCCAAAGATGATGGCAAAACTGGTGGCGTTGAGACCTACTCAGAGATGATGCTAATTGTGGTCCAGCAGAGAGCTGACCAAAACCTGACTCAGGCCATGGGGCTGAAGAAAGGAGGAGGAGGCCACAGGACTTGGTAGCTGCTTTGGGGATCAGGATCATTGCAGGTGACCAAAGGTTTAGGACCCTTAAGTGGCAGTGCCACCACTTTTGAATCCCTGCAGGGCTGTCTCTGGGCAGAGGACATAGCCTTGTCCGGTGCCTCCTGAGGGCAGAGAAAGCACCAAGGGAACAGGAGGCTAACAGGGGACTAGGGTGCCCAGGGAGGAGGCAGGGTCTCCATCGCTGAAGATATGCAGTGAGCATTGCTAAAGGTATAGGGGAGAGCATGCAGAGGGTGCGTGCCGGCAGGGTCAGGTCTGGGGGACTTCTCTCAGTTCTCTTTTCTCTCGAGAATCTCAGCAGTTGGGGTGGTGCTCGGCCCACTTCCGCCCCCTGTTTTTCTCATAGCTCTTCTGAGCTGCCCCTTCCTATGCTTCTTGGGAAGTTCCCCATACTTGCCTGGCCTGCAGTGCTCTGCCTGGGAGAGTCCTCACCCTGTGGAACACACTCAGCACGGCTGGCCTTCCAGGGGCCCCTTGGGACAGATCAGCTGCCAGAGCCTGAGCGGCCGGGGACTGTGGTTTTCCAGAGGACTGGAGCCTTCTGCTTCCATTTTCCAGTCTGTGAAATGGGTTCAGTCTCTCTTGTTTAAAAATGTGTGGAAAGAAGGCTGAATCATGAATCATCTGAATCAGGAGGAGCTGGAGGAAAGGGCTTGAGAGTTAGAAAGTGAGGAGTGGGAGGGCTGGGGTAGGGGCAGGGCTGTTCCCCTCCTTCTCTGCAGTAAAGGTTAAAGCAGGGTCTCCTGGACCTGGAGAGGGGGCGTCACCAGCTTTCTCTTGCCTGTGGGGCTTACAAAGTTCTGCCCATCCTCTTCAGCTTGGAGGCTTGGAGCTTGGTAGAAGGAAAGGACATGGATGTCTAGGACTGTGTAGCCTCTCACCAAGAGCCAGTGTGTCTCCAGAGGAATCACGGAGGGTTCCAAAGCTCTTTTCTAGATGGAGAGAGTTTATATTAACTTGCCTCCTAGCCCTTTGTATTTCTCCCTGTTCTATTTTTTTGATATGGATTGGATTAATCTAATTAAAAAATTTATGTTGCAAATGAGCATTTATTTATTTGTGGGCTAGGTCTGGGGAGTAGCCCGCTGTGTGACCCTGTGCCCCATCTCCCATTCCCCCTCAACCCTCAAGCAGAACCTGCCTCTTGTCCCTGCCTGTGTGTAGCCGTCCCTGCTGCTGTGGTCATCTCTGCATCTGGTGAAGGCACTGCACGCCAGTCACTTCCTCTCACCGGCCCCCCACCAGGCCTCCCCAACCGGGGCCCAGCTCCAGTGCTACCCCTCCATACAGTCAGCCCTCATGCCGCAGAACTGGCATGGCCTGCACCCTGCAGTTGTACAGCCGGAGCCTGTGACACGGCCCCCTCACCGGGCCCTTCACACACCTGGCTTGAAATTCAGATCTCTTAAGGACACATCTCATTTCTTCTAGGATCCGTGCTTTAGAGGTGGGTGCTGCCTGTGGGCCATTTCTACACTGGTGGGAGTGGGCGGCATTGCAGAGTGGAGTCAAAAGTTGTGGGTTCAAATCCCAGCTCTGCTACCATTAGCTGTGGGATTTGGGGCAAATTACCTAAATCTTAAACCCCTTTTGGGCATTGGTTTTCTCAGCTGCAAAATGAGGTAATAATTGTCCTGTTTTGCTAGGGAGAGTTCGATGCCTTTCCCTGGGTAAGAGCCCAGACCATAGGAACTCTTCAGAGATAACAGTGGGTATTACTATTGTTTATATCTGGGGGGTGGTCTGTCCTTTCAGAGATGGAGGGAGGAATCCTTGGGGTTTGAGTTCCTGACCTTTCTGTATAATAGCCTGAGAAGGCTCGTTCAGAAGAGGAAACAGGCCCAGAGACTCAGGGCAATTTGTATGGGGTGTGGGTGCTGGCATTCTCATCCAAGAAGCCTGACAGGATTTCTTCTCTTTGTTACACCTGTTTTTCCTCTTCTCTCCTTTCATCAAGGTTGAGGTGCTCAAGCTCTAAAATAGGCCCGTTTTCCTCTCTGGTGGCCATGTGGAATGGTGTCTGAAACTTGTGTCCAATAAGTTGACCTGGCTGGCAGGTCCTGTGGCCGTCCTCAGGATGAGGGACCCACACCCCAGGCTGTGCACACTGTGGGCTGGAGCCCCCAGAGGCCTCCCGCCTAGCCTCCCTGTGCCTTGGGAATGGGAACAGGATGACGGCAGGGAGTGGTGACTCCGGGGTAGGTCTTGAGGCAGGTGAGTAGAACACAGAGCAGAGGCTGGAAGCTAGGCCCTGGCAGTTCAGATCCTTGCTGGGCTGTCTCCCACTGGTGGGACCTTAGGCAAGCTCTTTAGTGTCTAGAAAGATAATGCAGGAAACATGCTTAGCTTGAAGCTCAGTCCATGTTAGTTGTTGTTGTTGGCAATGTTGTTATTGTTGTAGTTGTTGTAATTGTTATTATTGTAATTGGCGACGTTGTTTTTGACCACAGAGCTCATGTTGTCCTCCCAACTGCTGTAGGAGACAGGCACCAGTATCCCCCTGCCCCGCCCCTGTGCCCCCCATAAGCAGGTGTGGCACCAAGGGCTTGGCGGAGCAGATGGCGCAGCCTGGGGAGGTGCAGACTTGGGGGGTGACCATCATGGTCGGCTGGTGTCTGAGGAGCTGCTCTGGCCAGCTGAAGCTGACCTGTTCTGTGAGACCCGGGAAGAGAGGCAGCACTTAGAGCCAGCCAAGATGTCCAGACGTGTGGCACAGCATCCCGGTGCAGAGACTCTGGCCTCATTCACACCTGAGGTCTGGCTGCGTGCAGCAGGGCTGGAATCGTCCTCACCCGCCAGCCGGCGGGGGAGCCACCTGTCTGGGCAGGTCTGTGGTGGCGCTCCAGTGGCGGAGGTCTGCTTGTAACTGCTCTGTGGCAGCCACCTCTGATCTGCGCTGCCTGCCCAGGCAGAGGCCAGGTGAGGAGAAATGGGTGTCATCATCACAGTGCCTGAGCTCATGCCTCCCTCTCTGCCCAGATTCCCTTCCTCCTGTCCTTACATCAAGGCCTCTCCTGCTCATGCTTTTACAGGAGTCTCAGCATCACGTACTCGAGAGAGCTCTTCCCGATTCCCCTGCAGGTTAAGTCAGTGGTCCTCAAAGTCAGTATCTGGACTAGGCATGGGCATTACCTGGGACCTTGCTGGAGATGCCAGTTATCTGGCCCCACCCCAGACCTACTGAATCAGAAGCTGGGATGGGGGGGAAGGAGGGATCTAGCAGTCTGAAGAAGCTTCCAAGGGATTCAGGTGCGTGCTAAAGTTCAAGAAACACTTGGTTAGAGAATTAAAAAAAAAAAAAAGATGCTTCTCTCCTTGGGCTCTCAGCATAGTCGGATACCCAATAAATGTGGAAGACCCAGAGAAAAGCCCAGTTTCTTTCTACACTGGCTTCAAAGAGCCACCATCTTGTAAGAGCCTTCCATCTCCAGGAAGCAACCTTGTGACACAGTAATGAGGTTCAGTAGAACCCCAACACAGATATAGGAGACCGTGCCAGGGCCACTGGAGGAAGGCAGGATCAGGGGGCTTGAAGGGTGGGGAGCTTTGTGGATGGCAGAAGTGGGGGCCAGGAACAAGCCAGCCGTGTTCTGGGGCTGGAGTCCGGTGGAGTGTGTGGGTTCTGCTTCAGAGAAGCGTGTGTGCTGGGGGCTGAAGGCGCGTGCATGGTTGTGCGAGGACCGTGGTCAGATGTGGTGGGACAGGGCTGAGGCGCCCTAGCTGTCACCAGCCCAGTGGTGTTAAGCATCTCAGTAATTTTACTGATGATCATATAATTGCCACTCAGCATTTTTTGAGGGCTTACCAGTGCTTACTAGGCATAATCCTATAAGGCAGGCACTATTATTGTCCCCATTTTCTTAGATGAAAATACTGAGGCCATACAGCCATAAGGTGGTAGATGTAGGAATTCCATAGAATTCTGTAGGGGTGCTTAGAAGCACGATCTCCTTGGAAGAAGGGAGGTGGGGAGATGGTCTTGGCATGTTTGTTTAGTAGGCCACAGCTTAGATTGTTTTTTTAAAGACGCAGAAACATACATACTATCAGATGAGTGAATTAGGTTTTGGCAAGGGTGACGGGATTGCGTTGGGGTGATTCGGGCTGAGGCCTCCCCATTGGGCCTCCGCTGCAGACACTGTCATTCTTACTGTTGTCTGGATGACCATTTGGGGCACACAGACTCACTCAGCGCTGCGTACAGGATCCCACAGCTAGGGCAAGGGAGAAAATCAGAGAGAGAAGAGTGGGTCTCTGGTTCTAGCAGGAGGACTGGGGATGGGGGTCAGGATGAGAGCCTACTGTCTAGCCTGCTGTTCTTTTCTGCCTCAGTGTCCCCAAGGAGCCCAGGAGCTGGAGGGCTTTCCTGACACAGTGTGGCAGCCTCTTCATTTTTCCCAGTGGGGAACCAAGGAGCAGGGACTTGCCCGCACAGGGCCACACAAGGTGTCATGATTGGGACCAGAACCCAGAGCTATCTCCATTCTGACCAGGGAAGGGCTTGTTTCCCAAACACTGTCCCTGACCCCATCTCAGGCAGTCTGGGTAGCCATCACCCTCAGGGTGGCCCAGAGCGCTGCTGGGGGCAGAGACGGGTGTGTCCTGGGGAGAAAGCTGCCAAAGAGAGGCAGGGCAGCATCCAAGGGAAGAACACCAAGAAGCCCAAACCCCAGACGGAAACCAAGTGTGTTTTCTAGGTCCTGAGAGGATATCTGGAACAATGGAAGTAGGATGGGGGAAGCTGGACTATAAAAAGGGCTTCTTAATATCCTTTAAAAAAAAAAAAAAAGTGGTCTTTAGGTTTGACTTTTGTTTCTCTGAAGGATGTTTATGTAACTTCCTGAAAGCAAGCTTCCAGGGCTCCGTGAAGTTTGTCATGCTGCTGTTTATATACTCAGGGCTTTGAGTGGGAAGGGCTTGATAGGGTGGTCTCCCCGTTTTACAATTGGTGGAACTGAGGCTCTGAGAGATGGGAGGGGCCTATTGGAGGTCATGCAGTGAGATAGCAGAAGACTGGGCCCTGGAGCCGGGGTCTTCTGGTGCCTTGCAAGGGGCTGTCGTCTTGACTTACTACTCCCTGGGCCCCGGCTGGCATGGAAGCTGGGCAGTGGCTACATAGGAGCCCCCTTGGGAAACACTCAGAGCCATGGAGAAAGGGCAGATCCGGGGCTGGTTTCTATCGAGGTGGGCTCCCTCAGTGCTGACTTGTGGGGCAGGCAGGAGGCTGGGGTGGTGTGCTTAGTGATGCCACCCCCGTCCAGATGCCACGGCCCAGCTGTGCACCGTCTGCCCAGCAGCTGGGAGCTGAGTCACACCCAGTGGGTGCAGAGGCGAGGGCTATTGTATGTCATGATTTCTTCTGTTCTCCCAGCCCTGAAGGGATGACTAGGCCCTGAGCCCCGATTCATGCCCACGCCTAGGAACTTAAGCAGCTGTGAGTTTAGGCTTCATGTTTACAGATACGAGGCATCTCGAAGGGCTTGGGGGAGTCCTCTTCCTCTGCCACCTCCTGTCTCTCAATCCTGCGGATCCTATGATCTTGACTCATCTGTTCTCACCAATGCAGGAGTCTGTGTGCCCCTGAGATCACGCACAGCATTCTGTCGGCATTCCTCTTCATTCTTTCTCTGTAGAGAGAGTCTGGAGGTTTCATCAGGTTGTCAGAGGCCCCAGTGTCCCCTCAGGTGCTGACAGGAGGGTGAGAGGCCGTGGGCCTGCACTACATCGAGCAGGGTGCTGATGAGGCCGTGAGGTTGTCATATTCTAGGAGACGGTAGCCCTCTGGCCGCAGAGCACGGTGGTTCAGAGTGTGGCCTCAGAGGCCAGGGTAGGGTTCTAAATCCTTCACTTAGGAGCTGTGTGACCTTCGGGAAGTGGCTGTGGCTGTGCCTCAGTTTCCCTCTCTGTCAAGGGGGAAGAATAATAATAGTTATCTCGTGGTATCCCCGGCTTTTAAAATAAGGTAATCCAGGTGAAGGACTTATCCCAGTGCCTGATACAAAGTAATCACTTGGTAAAAGGGCGCTGTTGTTATTAGTCCCAGCTCTGATCCTGTTAAGTGCCTTACCGTGGGGGTCTTAGTCCCCACCTGTGGCTCTGTACTTTGTGTTGAGCTCTCCAGGAGCTGCAAGGCAAGGTGGGAGAGTAGAGGGTAGACAGGGAGGGAGGGAGAACCTTCTCTGTATTTCTGGGACTCTCTGGCCCAGGCCCTCGCTTGGTGCCTTGAACATGGCTTTGTCCTGAGGCAGGCTTATGTAACCAGCCAGGCCTGGCCAGACAGGACACGATTCTTAACCTTGTTTTGTCCTCCATTGTCTCTACCTCCGATGGAGCTGTTGCATTAGCTGACCCGTTCCTCAGGCTACAGGGATGAAATCGAACCTGTGCTCTGCTGCTGCCCATTGATTTAATCTGGAGGTTTGCTGGGTGTGGGGGCCCCTCCCCCTGCCACCTGGGGACAGAGGGAGCTGATGCCTCTTGCCTGCTTTGAGGGCAGAGATAGGGACTCCTCATTAGGGGGAAATGAAGGCCATAGGCTAGGGGCCCCTTGATCCATGGCCCCTGTGTTTCCAGCGGGTGTGCCTACCTCTCCCCAGGATTCCCTTGCAGGGGTGCTCTCCCTGTCCTGCAGCCCACACCCCTCCTTCTCTCCCCCGAAGCCTTCCTGGGCCCCTCCGCTATGGGGAAGTTGGCTTCTACTGAGCTTCACAGCATGTTCTGTGGCACAATATGTCACTTTCCAGAAAACAGAGGCCACAGGCTGGCAGGCCACATCTTCCCCATGGGCAAGTTCTGCTCAGCCCATGATGAAAATTGAACCGATTGCCAAGAGGAGATTTTACCTAAGAGTCCCGATTTCTGGCTTTACTTCACAAATTCGGAGGATCAGAACCTCTTGAGCCTGAGTTCTTCGCACACGCACCTGGTCTTTCTGGCCGTCCAGGTGTCTGAGTTTGTAACCCTGTCCTGATGGTGTGGACTGCTTTCTCTCCTGTGCTATATGGTGTAGCTCCTCGTCTCTCTGCTTTGTGAGCTCTTTAAGAGTGACGGAGGATGGGGGGCTGGCTCCTCTCTGCTCAGAGCATCGTGCTAAGGCTCAGGGCCCTGTACACAGCAGGAGCAAATTAAGTGTTTCCTCTCTGAGCGAAGGTGTGGCAGTGGTGCTCCCTGCCAGCTGCAAAGGTTCCATTTAATCGAGGCCTCCGGATCAGCCTGGCCTGTGGCCCTCGAATCCTCCTCCCTGATAAGCCGTGCTGCTTAGCCACTGACCCCGGCAGCTTCTTAAGCTGTGGATGAACAGTGGCTGGAACTGTTGTCCCCACGCTGTGCAGCCACGGGGAGGACCATCTCACCTGCAACTGTCCCGCACTACACTCTCCCGGGGGACTTGGAGGAGTTTCGGGGGACAGGGAGGTGGGGATCAGCAGCCCTCCGATGGCACCAAGTGCAGACTTCTGTGTCCTGGGGGGACGGCAAGGGGGAAGGCAGGGCATCCGTTCGGGTGTTACCAGCCGGGCTCTCTTCCTAGCCTTTCTCTGCTTTATTCTGCTGCTCAAGTCCATGCGTTATCCATCAGCTCCTTTGTCCAGCTGTCTGTCTGTCCAAGGTTCATTTCACTCTTTCATTTGAAATCCTGACCAGCCCCGAGGCCAGCTAAGCTGTCTTCCTTTGGATGAGCTCTTGGTTGAGGGGTTGTAATTGTTCTGGGTACAAGAAAAAGCACGGAACTTTAAAAAATTGCATATAGATTTCAGTCCCCCGTCTTTGGTTCCTTCAGTCTAAGGTACAGCCTCCCTCTCCCCAGAAGGCACAGACACGGGGCTCTGTAGCCAGGTTTTGAGGACCTTGTCTTAACTCTTAAAGCCCCAGGCTGGTAGGGAGGACCCCTGGAAGGCAGCTGTGCTGTCATGTCAACATGCTCCTTTCCTTCTCTGGGCTTCTCTTCTGCCCTCTATGTGCTAACATACTGGGCTCCTTTCAGTTGTTGTGGCTGAAAGAGCCTTATGAGCCATCCTTGGAGAAGATGACAGCAGGGATCAGCATAGGAGCCAGTGTCTGGGTGGGGATGAGGTCCCCCGTCACTGGGCCAGGCCCAGAGAGCGTTCACATATTTCAGGTAATCATGGGAAGAGGGAGGCTAGAAGCCAGGGCCAGAGTGGACAGGGGCTGTGCCCTGGCTGTCAGGCCCCACAGGGAGGCCCGAGCGCAGGGAAGTTGGAGGTCTAGCTTGTGGCCCAGTGACTTGGCACAGGCTGAGGGGTGCCCCAGTGTGTGGTCCTGTGGCAGGCAACCCAGGGCTTCAAGTGCAGGCCTCGATAAGCCATTTACAGGTGGGTAAACTGAGGTATGTAGAAGAAGGGACTCTATCAGTGTCGCACATGAGAGCATAGAAAGTTGGGCCCAGATTCAGGTGATCTGACTCCCAGGCAAGGCTACACTCCTCTGTCCCCACCTCCCTCTGCAGGGTCAATGCCAGATCACCGAGCAGGACAATAGTCTGATTGTCTGTGTTGGCCTCCATGGTAGGGCCTGGAGAAGTGAAGCCACCATCGTCACAGCCACCCCAGAGGCATGAAACCGGTTGGATGTGCAAATTATCCCTCATATATTCTCCATTCCATTTTTTTCTTCCTTAAACTGTCTCTGATGGGCCAGCCCCCTTGGTGCTCGTTTCCGCCTGGCACCGGGCTTCATGCTCTTTATTCTGAAAACAAAGCTTCCTTCTGATGGCCCTCCCGCTGGGACAGGGAAAGGGCAGGCGTGGCACTGGGCTGCCCTCCTCTGCCTCCTCTTGCTGGGAGCCTGGGGCTTTGTCAGACGCCGGACCCAGGACCGGCATCACTGGGGGGCTGGGAGAGCGGGCGTCCACCCCATGGGCCCCGCCATCAAGCCCAGAAGTTCTCCCCCAGTGGCCAAAAGGGTGGGCAAAGGTACCAGACAGGAACCAAAGTAAAGCCCTGCTCTGGTCCAGGCAGTCAGTTGTCCCAGCACAGGATGGAGGTCTGGCCACGAGCTGTTCCTGTGACAACCATCAGGGTTTCAGCTGACACAGGTGATCAGCCTCCAAGTGACACTGGTCTCCAGGGGCTGCAGAAGCCAAAAGAGATGTGCAGATGAGGGAGGCAGTAATTCCTCATCCAACAATGTTTTTTTCAAGCATTGACTTTGTTCAGGCACTTTTTTCTTATCCTGGGACATGGCAGTGAGCAAAACAAACCAAGTCCGTGTCTGGGACTCGGGGCTGACATTTCTGGTGGTGAGGTAGAATCAGCAAAGCAACAAACACTGGTTCGGTACTCGCTATTTGTCAGGTGGCAAGAGGCCCCAGGAGGAGAAATAAAGCTTGGTTTGGGGGTAAAAAGAGTGATTTGAGCAAGTGACTCTGCTGTGTTGGGTGGTAGCGGATGGTCTCCAGAGAGAGGGACAGCAGGCTCCACGAGGGCGGGGGAATCCACAGGTATTTCTGGGGAAGAGCATTTCAGGCACAGGGAACAGCTATGCAAAGGCTTCGAGGCACAGGAAGAAGCTGGTGTGCCTGGGACGGAAGGAAGAGCCATCCTGGCAGGAGATGGGGCCTGAGGGAATGTGGAGGGGCAGACTGCTGGGCCCTCTGGCCCCTCCAGAGGTCTTTGCTGTTCTGTGTGAGGAAAGGGGAAGCTGCCGAGGACTTGGGGCTAAGGTCATACTCCCTTCAGCGCACATCGGGGAAGGATCGACTGGGCCACAGCCTGAGAAGAAGCAGGGTACCTGGCCGGGAGGCTTCTGTAGCCACATGGATGAAGAAGGGCTCGGGGTGACCACTGGGCAGAGGCCACCAGAGGTCAGATTCTGGATGGATTTTATAGGATAAGCTGATGGATTAGGTGTGGGGTGTGAGAGGAAGAGGGTGTCCACAGCAAAGACTCTGGCCTAAAGGACTGGAGGGACAGTGTTGTCATTTACCAAGACTGGGAAGGCTGCAGGGGACAAACAGGTTTGGGGAGAGAAATGGAGATTTCAGGTCAGATGCATTAAGTTGGAGCCCTGGCTGGAGTGGAGGGGCACGTGGCTGGTCCCTGCACCTGTGATCCCTGCATGGGTGTGAGGGGTGCCCTCCCGGACTCTGAAAATCTCTCAAGAACAAATGTTCTGGGCCCTTCATGTTCTTTTCGCTCTTTGCAAATCTGTTCCTGCTTTTCCTTCTGAGGAAAAAGGCAGTTTCTGAGGACTCATTGTCATGGTGGTCCTCACCTTTCTGCCCAGTGTGCCTCTTGTCGGGGGGGCAGTGGAGGGGAGCTCTGGAGGCCTCAGGCCTCAGGCCTTGCCCTGGCTCTGCTGCCTGTAGAGAGAGCTTTCACTCTGTGCCTTGGTTTCCCCTCTTATACACCGAAGGGTTGAGCTGGGCCTCTGAAGGTGGCAGGGTGTTCTTGAGGAGGCCGGATTGCACGGCGCCTTAGCACCCGGGCTTGGAGTCCAGATAACGGGTGTGAATCCTTGTTCCGCCACTTGGCTGTGAGACTCTGGGCCAGTGATAGAACCTCTCTTAGTTTCCTCATCTTTGCAAAAACGGGCCAACCACAGTAACTTGTCGGTGTTGCCGTGAGAGTTAAATGGGAAAATCCACACAAAACACTTAGTTAAGGCTCTGGATATCCCAAACTCTGTTAAACACAGGCTTTTAGTCCCAGTGACCTGGGTGGTGGGTCAGGTTAAAGGGTTTTGTCCAGTGGCAGTAGGAGCCATGGAAGGTTATGGAGTAGGAGCATGCGACATGTGTGGTTTTAGGGCAGCCGTGAGTGTGGGGACTTGGCCTGAGTCCTCTTGCTAAGTCCCTGACTCCTCCTGCCTGCCAGAGTGAGAACTGAGGGCCAGGCCCACTGGACTTGCTCACCCTTCTCCAGCTGAGGGTCCTCACGGACGGCATGAACAGCCTCCGCCTTGCATAGGTCACTCAGGGACGGGATGATTATTTCTCTCAAGTTCTCCTGCAGGACCCCTTGTGTGTACTTCCCAGTGGCTGACCCAAGGGAATACGAATGTGGGGCTTTGTGGGGTGGGTGACATTAAGGGGACTTGAGTTACACGGAGTGCTCTGGACAGGGCCCGTAGGGACAAGGAAGGCTGGGAGTGGCATTCCGCGGGGCACTTGACTGTGCCCTCAGTTCCTGGTCTGGGTCCAGGCTGGGTGGTGCTTTGCTCCAGTGGAGCCGTGGAGAGGTTGACAGCGGGTGGAGGAATGCGGCCCCTCAAGACCCACACTTCACTGGTGCCCAGGCATCCCGGCTGAGCCCTGGGCTTTTGCAAGCCTGTTTCTTAGCAGCTGAGCCATGCCAGGACAGCCAAGGACATTTCAGAGACCCCAGGGCTCACAGCCAGGCTGTCACCAGGCATTGCTTGTTTTCCCAGGGTCCGAGTGATTTTAGGGCTGGAGGGGAGCTCTGGAGATATTCCAGGGATTTTGCTTACAGCGGGTAAATTGAGATCCAGAGAAAGCAAGGCACTTGACCAAGGTCTCACAGGGCCGCCTCCCTACTATCTATCACCTCCCTCTGTTCCCATGTCCTTTGCTGAGACTCCTGGCCTCCTGCCCGGATGTTTGTAACAGCCTCTGTCTTGTGGGCTCTCTGAGAGCTTTGTTTGTCTTCCTATTCTCATACTCTTGCCTTAACCTGCCAGGCACACAAGCTGTTTGTGTCTGGTGTCCTCTCCCCTCGGGTCCCAGACAGAGCAGTGCAGGGTGGAGGTTCTGAGCTTAGACCCCAGAGCCAGTGCTTCCCCCTCCTAGCACGGTGACCTGGGCAAGGTGCCCATGTTCAGAGCCCTAGCGTCTCTGTGAAGTGAAACCAGTAGTACTTCATTTATGAGGATGGTTAAATGAGATAGTATGTGAAACGCGAGATATAAATGGAGTGAGCTCTCAGAAATGGTCACTGTTTTAAGTGCTGGTTGAACTGAAAGTCAAGGGCATGGGGGAGTCGACAAAGCTCTGCACTGGGGGGCACAAGAGGTGGGCTCCAAGTTCACTCTCAAACACTGCCTCGCAATGTGCGTGTGGGGACATCATCCCTCCCCCAGGAACTCCATTTTCTTCATTGGGGAAAGATGGAGGAGATCACCGCTGTGTTTTCATGAGGTTATCCTGTGACACTAAAGCAATGGCTGTGAGAAAGCTTTGCATGTGTATAATGATTTAAAAATGGCCCGGCAGGGGCCACAGCGTGCTGTCAGCGATGAAGACACTGCAGCGATGGTGGTGGACAACAGGCTGGGCCGGAGACTGGTCAGTCTGCAGATGCTCAGCGCCCACGCGGGCTTCCCTTCCCTGCCCGCCTGCTCCTGGCCCCCACCAGCCTGCCTTTCACAGTAGCCTCATCGCTGCACAGTCAGAGGTGTGGGAGGTGCAAAGACCCGCTGGCATCTTCCAGGCCCTAGTGGGTTTTGGGATCTCTGTGGCTGATGCCATGGAATGCAGGATTACAGCCAGACACTGGTTCGA
This sequence comes from Lontra canadensis, assembly GCF_010015895.1. Lineage (NCBI taxonomy): Eukaryota > Metazoa > Chordata > Mammalia > Carnivora > Mustelidae > Lontra > Lontra canadensis. The sequence continues at coordinate 16,490,483 of NW_022630999.1, forward strand.
ATCTCAGCAAAGCACTGGGAGCCTTAGCAATGCTTAACTTCCGTGACCCTCAGTTTCCATACTTGTGAGAGGAAGCGCTAATGAAGTAGAGGCCAAGCATCCAGCAGAGGCCCAGCACATGGTTATATTGGGTTGGGGGGAGGGGGTTGTATAATGTGTTTTCTGCCTGGAGTTTATGGACTAATGGGTTTATGGATGGTGGGGAGTGGGGGCCGCTGTGCCCACCTCTGGGGATGAGCTGCAGAGGTCAGTCGCCTAGCTTGGAGCCAGGAGGGCCTTTGGAGCCAGCTGGAACTGTCCATTTTGCCAGTGATTGAAGCAAGTCCTGGAAAAGAGCAGGTGCTTGTTGGGGTCACTGGTGGGTTAGAGGGGAGCTGGGCCTGGGGTCAGGCAAGTGAGGCACCTAGGGGCATACCATAGGGAACCCTCACTCTCAGGAGCCCCTGGGAGCTGGTGCTCACTCTCAGCGCTGGGCAGGTGCACAGTAACATCTGAGAATGGGTGCTGCCTGCCCATTCATGCCTGCTGCCTCGCCAGCCTCGACAGCCTTGCCGTAGCCAGGGCTAGGACTACACCTCCGGTCTCCTGATACCAGGAACTGATTCCGGAGCCTTGGAAGTGCGGAAACACCTGTAAGGCACCTTCCAAGTGGCTCACTGAGTCCCCCTGGGCCCCTTTAAAAGGAATCTGCAATAAGTAGGTCACTGGGCGCTTTCACTCAGTCTGTGCTCTCTAGTTTCTGGGCTCCAGAGAAAGTGAGGCCCTCCCACCTGGTTCCCCTCCCTTCCCCTTCCCTACCAGCTGTGCCTCCATGGAAGCATGTGGGTGGGGGACTCCTGTTGCGGTGACAAGCCCCAGCAAGTCTAGAGGGACGAGGCCACTTCCATGTGTGTCCCGAGTGAAGCCTCCCGGTCTCAGGAGGCCCGCGCTGTGCCCACCAGGCTTCCAGGAGATCAGGGAGCATGTGCTGCACTAAGTGACTCAGAGCTTTCCCTTCCTCTTTATTGCCCCCAACACATCCAGCAGCCTTTGGCTCTGGCTGCAGGGCCTGGAGCCTTTTCGGGTTCCCTAAGGCTTTCTTGTCTTGTGGGCAACCTAGTCCATGCCCCCCATGGGGGGCAGTTTCCCTGTCACCCCTGCTGGGCCTGTTGGCTGGGCCTTAGGCAGCCGTGAAGAGGTAGCCAAGGCCTCTGCTCCCTGCAGGGGTTCTCAGTGTTCACGCAGGGCTGGAAGGGTCCTGGGCCACCATTGTGAGGTGACATGGGGGCACCTGGATCATCAGCCCAGCATCCATCCCAGGCCCACACATACAAACACTCTGTCTTTTTCCCTACTGGAAAAAGGGCCTGAAATCCTGCTGTTAGCAAATAGCCTTGTGCTTTCCTTGGTGTCCTCTAACAAGGCAGGTTCCCTCACAGGTGGGCAGTCTCACATGTTTGCGGCTGCCGAACAAAGCCAAGCTAGCCTGGCCCCTTTGCAGCTGCGTGTGTGACCGTGGCCTAGTTGCTTCTCCTCTCTGGGCTACGTCAGGCCCTTTTTACCCCACACCTCAACATGGTGGCGTGGGTTCTAGGCCTTCTATAACCTGGCAGTTACCCTGCTTCTTCCTCTGCTGGCCGGGGCAGTAGGAAGAGCCCACCAGCTGAGTTGGCATGGGGGCAAGGCCCAGAAGCCGGGGTCACAAATGCTTTGACTGCCAGCTGGTGCCAGTAGACCATACCAGGCCTTCTTCCTCTCCTTCTCAGGATGCGTGGGGAAACTGAGGTCTGGAGGGGGAAGGATCTTGTTTGGATCACGTTGGAAGCTGGGCAGAGCTGTGCCGGCGTGGTCTCTTTGGGTGCTGGCTGCTACCTTTCTTGAGAGCGTCTCGTGGGCCCATCAGCCTGAGGGCCAGGGATGTGCCTTCTCCCCTTCCATGGAAGGCGCCTTTCTTGGGGGGAGGGCAGCTGTGCCTGGGTGTGGGGCAGAATTGGTCAGGACGTCCTCTTCCTGAAGTCCAGGAGGGAGGGGGGTTGGTGGCCTCCAGCAAGGAACTGGTTAGTGAGGGGCCTGGAGGCTTCTGGCAGGGATGGCGGGGATCTCCATTGGTGGCTCGGCTCAGGGTGCCCCAGGCCACCCCTCCCTCTCTCCCTCCCAGGGTGAGGGCTGGGCCGAGAGTAATGCCATTTGTCCTAGCTCAGGGATTAGGTGCGGCGGTGTTAAGTGGGGAGTGTGTGGCCATTAAGAGGGCGCACTGAAGAGAAGCGGAGCCCAGCGCTGCTGCCTGACATCTGGTGGGTCTTGTCATTCTCTCCCCGGCCTTCCCGTACCCTCTGACTGTGGCCCCTCGCCCCCCCCTCCTGTCCAGTCCTCCCAGGTCTGTCAGGACATGTGCGCGCCTGCATGTTCACAGCCACACGGGAGGGGGCCACTTGGCCTCCAGGCCGGACACGGGATCCTGCCTGCATTTAGGACCGGAGCAGCTTCCTCAAGCGTCCCAGCCCCTGGGGCCGCCCCAGAGAGATGGTTCAGGGCCGACGGGGTGGATTCCAGATGGAGTAGGAGGATGTGGTGGGAAGGAAGGACTCAGTTTATCTTTATTTAGCTTTTACCTTGTAGCTTCACTTGAGCGGGGCAAGTCCGTGAGCCCACTGGAAGCCAATAGGTCTGAGAAGTAACGGTTGACTGCAGGGCCGTGGGGCGTAGCTGAAACAGTGAGGTCCCACGGTACTCAGGAAGTCACATTTGTGACTTTGGTCCTGTCCGCACTGTGCAAGCCACGGCATGTCAAAGCCAGAAGGACCCCCGAGAAAGTTCCCATGTCCTTGTTTTGTTGTATGGTGGGCGCCAGTCACAGCCATCCTGATTTGTTTGGAATATGGTATGGTCTCTGTCTAGGGGGGGCTCACTAAGAGTTGTTACAGATTCTCAGAGGGTTCTGTAACTCCAGGACGTCACAAATGTCTGATCCAGTCCACATCTCTCATTGCCCAGTAGAGGAAGCAGGGGCTAGAAGTAGGGAAAGGTCTTGTCCAGAGGTGCTTAGGGAGCACATGGAGGGCCTGGGATGCCGGTGTGGACTCCAGGAACCATGTGGATTTTGGCTTTTGGGTCTGTGAGATGGAGGACCCCCCCCCCCCCAGCCCCCGACAATGCCTGTTTCTTGGAATCTCTCAGGGGGCATCCAGTGACCTGGGGTGGGCACATGGAAGGACGGAGGCTGGGGCCGCCTGGCATTGCCTAGATCTCCTGCTGGGGTGGCAGGCGGGGTGGGGCAGGTGTTTGGGGCATGATAAACTTGTTTCTACTTCATTGGGAAGAAATGGTGAATAAATGAGGTCATGATAGTACCTGGTATGCAGCAGACCTGTGAAGCGGGATGGTCACTGTTATCCTCTGAGCTCGCTCTCCAAGTTGAGATCTCCTGCTTCTGACTCTCACTCCTGCCTCTCTTTCTTCTTCCTTCACATAAGACCTTTGCCTGGGGTATTGGGGCAGCCCCCTTTCTCATGTAGACACCTGCTTGTCAGAGATGACAGAAGCCCCCGGGGACAAGGGAAGGTGAAGGCCCTCTGGCTGAGGTCTTCTTGCCTTTCTGGGAGTCTGTGGTGTCCTTCTCGGCCAGTGAAGGCTTTCCCATCCCTGGAGAAATTGGGTCAACCTGTGTTTACGCAGCTGGGGCTGGTGATTTGCGGGAGGCCTCTCTCTGGACGTGCTCTAGGCCTCAGACCTGGGTTAAGAACGGTGTGGAATGCTGGGCGTGGGGACTGTAGAGGGGCTACAAACAGGGGCCCCAAGGTGAGCTGGCTTGGGGTCATCCTAACCGCTGCCCAGCTGTGGGACCTTTAGTCAGTTGCTTAGCCTCTCTGAGCCTAAGTTTCCCCATCTGTAAAGTATGTGTATCAGTGACCCCCACCTCTCAGGGTGTGAGGGTTGGGTGTAACAGATCAGGGGAAGCAGTCCCAGTGAGTTACCAGGAGCTCAGCCAGAACTGGCTGCTGTCAGCGAGGGAGGTTATGATATTTGCAAGGAAATATCATTCCATTTCTTTTGAGTGCCTATGATCTGAGCCTAAGAAAAATAGGTATGGATTTGACGCTGTCACAGATGGATTTGGGGGTTGAGGGGAGAGAGCCCTATTTGGGGAAGCTTCATGGGGGGAGCGTGCGCTGTGATGACCTGCCCACCCTGGCCTGTGTTAGGAGCTTCCGTGGGGACTGGAGGCCAGTGGGTCCTGACCTGTCTCGCTCCTCACTCCGCCCTTTCCCACAAGCTGGTTTGTTTGTTCACTTGGTAAACCCTTTCTTCAGAGCCAGTGCAAAGGTAAACTCCCAACTCAGGCTCTGTTGGAGGAAAGACAAATTCTCAACAAGTGGGGTCTGAGTTCCTGAGGTCTTTTTTGTTGCACATTCCGTGCTGTGGGGAACTCAGAACAAATCCCAGGCTGGGAACCAGCACTTTATGCTTTGTTTGGTTGTTGATTGATGGATGATTTGTGAGTCTTCTTCCAAGACGGATCAGGAGAGGCTGCTTTTGATGTTAAAACACACATAAAATGGATGGAAACATAAACAGAAAGAGCACCATTCAAAGGGAGCAGAGAGTGGGACGTGTGGGGCAGTGGTAAAAGCCGTGCCAGGTGAACCTGTGCAGGACGGGCTTGGGCTCTGGAGCCAGGTGGCCTGTGTGGGATCCCAGTCACCCACTCATTAGCTCTGTGAGCTGGGGCAAGTCCCAGGCCCCCTCCAGGCCTCACTGTCCTCGTCTGTAATGTGAGGGGAAGGTAGGTCAGGGTGCCGTGGCACGGGTTAATAGCATAGAGCACAGACATATTTGTGTCTAATAAATGAAAGTTCATATTATTAATGCCATTTAGCTTGGAAATATCTCGCGGCAGATCCAAAGAGGGGAAAGGAACTGGCAGGGCCCATTTCTCTTGAGCACCTGCCGTGGGTAGGAGAGCACTTCTGCTTTGGAGAGCCTTTGGTGAAGTCGGGGGACCTGTGTTGTAGTCGGGGAGCATCCGGCGTCTGGCAGTATGCGTCTGGCATTGCATTGTGGGACACACAGCGGGGTAGCTCACCTAGGACTTTGAAATACAGCCGGCGGAGTCCAGCTCCGGGGCTGAGGCTGGACATGGAGGAGGATGGGCAGGGTTTTAATGGACAAGAAAATGAGTCTGGGTAGGTGGGGGTGGCGGCGGGGGATCCTTTCCTCTCTTGGGGGCGTCTCTGTGTCCCTGCATGTTCACAGCAGGGTGGGCTGCACACTCTGCAACCCCGAGACTCAGAGCCAGACTGCCGACAGTCCCTGGGTGGCAGCCCTGGACTCCGGGGTGACTGATGGGCAGCAGCTTGGCTCACAGCCAGGCGGCACTGCGGGCCTGTGGGGGATGGGGTGTGCGGTGAATTCCAGCAGAGGAAGGGATTTGCTTCTGGTGCGGCCTCCCAGGGGTGTCATTGGGCTGGAGAGACTCCGGCACAGCTGGGAAGCAAATGTGGAGGATTTTCTCTGTGCTGTACGTGGTGGGTGGGGCAGTCCGAGACTGGGTGGCTGGCGGAGCTGGGCGGCTGCGGGGTGTGGCCGGGTGGTGGGTGGTGGTGTGATTGTGCTGGGGGTGTGACAGGCTGGGAGGGGCCGGGTCAGCTGTGGGGAGTGGCCCTGGGATTGCCTGTGGGGCTCCCAGCGCCTGGGCCGGCAGCCACCCCTCCTCCCCCAAGCCCGGGTGCCCATTCACAGACTTTTGAAGCTGTTTGCTTCCCACCTCACACTTGGCGCCTGTGGCCCAGATGGCTGAGATGACACCGCTTGAACGTACCGGCACCCTGTGAGTCTGTGCATTCGTGTGCGTGTGAGTATGGGGGTATGGGGGCAGTGTTGGGAATGCCCGAGGCGGGAAATAAAATCGGGGCTCGGTGAATATGCGGGGCTGCAGGGACCTTCCTGCGTCTGCCCAGCAGCAGCAGCATCACACCAGAGACACAAAACCTCGGGGCCCCCCAAAAAGCCTACATCTTCGGTGTCCAGTGCCACGCTTGGTGCCTCATGCTGCTTAGTAAGTACAGAAAAGAGGGGTGGGGACTGGGCTGTTTGCTTGTCCCCACCTTCCAGTATGCTCCCAAACCTGACCTCCTTTCTTCTCCGCCTGGATCTGCTGTGGATTTGATCTGTGGCCTTGGGCCAGGTGCTTCCCAAGCCTCAGTTTCCAAATCTGTGAAATGGCTAATCATTGTATTAAGCCATATCACCGTGCGCCAGGACTTGAGCTGTTTGACACACAGTGTCTCTGTTAGTTTTGGCAGCAGCCCTGTGAGATAGTAATTGGTATGAAGCCTGTTTTCCACCTGGGGAAACCAAGGCTCAGAGAGGTTGAGGGATTTGCTCAAAGATCCCAAGGCTGGTAAATAACAGAGGCAAGGTTCAAGCCCAGGGAGGCTGGCTCCAGTTGCAGCCCTTCACCGTAAGGCCAGCAGCTAGCGCACTGCCGCCACTCCCGACGAGTGGGATGCAACAGGGAATGACAGGTGCTGCCCTTCCCAGGGGGTTGGGTGCACACAGTAGACATCTTAGTCCCTGAAGGCTGCTTATTAGGTGCGCCCGCCCCAGGAAAGGCACAGGAAGCTGAGCCTCAGAGAGCTCGTGTTCTCACTCCTGGAGTCTACCTGTCCATCTAGGGCAGAGCCAGACCCTAATTTCTAGATAGCTTGGTCTCTGGAAGGCCCTTGGCCTCTGCCTCCTTTCTCTCCAGGTCCTGGAGAGGATTATGGGGGAAGCAGAGCATTTTGGAGTTGGGGGGGTGAGGGGAAAGGAGTGACTTTCAACTCCAGAGCAGTGGCCACAGTTACCGTGGTATTTCCCGAAAGTGCACCGTTGCCATGGCATCTCCATGACGACCAGAGCATCTCATTCATTATCCCCAACACCTTGGCAGGGAGAGCTGGGCCTAGGGCTGGGAGAGCACAGTGGAAGCCTGGCTCAGGACTCGAGGTCTCGGTTGCTGAGGCCCCCTCCCACTGTCCCCTGTTGTAGCCAAGGTGTCCCTGCCAGGCTCTGGAGCCGGCCGCTTCTGTCTCCTGGGGTCTGGGTTCAGATTTCCGCTCTGTCAGGGACTACCTGTGTGATTTTGGGCAAGTAACTTAACCGCTCTGAGCCTCATTCTCCTTGACGGTAAATGTAAATGATGACAGTAGTAATTAAAAGGCTTAGATGAGGTTAGGTGTGTAAAAGCGCTAAACATAGTGCCCAGGCTTGTGGTAAGTGCTTGAAACGTGTAGCGGTAAAAATAACAATGATGATGATTGTGACGTTATCACTGTTGTTATTATTTTTATTATAAAAGGCCCTTAGGGAGACTCCGCATGGAGGAATGAAAGACCAAATCTGAAGTTAGGAAGGAAACCCATTTGAGTCAAGATTTAGCGGTTTTCTGTGTAACAGCAAGTCCTTTCGCTTTGGAGCCTCAGTCTCCTTATCTGTAAATTGGGAGTAATAACAGCTCATTATGCCTCATTCATACCCTGAATACTTAATTAGAACCTATGCCTGGGGAGAGTGGTGGGGGTTGCTGCAATGAATCAGACTTGTCCCTGCCCTTCAGGGCACCCAGCCATGTGGGGAAAGAGGAGAAATGAAATTAGTATTTGGGGGGGGGGGCCCTCCGTGTGCCAGCTGCCAGCTGCCAGGCAGGGCCTGCCCCAGCAGAGGTCAGTAAGTCCTCCTCCTGCTCTGGGATCTGGTGGCTCCAGGGTGCAGAGCTGTGTATGGAGACACCTCGAGTCCACTGTGCATGGACCTTACACCCAGGTGCACCCAGGGACTGGGCAGGAAGTCAAATGAAGGAAGGAGGAGGTCAGCTATGGGACTGTGTGGCCTGTTGGGATGAGTGCCCAGTGTCAGCAGAACATGCTCTTTTTAAAGAAAAGTTAGAAGTTCTAACTTATATGTGAAATCTCCTGATTTTGAAATATTGATAATGAATCTCAAATTTAAGAAAAATGCTGTGCTAGCCAAAGAATGCACGTTTGCATCCTGTTTTGGCCTGAGGGGCCTGGCTTTCCGGTTCTGCTCTGTGGAGAGGGGATGGGGCCAGGCAGAAGCCTGAGGAATGGGACTTGGGGGCAGGAAAGGGGGTGGTGCATGGGGATGACTTCAGAGAGATGATGACATTGGAACTGGGGTCTTGAAGGATGAGTAAGTATCCCAAGGGGGAGGGGGAAGCATTCCGGCAATGGGAACTTGGTGAGCACAGGCTTAGATGCATGACCAAGACTGGTGACTGGCTGGGCGAGGCTGGAGTTAGGAAAACCGCTGGCAATGTCGGCAAGACCCAGGCAGGGCCAGGGCAGCAGGGGAGGGAGGGCATCGAGACCTCCGCCTCCAGCTGTCCTGGAGGACTTGGTGGCTCCAAGGGGATTAGAAGCCCCCCAGTTCCCCATCCTTGAACCACGGGGGCCCTGGAATGCAGGCGCGTGTGGAGGGTCTCGAATGGCTGGCTCCAGGCCCTCATGGAGGTTGCAGTGGTGAGGGGCAGTGCTGGAGGCTCCTCTTGCCAGCAGCGTCTCACCCTCCCCCGCCCCCCACTTCAGAGTATTTGGCTTCTCTGGGGACAGGCTAGTCAACCCACTTTCTTTCTCCCTTTACCCTCTCCTGGGCCTGGGCTTTGCCATGGCTTCCTCCCTGGCCTCCTGGCCTCTTACCTCTCTGACCTTTGCCCATCCGTGTGGCTCCAGGGAAAGGCCACGGCCTCTGAAAATGGGGATTTGGGCTTCCGAGGACTGGCTGTCAGAGGCTTGAGAGAGCATGGAGCTGACTTGACCGAGCTTTGCAGGCCCAGTTCTTGTCCACACTGGGCCGCCATTCACCAAGCAGCCAACGTGCACAGGGAGAGGGGCTGACCCCAGTTTGGTGCTGTGTGCCCAGCACGGTCTGTGTGCTTTTTATGTGTCAACGCACGTAATTTTCACAGCTCTGGGAGCATGTCAGACTTTGCTGTTTTACAGATCAGGAAACTGGGAGCACCGACAAGTTAAATAACTTGCCCAGAGTCACACGGCTGCTGGGAGGCTGCGTGAGTGTGAATGAAGCTGCCTGCTTCCAGTCTGCGCGTAACCGCAAGGCTTTCTTATGGTAGTGCTTTAGGCCCTCGGGTGGGTTTGAGGGTATGGGTCTGGATTCCTTGAAATTGTTACAGGATTTTGCAGCATATATGTGTATTCCTTATGGGAAAATGTGGTCAGATTCCCACAGGGGTCTAGGACCCCCAGATGCCTGAGACTGCTGGTTGCTTCATTAACAGGGACACTGAAAGTCTGTTCATGCAGTCGACCAAAGGCCAGCGATCATAGCATCCAGGACTGCAGGGGAAGCACGGTTGCGTGGCTGGAGTGGCTAGATGCCCCCAGGCGTGGCAGACTGGCAGGGCATCAGCCAGGCGGCTGTACCTCTCCACCCACTATGCTGTGGTCCTGGACCCAAGGCCGAGAGGTGGGGCTCGCTGTGGCCACAGGGCAGAGGGTTGCCCTTATCAGTGGGAAATGGGATGCGGTTGCAAAATGGGAATAAACAGGACTATCACCCCAGCCCTCCAGCTGTTCCAGAAAACCTGTTCCCTCTTGCTTTGCTCTCAGCTAGAGTGGCAAGGAGTCCCTGGAAAGCTCGTCTGGGTCTCTTATCTCCGAGCTGAGGCATGTGCCTCTCCCTATTCCTCCCCACCCGCCCCCAACTTGTTCTCCTGGTTATTTCAGGTACCACTTCCTCCAGGAAGCCTTCCTTGATCCTACTCCTCCTGAAGAGTTAAGTCCCCCTGAGTTCTCTCAAATGCCCTTCTCCCACTACCACATTCCTCCCCCTGCATCGTAGCTATCTGTTTTCTTGGCTACCTTGGGTTCCCCATGGTGCTGGCATATAGTAGGGACTGAATTGCAGAATATGGGAGGTGGGAGAGCCCCTCTGAGATTGACCCAAGCTCCTTTCTGACAGGCAGGAGGCCCAGAGAGGGGTAGAGGTGTGCTCCGAGTCACACAGCATGTCATTGGCAGAACTGGGAGCGGCACGGGTGTCTGGGATATATTCTCATTTCCCACTCCTGCCTCTTGCTTCTGAGCACATCTTCTAAAAACATTTTTTTTTTTTAAATTTTCACAAACGTGGTAAACGATGATTGTAGAAAATTTAGGAAACAAAAAGAAGAAAATAAAAATCATTCGGACATAATCATCGTTAACATTTTGGGCCTTTTGTTGTTGTTGGGATTTGGTACCAGTTTTTGGCTTACACATAACAATTTTTAACAGAAATGTGACCACGCAGACTGTTTTTATAAACGTTTTCCACTTTAACAACATGTGTGGCAATTATATTTTTGTGTCAGTAAATGTCCTTCTTCCACATCTTGTAGAAGTTGTAAGTGGCTGCCTGGGATTCTGTCTGATGCTTGCATCATAGTTGCTAAGGACAATCCCCTGTTGCTGGGCATTTGCTATTATGAGCAGCATGGGGATTCAGATTCTTGTGGGGAAATCATCACACATGCCTACAGTTAAAACCCCTACGATAGTAAGTTCCTAGAACTGCGTTTGTTGGGTCTCTGGTTTGCTGGGGCCACCAGTCAGGACACCAGATAGTCTCTTGGGCCTGGGAGGGATTTTCAAGATCTTCATCCCCTAGTCTGGGCCTGAGGCTTCAATTCACTCCCTGGCTATGCCCACCCAGACCCTCACACCTTCTGTCCCCATCTCTCTCCTGCTGGCTTTCAGCACCTACTTCCACTCATGTGTAAGGTGGACTGGGGGCTGTAGGTTAGTGGGTGTGCGTGTGTGGTCTCCATTGACTTTCCAGTGAGACCAATATGGGTGGCCTGCTCTGGGTGGAGGATAGAGCTGAAGGGGACCCAGGAACCCCAAGTTCTGGCTGCCTGATGAGACGGCTGAGCCCATTCAGAGAGAGAAATGGGTGGGGGGCGCTGTGGGTGAGGAGGAGATGGTGAGGATGGGGTGTTCAGCCGTGATTTAGAATTCCGCCTCTGACTCCCAGGCCTTTGGATGTTTGTTTCACTTTGTCCTTCCTGCTTCTGGGGGTCTCTTGGTCTGGTCTTGGACTCTGTAATTACAATGAATAGCAACCACCATTGCAGACACCATGTTGTACCCATTATGCACATTAGGACAGGGGTCTTAAGCCCTGAGCCTCTTGTGAGGCAGGTACCGTTGTCAGCCCAGTTTCACAAGTAGGGAAACTGAGGCTCAGAGAGATTACGAGGCTTGTATGACATTGTGCAGCCAGGTTGGGCAACAGTGCTTGAGTGTGGGCCCACTGAGGTCCGGTCCTGTCTGTCCGTAGTCAGCAGACCCCCCAGAGCCCACTCTCTGACTTTTCACCTCCGGCTCTTCTCATCTCTCCACAGCCTTGGCCCCAGGGGCCCCAAGGAGCGAGCGACATGTGGCAGTCCCGGGCCGGCCCAGCGTCCTTCGGCCCACTGCGCAGCCCCCCCAGGAGGCCCTGACGCCCTGGGGGCACTTCTCCTGTGCACAGGACCACGTGGGGGTTTGCCATGGTGACATAAAGGGGCACAGGGGAAGGAAGGAGCGCGACCGGCCTGCAGACTGTGCCCCTGGCTGGGAGGAAGGGCCGGGGGCCCAGACCCTCCACTCCTGCCACCCACTGAGGGCTGCGCTTGCTCAGTGTCTGTGAAACTGTTGCTCAGTGGACGACTCTGGTGTCTCCTCGTGCGTGGGGCCTGGGGGTGGCCAGGGCAGGTGGGCCTCCGGCGGCCGAGGTCTCGGGGGCCAGGATGCCTGCCCTGGCGCGCCTCCGGAGGCTGTGTCGGCACGTGTCCCCGCAGGCTGTCCTCTTCCTGCTGTTTGTCTTCTGCCTGTTCAGTGTTTTTGTCTCAGCCTACTACCTGTATGGCTGGAAGCGGGGTCTAGAGCCCTCGGCGGATGCCCCTGAGCCAGACTGTGGGGACCCGCCCCCTGTGGCCCCCAGCCGCCTGCTGCCCCTCAAACCCATACAGGCAGCCACGCCCTCCCGCACGGACCCACTGGTGCTGGTGTTCGTGGAGAGCCTCTACTCCCAGCTGGGCCAGGAGGTCGTGGCCATCCTGGAGTCTAGCCGCTTCAAGTACCGCACGGAGATCGCACCGGGCAAGGGGGACATGCCCACGCTCACCGACAAGGGCCGTGGCCGCTTTGCCCTCATCATTTACGAGAACATCCTTAAGTATGTCAACCTGGACGCCTGGAACCGGGAGCTGCTGGACAAGTACTGTGTGGCCTACGGTGTGGGCATCATCGGCTTTTTCAAGGTACGCAGCTCTGGGGGGGGTCCCAGCAGTTCATAGCTCTGGCTGAGTTTGAGTTCCCATTTTAATCTATACTCAGTAGCTGAGTGTCTGACTGTTCTCATCTGTAAAATGGGTATAATGGCAACGCCTACCTCCTAGGATTGTCATGAAGGAGAAGTGGGTGAGTATCTGTAAAGCAGTTGGAGCACACAGTGCCTGCTGTCTACTAAGTGCTTTTTAAATACTAACTTTTCGGGGTGCCTGGGTGGCTCAGTTGGGTAAGTGTCTGCCTTCAGCTTAGGTCACACGATCTCAGGGTCCTGGGATGGAGCCCCACATTGGGCTCTGTACTCAGCAGGGAGTCTATTTCTCCCTCTGCCGCTCCCCCCAGCTTGTGCAAGCTCGCGCTCGCACTCTCTGTCTCTCTTTCAAATAAAATCTTTAAAAAATACATTAGCTTTTATTAGGAGCACATGGCAGGGGGATTGCCCGGCACACAGCAGGGACTTGCCTAAAGGAAGCCCCCGGAATGGTTGTGAGGTGGGAGAGGCTTGGTGCCGTGAACGTCATGGCAGTCTTCCCAAGGGACGAGGTGTGCAGATGGGCAGATGGGCAGACCAAGGTGTGGGAAGGTTACGTATCTGAGGCTAGGTAGCCTGGAAGTGGGAGAGCCAGAATTTGAACTCCAATTTAGGTGGTCTGTGCTCTGGATCCTGTGCTCTTTCCTCTTGGCTCTGGTGGGCTGTGGCATTTACGCACCTCCTGAATAGAGCCATTTTGCATTGGAGGAAAGAGGAGAAAGAAATCCCAACGGGTAGGTGAGCTGCTCTGGGCTCCGTGGGGGCACCCAGAACGACTGCTGGGATCAGAGTCTTTGCTGAAAGTGTTGTGAAGAAGCTGTCCATGGGGAGCAGCTGGTTGGGGGAATCTAGAGGCTCTGGCTTCAAGATGGGCGGTAGGGACTCTAGGTAAGTGCTTGGGGACATTCAGCAAACATTTACTGCATGCTGACTGTGTTCCAGGTCCTTTGCTAGGCACTGGGGACATGGGGGTAATCGAAGTGTGCAGAGTCACTGCTGTCACGGAGCTGACATTTCAGTGCAGTGGGGTGGGGTCAGTGACAGGCAATGAACAAGTAAACACACCATGTGGCAAATGGCGATAAGTATGAGAAGGAATAAAGCCGGGAAAGGGCACAGGGAAGTAATGGGTATGGGCAGTTGACACTGTTTTTGATAGAATGGCCACTTGACAAAGTGACTAGAAGGAGGGGAGACAAAGAGTCACATAGTTCTTGGCACAAAGGGTCTTCTAGGCAGAGGTGACGTTAGTAAGTGTGCAGGTCCTGAAGCAGGTTCTTTGTTGGCATGAGATGGGAGAGGAGCAAGAGTGGGTCAGAAGGGGCGCGTGTCTGCCGGCGGGGCACCCTCTGTCCCCAGGCGTTCGTGAGCACCCTGTGCCCTGGACCCTGTGCTCGGTGTGGGGAGGAGCCTGGTCCAGAGGAGGGTTCCCACGGTGTGTCCTTTCCCACATGAGTGCAGCAGGATGCTCTGCCACTAAAAGAAGGTTTTATGGGCCAAGAAATTGAAGGCCCTTAGAAGTCCTGCAGTGGAGCAAACCTGGTGAGATTTGTTCCCCAGCTGGCTTGATCACAGAGGCCTTTATTTCCCAGAGCATCCTCTGGGAGACGCTGGCCTGGTTTATGGCTTTTCATCTGCCATAACCTCAGACTGCCTCTGCTGTCTGTTCTTTCTTTTCTCGTGGACTCTTCCATTCCCTGCCATGAACTTCATTAAGTCTGATCCGGAGCCCCAGGCCTGAAGAACATGACAATGGCTGATACTTACTGAGGGCTGCCCCAGCCCCGTGCACTGTCCGTGCGCTTCGTGTGAAGAATGAACTCACCCAACACCCGCCAGCCATCCTCTAAGGGAGGTGGATATCGTCCTGATTTTAAGAGAAAAGGAAACTGAGGCAAAGAGGGGTGAAGAGATGTGTTTCCACTCCTCTCTCTAATAAGCACAGATCCAGGATTTGAACCCAGGCAGTCTGGCTGCAGAGGCTTTAGTCATAAGCACCATGTGATGAATCCAGGGCCTCAAATGCCCCTTTTGGAGTAGAATTTGCATCAGAGCACAGAACTCCCATAGTCTCCAGGGACCAGGCAGTGGGCACGGTTGGTGCACCAGAACTTGGGTCCTGTCTAGCCCTAGTTCTTGGCTCTACAGAAGGTGGACATGAGGCCCCAGGGAGCAGAGGGACAGGCTCACTGTCTCTCTGGGGGGTCTGTGGAAGTTCCAGTCTCCATGCTCTTCCTACCATATCCTGTGAGACAGGACGGCTGCTTGGTCTTGAGCCGGGGCCTGTGACTTTCTTCTCAAACAGAGCCCTCTGGTGGTCAAGCTCCATCTTTTGGCTCTTTGTGCAAGGCCTGCGTTGGTGCTGTGCCTTGGGCCTGTCAAACCCAGAGGGTCTCTGCACTCCAGAGGTCTGGAGACACTCGCTTGCCAATTGCACAGGTGCTGGATTCCCAGATCAGTGTTAGAGCAGGGGCCAAAGAGTCCAGACCCTTGTTCACATCTTTCTGTCATTTATAAGCAGAGGGACCCGGGGCAGGATCTTCAACCCATCTGTGAAGTGGGGCCATGTTGAAGATGACAGTGGGTGGCACCCTGAGCCACCCATTAAAGGGCAGCTAGTCTTTCTTTGTCATCTCCACGCTCAGCAAACACAGCTGGCAGTCGGTCGCCTCTGTCTGTCTCGTGGCTCTGACGGGCACGTGCCCCTGGGAGGTCCTGGGGGGTCAGGGCTGATCTTCATCGATAGCCTTGGTTCCTGACATCGTTGTGTCTCAACCTCATGACTCCAGGGGCCCTGGAGCTGACCACATCCTGGCAGGGGACTGACAAGGGCTGCCCAACCTCTTTTATCGCACACTTACTATGTGCCAGATGCTGAACGTATTACTTTGCAGGCCTTATCCTGGGTAAGTCTCGTGACCACCCTGTGAAGGAGGCATTTTATTTTCAGGAGTAAATTGAGGCTCCAAGCAAAGTAGCTGTTTGGAGTAACATGGCCAGTAAGTCAGGGCTGAGGTTAGACCACCACACTCCTGCCTTCCAACCCAGTCACGCACGGGCATGTCAGTGCAAATGGACGGACGGATTGGGGGACTGAGTCCCACAGAAGACCCCCTTGGGGGGGGGGTCCCAAAGTCATCCATCTGGTTACTAACAGAATCTGTATTAGGCCTCCCGATTCCCGGGTCAGGGCCCTTCCTCCCTCTACCTGCATGATTCCGTTGGGAGATTTGGTGCCTCCTGAGTGGGTCCTCAGTGCTGAGGAACAGGAGGGGTTCCCCTCCCGTGGGCTGAGGCCTATAGGTGGGGTCATTCTCTGCAATGCTGAGTCTGCTCTCCATTCCCTTCCCCAATTGGCTCCTTTGCATTGCTGGCTGGCTTTCTGCCTTCCTCCACATCCCCCAGCTGGGCCGCTGGCTGAGCTGCCGGGGCCTGGCAGTCACCTCAGGAATGGGGCTTTGAAATGGGATCCCCCAGTGCCTGCCAGCCAGTGTGGCCTCCCAGGCCACAGCAGGTGAGGGACAGGGCCTGAAATGTCACTGGGCCCCCCCGCTTTTGCCCCCACGTAGCCCAAGTAGTTCCTGTCCTTGGCCGGTGATGGCTTAGGGGTCCTGTGGACCTCAGGGCTGAGTGGAGCGGCCTCTCAGGCTGGGGCTCTGCATTGGGTCTCCACTCTCGAGGCTAGTTGAGGACAGGGTGGGCTTTGGCAGGTACTGGTATGTGGAGAAGTACATGCAGGTCCCTTACTGCATTGTATGAGGCCAGAGCCCTGCAGAGCCTTTGTGGGAATTAGAAACAAGCACTCCTGTGTGAGGGCTCTTAGCAAAAGACACCCTCTGCGCACAGACAGCTCCACTTGGGGCACGTGGCTCCGTCCTCAGCTGAGTGTCCTGTGCAGTGCTCACCTGGCCAGCTCTCCTGGGTGGCCCTGGGTCACCCTCCTAACTTCCTCTCCAGACTCATTGGAGGCCCTCATTTGGTGCTCTTTGCATTTCCCTACCCCACTCATTTCCACACGGCAGCCAGATGGATCTTTTAAAAATGCCAATTGGAACCTGTCATCCCTCTTTGAAACCTTTTGATAGTGTTTCTTTGATGGCTTCCTGCTGCCCCTTGAAGCCTCCAGGATCCCAGGTCTGGTCCCAGCTGACCTTCCTGCCTCATCTCCTCCTCTGCCTCTTGATCACTCTGCTGGCCTCTTGCTATTCCCTGAGCTCTCTCCTTCCTCAGGGCCTTTGCACTTGTTGTCCTTTGAATGTGGCCCCTACTTTTCCCTAGTTGATACTTAAGCATTCTTTAAACCTTAGTTTGAAAGTCCCTTCTCTGGAAAGTCTTCCTTGAGCCAGCTGTGGCCAGTTATTGACTGTTCTAGAACTATGAACTTGCTCTGTGTAGCATGTGCCTCATTGAAGTTTTGTATTTATTTCTGTGATTTTGATTGCTTTCTCTCTTCCCTGCTTGACTTTAAGGTTCATGAGGTCAGGAGCTATGTCTGTTTTCCCTCGCTGTATCCCTGGCACGAAACATAGTAATAGTTGTGGAATCAACAAATGAAACCCATATTGAACAACTGTCAGGGGCCAGGTACTAAGGATCTGTCTGTCCCTTTTTATTCTTTTAAAAAATCCAGTTAAGTCATGGCTCAGTCCGTTAGGCATCCGATTCTTGATTTCCACTCAGGTCATGATCTCAGGGTTATGAGATCGAGTCTTGCCTCTCTCTCCCTCTACTTCTGCCCCTCTCCCCTGCCCCCGCCCCCTGCAAAATAAATAAAAATAAAAATCCAGCTCACTCATCAAACGTGTTTGCTTCTGGGTATCAAGCCAGGGGCGCCTGTTTAGGGGCACCTGGTTCCAAAGGTGGAAATGATATAGCACCTGCCTTCGAGAGGGCCGACTAGTGGGAGAGAGGCCCTGAACAGATAATGCAGCGGCCAAGGTAAAAAGTACTGTGGATGAGGCTCTAACCTGGTTCCAGGGAGGCCGGTGCAAAGGAGGGTTTTTGGCACTGGGTTTTGAAGGATGAACAGGAGTCTGTCAGGTGAAGGAAACCGAATGGAACTGGCACAGGGACAAAGTCCAGTTGTACCATATCTGGAGCAGGTGGCTAGGAAGGGGCAGGGGTTGGTATGAAGGACGGGGGCTGTGAGTCTAGGGAAGAGGAGAAGGGGTGCTGTGGGTACTGTCTGCAGATCCCACATAGCTGGGCAGCACCAGGCCCCAGAGGAGAAGGGAAGCACAGGGAGCTGGGCTCCTGCAAGATGGTGGCCTTGGGGGTGCTGGGTGCATATGGAGGATTGGGGATGCTATGGGGCACCCCCAGTAGATGCCTCCTCTCTGATCTCTTCTACATTGGCATCCACCTAAGATTTCTCCCAAGGAGAGGATGGTGTAGCAAGAGCCAGTTGGGAGAGCCATGCAGAGGGGCCTGGTAGCTGGGCATGTGGGCTCCAGGGGCAGATGGTCTGGCTGGTCACTGGGGCTCCTCCTGGCCCCATGTGGCCGAGGGTAGCCTCAGCTTCCGCCCCCATGAAGTGTGATAACACAGGCACCATGTCCTGAGCCTGGTATGGGGACCGAAGGAGCAACTGTGGTGCTGCCAGCCCTGACCCAAGCACTTTGCCAGGATGAACATTCATCACCCTCTAGCATCCCGTGAGGAACATTTTACAGCAGAGGAAACAGAGGCACAGAAAGGTTACATAACTTGCTCGAGGCCAGGCAGTCTGGGGGAAGAGTCTAGGCTCAGAGCTGCTAGACTTTCCACTGTGTGATTTTGGGTAAGTTACATAACCTCTCTGGGCCTTTGTTTCCTCACCTGTAAGATGGGAATGACAGTGATGCCTCTTTTGTGGGGTCACTGTGATGATTAACAGCATCCCTGCATGCCAAGTGGCGTGACCTAGGTTCCTGGCTTTGGGAAGTACGTGGTGCATGTTTCCTGGTATATTGCTGGGACCGACAGAGCTGGGTCTGTGCAGCTAGGTTAGTACAGGGCCAGGGATGTGATAAGGCCCCCCTGAATGTCCGAGAACACTGTTGACACTATTGTGACCAGTCCCCACCTGAGATTGTGCGTTCCCTGGGGGCTTCTGGATCTGACGGCTCTGCTGCCCTCTCCCTGCCCTCCTCCCCGGCCACAGGCCAACGAGAACAGCCTGCTGAGTGCGCAGCTCAAAGGTTTCCCCCTGTTCCTGCACTCTAACCTGGGCCTGAAGGACTGCAGCATCAACCCCAAGTCCCCGCTGCTCTACGTGACGCGGCCCAGCGAGGTGGAGAAAGGCGTGCTGCCCGGCGAGGACTGGACCGTGTTCCAGTCCAACCACTCCACCTACGAGCCAGTGCTGCTGGCCAAGACGCGCTCCTCCGAGTCCATCCCGCACCTGGGCGCGGACGCCGGCCTGCACGCTGCGCTGCACGCCACCGTGGTCCAGGACCTGGGCCTCCACGACGGCATCCAGCGCGTGCTGTTTGGCAACAACCTCAACTTCTGGCTGCACAAGCTCGTCTTCGTCGACGCCGTGGCCTTCCTCACGGGCAAGCGTCTTTCGCTGCCTCTGGACCGCTACATCTTGGTGGACATCGATGACATCTTTGTGGGCAAGGAGGGCACACGCATGAAGGTGGAGGACGTGAAGGTATGGCCGGGGGCTGCCAGACAGGTCGGGTGGGGCCTCGCCACCTTCGACCCTTGGGGTTCCCCGTCGTGACTTCGCGGTCTGCCTCTCCCCAGTGCTATGTGCATCCCCCTTCCTCGGCCAGGCAGCTTCAGCGATTAGACAAAAGTGTCACTGGAAATTATATTGAAGCCTTGAATTTTGGGGTGTGGAGCTCAGGAAGGTATCTGTAGTGGGAGAGATCCCACTGTTGAAGCCAAGGGATGGGAGCTCTGCAGGGTTACGTATCTGCCTTTTAATCCAGATGCGATGTTTCACTCTCAAAAATGTTTATGTCAGTCCTAGAGTTCCCACAAAACTTTTTAAACAAGAATTAGAGCTTGAATCGTACACAGGCATATTCTAACCGAGGTCTGTATAAATTGCAGAATGGATGTGTTTATTTCAAAAAGTGTTTACCCAACTAAACTGTATGTAAAAGCATTTTGCAGACCTCGAAATTTTACACACACGCATCACTGCTGAAGAGAAGCCTACAAATGAAGACCATTAAGCAAGCTTTAAAATGCACTTTCATCTAGTCTCTATTTTACTCAGAGTTCTTTGCAAAGAGAACGGAATCGCTAGAAATCAGTACTGGTTGCCATAAATAGAGGGCAGGCACAACAGCAGATCCAAGGAAAACAAAGCCAGGGGATTCAATTCTATAGAGCTACTGCTGCCTGATGACCCTGTCCTCCCTTAGGAGATTAGCAGGCGTTAGAACATATTAGCACCAAATCCAGACCTCGCTTTGATGTTCAGGGGGCAAAAGAGACTTCGTGCTCTCCTCCCAAGTGAGCCCTGCTGTGGGCACTGTGTTCCCTGTCCTCCTGAAGTCACGACTGGGGTTGGCCCTGGGGCCTGGGAGGAAGGCAGAGGGGCAGGAGTGAACGCTGTACTCTTCCTTACACCTCCGGAGGAGAACAGCAAACGTGTTGGGAGGCAGGCACTGTGTGGAGAGTCAAGACCCATTGGACCCTGGATTGACTGGAACTCATGGGCAAGTCCCTTCCCATGTCTGAGCCTCAGTGGGGAACTCCCAAGAGGGGCGATAGGAAGTTTTCAGGCTGTTTTCTCACCAGGGGTGGGGGGTATTAGTTTACAGAGGGGCAGGCTTGGAGCCCTCCCAGCTCCCATCTCATGGGACGGGGCTGTGTTGCTCTGATCTGCTTTGCACATCGTGTCTGCTCCTGGGAGTTCACGTCCTCGAGGGCTGTCCTGTTGAAAGCAAGTGTTGGGATGACACCTGTTGAGGCTTTCCGGCTCTGAGGCTTCATGCGATGCCATCGCCGACCTCTCAAAGTAGATCGCTCTGTTTGCTGCTTAGGGCGCTCTTCTGCTCTCTCCTGCTGTAACCCTAGTGTTTGCTGCTGTCCAGGTGAGTCCTTGAGACTGGTTCAGCGTTGATCCCACGAGGAAACCAGGCTGCCAGGCTCGCGGCGTCCCCCACAAGCCCTGAGGCTGCCCTGCTCACTTATATTCCCCACTTTTGCAGTGAGGGATGAGAGCAGGTCGAAGCTGTATCTGTCCCAGGATACTAATAGCGACACCCTCTTCTGCGTGCTCAGCTCCGAGCACACTGCCGATTGCCTCGCCAGCCAGGGTCCCACTTGCCTTAAACATCCTTGTGAGTCTGAAGGGGCAGAGGTTTCCTCCCTCTCCCCGCCCCTTAATCCCAAGCACAGGCTACCACTCAGCCTTTCTTCCAGAGACATGAGCATCGCCCGGTTAACCTGGACAGCGCTGGCATGCGGTGTGGGTTAAATCACACAGACAGCAGCTGCTTATGCAGGGCTTGGCCAGTCCAGGCTCTGCGCTTAGCCCTTCCTGTATATGGCCACAGAGGATCCTCATAGCAGCCCCGTGAGGCGTGTATCATCCTAAGTCCCATTTCGCAGAAGAGACCACTGAGGCTCAGAGAGGTGATGTAACTTGTCCAGGGCCACACGTCTAGAGCATGCATGTCTGTCAGGTAGTGCCTGGCCTTGGTGAAATGCTAGTGGGGGCCCCAAGACTGTCCGTCTGCAGAGTGGTCAGACAGCACGCTCTCGCAGGTGTCTTAGCAGCCTTGTGTGCTTTGTGCGGTGTGGGGACTTTTGGAGTCCTGACTCCAGAGTACAAGTGTGTGTATGTTCTGCAAGTGTCAGCCTCCCTTTGTTGACTTGCCCAGCGTGGGGTGCGCCATGCTTGGGGACATCGCATGGCTGGGGACGCCATATGTCTTTAGAAAGTCAAGATCCTGTGACATCAGCCTTGACGCTCACCGGGAGAGACCCTCCACGTTTGACGGACGAGGATCTGAGGCTTTCAGGGGCCATGGCCAAAGACATAGCCATGCCACCATTCTACATTGCTGACTAAAATGTCAGGCAGTTTGACACGCAGGTTCTCATTCAATCAGCCTAAGAGGAATTATTACCTTCATTTCCATACTTGGGGAAACTGAGGCCTAGAATAGTCACGAAGCCTTCTCAGGGGCACATAGTAGAGCTGGGCTAGCAACAGGTCTTCTCTGGCTGGAGGCCTGGGGCAGGTGGCAGCTCAGGGCTGGCTTCATGGGTATGGGAACCCCGCACACAGAAGGGGCCTGTACAGGGTTAGTGCTCTGCCCTGGCCTTGATATTTGAAACGATTTTGGAGCAAGTGTCCCACATTTTCATTTTTTGCTGGGCCCTGCAGACTCTGCAGCTGGTCCTACAATAGTAGGATCTTTCTGGGCCCTCAGTGGGAAGAACAGAGCCCCTGGCTTTCACCTCACCCTCTTCTTCCTCCTCTGCCTATCCTAGGCCCTGTTTGATACGCAGAATGAACTACGCACGCACATCCCAAACTTCACCTTCAACCTGGGCTACTCAGGGAAATTCTTCCACACAGGTAAGCGGGCCTGGCTCGGTACCCAGGAGCAACTTCCAGGGGCCCTCAGCATCTGGATCCATGGAGAACTGTGCCACGAGGGGAACTGGGGGGTTGATGGGCCCACGTTAGGGCCACATTTGACCCTGGTGGCCTCCCCCTGATCCGGCAGCCCACAGACAGTCACAGCCCCCGGCAGAGGGCATTTGGGGGCAGCAATAAGACAACGTAAGCCCTCACTCACCCCTCCCTGCCTTCAGCCTGTGCTGTCTTTGGGGGCATCTTCTCCCTCTTGTCTCCCCCTCTCCTCCATCTTTAAAAATTATTTGTACTATGCCTGCTTAAAAAGGTAATCGGGTGAGTTTTAAGAACACCGCAGAAATACATCGCATGGACAGTGAGAGTGCCATATCATTGTTGCCGCCCCAGAGACGGCCACTGCCATTTCACTGTCAAGTCTTAAGGGTTGAGGTTGAGGGTGCAGGAGGCAGGGTTCATGCCTTCCCTCTTCTTTCGGGCTCTCCCAAGTTCCTCAAATGCTGCCCTTCTGGGCTGAGCAGGAGGGAAAGACTGTCATTGTAGGCCAGACTCCCTTACTCTTGGGCCACCGTGCGGAGAGCCTCTTTGCAATTCTAGGAAAAACCCTAATACTCTGCAATTCTGGGTGGGGGGTGGGGGGAATTCAGCAACAGGCTCCCAAAGCCACGTAGCAATAGTGCGTCGTCTGAACGCATTTTTTGGATTCTCGGTCCTCAGCATTTCAGAGGTAGTTTGAGTCATAGTATGAGACAGTCCTGTCTGATACAGAGCGGCTCAGATCGTGACGTAGAAGACAGATGACAAACGGCCCAGTAGGCAGACAGGAAGCGGATCAGAGCAGGCCTCCCAGGGCTGGGAGAAAGCTCTGGGACCGCGGATGGCACGCATGGGGCCCCAGGGCCCAGAGAGGAGAAGACTTGGCCGCAGCCTCCCGGAGGCCGGGCTGGGCTGAGCGGCCCGCGCTCTGGCTGCAGGTACCGACGCCGAGGATGCCGGGGACGACCTGCTGCTGTCGTACGTGAAGGAGTTCTGGTGGTTCCCCCACATGTGGAGCCACATGCAGCCGCACCTTTTCCACAACCAGTCGGTGTTGGCGGAGCAGATGGCTCTGAACAAGAAGTTCGCTGTCGTGAGTAAGATTCCCCACGGGGCGGAGCTGGTGGGGTGGGCTGGGGCTGGGGTCCCGACCACTGGCCTCTCGCCACTGTCCGGCAGCTCCATCGCACAGCATTTCGTCAGGGTCTTTGCAGCCCCTGTCTCTCTGAACCCTTGCAGAGACCCCGAGAGGCCATTATCGATACTGTCCCTTTGATCTAAAACACCAAAGCGCGGGGACCCCCAGCAGCTGGGAGGAGGGCCAGCAGGGCTTAAAGCCAGGCCAGTTTCTTTCCTGAGCCCAAGCTCTGTCTTCAGGCCAGAGTGGGAGGCTCAGGGAAGCTGGAGCTGGTACTCGGGGAGGAGGGAATGAGGCCCAGTTTCGGGCTCAGCCTGGCCCACCAGCCAGTCAGAGGCTGCACGACAGGCAGGAAGAGCCCCTGTCCTTGCTCCTCACTCCAGGGTGCTGGAGGGCATGAACACCGACCCGGCTGAGAGTTAAGAGTTCCCCAGCTTAGTCAGTCCCTCACTCCGAGACTCGGGGCCCAGTCCTTTCCCTCCCTGGGCCTCAGCTTTCCCATCTGTACCACGAGGGCGTGGACCCACTGCCCTGCCATTCTAGCCTCTGATTTCTCTCTCCCATGCTACAAAGGGGAAATGAGACCTGGTGGGGAAGGAGCCCCATGCTCACCGTGGCCTGGGCCTCCTCTCCCCAGGAGCACGGCATCCCCACAGACATGGGCTATGCGGTGGCCCCCCACCACTCGGGTGTGTACCCCGTGCACGTGCAGCTGTATGAGGCCTGGAAGCAGGTGTGGAGCATCCGCGTGACCAGCACGGAGGAGTACCCTCACCTGAAGCCGGCCCGCTACCGCCGCGGCTTTATCCATAACGGCATCATGGTGAGTGGGCCCCCGCTGCCCATCTGGGGAAGCATGGCCTGCATGCTCGGGTTAGGGTCGCAGGCCAGGCTCTGCTGTCCCCTCGGACATCCAAGGAAGGTTCTCCATCTCAGGGAGGATCGGCTGCCGGGCTGGCCCTTTCCTGAGCTCCTTTTTAGCTTTCGTGACAGGGCATTGGGAGCGGAACACTTTTAAAGGGGCCTCAGGTGAGGATTGGGAACAGGCCTCTGTCTCCTTCGTTTGCTTACTTCAACACTTTTAATGAGCTTCTGCAATGTTCAAGGCACTGGGGACGCAGAAGTGTACAGAACCAGTGAAGGTCCCTGCCCTTGTGGACCTGACATCCTAGTGGCAGGAGATAGTGCACTCACAGATGTGTGACATGCATGATGTAAGGCCAGTTGGTGATGGAGCAATGGAGAAGAGTCAGGCAGGGAAGGGGAGTGCTGGGGAAGAGGAGAAGTCATTTTAAATAAGGGGAACAGGAAGGGCCTTCCTAGGAATGAGCCATGTTGCTATATGAGGAAAAGCTTTCAAGGCAGAGAGAACAAGTGCAAAGGCCCTGAGGTAGGCAGGCTTTGTGCTAGGTGTATTTGAGGGCCAACTAGGAGGCCAGTATGGCTGTAGGGGAGTATGGGGTGGGGGAAAGGAGGTTAGAGGGGTGATGGGCCAGCCACATCATGTAGGGCTACATGAAGCCATTGGATGGACATTAGCTTTTTGTGAATGGGAAGTTTTTGCATACAGTGTTATTATGATCAGGCTCATACTTTTAAAAAGGTTTCCCTTGTTCTGGCTGCCTTGAGTTGCAGAGACCACAGGGGACAAAGTGGGAAACAGGGAGACCAGTTGGGGGGTGCCACTTCAGTCTTCCAGATCAGAGAGTGGTGGTTCCATCAGGGTGCAGGGTTGAGACGTGATCAGATTCTGGACTTAATCAGAAGGTTGAGCCAACGGGATCTGCTAATAAATTGGAGGTAGGGTGTGGGGGAGAGAGATGAGTCAGGATGACTCTAGGGTTTTGGGCCTGAGCCACTGGAAGGATGAATTGTTGACAGTCCAGATGGGGCATGTGTGGGAAGTCCAGATTTATGCTTTCATCTGTCCATCTGTCTATCCGTCCACCCCTCTCTCCTTCCCTTCCTCCACTGGGCTCCTCAATACCAGGCATTCATATTCTCTCTGGGGAGGAGGTGGTGACCAGACAAGCAAGTTCTCTGCTCTCTTGGGGTGCCGTTTTATGAGAGGAGACAGAATCGACAGTTAAGCCAGCCGGTCACTGGGAGCATCCCTGGGCAGGTTCTAATGCTGTGAGGGGTTTGAGAGAGTGACCGGGAGGACTGCTTTGCAGAAGGTCAGGGACCCTCGCTGGGCAAGCGTTCTCACTTGCCTATCTCTGTTACTTTGGGGCCCGCTCATTTTGTTAACAGAGTAGCGGCGAAGTTTGTAAAACGGCAAGGGCCCACGGGCTCACTTGAGGGAATATCGCAGGCTGCAGAAGGTCACTGGAGGAGAGGACCCCCAAGAGTGGGGGCTGTGTAGTCACATAAGAGGGTCAGAGCTCTCCTCTGCCCCATCCCCAGGTCCTCCCGCGACAGACCTGTGGCCTCTTCACGCACACCATCTTCTACAATGAGTATCCTGGTGGCTCCAGCGAGCTGGACAAGATCATCAACGGGGGCGAACTCTTCCTCACCGTGCTCCTCAATCCTGTAAGTGCTCATAGCCCGTGGCTGGGGGTGAGGGGCCGCTGCTGGACAGCCTGTCTGCAGCCAGGGCTGGCTTTCCTGGGCCTGGGGAGGAGGGGGTGGCAGCCGGTACAAGGGCCGGGAGTAGGGAAATTTGCCCTACACCCCTGGCTCTCGCCCTGCTCTGCTGTGTGACCTTGGGAAGAGAATCCGAGTTGTCTTTCCTTTTTCCTTCCAGAATCTTGTACTTCAGTGCAGTAATGTGAGCGTTTTTGTCTGTGTTCTTTTTCCAGTCTTTGCGTGTGTGTATAAATGTATGGATGTTAGGTACTAACAGAAATAGTAAGTCATTAATCCATAAACTGTATCTGTATATATACATTTATCTTGAAGTACATATATTTTAAACTATTCATCTGAGCTTTCTGGCCCTCTCTTTCCTTATCTGTCAAGTGGAAATAATCATCCGTGCTTTAATACCATTAAGTAGATACTAAGCAGTGGTGTTACTCAGCTTTATGGGATAACTGAGCCCTCCTTGTCTTCTGTGAACACTCCACTAAAAAAAATACAGAACACGCATATGACTGCACAATAGGTCAGCTTCCCATTTCAGTGATTGTGCTAGTTGGTGGTCAGTCAGCCAGACCTGGGTTCACCTGGCTGTGCCTAAGCCAAGGTCACTCAGCGAGTTTGCTAACGGCCCCAGGGAGCCTCAGAATGGTCATAGAGTGACTTCTGCAAGCTGTGGCCTGACCGGAAGAGTCAAAAGTGGGGTGGAGGGGGCTCAGATGCTGACCGGCCCTGCCCACCCTCCCGTGGAGCAGATCAGCATCTTCATGACGCATCTGTCCAACTATGGGAACGACCGCCTGGGCCTGTACACCTTCAAGCACCTGGTGCGCTTCCTGCACTCCTGGACCAACCTGCGGCTGCAGACGCTGCCCCCCGTGCAGCTGGCACAGAAGTACTTTCAGATCTTCTCCGAGGAGAAGGACCCGCTCTGGCAGGTGGGTGGGTGCGTGGGTGCGGGGGGCGGCCTGGGTGTCTTGTTGCAGAGATGGAATGCCCACCACTGCCAGGCATACACACCAGGCGTGGGCTTGGCCCCACACTCTCAGTCACTCTTGAGTGCAAACTCTGGTGCGCTCTTACATGGGCACACTCGCATGTTCTCGCACGCAGGTATGTACACACCCCCCCACAGACATGCATGTGTGCGCACTCAAACACACCTTCTGAAAAAGCATAATAAGGCTGTAAAGGAGCAGAGTGTAGATCAAGGGCAGATCAAAGCACCTGCCTGGCCTGGTTAGATTCAGTCCTTTATGTCCCTTCGCATGCTAGAAGGCTCTGTACCACGGGAAAGGGAACTGATGGGAGGGTTTGGGGGGGCTCTGCCCCGGGGACTCTCAAAATCTGGAAAGAGAAGCTAAGCTGGAATGGAAGCCATCTCATAGCTCAGACCAGGGGTCTGCAGGCCAGGACTCATGGGCCAGAGAGGGCCTGCAGTCTGTGTTTGTAAGTGAAGTTTTATTGAAACCCATCCACACTCATTCTCGGATGTACTGTATAGGGCTGCTTTCATGCTACAACAACGGAATTGAGTAGTTGGGACAGAGACCAGGTAGTACTCGAGCCTAAAAGAGTTACTAAACACTTACCCAAGATTTACTAACCTCTGCAGAAGAAGTTTGCTGACCCCTGGTTCAGACGCAGCTCACCCAGTTAAACTCAGCAGATGCCCGTGAGCTGCTGTTGCGTGCCAAGCACTGGGCTGAGTGTTTTGCTAGGACTAACTGGAAGTGGTCCCTGCCTGCGAGCAGCTCAGTGTCCTGAGGTGGGATGTGACAAGGACACACATAGTTACCCTACCTGCCAGCGCTGTAAGAGCCACATATCTGTGTGCAGTGAGAGTCCATTCATTGGGTTTGGGCCTCCCCCCTCACATTCCTTCCATTGTTGTTTTAGGACCCCTGTGAGGACAAACGTCACAAAGACATCTGGTCCAAGGAGAAGACATGTGACCGCTTCCCAAAGCTCCTCATCATTGGCCCCCAGAAAACAGGCAGGTCTCTCTCTTCTTGGCCAGGGTCCCTCGCCACCTGCTGTCTCAGCCACAGAATTCCAGGACCACCTTGCCCTGGTTCCAGTCCCCGACAATCTGCCCCCCTCTTTCCCAGGAACTGAGAATGAAGTTGGGATGACTATGAATTGTTGGGATGAATGTGAACTGCCTGTCAGTATGGAAGTGGGGAGAGGGTGGAGGACGGGCGTAGAATTTGCTTATCAGCCCTGAACCGCAGCCTCAGGGAGCTCTCTTCCTGGGCATCTCTGAGTCTAGGCAGAGAAGCCCAGATCAGCTGTTCCACACGTTTGAGCAGTGCCAGGCAAAACTGGTTCAGGGCAAAGAGGACGGCAATCGATTAGTCATGTCTGCCAGAGGTACAAGGGGGAGGAGTAATGATATGCTTGCTAAGTGCTTGCCGTCTACACATACTGTAAAGCATGAATGGGTATGCCCATTTTACATATAAAATAACTTGAGGCTCAGAGAAGTGAAGTGACCTCCCCTGACACAGTTAGGTAATGACAGATCTAGGTCTTGAACCCTTATCTCTCTGACCCCCCCAAGCTTATACTCTTAAAGAAACTAAACTCTAGAGTTTCCTTCTCCTCCAAGATGTCTTATTATAGCCTATAAATCATAGACTCACGCATAGGAAAGGAATGAACTCTCTGAAGGAAGGGGTAGGTCCTGTACTGTCAAGTAGGACAGACAGTGTGAATGAGGGAAGGGCTCCCAGAAGAAGACATTTGAGCCAGATCTCTTAACCCTTCATGAATTTCCCGTCAACAGCCTGCAGGGTCTAGAGCTCCCTTTTCTCTGAGCTCCTCCCACGTGTCAGAGGACAGAGGCCCAGACCTGGAAATCTTCTAGTTCTGGGATTATGAGACGACCCTAATGATGGCATGCCTCCTGGAGTAGAAGGGTTGGAAGGATTCTGAGGCCAAGTTCTTGGTTAGTGTTTAGGATGCCGTGATGGATTAATGATGTCTACAGTGGATGCAGGAGTTGCGGTTCCCATATGCATGCCCTGTATTTGCTGTCCTGGCTTTCGTGAAGTTAATTTGGATTGCACAGGTGTAGAAACTAAGCCCCGGAGAAGGCAAGGGACTTTCCCAGGATCTCCCCATGAGTCATGGAGAGCTTGAGGCAGAATCCATGATCCCAACTCCATGTTTGTGCGGGGCTGAGCCCTGGTCTCAGCTATCTTCCATCCCTGCAGGCACCACGGCCCTCTACCTGTTTCTGGGCATGCACCCGGACCTCAGCAGCAACTACCCCAGCTCAGAGACCTTTGAGGAGATCCAGTTTTTTAACGGCCACAACTATCACAAAGGCATCGACTGGTAAGTGGCCCTGTCTGTCCAGAGCTGGATGGGAGCTTGCTGGCATGGAGTTTGCCCTGGAGGAGGTCTGCCATGCTCATGGCAGGAAGCAGCTGGCCCTTGCTCACACACAGCTGAAGTTCCTGTAAACAGGGACAAAGCTCAGTGACCCTTGAGTCATGATGTTGGAGCCTTGTCACGGGCGGGACATTTGATGAGGAAGCCCTTTGCCCCTTTCCGTCACCTCCTGGGGTCAGAGGCTGCTGGAGGTGGGAGCCAGCACCTCTCTTGCTTATGGGAAAACCATCTGAATCCCAGAGGAGGACAGTGACTTGCCCAAGGTCCCAAGAGCTGGGTACAGGGCAGGGGCTAAAATCCAAATGTTCTGACCCCGAGAGCTGGCCGAACTTTGCTTGCCTCACTGTGGAGCAGGTGGTGTTCTTGTGAGCCCTTCAGAGGTGGCTTGCCGGCCTGTGGGGAGTTACCTGGGGAGGTGGGAGGTGGTAGCAATCGTAGCTTTTTTCCAGAACCTGTCACCAGAGGTTATGGCGGTAGGGTGGGGGTGGGGCGCGTGGGATAGTTTTACGCTCCAGTCATTTCAGTTTGCATCTTTCTCCACTGTTCGCTTTTTCTTACCCTATCCGTCTATTACTCTTATTATTTTCGTGTCAGTGGTTTGCCTGGGTGGAGAGATTATGGCCCTTCTTCTGTTGGTTTCTGTACTTTTTCTCTTTCTCTTTTGTCTATTGTCTGCCTGCCTAGCTGCCTACCTGTCTCTGTCTCTAACACGTGGACTATCTCTGGGGTCCCTGAGTGTCGCCCTCTGTCAGGTTTTAGGGAGATGACATGGTACAACACTGTACATTTAACCTCAGCAGGGCCTGGGGCAGCGCCCCATCAGCAAGCACCCCAGCCGCACATACATGCATGAACACGTTCCTAGCAAAGACTGTGACTCTTTACACTAAGATTAGTAGGTCCGGTTTTGCTGCCAAATGGCTTTGCTCTAAACTTGAGGGAAAACGCTTCTGTTTTCAGAGCTGTCTCAATTTCGGTGTTACAGACAATGGACTGTGGGTGTACAGATGCTATTTCGTAAAGAAAATTCAGGAATTGAAACTAACAACTCTGTATGTTGTAATTAGAATCTGAAAAATAAATAAAATTCAGAAATAGGAGAGAACTAGCAGTTCCTCAGCCCCATTCCCAAGATTTTGGTTTTGTAGGTAGGTATAGGGCGGGGTGAGGAGCCTTAGAAGCCCCAGGGCAGTTCTGACGAAGGGGTTTCTGGGACCTCCCTGGAGTAACCCTGTCTCCCAGGATCCAGTAGGGATCCTACACCCTTACCTAACGTGGGCCTGTGGGCTTTGGTTCCCATGAAGCCCTGAAGTTGTCCCTCTATTCTGTATGAGTAGGTGCCCCTGGGAGGCTCTGGAGTGTTCATTTAACTTCCTGAGGGGTCCTGCAGAGCTGGTCCCAAAGGGCTGGAATGGGCATCCCTTGGGCTGGGATATGGAAGGTTCCTCTGGAAGGCTGTCAGACTGACCTACGTGAGGCCAGGGAGGGGTGTTCTAGAAAGTGATATTCTAGGCCAGTAAAGAAACCCTGTACTCGGGATGGGGCAGAGCCGGAGGGGGCATCTCTTGGGTTCATTCAGGCTCTTCCTGGGGTCAGAGGTGTCCCAGTTTTCCCCGTAGAGCAGTGAGTTAAGGCCCTGTCATTTTAACTAGGAATACCTCATTCAAGATTCAAACACACCACGTACCATCCTATGCCTTACAACCCATATCACTTCCATAAGTCTTCCTATCCTCCTGACTCCAAGGTCCCCCTAAAAGGAATGGATTCCACAAAGGGAGACTGCCCAGTGGCCGACCATCTAGAATCCCTACCAGGAGCGGGTCATTGGGGTCAGCGTGCCTGCTGGCTTTCTGAGCTCCAACCCCCAGCGACCTCTCCCGGCGCATTCCTCCGGCCCCCTTCTCACGAGTCTTGCCTGTGAGCTCTTCCCTCTGGGCTTCCTGCAGGTACATGGAGTTCTTCCCCATCCCCTCCAACACCACCTCTGACTTTTACTTTGAGAAGAGCGCCAACTACTTCGATTCGGAAGTGGCGCCCCGGCGGGCGGCTGCTCTGCTACCCAAGGCCAAGGTCCTGACCATCCTCATCAACCCAGCGGACCGGGCCTATTCCTGGTACCAGGTAAGCTGGGGCTGGGGTGGAGCCCTGGGTAGGGGCATGGGGCTGTGTCCACCACTCAGCTACTCATACATTCATTCAACAGATACTTACTAAGCCCACTTGCCCACCCTGCTAGCTTCACTGGGGTCCTGCCTCTGATTCTGACACCAACAAGGGGTGGAGGCTGGTTCCACTTTGATGAAAGTGAGAGTGGGTAAACAGTGATCTTACTAACTGGCCTCCTCGCTAGGCACGAGGTGGGGTGGGAGTGGGGATTCAGAGGGGGATAAGGCTTAGGTCTCTGTGTTCATAGTAGGGGATGCAGACACCTGATCAGGTAACGAAGTTACCTGACTGTGGTCTGAGCTAGAGAAGGTAATGACTCCTCATCCCCACTCGACAATGTAAGAACTAGAACTTTCTTTAACTTCAGTGACCTGACTTAATTTCTTCTGAGCACCCATTCCACTAGGCTTACAGGAAAGCCTAGGATCAGGCCTTTTGTGAGGTTTCCTCCCCTGCCTGCTGGTCTTCCTGGGATTCTGGTCCAGGGCCAGGATGTGGGGGGTGAGTAGCTCGTCCACCTGCTGGTCCAGGAAGGCCTCCTCGGGCCTGGCCACTTTCAGCAGCTCCCTGCAGCCCTCTGAGCCTGTCCCTTCCTCTCTGGGGCCTCACTGCATCCTCCATCCTGGTGGCGGGCCAGGTATAGATCCTACTTGCTCTCTGCTCCCCAAACTGCCCACCCTGAGGGATGTGTGAGCCTCGGTGCAGTGGGGAGGCCTAACAGTATGACCCCTGGAGGGCAGGCTCCTGGTCTCTGGATGGGACCAGCCCATGGCATTATCAGGTGGCTCAAACATGGCATTTTCTGATTCCTTTCCTATCCCGTCTTAGTCTGTTCGAGCAGCCATAATTACAGTATCGTGGACTCGGGCTTAAATAACAGGAGTTTATTTCTTATGGTGCTGGAGTCTCCAAGGACAGGATGAAGATGCCGGCAGATTTGGTTCCAGATGAGATCACTCTTCCTGGCTTTAAACAGTTGCCTTCCCACTGTGTCCTCACAAGGCAGAGAGGGAGAGAGCGAGAGGAAGAGCGGGAGAACCACTCCCTCTGGTGTCACTTCTTACAAGGGCACTAACCTCATCATGGTGGCCCCACCCTCATGACCTCATCTCCCCCCCAGGTACCTCCCCAAGGCTCCATATCCCAAAACCATCATACTGTGGGTTAGGGCTTCAACGTAGGAATTTTGGGGAGGGGACACATACATTCAGTCCATAATAACACCTTCTAATTTCTACAGAGGACAAATTCTCAGTTTAGAATAAATGGTTCTTAAGTCCTTTCTAACGTTGCTAAGCTCTGTTTTCAACAAAAAGAGTGCAAGCTTTGGGCTCAGGACCTGTAGCAGACATTTATTTGTATCTGGCTGGCATTTGCGAACATTATTTTTATTGTATGTATGAATGATCACCTTCTTTATGTGACAGCTGAGTCTGGTCTTCTATTTATGGAGGCAGTAGTGAGTTTTATTTTGAAATAGTTTTATGTGAATAAGAAAGATGAGTCAGTGTGAATCAAAGTGTGTGGACCTCGGCATACACAGGTGGCTTGTGGAGATGGGAGACATCAGAGAGGTGACGGGAAGACAGTCAACATGTGGAAACTCTGATCTAGTTCGACTCCTGTCTTGCAAAGGTGGAAAAACTAGGGCTCTGAGAGGTCATGACTCCCCAAAGTCAAAGTGTAGTGAGAGGCAGATCCGGGACTTGAACTTGAACTTGAACCAGGGCTGCTGGTTCCGGGCAGGGTCTTGGGGCCCCTTCGTGGCTGCCGAAGAGAGCCTCTTGTTTTATGCCCCCATGTGACACACTGACCCTCTTCCCTTACCTGCAGCACCAGCGAGCCCATGATGACCCAGTGGCCCTGAAGTACACCTTCCACGAAGTGATCACGGCTGGGCCTGATGCGTCCTTGAAGCTGCGGGCCCTCCAGAGCCGCTGCCTGGTCCCCGGCTGGTACGCCACCCACATTGAGCGCTGGCTCAGCGCCTTTCACGCCAACCAGGTAGCTGCCTATCCCTGGCCCTTGGCGGGGGTCGGGGGGGCACTCAATAGTTCTGGCTTGTGGCAGCTGGCAGAGAGCCTCAAATCTCTTTTGTCAGTCATGAGGCCCGAAATGTCCTCATTGGCGAGCTAGATCTTTGGGGTCTTTGAAAGTTTCGTTCTTGTTCATCCCAAGGCTAATGTGTGAAAATTCCCTGAGCCCATGTCCTGTCACCAGGCTCTGTGTCCCTGAGGGGACCCCAAAAGCCCTGGGGTAGGCTGCCTTCCTGGGAGGGGTGTGGTGATGTGGAGAGCCTGAGCAGAGAGGTAAGCAGGGCCAGATCACATGAGGCATTTTACGGAACCTCTTGGAGAGTTGAGGCAGGAGAGTGACATTGGGCCAGAGGCTTAGAGAGAGGCAGAGAGGAATATGGTAGGGTTGTGATGGGCAGGCAGGAGTGGAGTAATAGCGTCCTCTCTAGGAGAGGGAAGCTGGCAGAGAGCAGGGAGTTGGACTGCAGAAGCCTGAGGTGTAGGGACACCTGCCATGCAGGAGTGGGAGAGGAGGCAGAGACTATGGAGTGAAGAGTCCCCAGTTTGTAACCATGGCTGCTGACCAGAAGACCGGCAATCTATTTGCCCTTGTAGTAAATACAGGTTCAGATCATCCTTGTCTCTTCTCTCTTTTCTCCAGATTCTGGTCTTGGATGGCAAACTGCTGCGAACAGAACCTGCCAAAGTGATGGACACAGTGCAAAAGTTCCTTGGGGTGACCAACACTATTGACTACCACAAAACCTTGGCGTGAGTGTCTTGGCTTTTCAGTGGGGTGATTTTCTGAGCAGGCACCTGGACCCAAAAATGAAAGGCCTGAATAATTATGGAGGAGACACAGATAAATTAGAGTTAGAAAGTGTGCATATTCCCAATGGCTGTTTAGTGGAAAAGCTAATATTAATATGATTTGGGTCATATTAATAAAGGTATCAACTCAATAAAAAAGGGAGGTGGTAAATATGTTTCACTCTGGTCAGTCCCACCCCTGGGGTTTTCTTTTCAGTGTGTGCTGAACATTTCCAGAATCTTTTATTAAACTAACTTAGACTAACATTAGGCAGCCCTAGTTCCCACAAGGGCTTCATAGCATTAGGTCATGATTTAAATGTAATTTCAGGAAAAGGAAGCTACAGGTAATTGTTGATGGATTATAATCGCACTCATGCAGAACCTAGTACAGGTGCACTGAGAATGCCCTCCCAAGATGGGTAGAGGCCAGCCTGTGAGGCAGGAGCTCAGGGCTAGGGAGTAATGTGTTAACCATGGTACACAGCTGTATGGGGTGAGGAGGTGGTCTCAAGAGAGGGAGGAATAAAATCACCTTCCCTGGTTACCTTCTTGGGAAAGTCATGCAGCAAGAATGTCCCCTTTTCACTGTCTTGGAGGTAGAAGGGGAAGAAGAGAAGCAATCCTTTACTTCGAGGCAGACAGGAGCAGCAGCTAAGGGTGTGGGGCTGTTGGCATCAGAGATGCCTGGGTTAGGAGACCCATTATGTCTTTAGCTGTGTGACCTTGGACAAGTGTCTTAGCGCCTTCAAGCCTCACTTTCCTCATCTGTACATTGGAGATAAAGGTGATGACTCCTGCTTCCCGAGGTCCCCTGTATTGCATGAGGTATGCATGTGGAGCTCTTAGCTCCATGCCTGGCATGTACTGATGCTCAGAGATCATTTAAGTCTTCATTATCCTCATCTTCTTCCTTTATGCCTGCCCTGTGACCCAATCAGAATTCCCTGTCTCCTACACCTGCCAAATGCGAATTCTGCTTTCCGGCTGTCCTCATGCCAGAAGCATTCAGCCCTGATGTAGGGCTGAGTTCTGATGCCAGTGTGCCTCCCCTCCCCTTGGCAGCTTCAGATCTCATCTCCTCCCTCCCTTCAAAAAAAAACTTTGAAGGCCCAGCATGACTTTGCATCCTGAAGGCAGTCTGGCTCTGTCATTTCTGAAGTTTACTCTAAAAGCCAGAACTTCCCAGTGATGGATATGCTTAAGTACTAGTGCAGACATTGCATTTCTTGAAAATCCGACAGTTTATTAGAACACACACCCACAACAACGCCACTAAGCTTTTGCTTCCCTGTTGGGTTCTTGGGTGAAAAATGGTGCTCAGCCCCGAGTAGGAGAGCGCTCGGGGAAGGTATCCTCGAATCCCGAAGGATGGGTGGTAGATGTTCTTCTTCCGGGTTGCTTGCCGGAGGGACTCAGGCTGCCCCACCAGGATGAGAGCAACTCAGCTCGTGAGCTGCTTTCTGCTGGGAAGAAGGGGGCAGGCGTGTTTAGTGTAGCCCAGGGCCAGCAGAAGCAAACCCCAGCCCCCACACATCTATCTATCTGTGGGTTCCAGAGTGTGCTTAGGGGAGTGTGTTGTGGTCCAGGCTCTGCCACTCCTGGGGCCTGTGAACTTGGCCTTAAGGTGGGAAGGGGATGGGCTGGGCTGGCTCCCATCTATAGGCTTTCCCCACCTCCACAGGTTTGATCCAAAGAAAGGATTTTGGTGCCAGCTGCTCGAAGGAGGAAAAACCAAGTGTCTGGGCAAAAGCAAGGGCCGGAAATACCCAGAGATGGACCTGGATGTAAGTGCACACACCACCTGTGGCAGCTGGATCCCGGGGGCGGGGGGTGTCCCTGAGTGGCGGGGATCCTCTCTCCTCTTGACCCTGCACTGAGTACATTAACGGCCTTGGCCTTTCTTGGATGATGGTCTTACAAGGAGGGAATGGAAGCTGGGACATGGTGGGTTAGAAAAGATTTAGTCTAGTGACTATTTATGACCTTCTGCCTAGGGCTGAATGCTGTGGGCTTTGAGGATGGATCAGACATGTCTTTGCCTTCACTGGGTGGGGGCATGGGGGTGGAAATAAGTCACACACACCAGGAAGAATACAAGGCAGGACGTGCTTCCTGCAGTAAGAGAGCTGAACTCGAGTGCTAGCGGATTTCCAACCAGAGATGGCACTTGAAGCTGGGAGGGGAACCAGAGGGGGAGGGGCTCGGAGCTGGGCCTGCGGCCGGACAGCGATTGGTCCGAGGTATGGATGGATAGGGGGATAAGCCTTCTTGCGGGAGAGAATGGCATGTCCGAAGGACGTAGGTCAAAGGTCATACACCCTGCCTTTCAGTCCTGATTTTAACTAATTCCTTCTTTCTTCCCAATCACAAGAATTTTGACCTTGTGGTCTATGTTTTGGTGTCCTGCCATCTCGCTTTATTTCGGAGGCTGCCATTTTGAGGATGGTGGTAAATAGATGATAGGTGTGTGGGTTGATGCTGACAGTGGTAGATTTACAGAGGGGAGAGGTCCCTCTAGAATCAGCACTTCCCTGAGATCTGAACTCTTCCTCCTGTTCCAGTCCCGCGCCTTCCTGAAGGACTATTATCGGGACCACAACATCGAGCTCTCCAAGCTGCTGTACAAGATGGGCCAGACGCTGCCCACCTGGCTGCGGGAGGACCTCCAGAACACCAGGTAGCCGCGGCCACCACAGCCAGACTGAACGTTTGTGACGGCCTGGACGGCCTGCCGCATGCTGAGCCAGACTGACCCGCAGAGTGGGGAGCTGGGCCTGGGCTGGCCGGGTACTTCCAAGCAATACTCAGCTGAGGCCCAGGCAGGGCCAGGAGAAGAGCCCAGGCGGGTCCACAAGCGCCTGGGAGCATCCAGCGCTGGGTCTGTGGCCTCCGGGACCTCCCTCGCCACCAGAGGTCCGTTCCGTGCACGGCCCTCCGTGGGGAGGCCACTCCCTGTTGGTGGAAGGCCACTTCCTGGTGAAAGGGAGTCCGTGAGACTCCCTTTTCTGTCCCTCACTGTGTCCTACCAACCATGCCCTCCCCTTTATCCCGTCACTCCCTGTGCCGGCGGGGTCTCCCCTCAGTATTAGCTGCCATGGTTGCCCTGTCCTCCAGACAACAGGGAGAGGAGCCCAGCTGGGCCTTTTGCCAAACTAGGGAGAGAGACTGGATGCCTCCCTGACTGTTTTGAGCCAGGCACTTCAGAGGGGCCAGCTGGGTGCCCAAAGTCACTGGGCTGGATGTGGGGGGGGCCTTCAAGAGAACTCTGCACCTCTACACCCATTCCGGTTAATACCTTCACATCTCACTTTCCCTTCTGGGGGAAAAAACGCTGATTCCTACAGTATCCACCCAGTCCTCAGGGCCTCCTTCGGGACCCCGGGGCACTGCCATGCCATTAGGACCCAGAGACCCAGGCCTCCCTACCCTGTTCCTCATCCTGGGATATGACGTGTGGTATTTCCTGTGGTAAAAGACTGAGGCGGTTTAGGAGTCTGCCAGTATACATGTCCCAATGTACATATGTTGTCCCCATGCCCACCCCCAACCTTGGCACCTGGGCAGACCCGGGGCAGCGTGGGTGAGACTGCTATCCATGGCTTTGTCCCAGCTACCTGCGGCCAAGGGCTCCTAGAGACCCCCTTAACCCGCACCCCCAAATACTAAGAAGCTAAAGTATTTTAATTTTTTTTTTTCTTGGTGCCAGAGTTTATACCCTGGGTGCTGGGGTCGCACTGTGTTTTTATATATATATATATATATATATATATATATATAAATATATATATATATATATATATATATATAAATATATATATATAATGTGTATATATATATATATTATATTTTTTTTGGTTGGGTTTGTTTTTAATTCAGTCATACAAAATGGTGGCAAGCCCCAGTGTCCTGTCTCAGTGCTAAAGAATGAAATGGAAGGGAGGGGAGGGCGTGTCTTCGTGTGTCTGGGCCTTGGGGAGACACTGTGGGGGTGCCTCTTGGAGAGGTGTCTGTTCCCTTCCCAAGTGTCGCTGCTACCCTGGGGCTACTGCAGCTGAACAGAGGTGGTGAGGCACCCAGGGAAGACCCGCTCTCTCCGGGACAGCTGGCCTCATGAAGCTCAGTGACCCTGGAGGAATTTTGGCCAAAGGAGACAGCAGGGCTGGGGTGGGAGGCCAGGGGGCTGAAGGCCGGCCTGTCCCCTCCTTGTCACATGGTGCTAGGTTGGGAGCCGCCCTGGGAGCTGGGCTGCCCGCCAGGACCCACAGAACTGTCTCCAGGCCCCCTGCGGACCACGGGATCTCGGGGCTGTTTTCCGGTTAGGGTCTGCTCCCACCCTCTTCTTTAACAATGTGAAGTGACTAAGGCGGGGTGCCTCTCCCTGGCCCCTCCCACTGCCAGTCAGCTTCCAGCCAACATCCAGAAAACCCTTTCTGGAGAGCCTTGTCCTGTTAAGAAGACTCTAGCATCTTGGGGCTGGAAGGGTCCTTTGACGGGTATGGAAACAGAAAGGCAAGGCGGCCTCCTTGGCCAACGTCTCAGAACTGGGTGAGAGCAGGGTGGAGAATTAAATCTGAGGCTCCTGATTCTGGGTCCAGTGTTCTTCTTTCAATGCCACACTGCCTCTGAGCCCATCCTGGGGACCCTACTCTGTGCCAGCTTCCTATCCCTCCCTCAGTCACACCTGTGGTCATCCAGGATAGGGGACAAACCACTCCTTCCCAGCCAGGGTGCCTTTGAGCCTTCTCCGTTCCTGGTCTGCACATGCAGTCCTGCCTTGCTCTCCCTGAGAGGTCCTCCCCCGGTCTGTGGGGGGCGGGGGGGGCCGGGTCTGTCTGACCTCTGAACCCAAGCCCTTTTCTCAAGTTCTTCGCTGGCAGTGGAGAAGAAAGGGGGATACTCAGCGGGACGGCTGCGTGTGGGTTCACTGTCTTCCGAGAGAAGCCTTCCCACCATGCTTCTCATTGGGGCCTTCGAGGCTGGGAACCCAGCGTCAAGCCCGCAGGGGATGAGGAACAGTGTCTGGGGACAGGGTGGCACGCCTGCTTGTATGCTTGTGAAGACTTGCCAGTGCCGTGGAACCTGACCCTCGGAGAAGGGGGCAGCATCTTCCACAGTGCGGACCCCAGGCCTCCTCTCCCATCTTGCGGCAAGGGGCTCGGGCTCCGTGGCCTGTGCTACACCTTTACAGCTCCCACTGCTGAGATCTACCCTCTGTGTCTGGACACCTGCCCCTCTCTCTGGGAGCTCGGAATGGCCAGTGCGCTGGCAGATCCATTTCTTTCTGCCTCTGGCCCGAGGAAGGAGCAGGCAGATTGGAGGCCCCGGCAGATGCCTGTGGGAGCAGAGGAAGTGGTGGGGAATGTTGTCTAGGTCCTTCTGAAAGGCTGGGCACTTGACTTGCCACGTGTTCTGAGTCTGTCTGGTCCCTGCTACTTCTTCCCTTCCCACTCATGAATCTAGCTCGTGGACCCACTGCCAGGAACTGTAGCTACTGGGGAGGGGGCACAGACAAATCCCTCTAGGGGCCCTCAGCTACTGAGCACACAGATCTTCCTCATGAGAGGGCAAACCCGAGGGCAGTAGGTACGGCATCTCTGCATCCTCAGTGTCCCCTAATGCACTGTGTTTGGCCAGAGAGAGAGAAACAGTTTAAATCATGGAGTGGACGCTGCCGACCATTTTCTCATCCCTCCCATGAGCCTTTGCTTGGGGCAGGCGCAGGTGGGATGTCCCCTGTGACTGCCTCAGCCACTTGGGGTTCTAGAACCACCCATAGTGCACGTCTTGCGTGTGGAGGAGTCTGAGGTTTCA
The DNA here is from genome assembly GCF_010015895.1 of Lontra canadensis. Taxonomy (NCBI): domain Eukaryota; kingdom Metazoa; phylum Chordata; class Mammalia; order Carnivora; family Mustelidae; genus Lontra; species Lontra canadensis. The sequence goes on from NW_022630999.1 coordinate 16,530,336, forward strand.
AGATGGGCCTCTTCCAGGCCTGTGAGAAGAAGCAGCCGGGGCCTCAGGGGCCCTGCTGAGGGAACAGACATCTGTTCCCCATGGAGGATGACTAGGCTGACCCACAGAGATGGGTGCCCTTAGGAGGGAATGGTCCCCACCGGTTTGTGAGGGAAAGAGCAAGTGAAAACACGTACAATTATTTTATTATGAACACCTACTATCCTCCATCTAGAGTTAAAATGAACATTCTGCCACATTTGATTTCTCTCTCTCTGTATGTATGAATTTTTTTCCAAACTAGTTTAAAAGTGAGTTGCAGATATCACGAGACTGGACCAAAATGCCTCGGCCCACATCCCCAGAGAGTTAAGACATCATGGTATGTCTTGGCTGGTATCACACCCGAGACAACAGTGATTTCCTAAGAACATCTGCTATTGAATCCATGTTTGCTCCCCCACCCCCATAACTTTTATGCCTGGTTTTAGAATCAGGATCTGCTCAAGTTGCATACATGATATCTTGTAACTGCAGTTTTTGTTCAGTCTCTCCCCTCTCTGGTTGCTTTGGTTCTTTAAATGATGTTATTTCTGAGGAGAGCAGACCCCGTGTCCTATTGAAGTCCCACATCTGGATCTCTGTGATCATTTCTTCATGGTGTCACAGAATGTGCTCCTCTAGCGCCTGTCTTGTCCAGGGTGATTTAGGCTGCATGGATTTCCGCCTCCTGTGCTGACTTGACATCTTCACTCCAGCCTGAGATGCCTCTCTCTTGTCCCCTGTACCAAGTGCCAAACCAGCAGCAGGGCTCGGTGGAGCCCAGGGAGCTCAGGGGAGGGCAAAGGAGGCAACCCTTGCAGCTGGGCCTGCTGGGAAGGAGATGCCTCCGGCCCAGAAGAGCCTGTGCTGCCCGCTCTGATCCTGGCGATGGGCCACAGGGCAACGAATAGCATGTCTGTCTGTCTGTCTGTCTGTCTCTCTGTTTTGTGGCCTCCCGGTTTTTACTTCCTGGAGGTCCGTGGTCTGTGTGCACTGGAACAGAGCCAGGCCCCTGGGATGCACCAGGGAAGGGCCTAAGCGGGGAACTGCCTCCCCCAAGCTGTAGTGTGAGGAGGAGAGCCTGGGGCAGGAGATGTGAAATTTCGTCCCAACTGGGTATGTTTAGTAGCTACGTCACGGTTTCCCCTCCAGGGCCTCAACTTCCCCATTTATAAGATGTGCAGATGGGGCTATAGCAGGGGTTTTCAAATGTCCAAGAAGAAAGCAGGTCTGCTCTAGTGGAAGTGAGGGTGGAGGGCCCAGACCCCTGCCCTCGAGGCAATGCTGGATGCCTGGTTTGCAACCCTGGGCCGGCTGCCCCCCAGGGCTCGTCTTTGTCAGCCAGAGATTTTTGGCAGGGGCGTGGGCTTTGTGAGGGGTCAATGTCAAGGGTCTGGGGAGACTCTGGTTGTGTTTTATCCTAATAAGTTCATCCCTCCCTCTCTTCTCCCTCTCTCTGGCTCTTGAGGAGAATGAAGGAGGAGAGAGGGCTTTCTATGACTGTGCTAGCTTTTATTATCAGCAAGAGGGCTCCTTTTGTAATTTGCATGAAATTCATGTCATTTCCTGGGGAGAGGAGAGGGCTGACTGGAGAGGGTGGGGGGCACGCTAGGGGAGCAGACAGGTTTCCTTCCCTTGTGGGGGTTGGGAGAGGGGGGAGAGGGGGTGCTGCCCAGCTCACCTGATCAGGGCTCTCAAACCAGCCGTTTTGGGTTGTGTTAAAAGTGGGAACCTTCCTCCATTAATGTACAATCTCGAACTAACTGCTAATAAAGTGGGGTTCTATTTGTACGCACTGGTCATGTCTGTGTGTCTTTGAACTTTAAGAAAGGCCGGTAGGGAAGGCGGCCATAGGGAGGTTCACACCACAGCCAATCTGGCCGCCCGTGTGTATGGCGGGGATGTCATTTTACTATTTGATCCCCTGTTTCCCTCGTCCTTGAGGGGTGTGGAGAAACTTGGATGCAGTGGCCGTTCCTGGAGAACTTGGTAGAAATGCAAATCCCCTGCCTGCATGCCCAGAGAGTCATCACTGGCAGATGTGAGGTAGGGCCCAGCCGTCTGCATTTTAACCTCTCCACGCGGAGGCACCACACATTGGGAAACCCTCAGGACCCTCTGCGAAACTTTAAAACAATGTACCTCCCTGGACTCCCCAGAATGCGCTCTTTCAGAACCTCTGGGAGTGGGACCCAGTTAAGTGCTTTTTAACCAAGTCCCTGATGCACGGGAAGATGTGGGAACGCTGACCCAGGGCACTGAGTGCAAGGCAGAGAAGGGCCAGAGGAGCGTGGACAGCTGCTGGGGGGCGTGCGAGGACACAGCTGGGAACACCAACACTCCAGCCCCGGTGCACAGGAGCAGCACTGGTGGAGACCTCACGGGTCGTCAGCTGGGAGCCTGGGATGGGCCATGTGGCATCGCCCACACTATGTGGCTGGAGGCTACAGTAATGGGAGCAGCTCCAGAAGGCACGATACAGAAGTGTTCCCGTGCCAGTTAGGGGGTCTGGCCACATCAGAGATTCTTGAATTTTAAAATAGCCGGTATTTGTTTTTCAAAAAGAAATATTGAAAACTGGGTAAAGGGTACTCCTGTTGGAATGGGGTCAGGGTCTGGGCTCTCACCAGGTCCCCCATATTATCTCAGAACCCCCAAATCCTTGAAACACAGTGTGAAAATCCAGCCCAGCTGCTTTCAGAGGTCCCAAGAGTCTGCATTTCTTCTTCTTTTTTAATATTTCATTTATTTGAGAGAGAGAGAGAGAGAGTGCAAGCCAAGAGGAAAGGCAGAGGGAGAAGCAGACTCCCCGCTGAGCAGTGAGCCCAAAGCAGGACTTGATCCCAAGACCCTGGGATCATGACCTGAGCTGAAGGCAGACACTTAACTGACTGAGCCACCCAGGCACCCCAAGAGTCTGCATTTCTTCCTTCCTTTCCTTTTCCTTCTTTTTAAAAGATTTTTTAAAATTTATTTGATAGAGACACAGTGAGAGAGGGAATCCAACCAGGGGGAGTGGGAGAAGGAGAGGCAGGCTTCCCGCCTGAGCAGGGAGCTGATGTGGGGCTCAATCCTAGGACCTCGGGGTCATGACCTGAGCCAAAGGCAGATGCTCAATGATTGAGCCACCTAGGCGTGCCAAGAGTCTGCATTTCTTTCTTTCTTTCTTTCTTTTTTTTTTTTTTTAAGATTTTATTTATTTATTTGACAGAGATCACAAGTAGGCAGAGAGGCAGGCAGAGAGAGAGGGGGAAGCAGGCTCCCCGCTGAGCAGAGAGCCCGATGTGGGGCTCGATCCCAGGACCCTGAGTTCATGACCTGAGCCAAAGACAGAGGCTTAACCCACTGAGCCACCCAGGTGCCCCAAGAGTCTGCATTTCTAATAGGTTAAGTGAATAAAGGCAGTCATAAAAAACTGAGGAGTCCACTCAAGGAATCTGGTATTCCAAGAGCAGTCTAGGCTCCCAGAAGTAGGCATCTCCTTCAGAAGCCGTGGATCGTGTGCATAGGGCAGTGTGTTCCATAATAGCAAAATGCTGGAAGCAACCTAGATGTCCATCTATAGGGGATCAGCTACATAGCTACTAGTGTAGCCACACACTGGTATGTGATAATGAAAATAACTAACTCAGTCTTCAAGTCCTGCCAGGGAAGTTTCTATGAGACAGACCTACAGTGTGACCATTTTTGAAAGGAATGCTACATAGTGTGTATTTTTCCTGGGAGTGTAGATAGCATCCCTCTCACCCCAAACTGGTAACTGGTTACTTCTGGAGGAAAGAGAAGAGACCGGGAAGAGGGCAAAGGTTCAAAGGGGATTTAAGCTTTTGCTGCAACACTTTTTAAAAAACAAAGACAGGATATTTGTGCATCACTTGAGGAATGAAAGTCTTCATAAAAAAAATACATAAGAAATGGGTGACGCAGAAAGGGGGCTCCAGACGCCCAGACTGTTGTAGGGATGATGCCATGAAGGCAGCACAGGTGTCCTTGGCCCAGCCTTTGGGCTCCCATCAGAGCTCGGGACCGTGGGGCTTGGGGGCGGTTCTTGCCTTGCCACAGCTATCCTGAGCTGTCGTCAAGATCCCGAGCCGAGGATCCAGACTCGATGTGAGACCGGAGGCAAGTCTCCCCTCCCTGTCTGGTCTGCAAAGCCCAGCTCCCACATGCTAACAGGTGGGGGAGTTAGAGCCCACATCATCGGAATTGGAAAACCTGACACAGTATGAGACAGACCCCGCCAAACGCCTGTGAAGTTTCTGACAAAAGCGTAACATGAATCTAGCCAGCGGGTACATCTCTGCTGAGAGACAGTTTGTAAAATAACTGGCCTGAACTCTAAAAATGTCGCAGTCATGGAAAAGCAAAGGCTGAGAAATGGTTCTGAATTAAAAGAAAGTGAAGACATCTGGCAATCGCATGTCCTGTGTGACCCTGGGAAGGGGTCTTGGGCCAGGAAACAATCAGCTGTTAAGGACACCAGAGGGACCACTGGCAAAATGCGGATTTTGCGGACCGTGTTGATTGGATATAGTGTTGTATCAATGTGAAATTTCCTCATTTTAATGATTGTTCTGTTATTTAAGAATATAGAATTTTTCTTAGGTGCACGCTGAAGTATTTTTGGGTAAAAGGGAGAAAAATGGAGCTTGAATTTAGGCTTATTCGATGCAGTCTAGAACTTGTCCAGCAAGGGGCAGTGTGACCTCAGCTTCTCACAGGTAGGATCCCTGAGAACCTCTCCATAGAACACCTCCACAGCAGCTGGCGGTCACTGGTGGAGGGGTAATAATATTACAAATAATAATATCAATCAGTTATATGAATACTAAAAAGCGTTTCTCACTTCTCAGGCAGGCCTTCTGCTTGTCAAGGACTACCTCTTTCAATCCTTGCAACAACTCTCTGAGGTTAAGTATTAGTATCATTCCTATTATATACATGAGGAATCTGAGGTTCAGAAAGGTTAAGTAATTCTGCCAGGATCACACAGCTGGAGTCCTTGGTCTGGGAGACTCCACAGCTGGAAACCCCCTGGGCTGTACTATGCTGGTGACCAGGCATGGGGCAGGAGAGGAGACTCTACCCTCCCCCACATTCTATCTCTAGCCACCAGGAACTCTGCACCCCAGGCTCCTGAACACCCACCTGTGCCAGACATGGACACTTCTTGACTCAGAATCAACTGAGTGGATTTTTTTTTTAAGATTTTAATTATTTACTTGACAGACAGAGATCACAAGTAGGCAAGAGGAGACAGGCAGAGAGAGAGGAGGAAGCAGACTCCCCGTTGAGCAGAGAGCCCGATGTGGGGCTTGATCCCAGGACCCTGGGACCATGGGACCATGGGACCATGACTTGAGCCGAAGGCAGAGGCTTTAACCCACCGAGCCACCCAGGCGCCCCAATCGGATTTTCAAAATTACCTAGCGGTGTTGCTCCAGATTCTGCTGCAGAAACTCCGGGAAGGGCCCAGGAACCTGTGTTTTAACGAGTTCCCCAGGTATTATGTTGCGTGAGCAGAGGCTGACAAGTCTCGGTCACTTCAATCCAGCGTGTTTTCTTTTATTTTTTTCTTTTTAAAAAGATTTTATGTATTTATTTGACAGAGAGAGACACAGTAAGAGAGGGAACACAAGCAAGGGGAGTGGGAGAGGGAGAAGCAGGCTTCCCGCCAAGCAGGATCCCAGGACCCTGGAATGATGACCTGAGCCAAGGGCAGATGCTTAAGGACTGAGCCACCCAGGTGCCCCTCCAGTGTGTTTTCTTCCTGCCCTCTACAGCACTAGTCTGTGTGCTTCTGGGGTAGAACATAGGTGTGAATCCCAGCCCCAGACATCCTCCCAAGAAGCTCCGTAAATTCCCTCTCCCTCAAGACTCTCCCTTCCGCTCCATTATGACATTTTTGGAGGCTTATTCCTTCCGTCTGTCAAATCTGCAGCCCTTAAATCTCTCTTCATACAGGAAGTCTTCCTGGCTTGCCTCTGCATACTCTCTGTTCACAGATATTGATCAGATGGTCATTAAAAAAAAAAAGGAAATATTAAAGAGTATCACACAATAATACATAGTATGATGTATGGGTTATGTTGCAGATAATTTTATTATAGTGGATGTTTATGTTATCAAATGGTATATATTGTTATTATACTATTATACAGGTAGATGATAGGCATTTAGTCCCAAGGCATATTTTTAGGCCTGATGTAGTAGAGCTAAGAAGGCCCATTTAGGGGGCATCTGGGTGGCTCAGTCAGTTGAGCATCTCACTCTTGATTTAGGCTCAGGTCATGATCTCAGGGTTGTGGGATTGAGCCCCATGTCGAGCTCTACATTGAGTTCCATGCTGGGTTTCATACTCAGCATGGAGTGTGCTTGTCCCTCTCCTTCTGCTCCTCCCCTGCTCATGCTCTCCTCTCTCTCAAGTAAGTAAATTAATTAAATTAAAAAAAAAAAAAAAAAAAGAAGGCTCACTTAGTCTCTTGGCTCTTCTCTTCCCTATTTTACAGATAGGAAAATTGAGGCCCCAGGGCAGGTAATGGGGCTCTCATGATCTTGAAGACCCTTTGTTCCCATACTGCCTGTTCCTGTAGATATAAGCCTCCCCATGTCAGACCCCCCAAATTTCTAACTACCTGGCTCGAAGCAGCTTGTGGTCTAAGGAGGGGAGGCAGAGGGAAGTCCTCAGTGGCCGGCCCAGCCCCCATCCAGCACCTAGTGCGAAGGAGGGCCAGGGCCATCTGCACAAGCTGGAGTCAGTTACCAGCTGTTTATGGGTCTTTGCCTCTGGTGTTTATAGTTCCGCCTTTGGGTCTGCTTTGCGTCCCCGCTAATTAGAACAATACTCCAGAAGGCGGCGCGCAGTGGTGGGGGACCACTGACGGGGAGCAGCGGGCTGGACCTGTGCCCTGGCTTCTGCCTTGCCTCGCTCCAACAAGGATTTCAGGCCTTTTTCAAGGACACAGAAGGGACAGCAAAATGGCTTCAATTAAAATCAGGTGAGAGAACAGGCTCGTGGGGGAGGGGAGAAAGTGGAGGCAAGACAAAGGCTAAGAAATGCAGGCAATATTTGGGGCCAAATCCTTCCTTTTAAGAAAACACACTTAAAAAAAATTACAAAAATGATAGCTGTCCATTGTGGAAAATTGAGAACATACAGACAAATGAGAGGAAAATTTTCGAAATGTATCCCACCGCTGCTCATATCTTAGGACTTTGCCCGTCTGTCGGATGCGTGAAGTTGTTTTTGTAGACATGACAATATTCCGACATTCTGTTTTACAAACTTCTTATTAATCATAATAAGTTGTCAACACGTTTACGTGTTATTAAACATTTTTCTGATGATGCCAATTCCACTTTTATTGTGACACGAGATTGTTGCTAAAGAATTGACATCACCGGTGAGGTGCAGAAACTGAAGCATGAGTGTCGCTCTTGGTCTGGTAACACTGCTAACTCTTTGGTGGGACTCCTTCACACACTGTCCTATGCACGCGACAGAACCTGGGTCGTAGTTTATGTAAATGACCCCCTCTCCCTGGACACTGAGGGTGAGCACATCGCCGTGACTTGAAGCCCACAGGCAGCCAGTGTGTTCCGGGAAACCTCCAGATACCACAAGCAGATCAGTTTCTCCAGAAAATCTCATCCGTGCATCACAGTGAGGGACGTCCTCAGGAACATGCTGGAAAACTCAGGCATGAGTTCCGTGGGGCCGCTTCCTTATGTAGTCGTGTTTGTTTATACTTCTTATTTAATACAAGTCATTCACATTTGTTGCACACATTTTTTATAAAAAGACAAATAGGCCAACCTAAGAAAAATGAAAATATCTCAGCGCAGCAATGAGCAGCGCTGTAAGTAATCATTAAAGCTCATGTTTATTAGGTGCTTGGTCTGTCCCAGTCTGAGCGCCCTCAGTGCCATGTACCAGAGGGCCAGTGTCCTTCCCACTTGACACACGCTGCAAGGCCAGCTTTTAGGTTTCGAGACTCATCTGTCGTCTCCTGGCTACAGGGTGCCAAAGTCTGCCTTTGGACCCAGGACTTCTAGTTTCCAAGTCTGTGTCTTACCCTAGACCCCTTCTTCATTTACATATCTGCCTGGAGGCTGGGTTTCCTCTTCCAACATAATGTTTCATAATCTGCTTTTTTTTTTCTCTAGTAATCAATGATGACCATCTTCTGGTGTCATTAAAAATTCCTCTTCATGGGGTTCAGTTTGTGAACATACCACACTTTATTTAATAGTTGAACACAAGCATTATTTTAGATTTTTAGTCTCCTAAAACAAAGCCACGCTGAACACATTTGCCTCTTAACCCTAAAGATGTCCATAGTTACTTCCATGGGGCTGCTTTCCCCAGAGGCCCTCCCTGACCCATCACACCGAAGGGCAAGGAGGTTGAGGATGGCAGGGTGAGGGGTGCCCAGGGAGACATGCACACCCAGCTCCTGGGTGAGTTGGTGCTGCCCAGGATGGACACTCTGTCTGTACAGTAGACAGCAGGAAGGGCTTGTTCTTAAAACTGTACTCCAGAGATGGTTTCTCAGTGGAACCACTAAAAGGCTAAGAGCTAGAAATGAACTGCTCAGCAAATGGCCCACACATAGCCGCATGAGTGCATCTCCCTTGATTTCACAGACAGTTGAAAACAAGAGAAAACCAGGCTGAAAAGGCGGTGTCCTATCTCCAACGGACAGGAGAGGAAGCATCTCCTTCCTCCGCAGAGATAGATTCTGAATTTGGGGCCAGTTCCAGAGAAAGTCCACAAGGCCCTAGGGCTGTGCTCCCAGAAACACCTGGGAGGATGTTCTGGATCCCAGAGGATTGGACACCCTGGTGCATAGAGGGCTTGGCTGGGTTTTGGAGGACTAGCTAGCCAGGACCGGGGACAAGAGGGTTCCTGGCAGGTGAAATAATGGGCAAAGCCTGGAGGTGAGGGATGGAGAGCCAAGGGCTACCAAGCACCTGAGGGGCCTTGGCCTGGAAAGTGGAGAGGTGGGGGGGGCGGTTAAGGAAGGAGGGGTGATGAAGCCGGAGGCTTTTGCAGGGTCCATGGGCCTTTATCCCACGGGTAAGGAGACTGCACATGACTGTCAGGTGACAGGACCCGCATACTGGTTCAGTACAAAGAAACACGATGAGTTTTTTTGCCCCTCCGTGACATTTCCTCCCTCCCTTCCTCCCTCCCTTCCATTCTTAAATACCCAGAGGCCTCTTCTCTGTGCCAGGCTCAGCTGCTGGTGGGAAAGAGGAGGACGTGGGTCCTTGGGCCCTTTGGACTGGGTCTCTGGAAGCTCTGTGGGCAGGGAAAGAGGCCGAGCAGGGTCACCAGGTAATGCTGCCCTTCAGGAAAGGAGCTCTCAGCTCTGAGGATGGGTGCCCCAGGCCGGCCACCCAGGCAGCAGGTGGGCGAGAAGGCAAGAGCCAGGGCTCTGAGGCAGCATCTCGAAGCTTTACACCCCAGCTTGCCTTCTCCCCGGCTGTGTGGCTGCAGCCTGGTTGCTTTCCCTTTCTGAGTCATAGTTAAATTATGTGTGAAATGGAAGCACTAATAGAAGGAGGCGGAGGACGGACGAGTAAGACGGCTCTGCCCCGCCTCGTGGAACTGAGGCCCGCTTCTCAAGCTCCCTTTGCAAGTCGCCTTTAAGGTGCAGAGGGAGCTGGGGGAAGCAGTTGGTGCCAGCCTTCTCCCTTTGCAAATGAAGTCGCCTGCTCTAAGGCGGTGGGTGAGGGGGTGGGGGGTCCTCTCCCTTGGCCATTAAGTCGAGCTGGTGAGCCTCCCACCTCTGGGGTTCCCTGACAGGCTAGGCTGGACTCCAGGTAACAAAGTGCCTAGTGGGTGTCAGGCCCTTTCTGAGCACTGGGCACCATCTCCCGGCATCCTCGCACTCCCTTGAAGGGGGCCTGGAGATGACGGGTGAGTTGTGGGTGGTAGGGCCGAGCCCCCACTCTTCTCTATGTGACCGCAGGCCCGCGCCCCTAGCTCATGCCCCCCATCCCCAGATCCCCTTGTACTCCTGCCTCCCCGAGGCTGTCCCACCTGGCTGCCCTGTGCGAGGTGAGCCCTGCAGAGCTCTCACAAGGCACCATTCATCCCGCAGGCTGCTGATTGAAACCATGTGTGGTGCAGCCGGCCAAGGTGGCGGCAGCTCCGGAAGCCAGGCCTGGCCCGGGGCCTGTGGGCCCTGGGAGGATTGGGGGAGGAGGTCCTGCCAACCTCCAGGCCTGCTGGGCTGAGGGGAGCTCCAGGGCAGGACTGACCTCCTGCCCCACCGGCGACACACCAAGGGGACCCCGACCCCTGGGCCCATACCTGGGACTGGGGAAGAAGAGAGGCCCCTTCCAGGAGGGGCAGGGGGGCGGGGCGGGGAATGAGCCTGGACAGTCTCGGGGCCCTTTCCCAGGCTGTCCTTGGTAGGGTTGTCTGGTAAGAAAGGTGCTTGTGTGTGTGTGTGTTTCCACATGTGTGTGGGCACACGTGTATACATGTGTGTGTTTCTATGTGCTGAAATCTATGCAGGGCACCCTGAACCCTGAGACTCATTGTCACTTGGGGATTTCTAAAGGGCGGTTTGGGGCAGTGTTGAAGACCGTAGGCTCTGGAGGCTCATGGATCTGGGTTTGAGTTCCACTTCCACTGCTTCCTAGCCGGGTGACCCGAGGCAAGCTGCTTAGCCTCTTGGGGTCCTTCTCATTCACCAAATGAGGACTGAGGCCTGGTCAGAGGGTCTGAGCAAAGACATCGGTTGGGTGGGGTTTTAGGGGTTCGTGGCTGGTTCGGCTGAGGTGCCCTCTCTAGGATTCCCAAAGTCATTCTGGTCCTAACTCCTGACCTCGGAGTGGTGGCCTGTCTGGGAGCTGGGAGGGAGCTAAGTGTGGGGTGTCTGTGTGGCCTGAAGGCTCCAGTTAGTAGAGGTGAGCAGGGGAGCGTTGGATCCCCAGCTGGTGCGAGGTGTGACTGAACTAACCACCACCTCCCAGGCCCAGAACAGAGTGGGCCATTGTTCACAGGGCCGCCTCCCTGGCACTCAGGCCCCCACAGGAAGGGGTGTGCAGGCCAGGCTGTGGCCAGCACTGACCACAGTCTTGGCTGAGCCAGGACCCTTCAGGGGCCTGGTGTCCCAGAAGGCGCTCTGGTTTCCCAAGGAATGCACTTTCCACTGGGCAGCTCAGGCCTTGTCCAGCCTGAGGCTGCTGACAGAGATACTCTGAGGGCAATTGGTCATGGCGGGGTGTCTCCCACAGGATGGCCTTGGGTGATCCCCATGGGTGGGACTAGCCCTAGATTAGGAGCTCCCTGGAGATAGGCGTCCCCGGCTGGGCTCCACCCTGCATTACAAGGCGTCCAGACCCTTCAACGTCAAACCCAAAAGAGCCTTGCCCCTCCTTACACAGGAAATTCCAAAACCTGGAGGAAGAAGGTGCCCGAGACACACAGAGCATTCAGGTGCAGAAGGTCAGCGTTTTCCCTGGGGGTGGACAGCTGAGGTAAGGGCAGTGAGAAGGCGGCTGTTTGAGGAGCGAAGTCTGAGCAGATTGGAACCGTCCTCCACTTCCTGGCTGATCTACCAGGGTGGCCATCTGCCCTCTGTGAGCCTCCATCTGCTTCTGAAGGAGCGAGAAGAAGCCCAGAGAGGGCCATGTGAGGGCTGAGGGTGATCAGGTAGTGACACAGAACCGGGGGGTCCCTGAACGGGAGCCAGGGGGGGGGCAGTGAAGAGCCTTTGCTGGGAGCCACCCGGCTTCAAACCCCAGCTCCCTCCCTCTCTGCTGTGTGACCTTGGGCATGTAGCTTTCTTTCTTTCTTCTCTCTCTCTCGCTCTCTTTTTTTTTTTTTTTTTAGATTTATTTATTTATTTATTTATTATTTTAAAGAGCACGAGAGATAGCATGCATGGGAGAGGCAGAGGGTGACGGAGAGAATCTCAAGCAGGGCTCGATCTCATGACCCGGAGATCCCTACTGGAGCTGAAACCAGGAGTCAGGAGCTCAGCCAACTGTGCTACCCAGGCACCCCAAGTCACTTTCTTCTAGAAAAAAGAGTTTTAGGGGTGCCTGGGTGGCTCAGTCATTAAGTGTCTGCCTTCAGCTCAGGTCATGATCCCAAGGTCCTGGGATCGAGCCTCATGTCAGACTCCCCACTCAGAGGGAAACCTGCTTCTCCCTCTCCTATTCCCTGTGCTTGTGTTCCCTCTCTCACTGTGTCTCGCTGTCAAATAAATAAAATCTTAAAAAAAAAGAAAAAATTTTAAAAAACCTTCCTCGTGGGACTATTGGAGAAATAAATGGGCTGACATGCAGCCGTGGGCTTGGCATCCCATTTGGCCCATGCTGTGTCGGCCAGGTTCATGTGCCAGCTTGGCCGGGCTGCAGTGCCCAGCTACCCTGTCAAGCGCTGGTTTAGGCGTTACCGGGAAGGTAGCTTACAGATGTGGCTATAGTCCGTGATCAGTTGGGTTTTCATGAGGGGGATGATCCTAGGTGATCTGGATGGACCTGATTGAATCACGTTGGGGGTCTTCAGAGCAGACCCACATGTCCCTGAAGAAGGGATTCCACCTGGCAATTTCGGAGTGTGTCCTCCCTGACAGTCTGCCCTACTGTGTGAGACAGGGTTCCAGAAAAACACACCCAGTGGAATGCATATGTGTGTATGTATATATACAGTCTATTGGTTATATATGGATATATATATATACAAGCTGTTGGTATAGTTCCAATTCTAGTCCCAAGGCCTGAGATCCAGGACAGCTAATGCTTCAGTTCAAGTCCAAGGGCAGGAGAAAGCCAGTGTGTCAGTTCAAAGGCAATCAGGCAGAAAGAAGTCTCCCTTACACCCAGGAGGGCCAGCCTTTTGGTTCTATTACCCTTCAACTGCTAGGATGAGGCCCACCCACATCAAGGAAGAGAATCTGCTTTATTCAGTCTCCTGATTCAAATGTTAATCCATTCAAAAACATTCTCAGGGAAATACCCAGAATAACGATTCACCAGATATCTGGATACCCCATGGCACAGATAAATTGACATAAAATGAACCATCACATACCAATTTCCTACTTGTCTAGCCAGCCCCTACCATTGTATAAGCCAGTATCTTGCAGTGTATCTCTTACTGTGTCCCTTCAGGTTCTGTTTCTCTGGCTGAACTCTGACTGTTACATAGAGCAAGCTGAAAAAAGAATAATGATGATTATTATTGTCATCTTCTCTCAGAAGCACCCAGCAGCAGGTCTGGACATAGTGAGCCCTTGGCAAACACCATGGGAGCAGAAGTCATACAGTTTCTTCCATGACTCCTACAGGATCCAAGCAGCAAGGACAGGTACCTTCCCAAGACCCCAGCATGGGCAGCTTCATCACCTCCCAGCTTCCCAGACAACTAGGCTGGCATCTGTGGTGGCCAAACGCACAGAAGAACCAGTACATAGCCCTAATACACACCTCTACTAAACATTTCACTATTAACTACTTTGATTCTCACAACAGCCCACTGCGGGGGCTACTAGAATTCTTCCCACTCTACAGAAGGGTAAACTAAGTCACAGGGAAATTCACTGTGCACCGCAGATCCCACAGCTGGGAAGCAAAGGAACGGGGGCCCAACCTGAATCAGACTCTTTCTCCTGCTGCATTATGACAGCTCTGAGCCTGCCACTTCTAGAAACTGAAAGAGGTTTTGGTGTGACAGTATTGTTTTGTATCTTCCCCATTATAAGATGACCGGTGTGGGTCTCCTTGAGCTTTGACCTCAGTTTGAGTTCCAGCTTTAACCCTTCAGTGTCTGTTTCATCTAATTATCCTGGGTCTCTGGTACCTCGTGGGTGCTCTATAAATGTTAATCGTTACATCTTTTTGGGGGGTCTCAGTTTTCTCAGTTCTATCGTGGGGCTCAAGATCTATTCCTTGAGCTTTCAGATATCCAATACATTGATTTCCTTCTTTCTCATATTATTCTTGCCACTTTCCTTGTATATATTTCTCTCCTGATAGCCCTTACCTTCACCCACTGTTTGGGATAGGAGATGAGGAAAAGGAAGCATGAAAAAGGAAGGGGTGAGATGTAGCCCAGGAAGAAGAGAACGGTCTGCTCTTACTTCTTCTCTCAACATTGTTATGGAGATTCTAGTCAGAATTACAAGGCAAAAGAACAAAAAAAGGCATCCAGATTGGAAAGGGAGAAGTAAAACTAATCTTTATTTCCAGGTGATATGGCCTCATACACAGGAAACCCTAAGGAACCTACTAAAAAACTATTAGACCTAATAAATGAGTTCATCAAGGTCGCAGGACATAAGAGCAATATTAAAAAATCAGTTGTGTTTCTATACATTCTCAATGAGCACTCCAAAAAGGAATTTAAGAAAGCAATTATTTCACAACAGCACCCAAAAGAACAAAATACACACAAATAAATTTATCAAAAGAAGTGCAAAACTTCTGTCTGAAAACTACAACACATTATTGAAATAGACTGGGGGAGATCTAAATAAATGGAAAGATATCATATATTCATGAATTGGAAGACTCCAGTAATAGTATTACTATTATTATTTTTAAAGATTTTATTTATTTATTTGATAGAGAGAGAGATACAGCAAGAGACAAAGCACAAGCAGGGGGAGCGGCAGGCAGAGGGAGAAACAGGCTTCCCGCTGAGCAGGGAGCCTGGCACAGGGCTTGATCCCAGGATCCCTGGGATCATGACATGAGCCAAAGGCAGATGCTTAACCAACTGAGCCACCCAGGCGCCCCAACTCCAGTAATATTCTTAAGATGATGGAACTCCCTGAACTGATCTACAGATTCAACACAATCTCTATCAAAACCCCAAGTGACTTCTTTGTACAAACTGATGAGCTGATTCCAAAGCTTATATGGAATTTCAAAGGATCCAGAAGAAACCAAACAACCCTGAAAAAGAAGACTAGAGTAGGAGGACTCACATTTCCCAGTTTCAGAACTCACTGTAGAGCAACAGTGAGCAAGACAGTGTGGTACCAGCACAAGGCTAAACATTTAGATCAGTGGAATGGAACAGAGACTCCAGAATTAAACCCACGTCTCTGTGGTCAAGTGATTTTCAACAACAGTGCCAAGGTCATTTAATGGAGAAAGAATAAGTATTTCCAGCAGGAAGATACTATATAGAGCCAGGAAAGAGCTTGCGTTTGGAGATCAGACACACTCTGCCTTGCTGTGTGACTCCGTGCAAGTGAGTTGACTTCTCTGAGCCCGAGTTTTCTCATTTGTTAAGATGAGGATAATGAGAAAGTGCTAATTTCCCAGCTCTGGAAACACAAAACCACTACGTGAAGTGCTTAACTCAGATCTGGCCCCTTGTGCAAACCCATGGGCAGGATGGAAGAGCAGGGTGGGACATACCGGTGAGGGTTAGGGTCTGGTGCTCCTCCCAGGTCCCCCCGGGGGACCCCTTTCCCCAAGAAAAGTCAGGGCTGGTGGGGTTTCAATCTGTAGACTGAGCTTGGCGGAGCTCTGTGGGTTGGTAATAAATAGACAGGAAAGGAGATTCCATTACGCAGGAATGTCTGGGGAGGGGGTGGGGAGGGAATCAGCTCCCCTCCTAGCACCAGCCAGCCCTGCAGCCTTGATTGATGTGCCTTGCACCACAGCAGCAAGGCCTGGCGGAAGGAGGCCCCTCCACCGCCACTCACCCCTCCTGGAAGAAGGCCAGCAGCCAGATGTTCTTGGCCTTTGGGGAGCTGGGAGGGGGGCAGGGAGGACCAGCAGTGGGCCAGGGGGCAGCAGCCCAGATGTTGAGCCTCTACCTCCTTTTCCTCCACAGCTGGGCTCAGGTGGCTTTGGTTCCATTGTTTGACCTTTGGCCAGTGGCCTTGTCTCCCTGGGCCTTGACTCAGTTCAGAGTTGGGGATGGCGGTCCTCACCCACCCTGTCCTACTGCATGAGGCACATAGATGCCCAGAAAAGAGCTTTAAGCTCCAGAGAGGAAAGTATCTCACCTGCCTAAGGCTCTTGTGTTATTCTGGCCAGAGCCACAGACAGAGATGTGATCAGGGCCCGGACCTTCTGTGGGAAGATCCAAGAGAGCTCCCCGGGTCTGTGGTTCAGGGAGTAGATCTGAAGACAGATTCTGGGTGAGAAGGCAGTTCTCCACCAGCAGGTGCTAAGATCCACCCAAGGCTTATTGCCCCATAGACTCCTCTTAAGGACCATGAATTCGGGGCATGGTTCAGTGAGTTAAGCCTCTGCCTTCGGCTCAGGTCATGATCTCAGGGTCCTGGGATCGAGCCCCAAATCGGGCTCTCTGCTCAAGCCTGCTTTCCTCCCTCTCTCTGCCTGCCTCTCTGCCTGCTTGTGATCTCTTCCTGTCAAATAAATAAGATCTTAAAAAAAAAAGGAACCATGATTGCAACAAAGAGCACAGCCTCATCTCAGGTCTTCTAATGCTTTTCATATTAAATACATAATAATTAAAAGAAAACAAGAAAAACAACATACAAGGAACAACTAAAAAAGAGAGAACTAAACATTACCCCAAGATTCGCCGTGTATGATGGATTGACTGCTAACATGGTGTAAATTCGTCTTTATTGGTATTCTGAATCTGTGGATATAAATATTTATGTATGCTTATTTTTCAAATAAGTGGGCTCACCATGCACGTCTGGCTTTGTAACCTGCCTTCCTCCACCCGGGAACACGCTGTGAATGTCTGCCCGCATTCAGAAACGTAGGTCCCCATCAACCTTGCCGGCAACTCTTCTTTACACAGCTGCCCTGTGGTTGTTTGCCTTTTAGGCAATTTTCAGAATTTCCCTAAAATGGACAACTCAGCACTGAATCTCTACCTCTCCACCTTCATACACATATAGATGATTTCCTTAGGATACCTTCCAAGAAGTAAAATCAGTGGGTCGAAGAGTATGTTGTATGGGGGCTTTGAGGGACATGTGTCCCAGCTGACCCAGTGAGAGCCTGAACAATTGAACTCGCACACGTGAGCCCTCCCCCTCCCCAGCGCCACTTGTGCACTTCACCCTGGAGGCTGCCTTCCGTGGCCACTCTGCCCCGGCCCCACCTTTGGAGGAAGGTGTTTGGTCCCCACAGGGACACCTGGCTGGGACTGCGGGCCCAGGGACACATCTTTCCCTGATGTTCTCTGGAGGACCCCAAAGAGTGGGGGAGTCCTGGTTTGGAATGGAGGAGAACGTGGATAAATCCTGTCTGGTCCTCACTTTGCCCGCCTGCAAACTGGGGGAGCCAGCACCCCGGTTCTCTCTGGTTCACAGGGACCATGATAATCTATATAATCTTCTATAATCCCACCTGCTGGCACAGACTTTCACAACTGGCGTGGGGACTGCGGCAGGCACAGTTCTCTGCAGGGACAGGCCTGCTTACCACTGGGCAGCCGCCGGAAGACCCGGCTGGGGTTAGGGTTAGGGTTAGCCTTGGGGCCTCAGAGGCCTCCCTCCTGGGGTCCCTGGGGAGAAGGATGCGTGACCACACAGCCCGAGTTGTGACCTCTGTGGGAAGCATCGGTGGAGGGGGATGGACTTGGAGGTGGCCTCCCAACGGTTCCTGGCACCCGAGAATCCTGTGAACTGCTTGGGACCAGCACCCTTTATGGTATTCACGTGTACGCACTCGTTCAACTTCACACGCAAACCTGCCCATCAGCTACTCCCGACAACATTTCAGCATTCTCTTCCCTTTCACACCCCCCCACTCTCCCCAAACTGAATCTTGCACTTGGCCTCACACACACTTGGTCACGCTCAGATACGCAGTACTAACAACACAATAACAATTATTGTAAGAGCACATTTATTGAGCATTTCCTAGGTCCTGGGCGCCTCCCATACACCGTTTAATGCCCCTAGGAACAGGCCTCCTCATGGTCCAGACGAGGTGAGGTCACTTGCCTAAGGTCACAGAGGTGGTAAGCAGAGGAGCCCCGCCCTGGGCACACAGGGGCCCCCTCTCCTGCACTCGCACTCCCACGGGGACACACCCTGACCCCCTCCGGCTCCCCACCACTGCATTCCTGCCCAGGCTGCTGGGGGCCCAGGAGGGAGAGCTTGCCGCCTGAGTCCCTCTAAGCCTCACCCGGCCCTTGGTACACAGCTGAACAGACCAGGCTTGTCCAGACTCAGGCAGCCGGAGACACAGTAAATCCAGGCTGTTAACCACTGTCTTGGTTTCTCAGGGAGAACAAGCACTTTCCCCAGACCGGAGCTTCTGAACGGGAAGGGGTGGCACCGTCCCTTCCTTGACACCCCTCCCTCCCTTCATCTCCCCTCTTTCTCCTCCTTTGTCCTCTCAAGCCAGCCTTGAGGCCTTACTTCCGTGTGCCTGGCACTGAGGTTAACACTGGGCCTAGGCGGGAGAGTAGCCTAGGCTCCCATCATGAGAGACCGACAGCTTAGCCGGTCCTATGAGGCCGAGAGGATAGCCTTGCTCAAGGTCACCCCAGGAGTGGGCGGCAGAGCCAGGCCTAACAGCCAAGTGTCCTAAGCCAAGGTCAGGTCTTTGCTTGGGGAGACAAGCTCGGGCCCAACCACAAGAGCTAATGGTTGTCCATACCCTGGATACGGGGCTCAGACATGGACCTCCTACAGAGCAGCATGAACAGGAACTGTTGCACCACTGGGTTACCGTTGATGCCGTGGGCTCCAGGCATTCTGTACGCTTTCTCTTTTTTACTCCTCCTGATGACCCAAGAAGATAGGTACTCTTATTACGTCTTTCCCCTGTTTTACAGTGAAGGAAACCAAGACTCACAGCTAGTCAGAACTCAAACCCAGGCCTTTTTCTCCAAAACCCAAGCTCTGTCATGAGGCCATACAGCCTTGGATGAAGAAGGGATTGTGTCACCCAACATGTGAAGGCTTTGGCAAGCTGGGATTCAAGCAGGCTTTTAAAAGGATGGGAGGAGAGAGGGGAGCATCCTGTGGGTATAGCTTAAAGCCAAGGTACCTGTGAGCCCTGGCACCAACAAGGGAACAGACCATTCTGAGGGGAGCCAGACAAGCTCTTGAAATCCCTCTGGTCCCTTCTTGAAGGAGGGTCTAATGGGTGAATTTGGCCCTGGTGCTCTGGTCTGGAGTGCTCTTAAGAACTGTATAGGATTGGCCCCAGAGAAGCCCCAGGAAACCTTGAGCTGGGCAAAGTTCTCCCTGGCCTCATCAACCAGGTGCTGTGGAAGGAGGAGCCAAGAGGCCTCTAGTGACTGCGCTGTCCCTGGAGAAGGACACTGGCAGGACAGGAGCAGGAACCAGACCCCAAAAGTCCTCAGGACCCGTGGACATCAAGCTCCCTGACACATGGGGCAACTGCAGCCCAAGACGCCAGGCTGGCGGAGGTGAGTGCTAGAGGCTGGCAGATGGAGCAGGGAGAAGGGGAACTCCATTTCTGCCGCTCGTCTCTGTCTAGGGTAGGCAGGCAGCTGAGACCAGCCCTGTCTCAGGCGCTCAGTAGAATTCCCAAATCATAGGCGTTAGAATCCAGCACGCTGTGGCAGGAATGGGGCGCGATTACATCAGGAACCTCCGAACACACAAGTCTTCCCTTTCCACCCTGCTTTCTGGTTCACCGCCGCCTCCTCCTGCCATTCCCAGCTCTGGTGACCCCTCCTTGGGGAAGCTGCCCAGTATCTCCTCTCCAGCTCCTACCACACACCGGAGGTTTGATCGAACTCCTTCGGAATGGCCCTTCTAGACCTGAGGCCTTGCCTAGCGTTGTTTGTAATTATGTTCTCATTTGTGGGATTACGTGATGGCTATTGGGCCCCTTCTAGCTGCGAGCTCCGAAAGGGCAGGAGATGAGTCATTCCCATTCATCAGGGTCCACAGGCCCCAGCATATAGTAAGAGCTATTTGTTGAACAAATGAGTGAGTGGGCAGGTGCGTGCGTGCGTGTGTGTGTGTGTGTGTGTGCGCGCGCACGTGCAGTTGGGCAGAAGGGTAGGTGAGTAGAAGGGTGAGTGTGTGGAAGGTGTTCATGAATGGGTGTTGGATGGGTGAGTAGGTGGGTGGATGGGTCGGGGGACAGGGGCACACGTGAAAGGATGGCTGGGTAGAAGTTTGGAATGTTAGACTCTAAAAATATTAATAATCATAAAACTCCAGGTTGCTGAAGTCCTACTTTTAAAAATTGCATTATCCTGTTAGAATAGAAGAGCTCAGCATCATGATTAGAAGGGGCAACTACAGAGCTCAGCTCCCTCTTATGAGAGATGAGCAGACGAACTTAGAAAACTGATGTAGATTTGCCCAAGACCACACAGCAAATCAGGTGACCCCCGATCCCTGTTTCCTAAACACTGTGCAAAACAGCCTCTGGGGAGGGGTCAAAGTCCCGTGTTCTAGTCCCGTCTTTCCCATGGTTTCTATGTGACACAGGACAAGTCATTGGGCCTCCAGTTCCTCTTTAGAAGAAAAGGTTTAAAATCTAGGGGTTTTCTTGTGCTCTTGGGAAGGCCAGCCTCCCTGAACTTTGCCAGATCTGGGTACAGATACCCTCCCACACCTTTCTCAAAGCCTATTGGAGCTGTCAGAGTGGACGCCAGGCCGCTGGGGTGGAGGGTAGGTAAGGCTCCAGATCTGGAGTGGGAAGACCAGCCTCCATCTCCCTCATGAGCCAGCCTGGCCCTCAGATCTACCTCTGGGCCTGATTTAGCACTCTTGGGGTTCCCCAGGGAAGAGGCTATAGGGCCGAGTTTCTGGCTCCTCATCCCTTGGCTGGAACGTTTACACCTGCCTGGACACCTGCAATCCCAGCTCCTGAAGCTGGGGAGGGGTAGGTTTAGTCGGGGAGAAGCCTCTCAGAGGCAGACTTGCGCTGGTTTGATCCCAGCCTCAAGGTAAAGGGGTTCTACATGTTGGCAAGAAAGGGGGCTTTGCGGTGGCCCTGGACACCCGACGGTGGGAATCAGAAGAGGAGGGGAGTCTGGTTTGTGTGTGTGTGTGTGTGTGTGTGTGTGTGTGTGTGTGTGTATCTCAAAGGCCAGAGATGGAGTCAGGCAACAGCTCCATTGCAGAGGTACGGGGTGGGGTGCAGGAAGGAGGCAAAGGACAGAAGAGGAAGCTGGAGTAGCAGTCACAGGGACTCCTGGGGCTATAAAGTCAGACTAAAGCCTCTAGACTTTATCCTCTAGAAAGTAGGAAAACTTCTTTTTGTTAAGGCTTTCCCATTTTTTTTTTTTACCTTAAAAAAAAAATTCCTATCGCATATACCTTGTAAAAAAAAAAAAAAAAAAAGCAATTGGTACAACTGAATGCTCCCCTAAGTTCCCTCCCCAGAAGTGACCCTTATTGCTAAGTCTTCTAGATCCTCCCAGAGATAGTCTCTGCTACATTTATTCAACGGATCCACCCCTCCTTTTGACACAATGGAAGCCTCTGGGACACACCGTTTTGTTGCAAAATACGCATTGCAGGTCGTTTCCTGCCCAGCGCTGCTGTGCCGTGTGGACACTGCTCTTTATTACCCAGTCCCTCCTAATGAACAGTGACATTTCTTCAAGGCCTTTGGTTCCACAAACAATCCTGGGATGAACAGATCCTCGTGCGTCCACCTTTGAGCACGTGGGCCGGTACAAGCCGCCTACATTCCCAGAGGTGGTCGCGCCGGGTCGAAGGGAACCAGCCCTCGGCACTCCGAGGGCAGCACCAAGCTGCCTCCGGCCAGTTGTGAACAGGGGGTGACAGGTTTCTAAACTCAGGTCGATTGTTTCTGAGGGAGGGGGTGGAAAGAGCAGGCTATGCGGTTAGAAGCCCCACCATCTCAAGGTCGAAGCGGGGCTAGAAGATCCTCAAGGGAGGGTTCCTCGGGAGCCCCTGTGAGCTCCTGGTACTGGGGCTCCCTGCAATGCCTAAGGGAGCCTGGGAGGAAGGGGCCCCAGTGGACGTGTTCCTTTGCTGTGGGGGAGGCCACCAGGCCCGCCGCCAGGCCCACCGCCAGGCCCAGGATTCGCAACCCCACGGGGGCCACAAGCAGCCTAGTGGAGAGAGGACAGGCTGTCGGCAGCTGTGAGGGGCCTGAGTTCAGCCAAAACCCGTGCGGAGGGCTGCCAAGAGTTTCTTCTTTTCATTTCTCCAAGTCTTGTGCTTTGGGCTGGGGCAGTGTCATCCTCATGTTTCCTATTACTTTATAAGACTCCCATCAAAGCCCCAGCCGTGCAGGCCCTTTGATGTCTGGGCCGAGCCAGCTCTGCCTCGGGGAGAAGCATCTTTGCTGAGGATCAAGAGGGGAGTCAAGCTGCGATGGTCCCCAGGCCTTGCCCACCTGACGTGCTCCCCCAGCTGCACGCGTGCTGGGACCGCAGGCTCCCGGAGGGAGAGTGCAAAGACCATCGCTGCCTGGCCCAGGCCCCTGTGGTGGGAGGAGACCAGAGGCCCAGAGGGGGGCGAGGGGCTACCCCAGGCTGCACACAAAATTGGTGAAGTGCCCCCTTTCAGATGCTGTCCAGACTGGGGGGGAAGCTACGAAGAGGATTTCTCCTGTGACTGACCAAACGTGGTGGCCATGTTGGTCCCTCAGCTTCCCCACCTTGCCTCCCAGAACCCTCCTGGTGCCAACGTGTTGTTGGCAACTGAGGCAGGAGGGGCAGTTCCTCTGGGAGGGTTCAAATTCTGGACTCTGTCCCTTTGAGCTGTGTGACCTCGATCAAGTTACTTAACACCTCCGAGCTTCAGCTTTCTCCTCTGTAAAACAGGGTGATGACATTCCCACCCCAGACGGTCCCTGTGAGAAGATTCCTGCAAGCACTTAGCATCGTGTTTGATGCAGAGTCTCAGAAAGAACAGCTCCTATCCTGGTTGTTGGTGGTGATGGGGTGGGGGAAGGGGTTTCTGAGTGGAGGGGCTTGTGAGGAGTAGCCTTGCTGACACAGGGCCCTACCACTGTCCAGTGGGCTCAAAGCAGGAACCTCGGCCATCACTGCCTCCGGGGAACGAGATCCTCCTAGGCCGCTCCCCTCGTTCCCCACCTCTGACTCTGAGCCTCTGCTGGAGGGTGTGGGGGCGGATGGAAACACCGTGCCAGGCATGGGGTGGGGCCCTGATGGGGTCTGGGCCAGGAGGCTCAAGAGGCAGGAGAGCGGTGTCTGGGAGGATGTGGCCTTGCAGCCCTCCCTCCCGGAGGCAGCCAGGGTGGGAAAGGGGGGGTTGGTTTCCTGGCAAAGCTGAAAAGCTTTGGATTTGACTTGGAAACACATTGAGAAGTCCCTGGCGGCTGCCTCCTCAGAAACAGCCTCTCTGAAGTTGAGCCCAGGCTGGGGAGGCTGTTTTATATAAAGGGGCTCAGGGGACCTCAGCGATGGAGGACAGGCTGAAGGCTTGCCCCAAGAATTGCAACACATACCCCAGGCCACTGAGCCTCTACGTCTCCTGAGGGCCTGCCCCGGGCTGGAGACTTCTAGGGCACAGGGCATAGGGCACAGGGGAACAAGGCAGGGAGGAAGGGAACTTGCCTAGGAGCTCACAGATGGGGAAGAGGGTAAACATCTTCTCAGCTAGTCCCTTGGGCTCTGCCTTCCTGGTTTTTGTCATATCTGTGTTTAGCCTGTAATTCCACTTATCTAACATTTTTCTTTAAATCGTCTCCTTTTAAAAATCTGAATACATTTCTTTAGAAAAGAACTTTGCCCTGCTGTTGCAAATGCAAGACTCCCATCCCTTGCCCCGCAGAGTGACAACGTCGAATAAAATAAAAGCAAAACAATCTTGTTCAATTCTAGTTAGCCTGAGACTTGTTCTCTTTCATAAAAACAAACGAGATTAGCCAATGTGAGAGGAAGACAGGCTAGCACCCAGCTAAGACTGCCTCCTTGATTAGAGCTGTCAGACGAAATACAAAGTGCTCAGTTAAAATTAAATTGCAGATAAGCAATGAAATAATATTTTCTTTTTTTTTTTAAAGATTTTATTATTTATTTGACAGAGAGAGAGATCACAAGTAGGCAGAGAGGCAGGCAGAGAGAGAGAGGGGGAAGCAGACACCCCACCAAGCGGAGAGCCAGATGTGGGGCTCGATCCCAGGACCCTGGGATCATGACCTGAGCCGAAGGCAGAGGATTTAACCCACTGAGCCACCCAGGCGCCCCTGAAATAATATTTTCATGTAAGTATATCCTAAATGTTGCAATGTTGCATAGGCTATACTCACACTTAAAGAAATTTGTTTTTGATCTGAAATTCAAGTTTAACGGGGAATCCTGTATTTTTATTTGCTAAATTTGGCAACCCTCTCCTTGATGAATGAAAGACAGCTTTTGAAGGAATAACTTTCTCACTGCTGGGAGATTAGCTGTTTCCATGCAGTATCCCCGCGCCACCAAAAATAATCTTGAGAAAAGCTGTCCTGATTCCAGGTTGAATGAGGGCAAGCAACAAGCACACCGGCATGGGGATTTGGAGGTGGGGAAGAGTAATGCCCTTGGGGGAAATTCTGGAAGGTTCCTTGAGCAAGAGGGTGTTGTGCCTGGGTCCTAGCCAGGGACCAATGAATGCAGTTCTACACCCCCTTCCCCCGTGACCCCCAGGGCTGGGAGGGCAGAGGACACTCCACAGGGGTGCAGTCTTAACCCTGCTCGTAGCCCACAAAAAGGCATGTGTTTGAGTAGTTGTGGCTTGTGAGCATGAGTGACTATATGCGTTTGCTCAAATCACACCATCTCAGGACACAGAAGGGCTTTTGTGGGAGTCTCCTCCAATACCTCCCTAGCCTCTGCCTGCCCCATGTGGGAATCTGAAACTCACTTGCGCTTCTCCAGTGACAGGGTGCCCACTACCTCCTAAGACATCTCTTTCCATCTTTGGGCAGTGTTGGTGGTGAGAAAGCCCTTCTTTAGCCTGAACAGAAATCTGACCTTCTGCTGGGTTTCTGTAGATTCACCTTGGCCCTCTGAACAAAATGCTCTGCTCTTGGCCAGGACAGTCCTTCAGAGATCTGTCAGTCGTGAGGGTAAGCCCTCCGAGTCTGTCCAGACCCTTTTCCCATTTCTTTGAACTCTACATCTGACGGCTTGATTTTTGGCTTCCTCATTTGCAGGGAAAGGCTTAGGACCTGGGATGGGGACACTGCCTGGGGTGGTCCTGACTTGTGCACTATCTATAGTCAGGGAGCAAGGAAGAAGTTGCCCGTGGGAAATGCTGGGAGCAGAGGTAGGGACAGAACCGGGACAGGAGGGAAGTGTCTTCCCTGCAGAGGCCCAGCTTGCCCGACCGAATTGCAGACAGATCCCTGGACACCTGGGGTCTGTCCCTGCTCAGCCCCTAGTTCCTGTGTGGCTTCAGGCCAGCCTCCTCTCCTTTCTGGGCCTTCCCTCTGTTCTATGCACCTGGAGCCGCTTGATCGATTCTTATAGGTAAAAACGCTTGTGGCTGTTCTGATTGTTTGGGACTCTGCTCTGGAGTCACAAAGTGGGACAAAACAAGGTGATCTGTGAAGTCAGGTATCAGGGAGGGGCTGTCCCTGCTGGGAGCAAGGAGGCACCCTGTGCGGGTAAGCTGGCCCCGGCCCATTTTGGTCCCGCCTGCACACTTGCACAGGGTGTTGGCCCACACCCTGCCACTCAGATGGCCAGAGGACAGAGGTGCTCTGTGGAGTGCTGTGCGCAGGCCAAGACTCACAGGCCAGAGGCTGCTGTAGAAGGCAGTGGGTGGGAGGGGGGCTGGCTGGGTGGAGCTGGGGTGCAGATGGGGCTTCTCTGTGGGAGGGGTGGTGGGGAAGGTATTCAGGAAACAAAACTGCGGTCAGAGCTGGGGCCCAGAGGCTACACAAAGGGGCTTTCTCCCCGTCCCTTCAAGGCTGGGAGGCTGAGTGAGGGGAAAGCTCAGAGGACTCATATTGAATCTTCAAGCCGGGCAGGGTCTCCAAAAACCCACAAGTCCCTCCCCCTGGCCTTGGGACAGGCCATCCTCAGAGAAGGCAGATGGTCAGAGAAGAGGGTCCTGCCACCTCCCTGGCTCTCTCCTTTGGACCCTGTTTCTGCTGCTATCTTGCTGTGCGACTTTGTCCCTACGCATCTCTCTGGGCCTCTGTTTCTCCAGCCGCGTGAAGAAGGACCGGACTAGATGGTCCCTCTGAGTCCTCCAGGTCCCACATTGATAAGAAGCTCTTACATACAGTTGGCAGACAGAGCACTTTCCTATTTCCTGCTTAGTTTACCTCCCAACAGCCTGTGGCTAGTGAGGTGGGCGTGGTGGGTGCTACCCCTCCAATTTTTTTCAGATGACAAAACGGAGGCTCATGGAGAGGAAGGGGTCCTCCAAGTTCACACCAGGAGGTAGTGGCTGAGCCAGGCTCCCGTGGCTGCATCCAGACCTCCAGCTACCACCCTGGAGGTTTGCACACTCCCAGTGTGGGGGGAGGGGGGATGAGAGCATGGGTCAGAGAAGACGGATCCATCCATTGTTTCCCTTACCTGTTTTCTACAAGGATTTTTATGTAGGAAGTACTTTGTGGGGACAATATTTGCATCCAAAGAGAAATGAAAGCCTTATGCTCTCCTTGGACTCCTCAGGTGAGAGTTGAAAAGAGCCCTCTTTCTCAGCTGCATAGCTTTACTTGGGGTTCAGGCAAGAGCTTCCCATGTCTAATGGAAATGAAGGGAATTTGCACTTTTAAAAACTTTTTATTTAAATCCAATTAAATGAACATCTAGTGTATTACTAGTTTCGGAGGTAGAATTCAGAGATTCATCAGTCGCATATAACACCCAGTTCTCCTTCCATCAAGTGCCCCCAAATGCCCATCACCCAGTTACCCTAACCCCCCACCCACTTCCCTGCGTTTTGTTTTTGTTTTTGTTTTTGTTTTTTTTTTTAATCAGAAACATTTAATGTGTGACGGTGTTTGGGTGGAAATTGGGAATTTTCACAACGCATAGAACCGCAAAGTGTGAAGGTGGTAGTATCAGGAAGTATTGAAGGTGGAAGGATATTCAGAAACTATCTGGTCCATCCATGCCTCCCTACACTTTACTGAAGGGACACCAAGGCCCAGAAAGAGGAAGGGATTTGCCCCAGGTCACCCAGCCTCTGTGGCAGAGACAGGACTAGAACTCGGGTCTCCTGACTTGTCCCTGTTTCAGCACAGGCCACTCTGGAGAGGCAGTGGGGTAGAGGGCCAGGGAAGGGGAAGAAGAAGAGGGAGCTAGGGGCCTGGGGACAGTCAGACAAGAGGTATTTGGGGTCCAGCCGCCTGCTGATAAGAGACCCGCAATGCCATTCCAAAGGGATATTTTATCAAGATGTCATTTTTCCCACTGCACGCTATTTTCTTTCTTGTGCAGACCATGCCGGCCTTTGTGATAAGGCGCCTAGACATGTTCACACTAAGGCAGCCAAAACATGAGGCAGGAGGAAAAAAATTCCCTTCTTAATCTGTCCTCCCCCAGCCCATTAACCCCCCCCCCCCTTGTTTCCTCTCATTCTCTGCAAGTTCTCATGCCCCCCCCCAACCCAACCCACCCGGCTGGCTGGCCTCTTCCTGCTTTCCAGTAAGCCAGCCCAAAGGAGCCAGGAAGGTATGTGGCCCGGAGGAGGTCAAAGGACAGAAGTACGGAGGGGCTTCCCCTGGGAAAAGAGGCCCAGGCTCTCCCACCACCAGCAAGGGCCAGGTGGGGTGCAGGGGACGTGTTGTTTACAGGCTTGTCCTTGGAGCCTTCTCCCTTCCTGCCCCTCCCCTCCCCCCCAATCCCTGCAAATGAAACACAGAACTTTCTGGTTGGGGATTTAAGCTGGAGGTGATTAGAGTTTCCCCCACCTGCAGATTCCCTATTCCATGACCCCAGTTCCTGACCTAATCCAAGGGCCGATGGGAAACTCTGGGGAAGAGGCTACTCTGCCTCCTTCCATCCATAAAAACTCCAAGACTTAAGAAATCTGGCTAGACAGGAGATGTGAGACCAACCAGCCAATGTTGGAGCAGTCTCTTCTCCTCTCTAGGATCTTTACACCTCAGTTTCCCCATCTACCCACTAAGGGAGGGGGTTAGATTCGTGTCCTGGCACTGAAATTCTCCTTCTGGCTTTATCATAAAACGATGTTCTAGCCCAGGCCCCCTGGGTGCTTGGCAAGTTGGCTGCATGGCCCCCATGTTTCAGTACCCCGCCCCTGCTTTGCTCAGGAAGTCCACCCCACCCTCCACATCTGGATGGAATTTACCCCCCAAAGCAACTCAATTACCGGAGATCTGATCAGGACGTCTCATGTGTCAGAGGGGGCCCTGGTGAAGGTTGCTCTGCCAGAAATGAGGGCTCCTGGACCTGTGGTCCACCTTTCTCACAGCTGGGGTGCCCGCCTGGGCCCATAAGAGGACAGGGCCTGGGGAGCAGTGTCCTGCTGAACAGGGGGTTGGGGACACAGAAGGGGCTGCCATGTCCCTCTCTGGATCAGGCCCCCCGTCCATTCAAGACGTGAGTCAGCACATAGAGGCTGGAAGGTGAAGGAAGATGGGGTTTGAATTTAGACCAACTGGTCTGGCTCCGTGTGCAGCTGTGGAATCCACGAGTGTGTTAACCCATATGGCTTCTCCTTATGTTCCCATCCCTAGCAGGGAGCCTGGATGGTAAAGGCTGGTGTTTACTTGTAAGGCTGTGGCAGTGAGGGTCAGGGATGGAGTGCTGTGTCCCAGGATGCCCACCTTGGGAAATTCAGGTGATCCCTGCTGTCTTCCTGCAGCTTCTGCTAAGTTGGCAAGTGGGAAGCAATGGGTTTTGGGGTTTCCTCTTTCTTCAAGTCTGCATTTAAAACCTCCTGTGCTGATCCCATTGTTAGTGAACTGTGTTCCTGGACATCAAACCTCCCCAGCCCTCACCGTCCACATACACAGAGGGGTCACTGAGCCCTAGAGTTCTGTGCTGAAATGAGCTACACCTATCAGTTTAGTAACGGCCGCGAGTTGGGGGCCACCAGATTGCCCGAAGGATTGGAAACAGAGCGAGTCACGGGTATCAGCAGCGGAATCACGCCTATGAGTGCCTACTACGCTCCAGGTGACCTATCATGGTCATGGGCTCCGCATGAGCTGGGCTGGGCTTGCCAGGCTCGGGGGGTAGTACACACACGTGCACACATCCACGCCCCACCTCCTTCCATCACTGAATCTCACCAGGACCACTCCAGTGTTCAAGACAGCAAATATCACCAATGCCAATTAAGAACACAGCACTGTGCTGTGCTCAGCTCTGCTGTGTGGAGAATGAAACGTCTGAGGCCAAATATCCCTCCCCCAGGGGCTCCCACCATTGATGGGGATGGAAAACATTGACTTGAGAGCCAGTTATGAACAGAAGCTGGAGCCGGGCAGGCCAGGCTTGAATACCAGCTTTACCACGGCCGGGGTGGGGGGTGGTGAGGAGGGCTTCAGGCAAACAGCTCAGCCTCCCTACCAGCCTCAAACGGTTGTCTGGTTGTCAGGAACAAGCAGGCAATGCATGGTAAGCACCAGCATGGTACCTGACCCAGAGTAAAGTGCTCCATGAATGGCCGCTTTATTATCACCCAATGAAACAATTAGCATTTCGACAAGAACCTCTCACTTACCTGGAAACCCTCCTACTTCCCAGAGCCCAGCCAAGAACTCATAGAAAGCTTCCTTTCTAAAAAGGCCTCTGAGGTATGCCTGGGTGGCTCAGTTGGTTAAGCATCTGCCTTTGGCTAAGGTCATGATCCCAGGGTCCTGGGATTGAGTCCCGCATCGGGTTCCTGGCTCAGTGGGGAGTCTGCTTCTCCCTCTGTCCCTCCCCCTGTTTGTGTTCTCTCTCCTTCCCAAATAAATAAAATCTTTAAAAAAAAAAAAAAAAAGTCCACTGAGCTGTTGCCAGTAGAGTAGCAAGTATTTGCACCAAAGCCCAGGGACCTTTCTCCTCAGTAAGTGATGGTGGAAGTGAGGGCGGTACTAGTTCAGATCACTTGGGGACAGGAAAGCTTCCCAAGGCCTGAGGGTGCCAGGCTGACATGGGTCTGGGTTGGGAAAGAGTCAGGAGGCAGAGGTGAAGACCAGGTTCCCAGGAGTCTTAACTCATTGGCTGCCCTGGGCCAGTGGGAACTGCTGAGGGGTCACTGTGGGGGATGGCAAGACGCAAGGCCTTCTTCAGGAAGCTGACTCTGGGGACTAACGCAGGGTATGGCGAGGGGCAAAGAAGCCAGTCAGGGCCCGTTGGAACCCAGACAGGATTTAATGCCAGGATCCATCCACAGCATGAAATTCCAGACAGGAAAATCACCACGTACTTGGCAAAGCCCCCGCCCCTTCACATCCTTTATATCCTGTGATCTTCATAATTCAGCGAAATAGTTCTCTTCACTTTACAGAGGAGAAAAGTCATGTCCCTAGAGAAGGGACTTTGTCTAGGTGTTAGTGGTGCAGTGAGGCCAAGAACCCAGGCCTCTAGCTCCTGCGTCAATGACCCTTCCTCATGGACAGTTCGAGGGAGCTCTGTCTGCCTATGCTTATTAAATGTAGAGGCTTTCGAGAACAGCCGAGCTCTACAGTCTTGGGACCAGGGTGGAGTATGGGCGATGAGTGAGGCCCTAGAGCGTTACATGCACTAACTCTGGAACCAGGGAATCCTGGCTGGAGGCTCAGCCCCATTACTTACTGGCTGTGTGGCCTGGAGAAACATCTGAACCTCTCTGGGCCGCAGCTTCCCTTCAGTGCAGAGTTGGCTGCCACAGGGGCTGCTCTTTCTCTTCCATGGGCCCTGGGAGGGAGTGGACCTGTCTCTCAGTAAACGTCACAGCCCCCACACCTGGCGGGGGGCTCAGAGCACCATAGATACTCAGTCAATGTCATCACAATGGATCATTCACGTTTGTTATGGGCACTTGCTCTGTGTAAAGTATTCAATTAAACGGCTGGTGAGACCATTGGTGAGAAGGGACTGAGCATAACAGGAGCGGGGAGCAGAGGCCACTGCTGGGGGTGAAGAAACATCAGTCAGGGGACTGCAGAACAGGACGAAGGGGCCCCTGACTTGAAGGAGCTGGGGAACAGCCCACCAGCATAACATGCCAGCAAACACAGGGTCTGAAAGCCCCGTTCAAGCGCCGTTCAATTTCCCACTTGGCTGTCATCTTGCCATGACTCTGGCCAAGGCCCAGCCCTCACGAGGCCTCCGTTTTCCCTCGGGGAGAACAGATGGAGGGCACAAGGGACTGAGAGCTGAGCTGTCAGGGAGGGAGTCTCCCTCACCTGAGGTCTCCAGGCCTGTTGGGATCTGCCGACCTGAAGGGGATTTCCTGGGGCCGGCCCAGTTCCCAGCCCTGCTGACGTCTCCACTGGATGCGTGCCCAGAGTTGGGGGGGGTTGCCCAGAGCAGCGCTCCAGTGGGAAAGGCAGGCAGGCACGCTCCCAGCCCATACCTTGGCCCTCCTTCTGGGGCCCTGGGGTCTCCCCACCCCCAACCCGAGGTAGGGAAGTGGGGGATCCCTTCTCTGGAAAGAAGAAGGCACTGCCCCTGTGCTCAAGACCCCGATTTGCTGTGTGACCTCAGGCAAGTCCCTGCCCCTTTCTGGGCCTTGGTGCCCTTTCTCAGAAATGACAAGGCAAAGATTTCTAAGCTTTTTTGGAACTTGGACACTCTGGGGTCTTGCTGGGAGTTGAGGGAAGTGGGGCGCGGGGTGTGCTTCCTGGGAAAGAGAACTGGGATGGAGGCTGGATTCCAGGGGCTTGTTTCCCTGCTCTGAAGTGGAAGGTAGAGGGATACAGGGAGGGTGGGGGGAGAAAAGGAGCCCCAAGGCCTCCAGGTGGTTATAAGAAGGGCAAGGCGAGCCTGAGGTTTTGGAAACATATTTACTTTTAAGTGTCCGGTGTCACTGGGGGCTTTCTCTTTGGGTTTTGAAATGCTCCAGAAGTCGGCACTTGGCATGTGCATGTTGCCGAGTGGAATATGGGCTGTATTTATTCATCCTTTAGCGGGAGCCCTTAAAAATATAGACGGCTAATGTCTTCAGTATGTATGAAATATCCCATATGCTCGGAAACAAAAGGGGCTCTGTTATTAAAGTTTCATTTCCACACGCCCCCTCCCCTCCCTCCCGCCCGCCCCCCTGACACCCTGCCCTCCTTCCATCCCGCTCAGCCTGCTCCGAGACAGAGCAAGAGCGAAGAGGCAGGCGGGCAGTCGTGGCCGGAGGCCCGGGCACAGCTAGTGCCTGCACGAGTGGGTACAGATTCTGGCTCCAGGTGAGGGGGAGACTGTGGGAGAGGAGATCAGGGGTCTTCCAGGGGAAAGGGCTCTCTGGGGTCCCCGGGATGGCCAGTGGAGGAGTGGGGGCCGAGGTGGCCCTTCTTGTGGGAGCCTGTGGGGCCGGGGCCCTGGCAGGGCCCGGCTGTCTGGGACGGAAATGCCCGCTCTGCTGCTAACTGAAACCACATGTGTCTCCCAGGCAGCGGGACAGAGACGCCGCCAAGCCTGGGGCTGGGGACTGGGGGCGGGGGACGGGGGCGCGGGAGGAAAGAGGCAGACTGGCCCCGCTGTGTGCCCAGGGTGGGTGGTGGTGTAGGAAGGGTTAGGGTCATTTGCATCTGTACAAATGAGGGCATGTCAAGAAATGTGTGTGAATGTCTGAGTTCTGTGTGTGTGCCTGTTGCATGGCTGAGTATGTGTGTGCGAGCATGTCTGTAGGTCCGTGCGGCCCTGTTCACAGGGCCAGACTGGCCTCCCTCTTGGCCTGCTGTGGCCAGAGTCCTGGGCAGACTCCTACCTATCTCCCAGCACTGGGGAGCCTGCTAGCTGCCCCCTGGAGGGGTCCCCTGGGGTGAGGAGGCACCCCCGCTGAGTTGGTGCTGGTCCTTCGATATGGGGACACCCTGTGACTCCTTCCTTTCTTTTCCTCCTACCTAGTTCAGCCTTCCTCACACCTGCAAACTTCTGCCTATTTGCCAGAGAGAAAGACTGAGGCACAGAGCAAGGGCCGAGAACGGCCTCTTCCCCCACGTCTGTGGTCCTCTTTTCCAGAGGGCTCAGTTCCAGCCACGTGGCATCCTCCCTGTAGCCAAAGAAGGTGAGGAAAGCCAGTCCAAGAGGGGGGACAGCTTTCCCGCAGCATCAGGGAGAGAGTAGTGGAGGCTGGCAGCTCCAGAAGGGGTCAGAGGAAAAAAACTGGGACAAGGGCCAGGCCTTGGGGAAGAGGCCAGGGGCTGCCCTCAGATGCTGTGGCAAACAGGGGCACCTGGGGGCACCAGTGACCTGAGTCCTGGATCCTCTCTCCCTAAAGAGTGAGACTTGCTGGAAGCAGGGCTCCGGATTCTGGTGGTGGCCCCGCACAACCTTGCTGTGGAGGCTGGAGGGTCTCCTCCCTTCCTTGGGCCTCAGTTTCCCCATCCCTACAATGGCAGATTTGGGGCAAGACAGTATTTCCCCAAGTGTGGAATGTGGATAGTGCCACGTGGACCACTAATTTTGGTTCACAAGGCTTGTGTGTTATTTTCCACCTACACGAGGGAAAAAATACATAAAAACATATTAGATGAAAGTATGAACTACTCAAATGAACGAAGACAGGGGAAGGTTCCTGGGGTCCTGTTCATCTTGGCAACAGCTCTCTTGGTGCTTCTCTCATTTTAAATCCCCAGAAGAATGTTTGGTTGGGGTGTCTAGGACCCAGTGTGATCTGTTTATAAACCATTCCTTGGCCCCCACAAATTAGCAGTTTTATAATTCTGTGATAAGAGTGAAAAGCCCAATTGTCACATACTGTGTGTGTGTGTGTGTGTGTGTGTGTGTGTGTGTGAAGGGACAGGGGATGGAATGGGCAGACCTGGGAAAAAGATCAGCCCATCCCAAGGTCAGGGCTGGGTGCCCAAGGTCAAAGGCGGAGAGTTTGGGAAAGAGATTGTTCCCTGACTGACATTTTCAAGGACTTTATCAGGCCTCAGCCTTGCTTTGAATCATAGGGTTGGGCGGGTAGGCGAGGGGCCACCCTGGCTTTAGCCTTCCTGCCATTCAGCCTTGACACCCTGGCTACTTAGCTGTGTTTTATCTGCCAATCCAGGCCTGCCCTGGCAGGGGGGAGATGCCCTGGGAGGATGCAGGGCGTGTGGGGAGCCCGTGGGTGGAGCCCCTGATCACTTCTCCAGGCTGGGATGCTTAGAGCTAGTGCCATTAAGGATGTGCCCCCTCATATCCCCTCCTTTCTATGTGGCTGGCTGATGCTCTCATTGTTACTCATGATGATGACTATCTGTCCGTGGAGCTTCATCGGTGATGGGACTCAGCAGTAACTCTAGGCAAGCACGACCCTGCCTGGCTGCAGGAGGCACAGCTTCTGAGACTGTCCTTTCTGGTCTCATCCTGCAATAGGCAGAGGGCCCCACAGATCGGCTCCAGGATGTGGACAGCATCTGTGGGTGGGGAGGATTCAGGAGCCCTTCTTGGGGAGAGAGCAGGTGCAGAGGAAGGAGCCCAGGGCAAGTTCCTTGCACTCCCAGGGCCTCAGTATCCACACCAGCCTCAGGAGACGTTGCTCCCATCAAGGCTGCAGTCGTTCCCTAGCTCTGTCTGAGGATGGGGTGACCTCCATCTACTTCTAGGGGGTTCTTGTTTCTCTGGAAGGTTGGGAGTTTTAGGGCTGTGTTCCCTGGAGCGGGGGTGGGCCACATGGAGTTGTCTGCATTCCTATGGACCAGGTTCGCTTGGGGCCTGGACCAGCTGTTTCAAATCCTGGACAAGCAGCCGGCCAGGGTCAGGGGCACAGGCGGCCTTCAGTGGCCTTGTGGGTCCTGCAGAACTACCAACAGCTACACCCAAGGCCAAGGACAAACAGAGGCCTACTTTATGAGGCACTGGGCAGCTTTCTGGGCATCGTTATAGAGAGGTCTGCCTGGCCAGGGAGCGGGAGGTGGGGCCTGCTGCGTTGGGAGCAATGGGCTTTCAACAACAACACTTCCTAAAGTAACATTGCCATTTAGAAGACGAAACTGTTCATGTGACCAGCGTCCACTCAGACATGTAACCCTTGCCGAGCCACAGGGAGGCCCTGAGCACTCCACTTCCTTAGACTTCACCTTGATTTCTGGGGGCAGAGTTTGTGTGACAGCAAGGCTCCTTCCCAGCAGAGTTGCACCCAGGTCAACCGGTGAATGACACCAACTTCAGGCAGAGGGAAAAGTGTGCATTTGCTGTGGGGTTAGGAGAAAAGAGAAGGAAGAAAAGTGGTCAGGGGGGCCTGCGCTCTGCTCCTGCTGTGGCCGAGGGACCTGGCCGGGTCACTGATCCTTTCTCAGCTCTGCTTTCCTGATCTGTTAAATGGGTTGTCAGGAACCTGAGCTGACGATGCAGAAGCCAGGGTCGGGCCCATCAGTGACTCGGCTGACGCAAGAGGGTGTCACCACCACCTCACGAAGGAGAGAACGGGACCGCGAGTGATTCCCCTGGGAGGAGAGGAGAGCACCCACTCTTTCCCAGCCTCGGGCTTCAGGCCCAGCCTTGTCTGTACCCACTCTGTAACTTCAAGCAGCCTCCTGACCTCTCTGAGTCTCAATTTCCTCATCTGTAAAATTGGGGCAGTGACAGCACCTGCCTCACCGGATGTCTGTGGGGGTTCAGTGAGCCAACCCAGCAGGTAGTAAGGGCTCAGCGACCACCGCCCTGGCTGAATCCGACCTGGAGCCCTGGGGCTGGGGCCTGGCTGGTCTCGGGGGCCCTCGCCCCTCAGAATGCCCCCAAACAGTCCCTCTGGTCCCTGGGCGGGGCCACAGCCTTTACAGGTAGTATAGTGGGTGGCTGGAAACTTGGGGAGGCCCGAGGATGGCTTCTGCTTGGGGACTGGCCTCGGATCTAGCCACAGACACTACCAAAAACCCCTCCTGGGGGAACGCTGTGCCCCATCCGGGGCAGTGGCGGGGCTAGCCGTGCTCTTCCGTAGCATGGCCAGCAGGATCGTGGGGTGCCTTCCTCCAGGAGGGAACAGGAAGACTGAGAACCCCTTCAGAGAGGGAAGGGGCCTGTGTGGGGTTGTAGCAGCAAAGCAGGGGCTAGAAAACCTTGTGAGGAGGGGGAGGGGAGGGCCCTGTACCTACCCTGCCAGGGCCTCCCTCCAGCTCTGCTCCCTGGAAGCAGGAACTGGCTAAAGGGAACCGGAAAGGAGAGAGAGAAAGCAAATAGAGTCGGAGAAAAGCCTGGAGCTTGGAGCACTGGGGTTGTTTGGTCTGGCGGAGCCACCTCCTAGGCCACTCCCAGCAGCATTGCACACGGTCTCCCCAGCCGCCCCACACATGTGCACACACATGCACACACACATGCAGAGACAGACACACACACCCAGCTGCACACAGGCGTGCAGACCCACGCCGATGCACAGATAGACACACGGAGACTCACCCATGCATATAGTCACACACAGAGACATGCACACATATACCCATGCACACAAGACAGATCCACGCACACATGCACACACGTGGTGCGGCAGCTCTGAGCTGGAGGGCAGGTGCTGAGATAGACGGTTTCTGGAACCCCTGGCTCAGCCCTTCGCGGCAGCCACAATAACACATACCGTGTACTTACTGGTGAGCTTGAAGCCCTTTACTTATATGAACTGGTTTCAATCCTCCCAGCAGCCCATTGAGGTGGGCACTGTAATTATTCCTGGTTTGCTTATGGGAAAACAGATGCGAGAGGCAAAGTGATTCAGCCAACGTCGCGCAGTTTTTCCAGAGACCCCCACCCCCACAAAGCAGACCCCCAACACATGGGGCCCGTTGGCTGAGCGCTGCCCCCCCGCTGTCTCTGGGAAGTGCTAGGCTGTGTCTCTGGGCCAGGCACTGTGTTCAGCACTTTGGCCCCTGCTGCCCTCGCCATGTGAAGCAGCAAGCAGAGGTGGCCCGTTTTCTCAGGCCCAGGGAAGGGAAGGGCCCTGCCCTTGGTCACAGAGAGTAGAAGGTGCGGGGCTGAATGACTTGGTGTGAGCTGAGCAGACGCTTCAGGGGCCAGGAGAAGCGGGAGTTCAGGGAAGGACAGACCACCGCATCTGCAGAAGTCAGACTCAGCACCTCCGGCCTCCTCCTTCCGCATCTTCTGTCACAGCTCCCTTTCCGCCACCTGCCCCGACCCCTGAGACTGTCGCCCTATTGCCCTAGATCTATACGTCCGGGGCCCCCACGCCTCCCGCTTGTTCAACCAACCAGCCATTGCTTCGATAAGCGTGTTCTGAGTTTTCTTAATAACAGTTTGGATAACTGTTGACAAAACATGTTTCCCTTCCTTTATTTTATTTTATCCTGTATGTGCATGTATGTGCTGGCGGCTGGGGGGTGGGGTGGGTTGTTGGTGGTGATTATTATTTTCTTTTAACTTGACTCCACCACTCACAGGGAAACCTTTCCATGGAGGGTCAAACTTGCCAAAATACAGATCAGAATCCGCCACTGGGCTCGACATGACACAGCGCAGGTCCATGGTATGGCCGATGTGGCATGAAAGTAGCAGTTGTAGAGTGAGGTCTTTGTGATCCATGGGGACAATGTGACGCAGCAGAGGTACGGCTATGGCAAGAAAGGGAAAAAAGGCTAATGTGCTTGGCCGCGTTGGTGATGATGGAATGCCCAAAGTGAAGGCAGTGATGGTCTGTACTGGTTTGGTTTTCCTGGAATACTGGGGTCAGTTCACTTCTGAGAATCTGATAGACTGGGCTGACGGTAGAGGAGGGTGAACGGGATGGGAAGGGCTCAGAAAACTCGATCCTGGTGGAGTGTTTGACGGGACTGAGGTTTAGCTTGGAGGAAGGTTAAAGAGAGCCAAAGTGGTTCCATCACGCTCAGACGATGGGATTATGATCAGCGGGGTGGGGTGAAAGGGGCTGCCGGAAGAGAGATTTCACCTCAACAGAAAAGGGGCACTCGGGATGGAATGAATGAACTTCCCCTAGGGAAAGCGAGGACCCTGACCCTGGAGGTGAACAAGCCGAGGCTGAGGGCCCTGAAGGAAAGGGAATCCAAGAATCAGATGGGGGCTTTAGCTCTTTCCAGTCCCAATATTTGGCCACTGTATGCCAGTGTCTCCTGACTTTGGCTCCTCCCACAGGGGATGCTGAAGCTGAGGGGTCCCCAGAGGGGGTTGGGTATGTTCCCGCAGCCAGCTGTGTCCGTGCCACACAGCCTCCACCCTTCCCCACCCACTGCCCTCCAGGATCAAGGCACAGAATCTTGGATGAGGAAGACCCACAGACTTACCAGAGTTGAAGGAACTCTTGGCAAGCATCTTATCCAGCCTACTCACTTTGGGGAGGGGTAAACTGTAGCAAGAGAGGAGAAAGAGCTTGCCTGAGGTCAGTGGCTCCTAGGAGATGGCAGATCATAACTCTGGCTTGAACCCAGGTCTCCAGACCCAGGTGCCTGTTTCCCTGCCTCACCAGGCCACTGACGGACTGACAGTCTGATTCCCCATGTCAGAGAAAGTTTCCAGGCGGAACCAATCCATCCCTTTTCCACACCCCGCAGTGTCTCTCGTTTGAGATCTGTGCAGCAGGCATTGCGGGAGCCCCTACTGGGTGCCAGGCCTGTGGCCCTGGGGACGATAGCTGCCACATTAAAGCAGAAGGGGTGCTCTTTCCTCTATAATTTACAGAGCACCCCTCACAATCTGTGGTTACCTGGCTTATTTAATTGTCTCCTCGTGTATCATCTGTCTTCCCTGTCCTCCCTGCTCTCAACATTTCCATGTCCAGGGGAGTGACTTGTCCTGGCTGCGCTTGCCACTCACAGAGCAGCCCTGGCTTCCAGCATGTGCTCCAAAATTGCTTGCTTGCTGAATGAATGAATGAGTGAATGAATGAATGAATGAATAAACGGTGAGCAAAACTGACAGCCCTTGTGGAAGCCCTTGTGATAGCCCAGCTGCCTCAGGCCATCTGTCCACGCTGGACTGCTTGTAGGCAAAACCATGTCTGCTTTACCTTCTTTTTCCCCTGCAGGATGCTGACCCCCAGGGGCATCTGTAAGTCTTTATTATATTTAGTTGGGTTGAATGAAAATTTGGGAAAGGGAAGGATATGGTGGAGCGAAGCAGTGTCAGAGCCAGGAGCCATCTTCAAAGATCATCTCATAGTGCCTCCCGCACCCACATTCAATTTTCTGGCCACTTCTAGAGCAGCCTGCCAAGGAGTTTCCCAGCTTCTGCTTGGTCACCGCCAGTGACAGGGAGCTCGGCATCTAATGAGGCATGATAATCCAAGGAAGTCACTTAGCCAAATGCCAGATGGTCCCCTGATTGCTGATTTTTAATGGATTCTTTTTCAGCGCCAGGACGCTAAATCCACACCAAAGTCACAAGAGGTAATTACATTATTATCCTCATTTGACAGATAAGGAGACCGAGGCACAGTTATATAACTTACTCAAGGCTTCCCAGCTGGTAAGTGTCAGAGTACATACAGAATAGGACTCAAAGTCCAGGACCACAGCATTGGAGAGTATGTCCTCCTGACCTCCATGCCAGCACTGTTTATTGAAATAATGCAAGTACTTATGTAATTATAAATTTTCTAGCAGCCACGCTACCTAAGTAAAAAGAACAGTTGGGGAAAAAAGAACTCAGGGGATTTATTTTAATAATACACGTTTATTGAAGTCCACGATAGCATCATTTCATCATGTAATAAATCCTTAGAAAGTTATCAGTGAGACATCTTACATTCTTCCTTGGGTACACAAAACCTTTGCGGTATCCTTCCTTGACAGTACAACTCAAGGTAAACTCGCTGCATCCCAAGGGCTCGGTAACGCAGGCGGCGCATGGCTGCGGGACCAGAGAGCATAGCTCCATACCAGACTGTCAAGGGCCTGATGTGGTATGTCCTAGTGCATAGGAAGAACCCAGTACATACTGACCAGGATATGTTTACTACTGATTTTCATTTTACTACTGCTTTCATTTTCAGTGGTCCAGGGCAAAGCTGGGCTGAGGCCCCAAGCCCTTGGCGTAAGCCGGAAATCTCTATTCTTAATCTGAGTCTTCCAAACTGGCAGCTCGCTGTCTCCCAGGCTAAGCCAAACTTCATAGATCCTTGGCTTGTGGGTTGAGAAGAGCCAAGCTCATCCTCTCTAGGAGGGGAGGGAGAGGACTGGCTGAGGCCTGTTCATCTCCCAGCTGGCCAGCTGAGTACCACATGAAGTGAGGCCTCCTTGGGGTGTATAGGCTTGCGCCCATCGGCTCTGGAGCGTGGAGGGGTGTCCAAGAGCACATCTGGAAAGGAGAGGGCCAAGACCCTCCTTCCATGGTCCCTGGAGGCAGCATCTCCTGCATATTTTAGGCAGACTGGGCCTTTAAATAGAACCAACAAACAAGCAAGACTCCCCACTATTGCCCCCTTCTCTTTCCTAGTTCCTGGACAGCTGCTGAGTGCTTGCCAAGAGGCAGGCTATGTGAACCAGCAGTTTCCAACCCTGTCTGCATGTTGGAATCACCTGGGAAATTTCCAAATACACGGGTGCTCCCATCCTACATCCCTGGGCTGTAACTGAGTTGGCCCAGGGAATGGCCGGGGCTTTGACATGTGTAAAAAGTCCTCCGGGGATTCGAACATGAAGACAGGTTTGGAAACCGCTGTGCTAACCCTTGGGGGTACAAGCTTATTTAGCCTGACAGTCGCTATGCTGTCGGTGTGGTTATTGTTCCCACTTTGCAGATGGAAAAAATGGAGGCTGGCAGAGTTCCGATGGAGGACTGGCCCGAGGTCAGCCAGCCAGGAAACAGGCAGAGTAGGGATTCACTAGTTATGGTCGTAAGCAGTGGTGGACTGATAAATGTTGACAACTGGCTCTCCGGGGGGAAAAAAAAAGCCTGATCTGTAGCATCTGCCTGTCTCTATGGTGTGACAACTCCCTGTGCAGCCATTTTCGAGCTATCAAAGTTATGTCGCCAAGTGCAGACTTGGGAGGAAATTACAGGTCGGCTGTCGGGTCGGTATGGCCTGCTTCAGCGCAGGGCTAGGCCACGCTGCGTGGGAAGAGTCGGATGGAAAGGGAGGTAGCTATGGTTAGTCATTTCCTGAGTTTTTAGTCATAGAACTCTTTCTCAACTGAAATTTTTGAGAACCCCAATATATCATACATAAAAGGAAATATGTTATTAGCAGAAACTTATTTTATTTTATTTTCTGCTTATTTTAAGCCGAAGCTTAAATCTTAATGTAATGGGTTTGTTGAACCGGGGAGAGCTGCAGGGCCGGGTAAGGGGTATTTATGAGTGAGGACAGTAGGTGGCGCTCTACTCAGAGCCTGGAGCCTTGTACTCCAAGCCCACCTCAGACCCTCACTGCCCATGTGGCCTTGGGCAAGTCCCTACCCCTGGGGCCTCTGTTCTCTTGCGTTTCCAGGAGACTGGACTGCACGCAGGACGCCCCGGGGTGTGGTTTTCCAGGCCGGCCTTGACCCTGCCGCATCCCCCTCCTGACCCCAGCCAGCCTTGGCCCTGTATTTATAGCCATGACTTCAGTCCCTCTGGTACTGCCCAAGCTGGTTCCCTGGCCCACATATTTATAAACCCAGCAGGGCAGAAATAGATGTGACGCGCATGGGACTTGGCTGATTTTGTGAGCAGGCTGGATTTGAGGCGTCCATTTGGAACAGGCTCGAGTCCTCCAGCATCCTGGGTGCTGGGACTCATGGGCAATCTGCAGCAGGAGAGCCACGTGGAGCCCCCAAGCTCAGCCCTGCAACTGTGTGGTTGGAGGGGGTCACCGAGGCCCCGGAGTGAAGGGATGTGGCCCCAGGTCACACAGGGCATGGCAGAAGGCAGAATGAGGGGTTCTTTGCACTGACCCTCAGGGAGCCCCCCAGTGGCCAGCTCAGGTCCCAGGCAGCCTCAAGTCCTGGCTAGTGGTTTTCCTGCTCTGGGACCACGGGCAGACTCATCTTCCTGGCCTCCATTGCCCTCCTCTGTTAAATGGGGATAATAGTAGGTACCTGCCTCATGAAGTTATTGGGGGGAATAAATAAGATCATAATTGATATAATGTATGAGTTCAGTGCCCAGTACATAGTCAGTACGCAATAAATGGTAGCTTTTGTTCTGATTATGTCCGCAGTCATCCCCGAGCAGAAATAATAATGATTTCAATAGTTGCATCTTATCAAGTACTTATACACATTACCTGATTTAATCTTCACAACACTGTGACATCAATATTGTTATCCTCAAGTTCGTGTTTTACATGGAGGAGGCACTCTCAATTTAATGAACTTGGAAAAGAATGTTTTCAAAGAGATAATGCTAATACGCAAAGTCATATTTTTATATCCAGGATTATAAAAATACTCAATCCTAAACGGTAGGTTTGTTCGTAGTGGAAGATGAAATGAACAATTGCATAATCAAAATATTAGCATAAGAAATAAATCTCCCAGAGGTTTGCAAGGCTTCTGTTCCCGAGTTTGCCACCTAATGTTGATTTTATGTATTTATAATTGCATATGAGAATTTAACTTAATTGTGAACTTGAAATACATGTGCCATAAAAACACAGAATGGCATCTGTCAAGGTTTTTCATATTAATATCACTGTTTTCTCTGTCCTCCTAATACAGAGCAGTCCCTGCTTCCCTTTCCTGCTTAATTATTTTTCCATTGTACTTATCACCATCTGACATGCTTTCTTATTTACTTGTTACCCATCCACCCCAACTAACATGTGAGCGTCCCGTGGGCAGAGCTTTTCTCTTTCTTGTTCACTGTGTACCACCAGTGCTTAAAATAGCCAGTGGCACATAGCTGGCACTCGTGAGTACGTGTTGAATGAATGAAGGAACAAATGAATGACTGAGTCGCCATTCTAGCAAAAAAAAAACAACTGAAATCCGGTGAGATGATGTGACTGGTCCTGTTACCCAGCTATAGGAAGGCTGAACTGAGGTCGGGCTGACACTCATCCCTCCTGGGACCACCCAGCGTGCCTAGCTTGGGGGTCTCTTCCCAGCCCCTTCCTTCTCACTAAGGGATGGTTTCCTGATGCCTCCAGAGCTCCCCACCTTCACATGATACCACCCCCCCCCACCCCACCACTGGCTCCTTCCACCCCAGCAGGTAGACGGGAACGGAGGAATGGAAAGAAGTAGGGAGGAAGGAGGAGAGGTCAGAGCAGGCTGTGCAGCGAGGGCAGTGATGGCTGGAGGCTGAGGCAGGAAGAAAGGAAGGCAGGATTGGTCCATCTGTCCTGCAGCACTGGAGGGAAGGGTCAGTAATGTGTGGTCACGCTTGCATATCCTTCTAGAACTGACTTCACTCACCGGAAAATGCAGGGACAGGGCCAGTTCAGGGAGGATCTGGGGATAGTTTCAATCTTGGCGGCTCCTACCCCCATTAAACATTCTGCCCAAGGCCTTTTTCAGCTGGGGAAACTGAGGCCCACTGTAAGGAAGTGACTCTTCTGAGAACATACAGCAGGGTAATTGTGAATGCTGGGCTTTTTCATGCTCACCTATTCCAGAGGTTGGGAGTGCTTGGGATTTCCCCTTTGAACCCCCCCCACCTTGGTTCCCATCACCTCATTGGGAGAGAAATGCTAAGGCAGGAACGTACTCTCAGCTCAGATTCTTGAGGACAATAGAAGCTCTCTTTCCAGTGACAGGAGGAACTCGGCTCCAGACAGGCTGGACACTATCGCCCCACCCACTCCTGATGCTGAGGGGCTGTCAGGCAAGGGTGGGGTGAGCAGAAGTACCCTGAGCCATCTGGACCAGTTCTGACCGACTCCTTTCCCCACAGAAACTCCATTTTTGCCCCTCGGCTATGCACACAGTTAATGCCTCAGTCACCCTGCCCTCATTACTCTACTTGACAAATATTTATTGAGTGACTACTATGTGCCAGGCAATGTACCAGGTGTTGGAAATAATCTCCTCCTTCTCTCCCTTCCAACTTTCCCTCCTCCTATCCTTCCTTCCCATTCATTCATTCATTCATTCAGTAACAATCATACTACTGAGGCAGTATAGTCTTATGGGTGAGAGTGCTATTTGGAGCTAGACCATCAGGATATGAACCCTGACTCAGCCACTTACTCATTGTGTGACAACTTCCTCATCTGTAAAATGGGATAATAATAGTACCTTCCTTATAGGGTTGTGATGAAGATAGGATGGGTTACTGCACACTAAGTGTCTGGAACAGCACCTGACATAGTAAACACTTCATAAACATCAGCTATTATCATTGTTTTTGTTATTATGTGCCTGGCGCTGAGCCAGGTGTTGAAGCATTCCTCTGGCAGGGATCCCTGCACGCCAGCCCTGGTTTCCGGCTCCCACCTTTTCCTCCCAGCCCAACCCCTAGAACTGGGCCTTGCGGTGGCTCCCCTCATCCCATCGGGCTGCCCTTGCATCACCTCTCGAGCCAGGAGGAACGAGCGTCCAGGCAGCTGGAGCGTGGGGATTTTGTCTTCCAGCCTTACCTCCTGCTGCCCTGCCACACATGACCTAGCCTCAGCCTATCGAGGCCATCACATTTCTCCAGATTCATCCCCAAACGGTCCTGCCTTTTTGCCTTCACTGGGCCTCGGTGGATGAAGTACCTTCCATCCATCAGAATGCCGAGCACTTCCTGTCAAGGTCTTTCAAATCCAATGAAATGTCACCCCCAGGAAGCCCTCCTTCCTTGCCTTCAGCCAAGAATCATGAGATCTTTGAATCTGCATTTCCCTTTGTTGGCAACTGGGCTTTTTTGGTTTTGTTTTGTTTCTTTTCTTTTATTCTATGAGAAATGGGCAGCCATGGAGTGTCCTTGAGCAAGGGAGCACATTCAAGGCTGCACTTTAGAAGAATGGAGTAGACCCAGGAGAAGGTGGAGACAGGAAGACTGCAGGTGGGG
Source organism: Lontra canadensis (assembly GCF_010015895.1). NCBI lineage: Eukaryota > Metazoa > Chordata > Mammalia > Carnivora > Mustelidae > Lontra > Lontra canadensis. Next base: position 16,575,163 of record NW_022630999.1, read on the forward strand.
AGGCCAGGTACAAAGAATTCTGAGGCAAAAGGGCCTTCAGAGGAATGAGGGTCTAGTCTTTCTGGACTGCTTCTCCCCTCTCTACCTAGTTCCGTCTCTCCACTGTGGAATCAGAGCCTGTGATTTTCCCCCCGACAAGACTCACCAAGTCAGTGGGAGAGTCAAAACTGGGACCCCGTGCCCTGACCCCTGCAATGTACCCACTTAAGCCCAACCCTCACCACTCCTCACTCCCTCCACCTCCCCCTGCATCAGGCTGTGGGCACTGTGGATGAGGAACCTGGGGAGGCCAGACTGTGCTAACATTCACCCCCAGAGCCCAGCTGCGGAGCTGCACACAACGGTGCTCCCTCATTCCCTGCGGAGGAAAGGAATGAGCCTGTGTTTTTCAATGAATCCCTGCATCAACCCTTTGAAGTCGGCCCTACTTTAACCCATTTTGCAGCTGGGGAAGCTGAAGCTCGAATATATGAAGAGACTCGCCCAGGGTCAGGCAGCCACTGAGTAGTAGAGTCAGAATCGGAACCCAGATCTGATTCCAAAGCCAGTGCCCTTCCCTCCCAACCCATAGGGAACAGCAGGAAGAACATGAGGCTGCCATGGCCATCTTCCCTGGGCCTACCCTCGGGAGATCTGGGCAGGCCCTCAGACTTCGTGGACAGGGACTGTAGAGCATCTGACCATCAGCTCAGCTGGGTACCCTGTTTGGGCTCCCTGAGGTCAGGGGAGGGAGAAGGGAAAGCCTACCCCTCAGGGTGGAGCAGGGCTTAGCTGGAGGCAGGTGCCTGGGCGCCTGGGTCCTAGTGCCGGCCTGGCGTCGGACTTGCTGGACAACCTGGGAGTGCTCTCCGTGGCTCTGGGCTGAGAGTTGCCCTCCCTGGTAAGAGGACAACAGGTTTGTGCCTTCTGTGTCACCCCTGCCTGCTGAGGCTCCGTGCCCTTGGAGCCTGTGGCCATGATGAGGGATGTGGGTCTGAGGGAGCCAGAATTAGAAGACCCCTCCCCACCCGTTTCTGCTGAGACTGGAGCAGGCTCTCTCCTGTCCACCTTGGAGATGTTCCCACACAGGCAGGCTCTCTGTGGGGGTTCCTGGAGTTAGTCTGCAGTCACTGAGAGCAGAGGGTAAGAGCACGGAGCCCAGCAGCTGGACACATGTCCCGCTCTACCACTCAGCCATGGTGTGCTTCTGGATTTGGAATTTATCTCTGCTTGCCTCAGTTTCCTCATCTGTAGACAGTACCCACACACCTGCCATCCAGGAGCGTTAGGTGCAAGGTGTGGCCACGCACTAGGGGACGCTCAGTAAGGGGCAGCTGTCATTCCTGTTGTGGGTCCTGACCACCTGCCCCTGCACGGGGCTCCCGAGCTCAGTGGGTGTTCCAGAACTCAGGCCGCAAGGGGCCTGCCCAGGCCCCCCAGCTGGCTTGGGAGTCCTCCCTCTTTGGGAGGCAGACTTGCATTGGAGTGCTCCTGCCAACCCCTCCCTCCTGGCTTGGCAGCCCAAAGACAAAACCGGCCAAAAATATTTGTGTGGGTGGCGGAAAGTTAACTCTTCCGCCTCTCTCTTTTTTCCTGGAAACCGTGGCCACCATCAAATACAACAAAACAGAAGCAGAGATAGAGCGAGGCGAGTCTCCCGTGGGGTATCAGAGGGAGCCCTGCCCCCCCACGCCCACTTCTGCCTGTTGCCATCTGGTTCTGTGATGGTGTGGGTGGCTGTGGCAGTTGCTGGGGGGCAGGGAGTGGGGTTCCAAGGGCTTAGAATCATGGCATCCTGCAATGAGACCTCCCCCCGTCTGGTTCAACCCTGCCATCGTGCCTTGGGGCAAACGGACTAGGAGTACAGAAGGCACCTGCCCAAGGTCGCATCGCATGGCCAGTTAGGTTTTTTTCAGAATTCTACTGGCTCTTCATGAGAGTCTAAGATTCTGTGACACTCTAGTGTGGAAATCTGGCAGCCAGTAGGGGGTGACACTCTAGTGTGAAATCTGGCAGCAGCTGGGGAGTGAGAAAAAGTCCAGAGAGGAGAGAGGTGCAGGAGCCATCCCTCCCATGTCTCTGTGTATCCACCCTCATCCTCACGGTCAAGGTGCCAGAGCTGTGTCCAGATGGCGCCCTGCCGCTTACTAGCTGTGTGACGTAGGCCCAAGTCACTTCACCTGTCTGAGCCTCAGTTTCCTCACTTCTGAAATGGTCTAACAGCAGTACTTCTCTCAAAGCGTTTCTTGGTGATTTATTTCAACACCCTCCATGAATAAGCCGGCATGGAACAGGTGTTCAATTCTTCTCCGGGAGAAGGTTGGCTCCTTTGTGCTCATTTCACTGCCGCTGAGGCTGCTGTAACAGGTGCCTGTTATCTTTCTGATCCTGACGCTTGTTTGCCTTTCCCTGGTTGGCACTGATTTGCCCCAGGGCCTGGTAATGCCCTTATCTTTCCTCTCGCCTACCACAAAACACTGGCGCAGCGCCAACCGGAGGCTGAGACCTTGGGCCAGCTTGCTGGGGTGGGGGGGTGGGGAGGCCTGACCCCACCTGGTGGGGCGGGGGGCGCGGAGGAGTGACCTCCAGTTCAAGTACCACAGCAGATGAGGTCAGTGCAAGCCCTGAGGTCACCAGTGTCCCCAGACTTGCGTCACATCTCAGGATTCTCACAGTTCATGGCCAGCCTGTGTGTGTGTGTGTGTGTGTGTGTGTGTGTGTGTGTGTGTGTGTGTGTTGTGGGGTGGTTCTTCTCTCTCCATTTCCCGATAGGATGAGATTCAGAGGGTGCACACTTGCCTGCATTACACAGCTAAGCAGTGATGGACTCTGCTAGCCAAGATCTGTAAATGCCAGGGTTTCCGGCCAGTGTCCATGGCCACTGGCCCTGTCTTAAGCTCTATCTGCCCGTCCAGGGGCATCTTGTCTACCTCCTCCCTGTGCTTCCACAAATGATTTTCAAGCCTTTCTCTCCAGCCTGGAGCTCTCCTCTGCTCTCCAGGCCCCTACATGGAGCTGACACACACTCCCCTCCTGCGGAAGCCAAATCAAACTCTTCTCCCTACTCCTCTGGACACCTGCTCCTTCCCATGTACTCCTGATCTCTATGAACAAAGTCTCCCTGTCACCAGAGCGACAAACCTGCCTGCAGCCTGGACTCCTCCCTCTTCCTCTACACCCACTCTCCATCTGCCTCCCAGCCCAGCCAGCTCTTCCGCCCAAGTTCCTCTCCCACGCATCCCCTCCCCGCATCCCGTACACCCTATGGGAAGCCTTGTCCCCTCTCTCTGAAATCATCTTCATTGTTAACATTTATAAATAATCACACTGTTATTATTATGGTTCTTGTTATCATTCACAGCTCCCCCGACCAGATTTTAAGGCTTCGTGAAGCTAGAGTACCATATCTTCTTTTTCCTCCATTGTACTCTGGCTTTGTACGGAGTCTGCCATGCAATAAAAGCTCAAGACATTTTTGTGTAATAAAAGAACAGCCAACGTGTATTAGATTACATGTCAGAACCCAAACGGAGTCCTCTGCATGCCTTTTCTCACTTAATCCTCCACGCAACACCACATTGGAGATATTAACGTTCCTATTTTACAGGTGGGGAACCTGAGGTGCAGAGAGGCCACGGGACTTGCTGCCAGCTCCACGGGTGGCAGGGCTGGGGGTCTAGCTCAAAGCCTGGCACAAAAGCACACCGCTGCCACTGTCCCTGGCTTGGTGCACAGCCTCCTCAGGGAGTCCCTGGGCCCAGCCTTATGTCCTCCGCCCCATTGTTCCCAGGATTCCTGTGGTGTATGTACCTTTGCTGACATGTGAAAGAATTCTTTCTAGGCAGTGCCCAGTTAAGTATCTTTAAATAACTAGATATTTATTCAACGTGTATGTATTCAAGGGGGGGAACGACTTAGCACAACATACTTGTGGTTTTCCTGCCATTCGTACTTAAGATAAGTCTGAAGTAATAGAAGTAAGTTATTTAAAGTTGATTTATGGCAAAATAGTAAGCAAACAAGGGGTCATGTGGCATAAGGAGATGGTGAAAATTTGGGATGTTGAATGGCTGAAGCTTGGGATTTTTCCCATGGGTGTGTGAGACCTGTACCCCAAACCCCAGCCCATTCTCACGGCCCCATCAAGGTGGACAGGTCTCAGAAACTCAGCCCAAAACACCCAGCAGACTGTTTCACTGCTGCTTCTTTTCTCTCTGGGCAGGTAGATCACCTTGAAGGAGGGCCTCACAGCCCAGACACAGGCTGAGAGGAAGGCTTGGGGGCCTACCACCCCACCCAGCTCAGGAGGGCCCCACAGTTGGACCTTGCCCCAGCTCTGGGACTTGGCTGAGGAAGACAAAGCTTCAGCGAGCCAGAGAGGAGACACCAAGAGGAGAAAAGACCGGTGCTCACACAGGCGGCCAGCCTGGCCCCAGCTTCTCCACCTCCCTGAGGAGAAGCTGCACCATGCTGGGTCCCCATCTCCCACCTCCACCCCACGGACTCAGCGAAGACAGGCCTACCCCCTCCACCTTCCGGATCCCTGATGGCAGCTACAGGTGTCTGGCCTTGGAGGCTGAGGAGAACAGCGGCGGCGAGGAGGGCCTGCAGGGAGAGGCGGGACTCATGAACTTGGAGGAGGACAGGGTGGCCAGCAGGAATGGGGACAACTTGGCCTGCAGAGCCACCCAAGGGGCACCAGACCTGCCCAATGCCCTGGGCATCCAGCCACCCAGCTGCTCCAGGGAAGCCCAAGGGTGTCCCCAGCATGATAACAGGGTCAGCAAGGACTGGGACACGGTGAAGGCTCAGCAGGTGGTGATAGCCACCCCCCACCCCAGCGCGGGACCCAGGATTGCCCAGAAACCAGGTAAGCTCATGACCTTTTCTCCTGGGCTGCCAGAGCCCACCGGGGTCCCTCACAATCCCATGGACACACCCCAATTAATAGCTGTGAGGAGATGGGGGGCTGGGAGTTCTGTGCCGATCCAGCTGGGTCTCATCTATGCCCACTCTTTCCTCTGCCAAAGAGGGCATGTGAGAAGTCCACGAGAGAAAGCCCTGTGATCGTGCTTGGCCAACGTAAGTCCTTCCCTCACTCTCATCCCCCCTTAATCATCCGTGGCAACAGATGGCCTTGGATTCCAGGCAATGACAGGGCAGGACTGCCTCACTGAACACATCGTGTGCCGGCTGCCCGAGGGTGCTGGGGATGCAGCACTGGGCAAAGCCCATGAGGCTGTTGCCCTCGTGCAGTGTTCGAGGTTGAGGCTGAAATCTCTGATCCGATTGGACCTCCTGATTTTACAGGTGGAAAAACGGGCCCAGAGTGAGGAAGACACTGCTCCAGGTGGCCTATTGGTGGCTAAGCTGGGCCACATTCTCCCCACCCCAGTTTCCCATCTGTTAGAGAGGACAGAGGCATGGTCCGATCCATCCGTATCGCCTGGGCGAAGACCCAAAGACTGTGTATAGGGAAGAGCTCACAGTGCACTGCCTGGAAGGAAGAAGGAAGGAAGGAAGGGAGTCAGGGAGGGAGGGGGGAATGAAGGAAAGGAAGGAGGGAGGAAAGGAGAAAGGGAAAGCACCCCCCCACCCCGCTCCCCTCACTCCCCCCCAACCCCCACAGGCTAAGGAGACAGCAGAGCAGAGCAGGACAGGGAAACCCACACTGAATCACCTTCATTGCCTGGGCCCATGGAAACCCTGAAGTGGGCCCAGATGGAGAGGACGTGAGCCCAGCCATGCTTGCTGAGGCAGGAGCCACTGCCAGCAGATGCTGGGGGCACAGGGCATGTGGGGGACCCAGGCCTGGGAGGGTTAATGTGTCAGGAAACTGGAGGAACATGTCGTTTCTCTGCAGGCATGGCTGATCCCCTGGCTGACAGCCCATCGACCATCCCGCCCACTCTCTTTTCTGAAATAATTCTCGCCAGGCTCTGACCACCACCCATGGCCAGCATCGCCACCCCCCTCCATCTCCCCACTCCCCTACGCTTGGGTCACACAGGCAGCTGGGCAGGATCCAGCAGATGCCTTCAATGCATCAAGAGCAAGAAGAAGGAGGACCCAGGAGGGCCCTGCAGCCTTGAACTTGGAGATGGGCCCTCATACCAGAGTCAGCCCAAACTCAAGTCCCCAAGAGCCTGCAAGCCCCAGTACCTGCTCCCTTCCCTCTCATAGACCCTGGCCAAGTGTGAGGAGCCATGGGTGCTGGTTCTAGACCTGAAACCAACTGGCCAAACCCCAGCAAATTGCATTCCTCTGGTGAGTTTCCCTTGGTTTCCTCATTCGTGAAAACAAAATTAAATATGAGCCCTCTCTACCTCACAGAGCCATTGTGAGGTTGCAGTGATCTTAGATTGGGGTAGTGTTTTGGAAATTTTAGAGTGATCACATGATGGACATTAATAATAATTAAAATGATCATCACCAACAGTATGAAAGCTATTATTCGTTAAGTAAGCCCTTATGTGCCAAGCCCACTGTGCTTTACATATATCATTTCACTGAACGTCAGAGCAATCTCCATGAGGGACGTACTATGATTATGTCCATTACATGGATGAGAAGACTGAGGCTCAAAGAACATAAGTGACTTGCCTAAGACTCCTGACTAGTAAACCGCTATGCCATGATTCAACCACGGCTTTTTGAGTACGGGACTTTGTTCTTAGCCACCATCGTATCCTGGAGTTACAGGGGGAGAGTATCGTCTGACCTCCTGGAGTGGAAGAGACCATGGATGAAGGGTGGAGAGGGGCCACCTTTCATGTTCCTATTGGCTCCTTACACAGAGCTTGGTCATTTTGTAGTATCCCATTCTCAACCCTCTCACTATACAGTCTTCTAAGGCAGCCTTCTAAGGCAAAATCTCCCCATTTTACAGGAGACAAGGCTGAGGCTCAGACACCTAAGTCCTTTGCCCAAGTCACATAGTATGGGAGCTGAGACTACGATCATGTTCTTCTTCCTCGCAGTCTGGTTCATTTCTTCCTTTAATGTCCAGCCAGATGGCCTCCAGTTCTGTCCTGAACATTTCTAGGGATGGAGGGGGCAAGAGTGACCTTAGGACGATGTGTCTCAGGGAAGTCTTCTTGGAGGCGGAGAATGGAAGGAAGCTAGGTCTTGCAGGAGAGTAGAAATCCGGGTGGTCTTGGGTCAGAGCCCACTCTGGCCTTTCTGCTCCCTCGGGAAAGGGAGCAGCCAGAGTCCCTTCTCTCTGCCTGGAGATCCGGAGGGAAGAGGCCTGTGCGGCTGCCAGGTTATTAGCGGATTAGGGCTTCCTTTTAAAGCTTCCTCCCAGTACCGCCAAGGGATTATAAGCATCTTCATACAATTACACCCGTCCTTCCGCAATTATACCTGCCTCTCTTGAGTGCCCCCTGGCAGTTTGCAGGATGGGTCATGGCATCTTCTGCCTTGGGCACCCACCACCTGGGGTGGGTGGGTACTGGTGCCATTTCTCTAGAGCCTGAGTACTAGCTGAGCGGGGCAGAGCTGGGTCGTCGCAGGCTCAAGGGGCAAAGGGTTCAGTGAGATGAGGTGGGCAGCAGCCCGCAGCTTAAGTTTCCTGCCATCAGGAGAGAATATATAGGGGCAGGAATGTGTCGGGTAGGACTCACGGCTGGGCCTCCGCCAGCAGTCGCTGGTCCACAGCTCATCAAGAGAGCCCAGAGCTGCTGCCCTCACTGCAACGTCTCAGCTGCTCATTACTGGGCAGGGCTGGTTGCCATCATTCTGGAGATAATCTTGTGGCAACCCTGAAGCCCCGAGATGGCAAGCAGCCTGTCCAAGGTCATACAGTATGTTGGTGCCAAGCTAAAGCTAGAACCCAGGGCTTTTGCCATCCCCCACCACCACCCCCCCCCCCAAGTTCGGCTGCCACACACCATCCTAAATGCTTTGTATAGGTTACTTCATTTCATCCTCTAAACAACCCTATGAAATTCACATTTTTCTTATCCCTGCTACACAGATGAGGAAACTAAGGCACAGTGAATTTAAGTGACTTGTCCCAGTCTCAGGCCTGTGGGTGGAGGAACAGAGATTTGAACCCCAGGAGGTCTGGGCCCCTGCTTTCAACCACCTTCTGTGCTGCCTTGTCTCCATGGAAACGAGGCAGCAGGCTATGTTCTTCCACCCACCTAGGGCTGGAAAAAGGTTGTTCAAGCTCTGGAGGATGGTGCAGGATTCTGCCAAGCCATGGTTCACCCTCCCCCCCCCACACACCGAATACACTTAGGGAGACCTGGGACCCACTGCTGATGCAGCCCTCCTGTATCTGTGGCTTGGGGAGAGCCACCTTCCCTCTTTTCTAGGCCATTCGCTATTGGGGACCCAGGGTATCTATCTAAGGACTCAGAGGCCTTTCCAACTCTTACCAGACACTGCTCTGAGCCTCTAAGGCTGGGATGAGGGTGTGGATCTGGCTTGTCAGATATACCCTGCCCCTGGCTGTGTCTATACTGTTGGGGCAGAGGAGCGCCTGGCCATGATAAGAGCTGACCTTGGTCACTGGGCCAAAGACAAGGCCCCTGCTCTTTAGGTCTGTGGGAGAGAGGATGGAGCAGAGACCGGGCAGGATACCATCCATGCCCACTCTCACTTCCACATTCCACAGTGACCAGAAGAGAAGGGCAATGGTGTGGGAGCAAAGCGCACAGGCTCACATGTACCTCGCATATGCACACACGCTCACACCCCCACCCAACAGGTGCATGTATGCAGTTCTTATGCCAATAGGCACACATATATAATCACACGTCTTCACACACGTGTACACATGTGCATGCCCTCAGACACCTATATATCAATGCATGAGGCATACACTAGTGTACACACACACACACACACACACACACATCCCTCACTCAGGCATGCCTACCTTTCACATGTGGACACATGTACACACAGAATACACAGATTTGTACACAGAAATACAGTTCCACCTGGAAATATCCAAGCACACATATTCCCTTCCTTACATACAGGTTAAAAGCATGTTCTTCTCTCCATTTTCTTTTGCTCACATACCTATACTTTAAAATCTCTCCTGAATGCACACATTCTCTCCTACAGGCATATCCACTCTTGCATACCCACTGTCACACACCTACATACGACTGAACCACTTTCTGTCCTCCTTCCTCTTCCCCATCCCTGTCTCTTTCATACCCACCCACACAGTAATTCTAGCTTCTTCCCTCTCCCTCTCTCTCTCTCTCTCTCTCTCTCACCCACACAGTTTGTTTCCTGGTTTCCCACAGGCTGGGCTATAACCACTTTTCTAGCACATGTACTCATCAGGCAGGAAGTAGCTTACCCGGTGCCAATCCCCAGGACCCCCTCCATGTTTCCCACCTCCACTTGGGACAGCCCCAGCGCTAAAGCTGCCACAGGGCCAGAAGAATTCTCTGCAGACCCTGAGGCCCACCAGAGGGATGGGAGCAGCCAGGGAGGGTTTGCCCCTCTGTCACCTGACCTCCTGCATGCTGTCCCCACTGGGGAGAGGGGATGTCCCCCAAACCCAGGCCACCTGCAGCTCTGGGTTTCACAGGACCTCTGGTAGGGTGGGCTCCTGTTAGCACACTTCTAACTTCCTCTAGCAGAAATCTAAACACAGAACCTTGATATGAAAGACAAATGAAAGTGGAACCACCCTGGTTGGAAGGGTGGGGTACTTGGGACCTAGGGAAACTCTGGTGAAAACCCAGGTCAACATTTTTCCAAGCGTAGTTTTGTTTCAAAATTGGTGGGAGTGTGAAGGGTGCTTGTTATCAGAACCGTTTCCAAGCCCTCGGCCTCCTCACCACTGGGAGGGTGTGCTAGAAGGGGGGCGTCTTGACTTGTAACAGCATCCCCTTGACTCTGATGCACACTGACCACTGTCCTGGGGCTCTGCTGAGCTCAATCTGAGTGGTGTTTAGTTCAACGAAAAGATGGGGAACCGAAAGCCAGGAGCCACACAGCCTCTCTACCCCCTACTGTTGCTGACCTACCCGTTAAGCCCTGGGATGGCCCCAGGCCAGCGGGGAGGTGGCAACCTTCCTGGGTCCCCATTTGCCTGAGTCCTACCGAGGTAGACAGTTATTCTAGTCACCTAGGCTGAGAAGGGGAAGGGAAGACGGCCCTAAGGGGTACAGCATCTGGGTATGAAAGGAAAGGGGCTGGGGAGGTGGGGGTGGTTCAGTTATGGGGAAAGAATCACAAAGACCCATTTAAGAGAGGGGTGGTTGGTGGGATTGAGAAAAGATGGGGAGACAGGAAGAACTGGGTGAAATGAAAGCAGAGGATTTAGGGACCGACCTGGAGATACAAAAAAGGAGGAGTCAACAGAGAGACTCAACGAGACATTCGAGTGTGGCACAAGGGAGGAAAGCGGGAGGAAAGGGGGACCGCCGGGATCCCCGGGCCGAGCCCGCGGGGTGGGGTTGAGGGAGTCGCCCCTCCGGGGGGCTGGGCGGGGCGGCGGGCGGGGCGGCGCTAGGGCCCCGGGGAGCGAGAGGCAGGAGCGCGTCTCGCCCGCCCGCCCAGCCCTCCCGGCTCTCGGCTCCGGGTCCCGGAGCAGCCCGCTAGGTGGTGGCGGCGACGGCGGCGACGACGCGGAGGGGGCGCCCGGGGCGGAGCGGAGACGGCAGGGGTCTCGGGGGCGGAGCGCACTGACGGACGCGGCCAGGTGCGCGGTGGCGGCGGCGGCGCCGGTGAGCTCAGGGACAGCGCGTGGCGGCAGGAGGTGAGTGAGGGGCGCTGGCGGGGCAGGGGTGCCGGCGCCCGGCGAGCCTCGCCCCTTCCCACCTGTGCTGTTCCCCGCGCCGCGCAGGTGGAGGTGGCACATCTGGACTCCAGTGCCCGCGCGCAGGGTGACCTTGGCCGAGTCGCTGCTACACTGTGGACCTCAGTTTTCCCATCTGTACCGTGGCGGGGGGCCGGGGCGGGGGAAGTCTGAGAAATCGGGAATCTCTGGAGCAGCCCCGGAGCGGAAGGACGCCCCGACGCGGGGAAGCTACTTCCCGGGGCTGCGCGGGGGCTCCGGCTCTCGAGTCCCAACCCGCAAGCACCTCGGGGACCGGGACAGCCAGGGCTGACGGGTGGGCACCGGCCGGAGGGGTCTGCGGCCCCTAGCCGGCTCCGGGAAAGGCGGGCTGGGCTTGCGCCGGGTTGACCAACATGGGCGCCCGTGGGGTAGCAGAACGGCGTGTGCTGGCCTCGCGTCCCCCTTCCCGCGGGCGGGGCGGCGGCGCCGGCTCCGGCGGCGAGGGCCAGGGCGAGGCTTGCAGGACGCGGGAACCTTCCGAGCGCGGGGACCACTGGCCGAGCGCTCTGGGGAAATCGAGGCCCTTCCTGAGCGCCTAGTGGGGCAGAGAAGGAACTGCCTTAAGGGCTCTGTCTCAGATTCGCACAACTCCCGGACCGCTACTCCAAGGTGAGGGGCCATGGAGGTGAAGTGAGGGGAATGTGGGGCTCCTCCCAAGCCCCTACAATGCGGAATCAGGGGCTCCAACCAGCCCCTGAGAAGGCTTCTCTGAGGGCTCTGGGGAAAGGGTCTGCCTTTCTCCCTCCCCCCACCCCCAGTTATGGGCTTACTCTGGATTGGGACAGGGACCCCCTGTATTCCCCGTCTGGGTTGTCTACAAGGAGCAAGAGTGAGCAGGGGAGAGCCAGACCCAACTCCCCACCTTATCCTGAGTGACAAGTGGCTCTGGAATAAACCAACTTGCTGTGTGATCTGGAGGCAAGCCCTGTCCTCTCTGGCTCCCCATGAGAGAGTGAGCAGAGTGACCCCTGAGGGGACAGCTGCCTTGGAGACAGCAGGGACCAGGTGGGTGAAGGGGCAGTTCCAGGGTGCCCCACCCCTGTCATGTTGCAAGGGTAGGATGAGATCAGATGCTGATCAGAGGGACTAGGGTATGCTGGGAGGGACTGGAAGTCATGGTGCCCACCAGGCTGTCAACACCCCTCCCCCGCCTGCCCCCGTCCTGTGCTGGGGGTCAAAGCCACAGACCAACCTCCCTATTACCTCAGACAGTGGGATGGAGCTCCTCGAGGGAGTTGAAAATGCCATTTGGAGTGGGGTCCCCGGCCTCTGTCTCTATATGAAATCTTGGTTAGGCTCTTCTCCTCTCTGGTCTTCAGTTTCCTCATCTGTACAAGGGGAATGCACCAGAATCACTGTAGTTTGATATTCGGAGAACTTCTTTAAAGACAAGTTTTTTGCTGCCGTGCTGCCCCCAGCTCCCACTTTTTTCAGAGTGGCCCCCACTTTGCAGGTTGTAGACTAGCTCCCCCCACATCCCAAACTAGCACCCAAATTAAGCTGTGGTTGGAATCATAATTTATGGTTAAAATAAAACCTTTAACGCCTTCCCTCTCTTGTTGGCTGCTGCCCTTCCCCTAAGGTGAAAAAAAGGACAAAACCCTGTAGTATTCAGGTGCCCACTTCATAGAGGATCCCCAGCCTCTTCGGTCAGCATTTTATCTAAGCTCCCCATTCTAGAGTTGGGGAGACTGAGTCTGGGGATGGGATGAGATCGGCCCAGGGTAGTTCTGTGAGTAGAAGGCAGCAGAGCCACTTTCCTTAGGACAGAGCAGCTCCTTGATAAGGGAGGGGGGCAAGTGACACAGGAACAGCTGTAGAGATGAGAGAAGCACAGGAGGAAACTTCTCTGAATGTTCTTTTCCCCCTGGTCGTGCCCTCTCGCCATGGTTGCCACATGTCACCCTGAGCCTAGAAGGTGGACGGGGCATGGGTCAGCACACTCCTTCCACCTGCCGGCGCTGACGTCGCATGGGCTCTACACACCTGCAGGTCTAGGGGCCTGGCCTGAGAGGCACCTTTTCCTTCAGGGCAGCTCCCAGCCTTCCAGACATGAGCTCATCAGAGCTGTTGATGCCAGGAAGGGCGGGACCGAGGGGGGAAGCAGGCAGGGCTGCCCAGCTTGGGTTGGGTGCCTCCATTGTGGAGGGTTTGTAGGCTCTGGCCCCCACTGTTGTGTGGAGGCAGGGACTAGATAGGCCAGCTGAGGGTCAACGAGGGGGGGCGGGGGATGGCCAAGTGCCCTGGGCTGCAGAGCAGGGAGCTGGGTATTAAGCCGATATCTGTGCTTGCTTGCTGTGTGACCTTGGATGAATCCCTTTCTTTTTATGGACTTCAGTGTCCCTGGTGAGCTACAGGATGAGGTGGGTCCTTAGGCACTAGGGTTACAGTGGTGAACAAGACAGATGGGTCCCTGTCCTCAAGGAGCTCACATTTTGATCAGAGAGATAGACCAGAAAAAGGATGGCAAAGAAATAAGACATTTTCAGATAGATAAAAAGATACATATATATATGTATAAAAGCCATGCTACTGAGGTGGAGGACAGTTTGAAGGGGCTACTTTGTGTTGGTGGTTAGGGAAGGCCTCTCTCACTCCACTGGAGTGGAGACCTGACTCTTATCTGAAGGAGTGGTCATGGCTGGCTTCATGGAGGAGACATGTCCAGGACCTGGATCTAGAAGAAGGGGAGGGATTTGGTTGGGAGGAAGGGCATTTCAAAGGACAATAAATGGTTTAAACCAGAAGCTGGGGTTGGGGTACGGGTGGGGGCGACCATTGGCTGCAGATTATGAAAATGCCTTCATCACTCATGGCTTCAGGCTGCAGAACCAAAGGAGCACCAGGCCTGTGATCTGGTCAGAGGGGTGGCTGGGCTCTGCTGAGTTAGGCCCGTGTATGTGTGAGCTCATAGTTCTTTGTGAACTGTCCCCGGACCCTGGGGCTCAGTCGCTACCCAGTGTGGCCAGAGGAATCAATGTGGGGACAGCCTCCAGGCCCTGTAATTCCAGAGGCTTACAAAAGCCCTCTCTCTCCAGAATGAAATCTTTACCAACTGGCCACTGCCTGAAATTCCACTATCCTGGCTTCATCTTTTCCACTCGTTGAGGCAGTATAGTGTAGAGCTGTAGCAACCCTCTCCTCCCCTGCCCAGCCTCCCAGGGCCACTGCAGGTGAAGCAAAATTCAGCCTACTCCTGTGTGACCAGTTTCCTGCATGGCTAACATGCAGATTCGGTAGCTGGACCCCTGGGTTCTCCTCCTGGCTAGCTGGGAGATCTGAAGCACATTCTATAACCTTTCTGGGCTTGCATTTCCTCATCTATAAATAGAAATAATAATAAACCCTATCTTTACTGTTGTCTTGAAGTTAAATGATGATAAATGCTAAAAAAGATAACTATTACTTCTTAGAGAGTATTGTCATGTTTTGATCTCTGTGAAAATAGCAAGCCTTTGAGGAGATGGACACTAGCTCAAGATTCATATCAGGATAAGTGGCTTTTTTTTTTAAGATTTTATTTATTTATTTGACAGACAGAGATCATAGGTAGGCAGAGAGAGAGGAAGGGAAGCAGGCTCCCTGCTGAGCAGAGAGCCTGATGCAGGGCTCAATCCAGGACCCCGGGATCATGACCTGAGCCGAAGGCAGAGGCTTTAACCCACTGAGCCACCCAGGTGCCCCTGGGATAAGTGGCTTTTTGATGTTTAGCCAGAAACAGGTTTTGATCGCAGGAGGATGGGTACAGTGCAGTGGAAAAGGGCCTGGACTGCACTTCGGGAACAAATACTTGAACCTCTGGTCTTAGCTAACTGGTTGGTGGTCTTGGGCAAATCATTCGTTTCCTCTGGGGCTCAGGCTCCGGTTCTGAGCTGCGATGAAATGGGGTAGAAAAGATGTGAGGGGATCATGGGTGAGAAAGAGCTTGGTGGACACTAAGAACATGGAGCCAGCAGGAGAGGCTAGGAAGGGGCGGGCTGAATGAGCCCCACAGACAGGAGAGGAGGCTGACGGGAGACTCACACATCTAATCTTCTGGAATAAAATCTCTTGGAGACTAAGAGTGTTCGATAGATAAAAACCAAAGTTCTTAAAAAAAAAAAGTTAATGTTTATGGTTACTTAACTGTGTGCCAAGAGCATCCTAAAGTCTTTACATGTAACTTCACGAAGTAGGTGCTGTTATTATCAGTGTTTTACAGATGGGAAACTGAAGCACAGAGAGGTTACGTGAACTTCCCAAGGTCACACAGCTGGTAAGTGGCCAGATTCTAACCCAGGCAGTTTTGCTTCTGTACAGAAGATAGCTTCTGTACAAACTCTTCTACTAGATCGTGTGCCAGAGGCTCAGAGAGGCCAGGCCACCTGCTTAAGAACACACAGCATTCCTTTTGATCCTCCTCATCTCTGTCCCTCAGGTCCTGGAAAGAGGAACCTGAGGTCTGGGATCTGGGGTTCTGGGGTTCGCCCTTGAGGTAGCTCAGCCTCTTTTCTCCCCACCCCCCTTGTCCCCTGGGAGTAGGTCAGGGAGGATCAAGTGTACCCTGGGAGGGCTGTGGGCCCAGTGGCTCTGCCAGGGCCTGGCGATTAGGTGTCATTAGTGTCATGATCCCAAGAGTTTGAGTTGAAATGAACTCCTGTGGAGTCTGGCATGCCTCCTCTCACTATACGGGTGGGGAAAACTGAGGTCAGAGGGTCCAGGGACCCGCCCAAGGTCACACAGGTGGGAGGTGCTCTTCCTTGCCAGCGCTCCTGCCCTGATGTTTAGTACTTGAGGGCTCCCTGAAGCGATAGGACTTGGGGATCCTCCCCCTAGTCTCCAAGGTGGCTCTGGTCTCAGCCAGGACATGATTCCTGATACTGGGCCCTTTGGGAGGGTACATGGAGTTGGGGGGAGGGCGCTGATTAAAAAATAGACTGTCACGCGCATGGGGAGTCAGCATGCCATCACCCAGCGGGCGCCAGTTGGCTCCCCCAGGCCCAGCTGCCAGGCCCCACTCAGGGCTCCCGCTGGGGGCTCCGCCCACCCCACCCTGGCTCTGGGCCTGAGGCTGAATGCTCTCTCTTCCCTACCTCTGCCCAGCCTCCAGGCAGATGGCGCTCTCACTGAGCCTGGGTGGGCCTGAAGCTCAGCCGTAGGCTTAAGCTGTGCGCCTGGGACCGCTTGTCAGCACATGCTGGCTGTGTGGCCTTGACTGAGGCTCTTTCCCTCTCTGGGCCTCAGAGGCACCAGAGTGATGCTAGCAGTGAAAGCTCTTGACAGCTTCCCAAGTCTTTGCCAGACTCCATCTCTCATTTCAACCCAGCAGACCATGCTAGAGACCCATCTCAGGGAGCGAGGTGCCCTGCGAAGCCCACTGAGCTGGAGACCAGCAGAGCAGAGGACTGGACCAAGGGAATCTTTCGAACCCCAGTCTTGTACAACTTCTTCAGGGTGAGCAGGGCCAGAAACCACGGAGGTTTTTGCAGTAGTGATGTGAGCCATGTTTTTATCCATCTTTTCCTTCATTCGGTTGAGAAAAGTTTACGGAGCCCCAGCCATGCAGGGGCAGAGCAGAGGAAGGACAGCCAAGGCCCTTGCCCTTCAGGGCTGCTAACTGTCGTCAGTCAGTGCAGACTGACGCTCAGAAAAATATGATGGAATTACAGATCTAATGAGAGTTTGGAGGAGAGGCAGAGGAATGTGACCTCTGAGGGCAGGCAGCCCTCCCTGAGACCCAGAAACAGACCTGAAGGGTGAGAAGTGTGGTCAGAAAGGGACAACCCAGGGGGTAAGGAAGAAAGCATTCTAGGCTTTCTAAGTAGCAGCTGATGCCAAGGCTCTGGGGTGAGGAGGTGCTTGGGCCCTGTCTGAGCGCTTGAAGGAGGGGCAGCATGGCAGGAAGATAGGGCGGTGAGGCTTCTTTTGGGGGAGGCTGCAGCAGGGGGCTCACGGGCAGCGGGGCTGGTTATGCAGGGCCTAGAGCCTGGGAAGGGGTTTGAGGCCCATCCTGGGAAGGAGGAGTGACTGCCAGCGCTGGTGTGGGAGGCTGGTCTTGCCTTCTCTCTCCTTTCCCTTGAAGCTGCACCCTGAGAGAGCTGCCCCAGGGTCCTTCCTCACTCCCCCAGACTCCTTACCCAATGTCCGGATCTTCTTTGCAGCCTAATGGCCATCAGACGCACCTGCCTTCCAGGAGGTTCTGTTGGTCTATCAGGCCTCAAATGCAGGCTGGTGAGGGCATGTTCTTAGCTACCCACTCAGCTGAGTGCCTCTGTTCAGGAGAATTCTTACTTCCTTTTATTCCTGTGAGAGCCTGTGGCCACAGGAGGTTTGGCGTGGCTAAATGAAGGCCGGCCCCTGGATCTCTGGCCACTGCCTGTCACTGCCTCCTGTCCCCTGCCCCACTCCAAGCAGCACCATTCAACTCCAGAGTCTGTCCTGGCAAATCCTAGGAGGAGTTGGGGGCCTGTGTTCTGAGCCTAGGTCCGTTGTGTGCTCTTGGGCACATCCCTTCTGTTCTCTGGGCCTCAGCTTCTCCATCTGTATTGTTTGTGTGTTTTTTTAACACTTTATTTATTTATTTGACACAGAGAGAGAGAGAGATCACAAGTAGGCAGAGAGGCAGGCAGAGAGAAGGGGGAAGCAGGCTCCCTGCTGAGCAGAGAGCCCAATTCGGTCTAGATCTCAGGACCCTGAGATCATGATCTGAGCCTGAGGCTCATGACCTAAGGCAGAGACTTAACCTACTGAGCCACCCAGGTGCCCTCTCCATCTGTATCGTAGGCAAATACTGTTTCCTGTGTTCAATATATGGCCTATGGATACACGATCAGCATCACCTGGAACTTCTTAAAAAGAGAGACTCTCAGGCCTCACTCTCCACCTCCTGAGTCCGAATCTGCATTTTAACAACATCCCTGAGCAATTACATTGAGTGTACATTGGAGTTTGAGAGGCCCTGATCTAGGTCGGTCGCTTTTAAACTTAAACGTTTTTTTTTTAAATTGAAAGCTACAGAACCTTCCCGTCTCTCTGAAGTTTTACATATGAAACACATAAGAGGGGAACCACCCACTCTGTATTTATGCATCGCACGAACAGGGACGGGGAGGAGTGTGGTGGGGTGGTTGAGGCCTGGGCGTATTAGGAGGGGCATCGGAAGGGAGGAGGAAAAGATAACAGGAATAGTGTGGGGTGGTGTCCCATCTTCTCTGGCTTCTTCCTTTCCCCTGGAGAGCCCCCACCAAGTTCCTGGAAGAGCCCTTTCAGTTCTGACGTGCAGGGTCCTTTGTCTCACGGGCTTGGAAAGCTGGGCTTGGAGGGAGGGTGCTTGACCATCCACAGCCTGGCAAGACCTCGTTCCCTGCCTGTCCCCATCTTGGTGTCCTGTTCTCTTCCCTGTGGAATTCCTGAAAGGGTAGCCGGTGCTATTCTTAGCATGACAGGATAGTGAGGAGAGAACATGCTAGTGCATTATTTATGCCTCTGAGTCAACAGGATTACATTCAGAGCTCGAAGAACACCACCCTCCCCAGATGGCCGTCATTGTCACTTCCCATGAACCCATCACCCATCCCTTCTGGCCCTGACCATTCCTGCTCGGAGCCTCCAGCCCCCAAGCTGGGAAATGGGTCATGAAATAGAAGGGGAAGCAAGGACTAGGACAGAGTTGTTTTGGAGATATCATTTCATTTCTGTGTTCATTCAACACATGTTTATTGAGCACACATTATACTCGGTAGGTGTGGGTACACAGGTGAATGAGACAGAATCCCTGCCTTCCAGAAGCTTCCGCTTGAGCCTGTGAGTCCACGGCGCTGTGTCCTCCCAGGAGCACCCGTGCTAGGCCTGATGCTGGGTGCTTGGCACATCTGAGATCTAGTCCGCACAACCACCCTGCGGGGTAAGGATGAGGGCAGCCCTTTACAAGGGGGAAAGCTGGGCGTAGCATTTATAGGACGCGCTCAAGGTAGTGATCTGCTCAGCTGGCATTTGAACTCGGGGTGCTGGGAACAGAAGGACCACTTGGGATCAAATGGTAGCATGTAAGGTACCATTGGGGGAATTGGGGGAGCCCCTGCACTGCCCGGTGAGAGGGACATTATGGCTAGAAGGAACCGACCTGTTTGCGGTTGTCCTGTTCTTGGCGAACCTGGAGTTACTGCAGAAGTCATGTGTGTCTGGAGGCTTTGCAAGCCCATAGGGGAAGGACAGGCACACTGTGGGCCAGAAGTCAGAGCCACTGGGGATGGGGCGATAAGGCCCTGGGGTGGGACCCTCATGACGCTGAGCTGAGGGAGATCTGCATTCTGGGAGATTCTGGCCAGGCCCCTTGGTCGCTCTCTGCTTCAGTCGTTTGGTCTAGAAAATAGTGTAACAATCCCTGCTCGGCTTCTGTCTCTGACAGATGCGAAGGGGCTGGTAAAATGAGAAAAGGGCGCACAGCCAAGGGATGGCATATTACGTAAATACATGTATTTTCTTAAGTGTATTTTTTGTTAACATTATGGGGTCTCCCTATGTATCAAACTATGTTCCAGCCATTTCCTCGTATGTTAATTCACTTATAAACACATTAATAAAAGCATGCGCTCTAAAGCCCAGTGGGTCCCCAACTTGGCAGTGTTTCAGAACCCCTCAGGGGGACTGTTAAGGTGGACAATCTGTGGTCCAGGGCTGGGGTGGATCCCAGGAATGTGCCTTTGGGACATACTTCCTGAGGGATCCTTGAGCACCTGCAGGTTTCTGCTCTGGGCCAGAGAGGGGACGGCCTCTCCGCTCATCAGCTGCTCTGTATACCCGCACCCCCCAACCCCGCAACCTGAAGGGACAAAGCCAGGGACGAGGATGGTGACATGTGGTGATGCTGGTGGCAGCTGGTAACATTTACAGTGCCCTGCGAGGCATTTTACATGGCTTTTCTGTTTAATTGCAGCATGGGTAGAAAAGGGGACACTCTCGGCAAGGACAAAACCCACTGGCACATTTGAGCATCGGGGGTAGATTTTTACATATCGCTGGAAAGTAGAGACCAGGACCGAAGGGCAGAGAGGCTGGAGAGGAGAATTTGAAGTCACGCCCGCCGTGCACTTAACCTTCTACAGTAGCGTGTGTCCTCCGGGCAGGGGCCGTGTGGCAGCTCAGCTCCCCGTGGGTGGACTGGGCAAGCTGGCGGGAGAGGGCTGCAGGGGCCCTCCGCCCGCGGCAGGTGCATCTGGGCCAGTCGGCCACCCGGGGAGCCGTGTGTCTCACTGGCACACGTGCAGGTGCTCAGTGCATACACACTCGCGTGTAGGTTCTGCCCCCTCTGAGGGGGTGCCGGCAGGCCTCCGTGTACTGCAGGCGTGAAGCAGGCAACGCCTGTGCGTGTTGGCGTGAGTGCAGAGGCGGAGGTGCTGCTGCAGGCGAGGCTGTCGCCAGCACTGAGAAGCTACCGAGAACGCGTGTTGCAGGATGTGTGCGCGCATGCGTGTGTGTGTGTGTGTGTGTGTGTGTGCACGTGCACAAATGGCTACCATGTAGGGGGGCCCTCAGATCCTGATGGGCCATTAGAGAACTTGGTTTCTTTTCTTTTCTTTTTTTTTAAATTTTATTTATTTATTTGACAGAGAGAGAGAGAGAGAGATCACAAGGAGGCAGAGAGGCAGGCAGAGAGAGAGGGGGAAGCAGGCTCCCTGCTGAGCAGAGAGCCCGATGCGGGGCTCGATCCCAGGACCTCGAGATCATGACCCGGGCTGAAGGCAGAGGCTGAACCCACTGAGCCACCCAGGCGCCCTGAGAACTTGGTTTCTTCATGCGTGCCCCACATCCACCTCACGGGCCCCATCCTCAGACCTGCCAGGTGCGAGCCTGCCTCAGGACCTTAACAGCCCCTGTTCCCTCCGCCTGATCTCTCTTTTCCTAGATGCGCAGGCCTCACTCCCTCACCCGCTTCACTTCTTCACGCAGGTGTGACTTCTCAGGGGCTTCGGTTACTGTATTTCTCTTTGCAGACCCTCCCCCTCCCCCATGCAGTCAGTATATGTCTCGTCCCTGCTTTATCTCTTTCTGTAACATTTGCGTTCTGACCTACTGGTGTCGTTAACTCATGTAGGTGTCATCTTGCTCCCCTACCGGAACGCAAGCAGGGATCTTTGTCCGTCACTCTTCATGGCTGTGAACAGTGCCATGCCCTTGGCTGGGTACAGTAAATATCGGGGGAGGGAATGAGTCCATCACCACCTCTACTTCCTTCTTTCCTTTAAAGTGTCTAACTTTCATTACTGAAATACCTGCTTTTCCCCAAGCAGGAATACGCCCTTCACAGTTTTGACGTGTTCGTTTTACTCCTCTGTCACTACCCACGTGAAACCTACCTACCTAGTATGATTTCAGGTCTCGGGGTCCCACTTAGATCCTTTGGCTTCCGCTAGAGGCATGGGACACCGTACTCTAGGAATCATTGTTCCAGTCTGATCCTCTCTTTGGACACATGGACAAACTGAAGCCCAAAGACGGTCAGGAAATAGTCCAGTGTCTCACCCAAACTGTGACAGGACAGATCCTGGGGCCAAATCTCTTGGCCTCTAGTCTTCTGTTCTTTTGCAGTTTCAGGGACAAGGGGCAGGCAAGGGCTGGGTGGTCCAGCCTGTCCTCTGGCAGCAGACTCCTCCTGCTGGAGGCGAGCCAGACAGGCCTGGTCACTGGGGGATGGCATGAGTGCATGGCAGGGTTGGCAGCCTCCTGCATGCTCTGGGGCCACGGTGCCCTCCAGGCTGTAGGGCAGTGCACTGGGAGGTGGGAGCCAGCCATGGCTGTGCCTTCCCTCCTAGGACTCTTGGAGCTGGGGCACTCCCAAAGGGCCTGGGCACTCACGTCTAGCAAGGGGCATACCTGGGATTCAAACCTGGTTCTCTCTGCTACAGTATGTTGGCTAGAGATGGATGCTGGGGTGCATTTGCCGAGAGGAAGCTGGGGGAGGAAGGGATCTGAGAGTGCGGGGCAGTTGGGCTCTGCCTGACTGTGAGCAGAAGAGCAAGACCAGACCCAGAGAGGGCTGAAGAAGGGAGGAAGAGAGACAGACAGACAGATTCTGGGCCTTGCAGAGTTATGCAGAGGGGGCTTTGTGCAAACAGCTGAGTTCAGTCCCCCTCAGGCGAGTACAGAATTGCATACCACAGGAAGCATTTCTGCATCTCATTTAAGCAGCAGCGACTCTGCAAAGCAGATATTATGATCTCTGTTTCACTGATAGGGAGTCGAGACCCAGAGAGGTGAGGCGATCTACGGAAGGCAGCCCGTGAGTCGTACAGGACGCCTGCTTGAACAGGGCGTAGGAGGAGAACAGGCCGCGCCTCACGCTGGACTTGGTCGAGGAAGGCTTTCTGGAAAGGGCAGGCAGGCTGAACGGACGTAGGAGTGAGAGGCAGGAGTGGAGACCGCATACCACTAACCGGTCAGAAAACCTTGGCAAAGCCCAAAAACCTTTCTGAGCCTGTTTTCTCATCTGTCAAATGGGTATAACGGCACCCCCAGGCCATAGCTTGCAAAGAGAAAATGAAACAACATAATAACCTAATGATATTACTTAAACTGAATGCCTGGAACTTAAGAAGTTCCCAGCAAACGGCAGCTTGAGTGATAAAAGTCAAGTGTGTCCCGCCCCGACAAGTTTGCCCTCCGCAGTCACCTGCCCTGACCAAGGGATTCCCAGAGCCTTCTTGGGCAGATGTGAGCAAGCTTGAGACCTCAGAGATTTGGCATGGCCTAGGCAGCCTTCAGGGTCCCGGGGCCCGGCAGCCTCCAGGGGACAGGCACCGGGTCCACTGTGGCCGGGGGCTCCTCGGGGCGTTCAGGCTCCCTGCGCTCTTTACCCTGCTGCCAGGACTCCTCTAAGCCTGGGCCAGGCCGTCATTATCATTCCTCCTGCGTTCTTTCTCCCGGGCTATTTATTTTTCTGTGAGGAAGGAATGTGGGGAATTTACCACAGGGTGCTGGCCTTCACTTTCGCTGCAGCAGCCTCTTCTGTAAGAGGGAAGCGGCCCAGACAGATGGCTGAGGAGGCCGAGGCGGACGCAGAAGAGGGTCAGGCTGAATCCGCGGCCTGGACAGTGGGCAGTTGTGTAACCCACATGGAGGCCCAGGTACCACGGTGCCGCTGGTCCCCTGGGGGAATGTGCCATGTAATGTACACAGCTCCAGTGGAACTCCCCCTGGAACACCCCATTCACTCTCAGACTCCGGGCAAGCCCAACGCTGGGCTGTGTTCCTCTCAAAGGTGCCTTCCTCTCCAGCTGGTCTTGATTTGGGGTAGGGGTGGTGAAGGGGAGTGGGTAGGGATTGCCTTGAGCCTTCCAGCTTCCGCTGGGCTGGCACTATTGCTTGGAATGCCTCCACAGCGCCATCTTTCAAGACCTAGATTATATGTATGTATGTATGTATATATATGCCTCCTCCTCCAGGAAGCCTTCTGGGATTCCTTCATTCTAATTAATTCTCTCCGTGCTTAATGGAATATTCTGCCTCTTAGGTCAAACCCTGTGATTTGAGTTTTCGTCTCCCTCTTCACCCATAGACATGTTGCTCCCTCCCTCCTTCCTTCTCCCCACTTCTTCCAGGAGGTACCCTCTAGAGCTCTGATCTAGAATCTAGATGAATCTGAGATCTAGAGGTTTCTAGAAATTGGCTCCCAGAACGAATGGTGGGGCAAACTATGAAGGTGGATTTGGATTTGGGGAGGGCTCATCTTCAGTCATTAATTTCCTCCACACACTGAATGAGTGCCAGCCTCTGCTGAGTGTGGGGGCATTGAGAGAAGATGAAGACCTACTCTGGCCCCAGGATGCTACAGGCCAAGAGAAAGGGCTGCATCTTTGCGGAGGGCGCAGTGTGCCAGGCCCTGGGCTGGGTGCTGGAGACCCAGGGATGGACTAGGCCCACCACACCCCTGGCAGAGGCAGTTTCGGGGAAGCCATCTCTCCCCAGGCTGGCTCACCGCCTTTTGTTTCCTGGATGAAACATTCTGTCTGGAAGGGCAGGGTGTGGCAGTCCTTTCCGTATTCTGGAGGCTCCCAGGGCTGGGGTGATGGAGGCTGGTGCAACAGGAGAGGACTTGGCTGGGCAGGCCTGGCTTACCTGGGCTCAAGTAGGAACTGGGGGCCCGAGTCTGAGCTTGGATCTCTGTGAACCAGTCCTTTCCAGTTTGCTGTGCACCTGGGGCTAAGCCTGCCTCTCTCTGGGTCACCATGTTCAAGTCTCTAAAAATCTAATTGTAGATTGGTGTTTAGGCCAGTAGAGCAGATAGGAGAGGGGTGGTGGCTCCTGATCCTTGGCAGAAAAGGACCCTACAGCAGAGGTCCAGTAATGAGCAGTGCTTGTGGCCTAAAGGGATTGCTGCCAGCTAAGGCCCACGCCCACCTGACAGCCTTCTTCTTAGTTTCCCCCCAGCCCACCCATTCTGCCTGCCTGATCCCAACCCACTTCCAGATAGAGATGCCAGGAGTTAGGCTAGGCCTGCTTCCCCTCAGGTCTTGGCTCCTAAACTTTCTCAGCCTGCTCTGAGGCCCTGGGGACTGCTTGAGCTGGGGGTGGAGCACTGATCTCAGGAGTCTGGATGGATCCATGAGGGCTTCCTGGAAGAAGCAGTAGTTGGGCTGAGCCTGGAACGGGGGATGGGGAAAATGAGCTCTTCAGAACGAGGGGGCCCAGGCTTGGTTGGCACCAGACTCCCAGCTCCAACTCTGCTCTGCCTGCCCCTTGCTGGCTGTGGGACTCGGGGTGAGCTCTCTAATTCTGTGGGTCTCTTTTTCCACAACACAGGTCAGGGAGCCTCCCCTATGAGTTGGTGTGAGGTTTCATTGAGAAAATACAGACTCACCCCTTTGATTAGCAGCGGCTGGTGCTCCTCACATGATGGCTATTGTTGTCTTCATTGACTTTATTGTTATTCTGTGAGCACATGTGGAAGGTGCGGGGGACAGGGGAGAATACAGAAGGGAAGACTTTGGGGCCCCTGCTCAGGTGCAGACCACACAGGGGAGCCGGGAACTGCCAGGGGGCACATGGGAGCCCTTGGGTTTTCTGTGGCCGCTGGGAGGGCACAGAGAGCAGGTTAGTAAGCCCTCAGGTAGGCTCTGGTGGCAGGGGCCCTGAATGCTGTGATGAGGACTTGCTGTTTGATCTTCCACATCCTGGGGAGGTAGGAGAGAGAAATGAGCGAAGCCAGGCAGAGGAAGATGAATCTGGCATCACGGGGCGGGTAGATTGGCGGAGGAGAGACTGGGGGGGTGGAGAGGCCATTTAAAAAGCTCTTGCAAAATCGGTTTTCCTGATAAAGAGCTGGGCTGAGTCATCTGTGGAGGAGAGAAGTCACATCTAGCTCCCGCACTGCCTTCAAAGTGGGATTTTCCTCTCTTTGTCAGCGGGGCAATTGGCTGCCTTTCCCGGAGACTTTGAGAACCGAGGCCGGCTCAGCATCCAGGGGGAAGCTGGGCTGCAGGGAGGACCCAGCTGGAGTGAGTAAGAGGAGCACACGGCAGTGCCTTTGTGGTTTGGGGTGTGTGACTTAGGGCCTCTGGCCTCCCTCTCTGGTCTCAGCTCCCCTCTGGGCATCAAGAAAAGAGGTATGGATGACTTCTGCCTGCCTGTTAGTGGCAAGGCTGGAGCTAGGTCTGGGGCTCCCTGTTTCTGTTCTTATGCATCTCCCATGTCCTGGCAGTCCTCCTCACCTTAGTATGAATTACTCTCCTCCTGAGAGGACGGCTGGCAGCCTGCCGAGATTCAGTCAGGTTGCAGTCCCTGGGACTTTGGCATGGTTGGAGCACTCCCTAGGGAACAGAGACTGTGTCATTTCCTCCTGCGGCCGGGAGAAGATGGGGTAGGGGCTGGCAAGGCAGCCAGGCCATTACTCAGGCCCAGTTCATCTTCCTGCCCCTAGCCGAGCCAGAGGTTGTGTAGCGGCCAGCCATTGGTTCCTTCCTGACCCCGGCAGGGGGGCGGTTTACCCAGCCTGCTCACCTGTCCCATTGCCAAGACTCCCAGGCGACCACAATGGGCTGCCTCCAGCCAGTCTCTATTCCCTCCTCTGGCTCCCTGTTCCACTCCACCCTCTGTGGGGCCTGGGTACTCCCATTGACCGTAGCCGTGTGAAGAAGCATTTCCTTGAATTCTCTCCCTGTCCTGACCTTCTGCTCTGGCCTCCCTTCCCCTGCCCCACCTCCTTCCTTCAGATCCTCCGTCCAGACAGGCCTGATGGTTAGCACACCAGGCAACTGCCTACAGGGGTGATCAGGCTTGGAGAAAGGGCTTATCTCTGCCTAAGCACAACTGGAACTCAGGTCTCCTGACTCCCGATACTATGCTCTCTCCACTCTACTGGTCTCTCATTTCCTAGCAGTCATTTCTACCTTAGTAAGAATGAGTTTTATCAGCTCTTCTCCTTCGAGGAAGAAAGGGAGAGAGCATGGCTTGTTCTAGGCAGCTGAGAGGGGAGTGGGCACTGCTGGGGACATGGACCGTGAGGCGGAGAAACAGGCCGTCCTGCAGAGCCTTGTCCAAGCGCTCTGGAGCCTCTCTTGGTGTCCTTCCCTCCAAAGTCTGGGTCTAGAAGGCAGAACGGTTAAGGAATGAGACTCAGCAACCAGACTTAGAATTTTGAAACTCAGCTCAGCTACTTGCAAGTTGTATGGACTTGGATAGGTCTTTCGGAGCTGCAGGTTCATCTGCCAACTCGGGAGAATGAGAGGGCTGGCCTCTCAGAGTTTGGGGCAAGAATTGAGAAGGAGGATGGGTATAAAGTATGCAGCATGGCCCCTGAGCAGTGGCAGGGGCTGCATGATTGCCATTGTGGTCCTCATTCTGACAGCTGTCCTTGGGGCATCTTGTCTCCCCTACACTTAGGGAGTTACCCTTGTGGGACCCAGGTGTCCTGACCCTGGGCAGCTCTTCCTTGTGTCTGCCTTCACCCCTTCCTCTCCCGAAGTCCTGTCTTCAGAACTCCTGATCCACTGTCCAGAATGGGTCTTTCAAGGGCCAGCAACCCATCCTGAGAAGAGGGGGGCATCGTGGCTGACACAGGCACAGGCTGCAGCTGTGCAAATGGGGGGCTTAGTCGAGGTACCTGTCCCCCCATGGTCCTTGGCTGCCTCCTGCTTCTCCAGCTTCAGGGAGCCCCATCTAGGTCCTGGCTGGCTGGGGCATGGCCAGGGGCACCAATTCCTGCTCTGGGGGACTCAGGGGCCCCCTCCCCTGGTGCCCTGAAGTGCGGGACTCTGGGGTGCCTGTGGCTGGCACAGCTTTGTTTGTGCAGGGTGGCAGAAATCAGCTGGATCACTGGCAGGGTCTTGCCCAAGCCTCCTGCCAGATTCCTTTTCCGTGGAGTCACCGCAGGCTGGGGGTGGGGGCCCGGGAGCTCTCTCGGAGGCAGGGCTCTCTCACCCCTTGGCCTTTCCTGCTGCCCTCCTCTTGTCCCAGAACAGCAGCAGGGGGACTGGGCAGAGTTCCAAGCCCAGCTGGGGGTCAGCAGACAGGGTCCTGGCCTGAGGCCTACTCTGCCACCCTTTCCCTCTCTCAGCCTCCCAGGCTTGCTTAGCCCCCAAGGGCCCTTCATGCTCTGACATTTTGAGCATTTTCAAAACCCATGGCCTTTAGAACAAGTCTAGGGACAGGATGGAAGCAGAGAAGCAAGGAGAAAAACAGGCAAGTGCAGGGACATTGGGAGGTCTGGATTATTCAAACCCTGAAGCACTTTCTATGAGCCTCAGGCTGTGGGAATGAGTTAGCCAGAAGGCTTGGTGCTCTCTGGAGTCACACAGAGCCCAGGGGAGTCACACAGAGCCCAGGTGAGCCAGCTCCGCTACTTTCTGGCTCTGTGACCTCAGGCAACTCACTTCACCTCTCTAAGCCTTGGTTTTCTTTCTCATTACTACAAAGTGGATAATAATAGTTCATGCTTCATAGGATTGTTGTGTGAATTAAATAAGATAATATGTATAATCAATGTTAGCAGTTGTGTCATAGGAAACACTAGTGGGAGACGACGGATGTGTATCCTGACCATGCCCCATGGGGAGGGGCATTGTGTCTGTGAGTCTCTACAGGGCTCTCAGGTTGGAAAGAAAACGCTTTTCATCCATGTGGCAGCAGAGGTTGGGAGTTCTCATGAAGAGTGACT
The DNA here is from genome assembly GCF_010015895.1 of Lontra canadensis. Classification (NCBI taxonomy): domain Eukaryota; kingdom Metazoa; phylum Chordata; class Mammalia; order Carnivora; family Mustelidae; genus Lontra; species Lontra canadensis. Next base: position 16,603,086 of record NW_022630999.1, read on the forward strand.
TTACAGCAAAGGAGTACGCATTAGTAGAAGGCCGCTCTTTAGGGTAGTGAGCTCCCCGTCAGTGGAGTGTGTAAACACAAGCTTGTAACTCAGGGGTGTGGTCTTAGGGACACAGGAATTATGAGGGTAGTTGGACCCAGTGGTGGCCATCCCCAAGACCCTGAGGCTCCATGGTTTGGGGCAGTAATCCCTGCCTCTCCATAACGCTGAAATCCCCTGCAGGTGTGACTTTAAGAGAGTCACATCCCCTCTCAGGATCCTGATCTTAGGGATGAACCTCCTTTGCCAGAAAAATTTCTGATCCCTTCCAGGGAGTAGAGTATGGTCACCACGGAGCAGCTTCTCCGGGGGTAGCATGCACCCTCTGCCCTGTCCCCCGGGGCTTGAAGACAATGAGTACTGCTGGCATTCATGAACTCATTGCAGCCTTGCAACCCTAACGTCAGAGCTTTTTATCACTGCTCCTCAGTTAAGGAAACTGGCTCTGACAGGTGTGGGGACTTGCCAAGGTCGCACAAGGAGCAAACGGCGGAGCCCGGATTCGGGCCAGGAGTCCTGGTTTCTCGTCAGAGCAGAGGAGGTGAACACTGCTTGAGCCCAGCAACCGCTCAGGGCCCTCCTGTGTGGCCTGTGTGGCCCCACTCAAGACCCCACCCCCGGGCGGCAACCTGGCCAAACCCGCAAATCCTTCATCTTTTAGAGATGGCACAACCCAGGCAGGAGAGGAGTCCTACCAGGAGGGAGCAGGTGTCGGGGTGCACAGGGTAGGCTTTTCTGGACAGGTGGGCACAGGTATGTGTGGGTGGGGAGCCAGATCCTGATGGGAGGAGGGGAGAAGGAGATGGGGACCAGAGAGCCTCTCCTCTGTGTGGGCCTCCCTGTAGACCCTAGTGTGACACTCTGGGCCTCAGTTTTCTCATCTATGTAATGGGGGTGGTGGTCAAATAGCTCCTCTCTAAGGGCCCTTCCAGCTCTGGGAGCCCATGAATTCTGAGCCTCGCTGGCAGGATGCCTAGAAAGACTGTCCCTGGAGACCCATTCAGCATTTCATGGCCAGTGCTAATGAGGGCATGGCAGGAGGGAGGGCAGGGTCAGATTCCTCAAGAACTAATTAGCTTCCCACAGTAAGGAGGGGTAGAGGGAGGATGACAGAGGGAGGAATTTTCCCAGCCACTGATGGAGCTGTTGACCATGGCCACAGGCTATCTCGTCCATCTGTCCACTGGTCCTTTTGTTCATTCATTGTTCCATAAGCATAAATTGAGCACCAACGGTGTGCCAGCTGGGCACTGGGGATGTAAAGAGAAGTGGTTGCCTGCAGTGAACTTACGGATTAACAGGGGTCTGACCCCAGCCTGATAGCCTGATCACCGACCTCAGGCCCCAGACTCCACAGCCCTAGACTGAGCCCGTCCCCAGCCACTGACTCTGCCTGCTGTATATCCCAAAGGGATCTATTGGGACAAATGGGCAACTCGAGCATGGGTTGTGAACCCAGAAAGAACTGGTTTTGAGCCCAGCCTTGCCGCTCTTTGCCATGTGACCGTGGGTGAGTTACTTACAAAGCATGGGGACCTCGTTTTCTGCTTCTGTAAAACAAGGGCAGGTAACGTTTGTCTCCCAATGTTCTTGCATGGACAAAATCAAGTAATGCAGTGTTCTAGTATAGTTGCTGCTGAAATTAGCTGAATACCCTACTCTCATGATATTAAAATATGAGAATTTTGAAACAACTATTTAAATAAAAGAAGAAACTCTATAAGAAGGAACTGGTCGCAGTTGTTACTGATTTGTGGTGGGGGTGCTCAGGGGTGGAGGGACTTTTTTACTGTAGACTTTTTGGTTTTTTAAATTTTTGAATTTTTAGACCATGTGAATGCATTCCCTGCTCTAAAAAGGGAATGTGTTACTGTTAATGTTAGCAAATGGTTATACTATGAGTTTGAAAGTGAAAAGGACCCTAAGACAGGCACATAGAAAATGTCCTGGGGGTTCATTCATGCATTTGGTAATGCCTACTAAGGGCCCCCTTTATGCCAGGCAGTATTCTAAGGGCAGGGGACAGAATGATGACCAAGTCAAACAAGGTCATTGCCCTGTTAGAGCTTATATTCTAGGTAAGGTGTCTGATGATAAACAAGGAAATGGTGATTCCAAATGATGGTGAATGCCTTGAAGAAAATAAAGAGATGGGATAGGAGGGGAGAGGACTTGATTATAGAGCAAGACTCCTCCAGAGAGGGAACGTTCAAGCAAATCCTGTGTGGCAAGAAGGAACCAACATGGAATGCCACCTGGGAAAAGATCATTCCAAGCAGAGAAAAGAGCAAGTGCAAAGGTCCTGGGGCAGGAACAAACCTGACATTTTCAAGGAATTGAAAGAATGCCAGCAGGGCAGAGCCTAGTGAGTGAAGGGTGGTAGGGGATGAGTCAGGGATGGAGTGGGCCTCTACTGCGAGGGTGATGTGTTCTTGCTGAGTCTGATAAAGTGCAGTATCAACAGCCTTCAGGGGGAAGCCAAATGAGGGGCTGGGTCATGCTGAAGGGGTAATCAGGGGAGGTTTTACACAGGTGTTGGCGTTTGAGTTGGGCCATGATTATTGAGGCAGGGATCTTCATGAGGAGAGGGGATTCCAGAAAACAGTGAGTAAAGATCAGATTCCAGAGGAAAAGATCATCAGTAGGAGGGACACGGTGGCCATCTGTCTGTCTCTGTACCCCAGTGGCTCACATTCCCATTTGCTAACTGGATCTCTGTCTCTCTCTGCAGCATTGGGCCTGAGCACTAGCCTCACTGAGAGAGATCTGAAAGAGGCCAAGGCCCGAAGCCAGCAGATCGCAGCCCAGCTCACCACCCCTCCCAGCTCCAACTCCCGCGGCGTCCAGCTCTTCAACAGGCGCCGGCAGAGGGTGAACGAGTTCACCTTGGAGAACCACAGCCGGAGGGGACAGAAGCCCAGCCAGGAGTCCCTCCAAGCGCCCCCTGCCAGCCCCGCAGGCTATGCCTCAGGGCTCAGCTTGAGTCCCACCTCACTGCCTGAACCAGGCCCTCCAAGGCACGCCAGCAGCCAGAGCCCCGACATAGGGGTCCCTGCTCATAGCATGGAGGGATGCTCAGAGAAGGCCAACTTGCTGCGGCACCTGGAGAAGGTGGCCAGCGAGGAGGAGGAGGTACCGCTGGTGGTTTATTTGAAGGAGAACGCCGCCCTGCTGACGGCCAATGGGCTGCACCTGTCTCAGAACCGAGAAGCCCAGCAGAGCCCAGCAAGCCCGCCGACGGCTGAGGTCCATAGCCCGGCTGCAGACGTCAACCAGAACCTTTCCTCACTCAGTGGCACCCTCGTCACACCGACCTCGAACAGCAACCACAGCCTGCCAGCTGCAGACATCAACCAGAACCCGCCGGGGCCCGTCACCCCACAGAGCCCGCCGCTCTCAAGCAGCCCACAGCCCTCGGAGGCTCAGCTCCCTCCCAATGGCACAGTGTCCGATTCCAAACCCGGCACCCTGTGTTCCGGTGGGCAGCCGCCAGAGCCGGCTGTGGAGGTGAGACCCAGCACGCTCCTAATTGATAAGGTGTCAGTGCCACCTACCACCACCAACACCTTCTCCAGAGAAACAACTCCCCTCTCCAGCTCCGGGACCCCAGCCCCAGATTTCATGTCCAGCTCCCTGCTCATCGATTTACGGCCCAGCGCCCCAGTAGTGTCAGCAGAACAAGAGACGTCTGTGTGGGCAGCTACAACCACTCCCGCCAAGCTCTACAGCGAGGTCCACTTCACGCTGGCCAAGCCCCCATCAGTGGTCAACAGGACCGCCAGACCCTTCGGGATCCAGGGGTCAGGAAGCACCAGCCAGATAGAGCGGAGCCCCATGGTAGAGAGACGACATCTCGGAGAGAAGGCCCTGACTCCCCAGCCCCCAAGCATGGCAGACAGGAGCCCTCGGCCACAAAGACACATGATGTCCCATAGCCCCATGGTGGAAAGGAGGTCTGTGGCACAACGAAGCCCAGCATTGGAGAGACGCCCTTTGGGGAACTTCACCCCACCCCCAACCTATGCTGAGACCTTGTCCACGGCTCCCCCGGCTTCCCGGGTTAGGTCTCCCCCCTCCTACTCTGCCCTTTACCCCAGCTCTGACCCCAAGCCTTCTCCTCTGAAGGGCCAGGCCGTTCCTGCCAGCAAGACGGGCATATTGGAGGAGTCGATGGCCCGCAGGGGCAGCCGGAAATCCATGTTCACCTTCGTGGAGAAGCCCAAGGTGACACCGAACCCGGACCTACTGGATCTTGTGCAGACGGCTGATGAGAAGCGGAGGCAGAGGGACCAGGGGGAGGCAGGCGTGGAGGAGGAGCCCTTTGCACTGGGGGCCGAGGCCTCCAACTTTCAACAGGAGTCAGCGCCCCGGGACAGAGCCAGCCCTGCGGCGGCCGAGGAGGTCCTCCCGGAGTGGGCCTCGTGCCTCAAGTCCCCGCGCATCCAGGCCAAGCCGAAGCCCAAACCCAACCAGAACCTGTCCGAGGCTTCCGGGAAGGGGGCTGAGCTCTACGCCCGCCGCCAATCCCGGATGGAGAAGTACGTCATCGAGTCCTCGGGCCACACCGAACTGGCCCGCTGCCCTTCGCCCACCATGTCCCTGCCTTCATCCTGGAAATATTCCACCAATGCTCCTGGCGGCTTCCGAGTGGCATCCCGGAGCCCAGCTCGGACCCCACCCGCCTCCCTCTACCACGGGTACCTGCCCGAGAATGGGGTCCTACGCCCCGAGCCCACTAAGCAGCCAGCCTACCAGCTGCGGCCCTCGCTCTTCGTCCTCTCTCCCATCAAGGAGCCTGTCAAGGCCTCGCCGAGAGCCGCCTCTCCCGCCAAGCCAAGCTCCCTGGACCTGGTGCCCAGCCTCCCCAAGGGGGCCCTCCCGGTGTCCCCAGCCCTGCCTCGGGCCTCCCGCTCCTCACCGGGCCTCTACAGCTCCCCCGGCCAGGACGGCCTCCAGCCCACAGCCGTGAGCCCGACCTACAGCAGTGATATCTCCCCCGTGTCGCCCTCCAGGGCGTGGTCTCCCCGCGCCAAGCAGGCCCCCAGGCCCTCCTTCTCCACCCGGAATGCTGGGATCGAGGCTCAGGTGTGGAAGCCTTCCTTCTGCTTCAAGTAGAGGACCCCACAGGGATCCCACTGCCTGGCAGGACCCCCTCTCTGAGGGCTGGATGGAGAGCAGATGTGGCTGAAAGTGGCACTGAGCTGAGGGTCAAGAGTATGGGGCCTCGGGGCTCAAAGGTCGATGCTGCCACCAGCTAGCTTTGTGACTCTGGGCAAGTCGCCTCTGCTCTCTGGGCTGCAGCTGCCGCAAGGGTCATTAGACTCCATGTCTGAGGGACCCGCCGTCCCATACTGGGTCGGGGGGAGGGCAACGAAGAGGGAGCTCCCCTGGCAGGCCGCAGTGAGGCTGGGGGCTCCCTCAGGCCTTTGTGAGCTGTGGGGATGCCAGCGTCTTGCTGGGGAATGGCCTAGAAGGGGACCCTCCCGTGGGCTTCTGGAACAAACAGCCGGCCAGTGCCTCCGTGCAGCCAGCCAGCCACGGGTCCACCTCCTCAGCTGCCCCAGCTCCTGGCATCCTTCTGCCTGTCACTGGCTTCTTACCTGCACTGGCCTGTCTCCTCCACCTCTGCCTTCTGGACGCCGTTTCCTCTCCGCTGCTTCAGAGAGCTCTGTCCCGGCCGCCACGTTTTCTCCTCTCGTGGGTTCTTCTGCTGGATGAGGACTTAGCCTGCCCCTGCTGTCTGATGCTTTCCGTCCCGACCCTCTGCTCCCCTGCTTCCCTGTCCTCTCCAGACACCTGGCTCCGCGCTGGGGATGAGACCTTGGTCCCGGTGCCACCTGGCTGGCCCTCTGTGTGCTGGGGTGTGTGAGGTCCCAGGGAGTCCCCGAGAGAAGGACGTGCAGGTGTGGGCGTGCAGTGAGAGCGGCCCCTGGCAGCGTACCCATTGGCTAGTCGGGCTTCAACCTCAGCCTAGATCTGCCCCACTAAAAGCAACTATCTCTGCGTAGTGGTGGGCGCCACGGAGAGAGGCTGGAGAGGAGGGTCTGGTCCCATCCTAGCCTCCCCTTTGCTGTGTGAGTCTAGCCAAGTCACTTTCCCCTCCTGGGCCTCAGTTTTCTTATTTACCCAGTCAGTGCCCTTCCAGCTGTGACCATCTGTGAGGATTGAAAGAATAGGCTGGTGCTTTGGGAGAAAGGCCTTGTAAGTGGTAAGACAGTCCCCTGGGGAAAAGACGGGGAGGCAATGGGCTGTTGGCCGTAGAAGGGCTGGAGATGAGAGGTCTGTGAGGGCGTCCTGGGGAGGGTACTGCTGGGAGGAAGCCGGTGCAGGAGGCCGGGGAACCAGAAGCCCAGGTGGGGATAGCCTGGAGACAATAGAAGCATAGGAAGCCAGGGCAGGAGCACAGCCTCGTGGTGGGACCGAGGAGGAGACCTTAAGGTTTTGAGGAAAAGGCTGGGATTTAAGAGATCTGGATTCTACCAGATTAATTCCATGTGTATCCTTGAGTCTCAGTTTCCCCATACAGTGAGGATACTGAGTCAGGTAGGGTGAGACCTTCACCACCTCTGACATGTTTGAGGTGGGCCAGCCCTGAAACCAGACTCTGTTGGGGGGGACGGTGTGAGAATACAGACGAAAGAGGCAGAATTCAGATGGAAGCCTCCCAAGGCTGGGGGCCGAGCACCACCCACTCCCTCTTCCCCAGCCCTATTTCTGGGCTCCCCAGCGGGGCGAGGGGTGGTGGAGGCGGTGCCCGTGCTGGGCTGAGCCTGCAGTTTTCGTGAGCTCTGGGCTCGTCTCCATGGGAACAGGGGGGTGCCTTCCTAGTGAGTTCATTCTGCCCGGAACTGGGGGGCATGCGTGGGGGAATCGTAAGTGAGCTCATCTTCTTCATACCAGGCCCCTCCCAGGACAGAGTGAAGCCCCTACCCCAGACCCCTGATCCCTTCTACCCCTGAGGGCCAGCAGTGGAAGAGCCCACCCTCCATCCTGCAGCTCCCTCGGCCAGCCTGGCCGAGCTCTTCCCCCAACTTTGTTTTCTCGCCTGTTCTCAATACACTCAGCCTCAAATCTGTCTTGCTTCTTTCTTTTTTCCGCGCTCCCTGGCTGGTGGTCTGGGCTCTCTCCCCCCTTCCTCCCTGATTCTGGCCTGGGAAGGGGGTGTTGGACGACTCCATTCCTGTGTGTGAGTGTGTGGCGTGTCTCCGTGGGCTGTTTGTGACTCTGGCTCTGCTGTGGGTACGGATGTGTGGTGGCTTGGAAGCCAGGGCTGCCCTCTCTCCTCCCTGGGTCAGGACGTAGGGAGCCATAATCCTGTGGAAATTCTTTTGTTTTCTCCTTCCTCCAGAGTTTGGCCAAAAAGCTTATAGAGCATGGGGGAAAACCCACAGCCCCTTACAGTCCAGGTTTGTTTGAATTCTTTGAAAGTGGAATGTAAATGCCTTTAGCCGGAGCATGTACTTTCTGGTTCCCTCAGGCCCCCTCCCCCCTCTCCGTGTTATCTTAATCTGGCAGTTTCCCATATTCATCACCTCCGGGCTCCTGAAAACGGTTTCTGCCCCTGGTGGAGAGGAACAAGCTGGCATCAAGAGTCAGAAGAGGGTTGTAGTCCCTACCTGACTCCTTGTGTGACCTTAGACAACCCCTTCTCCACTCTGGGCCTCAGTTTCCCTTCCCTCCAAGGAAAGGGGCTGCAGAAGGCAATCTGGGAGCTAGTTCCATTTGGTCTTTGATAGTTCCTGTCTGACTGCTCTGCCCACATGTCCTGCAGTGGGGCTGGTGCTGGGTTAAGTGGGCGCTGTTTCTGAGTTTGCACCCATGTGCGTTTCCAGGGAGTTCTGGCTTACATAAGACATTGAGGGCTTTGTCAGAAAGTGAAGAGTCCTGATTTCTCACAGCTTTTCTGTACTGTGCACCCCACCTCCTGCGCTGCGCACACAGAGTCAGTACCCAGAAGGGCAGTTCCGATGAGGTCAGGCTCTGGCCCACCTCCAAATGATGCGGAACTGCTTGCCATTGTCCAATAGTCCACCCCAGGCTTGGGAAATCAGTTCTGTTGCTTCTCCCTTCCACCGGCTGGCCTAGCCATCCCCTCGTGGCCACCGAAGGCAGAGATAACACTTAGAGATTTCAGACAGGTATAACTCTTCCTGCCCCAGCCTGCCCTTTTCCTAGCTGCAGAGCCCTGGTCCTTGTGCCCCCAGACTTGTCAACAGGCTGGGATCAATTACTCTTGGCCGCACTTCCCATAGCTGGGCTGATTGAAAGCTTCCTGGGATGTGTCACAGACAGAGAAGGTCCCAGTGTCTCTGGCTCACACAGACACAGCTTTGATCCTGGGAATAAAAGGGGTGGATCCTATGCTGAGCTTTTTACCTTTTCAAATTGATGATTGGGGTCTTGGTTGTCCCCAGGAGGTCCCTAAGTGTCCCTCCAGCATTACTATCCCATGAAAAATCTCCTATACGAACTGCTGTTTAAGGGACCCCATTCTGAGTCAGGTCATCTAGTAGTGCTGCATTGTAGGGAGAAAACATAACACTTCACTACTTCCTTTTGATTGGGAGAAATCAGATTCTGATTGGATGAGAGGCTGACAGGCTTGACTGTGGCTGATTACTGATTGGATGAAAGAATGGATCCATGAATGGTTCTAGATTTTGATTGGGCAGAAGACATTGAAGGGACTGGCTAGGTCTGGACTCTGAGAAATGACTTCTGGTGAATCTGGATTGGATCGAAGGCTGAGTGGACTGGTTTACTGCTGTAATCTGATTGGATGAAGAGTTGGAAGGTTTAGCAGATACAAGCTGGGCATGATTCTCAAGCCTTCCACTTTCAAACCAGTTCTCCAAACTGCTTTAGCATGGTGTGGCCTTTGAGCAGAAGGTAGTCACACGCAGTCACACACACACACGCACACATCCTCATGGGGCAGAACACACCAGATAGTTATTTACACCTCTGAACTTCATTTTCATCCTTGTAAAATGGGTGTAATAATGCCAGCCACCACATCAGCATGCTGTGAGGATCTAATGGGGGAGAAAGGATGACATGGAAACTTGTGGACTGGAAAGTCCCTAAAGAGGTAGGAAACAGGTGCAGTCGTGTATAGCAGAGTAGTGCTTTATCTCATCGAAGATGTTCACCAACTCGGCTTCACCGACTCCTCACTCTACCCCATGCTGGCAAGAAGTCCAGTCAGGAGAGCGTGCTGCCCAGCGCTCGAGGACCCAACTTCCTTTTGTGTTCCCATCCGTCAGTGGGAACTTCCTCTCTGCTCAAGGCCTACAAGGAAAAATTAGGAGGTGACCATGGCAACATGGCAAGGGGGTTGGGGCAAAGAGGGCCTTTCCCTAAGTCCTTAGTAATAATGGTCAATATTTTCGCTTTAAATTCTTATTTATTTTTAAAGATTTCATTTATGTATTTGAGAGAAAGAGAGCACAAGCAGGGGGAGTGGCAGAGGGACAGGGAGAAGTAGGTTCCCTGCTGAGCAGGGAGACCCAAGGGATGGGGGTGGGGGCTGGATCCCAGGACCCCGGGATCATGACCTGAGCGGAAGACAGATGCTTAACGCAGGGAGCCACCAAGGTGCCCCTCGTTTAAAAATTTTAGAATAGATAATACATCCATAGCTTTCAAAAACCTAAACTAATATAAAAGGTAATACATGAAACCTTTATTCCCACTCCTGTGGCTGCATACCTTGCCCTGTTGGCCCCGTGTCCTCACAGGGGCCCACTTTGGTTAGTTTCACGTGTAGCCTTCCAATGTTTCTTTAAGGTAACATCTACTGAGAGCACTGACTCCTTCAGGGAATCTTTCAAGACATATCATATTCTTCTACATGAATTATGTCATTTAATCCTCACAACAGCCCCCAAAGTGTAGGTGCTGATATTCTAGCCCTCTTTCACAGAGAAGGAAACTGAAGCCCAGAGACTTCCGATTGCTTCTGCGGCTGTAACAACCTGCCCGCGTTCCTTCAGCAAGCAGAAGGGCCTGTCTCTCGGAAGTCAGCGTTCTTAACCACGCGTCCCCTGCCTCCGGGTTAAGCGCAGGAGCAGGTGCTGACAGCTGCGGCACCCCGCGTTTTACTGCAGGCACTTCTTTCCTGGCTTGGGTCGCTGCCCTCCCGACTCTACAGTAACAAAGTAGACGCAGTCGCTCCCGAATCCCGGGTCTAGAGGAGCCCAGCACTAACGCCTGCCCCGCCCTCTGCTCTCTCCCCAGGACCGCCGGGAGAGCCTGCCCATCTCCCCGCCCTGGACGCCGGGCGCCTCCCGGCCCCCCAGCAGCCTGGACGGCTGGGTGAGCCCGGGGCCGTGGGAACCGGGCCGGGGGAGCAGCATGAGCAGCCCCCCGCCGCTCCCGCCGCCGCCGCCCATGTCGCCCTCGTGGAGCGAGCGCTCGGTATCCCCGCTGCGACCCGAGACAGAGGCGCGGCCTCCCAGCCGCCAGCTGCAGGCCCTCCTGGCGCGAAACATCATCAACGCGGCCCGGCGCAAGAGCGCCTCCCCGCGGCCGGCGGGCGCCGAGAGCCTGCGGCCCTTCTCGCCGCACGGGGCGCAGGCGCAGCCACCGCGGCCGCCGCCGCCGCCACCGCCGCGCCTGCGTTCGCCGCAGCCCGCCCGGCCCGGCCCACCCGCCGCCGCCGCCCCCGGGGCCACGTTCTCCCCGATCCCGCGGAGCCCGCTGCCCGCCGGGCCCTCGCCCTGCGCCAGCCCCCGGAGCCCGCTGCCCGCGACGCCCCGGCCCTTCCCCTACCGCCGCTCGCCCACGGACTCGGACGTGTCCCTCGACTCCGAGGACTCCGGGGCTAAGTCGCCCGGCATCCTCGGCTACAACATCTGTCCCCGCGGGTGGAACGGCAGCTTGAGGCTCAAGCGTGGCAGCCTCCCCACCGAGGCCTCCTGCACCACCTAAAGCCCTTTCCGCTCCGGCTCCATCCCCATCCCGGGAGGGCTGCGCCAGAAGAAGAGTTGTGGGGCTTGGTAGATTCCAGCATCGCGTGCGGGGGGGGGGGGGGGGAGGGGGGGGGGGTGGGTGTGGGGGGAGGATGGAAGGTGAGGTCTGGCCGCTTTGGACGAGGGGTCAGGGGAGGAGTGCTCCGGGCTTGGGGCTGGGGTAGTGATCCAAACTTGGGTGTGCCCTTACTCTGTCATTCAGTGATTGTGTGACCCTGGGTAAGACCCCTCCTCTGTCCGACCCTCAGCTTTCCTATCTGTTTAATGGGACTTTGGCCAAAACCATCTGCACAGGTCTAAATTACCCCTCCGCTCCCGTCAATACACATACAGACATGCACACACACCTGCTTCTAAAGAGTCAGGGTGTGGTGAATATGGACCCCTAGACTCACTCCAGTTCAGGGTTCCATACTCCTCCTTCCCTTCCTGGCTCTGCTGTATGGAGTCTGGCAAATGAGGGGTGCTCACAAGATCCTAAGCCTAAGTTCCCTATCCAGGCCCTGGCTTGACCATCCGCCTGCCTGGCACCAAGTCCCAGACAGGAGCAGCTGTTTTCCACCCCTTCCCAGAGAAGCTCTATTTTTACCATGATGACCTTTAGAGAGGTCTTCCAGGCCAGCTCAAGGTGCCCTGCTGGCCCCTCGGGAGATAAGAGGTGGAAAGATTTCTCTTCCCAGATCCCTCTCATGCTTTTTCAGCCCTGGTTCAGACTGTTGGGGCCTCTTATGTGCCGCCAGAGGGGGAGAGCAGGAAGGTAATGGCTGACATCCCCGGCCCCAGGACTTGGGCCTCCAGGAGTGCTGTAGGTGTCTCCAACCCACCTATCTCTCCTGGGCCCTTTCATGGCAGGTTCCAGGCTCAACGCTGAGCTGGGGAGAGAGGAGTTGATAGGGAGCTATCTGCTCTCCTATGACTTTAACCGGTGGCCCTGAGTTTGAGGTTTCCCACTTGGAAAAGGGGAGGCAAGAGTTCCTTCTTATGGGAGGTATTCAAGCAGGAGCCAGGATGCATAGAGGAGATTCTAGTAGGAAATGGATTGGCTCAGATGACCTCTGAGGGCTCTTCCAGTCCTGAAATGCATTGCATGATGTTAGGGAGGGAGGCAGATGGTGGTGGAGGATTGGCTGGGCAGAATTTGGGGGCATATGGGCATGGGTGGGTGAGTGAAGGGTTAGACTAGAGTCTGCCTGTGTTTTTTGTTCCTTAGGAAATACCCCATGCTTAAGTTAGGCTCCAGTATCCATATCATGCCCCGATGGCTGGACACTGTTCTGCCCCGTCTCTTTCCTGTTACACTCTGGCCTAGCTTGTGCCTTGGGCCCAGTGACCCTGAGGAGCCTGGCTGCAGACTGGTCTGTCCGTTAGACCTGGGTGGTTCTCATTCCAGTCCCCAGGAGGGACATGGGAGGAATGCGGCTAAATTCTATAGTTTCCAGAGTTGGCTGGTGGTGCCCTCTAGAGGTTCAGCGTCAGGGTACTAAGTGCAGAGGAGGGTGGGGGTGGGCCACTGGACTTGGCTGAGGATCAAAGAGATGTGGGAGAAAGGATACCAGGATGTTGCTAATAGTGAGGGACCGAGTGTGATTTGGGTATAGGGGTAGACTTACCCACCCATCAGGTGATGTTAGACCTGGAACCCCTATGTAAGACTAGGGAAAGCTGGGCTCAGGGTGGGAGAAAGTTGGGTGGTGGTCTTTAGAATTAAGGAGTGATCCCAGAGGGTGCCTAGGGCCTAAGGCTTGGGAACACAGGCCCTGACAGTGGGAAGATAAGAGAGTGTTCCTGCTTGGTTGATGATGAGTGACCACATTGAAGTCCCCATCTGCTTCAGGGTTCCTAGTAGCACGGGAGGCTGGGGCTAAGGGCCGTTTTCACAAAAGAGACCCTATCAGGCCACTGGTTAATAGAGGGGCATAGAAAATCCACTTCTGCCTGCATTTCCCTAAAGAGCCAGCAGGAGGCAGCCCTGGAAAGCTGCAGTTCTGCCTGGCTGTTCTCCCTGTCACCGCCTTACCCCCAACATCCTCCCCTCTAGCCCACTAGAGACTGCCTGTGTTCTGTCTCTTGCCTCTGTAGAATTCATCTCTGGCCCTCAATAAATGCTTCCTGCATCCCTCCGCCTCCTGTGTCATTTTCAGCTGCGTCTAAAGCCCCTCCTTCTCCCCATGGGTTAGTCTGAAGGACTCTGCAGGGATGGGAATGTTTGGCACAGGGGGAATGGGTGCCAGGCCGTAGATGAGGTCCCAGGGTTGAAGTCCTGATCCTGTTTTCTACTAACTGGGTGACCCTGAGCAAGCCCGCTGCGTAGCCAGCCTCAGCTTCCCTATCTGTGCAGGGTGAGCTGGACAAGGTGGTATTGCCCTGGTCCTCCCCTACAAGCCACTGTCACTGGAGCAGGCAGGGCCAAGCTGGGTCAGGGCCCAATGCTGTGGGGCAGGTTCCTTCTGGCAGGTTGGGGCTCCATGCAGGGGGAGAGGTCCCTACAAGCAGTCCCATCTCAGTCCAGGTAACCACAGTGAGCCTGGGACCCAGACCATCTGGAGTGCTCCTCACCTGATGGGGGTGTCCTTTGTCCCGAGAAGGGGACTGTGACCCCACTCCCGGGTGAGGCCAAGCCTGCCCTGGGAACATCCCTCACCTTCCTCTCTAAAAGCTCAGGCCCAGCAGAGGCGGGGCACAGGAACCGAAGGGGCAGAGCATGGAGCTCCTGGAGTCCTCAGAGCCCCGGGTTCTTCCTAAGGACACGTCAGAAATACAGCCTTGGACAGTCAGTCCTGGCACACGGGGACAGGTGCTGCCCGCCCTGGACTGAGCGCACCCTTGCCAGCCCACGCTTCCCTGCAAGTGACCCAGTCTTTATCTTCAGCCAGAAGCACCCCTCCCCGAGCACAATACCGCCCGGCCTACTGGTGATTCCCATCCCTGACACCTCAAATCAAGTTCATCCCAAACTGAGCTGAGAAGCCACCGCCACCCTAAGCTGTGCCCCCTCACCTTCCTCAGTCACTCAAGCCAGACTGGCCTTTCTCTCACTCTCCACATCTCATCTCGGAGCAGGACCTGGTGATTCCCCAGCTACCCCTCAGGTCCTCCTCCTCCTCCTCTCCATGGACTCTGTCCCTGTCCCCTGCAGCCTCCCCTTCTCCCACCTGACCACAGTCACATCTTCCTGCCTCCAGGCTGGCCCCCTCCAACTCACTTTTCACCTGACAGCCCAGAGACATATTCGGAAAATGCCAGCCTGACCGCTCCATTCCACTGCTTTAAACTCTTCAGCAGTCCTTTCTAAAGCACACTTGCCTTTGGCAAAGCCTGCTGTGATTCTGGCCCACCTGTCCAGCCTCAACTCCCAGCTCCGACCCATGTCTCGGCTCTGGGGCAAGTTCTGGCTCTGCTTGCGGACCCCTGACATTATTCCACACAACACGGCCTCTGCCCGCAAGGCCTGGGCCCCTCTGCCCACTGAATTCCCTCCCACTAACTAGCCTTCCAGGCCCAGATCAAATGTCTCCTCTGGGAAGTGCCTTCCCCATCCCCCACCCCCCCACCCCTAAGGCAGAGCTGGTGGCACCCTCCCCTGGGTACTCCTAGAGCATTTCCCATCATGCATCGCAAAGGCTTATTTTGGGGTCTGACTTGGGCCTGGCGGAGCTCCTTGAGGACAGAGCCCTGCCTTATTTATCTTCCGTTCATCGGAACTCAGTGGAGGGAGAGAGAAGGTGGAGGGAGAGAGGGAAGGAGGGAGCGGAAGGAAGAAAGAAAGGCCGGAAAGAAGAAATGAACAAGTCAAGCAAGGATATCAGGGGAAAATTCATTGATTCATGCATCCATCCATCCATCCATCCATTCATTCAACAAACAGCTGTTGAATTCCTATCAGGCCCCGTTCTAGGTATTAAGGATACTATTAGCAAGCTCAAGTGACTGGCAACTGACTCACCATTCCCAGGTGACTCTGGTGTGTGCGTGTGTGTGTGAGTGCGTGTGTGCAAGCCCTTCCGTCTGCAAGGGCCTGCTGCTGGGGCACCTGTCTTCCCCAAGGCTTGGTGCTTTTAGCATCTGTCCCTGGATCCTGTTGCAGCTCGAAATAAGGCTGTGAGCCACAGCAAGGCAGGACTGATTCTTGATTCTCGTCTGCTGAGGCCAGAGCTGGCTGCAAAGGCGTGCCCTGCTCAGACTGGACGGAGGACCACCAGCACCTACAGGACCACTCAGCTCTCAGCTTCCCGACAGAGGTGTTAATCTTGAGGGCCTGACATTCCCTCCTGCACACTGTGGTCCCGCCACTCAGGTACCAGGATCCTAGGGGAGCTTGAGGAGCTATGGGGTGTGGGCAGAGGTGATGAGCCAGCTGTCAGAGCCCTAGCCCCCAAGCAGAGGAAGGGCCCTGCCAAGGGTCTGGGAGCTTGGGGCCTCCAGGAAGCCTGGTGCCTGGTTTGGGAGGGGAGGGATTTAAGCTCTAGATCATTCTAGATTAAATGGGAAGGGATGGCTTGGATTCAAGGTGGGCAGAGGTAATGGCTCTGGGTGGGACCTCAAGGTCTTTAGGCTGCAGAGGGAAGCGGGGCCCCTGACAGTGGGAATGAGGGCCCTTCCCAGGGTCTGCGCATGTCTGTAAGGGGAGTATTTATCAAGAAACAGACCCGTGCACTGTGGCCTCCTGAGTGGTCACAGTCGGAGTTCAGTTCATGGCCCTCACCCCATATGCCTGCAGACACGCTCAGATCCGATATGGTTTGCGGGGTGGGGGATTGTGGGTGCCCTGAAGCCCGTCTGTGGATCCCATGATCTAGGCCAACCTTCTTATGCTACAGAGACACGTGAGGAATTGAGGCACAAACCTGGGGAGCGGCTTGCTCACAGTCACAGAGGAGGTCGGGGACACGGATTAGACTCCAGGTTGCCCAACTCAGTGCCCGCTGCCCTGGGGCCGTGTGAGGGTGGGGTGTACAGATGGAGACAGACTGTTTCTTTCTAAAGGAAGGAGTGTAGAAAAACCTGGAAGCAAAGCACAGGGGTAGTCTGTCGGAGACTCAAGAGCTCTGGCTTCTCTGCTTGGGGCAAGTTAGGGAATCTGGATTTGGAACCTGCAGGGGTTCTCTGGGGCTCTGGACCTCATTCTGTTTGCAAATCTCCTCCAAGGTCTCTGGAAAGTGTCATGAGGTGCAAATGGGGGAGGGGGGGATGGAGGAGGATATAGAGTAGGGGTGAGCGAGAGCACCCTGTAGGTCAGCTGAGGGATGGGGCATAGGGAAGGGGGTGATAGGTCTCTTGGCTTTCTTGGACCAGCCTGTGCCCTCATGCCTCAGAGCCAGTACTGGGGACAGAAGGACAGGATCAGCCTTGGAGACCCTAGCACAGCCCCAGCCTAACAACCCATCCTTTCTTCCCCTCCCTGATTTCAACCTCATTCAGCCTCTGATTAGAGCTCATCTGCATCAGCGGGTGACATTTGTTTGAGACCCCCCCATCTCCCCTGCCCCTCATCTCCCAGAGATTGCCCCCTGAAGAAAGAGTGACTCCCTGGCAACATGGGAAGCAGATTTGTGTGGCCTCTGGCACCTCCTCTTGCCTTCCCTGGACCTCAGTCTCCTCCTCTGTACACAGAGACCCCCAAAGCCCTGTCCAGCTCAGACAACCCTTCCTCGAGACTGGGGTTGGGGGGGCAAGGCAGTTCAGAGCTGAGGCTGGGTGTCCCAGGGACTGGGAGGACATCTGGGGAGGGGTGGATGGGGGCTCGCCCATTTGCAAGCATCTCTTTTCCACAGGATGATCCCTAAGGAGCAGAAGGGCCCAGTGATGGCTGCCACAGGCGACCTCGCTGGACCAGGTAAGGCGGACTCTGCCCTTGTGCGTTCTTCAGGCCCCATCCTTTCCTGGTCTCAAAGTGTAGCCACTCGGGCCTGTTGGCCTGAGGCCTGGGCAAACAGGTGTGAGTTCCAGGTCAGCCCCCAGGGAGTGTTGTGGAATCTGCCACTTGGGTTGGGAAGCTTCCCGAAGTATTGGGAGGGGCCTTGCCCTGATGGCCACACACCCAGAGGCTGAGACTGAATGCCTTACACTGGGCCCTGGGCCTAATGAAGTCCTTACCTCAGCCCCAAATTGAGCATGAGGGCTCTGGCCCCAGTTCCAGACTTAACTGTGGTCCCAAGCTCCCCCGCTCCCTCCCACCACAAGTGCCCTTGCTTCCTGTCACTATGGGTCTCCCGGAGCCGCCCCCGTGGCAGGAGACAATTGTCAAGGGAGAATGGGGACAGGCTGGCCAAAGCAGACTCCCCAGTGTGACTCAGACCATTTCACTTGAAAGTTGGCTCACCCAATGAAGAAATCAGTTAAAATACATGTTTATCACCATATGAGACCCCCTCTGGAACTCCTGGCATAATTTTGGAGTCCGGTGATTTGGCCTACTTCAGAGCATTGCAAGTATCTTATTTTCAAAGAATTGTTTAGAAGATTTTACTTATTTATTTGGGAGGGTGATAGAGTGAGTGTGCACACAGAGGGCGAGGGAGAAGCAGAGCAGGGAGACTGACCTGGGGCTCGATCCTGGGACCTGACCTGGAGTGGAAGGCAGACGCTTTACTGCCTGAGCCACGCAGGCTTGAAATGGGGATTTCAAGTATTTTAAAAACAAATTCAACCAGGTCAGAGCTCTCACCCTACAGTGCAAATGATAGTGAACGCTGCTGTTGGCTAAAAATGCAGATTCCCAGCATCTACCCCCAGGATCTCGATTCAGTGGACCTGAGGAGGGGGCAGGACATGCGCCTTTGAGACAAGTGCCCCGGGGGATTCTGGAGCACATGGACCGTGCCCCGAGCTCCGACAGACTGTGCTGTAAGGACACCACTGTTGTTCTGCCCCATGCAGCTTCTAAGTATTTCATCCTCTTGTATGACTTCATATGGGAGTTGTCCGAATCTATTTCACGTGTTCTTGCCTCCTTTTGTGGGCATCAAGTTTCCTTTTTTTAAATTTCATGATTTTGGGTGCTAACATAAGCCAACTTTGTGAGGTATTGATGCTCTAACTAGAAGAAGCAGACAATGTGTTCTCTTTTCCCTTGGCTAAGTAACTAATTAATTACAGTCCCCCAAGTGTGGGCACATATCATCTATGCCAGACTGGAAATGCATCCATTGTTGGCTGTTGCTAGGGTATTAACTCAAAACAATTTTGAAACTAAAGTACCATGACAAGACAGCCTCTGTAAGGTAATAATAACACAGACACCGTGATTATGTTCTTCCTCTGGGTCAGATCCTGTGCTAAGAGCTTCCCTGCTTCCTGTTATATAACCCTCACAACAATGCTGTACGTTAGCTATTGTCCCCATTTTGGTGATGAGAAAGCCAAGATTCAGGGGAACTAGGCCATCCCATATCTAACAGTTGCTAGAGCTGATACTGGATTCCAGATCTCTCTGTCTCCAGAGTAGCTTCTTGACTGCACGGTGGTGCAAAATAATACATCCCTTTCATAAGATATTCAGAAAAAACAGATGTGAATGACTTTGAAAGTGAAAGTCCCTCATAACGGGACCATCTGGAGATAACCACGGTTAGCACGTCTGTGTAACTCCGTCTTCCGTTCATATATAAACACATTTATACAAACGCACGTGCACGTGGGCTGAGTACTATACGCGTGCTCTGCAGCTCACCTTTTGCTTCACTTAGCAGCCTAGCGGGGACTCCCTCCCGTGCTGGTATGCTGTCTCTCCCCCACCCTTGCCCCCCCCCAAGCATGCATCCTGTTAAGTATACTGATACACCCCCTCTCCTGGCGGTCACGCAGGCTCATCTCGGGTTGGACCCGGAGAAGCAGAGCTAAGCATTCTCACAAGAGTGACTTACTGAGGTCACACCCTCAGGAGGAGGGAAATGATGGAAGCAGGATAGGGCAGGGGAAATGGCTCAGCAAGCATGTGGGCTCAGCTGTTGGCCCAGGTTCGGCCTGATCCCTCAGGGGCTCCAGAGCCTGAGTGGCTCCGCAGAATTCATCCTGTCCTGAGCGACGGGGCCCTGAGCCCTTCTGCTCAGTGGGGCAGTGCTCAGCAGAAGAGGGCACTTGGGACCCTGAGCCGCAGATGAAGGGCATCTGGGCAGCACCCCCACAACACGGTGGTGTGGTTTTCACAAGCTGAACCCTCAGTGCTATCAACAACCGTCTCTATCTTCAGGCATGTTTATTGGACTTTTCTCCCTAAGAATGAGTGCCTAGAAATGGAACTGTTTTATCAGATAGATTTTATCTATAACTTTTTTTTTTTTAATATTGAGCTCAATTTATCTGGTAGTATCTGAAAATCCGATACTAGGGGACTTTTTATTATGTATTTAGATATAGTCTTTCACGCTTTTAGTAGGCAGTATCTTTCATTGTTTAAAAAAAAAAATAGTGCAATTTCCAGCCCTCTTCTTCCTACGTCCCGTAAATAGTCACTACTGATACTCAGCATATCTCCGCGCAGATTTTTCAAAGCATGCATAAACATATAGTACTTGTTTTTCTAAATAAATGAGTGGGATCTTAGAATGCAGATTCTTCTGAAACTTAACTTTTTTCCCCTCTTAACCTACAATGGATCTCCTTCTGTCTCTACCATGCAGGAGGTCCTCTCTATTTGCTGAAAGAATAAAAAAATCATCAGCCTCCTTTTTTGAAAGCCTGTCTGGATTCCATTGACTGGACTGAACCACAGCACCAGCATGCCCCCACCCCCCACCACATGCTGCCTGGCAGCCCTGTCCATCTCCTTGTCCCATATGACTTGCTTAGAGGATGGTGGCAACCTTCATCCCCAAACTCCCAATGCCTCCTCCCCCGTCCTCCTTCTCAGCAGATGACCTTTTTTCCTATTGCACTGAGAAGAGTGAAGGGACCAAAAGAGTCCAGTGCAAGCTCCCTCCTCCCCACCTGGCTTTCTCAGTTCTCCTTCCCCTTCCCCTTGTGGAGGAGGACCTCTCCCTGTCCACACCCTCCCCTCCCTTCCCTTCGCCTCTGTCCCGCTCCAGGACAGTCTTCCAGTCCTGGAGTCTGCCCTCTCTCTATTGCATTGTCAAAATTTCCCATCAGCTAAAAAACATGCTTTTATTTCTCCCTCTTAAAAACAAACACCTCTTGATTCTGCCGCTGCCTCGGTCCCATGGAGTGCAACTCCTCAAAGCTGTTGTCTACGCTTTCTCGCCTCCCCTCTCTCCCTAACATTTTATTAAGCTCACTTCCAAACACACAAAAATAGAGAGTGCAAATCCCCATAGTCCTCCTTTCGTTCCTGGAGCCCAAAGCAAAACCCAAAAAGCTTGTCGTTTCATCCCCTCAACACTTCAGGATGCACGGAAAATAATGAAGAGGACGTTTCCTTATATACCTCGAAGATGTTAGTACCCTGAACAAAATTAGCAATTTCGATTTAATACCAGCTAATGACCAGTCCCACAGTCAACTTTCTCCAATTTTCTAGTTTGTGTTAATGAGGCTCCAAGAAGGATCACTGTTTATCTGGTGGCCGGGTCTCTTCAATCTCCTTGAGTCTGTACATCCTATACCTGCCCCAACAGCCCCCCCCTTTTTTTTCTTTTTTTTCCCAGGTCATTTATTCCTTTAAAGAACCCAGGCCAGCTGCCCTATAAAATACTTCACATTCTATATTTGGTTCACTGCTTCCTCGAGGTATGGTTAGAATGTCCTTCTGTCCATTTTCTCTTAACACTTTCCAAGAAGATTTTCACACCCAAATACTCCATAGAAACTACTTTTGTGAAGATGACCGATAATAAGGCCCTGACACTATGGAGGACCGTCAGTTTTCGGCTCTGTGAGCCCCCCATCTTCCCCAAAATGCTTTTATCACTTGGTTTCCAGGGTACCACTCTCTGGCTTTCCTCCTGCCTCACGGGGCGCCCCTTCCCAGGCTCCGTGGCTGGTTCCTCAGCTCCTGGGTCTGGGCGCCAGAGCCCTGGGGCTCAGGCTTCAGATCTCTTTCTCCCTCACATCCCCAGTGATCTCATTCAGGCTCCCGACTCTAAACACCATTTATAGAGCTGGAATACGAACCACGGTGTATCCGATTTTAGAGGTGGACAACTCTGGCCATGCTGTCCACACGTATCCTTTTCCTACTGGTGTCCTCACCCCTCTGTCACCCCTTTCCTCCCAGAGCCTCCCCTTGTTGGGAAGTGGGTCAAAGTGGGTGTATTGGAAGCGGGGGACAGACACAAAGGATATGAATGGGTTCCAAAACTACTAAGAACAGCCATCAGTCCTGGAAACCCTCTATGTGGCTATCACAATGAGTCCTCACTCTGAGAAAAGAAAGAAATGTAATGGTCTTCATCAAATAACAACAATAAAAACCATTTGTAAGCTCACGATGCCCCCAGTTTTTACCTCAGGTCAGTTTCTCCCGTGAGCAGGAGGCTCCCATATCTGGCTCCCTCTGTCTCTGCTTCTCTACTTCGGCATCTGCAAGGCTCTTCAAACCTTCTATGCCCAGTTCTGCAGGCGATTAGGGGAATTTGAATATGGATTAGGTATTGTATAAAACAAAACAAAACAAAAATGTGTCCACTTGCCCAGGTGGATATCTTTAACTGATAAAAGCAAGTTATAAAGCATGTATAACTATGACTTCATTTTGGCTGAAAACTCATACATGGTTATATAGTCTTTTTCTGATAAAACTTATTTATTTTGGAGCGCCTGGGTGGCTCAGTCGGTTGGGCGACTGCCTTCAGCTTGGGTCATGATTCTGGAGTCCCAGGATCGAGTCCCGCGTCGGGCTCCCTGCTCAGTGGGGCGTCTGCTTCTCCCTCTGACCTTCTCCCCTCTCATGCTCTCTCTCTCGCTCTCTCTCAAATAAATAAATTTAATTTAATTTAAAAATTATTTATTTTATTTTAGAGAGCGAGAGAGAGAAAGCATGTGAGGGCTCTATCCCAGGACCCTGAGATCATGATGTGAACTGAAATCAAGCATCAGACACCCAGACACCCAGGCGCCCCTCACATATGAATATATAGTCTTTGAAAAAGATACGAATGGATATACACTAAGGTGTTAAAAGTAGCAACCTCTGGGAGATAGAAATGGTATTTTTCTCTGTTCCCCTTATATCTGTATTTTCTAACTTCCTTCAATGTATATATATACACACTATTTTTAAAATAATAAAAGGCTATTTTAAAATGGAAAGAACACATGTGTAACCCTGAGCTCCTGATCTTTCCCCATCTCATCCTCCTCCAGCCCTCCCCATCTCAGTGAGTGGCTGCTCCCAGGATGAGGACAGAGTGGCTCAGGCCAGAAACCCCAGCCCCCTTCCCCAGCAGAGCTCGCTCCCCTGGCTTACCTTTAGAAGAGTCTCTAGAATCTGACCATTTCCCACGACTCCAACCACTGTGGGCAAAGAACTGCAGAGGAAATTCATGGAATAAATACAAATGGCCAAAGAACATCTATCTGAAATGGAGCTCAGTTTCATTGAGTGTCAAACGCATGCAAATTAAGCTCTGAGGTGTCATTTCTGCCTACCAGGTAGGCAGAGTCCCCAGAACAGTGACTCCTAGTGTCAGCAAATGTGGGGAGGAACCGGCATTCTCATACACCCTGGCAAGCGCTCGGAGGCCGATGCCCTCAGAGGCAGGCAGCCCCGAGGGCCCCGAGGGTTTGGCGGTAAGAGCTCACTCTGGCCTCTCTGGGCAGCCCCTCTGCTGGACCTGGGCAAGAAGCTGAGCGTGCCCCAGGACTTGATGATGGAAGAGCTCTCGCTACGCAACAACAGAGGATCCCTCCTCTTCCAGAAGAGACAGCGCCGGGTACAGAGATTCACCTTTGAGTTTGCAGCGAGCCCGAGGATGGTGAGTTCATCCCATTGTGCTTCTAAGGGAACTGAGGCCCAGAGAGGGCCAGTGGTTAGCCTAAAGCCAATCAGAGAGCCAGATGACGATGTCTGGCCCCTGGGGAGTCCCTCCAGCTCCAGCTCCAGCTGGAAAGGCTGTGATGTTCCTATCAGATTGAGCCCCTGACTTGCTGTGTGATTCTAGAAAAGCGGTATCTCCCCCCAGATGCAAAACATGAAGTGGAAGGGGCAGGGTGAGCTGTGGGAGGGAGGGGATTCTGGCTCCTATCAAAAGAGCTCTGCGCTGAACTTGCAGTGAGCAGGATTTAGATTAGATTTGAGCTTGCCCTTAGAGAGAAAACACAAAACTCTTTCTCTTCGTGCCCCTAGCAGAAGGAAAAGGCCAGAAAACCATCTGCCAGTAGTGACAAGAATGGCTTATCCTCAGGCTTCAAAAAGTCAGCAGGCAGTTTCAGTTACTTGAAATGAACTCACACTCCTCTCAGTTTCTGGACTCAACAGAGGGTGACTGAGAGGGGACGAGATGGCAGAAAGCAGAACAGTAAAGACAATAAAACACCTACTTGCTAGCCAAGCAATTCATGTGTATCATCTCATTTAAGGCTCATACAGCCCTATAAGCTAGACAGTATCAACACTAATCCCATTTTATAGATTAGGAAACTGACACTCAAGAAGTTTATGTGCCCAAGGTCAATTTTAGAATAGCAACTAACATACAGAGAGCATTTCTCTGTTCCAGGCACTGGGATTAGCACCCTATGTTATTAATTCATCCCCTCACCATCCCTGAGATGTGGGCACTGAGATGATGCACCTCCTCCCCTTTTTTGGTGGAGGGAGAACCCTGGTCCTTTCCCGCACTGAGACTCCCTGCGGTCTATTTGCCCCCACAGATCGTGGAGGCAAGTGCCAAGGGGAAGGTGTTGGGGTCGAAGGTGACAGGATCAGCGGAGCTGGGGACGGTGAGTGTACAGGGAGGGGAGCCCCCGTAAGAGGCGAAGTTGGGGGAAGGGGCCAGGCAGCTCTGTGCAGCAGTCCTTGGCTTCTGAGCACCCGCCCCTGTGCCCAGGTTGCCAACGGCCCTAAGGGGCAGAACTGCCGCTCTGAGCTCCACATCTTCCCAGCCTCATCCCAGGGCCCCGAGGATGCCCAGTCCGCAGCTTTCCCCACGGAGCGCGCCTGCAGCCCCAGCACCCTGGCACCAGGTGAGGGCCTCCCCAGGTCCTGGGACCGGGGCTGTGGGACCAGATCCCGGCAGTGCTCCACCATGGGGCAGGAACCAGTGCCCAAAGAGCATCTAGTTTACCTCCCGCATGGACCCCGACACTCCTCCACAGACCTAACACAAGCCCGGAGAGGTGCAGCAATGTGCCCAAGGTCACACACCGAGCCAGAGTCTACGCCCCAACTTGAAATTCCCCTGCTCCAGTCCTCCTTGCTTCCAGGGATGGGGAAGGATTGGTCCACTTTGCTGGAACAACTTTGGTGTTATATTCCCCCTGCCCCCCATCCCAGCTCCAGGCTTCCCTCCCCCAACCATATCTGTGGGGTGGACAGGAGTGGGGGTTGAGGGGAAAAAAAGAGCTCAGCCACCTCCCTCCGCCACCACCTGCCCCCCATGAGCCCTGCTCCATTTCCAGGCTATGCCGAGCCACTGAAGGGGGTCCCGCCAGAGAAGTTCAACCACACAGCCATCCCCAAGGGCTACCGCTGTCCTTGGCAGGAGTTCATCAGCTACCGGGACTACCAGAGCGATGGCAGAAGTCACACCCCCAGCCTTGCCCAGTATCGAAATTTCAACAAGTAAGGCGGGGGGCAGGGGCAGCTTGGGGATAAATCGCTAGGCTGTGCAGGTACCCATCACAGCATGGCAGGGGCTGCATTTCCTGAGCCCTTTCACATGCCAAGCTCTACTGGAACACTTTCCCATGGATTGAGCTCTTGCTAGAACTCAATCGAATGATTACCTCGGAACAGAGTAGGTGCTCAAGAAATGTACAGGCAATGAATGGGGGAAATGCCACACATCTTGTTGGTTTCTCCACACAACAGGGCCGGGAAATGCTGCATTTTTTTTCCCATTCTGCCAGTGAAGGGACCCACTCAGGAACAACAGCAACCTGCCCAAAGTCACGAAACAAGGAGGCGGCGGGTGCGGGGTCCAAGTCTGTGTTTGTCTGACTCCAGAGCCCGGTTTCTTATTTCCTCCCTGTTGTGTGCCCCCTCTTTGATGCATGTTCCTCTGGGTGGTGCCCCTATCTCACCAGTCCTAGACCAGCTCAGCCTTCTCCTCACTTTCCTCAAAGGTCTAGAGAAGGTCTAGAGATGGCTTTGAAGTGTATCAAAGTGGGGAGTGGCGGAGAAACATCGGCCGCCAGATGTGAGAGCCACAGAGGAGCGGCTGTACTATTTAGAGCCTGGGGTCTCAATGTGGGCTTACATGCATTACATGCTTATCTCATGTGGGCTTACATGCTTACAGGCGATGACTCCTCGCCTCACTGTGTGACCTTGAGCAAGTGACTTAACCGCTCTGAGCCTCTACTTCCCCATCTGACTACTGTAACAGGAGTCCATTACAGTATCTACTTTGTAAGACTGTCATGAGGATGGCATGAGAAGCCATAGGCAAAGTTTTTACCAAGTAATGAGCTCTCAATAAACAGTAGCTATTAGTATTAGTATTGGTATTGGTTACAGGCTGAAATAATGGTTGGGAAAGCTAATAGGGAGAATTGGAAAGGGATAAATTTGGTGTCCTGTCCCAGGGGCCCAAAGAGAAATCCTAGGAGTCAAGACAGGACCCTGGCCCTGGAGGAAGGCTTTGGGCTGGGGGATGCATTTCACCTGCAGTTGTCTTTCTTGAGCTGATGCTATTTCTGAGAAATGCTCCTCTGGCCTGGGTGGCATTAAGTGAGAAAGAGGAGGGCCCACAGGAGGCGGCCATGGTCCAGCTTTTCTGGCACCTGCTCAGACCACATGTGAGACTGTCGGACACCCGGGGGTGATCAGCCCTGAGAAGAGACTACTCAGAAGGGAGGGGACCCCCCTCAAACCGCTGATAGCCAGGGAGGGCCCCCATGGGAAGAACCGTGCCCAAGAAGCACCATGGGAGCCACGAGTCATTGGCATGCATTCTGGGGTTTCTGCCAGGCCAAACTGTGTTCTCTTTCTCCCTGGGGCCCTCAGCCCCTACCTGTGAGGCTATGTACCCTCAAAAGACATGGAGTCCTGGGTGCTGGCTTCCGGGCTGGCCCCATCCTTCTCAGGCTGCAACTAGGACAAGAGGAAACACATTCCCATCAGGGCTTTAGAATGTCCTCAGCTCAGGCCCCCTTTGAGACAGAAGAGCCAACTGAGGCCGAGACAGGGGTGAGCAACAGTGTAAGTGGCCCAGCTGCGTTAAGGATCCAGGGCTCTGGGCTTCCAGACAAGGGCTGGATCGTGAGGCCTGTGCAGCTTGGAAACTGCCCAGCCTGTTCTCACAGGGCCTGCCTATTGCCGCCACAGCCGGGGTGGTCTGGGCAGACCCACTCTCCTGGCTGGAGCCCAGGCCCTGGCCCGAGGACTGCCTTTCTACCCCAGGGGCAAGCACTCCCCCATTCCCACTGCTCCCAGGCTTCAAGGAAAACACTACATGAGCCATGCTTTTTAAGTTTTTTTTAGATGACAAAATAGTTTTAAAATAACATACTTATATTCTCTTACACACACATACACACGCGCACGCGCACACACACACGAACGCGCACACACAGGCAACTACAAATAAAGAGAGGGCCCTCTGTTCACCATCCTCCAGTCCCAGTTCCCTTCCCAAATTCCCAAAGGTAACACCGTGGTCAGGTGGGTGCGTCCGTTTTCAGGTCATTTTCTCCCAGCAGTTCCAGTCCTATAGTTAATGGCATTGTTTTATATGTATCTGTGCGTTTTAATACTTTGTATCTCATTCTGTAACTTGCTTGCCTTTTTGATCTTTTGAAATCTATCCTACTCAACACGCACAGATCTTTTCATTCCCTTTAAGCGGCTATATGGTATTCCGCCATGTGAACACACGTCTGTCTTGTTGGTGTTCTGCCCGTGGACATCCGGGCTGTTTCTGGTTTGCAGCCACGTGCTGCTCATGCCCATTTCTTTTTGCTGTGCATGCACGTGCTTCCCTAGGCCCTGTGCCTACAGGTGCAATTGCTGGTTCACAGAGTTCACACATTTTTTAGATTGAAAAGATCCTGCAAGTTGTCCAAGGTAGGAGCACTAATTTACCCTCTAACCAGCGGTATCTGAGTGAAACTTTGCCCACCATCTCACCAAATTTGCCGCATTATCAAATTATTTCTTCTCACTAGTCTTACAGGTAAAAAGTAGTGTGTCTGTTATCATGTCCATCTCTGGATTCTCCGTGCTCTTTCTAACCCTCTCTTCCCTCTCTGGCCTGGGTGTATATTGTCCTGAGGGGAGATGAGCAGAGGAAGGAAAAACCCCATTCCAGCTCTACTGCCTTTCGGAACTTACTTAAGGGGAAGCTAGAGTTTTGCCTGGGACTAGCCAATTCTATCTTTGAAAATTTCATGCCTATTCCCAAGCACCAAGCCATCCCCACTAGAGACAGGCTAAGGAACGGGCAGAGCTGCAGAAACCTGTTAAAGATAATACAAAGCCTTGCCGTATGTAGGTGGGGAAACTAAGGCCTAGAGGGAGGTAGGGAGGGGCCCCCACATGGTGACCTGCGTGTCAGCGGTCTGCTATCCAGTGCTCTCCCACACAGTCTACTTCCCCTGCTGCTTTTCTCTCCCCAGGACCCCGGTGCCCTTTGGAGGACCCCTGGTGGGGGAGACTATTCCCAGAGCAGGCACCCCCTTCGCCCCGGAGCTCATCAGTGGCTTGGAACGCCTTCGCTTCAGACCCAGCTTCAACAGAGTGGCGCAAGGCTGGGTCCGCAACCTCCCTGAGTCCGAGGAGCTGTAGCCCCAGCCTGAAAATTCAATTCCCCTGTCTTGGTGTCTGGGTAACATCTTGGAGTCAAGACTTCTGGATGGCACTTCCCAGTTTATGATGGGGCTCTTCACACACAAAACCTTATCACAAATGGCCTCCACGGCCACAAAGTTTAGTAGTCCCCAGATGGGGTGTGTTTCAGAATTTCCTGGAGATGATGATTTGCGTACAGATTTCTGGCCTGCCCTAGACTTGCAGCATTCAAATCTCCTGAGTTGGGGAATTTCTATTAGTAACCACACTCCCAGATGATTCCAGTGAAACTTGTTCATGGTCTGTGTCTTTCGGCATCCGAGCCACCAGTGAATTCACATCCATGCCTCCCCTCCTTCCTGCCATGGACACCAGCTTATACTCCCCCGACAGGCAGCTTGCTAGTGGCTGGTTAACCTATGGAGAACTCTGATAATCAGAAAGATTTCCTTGCATTGAGATGCAGGTCTAAGCATTTGCTAAGTACGTACTGTGTGCTGGACACCCTGCCAGCCCAGGGGGAGTGTGTGGCGAGTACGCCCAGGCCTGACCTAGAGGAGAGAAGGCAGTCAGGAAGGCAGATTAGTAAGCAGTAATTCGTGTTCGTTTCCCTGACAGCACGCTGCCTGCTGACAGAGGAAGAAAGTGCCATGGTGGCGGGGGCGGGGGGGGGGGGGGGGTGCCCCGGGGGGGGGGGGGGGGGGGGGGGGATGTGCCCCCTGGGGATGGGGTGGGATTCCAGGAACCTTCTCAGAGACTTTGAGGGGGACCCCAGAGGAGGAGTGAGAGCCACCGAGGGCAAAAGGGGTAATGGGGAGGGCATTCCTGCCCAGTGAACCAGCATGTGCGAAGTGTGGAATTGCGCACAGGAGGAGGAGGTTATGTTCTGGAGAAAGGAGGGGCTGTGTTAGAGGGTCAGTGAGGGCCAGCTTTGGGGTTTCTTTACTAAGGAGATGGGGGTAGGTTTTAAGCTGGGGAGTGATGGGTCTTGCTATGTGGCAAGATTGGGCAGGACTAAGACTAGAGGCCAGGAAGCCTGCAGGAAACAAGGTCTAGACTTGGGTGATGGCCATGGGGATGGAAAGAAGGGGCACCCCTCACCCCTCTGGGCACCTTATAGGTCAGCTGCAGTGTGGGGTACATGGAAGGCCCCCTTTTTTTTCCCCTTCCACTCACCATCTTGTGCAAGCCTCAGGGTAAATCTCATCCTGGTCTCTGCCGGGGCTAGTTCAGGACTGTATCCAGTTACTAGGAAAGGAGGGAAAGGAATGCCTCTTAGTTCAACTGATGAGGAAGAGGACAATGACAATGTTGGCAGTGGCGGCTCCTTTTTATTGGGTGCCTCAGTGCTTGGGCTGGTAGTAAGGTCCCACATATCCTATTTCTTATTTTCAGTTCAACCCTGAGGGAAAGGTATTGTCCCATTTTACAGGATATGCCTATCCGGGCTCGAAAGAAGTGGCTTGTTCAGGGCCAGAGCCAAAATGGGAATGTCTAGTTCCAGTGGCTGTCCCTTTTCGCCACACTGGGTGGCCAGGCCAATGTCCACTCACTCTGGAACCATCTAAGCACAGTGTCCTGCCTCAGGGCTTTGAAGTGAAAAGTGCAGGTTGGGAAGTGAGGCTGGATGGGGTGGGCTCTAACTTCTACTGCCAGCCATGTGAACTTGAGCAAGTCATTTCTCATTGGGAGGCGTCCATCCCTCTACCTGTAAGATGAGGACAAGGCCAGAAGCCCCTGGATAGGGCAGTGGTGAGCACAGTGATGGATGCATACCTAAGAAGCCCTCAGTCGTTATTAGATTTCATACAGCTCCTGCTCTTGCCTGGGAAAGATGTTCCTGTTCTTAAAAGCTGGCTGCAAGATGTCAGTGGGGTCAGCAAAGCTTAAGCCGGAAGGAAAGCCTCTGATTACTGTTGGGCTCCCTGTGGATGTGGAAGTGGAATTACCTCCCTCTGCCTTCTCCCTGGTTCCCTCTCTTGGGGAGATGAGAAGGTGAGAAATTCAGCTAGTTCCAGAATGCCTGGGGTAGTGATTATATTTTCCTTTGGTTCTGGACTTTCACTGCACCCCACACCATCTCCAGGGCCCAGCAGCCTATTAGACTTGCCTGCCATTGATGTGTTGTCTTGAACTGGGGGCGACGGTGCTGTTGAAAGCCACATCTGCATGAGCTGAAAACCAACTGTGAAAGTGTATGACCCATAGAAGAGAGGATCTAGACCCCACCCCGGACTGGCTGTGCTGTGTTCTGGACGGTGATGGCCACCACCAGCTACAGGAGAGGAGAGCCTGCTGCACCTGAAAGCAAACCCACATTCTTTTTTCTGATGATGTTGCTTTTGCTGATATTGCTTAAAAAAAAAAAAAAAAGAATGCTTATTATCTAAATAAACAAATAAGTAAAATGTGGAAGGATTGGACCACATAGCTTCTCCTGTGTTCATAGACTTTCCCAGCCTTCTGCATTCGACCTCATCCCCATATACTGGAGGTAACCACGGGTGACAGTTTGGAGCTTCTAGACTTCTAGGAAGCCTCGATTAAATATGTAGTGCATAAAGGTGTAGAGGTGCAAAACTACATCTTTGTTTAATGAGATCATACCTTGTGGACCATTCTGTACTTTGCATCTTTATTCAACAACAAGTGAAACATGGATCCTGAAAAAGCAGAGCATTAACCTTTCGTGTAATTTGTGGGCCTAGTGAGCCCTTCATATAAAATCCTGTTCTTTGCCTGTTCATATAAAATTCTATGCTTTTGCCTATTCTGTTCCTTACCTAAATGAAGTTGTATGGTGATATGGAAGTGAAAAGGACTGAGACCAGTCAGGATGTTGAGAAAGCAGACATGCACTACGGCAGCGACGAGCGGAGAGGAGCTGGGTTTCACGTAACAGCGCGGGCGCAGCGCAAGCACAAATGGGCACACATGGGAAGGTGGATACAAACACGTATGTATGTGTTGCAGGGAAGTGTTCACATAAAAGTCAGGATGGGGTTAACTTTGGGAGGAAAGAAAGGAAGGTGATTGTGAAGGGATAAAGTGCTCCTGGGGAAAGCTGGACAATTTCTGCTGCTGGATCTGGGTGATGGTTACAGGGGTGTTCACTCTAGAGTATTAAATTTAGTTGTACATCTGTATTTTATGCACTTGTTCTATACATGTGTTATATTTTACCAAAACAATCCCACCTTTTAAAAAGTGAATGGACAAATCAGTAATAGATCAGATGTATCTGATGAGGGAATTAGTGAACTAGAAGTGCCCACAATGTTTCATGGAGAGGTGAGGAAACCAAGAGTATGAGAGAGAAATCAAAAGACGTGGAGAATAAAATGAAAGCGTCTGACGGTACTGACAGGAATTCCAGAAGATGCTTTAGGATGACTGGGTTTTCTCCATATTTGGTAAAAGGCACAAATTCACACCATCCTCACCCTGTCGTGAAAAGGGATATTAAATCCACACTTAAGAACCACTTTTTTGAGGGAAGCCTGGATGGCTCAGTTCATTGAGCAGATGTGCCTCTGCCTTCAGCTCAGATCCTGATCTCAGGGGCCTGGGATCAAGCCCCAAGGGCTCCCTGCTCAGCGGGGAGTCTGCTTCTCCCTCTCCCCCTCCCACTTCCCCACTTGTGTTAGCACTCATGTTCTCTTTCTCTTTCTCTCAAATACAATCTTAAAAAAAAAAACCCACTGTATTGAAATTGCAGAACTCCAAAGTCACAGAGAAATTTCAAGAAAGTTGAAATTACCTACAAATTACCCAGGTGAAAAAGCTAGATCACCTACAAAAGAACGACATTTCAAATGACAGCAATAATAGAAAAATATCTTCAAAATATCTTCAAGAGGTGAGAGCAAAATAAATTCATTTTCAGACAAATAAATAGTGTGAGAATTTCCCACTAACTCCTGAAAGAATAAAAGAACATGCTTTAGGAAGGATCCAGGAAAAAAGTGTAGAATCTAAGAAGCAATGGTGAGCACAGAGATCAATTCTATAGACAGCAGGAATGATGGAACAAGAAGCAATTAAAGGGACACAAATTAAAGTATAAATACATTTAAATATCTCAGTTATCATAATATTAAATATCTCAGTTATCATAATGTAAATGTATACAGCTCAGCAATTTAAAGACTCTCCAGTTTGGGTAAAAAGTAATTCCAGCTCTATGCTTTTCACAAATAGCACTCCTAAAAATACGACCTGGAGGTAAACTAAAGAAATGGAAAAGGATAAAGAGTTAGATGTTGTCCCGGAGAAATAGGATCTAATCTAGTCGCATTAACATCAGACAAGGGGACTTCCTGGCAAAGGGACTTCCTTCCAAGGGGACTTTATTGTGATAAAGAGGATCCTTACATAATGATAAGCCCATGGTCACAGTGGAAGATTTAACACAGTTCTTTCAATTATTGATCAGACAGAGTAAGGATATAGGAAATTTGTACAATAAGATGAAAATATGGAATCCGCACCACCAAATTAGAGAATATTCATTATTTTCAACTACTATGAAACACTTCATAAAATAAACATACAAAATTTAAAACTTTTGTGCATCAAAGGATCTTTTTTTTTTTTTTAATGTTCAACTAGCCAACATCATTAGTTTTTGATGTAGTGTTCAACAATTCAAAAGTTGCGTATCATCACATGTGTCCTCCTTAATACCCATCACCCTGTTACCCCTCCTCCCACCCCTGTCCTCTCTGAAACCCTGTTTGTTTCCTGGAGTCCAGAGTCTCATGGTTTGTCTCCCTCTCTGATTTCTTCCCCTTCAGTTTTCCCTCCTTCCCCTGTGGTCTTCCATGCTATTCCTTATGTTCCACATATGAGTGAAACCATACAATAATTGTCTTTCTCTGCTTAACTTATTTCACTCAGCATAATCCCCTCCAGTTCCATCCATGTCAATGTAAATGGTGGGTATTCATCCTTTCTGATGGCTGAGTAATACTCCAATGTATATATGAACCACATCTTCTTTATCCATTCATCTGTTGAAGGGCATCTTGGCTCCTTCCACAGTTTGGCTATTGTGGACATTGCTGCTATGAACATTGGGGTGCAGGTGCCCCTTCTTTTCACTATTTCTGTAGCTTTGGGGTAAATACCCAGTAGTGCAACTGCTGGGTCATAGGGTAGCTCTATTTTTAAAGTCTTGAGGAATGGCCATACTGCTTTTCCACAGTGGCTGTGGCTGCTTTTCCACAGCTTGCCTTCCTACCAACAGTGTAAGATCAAGACAGTGAAAAGACAATCCACAGAATAAAAGATTATAACTCAAAGAATAAACTAAATATCCATGAATTCAGTGATATAAATAAATTATTGAATAAATAAATAAACAGGGGAGAAGAGAAAAACCTTCTTTCTTCCTCACAAAAAACTTCAAAATAATGTATGTAGAAACTTCCTCTTCAGAAGATGAGATGTAATTCCCATCCTACTGATTATAGATTGGCCTTACCAACTTGCTTTAAAAAAATAGAACATAGGGAAGGAAAAACAGTAAATTTATGAAGGAGAAAGCTGGAAGACATCACCTTCACCCAGTGATCAAGGTTAATATCACCAATGCTATTCAAATCCCTGATATAACATGGTAAGAAGGGCACTTCCCCTTGAGATATTATCCCTCAAATCCATAATCCCACACTAATCATGAGAAAACATCAAATAAATTCAAGTTGAGAGACAATCTACAAAATAGCTCACCAGTACTCTTGGGTAATGTGGTAGACTATGTTGGATTCTGGAACAGAAAAGGGATATTAGAGGGGAAAAAATGGTGAAATTCAAATGAAGACTATTTAATTAATAGTATTATATGAATGTTAACTTCCTAATTTTGACAAAAATACTATGGCTATGTTAGTCGTTCACAACTGGGGAAGCTGGGGGAACAGTAACAATTCTCTGCACACCTTTGCAACTTTTCTGTGAATCTCAAGTTATTCCAAAATAAAGTTTTAAAACTAAAGAAAAAAATATCCCCACAAAGAAATCTCCAGGGCCAGAGGGCTTCCCTGGTGAATTGCATCAAATTTTTAAGAAAAAAATAATAATAGCAATGTTACATAAACTCTTTCAGAATATAGAAGAAGAGGTGACATTTCCAAAGGTATTTGATAAAGCCAGAAGGAACCTGACAAAGACATTACAGAAAATTCAAGATCAATATTTCTCATGAACATAAACACAGAAAACCCAAGTGATATATATATGTGTGTGTGTGTGTGTGTGTGTATTATATATACATAATTGTATATATTTATATATTATGCATATAGGTGTTTATATATTATTATATATTTATATATTAACATATATATGTATAATATATATCTATATATGTAATTCATAAATATAGAGATATATGATATATAAATATGTATATAAAATACATTATGACTGTGTTGGGTCATAGGGCTTCAGATGAAGGTGAAGGTGGTCAAAAGGCACAAATTTCTTACTGTAAGATAAGTAAGTTCTAGGGATGTAATGTACAGCATGGTGACCGTAGTTAACAATACCATACAGCATATTTGAAAGTGGTTAAGAGAACAGATCTTAAAAGTTCTCAACACAAGAAAAAATGTAACTATGTGAGGTGATGGATGGGAACTAGACTTATTTTGGTAATTATTTTGCTATGTACAAGTATCAAATTACATGGTACACCGTAAGCTGATATGATGTTATGTGCCAATTACATCTCAATAAGAGTGGAAAAAATAAAATTAAAAAATTTAAGAAAATTAAATTATGACTAAGTTAGGCTTATCCCAGAAATGCAACGTTGCTTTGACATTTAGAAATCAATCAGTGTATCAGAGAAAAACAAATACCATAAGATTTCAATCAGATGTGGAATTTAAAAAACACTATGACTATGGGCTTATCATTACGTAAGGATCCTCTTTATCAAAATAATACTTTTTGCTAGGAAGTCCCCTTGTCTGATGTTAATGCGACTAGATCGTATTGGAGATTGGTGAGGGGTGGGTGTTGACTGGGGAGAACAGGGGAAATTTTTCTGGAATGATGGTGATGTTCTACATCTTGCCAGGGATTTGGGTCACATAGATGGATACAACGTTAAAATTCCTGAATAACATACTCAGGATCTGTGCATTTCAATCTATGTAAATTTTACCTAGAAAATCCACAAATATTGAATTCTGGTTAATTATATAAATGCTTAAGTGCTTCAAGGTGAAGTATACTGATGTCTTCAATTTACTCTGAAATGCAAAAAAATAGATTGATGGGTGCATAAAGGAATACAGATCTGTGGTGAAGCAAATATGGCCAAATGTTAATTGTGGATCTAGTGAGTAGATACAGGATTGCTCCCATTAAAATTCATTCAACCTTCCTGTATGTTAGAAAATTTTCATAATAAAATGTTCGGAGAATTCGAAGACTAGAGGATCTCTATGGAGGATAACTTTTTCTAAACTTAGAAAGCTATTTTGTCCTGTATCAGTGTTTCTCAGAGGGTGGTCTTTGCCTCACCCACTTACTTAGACCCATGGAAGGAACTAACCTACTGAAGTTTAAGAACTAATGTTCTAGATCCCTGTCCTGCAGGATTTCACTCCACACCCAGAGCTTCAAATGCTACTTCATCACAAACTCCCAAATCTTGATCTTTCTTAAGCTCCAGTTCCTCTTGGGCTGGGAATTGCCACCGGTCTCACAGGTGACTTAAACTTACCAAACCCCACATTGGACTCATTTTCCTATCCCTACTTTCCAATCTCACTCTCCAACCCTATCCAACATTCTGTCAGGGAACTTCCACCCACGTGAGCAAACCAGAGAACTGGTGGGCCGGGGGTGGGGCAGGGGGCGGTCATCCTAGACCCCTCCTTCCCTTCATTTCAGGTGACAATACAGTGGGTCACTGACTTGGCTTCTAAAACTTGGCTTCACATCACTCTTTGCCCTATGAGCTGCCTTAGTTCAGCTGTCATGATGCTGTACCTTTTGAGCTTTCTCCAGGAGGGGAGGACCTCAAAATACTACAGGCAGCAAGAAGGGTTAGGGGCTGTAGCATTATGACAAGTAGGCAGAGGTTAAGTAATGTGCCCCAGGGCATACCACTGGGAGGTGCTCAAGTGAAAATCTGAACGCAGTAATCTGGCTCCAGAGTCTGTTTAAACCATTATTTGCTGTAAACAAAAATGGGGTTTTTCTTTTTGTGTGTTGAGAGTCAACTACTGTTCTGTTACTAGAGTTAACACTAGCTGCTGTAACAGATAAATCCCCAGGTCTCGACAGCTCACTGTAACAAAAATTCCTCCCATCCCAATGCTCTCTCTTCAAGGCAGTGATAGAGAACCCAGGTTCCTTCCATTGTGACTTTCCCATCTTCAGTACATGCCAGTGTGTCTAGCCAGAGAGGGAAAGAGCTCATAGGATTAAGTGAGATGTTTTTACAGACCTGGTCTGGGAATGGCAAAGGTTACTTTTCACCAAGTGTGCCCCCAGCTGTGTGCCTAGAGGAAAAGGAAACGGAGTTAAGTACCTAAGAGTTTTTGTCAAAATCTAATTGCTCTTAATTCTGATTTACTCAAGGAAGATTGAGCATCATTTCTATACTTCAATTTATGCTGGCATATTATGCTTTTCAAAAAATATCTATCCATAGCCAGACATTGCACAAAATTTAGAACCTCCTCTTTCTCAAAAAGAATATACAATTGGGAGTCATATACTTATATATGTAGATATAAATAAACTTGGCAATTATTAAAACACTATATGTAATCCACATCTTATTCACAAATTGGCTCAAAATTTTTACGTGTTAGAAAGTAGACTAAAAACAAAAACAAAAACAAACCCAACCCCACCCAAAATGGTGTCAAAATACTTGGAAGTACCCTCATTAATTCACATTCAGTATTACTAGAAAGTAAATCAAATTTTCTAAGTCCTTCCAGATTTTTAAACTTAAAAAAAAAAACTTAATAAAAAACAACAACAAAAAAAGCCAAGATGAAGCCCTCTAGAGGAAAAAAAAAAATTCTCCAGAGAACCTAAAAATGGGTATTGTATGGGTTATGTCCATCCCATTAAGTATCTATTTTAGGTAAATGACATGGAATTGACTTCCAGAAAAAGGGAATTTCAGATAACTTTTGTTTGTTTCCCTTTAAAAGGACCTGTATAATATGGCAATGACCTTTTAAAGCTACCACTTACCAACCACCATGTGACAGGTTCTGTGCTGAGTGCCCTCTACGCATTATCTTATTTCAACCTCATACCCATAAGTACTTACTAAAAAGGCCCATCATAAAATGGATACAGGAATAAAAATCAAAACAGTCTCAAGCCAAAAATTTACCGGTTTTCAACGTCTACTGACCTCAAGGTGAGCTACCAAAGGATAAGGAAAACAAAAATCTAGAAATAAGCCTATGACGACGTTTGGAAAATTGACCCGTTTTAATTTTTTAAAAACAAAAAAAACACAACACAACATCCAATTATTTTTACCATCTACAATTCAGTTATATCCAAACATTCTAAGACCAAACAGAGTCCCCTGGCCAGAAGCGGGGGCTGAGGACGAGATGCTGAAGACACACGAAGGTGAATGCTAGAGGTGACAGTCCCAGCTGCAGGTCACAGGTCTTCCAACACGCACAGGCGCCTTTTAGCTCACAGTTTGTTCACATGTCTTACAGGAAGCTCTTTCAATTTCATCCCAGACACCAGATTTCTTCAATGATACACAGCTCCACATTTGTGTTTCCATCCAATTGACGGGAATAAAAAGCAATTTTTGTTTTTGTCTTGTTTTGGTAGCGCACAGAGGTAAAACTATCCGCCAGATTCCTTTAGTAATAAATGAGGAAAGGAGAGGTAAGAAAAGATCTGGGCTGTGCTGGGTGCTGGTTTCTACTTGTCCCTTTAATGTTGACTTCTGAAGTGTTAAATCACACTCATGCCACTACAATGATTAGTAATAGTAATCTTTTTGCAGATGATAAAAAGGAAAAATACCCAATGGA
The DNA here is from genome assembly GCF_010015895.1 of Lontra canadensis. Classification (NCBI taxonomy): domain Eukaryota; kingdom Metazoa; phylum Chordata; class Mammalia; order Carnivora; family Mustelidae; genus Lontra; species Lontra canadensis. Next base: position 16,640,987 of record NW_022630999.1, read on the forward strand.
CATAAAAATGGTCAAAAAGATTTTACTGCAGGTCAATTTTTTCCCCCCAAAGAAGATACAAAATGAACATCTAATTGGCATGGTAACTCCGTTAGACATTCCAATTCACCCAGTTGCTTGTTTGCCATAGAAGTAAGTTTGATTAGTAATGTTATAACAGTGACCAGATGTGTTAATGGCAGCTTATTTGAGGTCCATCAATCCTTGGAATACGTGTAAGGAAGCATGGCTGTCGTTCTCTGACTGCCCACATCTGAACACATTCAGCTACCATGGAAACTACAAAGGAAGGAAAAATATATTTATTCCAAGATTCATGTACTGGGATTTTTTCAGCGCCCTTTCTTCTATAAAGCCCCGGAGTGGTGATAATGTGCTAGGGACTGCTGTGTTTCCCGGCATGAGCTCCCATCCTCTGAGGGTCCTGAGAAGGATAGTGGATTGGTCCTGGAGCCCTCATGAAAGGAGGGGGTGGTCCCATTGGGTGGAACATGTGTGGCCCAAAACCTGCAGACAGGAGAGGACAAATTTGTTAGGCTTGCAGTTTCCTTGACAACCTTTCAAACCTCTGAATCTTTCTAAGGTCAAAACCACCTACACAGAAACCATACTGACAAAGGGCTTCAGAACATGTCAGTCACAGAACTGCTTAGGAACGTATGTATACCTGTAATACCTCCCTGTTTTTAGAAACCTGTCCCCTCACACCAGGTCAAAAGAAAACTCCACAGGACTCAAGATATCTGCTAATATGTCATCTGAACCTTTGGTGTCTATCGAACATGCCACCCGTACTGGACAGGATCCAATCAGGATTTGGGAGGGGAGGAAGAAATCAGGTGGAGGCAAAAATCAGGTGGAGGCAAGACCCTGTCCCCACCACCAACAATGCTTTATCCTCAAATGGAGGGTGTTCAGAAAGCAGGACTTCATTAAAGAGGATGGGGACTCTGCCGCAGGAGAACCGGGCACTTATGATTTACCTACACTCTTCACATGGTCACTGGCAGCTTCTAGAGCAACGCGATACTGGAACCATTTATTACTGTTCCCTCCACATCCGCTAAAGATAAAGCCATATGTAACTTGAGCCAAAATTTAACTTAATTATAAGACCAAGGACACTATTTAGTTCATCTGACACATTTTTTGTAAAAAGACTTACTGAATTTACAGCCTGACACAAGCTCTCTATCTTAGAGACAGGTAATGAATGCTTTATACAATGACACATACATCCACTTGAAGCAATGGCACTCTAGGACATCAGTTAGGATTTAGTTTAAAACAGGGGACACACTGATGATAGATCAGTGTAATCCAGTAACTCCCATTCTGATATACATACACTCAGATCTTTAGAACACTGGCAACTTTTCCCTCGTTGGCAGGCCAGGAAAAAAGAAATCAAAGATCAGGGTCCCTAACAAATCAGGTTTACTTGCAGATTTCTATGGGGCAAACTCAAAGAATTTAGACATAATAATGAGGTGTGAAGACAGACTCTCACAAGGATTTTTCTAGGCTAAGTTAGCCTTATTTACTGACAAGGACTATGGACGTTACCTGGGGGAGGGGGCGGGGCAATACCAGGAGGTGGGGGCAGTGCGATGTTCACTACAGCTGGAGGTCCACTGGGAGGGAGGTTGAAGTAGTTGGCAGAAGCTTCTTCTTCCGCTGCAGGAGGAGGAGGAAGAGCTGCAGAACAGAAAAGAGGCAACAGTCAGAGGGAAGATGATTGTGTAACATCATCTCCCCCTCCTGTAAAATCCTGGGCTGCTGCTGGGAGAAAAGGGCTGCTGCGGGAGCCGGAAGCGAGCCAGCAGGCCTCTCCTCGCACTGAGGAACGTCAGGGCGGTGTGAGCCCCTGACGTGAGCAAGCCCCTGGGCGGGCACGAAGTCTGCACTCACCTCCTGGCAGTCCTGGGACAGGCTCAAGCTTGATTCCGGAGTCTGTGGTTCCGTCCTTCTCTTTTTCTTTTCCTCTGGCTGCCTGGGACCTGGGAGACACACAACATCAGCACTAGGTCCCACCTTCTCTCATAGCCCTGCTCCCAGGTTTCTCAGTCAAGCGGAGATCCTTCATCCCCGCCTCCTCTTCGGCAAATACTCCTTCTCCATAAAGGCCACAGTGCAGAGCGGTAAAAGCAACTGTTTTAATGCCAGAAAGACCTGGACTCAAAATCTGCAGGGAACGTATGGATGAGAAGAGGCGACCTCTGTGTGCCCGGCACAGGGCTGACTTCGCACACCGGAAGCACTTGGTCTGGGGGTGCCGCTGCTCTTCGAGATCCCCTTCCTGCTTCACAGTCAGAAACCTGTCCTCCCTCTGAACCTCCAGGGCCTTTCACCCGAGCCTCTCTTTCACAATCATCACTTTCAAACTGGAATTAGCTTTCCTTCTCCACTGGACAACGGGCCTCTGGAGGGTGGACTCTAGGTCTAATGCATTTGTAAACCCTCAAATCCACTTTTCATATCCTGGCATCACATCAGAACTGTAACAGCTGGTCATAAAAAACATGAACCTTCAAAGGAGTAGATTACTACATCAGAACCCTGAATGAATTTCCAAAGCAGGACTTTCCCAATGTCACAAGATTGAAGTGTTAGAAAATGAAGACTTCTTTTTAATAGTCCTACTGATCTACATCTATTCACCAGAAACATCCTAGTCCCCAGATAATGGAACGCTTTCTTGAAAATGCCTACGAAGGTATTTTAAAGGGGTCTAACGCTCACCTTCCCCATTTCACGTTGAGTCTGCGGCCATTGACAATCAACTTATTAAAGGACTTCTCCGCAGCCACCTCTGCAGCCTGCCTCGTGGCAAACTGGATGAACGCACACTGCTGTCTCTGCACGACAGTGATGGTCCGGATTTCCCCGAACTGGTAGAAGTGATTTCTGAAGGGACACAGGCAGAGAAACGGGAGAGTTAATGGACGTACTCCAGGCGGTTGTGATGGATTATCCACTCTTCCGCTGACTCACGAGGCAGGTGGCCCCGTGGTTATCTGTCTAACCACCTGCAGGTAGTCCCCCCAATACCCTGCCCTACTGTGGGTGCTACTCACTGAGAGTTTAAAAAAAAAAATGAGTAAAACATGGTTTACTAGTATCTCAGAGGTTTTTTGCCTGGAGGAAAAAGGGCCCCAGCGGGTTCCTTAGGGACCTAAGGCCGAAATAAGGGTCTGGCAAACTATAGCCCCCACGGCTCATGAACCAAGAACATTTAAAAGTTATATTAAGGTTTTAAAATAACGACAGTGACAATGACGATGACAATGAAACAAAAGGGAGGAGGAGCAGGGAAATATCTGACATTGCAGGGATGGCCTAGCTCACACAGACCAGGTGTAATAGAGAAGGCCACGGAGGGCGTGTTACATGCTTATAGGAGATTCCTCTTCATTTATCTCTTTGCAAGAGGTAATTTCCATCACTATCTATCCAGAAGTGCCATCCAGCCAAGCAAAATACAAGCCAAGGATAATACAAATACATCAAATACAAATCTCTCTAAAAAGTTAACAATTTAAACCATACGAGTTTTGTAATTGCCAAGTTCTCCCTCCTTGACATAATTAATCACACTTGGATACGTGCTGTAGTTTAGAAATTCTTATTGGCTATTAGATCAAACAGAATCTCATGTAGGGGCACCTGGGTGGCTCAGTCAGTTAAGTATCCAACTCTTGATTTAAGATCAAGTCATGATCTCAAGGTTGTGAGATCAAGCCCCATGTCAGCGACATGCTGAGTGTGGAGCCTGCTTAAGTTTCTCTCTCTCCCTCTCTGCTCCTCATTCCCCTTATTCCCGCTCACAGCCTCTCCAAAAAAAAAAAAAAAAAAGAATCTCATGTAATCATTACTATACGCAAGGATCAAGGATCAAGTAAGCACTGTTAGCTGATGAACATTACTACTCCGACATCAGAAAGGATAATTTTATAAAGATTCTAGTCAGCATGATACTAACTATAGAGTGGCTAAAGAAAAAATGTACTTCGTACCAAATTATCATGCTTGCCTGTGTTTTTGCCAAAAAAGTATTCCAGGGCAGTTAAAAGCAGAAAGAGCTCATGAAATTTTATCTACAAACCTTAGATCAGTCTCAGTAATGGTATCGCCCAGGCCACCAACATACAACGTGGTGATAGTCTTGTCCTCTGGTGGGTCCAGGCGAGGCATTGTTGAAGCCCTCTTTAGAAGCTTATCTGCCACAGGATCATTGATTCCATAATATCGGTCTTTAATGTTCTGATCAGCAAGGGGGTCATCTGGATCTGTTGGCTTCTCATGTCTATGGTTCAGGAAAGAACAGTGCATTAAGGAGAAACGAAGGAAAATAATTTATAGGTATCACCCAATAGTAGCTACATACACATACCCAGAAATGCCTTTTGAACTAGAAACCAGTCATCCCAAAACATAATTATCACGACAGAGCTAATACCAAAGGAATTATTGTATTACACAAAGACTTGCCAGCCTCCTAAAAGCCATTTAAATGGTCATCTAAGGTAACAGAGTTTCTTTATCAAGAAATTGGCACAATCCGTTTCAAAACAAAAAGTAACCAAAATATGGTTACCCTTCTCTAGGTCAATGGTTCTTAATGTATCTGAGGTCTTGCATGCCATTGACGGTCTCATTAAAACTATGGGCCAGGCCCAGAAAAAAGCACAGATAATTATTTTTGTGGGTGTAAGGTGAATCAACCCCAAATCAAGAACTCCTAGGCCAGATGCTTGGCAGGCTTGACTGAAACATACTCACAAACCTTTGAGAGGCCTGGCCTTCACCGGACTTCAACTACACATGTACACCCTGACAGCGATGACTTAGCTCCCAGGTAGAAACTTTTAGAGTCAACACATGGCATAACAACTTAGTTTCCCAAGGCTTTTATGAGTAGAAGTCCCATTACAAATAAAAACAGTAATTTCAACAAGCTCTTCTAAATGTAATAGCCCTAAGATGTGACATTTATCATACTAGTTATATAAACCTATAGATTTTAAATCAGAAATAGTCATTTCTTAAATGACTAAGTATCTGAAAGCCAATAATAAAAGTGCAATTCAGCTCTTGCCTGTATGGGCACTCCTCTCCTCTTTTACATTCTCCTTTTACCCAGAAGGAGCAAATGTGGGGTCGATTCCTCTTGTAGTAGGGTGTGGTCCGGGCCAGCTTGAGCAACATGTCACTGGTGGAGGTGGCTTTCCCCAACATGCCAACTGGCCGCGTTCCATCAGAGTTAGAAATCTATAGAGGGATGACAAGTTCAAAAGATAAATTGGATAGACTGTGTCAAACCACTAGGATTCTACCAAATATAAAATTACATCAAGAAAGCGGCAGCATACTTCTCTCTCCATATTCTGCGTGTAGTACTCTTTGTTAACATCTGACTTTGGCATGTCATCCTTAAAAGATAATCCCGCATCACGGACCTGGATGGGCAGGCCTAGCACAAAGGAAAAGAGGAAAAACCCTCAAGATATATTTTAAAACAAATCCATACTCAACTGCACGTGGAATACAACGTCATTACTCCCTTTTCCAGCTTCCTAGGTATCAGACGCTTTATTTTTATTCAAAATCTTTATTGCTGTCAGGCCAAAACTACCACAGAGCATTCTATGAAAATGTCCAAATTCCTGAGCTGTCATGAAATTTGAAATCAATGTTTTAGAACATATTTTAGATGAGTAACATTTTGTTACGGTCAGACTTGACCCGTAGTGAATAACAGCTTATATAATAAACAATAGCTTTTATTACAACAGCGTTTAAAATAAATGTAAAAAGTACGTTGTTGTTGTTTTTTTAAGATTATTTATCTATTTATTTGACAGAGAGAAAAAGTGTGCGCATACACCCGTGCACAGGCAGCGGGAGAAGAAGGCAGAGGGAGAGGGAGAAGCAGCTCCACGGAAGCTCATTCCCAAGACCCTGCATTCATGACCTGAGGCAAAGGCAGACGCTTAACCCACTGAGCCACCCAGGCGCCCCACAAGTGAGCTACTTTTAAGCCCGTCTTACAGATCCTCTGGATAGCCACACGCACGTAAGGATCACAGTATTCTGGAACCAGAACACTTTTAACAAATATATAAATAATATTAAACAGTATGTGACCAGGACTTCGATTAGCAGCTATCTTTCTGAACTTAACATACATATAAACTTATTTTTCCATTTTATTTTATTGTATAGTAGCAACTCTTATTGAAAAAGTATTTTTTCCATGAACAAAAAGTCACCTGTAGGTAAAAACAACAACAACAACAACAACAAAAAAAAACCCTCAAAAGCAGTTACTCTTAAAATAGAAGCAGTCTCGGTCTATCAGTCCTAAAAATACAGTTGAGACAAAAACCTAAAACACAATTAGCTGTTGCTTCTGGTAAGGATTGTGGGAAAGAGCTTTGAATCTTGAAAGAAGCCCAACGCAAAGAAATTACGAAGCACAGGAACGATGTCTTCCTTTCATTTTGGCTATAGGGATGTACATGAGAGAGATGTGGGCCAATTCTGATCAATTCCCAACTTTTCCTTAAATTCCTCCTATTGTTCAGAAGGGCTCTAGAATGGCCTAGTATGACTCTCCTCTTCTAGGAAAAGTAGAGCACAGCGGGCACTCCAAAGTGGGGTCAGAACCAGAGGGGGGTGAGAAATGGGAAACAAAAAGATCGGTTTGTCATCTAGGACACCTGCATCTACATGCTTTCAGATCTGTTACACAGGGCAGACATACCATATTCCAGATCCAAGAGGCAGGTCTGACAGACATTCTTCAATTTACTGCAGGTCTGGCACACTTCAGTTTTCTTGAAACGCATGCGGACCCCGGGGCACCAGCGAAACACTGTGAATGGCCTGGCACAGATCTGGAAAGCAAAATGAGAGCCAGAGCATTAATGGTGCTGATCTGGACAATAAGGCCATGAGACTTAATAACAATGGGAGACCGAAAGGAAAGATCCTTGACTCTACGGTTTAAAGGAGACCCTAGCAACCATGTAGTCTAAATACCATCTGATGTTTCAATCCCAGTTACAACACCCTTCCCCAGGAGTTAAAAAATTCATATAGTACAGAAATGAAATATGCAAAAGTCAAAGTCCTCCCAACACCAGAGATAACTACCACTAATAACAGGACCATTAATTCTTTTGGGCAGGGCAATGGGGAGTGCTATACACTCCTTTAAGAATCTTATGACAGCTATGACCTTCCTCCTCTGCTAAAACCCTTATGCGCATTGTCAGACAACACTCAGTATATCATCTCAGAGGGTTCAAAGCCCATCCACAGATACCAGGTTAAGAACCTTTACATTAGGGGTGCCTGGGTGGCTGAGTGGGTTAAAGCCTCTACCTTCGGCTCGGGTCATGATCCCAGGGTCCTGGGATCAGCCCCGCATCAGGCTCTCTGCTCAGCGGGTAGCCTGCTTCCTCCTCTCTCTCTCTGCCTGCCTCTCTGTCTACTTGTGTAGGCAAATAAATAAATAAAATCTTAAAAAAGAAAAAAAAAAAAAGAACCTTTACATTAAAGGGCTCACTTTCTTTCTTTTTTTTTTTTTTTTTAAGATTTTATTTATTTATGAGAGAGAGAGAGAGAGAGCACAGGCAGACAGAATGGCAGGCAGAGGCAGAGGGAGAAGCAGGCTCCCTCCCTGCAGAGCAAGGAGCCCGATGTGGGACTCGATCCCAGGACGCTGGGATCATGACCTGAGCCGAAGGCAGCTGCTTAACCAACTGAGCCACCCAGGTGTCCCAGGGCTCACTTTCTTACCTCTCACACTAAACAGTTAACAGTCAATGAGTATATAAATGATAATATGAAAGTCTATGTAGCACTGGCTTTTACTGGAGAAGCCCAGCAAGTTGAAAAGAGAAAAGGAAAATAAAATTAAATCATTATTCTTAAACAGACATACTTACTTTACATTCCTTCCCATACTTCTCTTTGGTCTGAAACAGAAAAAATAGAAAAGAGCAAGTTTACAGAAAGACAAAAATTAGATGTCTGCTCCTTCCCTAAAGACAACCCAAGAAATGTGTCTGGAGATCCCTGGCCTCCTAACAAGGTGGTGGTGGGGGACCACCTACTGGAGGTGTGGGAGAGCAGAGGTACTCTAAGCAGCTACTATGAATCACAATCTCTGAAGAATCTTAGAATCTAAGGCAAATATGTATCTTTCCACTGACACAATTCTTAGGCTCACTTCTGACTCCCAAGTTCTCTCCTAAGAATTAAAATTCCTAACAGTTCCCACAGTCCCCAAATCATGGAGGACATAGCTCTGGCCAGTCCATTTTATAAAGGTTAGTCAGGGGTAACTAGTATAGACCAACCCTGTGCAGATACTCTGTATACATACAGTCAATCAAGATCTCTGAGATCGATCACAACACAGCGTTATTCTAATCATTAAATGTTAATTACTGATTATTTTACCCTCATTTATAAGGATGGGGTTACCTTACACTAAAGAAACTACAAGGGGCAGTGGCCAAAAGGTATGTGATTAGGAGTCAGGACACCGACTATCTAGTCCTGATTCTCCTTCTACCTTGCTAAGGTTCCTGGAGTCAACATATCTGAATTTAAATCCAAGCTCCACTCCTTACCTGCCATATTGAAAAGACATAACTGTCTCTGCCTCGGGTTAACAGACCTAACTGCTAGGTAAATAAACGCTCAACAAATATTAGCTGTTATGTTATCAGTCCTAAACCTCAGGACTGCTACTGAGTTTCAAAGACAGAATAAGCATGACAGCACTTTGCAAATCGTCCTATGCTTTGGGTGAGTAAAGGAGCATCAATACTCTGGCTTGACTAAGAGAAGCATTTCATGGACAGCGTGCGAACACCACAACACTGGCAGAACCTGAATAACTTCCGTTTCACACGCGATCACTCACCATTCGGATGTACGGATTTTCTCCGAGACACGTCTGGCACAGAATGGGGAAGTCCTGGTGAAAATGGGAAATCTGGTTGAGAGCCGGGCTCCGAAGACCCTACCATCTCAGCCACACTCGCGGGGACGGGGGGAGAGGAGGCGAGAAGCGAGGGTGGGGGACACGGTGGGGCAGGAACCCCAGGTCTAGCACGGGCCAGGTCGCGGGAGGGGGCGCTGTCTGCACTTCCGGCAGGCGGCGGGAGAAAAGACCAGCGCGAAGTGCGTGGAGAGGGCAAGGGGGTGAAGCGGACTGGTCCAGGACCCTGGCTAAGCGCTCTCCCTCTAAGCCCCGAGGAGGAGGGCCGCCCTCCAGTCTCCCGCTCTGGCCGAGCAAGGCCGCAGCGCTGGCTCCTGCCCGGAATTCCCTCGGCCGCTCCACCGCCACGGCCCTGCCTGCCCGAAAGAGGCCCGGCTCCGCCGCCTCCCTCTGTCCTCCTCCGGCAGGCATACTCACCGCATCCTCCCAGTTCTGCCTGTTGTAGGTGTTGGAACCCAGAGAGGTCGCCATCTTGAGAGCGTCTGGAGGCAGCGGAGGCTTCCGAGTTGGGAAAGAGGACCGCCACAATCCCGTCAGGCCCCGAGGCTGGCTCCCGGCCCGTTGACGTCTTATTTATGCGTCTTGGGCGCCCTTGGGGGTGGACCTTGTGCGTCATGACGTCACCCAGGGTGTCTTCGCTTAACAATTGGAGTGCTAGTGGGTTGCAACCCGGTGCTCTCTTGGAGTTGGTCACTGGGTGGGAAGAGGGGCCACAAGTACAGTTGATTTATTTTTAAATGGAGCTAAAAAATAAGGGAACAAGTAAGGAAAGAGGGGCTGGGACTAAAACAGCGTTAGCTCTCATGGAGCGCTTATTACGCCTAATGGGGGACGAACTGGGCTGTGCCAGTATCTTAATAATCACAATTTCTTTGTAAGGTTGCCAGCTTTAGCAAGCAAAAACACAGAACGTCTCCTTAAAGTTGAAGTTCAGATAAACAACAAACCACCACATTTTAGTATAAATATGTTTGGGACGTATTTATACCAAAAAGTGATTCGTTTATCTGAAAGTCCAGTTTAGCTGGATGTCCTGTATTTTATCTGGCAACCACTACCCTCTAGGCAAGTATGGTTGTCCTTTTTTTTTTTTTTTTTTTTTAATAGAAAAGGAAGCTGAAGTTTAGAATTTAGAATTGGGTAACTTGCTTCTTCTGGTCCTGTAGCTAATAAATGGTGAGACCACAAATCCATATTGTTACATGTATCAGTAATTTGTTCCTTTCTATTGCTGAGAATTCTAATATATAAATGTATCGGGGGATTTAAAAAATCCATATGCCAGTTGATAGACCTTTGAGTTGTCCCGAATTTCAGTGAATATAAATAAAACCATTATAAATATTCACATATATGTTGTACGGACATAGGTTTTCATTTGTAAATACAAAGAAATGTGATTACTTGATCAAATGGTAAGTATATATTTTCTCATGTGAGAAAGTTCTTGGACTTACCTAAGCTTGAATCTATGGTTTGTTGTCTTTTTAAAAAAGATTTTATTTTTTCCTAGTTGGGGTGGGGTAGAGGTAGAGGAAGAGAGAATCTTAAGCAAGCTCCATGCCCAGCACAAAGCCAGACACAGGGCTCTGTCTCACAATCCTGAGATCCAGACCTGATCTGAAGTGAAGAGTCAGATGCCTAATCAGCTGAGCCACCCAGCCACCCCTTTTTAATTTTTTATTTTTAAGTAAACTTTATGCCCAGTCTGGGGCTCGAACCCAGGACTCCAAGATCAAGAGTCATATGCTCTACTGACCGAGACAGCCAGGTGCCCCTGTGGTTTATCTTTTGTTATGTTTTACAAATTCTTTTAAGTTTTTAAAATTTTCATTTAAGTAATCTCCACATTCTACATGAGGCTCAAACTCACGACCCCAAAATCAAGAGGTGCATGCTCTTCTGACTGAGCCAGCCAGGCACTCATTTTGCAAACTCTCAGACATCATTTCTTTATTCTTCTGCCTAGTTTCTTCTCCATCTGGAACTCCAATTATACACGTCAGATATCGTTCCATAGGTTTTTGTTTTGTTTTTAATTTTTATTTATTTGACAGAAATCGCAAGTAGGCAGAGCAGCAGGCGGATAGAGAGGGGGAAGCAGGCTGCCCGCCAAGCAGAGAGCCCAATGCGGGGCTCGATCCCAGGACCCCGGGATCATGACCCGAGCCAAAGGCAGAGGCTTTAACCCACTGATCCACCCAGGCGCCCCCATTCCATAGGTTTTGAATACTGTGTGGTTTCACTTTTTCTGCGGGGGACTCAGATTGGGTTATTCCTATTGACATAGCTCTAAGTTTCCTGATTATTTCCTCAACTATGACGAGTCTACCGATGAGACCATAGAGGATATTCATCTCTGATCCTGTTTTTTTTATTTCAATTTGTCCCTTTCTTAGACTTTCTGCCTCTCTGCTGAAATGTTCATACATATATTTTTTACTAGATTTTTCAACATATTAATCCATTCAAGTCCCCCTCTGATGATTCCAACATCCGGTCGTATCTGTATATGGCCTTATTGTTTTGTCTATGAAAAATGAGTTTTTTCTTGTGTAACTCAAAACTTTTTACTGAATGCCAGTCACTCGTTATGTAACACACTGAGGTAGATGAGTATTACCTGGAAATGGGTAGATCTGTTCTGTCAGGCTGTGTGGGATTTCATCAATCCAGTCAGAAACTGAGCTGGGTTTGGGTTTTGTTGTTGCTGTGGTTGCCTTCAGTGCATTACAGATTTCATATCCTCTAGCATTATTCTGTGCTCTAGGATGGGGCTGAAGTACTTTTCTCAAGCCCTCATATGTCGCCCTTAGCTGTCAGCTGTCCTGCACACCTGAACCACAGTGGTAAGTCTCTACAGCCTCGCCTGTCCCTCACCAGCTGTTGTTACTAGCTCCTTGCTAGGTTGGTAGTTGGGAATGGGTTGGGGGTTCCTTGCTTTGGTTCAGCCTCAGTCTTTGGTAGGTCCTTTTGTGGTCAGGCCTCGGGAATGGTTTTTCTCCACATTCTTGCCCCTTCTGTCTGTGGCATCGGAACTATGACTCATGTTTGGAGCTGGCCTTGTGGGGAAGTGTGTCCGGTCCTTCCTGCAGTAGTAGAATTTTAATAGTATTGGTTGGTAGGGAATCCTGGGGCTCAGGACTGAATCTTGTCCCCTGCCCCCAAGAGTAGTTTTTTTCTTACCATTCTTACCAATGGGTCTTTACCTGTGCCCTGGGAAGACATGCTTTTCTGTTCCTCCTTGAGTGGCTTGGGTCTTTTTTGCTCCTTATGAAGAGCCTGGGCAGGAAGAGGCAAGCACTCCTGCCTTTCCCACTGTAGCAGCAGATCTCTCCTAGCTACCTCCAAACCCAGGAAGCTCTTTAGAGCTCCAGCACCCTCCCCTCCCTGTGGTCTTTCCCATGAATATGTGGTAGAGGTTTTGGGAAGAGCTTGTGAGTACATGCCAGCTCCCTTGGTGTCTTAAGCTCCCAGGGATTTTATACTGTCATGTTAGTCCAAGTTTGGCCTTTTTAACATTGATTTCCTCTTACCTGCCATATGATGGTCAACACTTCTTCCGCTCACGCTGGGCTACAGGTGAGCCAGTCTACAAGTCTGATCTCTCCTTGGAAGGCTCTGTCCCTCCTTGAAATTCAGACTATTTGGCTGCTCTGCCACATTAACTCTCTGATAGATCCAGTAAAATGTATGATTTTATCTATCCACCTTTTCTTTTTGAGAGGGACGTGACACTCCTTCCAGATACCTATACCACAGGCAGAAGTGGAGCTCCTGAGTGACCTCATGGAATGGAATGGAAAATAATACCACATGTTCAGATGTAGCCTTTAAAAACAAGTACAGTGAAAATGAAACAGTATTTGTTTTAGTAAGTAGCTACTCTTGTCTGTGGAAGGCTCTGAACTAGAAGCCTAGGTTGAAAAAGAAGAGGAAGTGTTAGATGTTACAAACATGAGTGTTGATACTTTTTTAAACAGAAACGGCTAAAAAGCATGAGGAAAGTATTTTCACTGGCTGATTCGGTATTATTTAATGTTACTTTCATTTAATACTTAAAGTCATTATCTTGTGTAGATGTCTCACATTGTGGAATATATTTCACTATGTATGTTCCTGATCGCCAGAAAATGAGGATAAACAAGTTAAGTATTGCCACTGAGGAAGCAACTCAGCCCTGAGGTTTTTTTCTTTGTCCAGACTGCTCTTTCAATGGAATAAAGGGCAGACGGATGTCAAAGGGCCTGAATTTGTCTCTGAAAGTCTGCAATCCAGTAACTGGACTACCCGTATACAAAGGCCCACAAAGAAGGAAGGGGTAAATGTATTGAAGAGATACAGGGCTGTCAATCAAGGTCATGTCTAGATGGGAGGAAGGGAGAGCAGGAAAGTAATTCTGGAGAAGGTGCAGAAAGAATGAAGCATATTCTAGGTAGAGAAAACACCAGAACAAAAAAGCTCAAGGCAAGTGGGATATTTGGCTTATGAAAAAAAGACTGTGTATTAAAAAAAAAAAAAAAAAAAAAAAAGGTGCCTGGGTGGCTTGGTTAAGTACGTGCCTTTGGCTCAGTTCATGACCCTGGAGTCGCAGGATCAAGCCCCACATCAGCCTCCCTCAGAGAGTAGTCTGCTTCTTCTGCTCCTCACCCTACTTGTGCTTTCTCTCTCTCAAATAAAAAAAATCCTTAAAAAAAAAAAAAAAACAAACTAGGAGCGCCTGGGTAGCTCAGTGGGTTAAAGCCTCTGCCTTCGCCTCAGGTCATCACCCCAGGGTCCTGGGATCAAGCCCTACTATGGGCTCTCTGCTCGGCGGGGGACCTGCTTCCTCCACTCTCTCTGCCTTGCCTCTCTGCCTACCTGTGATCTCTATCAAATAAATAAAATCTTTAAAAAAAAAATAAAGCTAAAAGATCAACAGCTACATACGTAAGGAAAAGGGTGACATTAATTTATTCAAAAACGATCACGTGCCTAACATTTGTCAGGTGTTCTAGCCTCTGCAGATACAGCAAAAAAAAAAAAAAAAAAAAGATAAAATCCCCGCCCTATATAGCTTATGCTCTAGTGTGATGTATCAGAAAATAAGGTGTATGTTATGCTGGTGTTTAGTGCTACGGAAAAAAACACAGCCAAGGAGGACAGGGAATGTGTTTAGGGGATGGCCATTTTTACACCATTAAATAGGGTGGTCAGGGAAAGCCTCACTAAGAAATGTTTGAGCAAATGCTTGATTGCAATGAGGGTGTGAGTTATACAGGTATCTGGGAGAAGAGTTTTCTAAGCAGATGGACAGCTAGTGCAAAGGCCCTAAGAAGAGGCCTGCTGGGGTGACTCGAGAATAGCAGGGACCCATGTGGCTGGGGTTTATGGAGCACGGGGAAGTAACAGATGAACTCAGGGAGGCAGTGGTCAGGTGGGTTTCGTATCATGTAGGATCTCATCAGCCATTGTCAGGAGTTGTATTTGTTTTGCTCTTCAGCAAGCTAAAAAACCTAAGTGGAAAATGCCTTATTCATTCTGGCTGCTGTGTTGAACACTGATTGAAGGGTGGTTTCCAGACCGTTTGGATGCTACTGCAGTAGGTCTGTAAGTCTACAGTGATTTGGCCCAGGACAGTAATTGTGGAGAGGGTGTGAAGTGGTCAGTTTGAAGACAGAGCTGATAGGATTTGCTGACTTACTGCTGGTGGCACCTGAAGAGTCAAGGTTGATGCCAAGATTTTTGTTGTGAGCGACTGAAAGGATACAGTCGCCATTTAGCTAAGGGTGAACGCAGGAGAGGCAGATGTGGTGAGAGAAAGTCCACTGTGGTTTTGAACTTTCAGAGACTATTTTAGAGTTGGTATGTGAATTTATTTTTCGGAGAGACAGAGAGTGCACTCAGGGGAAGGGGTAGAGGAAGAAATCTTAAACAGGCTCTGCACTGGGCGTGATCTCATGCCCCTGAGATCATGACCTGAGCTGAAGTCAAGAGTCGGTTGTGTAAGTAACTGACTGAGCCACCCAGGCACCCCAGTATGTAAATTGAATAGATGGTTTGAAAACAGTGAGATCACGGTGAGTAAGCAGAGAGAAAAGTGTAAGAAAATGAGATCTGGCACACTCCTTATGAAGAAAAGTTGTCACTGACATAGAAGCAAAACCAGGGGCTTTGTGTTCCAGAAACTAAGTCAAGAAAGGTTTTTAAGAAGGGAGAGATCAGCTGCCAGATGCTACTGAAAGATTAAGGAGATAAGGACTGAAAATCATCCACGTGTTTTAACAGTGTGGAATCTTGGAGAACTTGATGAGAGCAATTCTGGTAATGTGCTGGGGTGGAACAGGTTCAGGTGAGAACAGGAGAGGAACTCAAGGGTTTTGAAGGAGTTCCGCTGTAAAGGGAGTAGAGATATGGGGTATCAGCTAAAGAAGGGCGTGAGGTCAGTTTCTAAGCTGAGAGAAACCCTAGCACTATGATGGAAAGATGCAGGAGAGCGGAGGGCGAACTGTGTAAGTGACATCCTTGAACAGATGAGAGGATGAGACCAGCTGCGCTCGGTGGTGGGGCCAGCGTCAGACAGGAGCGCCAGCAGTTCATCTATAGTACTGGGAGGGAAGAAAGAAGTCCAGGAGGACAGGGAGAAGGGATGGAGGGGCTACCTATCAGGGGTAGGCCATTTTGGGTTATCTGAAAAGATGTTTTGGGGAGCAATGACCTGGGCTAAAAGCTGATGGAGACCTAACAACATGACATTTATATAATGGTTCTGTGAATATGTTTATACGGAGCTCAAGCATCACCGACCTCTAGGTTACAGTGAACTAACTCAATAGGGGGTTTCAGTTTAGTTCGTTTAAAGAAACAGAAGAGGCAGCATACCCCAGACACTCCTACTAACTCTCTTCCCTCCAAGCCAGTCTTCTGACTCTGAGCCATTCCATTCAGCCCTCATGAAAGCAAATGAAAGACACACTCAAGGTTTGTCTGCTTTATTTCACTACATTAAGTTAAGCTATAAGGCAAAACAGGAGCCTGTAATTCATAAAGAATAAGGAGTGCCTCTCATTCCCAAAAGGGACCAAAAAAGAGGTTTCTTCACAAATATACGTGACATTTATTTAACTCATTACACCTATAAGCACTTTGAACAAAAGAAACCTCAGTGGGCTAATCAAACCACAAATACATATTAACTTAGCTTTATGTTTCCAAAACTGTAGCTTCTAGTGCTAATGACATTGCACTGGCCAGCAGTGGTGGACTGCCTGTGCGCTGCCAATCCTACACCTGATCTAGTATAAAAAAGCGATAAACAGAATTCTGAATTCACCTCCTGCAGCTGTTGAACCGTTTCTACTAATACACAGAATACTGGCTTGCACTGAGAACTATCTTAAGGAAAGAGTAAAACAATGGCTCTGTTATGCTTCAAGTTAATTTGGCTTCTGAGGAAAAAAACAAAATTCTATGATCAAAAATGTTTTTGTGTTTCTGTGTTACATGGGGGTGATGAGACCCATTACTTCAACATTATTACTTTGGGGAACAAACACTAACTACATGCCGTAAACATACAGTATACAAGCGTGCGTAGTCTGCAAATATAAACAGAGGAACCATTCTCTCCTCTGACATCCGGGTCCTCCACGGGCAAGCGTGGAGGCGTGGCTTCAGAGCAGTCTCTAGCACGTAGTGAAATGAAAACCGAGACACCAAAAATTAAAACTATTTCTCTAGTCTGCAAATTTGTCATTACATGACCCCTGCCCCAACTCCTAAGAGGCTAAACCTTACTTATTACTGTCATAATATTAGAGATATGTGTATTTCTTTCTTATGCTGCAGCACATGTATTACTCTGTGGAACAATGTTTCATAAAGTCAGCTTGACCTTTCAAGTATGATTTAGTGTTCTTTCAAAGGCTTCCTAAATATTTTTGTCTTCCAAAGGGAGCTAATAAGTTACTATGTCCTGCCTGTATTCTAGATTACTATGTATCTTAATTTTTTTTTTTACACTAAAAGCTTGAACTTAAAAACAAAACGAGGATAAAAAGGAAATTTCTCTTTTCCCCCAAAATGTGTTGGCCACGTGCTAACAATACATTTACAGAAAATGTGGTGCAGGCAGTGGTCTACTTGGTCAAGTCTCATTTTAGAAAATGCCACGGAAATTAAGGTTAGCAAGCCAGCTCAAGGATACCCAAAGAAAACAGCATGCGTGCTGTCAGGCAAGTATTCTGGGGTACCAGCTGAACTATTTTGTGTTTTACAATCAAAACAGCCTTACTTGACACACCTTATGATAGACATTTTAAACTCGGGATGGGAAAAGGTTCTTTATCTTAATACCCAGTTTGGGATTGAAGAGATTGTAACTGCTATTTTCCCCTTCAAATCAATGGAAAGAATATTAGTTTGGATCATGCTAAAAATCTGACCTTTAAAATGTTTTCTGCATTCCAGAAGTGAACTCGTCTACCAAGTTTTCTTTGGCCTCTTTCCAGGTGCCAAATATTTAGAACTTATTGAGTTCAAGAGGCAGAGCAGATGTGGGGGGAGGGAGCAAAACACAGAAGGGCTACCTCCGGATGACAGAGTTAACCCCTGGATACTGCGGCAACATTTAAAAGTGAATGGAATTTGCAACCCCTTGGTATGACATGTGATTGCTTGCTTCTCCAATTCTTAAAAGAAGTTCCATATTCTAATGAGAAAGAAATTTTAAGAGCACCTGATAAATATGCATCCTGTATTTACTCAGAAGATGGCAAATCGGAGCGCCTTAAGAATCTCACAGGTTTTGCCAAACACCACGAAACGAAAGACAGGGTGACAATTCTATTTTTCTGTCCAATGGAAACCACGGCAAGATGGGAGCCATAGTGGCAAGTGAAGGGATATGTTTAGACTGCTAGATTATAGCTACACGGAATGCAGATAGCAGTTGGTACACTGACATCGGCGCTGGGACATTAACAGCAGGTCTGCCTTGCGGTTATCATTTTATCTGTGAGATTGTAACCCTTTTTGAGGTCAGACTGGGAGACAGTATGGTCAGAGTTTCTCGGGTGGTAAATCTAATGCCACTCCAAAGGACAGCCATCCCCTCTCTTGGGAGGGAACTGTGCTGCTGTTATTCGACGTGCAGGGTTCAGTGAGGGAGACAGATTACTAGTATGAACAGAAGTGAGAGCAAGAGGAACAGCAGTTAGCCTGAGTCCCTAATGCCTTGCCAGTGCCCCCACCCTCCTAGGAACAGGATTCAGTAGTGCATGGGTACATTATTACAAACAAGGCTAAATGAAGCAGTGGCTTCCACATGTTAACATGGGCTCGTGGTGTCCTTTGCCCCACCAGTGGCACCTTTAAGGAAGAAGCGGGCCCAAGCTGAGTTCCACGTGCTGGGTGAGCCAGATGACTTCTGTGCCCTGGTCACTTTCTTCGATGGGGCGGATGGGGGCCGCCAGGTTTTTAAAATCATGCTTCATCTTAAAGCACACGGTCACTTCACCCTCCTCCCGTTGTGGCGTCACTTTGATGAAAATGCCCACTTTATTGGCCTTTCTGAAGGCTATAATGCTATGGAAAAAAGTAAGTACAGTGTTAGGTAGGTCACAAGTCAGCCAAGCCACTAAGACTTAGATTTTATCTAATGACAAGTTATGACCATCATCTTGTTTATTAGCAACAGAGTTCTTTCAGCAAAATGTCAATCTACCTTTTTAATATTACAAAAGTAAAATACAGTCCTAAGTAATTGAAATTCAAATGGGAAAAAAGTTAAGTCTTCCCTTATTTTCCCCTTCAGCACACAGAAAAACTACAAACACTTTGGTTCTTAACCTACCAGGTATTTTTCTATGAGTTTGCACTGACACAAAAGGGACACACTACTTGTTCTATTAACTTGTTTTTTTTCCACTCAGTTTATCACAAATACCTTTCCATGCTGGTATATACAGATCTTCTCCATTCTACTTAATGGCTGCAGAGTATTTTGTTATAGGTTTACTATAATTGGTATATACTGATGTTATTGCCAATTTTCCTGTCATAAACAATGGTGCCATGAATATCCCTTTACGTTGATCTATGTGTGCATGTGGTAATGTTTCTATAGGATACAGACTGATATTAACTCAGAACTTTAAAGGAACTTCTGGAACACCATAAAATTAGTGTTTTTATAAATAAGCTCTGTAAATCAGAAATTTCTGGAATAGAAAAATAATCTCTTTAGTTGATATTTCCGTTTTGACTTTCTCTGACGTGCACTTCATGTTTGTGCTTTAATAATTTAGCTTCAAATAAAAAGTCTAAGGGCAATGAAACAGAATTTGATCTACTATTCAAATGATACTCCGAGAAAAGTTACTGGATTTAAACATTTACATAGTATCGTATAGTATTTATTTCTAAGTATCTGAAAGTCCTAAAAGTGCAATGTGAAGTATAATTAATTCAATTTTTTATTACTCTTATCATATAATCTGACTAGAATTTGATATCTCCGATGATCTTTCCAGCAGTTGACGTTGGCTTAACAAATTTCTATATCTAATTAATGTCATTTAAGGATCCACATAAAGCAATGATTACAGAAAATGCCTTTTGTATTGTATTAACTCAATACATTTTGTACTGTAGTAAATAAACCCTTGATTTGTAGGATTCATTAAAAAAACAGTTTTCTTTTAAAATTTAAAAATAGTAAGAAGGAAAAAGTGTCTTACTAGCCTCACTTACCAGGCAACCACTGATAGCTGGGAAGCTTCAAAAATAAAAATTAAAAAATGCAGATTTCTGGTGCACCCCTAGACCTTCCAGAGAGAATCTCTGGGCTGGGGCCTGGAACTCTACAGAATGAAACAAAACACTGGTGCTTTCCAAAGTCAACTCAATTTTGCCAATCATGGTGCTAAACTCATCTTTGCCCTTTATTTATTTATTTATCATTCTGTTAAAAAAAACCTTACATGTGGGGCGCCTGGGTGGCTCAGTGGGTTAAGCCTCTGCCTTCGGCTCAGGTCATGATCTCCGGCTCCTGGGATCGAGCCCCACATCGGGCTCTCTGCTCAGCGGAGAGCCTGTCCCTCCCCCAACCCCTGCCTGCCTACTGTGATCTCTCTGTCAAATAAATAAATAAAAATCTTTAAAAAAAAAACCAAAACACCTTACATGCTCCTTGTGCCAGCATATGAAGCTGTTCTTTTCAGCTCCAAGTCAACCTTCTGTATCTTGCTTTGTGACACAGGATTCTGCCACCAATGTCTCTCTGCTTTGTTCCTCTCTGCTCCCTGTCAGGCTCATGTCCAATGGAGGGGTTCTAACGGAGCCTAGAAACCTGGACGGGGAAGTGGCTTGCTCCTGCCTATGAGCTGCCTCTGTGTGTGTGTATATGTGTGTCTGTGTGTATGTGTGGGGGAAGGTGTTCCTGTGGGCCTCACTCCAGCAATGGTTCTTCACCCAGGAAGGGACAGTACCTGTTGCAGTTTTAGACTGTATCCTAACTGATGTATCCTCATCCAGGCAAAGGTTTGGCTTTTTACTTTCAGTTATTAGGTAAGACAGAGTCAAATCTATTACTCAAAGGGCAGGTGGGGAGGGTATGTGGAGAAATCTAATGATAAAACTATAGAAGAGAATACTGTATCCTGTAACTATTAAAAATAATGCACTTGAAAATTTTAATTAACAGGGGAAAATATTTACTACTTAAATGGAAACAAAGATTAGAAACTGCTTACAGAATGATCCTAATGATGGAAGAAATATATAGAAGGACAAAGACCAAAATGTTAACGGTGCTCATCTCTGGCAGTGGGATTTTATTTTCCTTCTTCATGGTTTCATATATATATTCTGCAAATTTCTACAGTAATTTTTTATAAACAAGAAAAAATCACCTTAAAAAATCAAGATTAAAAAAACTGGGGTCTGTAAGTGGGCCTCCTACATTAGCTAACTGTACTATGTTGGGGGAGAGGGTCACTAAGCTCTCACTCACTCAGGATCGTCCTGAAAGTCCTGGGGTTCTGCCAACTCATCATACTCCGCTGCTGCATCCTTTCCAGCTAGGACGAGCTCTTCGGGAGGCACCACCACCTGCAGAGTAAAAGAGAGAGGGCTGCCTCAGAACGGGTCAGTGTGTTGTAGGACATTCATTCCACAACATATGACACAGTGGTACACCAACCTAAACATACCGAAGGAAGTTTCAGGAAACAGAGTATTACTTCACTTATACAGAGTTTAAAAACTGTTAGGAACACAGACATTTCTAGTGAAAGTACAAGAACAAAGAACAGTTAAGCAGCAGTCTTCAGACTAAGCCTTATGTTATTACTAGGCCTCAACTTTGCTATGTCAAGAGGTTAGCAGGTAATGATGTCAACCACATTTGTAATTACGGATAGAATGAGGATGGGGAGGTATAAAGAGAAAGATAGCAAGTCTACAAACTGGGGTACACATCAGGCACTTATTTCTGTCTCACAGGAACAGGTTATTAGCGTTACTAAAAAGAGCAAGGACAGATGAGTGTCACCACTCTTTGAAAGTGATGCTAATAAGTGAAATTATTAAAAAGCAGAAGGAAAAAAGAAAAAGGAGATAAAGAAATTCCCTACTAATAAGTATTTTTTTCAAATAATAGCTAATTAAAGATATAGGAATCATTTCTATCAACTTTTGTTGTATCATGCTGAATTACGAGTCAATAATAGATTACCCATTGAGTAAAGTTCTTGATCTAAAATTTCAAGTACTAGATGAATCGCCAAGTAACAAAATGAAAAAAAGGCCACATTTTATTCATTCAATTAACATTTGCAGAAAGTCAAAATCACCTATTTTAATATTTAGCGCTGTGTATACTGTATGTAAGTGGAGGGCATCTAGAGGAGGCACAGCATTTAGAAGGATATGTTATTTCCTAGGAGTCTTGAGACCTGAGCAGGAGTCAGACAGAGAAATGCAGGTATGTATGTCAGGAAATGGCATTCGAGCTAGAAGAATAGCATCTGCAATTCCCATCGCATCTGCTTGGAGGATATGCATTAATATGTGTAATTTGGAGAATGCTAGATTTGAGGATCTGGGGAAAGGTCATCCTGGAAGAACAGATGGGGGGGACCACTGAGAACCGCTTATGCTATGTGGAGGAATTTGGATTTTCTCCCTAAGTCAGAGGGATGCCAAATGATCAGTCTGCCTATCAGAGTTAGATTTTAGAAAGATCACTTTGGAACCAAGACAGACGACAGGCTGGAATGGCAGTGGGGGTGGATTCCGAACACGTCAGCAAGGACATTACTGGCACAGTACAGGTAAGAAAGGATGAGACCTTCAAACAGGGCAGTGGCAGTGTGATTGTGCATAAAATAAAACAAAAAACAAAGCAAAACAACAACAACAAACTCAGGGGTGCCTGCATGGCAGGTCAGCGTGTTGTAGGACATTCGGTTAAACACTGCCTTTGGCTCAGGTCATGATCCCAGGGTCCTGGGACAGAGTTTCGGGCTCCTTGATCAGTGGGGAGCCTGCTTCTCCCTCTGCCTCTGCCTCTCTCTCTCTTTCTCCTTCTGTCTCTCATGAATAAATAAATAAAATCTTAAAAAAAAAATAAACAAATTCAGGAGGTGAAATCAAAAGAAACTGATGATTGCTTGAATGTGGAAATGGAAGACAGTGTGGAGTCCTTTAAGCCAGGTCAAAAGGCCCCTCCAGGAAAAGTCACGGTCCCTCAAAATGCTCCTACCTTAGCAGTGCTGTTGATATCATCTGGGTCCCCCTCCTCGCACTCCAGCAGCGTCACGTGGGTGAGGTTCTCCACTGGATTCGTAAGCGTCAGGAGGACCTGGCTCTCCTGGGGAAAAGAACAAGCCTCTCTCAGACATGTTCCACTACTGCCACCTTGGTCCACTTTCTTAGTTGCTGTACCAAGCGTTTCACAAAATCGTCACCTCCTGCACCTGCCCCCCATTATTCCCAAGCAGTAACACCCACCTCTACATCACTACATTCTCAAAGTGCTCGCAGATTCCTATTCTACTATTTATATTAGGCTATATATGCTATGGAGCTCCTTAAATTACATGAGGAAATAGGGCAGATCCCATAGAAAGGGCCAGGTACTAGACTCAGAAGTTCTGAGGAATGTACATTATCTAAGTGGTTAAAGTTTACAACTCTTGCTTCATCCAGTCCTCCACTTAAGGACTCCTGAGCAACAACTTAAGTCAGCTTAGTCTGAAAGTCCTCATAAAGCATGAGAGCCACAGGGTAGCCAGACAGAGAAAAAAAAATTCATCAGGACTCTAAAAGACTTTTAAGACTTCTTGTCCCATAATTTGCCCTTGTTTGGTACTTTCTTGAGGTTAGCAAAATCTTTCAGATGAACGTGGACTCCATAAGCAGCATGAAAGCAAAGAACAAAAGGGGCTGTTGGAGAATATTCTACACTCATGGTGGGGGAGAGGGGGCATAGATAAGGAACTCAAAGAAGAGAGGGGCTGTGGTAAAGAAATCCCGTTGATTCCTGGTATCTGACACATGCACACACATGGGATGTGGAGAGTCTCCTGGTTGGAGAAGAGCTAAAGATGTCTGTGGGATAAAACATCTTCCTTCTTTTCCCACCCATGAGTTCATCTTTACATAATGTACATGCTGCTCCTTCTAAATGTATGTCAAAGATGCTGTTGCCAAGAATCCCAGCTTAAAGAAGTTAAAAATCCCAATCCCTTTATGACTTCAAACTTTCTTTTCTTTCCCTTGCTCCGGAATCTCATGCTACACACACACAGCTGCCCACATACACACACACACACATTTCTTATCAGTTCTTTATCTTCCTGCTAATAAGCAAAGTACTAACCTTCATGTAGCGAAGGTTGGGAATTGACATGATTCTCACTTCTGGGATATAATTGCTATGTGTGAATAAAAAATACATTAATGTCCATTGAAGTCTCTTAAAATCATTGTTACTTTCCTTTCAAGTGATTTCAGTGAAGATTTCTTCAAGTTAATCAGAACATGTCACAGAAAAAGAATTTTAAAGAATCATACCATCATAATAAGAACTTAAGACTTATGAAACCAACTGTTGAGTTCTTTCTGAAATCGTATGTACACTTCTACATAGAGCCTATATATCTGTGTGCATCATGCTAGATATCTTCCTTATACATTTGCTAGATATATTTTTTGAGATTTTATTAATTCATTTCTGTAAATCTGAAAGGCAACTGGTTACAGGACCCACAACTGACTCAGTAACACACTGCAGAGGTTGAAACACACTACCACAAACTTATCAAACACTTTTATAAAGCACTGTGTGCTAGGCAATGTTTTAAACACTTTAACTTAATCTTCACTGTGACTGCATGAGAGGGGTGTTATTACCATCACCCCCGTTACAGAGATGAAAAAACTAAGCTTGGAAGAAGCAGTAACTTGGTGAGTAGCCAGAATTCAAACTCAGGCAGTGTAGCGCCAGGGTCCTTCCCCTTAACCACTGTTTCGCTGCCCAAGAAGGACAACAGAATACTGTACTCACATGTGCTTAGTCTGAACTCAAAATCACCCAGGGTCAAATCTCAGCTTAGTGTTTATATACCTATTCTTTCCTCCAAAGTCAACAGACCAGCATTTCTCAACATTCTTGACTGATGGAAGGAATAATTATTTTTAATTGCTGCAGAATATTCTATAACCTCAGTGTACCGCAATTTAATCAACTATTTGTTAATGGTTAATCAGCTTGACACTGAAATTGTTTTTAGCTTTTTGCCATTAAAATGTTACAATACACATCCTTACATATGTATCTTTAGATATTGGTGGCTTTGTTTCAACAGAATAGATTCCTGAGATGGTACTGCTGGTTTAGTCTATGTAACTTTGTCTTGACATTCCAGACCGCTCTCCAAAAAGACTCTAGCCATCCACAAACCTACCAACAATGTATGCAAATACGTTTCCCCACATGCTCACAAGCACTAAATGCCCTTTATTATTTTAAACTTTTCCTATCAAGTCTCAGCATCTTTCCATGTATTCACTGACCATTTGAAATTCCTCTTCTATAAACTGCCAGTTCAAATCCTTTTGTCCTACTCACATTTTCATCTTTCCAATCTGTGGGAATTCTGTCTTCCAGGGACATTAAATTTTTATCTGTCATGGAGTAGCAAATATTCTTTCCTGCTCTATTGTCTGTCTCAGGATTCTGTTGTCAAATATATAAATGTAAAAATATATGTAGATATATTTTTTTACAATTTATGGGTTTTTTGTGGGTTTTTTTTTTTGTTTTTTGCTAACGGTCAGCTATTTTCTTCTTTAGCGGTTTCTGGGTTTCCTGCCTTACTAATTCCCTCTACGCATTTCTTGCCCTGAAGCCAAGACAGTATTTTCCTAATTTTTCAAAATATTTTTGATAAGCAGTTTTCATTCACAAAATTCCCTTCTATTGACAAGTCCCAGTGAATTAACACTAATAATCACTTTTATCCCACTCAATGAACACTGTTGCAGGGATCCTCTTTGATTTGTTCTACTTGGTTTTTTACTTAATATTTTGCATCATTATCAAAACTAGGTACGTTTTAACTTGCAATCAATGGCCAGTGTCTCTCTGTCCAATAACTAATTAACAATCACCACCTGGAGACCATACCATCACTGTGTCCCTGATGCAAACACCCTTGATTCTAGGTCTGTAATTTGTTTTAAAGTTCAGGGTATAGAACTCGAAACCTAAACAGAAAAAACAGCAAGATAATTCTGATGACGTTTTTCAAGCCCAGAGTAAATACATTTTGTGTTGAAAAAAGTCAAAGAACAATAACTAAAAACACTGATCCCAAAATACTCACACAGCAACCAGCTGGATTTTGAATTTGATAGATGTTGGATTAAACTCTGGCTTGCTCAAATTATGTTCACATTTCTAAAAAGAAAAATTTATAGTATGTATTAGAGGAAAACAAGAAAAAAATCTCTGCTGGATCCATATAGCTACTAAATTCAGAAGGACAGCACTGACTTGAGTTTTGTTTTGTTTTATTCTGTTATAAGACCGCATGTTCTGATTGCCAACATTTGCAAAAGATGATGCTTTGGCCTTCTCTGGACATAAGCAAGAACCTATCAGATACTATACCTTTGCGGTGCTTAATAACTACTGAAATAACAACTAACACATATTGAGAACATACTAAGTGTGCTGAACCATATGCTCCTTAAGTGGATTTAAACATGACACTGACTTCATAAGGTAAGTGTAGGTACCAAAACTGTTATTGTCCCCATTTTACACATGATGAAAATGGGGCACAAGAAGCGTAAGTCATCTTACCCAACTCCACAGAGCCAGTAAGAATTAAAGCAGGGTCGGCACCTGGGTGGCTCAGTTGGCTGAGCATCCAACTCCTGGTTTAAGGCTCAGGTCATGATTTTTGGATCATGGGACTGAGCCCCCAAGTTAAGGCTCCACGCTCAGCTGGGAGTCTATCTGAGATTCTCTCCCTCTGCCCCCCACCTCATGCTCTCATGCTCTCTCTAAAATAAATAATCTTTTTTTTTTTTTAAGATTTTATTTATTTATTTGACAGACAGAGATCACAAGTAGGCAGAGAAGCAGGCAGAGAGAGGAGGAAGGGAAGCAGGCTCCCCGCTGAGCAGAGAGTCCGATGTGGGGCTGGATCCCAGGACCCTGGGATCATGACCTGAGCCAAAGGCAAAGGCTTTAACCCACTGAGCCACCCAGGCACCCCTAAAATAAATAATCTTAAAAAAAAAAAAAAAAAAAAAAAAGAATCAAAGCTGGGATTTAAATCCAAGTAGTGTGATTTCAGATCCCATGCTTTAAAATACATTAACAATTTTTTACTTTCTTTAACGGGTACTACATACACTTGGTTAAAAAATTTCTTAACAGTACAAAACAGGGACAGTGTAAAGGTACCCATTACTTGTCCCCTTGTCCTCCTCCCCAGAGTCCTACCAGTATCTCATGTGTTTTCTCATTAACAGCCTGTGCACATACAAGTATGTGCACACATTGTCTTTTTTACAATAACAAAAAAGGGAGCATTTTATATACTCTTTTGCCCTTTACTTTTTTCCTTATCGATCTTAGAATTCTATACCAGCACACACAGAGCTATCTCTGTATCTTACTGTGATCATTTCTGTACCTTATTCAACCATACCCACACTGATGGATATCTGTGACGTTTCCATGATTTTGCTATTATAAATAAGGCAGCAACGAGTAAGTATTCTTGCATATCAGTCATTTCCCATATGTGTTAATTTCTGCTAATCTGGTTAACTATCAAATGGTATTTCACTGCAGTTTTAACAGACATTTCTCTGATTTCTGGAGGAGTATATTTCATGTTTATTGGCTATTGGGATTTCCTCTGCTGTGACTTGTATGTTAGTATTTACTGGATCTTCACATACTGACTGGAGTATGTTTTCCTTACTAATTTGCTGAAGTTCTTTACATGTTCTAGACACTAATCCTTTAATTACATATCTTATAAATTACTTTTCTCAGGTTATGGCCTATCTTTTCATTACTACAGGTTTTCTTTGGAGTGCAGGTATAAGTTTCACTGTGTCAAATATATAGCATTGATTCCTCTATAGTTTGTGCTGATTTGCCTTATTTATGGAATACTCCCTACCCAGAAGTCAAAGATTTTCCTGTCTCCTTCTAGAAGTTTTGCTCTTCATATTTGCTCATTCATGTTTCTAATGTTCCAGGGCACCTGGGTGGCTCAGTCAGTTAAGCATCTGCTTTCGGCTCAGGTCACGATCTCAAGGTCCTGGGACTGAACCTAGCATTGGGCTCCCTGGTCAGTGAGGGTCTGCTTCTCCCTCTCCCTCTGCCCCTCTCTCCGGCTCATGCACTCTTCTCTAATAAATAAAAATTACCTTAAAAAAAAAAAAGAAGTTTCTAATGTTCCTGAAATTGACTTTTGTGAATGGTGTGAGACAGAGACCCAATTTTATTTTCATGTAATTATTTGACCTAGGAAAATCTAACAGGCTATTCTTTCCCCAGTGATCTGCAATGCTGTATTTGGTAAATACCAAGTTTTCTCACACCCATGAGTCTGTTTCTTTCTCTACTCTGTTCCAAGTCTGTTAACCTATATAAATGCATATCAAAAAAAATTTTTGTTTATACACACACATATTTGTTTTCCTTCCTGCCCTCCCTTCCTTACACAAAAAGTTGTGTACCTGCCACACACCCTACTTTTTGCATTTAAAAATATATCCCATATTAGTACATTCCTTTTTAGAGTTATAGTACTCACTTCATGGATATACCATAATCTGCACATTTTGTATTTGTGGAAGCCCACCTACCCTGAAAACAGATTATCAATAGGCAACTGCTTATTTACTTTTGATAAATCTGGTGAATTGTACAGTCAACATGAATCTTGTATAACGTCTTATGAATTTACATATTAAAATTTACTATCATTAATCTCCTTAAAGGAATCAACTTTTTGTTTTATTGCTTTTTTGTATTTTACAGTGGTGTGGTTTTTTTTTTTTTTTTTTAAGATTTTATTTATTTATTTGACCGACAGAGATCACAAGTAGGCAGAGAAGCAGGCAGAGAGAGAGGAGGAAGCAGGCTCCATGCCAAGCAGAGAGCCCGATGTGGGGCTCGATCCCAGGACCTTGGGATCAGGATCTAGGCTGAAGGCAGAGGCTTTAACCCACTAAGCCGCCCCTTTACAGTGGTTCTTAACTCATTAGTATCCTCTTCCTTCATGTTTCCTTGTACTTACTTTGCTGTTCTTTTTCTAACTTCTTGAAATGTCTGCTGAAACACTGATCTTTTATTTCTTCCTGTCTAATATACAGATTTACTTCTAGGCATGGTCTTAGCTGTGTCCTGTTTTCCTCTACAGGAATGACTAATTCCTAATTTAATTGCACTCTGATCAAATAATATATTCTAATAATATCATCTTTTAAAAAATGTTGAGGGGTGCCTGGGTGGCTCAGTGGGTTAAAGCCTCTGCCTTCGGCTCAGGTCATGATCCCAGGGTCCTGGGATCGAGTTCCACACTGGGCTCTCTGCCCAGCAGGGAGTCTGCTTCCCCTTCTCTCTGCCTGCCTCTCTACCTACTTGTGATCTCTATCTGTCAAATAAATAAATAAAATCTTTAAAAGAAAAAAAAAAAAGAAAAAGTTTGGGACTGACTTTATGACCAGTATACAGTTAATTTTTATAAGTGTACTGTGTGTACTTGGAAAGAATGCATATTCTGCAGATAATTGGGTACATGTTTGTTCTCTTGGTTACTAAGCGAAGCATGTTTAATTTCCCCAAATCATTTGTCTAAAATAATGTAATTTTCTCCAATGTTTCGATATTTTGAGTCTACATTATTCAGTGCATATAATTTTAGAACTGTTACATCCTCTTTGTGAATTATTTCTTCCTTTATGAATTATGCCTCCATTTAAAAATTTATTATTTATACGATCTGTCGTTCCCATTTATCTTCACTTCCAACCTTTCTGAATTCTGTTTCTTGTGATTAGCATAGAATGGGCAGGCATTTTGTTGGTTTTAAATATTTAGTCTTTTAACAGAAGCATTTACTTCACTGGCATTTATATAAATACTGAAATAGTTGGCTGTAAATCTATCTCACTACATGCTTTCTATTTGAACCACCAGTTTTATGCTCTTTTCCCTCTGTTCTTTTTGTACATGGCTTTTATCAAGCTGAGGAAGTTCTGTATTGCTGTTTTGATCTACAAGGTTTCTTTTCCATGTTCTTTTGGTTTTCTTCTACAATGTATTTATTGAAGAAACTCAGCTGTCTGTTTTATAAATTCATAGAGGCTGGATTTTGCTAATGTTTCTTCTTTCTTCCTTTCTTTTAAATTATTTTATTACTCCTCTTTGTTGCCTCTCTATCAGCCTGAAAGTCATACATTCTTTCACTACTCTTCTAGGGGTTAGTGCTATGAATTTATTGACTTTCAGGTACCTCATTTTCCACATCTGTAGAACAGGGGTAACAACAGTACCTACATCTTATAGTTTTAAGGATTTTTATCTTGAAAGCATTTAAAATGGTAACTGGACACCCAAGTATATTCTCTATAAGCGTATTTTATATTTACTACATTCTGGAAGTTTCGACATTGGCCAGATATCAATATTTATTTCATTCCTGCTTTTCTCTGGTACAAACGGCAACTCTACAGAATGGAGTAATTACCCGACAGCGCAGGGACCGTTTGATCAGAAGATGTTTGTGACGAGGATAGAGCTGTGAAGCACAGACTGGTTGGAAGTCAGGCTGCAAGAGGCGCTGCTGAAGGGTGGTCACTAGCATGAAAGGCAGAAACCAGGCTTAGTTTACAATGACTCACTCAAAATTAGACTTATGAGATAACACTTGAAACAACACTTCCTTTGTGAACAGTCCTTCCAACACATGAAACAACACTTCCTTTGTGAATAGTTCTTCAAAAAACTACAATAGAGAAATCTGACATTTTAAAGCTCTTCAAGTGATTATATCTATTTCATTTGTTACTGGATTTATGTTACTAACAACCATGACACCATCAAAAATCTCAAAACTCAGGGCATATTAGTAACAAAAGCAGAATTAGGTGTAAAATAGAAACCAAGGAAAAAAAAGTAAAATATTACCCTCTGTTAAATTTACTGGTCTTGTATAGTAATCTTCAGGTAGAGGTTCCACTTCGTCTACAGCCTGAGCTGGCTCAATCTTTATCTCTTTCTGGTCCTCTCCTTCTTTAAGGCTAAAAGATAAAAAGCACTAATTTCTCAAAGGTCCACCTAATTGCCTTCAAAGTCTACAATATCAATAACTGAAGTATTCTTCTATTGCAGAACATTCTTTCTCTGTTGGGGTCTTTTCTAAGCATGACAATCTTCTTCCCCAGTAGCAAGTGTTTTATGTCACATTCCTCCAATTCATTTGGATACCCGCTTTTCTCCTCATAGCCATTTAATGTCCAAACTTACGACAGTCCGGCAAGGGTACTGATGGTTGCACCAGCTCGTGGTCGCTGAAGCCTGGTTCCAAGACCATATTTGTCCTAAAAAGAGTTCAGAAATTCCAATTACAAATACTACGTTTATACATCCTATTTACCACAAGAAAGACTTTTGGGTGGGCCAGCATGAGAAGCTCAGGGAAATAAGCAAAAAAAAAAAATAAATAAAAAAAAAAGCTAATTTGAAAGCTCCTTTTAAAGAAAGTAATTTGTAGCCCCACATCATCTTATTTTTAAAATAATTAGCAAAAGCACCAAACATGGAGAGTGAAACTACATTAGTAGAGTAAAATTGAACTAAATGTGATTTTTTTTTAAACTATTAATCTAAAAATATCTAAGCTATGACTTAGACCAGAACTATGTGAAGTGTCTATGGCAAATGATGAATGTCTTCTTGGAACACCAGCGATCATCTGCTAACTTCTTCAGGGTTAGCAAGAATCATAAAAGAGAACTTACCACTACATGAATAGTGTGTTGCTGTAGGCCCCCAAATAGCAGCAGGTTGCAACAGAGACAAAAAAATGCAGCATAAGACAGAAGCAAACTCATACAGCAGGCAGGTTATAAGGGAAGCTGAAAGAATAATGCCTTTAATTCAAACTCCTCTCCTACATACACTAAGGCATATGTTGATTCTACCACGGGGCTATTCTGAAAATTTCATTTAGACTTCATTAAAGTCTCTGGTAATGTAGATGCTTTGCATGTCTTAATGTTTTATTTTGTTCTAAACTAAATATTTTTATATGGACCCCACCAATCCTTAGGGATTCAATGGCCTAACTAATTCTCATACAGAAGCAGTATGACAAGTTACATTTCCTCAGCTGTCAATCTACACCACAGGATTGTTGTGTAAAATATGTGAAAAGTCCTTATTAGAATAGTGCCTGACAAATCACTGT
The DNA here is from genome assembly GCF_010015895.1 of Lontra canadensis. Classification (NCBI taxonomy): domain Eukaryota; kingdom Metazoa; phylum Chordata; class Mammalia; order Carnivora; family Mustelidae; genus Lontra; species Lontra canadensis. The sequence goes on from NW_022630999.1 coordinate 16,672,997, forward strand.
CCTTCAATCAATGTTATTTATTCAATGTCAACCTGCTCGACCCCAAGCAAGCATACAGAAAAGAAATTGTTCCACAAGAGCAAATAAAGCGTAGGGGACAATAACAAAAGCTCCATATCCTCATGTTTTGCTTCTGGATAGCAGACAGACTGTAGTGAACGACTTCTGTGAAGAATTCCTATCAATGACACTGGCATGTATTACTATTTATTTAACCATGCAAAATGCACTGTGTAAGAGTCAGTGTTCTTCACACTGGAGAACTACAGGACGGTACCAGAAATAATAATTTGAGCTGGGAACCCATTACTATAGGATGTCAAAGGTGGCCTACCTGTCTAATATGAATAAAATCTAACACTTGCCTCCTTTCCTCTGTAGTTGTGTCATATCTACAAAATTAAACACTAGCCCTGGGGAATAATCAGAAGAGAGAGGGCAGTGATAGAAAAAGGAACACAAATGTCCTTAAGACTCAAAGAACTCAAATAGAGTGAATGATATGGCAAAAGCCTAACTGCTGGACTTAAAAACCTGTAATTTGAGAAACCTTTCTTTGCTACCCATCATTCAGAAATCTAAGGTCAGTGGCCACCTTCTGAAATGGTCACTGTTCTCAAGGCACACAGGCCTTGTGAACAATGAACTGCACACTCCTTTTTGTACCACGTCCTCACCGAAAAAGCCAAAGGCATATAGTTTCTACGCCGTGCCAGTTTCTTGCGATCTCGTTCAACCTTCTCCTTCTGAGCAAGCTGCTGGTAATATTCAATCAGTTTGTTCATCTGTAAGAAATTGAAGACGCAGTAACTGTTTTCATGAGGAAGCTAACAGGAAGTATGAAAAATTAAGCAATGACACTAACTGGACACAAAATGAACAGAGAAGACAAATTACTACAGTGGGCAAATTTGCCCTTTTCCTCAAAAAGAATTTCTTTTCATTACATTTCTCTGTATAATTTCAGAATTAAAATGGAACCTTTAAGTTTAACAATGGGAAGAAATGGGTAATGAAAAGGCTAGGAAATTTCATGCCCTCTTGTTTTACTTCACTTTTACTTTTTACTTTTTTACTTCCTTTTACTTCATTACTTATTTCGCCCTACAACTACTCCCATTTTTTCTGTATGGCCACAGGCCTCTTTCTTTCTTTCTTTCTTAAAGATTTTATTTATTTATTTCACAGACAGAGATCACAAGTAGGCAGAGAAGCATGCAGAGAGAGAGGAGGAAGCAGTCTCCCTGCCGAGCAGAGAGCCCGATGCGGGGCTCAATCCCAGGACCCTGGGACCATGACCTGAGCTGAAGGCAGAGGCTTTAACCCACTGAGCCACCCAGGCGCCCCAGGCCTACCTATTTCTAAGAATGTAACATCTTGTACTGTGTCTTCTCCCCCACTCATTTGTTTTCATTTTTAAAGTATGTCCTTGGGGCGCCTGGGTGGCTCAGTGGGTTAAAGCCTCTGCCTTCAGCTCGGGTCATGATCCCAGGGTCCTGGGATCGAGCCCCATATCGGGCTCTCTGCTCGGCAGGGAGCCTGCTTCCCTTCCTCTCTCTCTGCCTGCCTCTCTGCCTACTTGTGATCTCTCTGTCAAATAAATAAATAATCTTAAAATAAAATAAAATAAAATAAAATGTGTCCTAATCCTAAAAGCAATACCTGTTAACTGTGAAAACTTAGAACAACATTAAACAAAGCAAAACTTCTCTTTTATCTCTTGTGCCCATGTCACTCTTCCCCTCAGTAAAGGTATCTGCAATTATCAGCTTAGGTATCTTTCTTACACGCACATATGGGTATGTGATTACACATTGCACACATTAAAACAAAAACCCTGAGTATAGATATATAGCTTTTTTATGTCTGAAAGAAAGTATTTTTCACATAGGGGAAAAACATATTATTTTATAACTTTTTATTTCACCAAAAATAAACACATACTGTTTTCTTTTTCTGAGTCACAGCCTGACTACAGAACTAAAGCTACAACTAGGTTTCTCTATCAACTTAAGCCAGACTAGAAAATACTGCCATTGTGATTTAATGTCTTATGAGAAGCACTTTCTGTGTGTAACAGACACCTAAATACACATCACAGATTTCTAAGCATATGCCATATCCATGGATAAAATGAAAGATCATCAGTCTTTTTCTCCATCTCTTCTTAGATCATCCTCTCTCTGATGACGCTTTACTTACCCGTTGCGTGTGAGGATTTTCAGGTTCCTGCCAACCGCCACTAGCTGCAAAACAAAGGGACAGTAAACAAATTTTCATAACTTGATATTTTTATTTTCATAAAAACAGTTCATCTGCAGGCCACAAAATGAAATTTAAAAACACAAAATCACAGAACTTCCAAGAAATAGTCCTATGAGTTATATAGACCAGAACACTCACAATGAAATTTTCATTAAAAATAATGAGGGTGACAAAGATAACAGCCCTGCCACCACAACTAAGACATGCATAGCTTCTGTGACAAGCATCTGAAATGTATTACATTTCATTTTATGTAATAATTGTCTGACATGGGGATTCTTATTATTAGTCTCACTTTACAAATGAAATTGAGGCTCAGAGAAGTTAATTAACTTGCCCAAAGTCACATAGATAGTTAAGTGGTAAAGCTGGGATTCAAACTCATGCAGTCTGACTCTTAAGACCCTGCTCTTATCTGTAACACTGCAATTTCTATGTTCTATGTCCTTGATTCAGAGAAGAATTTCTTACATAAGAAACAAACAGCACAAATCACAATGGCAAAGATTATTCCAGAAAGCTAAAAGTAAAACCATGATGAATACAGCTGAGTCCTGAACAACATGGGTTTGAACTGTGAGCGTCCACATATATGTGGATATTTTTCAACAAATACAATACAGTACTGTAGCTGTATTTTTAATTTTTTCTAGTTTACTGTATTATGAGACTACATATATACAATACATACAACTTACAAAGTATGCGTTCATCAACTGTTTATGTTATCAGGGAGGCTTCCAGTCAACAGTAAGCTAGTAGTAGTTAGGTTTTTGGGGAGTCAAGAAGTCACACAGATTCCCCACAGTTGGGGGTCAACACTTTAACCTTTGCATTGTTCAAGGGTCAACTGTATATCTCAATAAAGCTAACCCCCCAAAAAGGGGAAAAAGTAAACTACAATGAGATACAGTTTTACAACCATCAGTCTGGAAAAATGAAGTAAGTCCCACAACACTACAGCAGCCAAGGCTCTGGAACAACGGGTAGTCTACTCTTATGCATAAGTCAGCTCTGTACTAGGAGCAGAATGCTAAGAGAGAAAAGGTGTAGCAGGATACATATACAGTATGTTTCCATTTGTTTCATATTAAAAAAAAACATCTGTTAGTGGCTACAAGCATGCATGGACACCTGACACCGATAAACACTGATTTCAGGACTGGGGTGGTTACTGCTCCAGGAGGGTGAGGAAGGGAATGTAGTGGGGATAGGCTACACAAGGGGCTTACACTGTTTGGGTTACGTTTACTATCTGAAGCTGGGTGATAAATACATGAATGTGTATTATCTGTGTAAGTAAAAATAACCTTTTTTCAAAACACAAAGGACGCTTGTTAAAGGTGACGCATACCTTGCAAGAAATGGCAACAACATCTTTTAGTATAGTAATATTTTAAAGGTTGCCTTACTTAAGACAATCACGAAAATAATTATGTAAAAGAAATGTTTTACTTGTAATATTTTAAAAAATCTAAATGAGTGTTTTACATAATTGCTTTAGAACTGGCAATTTACTCTGAAGAACACTTTGGGAAACATAACTATCTCATTTCTCTGCACATTACAGACACAATGGCTTACTTATAAATAAACAAATAGTTCTGAAGTGGTTTCAGAGCTTCTCAGACACCAACAACATCATGAAAGAAAAAATTATCTGTACTCTTCAAGAGCTCCTACTATTCAATTATTATTGTCAAGATACCCTAGAGGAGACAGATTTCTAGAAGTAAACACAGGTTTTAAGCTCTGAAATATAAATTATCCAACCTTAATGGCTCATAATCTAAAAAGCATAAAACATTCTCTTAAGGGTAACACTGAGAAATCTATTTGGATTTCTAGGCTTTGTTTCTTTACCTTGACAAGAGACAAAATACAAACACAGAAAAATACATTCCAAAAAAAATACTCTTCAATTCACCGAGGCGTACATACTCTGCCACTTTGAGGTTGTTTTTCTTATTTAACTTACATTCATAAGTAAATTCAAACAACTAACTTGCTATAGTGATATTAAAACACACATTTACTGACAATCTAAAGGTGCTATAGAATCTTTCTAATAAAAATCACATTTCAGGAAGTATCTATCCACCAATGAGCAACAATTAAGAGCTCAAGCATTCTAAACCAAAGAGCAAACACAACAGAATCAAGGATTGAATTTTTAAGAATAAAGAAACCTGACCCATATTTATTTCCAAACTGTGTAAAAATCTGTAAGAAATTTTTACTTAAAGTCCGTCTTCATTTTAGTTATGTCAACTGACATGAGTTAATTATGGGCTTCATCACAGACTAGTAAGTAGGCTGAAATTTTAAAGACTTTATTTATTTATTTGAGAGTGAGAGAGAGATAACACGAACAGGGTGGCAGGTGGAGAGGGAAAAGCAGACTCCCCACTGAGCAGGAAGGCAGAACCCTGGGATCATGACCTGAGCCACAGGCAGATGCCCAACCAACTGAACCACTCAGTTGGCCCCCAAGATGGGAATTCTTACCAAGTCTGCAAAGTTTCAGAAAATTGAATGAAAATTCAGAAAGAAAAAAGACAATGGGGAGTTAGCAATGCCACTATTTCTATAAAAAATAAATAGCAACTCAAGATCTTGAACTGACTTATACAGAGTTTCTACTCTGATGTTAACCATGGAGTACAGGAAATGCAAAAATAAAGGAAGTTTCCCAGGCAACAAAACCAAAAGACAACCGACAGAATGGGAGAAGATATTTGCAAATGACATATCAGATACAAGGCTAGTATCCAAAACCTATAAAGAACTTATCAGACTCAACACCCAAGGAACAAATAATCCAATCAAAAAATGGGCAGAAGACATGAACAGACATTTCTTCAAAGACATCCAGATGGCCAACAGACGCATGGAGAAAGTGCTCAATATCACGCGGCATCAGGGAAATACAAATCAAAACCACAGTGAGATACCACCGCACACCAGTCAGAATGGCTAAAATGAACCAGTCAAGAAACGGTAGATGTCGGTGAGGATATGGAGAAAGTGCAACTCTCCTACACTGTTGGTTGGAATGCAAGCTGTGCAGAAACTCTGGAAAACAGTATGAAGGTTCCTCAAAAAGTTGAAAACAGAGCTACCCTACGACCCAAGCAATTGCACTACAGGGTATTTGCCCCAAAGATACAAATGTAGTAACCCAAAGGGGCATGTGCACCCCAATGTTTATAGTAGTTATGAAGAGCCTAGATGTCCATCAACAGATGAATGGATAAAGAAGATGTGGTACATATATACAATGGAATATTATGCAGCCATCAAAAATTTGAAATCTTGCTATTTGCAACGATGTGGATAGAACTGAAGGATATTATGCAAAGTGAAATAAGTCAATCAGAGAAAGACAATTATCATACGATCTCACTGATATGTGCAAGTTAAGAAACAAGGTAGAGGATCATAGCGGAAGAGAGGAAAAAATGAAACAAGATGAAACCAGAGAGGGAGACAAATCGTAAGAGATTCTTAACCTCAGGAAACAAACTGAGGGTTACTGGAGTGGAGGGGGGTGGGAGGGAGGGGGTGTCTGGATGATGGACATTGGGGAGGGTATGTGCTATGGTGAGCGCTGTGAATTGTGAAAGACTAATGAATCACAGACCTGTATCCCTAAAACAAATAATACATTATATGTTAATTAAAAAAAAATAGAATAGCCCACATAATCTTAAAGAACAACAACGCTGGAGAATTCACCCTAGAGAGTTACTAAGATCTATTTTTAAACTTTTTATTTTTATGTATTTTTATTATTTTTTTATGATGAATATGCTTTTAACGTACAGTGTTAGATAACGTGTACAATATAGTGATTCAGTAATTTAAAAAAAACCCAAAACAATTCTATAAATTACTCGGTGCTTATCACACAATACTCCTTTTTTCTTTGTGGGAATTTTTTAACACTTAATGACTTCTTAAATTCCAGTATAATCAATGTACAGTGTTATATTAGTTGCAGGTGTACAACATAGTGCTTCAGCAATTCTACGCATTACTCAGTGCTCAAATAAGTATACTCTGGATCCTCTTCACCTACTTCCCCTACCCCACACTCACCTGCTCCCTGGTAACCATTAGTTTGTTCTCTATAGTTCAGAGTCTATTTTTGCTTGTTTCTTCTTTCCTTTGTTCATTTGTTTTGTTTTGTTTTTAAAGATTTTATTTACTTATTTGACAGAGATCACAAGTAGGCAGAGAGGCAGGCGGAGAGAGAGGAGGAAGCAGGCTCCCTGCTGAGCAGAGAGCGCCCGATGTGGGGCTCGATCCCAGGACTCCGGGATCATGACCCAAGCCGAAGGCAGAGGCTTTAACCCACTGAGCCACCCAGGCGCCCCTGTTTTGTTTCTTAATAAACTTTTTTACTTAAAAAAATTTTAAAAAGATAAATACAGGAAGTTTCCTTTAATAAAGGTAAGTGCCATCTCCACCCTGAAATGCTCAAATGATGGAAAAGTGATTGGCACCTTAGCTGGTCTTTAGGTTCAAACACACACACAATTTTTCTGTTTTACTGATAAACATTTTATGTAAATACATACATCTTTGAGCATGTTCTTAATACTCCAGGATATTTGGATATGGAAATGCTGAGCAGGAGGATAAAAGCAATTTATTTTCAAAAAACGGTGAAGGGGTTTTTAAGAATACACTAACATGATGAACACTGAGTAATGTACAAAATTGTTGAAGCACTCTACTCTACACTTGAAACTAAAGTAACACTGTAAGTTTACTAGAATTTAAATAAATAATGCCATTTATTTTATTAAAATAAAAACAAATATAAATAGAGGCACTTTGGGGCACCTGGGCGGCTCAGTTAAGTGTCCAACTCTTTTTTTTTTTTTTTAATTTAAAGATTTGATTGATTGATTGATTGATTTAGAGAGCATGAGAGGGGAGAAGGTCAGAGGGAGAAGCAGACTCCCCATAGAACTGGGAGCCCGGTACAGAACTGGATCCCAGGACTCCAGGATCATGACCTGAGCTGAAGGCAGTTGCTTAACCAACCGAGCCACAAAGGCACCCAAGCGTCCAACTTGTGATCTCAGCTTGAGTCTTAATCTTAGGGTCCTGAGTTCAAGCCCCAAGTTTGGGGAAAAAGAAAAAATGGAGGGGGGGGGGAGGTAAGTGGTGTAGTCTGTCAAGTGTATGACTCTTGGTTTCAGCTCTGGTGGTGATCTTAGTCGTGAGATCGAGCCCCAAATTGGGCTCCACACACAGCACAGAGTCTGCTTAAGATTCTTTCTCCCTTTGTCCCTCCCACTTGCATTCTCTCTCTCTCTCTCTCAGATAAATAAATAAAATCTTAAAAAAATAAAACAAAACAAAACAGGGGCACCTGGCTGGCTCAGTGGGAGAAGCATGTAACTCAATCTCAGGGCTGTGAATTCAAGCCCCATGTTGGGTGCAGAGCTCACATAAATAAATATACTTTAAAAACAAAATAAATTTAAAAAAAATAAAATTTTAATAAATGTTATCGAACTGCTCTCCAAGGTAGTAATATAGGAAAGAACTATTTTGCCATATTCTTGCCAACACCAGATCTAAAAAATTTGCCAAATCAATGAAGTTTTAATTTGCATTAATAGTACAAGGCAATTTATGGATACTCAAAAAAGAGTCGAAATAAAAAGGGCTAAAAAATGTCAGGGGAGGGGGCGCCTGGGTGGCTCAGTGGGTTAAGCCTCTGCCTCCGGCTCAGGTCATGATCTCAGGGTCCTGGGATCAAGCCCCGCGTCGGGCTCTCTGCTCAGCAAGGAGCCTGCTTCCCTTCCTCTCTCTCTGCCTGCCTCTCTGCCTGATTGTGATCTCTGTCAAATAAATAAATAAAATCTTTAAAAAAAAATGTCAGGGGAGGGAAACACAAACTTGAGCTGTAACTTTATGAAAGGTTAAGGTCTTTCCATGGAATCTGCAAGGTTTGGAGGAGTTTGGAGTCACGATAAAGATAATTTTAACCTAACTATGGGCCCTACCATGTACACATTTTGGTTATTCATCATTTTTATTTCTACATCTGTGAGCTGCTTTTCTTATCCTTTGCCTAGTCTTTCTTTGGGGCTTCTTTCTTGATTTACAAGGGTTCTTCATTTTTGCTTACTTTAGTCTGTTATATATGATCCAAATATTTTTCTTAGTTTGTCATTTTTTTTTGAAGATTTTATTTATTTATTTCACAGACAGAGATCACAAGTAGGCAGAGAGGAAGGCAAAGAGAGAGGGGGAAACAGGCTCTAGCTGAGCAGAGAGCCCGATGCGGGCTTGATTCCAGGATCCTGCGATCATGACCTGAGCTGAAGGCAGAGAGGCTTAACCCACTGAGCCACCCAGGCACCCCTTAGTTTGTCATTTTTATCTTTTAAATTTGTTCATGGTGTCTACCATCATTAGGAGTATTTATGTTTTATGAAGAGCATTAATTTTTTTTTTAAGATTTTTATTTATTTATTTGACAGACAGAGATTACAAGTAGGCAGAGAGGGAGGCAGAGAGAGAGAGAGGAGAAAGCAGGCTCCCTGCTGAGCAGAGAGCCGATGTGGGGCTCGATCCCATGACTCTGGGATCATGACCTGAGCCAAAGGCAGAGGCTTTAACCCACTGAGCCACCCAGGCACCCCGAGAGCATTAATATTTTGATTGTAAAGAAGTGTCAGATTTATCAACACTATTTTACCAGCTCTAAGAAAACTAAATGGTTTACCCAGTCTTAGATGAAACATTATGGTCCATAAATGTGAGGATTTGGAAACACAGAAGATTGAGCTCTGAATTTAGCTCCCGCATTCCAACAGGTAAACAGGTAACAGAAACAATCATCTGTGGGCAATTCTAACACTGCCAATTCCATAAAATCTCGTGTTGAAGTCCACCTGACTCACCCACAGATTTGTCTGCCATGCCTACATCTCTAGATGTCCAGCGACAAAATCCACAGGCCAGGTAGTAGGCTTTCTTCATGGTGGTCTTGGCAGGGTCATCTGGAAGCTGTGTGGAGATACTTGTTGCCCGAGTAGAGAGAGTGTGCATACAGCCAGGACAGTCAAAGCAGTTGGCACACCTATAACACAAGACCACTGTTCATTCTCTCGACAAGTCTTTATCAAGCACCTGCTATGTACCACACAGTGTCCTAGGTGTTAGGAATTCAAGAGGGACTATAAGGGAGGACTGTCTCTCAATGAAAAGGAAATTAAAAAGTATTAAAATCTTGTTTTAAAATTTAAGTATTGTATGTTCATTTATTTTTTTAAAAAATGTAATCATCACTAAAGTTCCTGAAGAATTAAGAGCCTGACCCAATCCTATTCCAGAGACAATCACTGCTAAACAGTCTGGGTTTAACCATTTCAGACTCCATTTAGGCTTGTACAGACCACGAAGATTTCTGAGGGAGAGGAAGGTCACCACTTATGCCTTTAGAAAGGACTGAGCAGTTGCACAATGAAAACTCGAGAGGCAACAATATAATAGGCCATGTAACTGGGTTTGGAAAACAACTGCTTGTTTGCTGCGCCAGAGAGCGGACATAAAAACCAAAGAATGTTCTCAAACTGCAACAGTTCAGAAGCAGTGCCTTTTCAGGGCTTTCTGTTTTCTCCTTAGGCACCACTCTTCCTAGCGCTTCCCCAACACTTCCCCTTCAGGGCCCCAGCGCCTTGCTGCTTGTAGCTTTTTCACCACCTGAGATTATCAAGATTTCCACTCCTAGTCCTGGACTTACTCTGAAGCTCTGTTCTACAATTCTAATTATCTACAGTATTTTGCCATCTGGATAACGTCCTCATATAAGGATAATAATGGTATCTACCCACTGTTCACTGCTCACTGATAGTTTGAGAATTAAATCAAAATTAACGTGATTTAATTTTATGATTTAAATTTAATTTAAATCATAAAATTAATTTTTTAATCATAAAACAAACAGTGTCTGGCTTATTAGGAGTTATTTCTCACGTTCAGGAAAGAAAAGTCATGGTGGTTCACATCCATGCGGTATAAGGGTATGACTGGTAGCAAAGGACTTTCATGCTTAAGCTAAAAACCAAATGGCATCCAGGGGCAATGAGCACACTTACTACCCAGATCTCGGTTTTTAATACCATTTTCCAATAAAAGGAACCAAGGCTCCTTGGAGAAATGGCTAATTCAAGGACTGAGGCAGAGTTCCAGGATTAGCCTGGAGTATCTTGTACGACCAAAAAATGACAGAATGCTCAAATGAATGAACAGCTCCCCTAACCCCCAGCCCATGCAACAACAGGGGTACACCAAAGGGATACAGGAGTCTACCGAAAGAGCTGGCAATGGCCAAAGCTGGAACAATCGGAGCAAAAAAATAAATAAATAAAGTGGTACTGGATTATATCCTATGGTATAAAACCAATATTTAAATAAATTATTAAATAAATAAATAGGGGAGGAGAGAAAAATCTACCATTTAAACGAATTCCAAATAATTTACGTAGAGAATCCTCACAGAGGGGGAACATAACTCCCCGCTAGAAGAGTGTTTTCCTTCCAAAGAGTACAGTATAAAAAAGGAGAAAAAAGAATGACTGTATATTGGAGAAACCTGACAAACACTAGCTCAAGTCAGGTCATTAAGGCTAACATCAACAGTGATAAGTTCTATTGACAGTATGTACCCTTCGTGGGATGTAATAAAAGATGCACTTTAACTCTATTGTCTTGTACCCCATAACACATTTCCCCAGCTAACATGAAAAACATCAGATATATTCCAACTGAGGGACATTCTACAAAATATCTTACTAGTACTCCTCAAAACTTTTAAGGTCCTCAAAACCAAGGAAAGTTTAAGAAAATGTCATAGCAAGAGAAGCCAAAAGAGACATGACTATTAAATGTAACATGGGTATCCTAAATAGAATCCAGGAACAGAAAAAGGAGATTAGGGAAAAACTGAGGAAATCTGAATAAAATGAAATGTTTATTTAATAACAAAGTATCCATGTAGTTCATTAATTGAGGCAAATATACCATAATCATGCAAGATGTTAATGATAGGGGAGACTATGTATTAAGTACACAGAACTCTCTGTACCATCTTCACAATAATTCTTAAGTCTAAAACTGTTCTAAAATAGAAAATTAATTTAAAAAAATCAAAGGACATTTCATCTTTGGCAAAGGTGATGCTAAAAAATGAAAACCAGCCAGTTAAAAACAAGAGTTAATTCCATGAGTTTCCTTGCCAGCTATTAAAAAAATAGTTGAGGAAAACAGAAAAAAAAACAAACAAACGGATCCCAGTCTTACCTATTCTTTTTCAATTTGGCTTCAGCCGATGGCATATTTTCTAAGCAACTGGGACAATAATGCGAGTCCACCTAGAAAGAAACAAGAAATCAAAAATCAGAGGAAAAGACACTCAGTTTAGCTTGTATCTACATCTATGCCAAATAGTGAATTCTAAAATATACTGCACCAGAACATGAGAAACCAATGATATGCCAAAGAACCTAGACTGTTTTCTGCTTAGGGTTTATTCTTCAACCATGTTTTTTCTTATTTTCTGTATTTCCTAAAACCCTTCCAGTTTTCCTTTCTGATCTTTCCTCTTCCCTTTCATTAGGATTTTATGTAATAGATGTGTTACAAGTTGTCTTGGAAAAGACATGGAATAGAAGAACTCTATGATAATCTAATGAACAGACTAATAAGTAAAATAACACAATTTGTGAAGCTCTGATCAAATATCCCTTCATCGTTTTATACTGTTTAGCTTTAATGGACTGTAATAACTTGACCGCACTTACATTGTTAAAGGAAAACTTTAAAAGTTTTCTCATTATTGAAGTGTTACATGTTCACAAAAGTTCTCTAATCTCTAATCAGAGATACTTTTTATTATTTTTAAATACTTTTATTTATTTATTTGACAGAGAGAGAGAGAGCAAGAGAGAGAACACAAGCAGGGAGAGTGAGAGAGGGAGAAGCAGGCTTCCTGCTGAGCAGGGGGCCTGACTGGGATCATGACCTGAGCTGAAGGCAGAGACCTAACGACTGAACCACCCAGGTGTCCGATTACAGATTTTTAAATGGCAAATTAAACTACTAAGCCAGCAAGATATTCTTACTGTATTTAACTCAAAAACAAAGAAGGAAAATAAATTCACTGTATTTTTAAAGCTCTGAATAATTACTTTCTTTAATATAGGTAGATCCTATTGACAGTTCTAGAACTTTAATCACCTACAGATGTAAAGACAAATTTAAATGAATAGAAATACTATGATAGAAACTGGCTTCTTTTTTTCATCATCTGCTATACACAGGACCACCTTTGAAAAAATAAAGTCGCTGCTCAAATAACCTCTAGGAACATAAAGCACAGTACTGTTAACTAATATTTGCACTTACTCATCATAAAAAGCAAACTATAATTTGTTCCTTCTTGTGGCTCTTTTCAAATTCCGCCTGTCCCTTCATGTGCAGCTCCAATCCCAGGTTCTCCATTAGAACTTTCTGGACTCCTCAAGCCCTTACTGGCCTCACTCTTCCCCAAATCCTAAAGGGCCTCCACTTCACAGGTGGAAGTACACACAAGTCAGTAAGATACAGTAAGACAGACTGTCCTAGCTCAAGATATCCTTAAAAATCATGGAGACTGAGCTCTCTAATGACCACCACATGGGAATCTAATCCAATAAATTCTGGAAGTGGAGGTGAAGCTGGAACAGGAAAACATCTAAAAGACAAAGGACCTGCTAAAGAGATACACACAGAGAAGATACTAATGGAGAGGAAAAAAAAAAAAAAAAAAACAAGAAATATCCTGTATATAATATAGCAATGATTTTTCTCTTGTATTACTTAATTCCTTTCTGTGTCTATTCTTAATATTAAGAAAAATACACCTAATAAAATTTTAATGGGGCACCTGGGTGGCTCAGGCATTACACGTCTACCTTCAGTTCAGGTCAAGACACCAGAGTCCTGGGATCAAGCCCCACATTGGGCTCCTTGCCCAGCGGGAAGCCTGCTTCTCCCTCTCCCCCTGCTTGTGTTCCCTCTCTCACTGTGTGTCTCTCTCTCTCAAATACATACATAAATAAAATATTTTAAAAAATCAGTAAAATGGCTTAATGTACAGGACACGTTTTCATACGCATTTTTAACAGTCCAGGTATCTTCAGTGAAGTTCTCTGAATCATGTTTCAAATCCTGATTTGAAAGGCTGCCGTGAGTTTCAAATCTTGGTCCTCTCTGCCACCCCCAAATTTTTGACTGTGTAACCTACGGCAAACACTGTGTCTGTTGCTTTAACTATAGTTTTTTGTTGTTGATTTTTTTTTTTAAAGAATATTCATTCTATTGGCCTGTAGGATGATTAAAGGAGTTTACATAAACCACATGGCGTATAGAAAGCACTGAATAAGCATTAACTGTTACCAGCAGCTTTTCTTTAACTAGACTGTGAGTCACTCAACAGCAGGATTTATGTCTTACTCGTCTTTTAATCCCCAAAGCTTACAGAATGAACAAGATGTGCTAAGTGCTGTAGAAGTTTGGGGATTTTGTTATTTGGTAATTTTTTTTTAATGGGGTGGAGTGTTTTACGTTATGAGCAATCATACTTCCAACGCCCACTTGTTCCTGCGAAGGACAGCACCATACCCTCTGGAGAAGCGCCATGAGCTTCTTACACGAACAGACGTTATTCTAAGCGCTTTCAACCCAGTTCGCCCCAACCCAACCTCTTCCCTGCTGCACGCCTTGGTCTGAGCCACAAAACACAGCAAGGCCCAGTTTCTGGCCAAAGTAAGAGCAGAACTTCCAAGATGGGAGGGGCATGAATGAGAACGCCCATGGGCACCACCCTACAGTCAGTCATGGAAAGACGGTATCTCGCCCCTCAAGTGGCCTCAATAATCACCCCCACATCTTCCTCCCCAACCCACCCAATTACCAACCCCCCCCAAGAGACGGCCAAGGTCCCTAAAGTCAGGTTTGTCCAATCCGAGGGCGCTCTAGAACCAAAAGATCCGCTCAGCCCCACCCAAGGCCGCTCCTTCTTTCCAAATGACAAATTATAAGCAAATTAAATCGCCAGCAAATCTGAGTGACGGAAGACAGAGCCAATCAGCAAACTAGGAAAATGACTTCCCGCCCGTCGCGGTGACTAGGGCGAACCCTTCCCCCCTCCTCCCCCAACACATACACACTCTTCACCGGACGACTGCATTACCTCGTGAGACACACATTCCAGCGACCGCAGCTCGCTGCAATAGCGGCAGAAATAAAGCTGCGATAGCGGGGCCCGAACTTTCTTTTCCCCCTGGACTAGGTAGAGAACCCGCTCCGATTGCAGCAAGGACGCCATCTTGGAGGGGGAGGAGTCAACGACGCTCTCGCCGCGTCACGTGACCCGAGAGCCTGCGTTGCTTCTGCGCCTTTCCTACGTATTTCGTCTGAGACTTTGCGTAAGGTTTCCGAACTAGTGGGACCCGGCGCCGGACGGAAGTCACAGTGCGCTTGCGTAGCTGGGGATCCCCGGTTTCTGCTCCAGCGTTTCAGCGAGCATTGTCTGCCTGGGCGAGGTCCGAGCTTTCTCTCACTGAGTACGCAATCCCAGATCAAATCAGACAGGCCAGTGCTCTCCGTTTCCTTGTCTCTTCCGGAAAGAAAGGCTGCACTTTTGTTTCATTTACAACGGCCTCTCCTGCCCTCACCTTCCAGGAAGACTTCCAGAAGGTAGATGGAGGGTCTCAGGGACAGAGTGCCTTGGGAATTGGAAAGTTAATAGTCATACCAGCACTTTCTTTTGACTGCCTTGTCACTGACCTGTAGGAAATCTTCACAGACATTATCTCGTTTGAAATTTCTTAGACTCTGAGTTCCTCCACCCAGAAGCCATGGCTCATTCATTTCCAGGTTTTGAGTAGTTAGAATTAGGACTAAGTCTGTATTATGAGCATTCAGTAAGTATTGGTTGATGGAGGAATTAAATCATTGACCAATGTTGCTAGGTATCATTTACATTTTTTCTAGTGCGTAGACTAAGGCTTAGATATATAAAATGACTGCTTTGAACCGGCCTAGCAGAGACAGGAGCCCAGGTTACCCGCCACCAGTTCTGTGCTCCTCTCATTGTACTAATGCATTCTTTACCTGTCTGATGTTGGAGCTGGTGAAAAGAAGTGGAACTGAATATTAATACTAGCTAACGTCTGTTGAATATTTATTGAGTGCAAGGCGCTGTGACCAAACTTTACACACATTGTCTCATTTAATTTTCACAAGAACTCCAAAAGGCAGGTGCTATCATTTTTATTTGGCTCCAAAGGAAACAGGCTCAGAGAATTACAATGACTTGTCTAAGATTTCATAGATAGCAGTGGAACCCTGTTCTGACTCCAGAGGGGCATGCATTACACCTATGCATACTGCCTCTAGCATATTTTTCCCCCAGCTTTATTGAGGTAAAATTGACAACTTAAAATTATATATATTTAAGGTGTACACCTCAATAATTTGATATACACTGTGAAATAATGAACTCAAGCTAATTAACATATGCATCACTTCACATGGCTACCATTTTCTTTTTTTCTCTTTCTTTTCTTTTTTCTGATGAGAACACTTAAGATCTACACGCTTAGAAAATTTCAAGGATATCATATACAAAATTGTTAACTAGGGTCACACTGTTACACATTAAATCTTCAGAAGTTATTCGTCTTGCATAACTGAAATTTTGTACCCCTTGGCCAACATTTCTTCACTTCCTCTCCCCGCCCCGCACCGACCCCCAGACCTTGGCAACAACCCTTTTCCCTGCTTCTGTGAGTTTGATTATTTTAGAATCCATATGTAAGTGAGATAATGCAATATTATCTTTCTGAGTCTGGCTTATTTCACTTAGCATACTGTCCTCCAGGTTCATCCTGTTGCTTCAAATGGCAGGAGATACATATTGATATATTTATGTTTATATTATTTTTCAGTTATTGTGTATATATTTATATATCACATTTTCTTTATTCATCTGTTGACATTTACGTTGTTTCCCTTTTTTGGCTGTTGTAAATAATGCTGAGATGATCATGGGAGTGCAGCTATCTCTTTAAGATTCTGATTTCATGGGTGGCTCAGATGGTTAAGTGTCTGCCTTCAGCTCAGGTCATGATCCTGAGGTCCTGGGATCAGTCCCTCGTTGGGCGTCCTGCTTGTCCCGGAGTCTGCTTCTCCCTCTCCTTCTGCTGTTCCCCCTGCTTGTGCTCTCTTGCTCTCTTTGTCAAATAAATAAAATCTTAAAAAAAAAAAAAAGATTCTGATTTTTTTTCTTTTGGCTATAGACCTGGAAGGGGGACTACTGGATCATAAAATAGTTTTATTTTTAATTTTTTGAGGAACCTCCATATTGCTTTCCATAGTAGCTGTACCAGTTTGCATTCCCACAATAGTGTACAACAGATCTCTTTTATCCACATTCTGGACAACACTTGTTATCTTTTATCTGATAATGGCCATTCTAACAAGTGTGAGGTAATAGCTCATCGTGGTTGTGATTTGGATTTCCTTGATGGTTAGTGATGTTGAGCACCTTTTCATGTATCTGGTGATAATTTGTATGTTTTCTTCAGAGACATATCTATTCAGGTCTTTGCTCGTTTTTAAATTGGAGTATTTATTTATTTAGCCATATGTTGTTGATATTAACCCCTTATCAAATACATGATTTGCAAGTATTTTCTTCCATTGTGTAGGTTGCCTTTTCATTCTGTTGATTGTTTCTTTTGCTGTTAATAGAGTGAGGGAGCACAAGGAGGGGGAGCAGCAGAGGGAGAAGGAGAACCAGTCTCCCCGGATCTCGGGTTCATGACCTGAGCCAAAGGCAGACATTCAATCAACTGAGACACCCAGGCACCCCTGTCTGCAAAAGGTTTTTAGTTTGGTAGAATCCCACTTGTCTATGTTTGCTCTTGTTGCCCAGAGCCTGTAGGTAGAGAAACGCTACAGACTTGAGCCGACTTCACATGAAACATACCTTTTGGAGCACAGCTGTTGAACAATTCAGTTCAGTGGACAATTATCTGGTCCCAATGTGTCAGGTACTAGGGAGGGAACCAAGGATAAATGGGACAGTTCCTGCCCTCAAAGGGCACAGAGCCTAGGCCCTAGGGCATTGTTTCTCAGGTATGGCTCTGGATCACCTACACTGAGAATTACTGTTATAAATGTAGATTCCAGACCCTTATCAAGACCCAGATGAGGGGGTGCCTGAGTGGCTCAGTGGGTTAAGCATCTTCCTTCAGCTCAGGTCATGATCCCAGGGTCCTCGGATGGAGTCCTACATCAGGCTCTGCTCAATGGGGAGCCTGCTTCTCCCTCTGCCTGTCTCTCTCCATGCTTGGGCTTGCTCTCTCTCTGACAAAAAATAAATAAATAAAATCTTAAAAGAGAGAGAGAGAGACCCAAATTAGAATTTTGGGGGTGGGACCCAGAAATCTAAATCTCTGTTAAGCTTCCAGGTGAATCTCATGCCCACAAAATTAGAGAACCACTGTTTTTTGGTAATCATTTGTTTAATATTCTGTCTTTGGCCCCAGGACTGACCATGGCAGGCCTTGTCTCTGTTGCTTTCTGATCACTGGTAGCACTGCCTATCAGATGTTCCTCTTCCCCCTGTGCTATGGAATATGGAAAGTCTCCAGTCGCAGAAAACAGAAGCATCCTGCCTATCTCTTGCCAGGCCTCTCTCCCTGCCTTCGGGGGCTGGATTCTATCTCCATGATTCCAGTTCCACAGAGCCCTACCTGTCAGACTCTGAAGATTAGACCTCACTTTGGAGATCTGTGTTCCAGGGCCAACTCCAGTCCCTGGGCCCAGGTCCTCCCCAGATCTTTTTTACTTGGAACTATCTGATTACAACATGAATACCTTCTTGATATCCTTCTGGGAATCCACTTGGCAAACCTGGAGATGTGAAAGAGTGAGCATTCTATGGGACCATCATTGACCAATGTAGTGTGGGATCTTGTGAATAAATGGCCCCTTCTTCTTTCTCCTAGACATTCTCACTGTGTCTTTAGAGGGTACCAGCAGGATCAAGCCCTAGTTACATGCAGTGGTGACCAGTTTAATAACATGCTCTTGTACTGACCTTCCTTTCGACTGATCGACTTTTCCCAGCTCCCTGCCTGCAAGCTCTGTTGTCTAAGGGGAGTTGAGGTGAAATAGGGACCCGCAAATGGAGCTGCTAGGTAACTGGTAACCACATTTAGTAGTTATTGGCAGTGAGCCCTTGTGAAAAGACCAGACCAGTTTACACTCTCGCCATTAGTATCTGAAACTCCCATTTCCCCATTGTTTTGCCAACATGGAATATTATATCAAATATGGGTGAATAATTTTATGCTTTCTAGGTATGTGATCTTGAAAAAGCCATTTTTACCTCTGAGTCTTGTTTCATAACCCATAGAATGGAAAGAATAATCCCTGTTTTGGTGTGAATAGGAAAATCACCATGGCTGAGAAAGCAATCTGGGAGGCAGGAAGTACTAGGCACATGTAAGAAACGGTCCCTGATTATTCCAAATATGAAAAACTCAGAAGGGGTTTCCTTCCTCTAAAGAATCATTCAGAGCAAATTCACAATAACTAAGAAAAAAAAAAAAACTGGAGTTGGTCACACTTTGGTCGAATGAGATCTTGCAGAGAGGACCTGAAATCGAGCCCCCACATCAAAGGCTCAGGGTCCTCTGCAGCATAAGAATCCTGGAGGTCTAGTCTGATCTAGTGCAGGCCTTCAGCCTGGGCCACACTTCTTATTTGGGTTTCCTGTGAGAAAATGGTGTTAACCACAGGTTTCCCTGCATTGAATCTGCACGCTCACCTAAAAGCCATAGTAAGTGAGCAGAGGAAGAAGGAAAAAAGTCCCCCATTTCTTCAAACCCCTTCTGTTTCCCCTGAGGGGCGCTGCCTGGGAAATGTGGTGGTGGTGCTGGCTCCGGCTTGTTTCCCCAGGGGAACCATGGGAGAGGGCTGTGGCTGTGCCTTCATTCTGGGAGCATGGCCATAGATTCAACTCAGAATTGTTTTTCCAGAGCTTCTTACCTTGCCCTGATTCCTTGCTTCTTCTCTTGTAGCTATTCCCTTACGGTCACCTAGCTGCCCCATCCAAAAACCTGGAGACTTCCTAGGTGAGTCTTGCCTTTCAATCCTACCTCCTGCATAGCTCAGCCACTGCCTCTCTTCATTCTCACAGTCACCACCTTCACTGGTTTTCACCAGTTTTCTCTTGGGTGTGTCATAACCTCCTGACTGCTCCTCAGTTTGCTCTCCACACTGAGCCAGAGCAATGTTTCTGGAAGCCAGATTTTGATCTTGATCCTTTTTTGTTGTTCTGCTTTCTCCAATGGCTCTCCCAACACCTACAGGAGATACCACCAAACTTTTGGCATAGCGTATAAGGTCCCCCAGGCCCTGGGGCCTGCCTACCTCTTTAGGCTCATCTTCCAGACACTGCCTACTCAGACTCAAGGCCTATCTAACTCTTGCTGGGCCCCCAACAAGAATGTGCAATGTCTTTGTCAGCCGTCATGCCTCTGGATGTGCACTTCCCTTCGCCAGGTATGACTTTCATCTGCTTGTCGGCTCAAGGTTCATTTCCCCAGTGAAACCTTGTCTGGACCTACAAAGAGGGAACTGGACACGCTCGCATTTGTCCCACAGCTGTGTCCCATTAGAGCAATGGATATACTGCATTGTTTTTGTTTTCTTAGCAAATCTGTCTTCCCCTCCAGACCATGGTCTGGCAAAGGTCCCGGCCCAGAATAGGGACTCAATAAATTCTGTTTGATGACATACATCTGGGACTATTTTTACATGCACAAATTGCTAAATCTGCTCACGTTGCCTGATAGGTATTGTTTGCAAGTCACCTAGCATACACATACAACGAGCCTATGGCAATTACTGTCACTACAAACTCCATCTTACAGGTGAGGAAACGGGCTCAGAGAAGTTAAGGACCTTGCCCAAGTTCACGCCAATAGGTAGTGGATGAACCCAGTCACCTAACTCCATACTCATACCATCTTACAGATTATGTGATAGCCCACGGGATGGCAAACTTGCTCTGTAAAGGGCCAGTTGGCAAATATTTGGGGCTTTGCAGGCCAAGAGGTAAAATCAAGGATATCATGTAGCTATATAATAACAAGAGAGAAAACTACTGTCCCATCTTTCTGGATTGCCCATTGCAGGATGCGGGGCACACCTTGCCACAAGTTGGAGACTTTCTCCCAGCAAAGGGAATGGCCAGCGGCAAGGGGGTGGGGTAAAGGACAGGACAGAAAGACTGCCGTCGTGCTCAGTTTAACTTTCTTCCCCAGTGACCTGCATCTGGGTGCCCTGCTCTCCTCCCAAGAGAGCCTGGCCATCTCAGCTGGGGCAGACTGAGATTCCTCTGCTCAGTAACTGGCAGTCACCAGTAGCAGAATCCCCAGTGTAGGTAGCTACCAGCGTAGACCCAGACAGCAGCAAGGCACAGGTACTGGGCTGGGAGGCAGGCCCTGGGAGCAGTGAGGGGAAGAGGGGCACAGAAGGATGCCTGGCTTGGTTGCCAAGGCTTACAGTGCCAGGCTGCCTCAGTGGGGCCTGCAGGCTTCACAGAAACAGACAGTAGCCATGGGTTGGAGTTTACTGTCTCCTGCCTATGATAGCATCCTGGTGTAGCAGATGGATGACTTAGAATCATCACATACCAGAAAGATCCCGCTTGAATCCCTGCATCTTTTGGACAGTAGAAACAAGACACAGAGAGTTAAATATGCCACAGGTTTTCTGATTCCTGGTACAGTATTCCATTTTCTGTTTTCTTTTAAGATTCTATTTATTTGATATAGGTGATCGAGAGCAAGAGTGACAGAAAGCACCAGCAGTGGGGATGGTGGGGAAGGGGCAGATGGAGAAGGAGAAGCAGGCTCCCCACTGAGCAGGGAGCCTGACGCGGGACTCAATCCCAGGACCCCGGGATCGTGACCTGAGCAGAAGGCAGATGCTTAACCAACTGAGCCACCCAGGTGCCCCAGTATCATGTTTTCTGATTTTATAAATGAACTTCCCTGCTTCGTGCCGCATCTGTTAATTTATATCCACAGCTGAGTAAGAAACCACTTGCTCCTCTAACAACACTTTAAAAACAAGGAGAGCCTGTTTTTCATTCACTCACATCTCTGAGTGCTCTCCCCTTGGCTTCCATGGGATTTTCTCAAGCACACCTCAAGCCAAAGCAAAGCTTGTCCCGTACACTGTCCCTTCTCTGGGCTTAGTAGACCAACGGAAAGCTGATGTCAGTTCTGTGGCCCCATGGAACATTTCCTCTGTGCTCTCCTGAGGACGCGGAGACATGAGCTGGGTGTCCTCCTTCAGCTGGAGGAGGCACAGGGTGACCTCGGGCTAACCACTGCAGCTGCTACCCAACTGCTGCTAGTGCTTAAGGCAGACCTCTGGCCCCTGACGTGCTGGCTCATAAGGGACAGACAACTCGTGGCCATGCAATCCACTCATTTCCTCCTCCTGCTTGTTTGCCAACTCACCCCTGGGAACTCACAATTAGCCCTAGAGACTGTAGCTCTCGTGAAATACGGGTAAGAGCATGGAGCAGTAGAGCCAGAAATGACCTTAAAGATTATTTATTCTGCTTTCCTTACTGTAAAGATGAGCTAAAGCCATCCCAGAAAAGGGAAGGGACTTGGGAAGACCCCAGAGGAAGTTAGAGGTGACGTGAAGGTTTGAACACAGGTCTTCATTCCAAGTTTATTACCTTCATTACGCTTGGCTGGACCCCCATCTCTACACAGTTCACCACCTAACTCTGAACCTGGCTTCTAGACCACCAGTGTATTGATTGTTGATTTGACTAAAATGGAATTGAAGATTGAATTTCTGCCTAACCCAATGCCTGACACACAGCAGGCACTCGATAAGCATTTGTTGAAGACATGAATACTACCTTCAACTGTCTGGAACTTGCTGGCAGATGAAGTCAGTGAATTAAAAAAAATATTTTCCTTTTGATATTTAAGCAATTCCTTCTTTTAGAAGGTAAAGAAAGAAAGGCGGGGGTACCTGGTGGCTCAGTCAGTTAAGTGTCTGCTCTCTTCACAGGTCATGATCCCAGGGTCTGGAATTGAGCCCCATGTCAGGCTCTCTGTTTAGTGCAGAGCCTGCTTTTCCCTCTCCCTCTAGAGGCCTGACCTCCCCCCTGCTTGTTCTCTCTCTCTCTGTCAAATAAATAAATAAAATCTTAAAAAGAAAGAAAGAAAGAAAAGAAAAGGGGAGAAAAGAAAGAAAGAAAAGAAAAAAAAAAGAAAAAGAAAAGTAAAGAAGTGGGGGAAGGAAAGCAGACTGTAGTTTTAGATAGTATGGTCAGGGTAGGCCTGGTGAGAAGGCTGGGTTTGAGCAAATATTTAAAGGAAATAGCAAGTAGGCTGGTGGCTATCTGGAGGAACATCCTTCCGAGCAGAGGACAGCAAAGTCTCTCAGACCTAACTGAGGAACAAGGAAGCAGAGGGGCTGTTAAGGAGTGAGCAAGGCGGGGAGGTTTAGGAAATTAAGTCTCAGAGGTAAAGGGGAGGGTGCAGCTCATGTAGGATCTTGAAAGGCATTTTAAGGACAATGTATTTTTGCTCTAGGCAGTAGGGAGCCATTGCAGAATTTCAAGCTGAACAGTGACATGATCTAACTTACATTTTACAAGGGTCATTCTGGATGCCATTTTGAAGATGGACTGCAGAAAGACAAAGATAGAAGCAAGGGGTCAGTTCAGAGATTACTGTAGTAATCCAGGCAGGATGTGACCATGCCATGGACCAGAAATTCTGACTATATTTTGAAGGTAGAGCCTACGGGATTTGCTGCTGCCCAGCTTGGGCATGTCACACACACAGACTGTCACATGAAGGGTGATTAGGAGTCACGCATCACAGAGGCCTGTGTTGGGTCTGGGAATAATCCATTTCATGGTTTGGCTGAATTCAGCTACTGGAAATTTATTTCTTTATCAAGACAATCTGTTTCTTTTTTCTGAGGTCAAAATAAAAACATCACGAAAAGGATCGGATGCTTTTATGTTTAAAAGAAGGGGATGAACCTAACTTCTCCGGTCTCTAGTTTACTTTGTTCCAAATGACAAAGCATGAGGGTTACCACACAGGAAAGCATATTTCACAAGAGACCAAGAGAAGAGCCAGTCCGTTGCTAAACACATTCATCAGATCCTCAGAGCTCCAGCACGGGCTGAGGAGGGGACGCTGGTGGGGGAGAGCCCAGTCCCTTTGGAACAGTGTCAAGGGCTCTTGCAAACAAGCTTTATCCTTTACGGTGAAGGTAAAACAAGTGAATGGAAGTTAAAGTGGGTAGAGCATAAAAGATACTACGTTGCTAGTAAGTATTTGCTGTTAGGCTACCAAGTTTAGTCTAATGCCTTCATTCACAGGTAGAAAAACAGGTTCAGACAAGAGGAAGTGGTTTGTCTGGAGTGAAACTGGATCTCTAGCTTAGCAAATGACCACCAAGTTGATTTCTCTTATTATGTTTGGATAATTGGGATTTTCAGTCTTGCCTATACTCCTCCCTGTGCCTCTTGGTCCCCTCTTAGATTCCTATCTGGGGAGCCCTTTTAGATTTTGAGCTGTCAGTGTTTTGTCTGAGAATCTTCCTGCCATCACAGGGAAGGTTTTCTGTTTTTGTGTTTGTTTTAGCATTCTATCTGTAGGACATTCCAGGGCATATCTGTAAGTGAAGAGATCATAGGGTAATTGTCTTCCTCTGTCTCACTTATTTCACTTCACAAATGCCTGTGAGGTCCATCCATGTTGTCACGAGTGACAAGATTTCATTCATTTTATGGCTCAATAATACCCATCGTATACACACCGCAATTTCTCTATCCATTCATCCATTGATGGACACTTAGGTTTCTATATCTTGGCTGTTGTATATAATGTTGCAATGAACATGGAGGGGCGCCCATCTATCTGAGTTAGTGTTTTTGTTTAAGAGTGTGAGTGGAGTGGAGTGTAATCACAGGGAATACTGCAGCACCCACCCCAGGGCTAGTAAAAGCAGGGTGCCATTTATGGCCTGAGGTCTGAAGGGGTAAGGGGAGGAAGCACTTACTGGAACCTGGAGTTAGAGCAATGTGAAGAGGGCCCCCTTACAGGAGCAGGAGCTGGGACCTTTGGGTCCAGGACAGAGCCGGGCATTGGCATCCTCAAGGCAGAAGGTACAATGCAAAATGCCTCAGCTTCTGCTACCATTTCCCCCTTAGCCGAACCCTGCAGGAGGTCGGACATCAAGGAAACCTATCTTAGTTTTGCTTCCTTCTGAAGCAGACAACCAGATGAGGGTTTAAGTGAAATCATCTATGGAGAGGTTCAGGGAACACTAGTAGAGGAGTGAGGAACTGGTACAGGGAAGAGGAGGCCGATAAAACTGGGTCGTTAAACAGGCAATCCTGGTGGCTGGAGCTTAGTCCCACAGAGAAATTCTGGGGAACAACATAAACACACACCTTAAAACATCTCCATCAAAGGGTGAAGGAGTCAAGTGTTTATCCCTCTACCACATCTTTGGCCAAGGGCTGCTCCTGGGGGGTGTGTGTGGAGGGTGATTCCAGAGGGACAAATAAAACTTACACGCATATTTAAAGTAAACAACTAGGGGCGCCTGGCTGGCTCAGTCGGAAGAGCATGGACTCTTGATCTCTCTTGATCTCTGGGTCATGAGTTCAAGCCCCGCATTGGGTGTAGAGATACTTAAATGAATAAATAAATAAAAACTTAAAAAAGGATTTGGGGTTAAAGACAAAAAAAATAAACGAACTGAATAATATTTACCAATACTCTCTAAAAGTTAATAGCACTGCTTGGGTTTCAAAAAAATTTTTCCTTTTGATTCCCCCAATTCCTGTCCTCCCCACTCTATCATAGTCATGCATCTAATGGTCTGACCGAGCTCATACACTGTGCATCAGCTGGGGCGGGAAGTACTCCTTCTCCTGGAGCAGAGAACAAAGGCTAGGCTCCAGATGCCTGAACCCAGTAGGAGGCAGTTAGCCTCAAGACACTAGGTATGGTCCTGCCACTTCCTGGCTGAGTAATCTTGGGCAAGTCAGCATGTCCTCTTTGGGGCTCCGTTTTCCCATGTATACAATGGAGGTTAATAATGTTTGCACCACAGAATTGTTGCAAGATCTCAGTGATATGATGCATGGAAGATCCTTGCTACACAGCAAACGCTGAAGAAGTGTTTTTGGTTTTTTTTTTTTTTAGATTTTATTTATTTATTTGAGAGACAGAGAGAGAATGAGCAAGCAAGAGAGAGAGAGAGAAAGCACCAGCCAGGAGAGGGGCAGAGAAACAGACTCCCCATTGAGCAGGGAGCCCAGCCCAGGATGCTGGGATCATGACCTGAGCCAAAGGCAGATGCTTAACCAACTGAGCCACTCAGAAGAAGCATTCTTTAGGTAATCTTTTTTGGAAAAAAAATAAAGACAAAGGCTTTTATTTTGTATATTTTTTCTTCTTCTTTTTTTTTAAGGTTTTATTTATTTATTTGAGAGAGAGAGAGAGAGACGGAAAGAAAGAGAATGAGCAGGGGGTGGAGGAAGAAGCAGGCTCCCCACTGAGCCAGAGCCCTACTTGGGGCTCGATCCCAGCACCCCAGGATTGTGACCAGAGCCAAAGGCCAATACTTAACAGACTGAGCCACCCAGGTGTCCCAACTTTTTCTTCCTTGAGATCACAGTTTACTTCAAAAATTATACTGGCGGGGGGCACCTGGGTGGCACATCAGTTAAGCATCCAACTCTTGGTTTCGGCTCAGGGTGTGATCTCGGGCTTGTGAGATGGAGCCCTACATGGGGCTCCCCGCTCAGCACAGGGTCCGTTTGGGATTCTCTCCCTCTCCCTCTACCCTTCCTGCTCATGCTCTCTCTCTAAAATAAATAAGTAAACAAATAAATAAATCTTTAAAGGATTAAAAAGATTATACTGGTTGGACTGTGATATCTGCCAGTAATAGGCATTCTCTTCCTCTCAGCTACATGAGGGTTATAATTGAACTCTTTGGAATTAAGCCATGCGAGTGAATGCAGATAATTACAACCACACTATGGAGACCACGTGACCATCCCTCTGCCTGAAAGTTGTTATGTGAAAGCCTTCTGTCTCCATTTCTTCCTTCCTGTCTGCCCGGCAACTTGTTTTCATCTCAAATGCCATGGGTTTGGAAAACCCCATCATTTTACCTTCTTGCCTCATCATTAGTTCAATGAGGTCTTTCAACTTCGATAGAAAAGATTGTAATGAAAATAAAAATAATAATTCCTGCATCTAGTTTTTAGGTTAAAGGCACGTTTCTTTTGCAAGTTAGCAAGCCAGGGGGACTTCCCCAAAGAGAAGATGGCATTTGCTCAAGGATCTATACGATGGAAATGCTCTTGGGAGTTGTTCCAAGAAGGGAGGGGAAAGGAGAGAACAGTCATCTCAGGAGTTCTGCTGCCCAGTGCCTGACTTTTGGGGAAGAACCAAGCTGTTGAGGGACCTGTAAGCAGGAAGTGGATATCTGAGCTGGACATTTCCATAAGTGGAGCAAGATGGGTTATGCTGCATGGATATGCTTGTAACTCAGAATTGTAGTGATCTTAAGATCCTGAGTCTTAGCTTTGAAAGGATATTGGAAATGCAAGTGACTTCAAAGAAAAACTAGTTTAACTACCTTCTTTTCACTTTTGGGGCCAAAAGACCCTCAAGAGGGATAAGGACTCATTGAAGGTCACATGGCAAATTATTGATGAGCCATGGTTTAGAACTGTTTGGTGCTAGTTCAGTGCCCTTTCCCTCGTGCACATGGTGCACTCACTTTCCCCATCTCACCTGCCCTCCACCATTCCAATGGAGTTCTCTGCAATATGTCTCTGCTTGCATACCTCCACTGTTAATGAGCTGATCTCACACACACACACACACACACACACACACACACATCCCGCCCAACTGGCTTGGTTTCTTTGAAGAGCCATGACAAATGCTGTAAGTCTTCAAGCACCCAACTGCCTTTAGGCACAACCTCAGAACCAGAAAGAGAAGTCTTCATTGACTTCTCATCTTCCTCTCCACATCCTGTCATTTATTCACCCCCAGAGAGCATCATTCTGCACCAGGTGCCAGTGATCTAAAGGAAAATATTGCAACCAATATTGCAACTTCTGAACTGAGGGCCTTGATAAAATCAGACCCCACCCAAAATCGACAGTGCTGTGACATAGGATTTTGGCTCTGTATTTAGACAGTCCTGGGCTCATCTTCTGGCTTTGACAATGACCAGCTGGTGACCTTGGGAAGCTGCTCAGTCACCTGAGCCTCAGTTTAGTTTCCCCACATGTAAAAGAAAGGTTTGCTTCAAATGGTCTTTAATTTTCCCTTCAATTTTGGACATGCAGTGTCTTAATTTATTGAAAGTGCAAGAAGGGGAGAATTGTCAATAGTATCAGTCAACCAATAAGATGACAAATAATGCTGAAACAAGACTGATAAATAAGATGCAAAATTAGTTAATGTTCTAGAGGACAATAAGACATCGACTTCAGGGCCCAGAAAAAGCCATACATGAATATATGCTCCACACGTTATGTATAAAAATAGGTAATGCTTACTAGTCACAGGCTCTTTCGCATTTATGATTTCAATTGATCCTACTTCATCCTAACTAAAACCCCTCAAGGAAGGCATTGTCATTCACATTTTGTAGAAAGGAAACCTGAGGCTCATAGACATTAAATACTTGGCCCAAGGTCACACATTTAGTGGCTAGCAGAATCAGGATTCAAATTCAAATTTTTAAAATCTCTAAACTACATGAGCACACACCTCCTTCTGCTTGGGGATTTGGGGCATTAGGGAGGATGGCATGAGTTTAAGGAGTCTGGGATCTGTTTGCAGCCCTGAGTTCTCTCCAAGCAGTTTCTCAACGTGTAATTTTGAAAATGTTTGAAATATAAATTTTATACATACCTACAGTGAGCATGCATCAAAGTTTTACTTAAATGTTTAATGACGGAACTGGCAGGATGAGAAAAAAATGCTGGAATAAGACTGACAAGTTGGGGGCGCCTGGGTGGCTCAGTGGGTTAGGCCTCTGCCTTCGGCTCAGGTGATGATCTCAGCCTGGGATTGAGCCCCGAGTTGGGCTCTCTGCTCAGTGGGGGGCCTGCTTCCCTCTCTCTCTGCCTGCCTCTCTGCCTACTTGTGATCTCTCTGTCAAATAAATAAATATAATCTTAAAAAAAAAAAAAAGACTGACAAGTTGGATGTAAAATTGGTTAATGCCCTAGAGGGCAATATACACACAAGTTTGGGGGCCATCTTTGTCTTTCCTTTTTCCTATAGCTAAAAGTTTGTCAATCTTGTTGATTTTTTCAAAGAAGCAACTTTTGGTTTCATTGATTTTCTTAATTATTGTTCTATCCTCTTTGTCATTAATATCAACTCTAATTCTTATCATTTCCTTCCTTCTCTTCCTTTCGGTTCAGTTTGCCCTTCTTTTTGCCAGTGTCTTAAGTGGTAGTTTAGGTTGTTCATGTGAGATCTTTCTTCCTTTTTAATGTAGGTATTTATACCTATACATTTTCCTCTGTCTGCTGCGTTAGTTGTATTCCATAGGGTTTTGTATGTTGTGTCTTCATTTTCAGGCATCTTAAAGCGTTTTCTCATTTCTTTTGTGATTTCTTCTTTGATATACTGGTTATTTAATAGTATGCTGTTTAATTTCCACATATTTATTAATATCCCAAATTTCTTTTTGTTATTCATTTCCAATTACACGTTGCCTGATTAGAGAACATGCTTGGTAAGATTTCAGTCAGTTTAAATTTATTGAGACTTATGTTATGGCCAGAAATCTGTCTAATATTCTGTGTGCATGTAAAAAGGGTATTCTTCTGTCACTGGGTAGATCTGCCTTTTGGATCATGTGTATAATGCTGTCCAGTTCTTGTATTTCCTTGTTAATCTTCTGTCCATTTGTTCTATCCAATATTGATAGTGAGGTATGAGAGTCCCTGAAAATTATTATCACATTGTCTCTTTCTCCCCTCAATTCTATCAGCCTTTATAGTGTGTGTTTGTGTGTGTGTGTTGCTAGGTGAGCAAATGTTTACAATTTTCTCATGGATTGACACTTTTATTGTTATAAAATGTGCCTCCTTGTTTCTAGTAACATTTTGTTTAAAAGTCTATTTTTTTCCTGTTAGCAATACAGCCACTCCAGCCTTCTTATGGTTGCTGTTTGCTTTGAGTCATATATTTTTTCTGTCCTTTTACTTTCAATCTATTCAGGTCTTTGAATCAAAAGTGTCCTCTTGTACATAGCATATAGTTGGACTCTGTTTTTATTTTATCTAGTCTGAAAAATCTCTGCCTTTTGATTGGACTGTGTCACTCATTCACACTCAATATTATCATCAATAGAGTTGAATTTACATCTGCCATTTCATTTACTGTTTTTTATATCTCACACGTATTTTTTGTTTTTATTCCTTCTTTGCTGCTTTCTTTAGTATCAAGTGGGTGTTTTCTAGTGTTAATGTTTTAATTATTCAGTGATTGATGTCTTTGCTCATCTATTCCAGTACCAGAAAACCAAAGCTAAAAAATTAATCTCTATCAGGCTCTACTTGCAGTCCCTAAAAGTAAGAGACTTCATCTTTTCTCAAGGTCCCCAACATTTGCTAAGGTTGGTGACCTGCCAGCAAGTGATCTTTTTTACTATCTTACCATCTGTTGGGACTGTATGAGCCACAGAATAGGCTCACCAGAACAGTCTCCTGGGACGTCACTGTACACACAGGAAGCACAACTCTTCTTCCTTAATGGTTACAAGATCATAGCCAATTAAATGAATTTTTTGCTCAAATATAAAACCCTTTAGATGGCTTTGTTTGGTAATTGATTTGTCCAGTTACATCTTGGTAAAGAGGACGACGGTTTCTTTCAATCTTTACAAATAAATCACATTGCTAGAGACTCAATAAAGTGCTCACTCTTGAATTCTGAGGGGTCAGTGGGAACAAGATATCATTAAAAAATATTTCCTTTTAGTTTGATAAGCATAGCTTGCTAAATTGAGCCTTATAGTTAGATTGAGAAGAAAGCATAAAAGAAAAAAAAGGAGAAAAAAAGACTTCCTTATAAATACATCAAATACAAAGCATTAAAAACAATCCAATAATATTCTAAAACAAATAACTACAATTACATTCCTTTCATGAACTTATTTGGCTAATGTGATTGATTCTTGATTCATAAACTTGGGATCAACAGTATACTTCCATGAAGTTTTTTGTCTCTGGTCTAAAAAGAGTCTGAACAATCCCGATTCAGTCCTGTGGTTCAGTCTATAGATAGCTACTTGTGGTCGCAATGCTAGCTTATGGTGAGAAGCCAGACTCTGTAAATCTATTCCAGTTAAGAGTATCTGGTACAATCTTTCTCACCAAGTTGTTGGGACTGTCCTTTGTTGAAGACACTTTAGGACTTCAAGTATATGTGTAAAGAAAGCAAAAACCACTTGTTGCGGATTAGACTGAAGCCTCTGTTAACTTATTAGACTAGACAACCATATCAGAATAGAGTAAAATCCTATTGGGTTATTTTTTTTTATGGCTGTGTTTTCTCAAGAGTGTACTGTGGACATGGGCACAGTGACAATTCCATTTTTATTTTTATTTATTTAATTTTTTTAGAGAAGGGGAGGGGTAGAGAAAAGGAGGGTGAGAATGCTAATCGGGGTCCACACCCAGCGTGGAGCCCATTAAGGTGCCCGGTCTCAAAACCTTGAGCTCATGACCTGAGTTAGATGCTCAACTCACTCACCCACAGAGGCGCCCCCCAGGACAAATCTACTCTTCAAAATAAACATGGGGAAGTTAGAATGTACTTTTTTGATTGGTTAGTTTATTCCATTTTGTGGGCTTAGCATATAACACAAATCTTATAACAGTATTGAGCCAATTAAGACATATGGAGCATTTCAAATATACCTAATTCTACCTACTATCCCTCCTGATTATGAATGACCAGGTGCGAGACCAAGCCTTTGGTAGTTCAGCTATCTAGAAAGCACCAAAGATGCTTTGATATGTAAAAACACATTACATTTTTATAAACTATCCAACTGATCTTGGGAAGGTATTTTCAAAGAAAAATCATCCCTAGCTTAAGACAGAAGCATAGATGCTTGGGAACCATGAATGGTTTGTAGCTTGGCTGGCTATTGATCAGAGTGACAACACACTAGTACTAAATAAACACAACTGTAGGTATCATTATAAGGAATGTTAGCTATTTAAGAAATGAGGAACTTCTGTTGTTTTGTTTTTAAGTAATCAAGGGCACGACAGAGCACAAAATACAGAAAAGTTATGCTGATCAGATATAGAATATCTGCTATTTGAGCAGATTAACAGAAATTAAAAGTAACTTTCACTATCTCTTTTTTTTTTTTTAAATATTTTTATTTATTTATTTATTTGCGAGAGAGTACCAGCAGGAGCAGAGGGAGAAGCAGACTCTGTGCTGAGCAGGGAGCCAGACGGACGTGGGGCTCGATCTCAGGATGCTGGGATCATGACCTGAGCTAAAGGTAGACACTTAACCAAGTGAGCCACGCAGGCACCCCTCACTATCTCTTATTAAGAAGAAACTGAGGATACGAGTGCTGTCTGGCTGCGACACATCACCCCATTGATCGCCAGAGTTGATTCGGCTGATCTAGCTGGCTACATGGGTGTCCCCTTCCTCCCTCACTGCTCCTTGTGTGTCCTGCCTGGAAGCTGAGCGCAGTGAAAGAGGATGACCTTCTCCCATAGAGAAGGACCATTATTGGATCGAGGGTATATGAGAAACTTCACTCTCCTGCTAGATCCTCCCAAACAAGATCTCAAGGTCCATTTCTGGGGGAATGCAATGTAGTCAAACTTTCAGAACTCCAGACACATCCAAAGAGGCACTACATGTGGCAATCTGCCTTTCTAAAAAAACAAAAACCAGAAACAAAAACAAAAACAAAACCAAACTGAATATTCCAAGGCCATTTTGTCATTTTAACACAGAGAAAAACAAAGCCAAATTCTACTCATGCATTAATGTAACAATTGCCAGAAAGACCTTTTTAAAGTCTTATGAGTAAGCCCATTAAAACAGAGCCAGTTTTGTCTAAATTTTAACATATTTCATTGCTTCCTTCTAGACTCGTTATTTGTAGGTATTATAAACCAAGGAAACAAAGTTTTCTTTTCATCAGACTTCTACAATTTACCCATTCAAAATTTGTCTCTTGCTAATCTTTCACATTCAGGCACAGTTTTTAGTTTTTTTTTTACTTCAAGATGAAATTGCTTTTTTCCCCTTGATAACAAAATTGCACTCATAATCTTATTCTATATTTGTATTTCTTTACTACTTCAATTCTTAAGATAGTCTGAATGGCCCATATAAGTTACAATGTTTTTTAGGTTTATGCATTTATTTGAGAGAATTGGCATTGTTAGAAACTAGATTTTTCTTCTTGAAAAATGATATGTTCATACATTTGTTCATATCTTATTTTGTGTATTTTAAAAAGATTTTTTAAGTCTTCATCATATTGAGTAAAATGGGATCCTACCCATTTCTCTTTTTTCCTCCTTTATTGAGCTATAATTGACCCTTAACATAGTATGAGCTTAAGGTGTACAACATGTTAATATGATACATTTACAAATAGCAAAGTGATCACCTCCATGGTATCAGCTACCACCTCCATCCTCTCACATAGTTACCTTTCTTTTTCGTGGTGAAAACATTAAGATCTACTCTCTTAGCACATAAATCATATCTTTTAAGCAATGTAACTACCTTCTATTTCCTCAAGTAGATAACTGCAGGCAAGTAACTGAGTATGGTTTGAAAGATACAAACATTTTACAGACCAGCAAAGCAAGCATTGTAAAACCTCTTATGGCTACATATATCCTATTTGCATTTCTTAAAGTGGCAAAATTGAACATATACATTAATATACCCCAAAGGTTTATCCACTCGCGCAAACATGTAAAAGTAAGAGAAAAAGGAATGTGTGTGTGTGTGTGTGTGTGCATGCACACAAACCATGCTTGGTGATGAATGTTTTTGTATTCTATCTTCCTTACAAATTATTCAGGCAATAATTTAATATCAGTCTAAATTCCTAGAGTGTAATGAAAGACCTTAGAAAATTACATTTAAGCTTATATATTATAGAATAATAGAATCATTGATAATACAAACAATTTAAGAAATTCAGATTAACTACAATGTCCATGATAAGACATAAAATGTGCTCCATCACTCTATTACCTCATCTCATTTTATCTTCTTCATGGTTCCACAAATTGATATTGCTTTACTTTTTTATTTGTTTGCCTATTTATGGTGAACATTTCCCCCACTAGATGTCAAACGATAAAGAGAATTTGTCTTCCTCGGTACCTAGAACATAAATGAGACTTTCAGTGAATACTTCTGAATAAAGAAATACAGAATAAAATCTTTACACACAATAATTGTATCAGATGGAAGGAATAGGTCTCATTTTACTATTTATTTATTTATTTATTTGACAGAGAGAACAAGTAGAGTGAGGGGCAGAGGAAGAAGCACACTTCCCGCTGAGCAGGGAGCCCGAGGTAGGACTCGATCTCAGGACCTGAGATCATGACCTGAGCCAAGGGCAGATGCTTAACTGACTGAGCCACCCAGGTGCCCTCATTTTACTGTTTTATGAGTGAGGAACTGAGGCATCGATGATCATTTAGCTACTTAGATAGACTCATAATTTTGGTTTCCTGGCTTCCAATCCAATTTACCACATTATTTCCCCAAGCTGAATAAATGTACTTGTGCAAATGAAAAATATATGAAAGAAGAAAATTCTTGCGTAGGTGTGATTCATTGAGAGGGTTTCTGAGATAAATTGTATCCTAGTGGGGACCCTGGTAGGCAGTATTTTGGTAGAATGCTGTTAGGCTACAACTTCTTTCCATCAAATCCCCTCCCCCCCAACTATCAGGGGGATCTCTGGTATTATTATTATTATTATTATTATTATTTTAAATTCCTTTTTTTAAAAAAAGATTATTTATTTATTTGACAGACAGAGATCACAAGTAGGCACAGAGACAGAGGAAGGGATGCAGGCTCCCCGCCGAGCAGAGAGCCCGACGCAGGACTCGATCCCAGGACCCTGGGATCATGACCTGAGCTGAAGGCAGAGGCTTTAACCCACTGAGCCACCCAGGCGGCCCTATTATTTTAAATTCTTGATGGTTTCCCTTTGGAGTACTTGTAATTGAGGACCAAGGAAGTGAAATGTAAGTTGTTCCCTTGGTTTTGCTGTAACAAAGTTTGGTACTGAAATTGGCTATTTTCCCCCTCCTCCTACCCCAACACGGCATCCATTATTCTTCTCTTCCAAAGCTCCCTCAGCAAAATCAACCCAGCTGAGACAGAGCTAATGTAGTATGTTTCCCATAGGTTATTATTCAATTTTCTCTTTTGGCTCACTTTTGGGTCCCAGGGCAAATCATTATTAAAGAGGTACTGAAAGACTGTGACCTGGGAAAGGCAGACTGTCTTGCTAGTGCTGGCTCCAGCCCTGGGGTTCTGCATTCTCTCCGATGGAAGCCCGCATTCACACCGGGCACAGAGAGTTACCAGGTGTCCATCCAGAGTAATCCCCTACTCCTTCCACTAACCAGGGAACATGTTGTATTAAATTGAGACTGTCCTCCTTAACTTTTTTTTTTCCACTGAGAGTTTTGTATTAAAATATTCAGAATTGTGTGATACTTGTTTGTTTTTAAGTTTCCACACGTCTCTTTTGATTAAAACATGTTGGGTGACATTTCCTAGAATTTTTGTCAAATCATTTTTCATGTCAATTCCCTTCATCCTCATTGTTTCCGCTCTAAAAAAAAAAACTGGCATCTGGTAGTGATGATTTAGATGTCATTTCTGCTGATCTCATCCCCGACTCAGAGAAGACAGTAGGGGCTAAGTTCAGCCCCCACACCATATCCGATTTAGGTCTGGGAAGGCAGTATAGCTAGTTCTCAACCTAGTGCGCAGAGGAAGAAACTGACACACTACTGGGCTCCAAGTCTCCTCAAGGTCACACTGATGCTCAAGGCCTGAGTTCCTGTTTTTTAGAGCAAGACTGAAAAGCACTCGACTGCTGAATTCAAAGCTGTGGGTACCAAGATGGGACCCGAGTCCCTGTCCCCAGTGCATCACAGAGGCTGCAGGAGCTCGCACAGTCGCATTGTCCAGTGTGGGAGCTGGGCCGGGAACTGCGGGGCGTGGAGACCTCAGAAGCCAGGTCTCCCGGGCCCATGAGCACCCTGGATCGGGCCATCTCACTGCTGTCACAAAAACGAACAGGATGCTCAGGGGAGTGTCACAGCAGACAACCAACCAGCTTCCCACTGGCGTCTAAGTCCGTCCTCACAGCAGGGCTGGGATACAGGTGTCATTAGCCTCACTTTGCGAAGAGTCTCGTCAAGGATCCCACACTCCGTACACCGCCCAGCAGGAGCTGAGAGTCTCCGCCCCTCCCGTCCGCCAGACTTTGGCCGG
Organism: Lontra canadensis; assembly: GCF_010015895.1. NCBI lineage: Eukaryota > Metazoa > Chordata > Mammalia > Carnivora > Mustelidae > Lontra > Lontra canadensis. The sequence goes on from NW_022630999.1 coordinate 16,708,999, forward strand.
AAAGGAATTTGGTCCGCCCGACCCTCCGTGTTCACGGTAAGGACAGCGGAGCCCCGACGGCGGAAGAGATCGCGCGGGGCTGCACGCAGTGCGTGCGGGGTCGGAGGAAAAGCCGGGGCGGCCGCGGGGGCGGAGGGGAAGCCGGGGCCGCGGAGGGGGCGGTGGGGTGGGGCGGTGGGGTGGGGCGGGGCGGCGCGGGGCGGCGCGGCTGCGGCCGGGGGCCCGGGCTTTCCGGGGGCGGTCCCTGGCGGCCGCGCATTCCAGCGCCGCCGAGCGCAGCCCGGGGACCGAGCCGCGCGTCCGGGCCGCTCCTGCGCGCTCCTGCCGCCGCGGGCTCCGAGGGCCGGGCACGTGCCGCGCCGAGACGCCCCCCGGGGCTGGACCGCCTCCCGCCGCGAGCCTGGGGAAGCGCTGGAGCCGTGCCTTGCCCCGAGCCTCCGGCAGACCCTGCGCGATCCGACTGCGGCGGGGACCTCGGGCTTTCCTGCGGAGAGGTTCTGCGGATCCCGGGGTGAGTGGGGCTCCGTTCTCCCGTAGTTCCTACCCCAGCGTCCTCCCGACTGTCCTCTCCGTCCCCCTCTCCTGCCTCCTTCCTCCCCGTCATCACTTTTGCGTTCCCCTTTTCTGTTTTTTTTCAGCCCCGAACTTGCCAAAGCCACCTTCTCGGCCGATCTGGGGCCTCCCGGGAGCCGCCGCTCGGGTGGGTGAGCCCAGCCCCGCGGCCGGCGGCTTCTCCCAAAGCCCCGCGTGGGAGGCACCAGGAGTTTGGAGTGGGGTGTGGGTTCCCTTGGTCCCGCACCAGCAGTTTCCCCATCCTGTCTCGCGGCCCTGTTTCTCCATCTGTGAAAGGGAGAAAATAATCTTCTGCGTACAGAAATCAAATGAGAGAGGGGGTGTGCAGAGCATCATGGAGAGGAGCCTTCCTTCCAGGTGCCCTCCTCTTCCTGCCTCCTTACTTCGGACTTGGTTGTTCCAGTCGTGGGTTCTCTTGCACCCCTTCTCTCCCCACCCCTCTCTCCCCACCCCTCCACAAATTCCTTGAGGGTGGAGACTGTCTCTCCGTGGCCCATCTCCGAAGCCTCCTGAACACTTGGCCCAGGTGCTCAGTACTGTTCACAGTGTGGAGGAAGGATCGGTGTAAACCTTGAAAACCTGCACAGTTGTGGGAGGTTGTTATTTTGAGTAGCGGGGCTGGACTCCTGTTCCTGCAGCCGCACCCTTTCTTCCCCACTGACCCTGGTCCTGCTGGCACCCCGGGTGGGGGGCGGTGGGGGCGGTTCTCAGGGGTCTTTCTCTATTGAGTCCTCAGAGTTCTTGGCGGTGGTAGTGACCGCATCTCAGACATTGACGTCTCAAAGATTCCTTGAACAGCTGCTAGGACCTGTGGTATCACCGCAGTGGGCGAATAGGAAGGCTTGCAAATGCCCAAATGGGGCTTGGGGGTGGGGGTGGGGTGGGAAGGACAAGTCTCTGGAAGTCAGGAGACATTCGGAGTCACCTTGATGAGACATTTTCCCCATCTTGACCCGGCTCTCCACGTCTGTAAAATGAAGTAGGGATGGAACAGCTGGGTGGCTACGGCTGGGCATGATGTGCTCTCTGGGTTCCATGGGCCAGCCAACTGTCCCGTGAGTGCACGCAAGACAGCCCAGCCAAGCCCCAGGACATCATGTACTTATGAAGCAGTGACCGAAAAAGCTGAGGAGAAGCACTTCTCCACCGCAGCAGGGACCTCCTGTTTCTAGCTGTCCCGGGGTTATGAGTCATGCCACAGAGCTTACAAGTCATGCTCTCTCAAATGTTCCAAACAGTGACCTCTCAGGGCATCCCAGCTGTGGGCTCCACTGCGTGAAAGGTCTGGGGATCCCCTGTCTCTGGCATAGCCTAAGAGTCACTGAGCTGGGGGTGAGGTGTTTGAGACATAAACCAAATTAGAGACTTTGGGAGCCTCCTGTGGTTGGGTCACATATGGGACCCAGGTGAGACAGGCCAAGGGGGTAAGTGGCAGTCTCAGTTTCAGGGGCTTTCCTACCTGTATTCTGATCCTTCTTTTAAAAAGCGTGCATCTGTTTCTTCTCTGTTGTTTCAGATAAAGGAAATATCTCCAAGGAATGAGAATCTTTCTCTTCATTGGTATTACACTGCCACTGTTGGCAGTGGATTCAAAGATAGACATGTATACTCACACTCACAGTTTATAGGAGTAAATGCTGGTGTTACACCCTGCGACACTCTCCCCAATGGGCCGGACAAGCCAAATGTTGTGATGATCATACTTGAGGGACTCCTGGATGGCTCAGTTGGCTCAGTGTCGGACACCTGATCTCAGCTCAGGTCTTGATCTCCGGGTAGTGACCTCAAGCCCCATGTTGAGCCTACTTAAAAAATTATCGTACTTGACATTTACTGAGTGCTGACTATGAGCCAGGCATTATTCTAAGCGTATTACATGTGTTAATTCATTTAGTCTTTACCACAATCCTATGAGGTAGAGACCACCATTCTATCCATCTTATAGTTGAGAAGACTGAGCTCCAGAGAGCGTAGGGGACTCACCCGTGATCACAGGAAGCTGCAGTTTACACCCAGGTTTCAGGGCCTATGCTCTGAACCTCTGAACCTCACTGGAATTATGGGGATCTGGGTTCAGATCTTGCTTTTGTCACTTACTTGCAGGGTGACTGAGGGGAGGATAAGTAAGAATTTGACAGCCACTGGACTAGTAAATCGCTAGGAACCCTAGTATCCTTCCAACTCACTAGGGAAACAGAAACATCCAAGAGAAAAGCTCAGCGGTGGCCAGGAATGGGCCGGAACTATCCCTGGCTAGCATAGTGGATGACAGCAAACCAGATTCAACAACTACATTGTGTACTTTACATCGCTTAGTGGTGCATAGCTTTAGTTTTCTTATGTTACTGATCTGGACTCCGATTGGCCAACTGGACTTGTGAATTGCTGGTGACCAACTACATAGGATCAGAGAGATTGAAATGGAGGAGGGAGAAGGAATGACAGAGAAAACTAAACTCCCCAAGTCAGTGTCAAGTGCTGGTGACCTATGTGTGGCTTGCCTGTCATCAGTCCTAATCCCCTACCCCAGGCTGATGCTGACAAGCGACAATCGACAATCGGGGCTTTGCACCTTGGAATCTCTGCAAGGCTAGGTAATCCTTAACTCGGTGCTCTGGCCAGCTTCTGCCAATTGATCCTGGAGATTTTTTTTCTTGCTCTCCCAGATTTTCCACCTCATTCCTCTCGGAGATGGTCAAGAAAGTAACAAATGGCAAAACGGGAGACTTTTTTTTTTGACGATGCTGGGTAGCATTTTAGGAAACACCTTGGGGCTTTTAAAGATTCATGTTCTCCACTCCTTGGTCCTTTCTTTTTTTTTCTTTTTTCTTTTTTTTTCTTTAATGGCCTTCAACCTAAGACCATCCTGGACCTGGGTCAGGGCTCTAGAGGAGGTAGGGTGTCAGGGGAGCAGAGTAAGACTTGGAGAGCCAGCTGGACCTTTAGGGATCACCGTGGCCACCCTTTCCAACTGACTGATGAGAGAAGGAGGCCCAGTTTGAAGGAGGGACTTAGTCAGGCTCACACAGTGTAGTCATTTTCTAATGCTGTAACAACATAACATCAATTTAGTGGCTTCAAAAAAATCAAATTTGTTTGTTATGGTTCGCCAGGTCAGAAGTCTGGTGTGGGTCTTTCTAGAAGAAAATCAAGGCGTTGGTAGGCTGAATTTCTTTCTGGAGTCTTTAGGGGAGAATTGGTTCCTCGCTAATTTGAGCAGATGGCAGAATTCAGTTCCTGTGGCTTTGGGACCAAGGTCACCATTTCCTCGCTGGCTGTCAGCTGGGGCCATTCCCTGCTTCTGCAGACCTCCTCACTCCTTGGCTCATAGCCAGCTTCCTCTGTCTTCAAAGCAAGCAACAGTGAGACAGGTGCTTCTCATGCCATATTTCTCTGACCGTCCTGCCTTTCTCTTCACTTTAAAGGACTTGTGTGATTAGACTGGGCCCACTTGGTGGTCCAAGAGAATTTCCTGATCTCAGAGTCTTTTAATCACATCTGCAGAGTTCCTTTGCCCCTGTTTTCATGACTCTGCCCTCTGAGTCATGCTTCCTTTTTCATAGTCACGGTTCCAGAGACCAGGACGTGAACATCTTCGAGGGGCCGCTGTTCTGTCTGCTGTCTGTATTTTAGGAGATTGACTATTCCTGATCACATAGCTTTGTAGGGGAGTCACAGCACTGTGGTGCCCTTGCAGCTTTGTCACTGACCTAACTACCCTCTCCCCTTCCCAGCCCACCCCAAGGAGAGTCTCCTTTGTTGGCCCAGCACACAGCACGCACTTAGTCACTGGCAAATAACCGTGATGGATGGTAGAGGCTTAAGCAGGATGCTGTGGATTTGGCCTGGGCTTCTCTGCTGGCTCCCTGTTGGTTTCTAAGACTCTGTGATTGGCTGGGTCTGATGGGTACGTGCAGACTTGAATAGCTCTGGCTGTCTTTCTGATCTCTTTGAAATATCCTGGTGTTTTTCCATTTTTCCAGCCACAGAAGAGCAGATAGAAACTCAGGCAGGGAAAAGGTCTTTAGACTGTTAAGAATTTTGATGGAGACAGAAGCCAATTGGGGCAAAACAAGAACAGAGTGCTCCTCGGGGACCTCGGGTTATTGGAGAAAGTCCTCTGATTTGATTCATTTCACATTTTTGATAGTTATGTGTCCTGCCCGTCCCTTCCTCTGGCCCCGTCTTTGGAACAGAGGTCCCTAGTGAGATGGCTTGGCTTGGTAAATGCTTGAGGCTATTACAGAAGGGGAAGAAGACTGTCTCCGAGGGTGAATGTGAGATGGGGATGCTCGCCCCCCCCCCACCCAGGAGTAAGCCTGGGAAATCCCCTCCCTTTTTATCAGCTTTCTGTTCTGAGAACAGAGAAGGAAAGTTTCCTACTGCGGACCGCAACTCCCCCACCCCCACACTCAGCTCCATGCCCAGCTCTGGAGCACAGGGAATCCTAGAGAACGTTCTTCTGAAAGGTCAGCCCTCCTCCCTTCTCTGCCTGGTAGGTACAGTCTAGTCTGGGAAAGGAGGAGCCCCTCATAATCCTTGTGCATGCACAGAGAGCCCGGAAAGTGATCAAGTTAGAGGATGCATTTTGTTTTCGAGAGGGGATTCTGACTTTTAAGATCATGGGGGTGAGGACACTTTCTGGACAGCTAAGTCCCACCGAAGCTGAAGTCTGAAGTTCTCCTGTCTGTCTGTACTCCCCCCTCACCCATCTTAGGTTTAGTGAGCACATCCTGTGTGCCAGGGCCCATGAGCGGTGCTGGCGGTACAGCCAGGAATGGGAGGCAAGTCTTCTGCTCTCCTGTGCTTGCATTTGAGTGGGTAACGATAGCCAGGAAGAACACACACACCAGCGAACAAACAAGCTAATTTTCAGATTGTGAACAGTGTCTGAAGACATTAAAACAAGGTCTGAGACAGAGCGTGATGGCCGAAGGAGGGTAGTGATTTAACGAGGTGGTTCTGGAAAGGCTTTTCCAAAGAGGTGACCTTTAAGTTGAGACCTGGACACTGAGACACTGGTCGTGGCAAAGCAAGATCTGCAGGGAAGAGCATTCTAAGGAGAAGGAACAGCAAGCAGGACTTGAATCAGGACAGTAGCTGCCCCAGGCTAGTAAGTGGTCAGTGGAGCCTCTTCTCGGGACTTGCTTTCTCTGTCTGGCCTAGATGCTCCATTCTTCTCAGATGATTGCACTAGCTCCTCCTGAGGGTAGAGCCTTAGGAAGGGGTCCTGTCAGTGGAATGATGCTGGTAAGCCCCCGAGTCTGCTCCCTGGGTGGGAACGGTCAGCCTCATTCTCCCTATTTGGCAGGATGCCCAAAGAGATAGCACTGGCGTCAGTGACTCAGAGCTGGGGCCCACTGCCTGCTCTCTGGCCTCATTGCCCAGAGCTGTCTGCTCAGAGCCCTGGCAGTGCTGGCCCGAGGCCACACCTGTAGGAAGCCACCAGCCTCCGTCTGCTTTTTCTCCCACTTTGGGATAATTAAGCTTGCCCGCCAGCAGGAAGTCATTTATTTTATTGCCTTCTTCCTCAGTGAGCTCCTTGGTGGTAAAACCGGTTGGATAACCACGGGCAATCCCTCGGAAGTTAATTGCTACCTGGGCTCAGATGCTGGGCTCAGATGCGCAGGGTGTGCTTTTCCTGCGGGAGATCAAAGCCTGGACAGACTCTCAAAGGCTGTGCGTCTGAAACTATCCCTGTGCTTTCCTAGATCAGCCTCGGAGTGGGGCCCCTGAATGCTCTGAATTTAGGAGCTCGGCTGTGTCCCCCAGCTCAGTGTTACGTGGATGAAGCCCTTATGTGTACCAGGCATGGTCTGAAGTCAGTGCTTTGTAGGTATCAGCTCATTCAGACCCCAAGATATCCCGAACAAGTAGCTACTACCAGTAGTTATTCCTGTTCCCATTTTACAGATGAAACAGAAGCTTAGAACGGTTAAGCTTCTTGCCTAAGCCATAAGGGCTTCATATGCCCCCCGGCATGCCCTATATCTTAGCACCGTGGGGCTTCATTGATGTAGCTAGTCTATTCATTCTGCCTTTCTCTTTATTTTTTCCTTTTGAACACCTACTTCTCTTCAAAGCCTATATCAAAGTCCCCCCCTTTTTAAAAAAAATTTATTTATTTGACAGGCAGCAAGAGAGGGAACACAAGCAAGGGGATTGGGAGAAGCAGGCTCTCCACTGATCAGGGAGCCCTATGTGGGGCTTGATCCCAGGACCATGGGATCATGACCTGAGCTGAAGGCAGACACTTAACGATTGAGTCACCCAGGCGCCCAGTTCCCCTTCTTTTTTTTTTTTTTTTTCTGTTTTACTTAGATAAGAGCAAAGGAATGAAGATGAGTATTTCTTTGAGCATCTGTTATGTTTCAGGACTATGTGCCTGTTGTCTCGCTTAATCCTCACAAAAGTAGAATTCAATATAGTGGCTCTTAGTGTCCCTATTTTAAAGACGAGAAGACTGAGGTTTAGAGATTTTAAGTAACTTTCCCCAAGTCACACGTCTGATAAGGATGGAAAGCAGCATTCAGATCAAAGATCGTCTTACCTGCGGTCTCTTTCTCTTTCTGCTTCCTTCCTCTTCTCCAAGAGCGTGTGCTTTACACCTTCAAAGTCGGAGTGTTCTGCCTTGTATGGCAACCAGCAGTTTACCAGCGATGTCATTTCCCTGCAGAAGAGGGTGAGCTTCTTAGGAACAAACATCTCCATCTCTGCCCCCACTCCTCGATGCCCAGCGTGAATCACGGCACCGTCCGTGTGTACTGAATTGCTGCGCCCTCTGTTTCCTGCTCGGACTGGAGGAGTCTGTCAGGTTAATCAAGCATGTCATTGGTTGATTTTAAAAATTCCATTAATACGGACATTAAGATGACAGAGCCTCTGCCTGAGCCTCTGTCATCTTGGTTGATAAAGGGAAGACATGCACTGATCAAGGATCCTAATAAATTCTAACTGTGGGGGTCGTGGGGAGGCTCTTTGCTTGGGTGCACGCGTCCCCCCCAGCCAGGAATGACTAATCATGGAGTGAGTGTTTGTGGAGTGCCCGTCGCCGGTCAGAATACTGCCAAGTACTACATGTGATCCTCTCATGGACTTCTACTGACCCTATGGGGAAGATACTATTATTTGGCCATTTTTGCTTTTGTTTTCAACTGAGTAAATGGAAGCATCAGGAAGTTTGATAACTTATCTGACACAGGTCAGCGAGAAAGTGGTGGAGTCACATGGATACCCAAGCCACCTCCGAGCCTGGGCTCTTAGCACTGTTGTGGGAGTGTGGAGGAGAATTCCCCACTGTTCCCAAGTGTTCCTTATGTTCCGATGCACTCCCATCACCCTACAGCCTCCAGGAGCTCGGGCAGTTGTTGATTCAAGACCCGCGTGTTCAGTACCCCTACCGCTGAGTAGAGGGGGTGCTTTCTGAGAGGAGAATGAGCTGTGAAGTCCGGGTTGTGACAGAGCTGGAACCCAGGCCCGTTGTCCCGTCCTTCCTCCCAGACGCTTATGGTGCCTTTCTCCACCTTGGTGGGCTCTCCCACGACGAGTAAGGTGCCCGCGTCTCTTCCTCTTCCCTGATGGTCTCACGGTGAGGGATGCTAGTTACAGGCTTCGCCACTACCTTCTTCCCTCGATTCATTTGCATTTGGACCTTGAATCAGGATGGAACTGCATTCACCAGAGATTCTGACAGGACTTATTTTTGGTTGAGGGTCGTGTGTATGTGTATGTGTGTGTGTATGTGTGTGTGTGTGTGTCCCTGAAAAACCGTCTCACCTGTCCCACCTACTGTGATGTGGCCTAGGGCTCAGGGCATCAAGGCTCCCATGGCTTTTACGCAGTAAAGAGGTAGAATCAAGAAGCCTGGCTGGCTGTCGTTCGGCTATCAGTTTGTTCCCTTCTGTTGCTTTCTCCACCTGGACTCCTTACTTTCTCCCAGTAAACATCTTAAACAGGAGAGCGATGGCATTTGAAAAGAGCATGCTGGGGTGCCTGGGTGGCTCAGTTGGTTAAGCAACTGCCTTCAGCTATGGTGGTGATCCTGGAGTCCCAGGATTGAGTCCCACATTGGACTCCTTGCTCACCAGGGAGTCTGCTTCTCCCCTCTCATGAGTGCGCTCTCTGTTTCATTCTCTCACATATATAAGTAAAATCTAAAAAAAAAAAGAGCAGACCAGGAGGCCTGAGTTTTCCCCTTAGTTCTGCCCTTAACTTGCTGTGTGACCTTGGGCAAGTCATTTCCTTCACCTATAAAATGGAAGGGAGGCTGTGTGGTTTAAGCTAGGTAGTATCTAAATTCTTTGTAGATTTCTAGAATGCTATGACTCTGTAGAGATTTCTTCTCCACAGAATAAACCCATTATGAAATAGTATTGCTGTGTTAGTTTTCTGTTACTGCCATAACAAATCAGCACCAATTTGGTGGCTTAAAAATACATTCATGACCTCATAGTTTCCTTGGTGGGCCCTTACAAAACTTCAGTCAAGGTATCAGCCAAGTTGTATTTCCCTCTGGAGGATGAATTAGGAAAGACTTTGCCTGCAGGCTCACTCAGGTTGTTGGCAGATTTGTTTCTTGTAACTCAAGGCCAGCAGAGCAGCGTCTTTGACCTCAGGGAAAGCTTCAGTCCTTGGCTGAAGGCCGCTCACCTGATTAAGTCAGGCCCACCCAGGATGATCTTTCTGTTTACTTTAAAGTCAGGGGATCTGGAACTTTAACTACATCTGCAAAATCCCTTCATGCTTGTTATGTGACCTAACCTAATCTGAGGGGTGGCACCAGGGAACAGAGATTATGGGGCTCATCTTAGAGTTCTACTTACCACAGTCGCTTTATAGAAATATCCTCTTTACAGTTCTGAGCATACTAGAACCAACTTTCTGTTTTGTGAGTTAGGTCAAATGACTTAGCATATAAAATCAGTTCTAAAAACCACTTGTTCTTACACTAAAATTATTCTGCTTTCAACTTGTTTTTTAATGCAGTATTTTGTCCTTCCCTTTTTTCTCATGTACTTATCCTCAAAGTTATTTTCTTCCAATACCATTAAATGAATTTATATTACTACATAATTAGGAATTTTATATACATATATATAAATATAGCATAATGTATATTCCCATTATATATGTTAAATATTAAATTTAATATTATAGTAAATATATTAATACATAAAAATTATTCCCAGAGATAAAAATTTAAATGTTAACTTTTTATATTTAATTAGTTTTAGTACTTTATATTGGAAATCATATATTATAGAAAACTATTAATTTAAGAACTCTTCTCTGTGCTTAGCTGATTTAAAAAAACTTTTTGTTCTATCAGTATTCAGAAGAGTTGTGTTGAACTCCCCCAGTGCACTGTGGCTTCATCTGTTTCTCCTTATAATTCTGAAATTAGGTACAGAAAAATTAAAAATCATTTTATTTTTTGGTGTCCCTAGTTATACTATTTGCCTAAAACTCTTTCTCTGACAGTAAGATAGCTCTACTAGCTTAAACAACTCGTGAATAGATGGTATTTGAGTCCTTTTTTTTTTTTTTAGATTTTATTTATTTATTTGACAGACAGAGATCACAAGTAGGCAGAGAGGCAGAGAGAGGAAGGGAAGCAGGCTCCCTGCTGAGCAGAGAGCCAATGCAGGGCTTGAGCCCATGCAGGGCTTGATCCCAGGACCCTGGGATCATGACCCGAGCCGAAGGCAGAGGCCTCAACCCACTGAGCCACCCAGGCGCCCCTATAGTCCTTTAACTTTTAATCTTTCTGAATCCCCATGTGTCTCTTATAAAAAATGTATATTTGTATATATTTTAAAGTTATATATATATGCCAGTGGTTTTTGTTGGTTTAAGTTTAAATCTACTGTCTTTCTTTGTGTTTTCTCTTTGTTCAGTGTGTTCTATTTTTCCCTCTTTCCCTTTTCTCTGGAAGTTATGTACTCTTTCACTATTTTTAAATGACTATCCTAGAGATTACAGTATATATCTCTGATTTAACAAAGTCTAATATTATTTGGTTCTTCTGCCCTTTCCAGACAATGCAAGAAATCTAGAAAACTTTAATTCTATTTCTTTTACTATTTATTTGCTATTTTAATTCTGTTTTGTCTGAAAATGTCTTATATCATCTTAACCCTTGCCAGTTATTTTTGTTTGGCGCTTTAAAGATATCATTCTGCTCTTTTCCAGATTCCATTCTGTTGAGAAGTTAGATGTCAGTCTAATTGGTTTTCATTTGAAGATACTGTTTTTTCTCTTTATGGTTCCCAGCAGACTTACAATAATGTGCTCTTCTTTCCCTCTGCTTCATTCTAAGTGTTTTTTTTTTCTTTTTAGTTCACTAATTCTTCTTTCTTCTATGTTGCATCTGTTGTTAAGCCCATTTGTTGAATTTTTATTTCTATTTGTATTTTTCAGTTCTAGAATTTCTATTTGATTCTTTAAAAAAAAAAATCTGTCATGTTCTTTCTTATTGTTTCCAGTTCTCTGTCAAAATTCTCAGTCTCCTTGAACATAGTAAGCAAGGTTATTTAAAGGGTGTGCCTGAGGGACAGCTCCAATATCTGGAGCCCCTGTAGATCTTTTTCTATTGTCTGTTGTTTCTGATGGTTCTGTTCTTGTCATCTTGTCTTTTTTCAGTCCCGATTATTCTCAGTTTTGCATTAGACAGTACGTTTCAATAAAAAAATTTTGAAGCCGATTGTGACGTGCCCTCCTCCGGAGAGGATGCAGGTTTGCTGCTGCCTGGCCCCTGGAGGAACTGGCAGTGTGAGACAACCTTAATTCAGTTCCAGGGACTGTGAGGATTCAAACCTGGGTCGCAGTCTCTGGGGTTGGAAAGCTTCTAGTTCACTCTTAGCACTGAGTGCCCTTTGAAGTCCCACCTCAGAATGCAGAGGTTTTATTCTCCCTGTCTTGGCAGTTCTTAGATCCCTGAGTCTGTCAGAAACTCTTTAGTCTCCATCCTCCACTAGGGGAAATGCTGCTTCAAATGCCAGGCTCACCTCCCTGGATTTCTGTCTGTTTCTAGATCTTAGCCTGGCAAGTCCTTGTTATTTTATTACTTCTTAGTGCCTTCAGGCAGTTTTTTAGGTTTGTTTGTTTTTTTTTTGGGGGGGGGGGTCCAATTTTTCCAGTTGTCCTCAGTAGGAGGTTTGGTCAGAATGGTCTAGTTTGCCATCACCAGAAGTGAAAGTCCTGATTTTTGTAGACTGTGTCTCTTTTCTTAATTCTCTAAAACTAGAATGCATTTGGCCAAAAGCAATGCGTCTGACTGAGACTTAGGAAAAAAAGCTGTGGATCTGGCATATTCCTAGTCCATTCTCTTACTCCTGGGTCTGTGTGGAGGCTGTGGAGATGAACATAGGGACAGGAGACCTGAGTCTGAATGTCACTTTGCTTAGCTTTATGATCACTAGCTGCTTAACCTCTCCTGGCTTTCATTTCCACATCTGTAAAATAATGTATCCAACACAGAATTATTGTGAAGTTTAAGTAAGTTAATGTGTGGGATGAGGCCTTGCCCAGTACTTAGCACTTGGTATTTGTTAAATGCTGGCTTGTTTGATGCTGTATTTAAGAAGAGGGGTGCTTAACTTCTCTGTGCTTCCTGGAAGTGAGTCATATCTTCTGAGTAAATAACGGTAATTCCTAAGAGAGCACCTAGTATATAGCAAGTATTTGAATGAATGAATGAATGAATGAATGAATGAACAAACGAACAAACAGACATCCTGGACAGAGTTACTTGTCCTGAGGGGGCTTAACCAAAACCAATATTACTTCGTCAGAGGGTGAGAGCTGCTTGCTAGGGAGTGAGTCTCGTGATGGAAAGGTGGGTAGATAGCACAGAGTAGTCATCCTGCATTCAGTTATTCTAAAACTATGGACTGCAGGAAATTTTAATATATGAAATTTATATATCTTTTGTCGGCGCTAGAAAATTTGCCATATGGTAGAATTGGCCGGAATGATCATTTTTGTTTTTCCTGCAAAAGATTTTCACTTGCTTATAAAAACTGGCCTCTCATAGGGCTCGTGGTGAAGGGCCCAGATGGCATCAGTGGCTGGTGATGCCAGTGGCCTATTTGCTTGTCAGCGCAGAGTGGTGTTAACACAGCTTCTTAGACAAACTTATATTGAACATATGTCAGTGCTTACTTATTCACTTAATGAGGTCATTAGGAGATAAAGTATGCCGGCTTAAATTGACAGGAGTTTAGTCCTAACTGCTGTTTTACCTCCCATGGTCATAAAAACATCACATCTTTATCTGTGATACGGTTAAATTTGTGATATGAATCATTTGGGCCACAGTCTGACGTGACCCATTCATCAGAAATAACAAGCAGTGTATCTGCAAAGCAAATGATAAGCAGATTGATCTGTGGTTATTAATTAGATGTGCCAAGAAACAGGGTTTTATGCACTTACAAGGAACCACGCACCCGGATGCCAGATAGAGGTCAAACAGAAGTCAGCTAACAGAAGCCTAGAGTCCTGCTTTTTCTCAAGGAAAACTTTCCAGTGTGCCGTTAAAGATGCTGGGCATCTGCTTTACATAGTTCTTATTTTGGGGACAAAACTTGTCTTTCACTGTGGGGAGAGGTGTTCCATGGGAAGAAACAGCCCGTTGGAGGGCACGTTTGAAGACTGAGAAGGTTGAAACAAGGAGTGAGAACTCCCTGTGTGCTCGGACACCTGGCCATGGTCATGGCCAGTCTTGGAACCCTGGAACAGTAGTGGCCCTGGGAGGGCCGTTGGAGAATATCACAACCTGTGGTTTTCAGACTGTGTTCTGAGGAGCCCAGGGGCTTAAGGGGAAGCCAAACAGCTGTGCTGTACCAAGTAAACAGGCTGTGCTGTAAGCAGGGACACCAAAATAACACCTGGGAAAATTAGTTTTAGGTGTTATGGTTTGGTATTGCTTTTAGTTTGAATTTTATGTGGGAAAGGGGTGAGCAACCTAATCTCTATTGCTTATGGCTCTAAGGATATTTATCCAGTCCTAAAGTCTGGAACCCCAAACCCCTCCTTTGCCTCCTTCCTGGCATTCTACAGCAGCTCTGCTTTTTTTTTTTTTTTAATTAATTAATTAATTAATTAATTTATTTATTTGACAGAGAGATCTCAAGTAGGCAGAGAGGCATGAAGAGAGAGGCGGGGGTGGTGGGGGAAGCAGGCTCCCTGCTGAGCAGGGAGCCCAATGCGGGGCTCAATCCCAGGACCCTGAGATCATGACCTGAGCCGAAGGCAGAGGCTTAACCCACTGAGCCACCCAGGAGCCCCTAGAGCAGCTCTGCTTTTGTTCTTGTGATCAGGGTTCTAAATAACGCCATGTGCAAAAGAGTACAATCTAGCGTACAGGTGACAGAAAATGTTTCATTTATTCATCTACTTGTTCTCTTCTGCTTTGTGTTGCTCAGGCAGTGATTTGATCGGATTTATGTCTTTGAATGATTATTCTGGAAGAAGGTGGGGTTAAGGCGGGGAAAGACCTCCAGACATCCGTTTTAGCCTTCTGTGAAATATGGCTGGCTGTAGCTGCTGTGATTCGTGGTGGTGAATGAGCCCTGAAGGCTGAGTTCCTGTAAATGACAGGTTTTCCATATGAAAGTCAGCCAGGGAAATTATTCCTGGCATTTGGAGTCACGGAAACTGTTTGATGTTAATGGGTTTACCAGAAACGGCTTTTGTGGGGTTCTTTTGGCCCAGGGCAAGCTAGCTGTTGATGTAATCAGGAGACCACAAAGAATGATTTCTGCCGCCTCTGTCCTTCCTTAGTGCACGGCTCCTGTGACTCATGCTTCTGTGTCTTGCACTTGGGAGTAAGTGATCACATTTCTAAGGCTGAGGTATGGCTAGGCTCTGCCTCTCCCTCCTGGGCAGGCCCCAGCCTGATGATAATCCTGGTCTCCCAGGCTTGCCAGAGGCTTCTCCTTCATCCTGGACCTCGCCTATATCTGACTGGCTACAGAGCACCTGGGAATCAGTTGCCAAATCACAATTCTGAAGAGAGTCTCAGCAGCCTTAGAGATCCATGGGTCTAGGGGTTCCCAAAGCTGGCTGCATATTGGGGAAAATGGCCCCCTCCTGTCCCGTCTTGAGTCAAATTCAGTAAGTCTGTAATGAGACCCAGAAATTAGTGTTTTGTTTTGTTTTTTAAATCCTGTCCTAAGATGGTTCTCACTTGACACAGGATAGGACATTTGATGAGCACCGATCTAGGCTCATACTTGAGTTTTTTGGACCATTTTACCCTCAGTTTTGACTTAAGACAATTAAGTGTAAGACATGCTCATGATTAGAAATTTCAAACAGCATGAAAACACGAAGAATAGAAAGCAAAAGCTTCTCCCACTCCTAGTCCAGCCCCCAGGTAAGCATTATCGAACACTTTCTTTAGATTCTGCTCATAAATGATTTTACATTTATGTATCATTCCCTATCTGTCTACTTAATTCTACAAAATCTGAGCCAGAGGAATAACCCTATCCACACTATTCTGTACTGTATCTCCCCCATCCCCTGCTTAAAATATTCAGAACTCACTGTAGATCATTCTTTTTAATAATAACCATTAAATATGTAAACATTTGTGACACACTTGGAACAATACTTGGTGAGTAGTAAGCACTATATATTTGTCAAATGAGTGAATGGGGACAGCTGCATGGTATACCAATACATGGATATACGCTGTTTTACTCTTGTGGACACTTGTTGCATTGGTTGCTATAACAAACAAGGTAGAAATGAACATCCTTGTGTGTATATCTTGGGGGCTTTGCCTTGGATATGGCTATCAGCACCTTTTTTAGCGGGGCAAATGCAGGCATGGAGCCAAAGGCATTAAGAAGGAAAAGGTACTGATTAGAACAAAGCAGGGCATTGGACTGGAATTGGAATTTTGTCTGGACCTAGAATCACAGAAATACAGATCTCAGATCTAGAAGGAACCACAGGAGAATGTTTGGTTCAGTCTTGTGCCCTCTGGGTAGGGAATGGGTTCCATCTGTGGTTCCTAGGTTGTACCCTGAGCCCTGGGAGCCACAGTGAACTCACTGGAAAAGTGTTTGTATGGGAGCTGCGGGATCTGTAACATGTTTGCACAGACACTGTGTAAACAACTAGCTCAAGAAAGTTGACGGTTGTAACGTTAACTTTACTAAGGTCCCTTTGGTGATGCTCTATTTCGTGAAGCTGTTTCTGGAGGGTGCCAGGATACAGCAGCTGGTGTGCGTAAATGAACGTGTGATGGGAAGTGGGCGTGGTGTTGTCAAGTCTGACTCCAGAGTCTGCAAAGTTGTGCAGTTCGTAACCACTGCCCATGTCCCATTAGCAAGTAACTGGTGAAGAATGAAATAAAAATATTTTCTTCTTTCAACTTGTGTGCACCATTTTTTTTTAACAGCTACAAATCTTTAGGACATAAATACTGAGTTGTTTGAAGCTAACTCTGCAAGAAATGGAACTGCTAGGTATTTCTTTGGGCCCACAGAGCTGTGAAAAAATTTCTAAGACACTAAGGGTGCTGTGATTTGGAAAAAGTTTGGGAACAACAGATTTACAGCCTGTCCAGAACTCCTAACTGTTAAGTGGGAGATGCCATGCTGACTTGGTTTAAAGGCAGGGAATTATTCACTTCTGTGTCTGGGGTGTCCGGCATTGCACTTGGCATCAGACTGTGTGGGGTTCAGGTCCTGAAGCCTCCATTTCTCCTTCCATCTCTAAGATGGGCTGTCTGTATGTGGGTGAGACAGCTCCCTGCCCATCCTTTCCAGACTCCCCTCCTTTTGGTTTAACAATCCCCAGCAGAAAGAATCATCTTTCCCAATAGCTTGTGCATAAAATCTCTGGGAGGACTTTGGCTGCCCTGGCCTGGGTCCCTTGCCCAGCCCCAGAACTGAGGCTTTGATTAGTGATGGCCATGCCTAGAGCACACACCCCGCCGTGCTCAGGTGAGCACCCTCAGTAAACCGCACGGGATGGGTAGGTTCTCCACAGAAAAGAGCAGGTTTTGTTACCAGGAGAATGGGAGAAGGGACCCAGGACCAAAAACAGTCTTCCATTTTAACAGACAAGAGGCCGGACTCGTAATGTGGTAGTGGGAGGGTTAGGCATGAAGGCTCTGGAGTCGCACCCATCTGGCTTCACTTCCTTGGGCAGATTCACTACATCTGTAAAGGCTTTGGAGTCCTTGTCTGTAAAATAGAAATAACTGAAGATAAAGTTCAAGAATACAGAAGGCTGGCAGTAATAGTCCTCACCTCATGGAGGTGGTGGTTAGAGGACTAAGTGAGTTAATACACAGAAAGTGCCTAGCACGGGGCCTGGCACGTAGGAAGCGCTCGGTAAGTGAGCCCATTATTCTTACTGGTCCGTTAACCTTAAGAGCACAGGTAGTAAGTGACCCAAGCTTCGGACTCCCGGAGAGGGTGCAAGATAGTGACTTCCTCTTCCCTGTCTGTCACAGAGTGAAGCAGCATGGACGCCGTCAGCCAGGTCCCAATGGAAGCCGCGCTCCCCAAGCACATCCTGGATATCTGGGTCATTGTCCTCATCATCCTGGCCACCATTGTCATCATGACCTCCCTGTTGCTGTGCCCTGCAACGGCGGTCATTATCTATCGCATGCGGACTCAACCTGTCCTCAACGGGGCCGTCTGAGATCAGTCTCCCAAGAGTGATGTGAATGATGTCCCCTCCCCCAACCTCTTCCTTCTCCAGAAAGCAGCAAGAGGGGCTTTGGAATGTGGACTCTGGAGCCTGCCCTGTGAGAGGAGACCGGGGTTCTTGTTTGGATTCTGCCACCGGCCAGCTGTGTGAGTCCAAGCAAGGGACCTATTTCTGTGGGTTCCAGGTTCCTTCTCTTTTAAATGGGGATCATGATCCCTGCCCTTCCTACCTCATAGGGTTGCAAGAACCAATAACTCGGTGGAGATGAAAGCTGTTTGCGATTGTGAGCAGTAAGGCCGCCATTGTGAGGATTTACCGCTCAATGCTGAGAAGCTTCGAAGAACCAAAGCACCTAATTGCTGACAATGGCCTTCAAGGGGGTGAAGAAGACGCTGGAGGCAGAACAGCCTTCGCCAGTGCCCCCAAGGTCGAACCAAGCAAAGGCATCCTGTCCTCATTCCAAAGGGCCAGCAGCACCTTGGCTCAAAGACATTTTCTTTGTTGTGCCACTCCCTCAAGTTATGTAATTTGGAGGGAATTGAGCATATTAGGGGGAGGGAGATGGGTGGAGTTTCCCAGGACCTCCTCTGTGCCAGAATATCTACCCCTGTAACAATCTAATGGAGGCTCCGCTATTTCTTGGCAATGCCAAGGGACCTGGGGTGATGGGCTTCTTTCTGCATTGGGAGTCTCCTTGCTTTGACACTCAAGCAATGTTGGGAAACACAGGGTGGCTGAGTGGCCTGGGCAACCTTCAGGATCTCCAGCCCCCACTCACTTGTATGCCCCACACTCGAGGAGCTCTGCACCCCCACCCTGAGCACCCTCTGTAACCAGCTCCATGGTGTAAAGTGTCCGCCCTTCATTCCCTCCCACCAGCACTGCAGCCAGTCTAAGCTACAGATTTTAAGTGATGTTCCCAGGATTTTTGGAACTAACTCAAAACAATGGTTATTTTAGATGGTATGATCTATATTTATAGAGAGAGATTTCTGGACCACTCAAGCTACTTGACCAAAATCAGGAACATCTTGGATGTATTAAATTATGTAAAAAGATAGCACAGATGTCAGAATATTGTGTGAACTGATGCTTTTACGTTGTCTGATTTCATTGATGTATACAACCAATTTCCAATACAGTGCTAGAATGAACACGTCTGAGGTCTTTCTTTAGAGAGCACTTATTAAATAAAGCTCAGGAACTTGGGTAAATGATTCCACTGAATTTATGGGCCTTAGAGACGGTTTGAATGTAAGAACTGAAAGGAAAAGAGAAGAATCCAGTCCCCTTTGGGTAGTTGCACAGTTTACATTTACATGGACATAGGACGCAGAGGGAAGGACACGTTTTATAAGTAAGCGATGAATTTCATATTAGACATGTCAAGTTCAAGGTGATTGTGATCTTCAGGCAGACTGGATGCAACTGGAAACCTGGGGGTGTTCTTTGGCAAAGATTTTATGGCTGGAGTTATGCTTTGGGGGATTATCTGCACACAGTAGACATGCCCCACAAGTGGACAGGACCACCCAGGCAGAGCACTCAGACTGAGGCGGTAAGGTGCTAAGTGCAGAACTTGGCAGAAGTGGTACATAGAATTTGGAAGAGGGACGGATGGGGTGAAGGAGAGACAAACCAAGGAGATAGAAAAGGTCATGTGCTAAGAGGTGATATGAGGGGGATGTGATCATATTGTGTGAGTTAAGGAATGAGTTGGAGGAGCGGAAGTGGAGACAGAACGGACACCTCTTTCCAGGAATAGGATTGTGGTATAGAGGTAAGGGAAGAGGGTTTGGGAAGAATGGTCAAGGGGGAATAGGTATATGTGAAAAGGTTTTGATTGTTTGCTCAGCATCTCTCCCAACGTTTGCTTTTCTTTTCCCTTAATATGCCTTCCTGGGGGACAAAGGCTAGAAAGTGAAAACCTACAATGAACGTGAACAGTGCATTTCCCTAATTAAACTGTAGCCAGAGGTTCAGACGTGATTTAGGTTTTGCTAATCAGATGCACACATGTGAGGCTTCCATATGGGACCTAGTTGGGTGGGGACAGAGACCACAGGGTGCCAAGCATCCACGGTTCCATTATCAGTCCATAGCTATGGGCATAAGACAGAGCCAAGAATTCTGCGTTTTTAACGGAGTGCCCTGTCCTTTGAGAAGCATAGTACTGAAGTACCTGGGAACTTTTTCACTGTGACAGCTGTCCAGAACTTACACCTCCTAATTGCTTGCTGGAGGGAAAACTTGGAACATTTGTAATTGATAAGCATAGATCAGTCTCCTGCAGTTCAAGCCTACGAGAAGCAGCTCACTGGGAATTGCTGGACGTGGGATGTAGGCTGTGTGTGCGCTACTTAGCCCTTCCGAGTCTGATTCTGGGTCTGTAAAGTGGAAGGTTAACAGAATTAAATGAGAAAATCTTTCTGACTTTAGGGTGGAGTGTAAATAGGCAGTCCACCAGGTGGCGGTACTGCTCTCTCTCTCTCTCTCTCTCTCTCGCTCTCTCGCTCTCTCTCTCTCTCTTTTTTTTTCCCCAAGTGGAGTAGTTAGCTCACAAGTTTCAGCCAATCCTATCACATTCCTAGCAGCTCAGCATTTTATTTTTCTGGTTCTAGTTTCAGCAACTCTGAAGGTAACTTAGGATCATCCAGTCCAATCCCCCCTAAAATAAAGTAATCCCCTCTCTAATGAGAGGGTTGCCCTGTGTGGCCTGTTCAGTAATTCCCAGTGTTGTTTTAGATCACCTGCGACAGGTTCCCCCAGGAGAATTCATTTATAAGTATGGCTCCCAGGGGCTTGCTTTACATTTACTGAGAATCCCTGGGAAAAGGCCTTGCGTATCCGTTTTGTAACAAGCTCCCTGGGTGATCCGTGAGCAGGTTAAACATGGTGGAGAACCCCATGCTGGTGGAAAGGAATCCACGTCTTGCTGAAACCACCCCTCAACCGCTGTGGTATTAAATTTCTTCCTTCAGTAAGAGAGAAGTCAGGCCTTGGGATGCTAGCTCTGCCCTCTTGGGGCCACCCTGAAGAGATCAACTTCCTTTTCCTGGGGTCAACTTATGAGCATTTTAAAAAAATATATATATATTATTTTATTTTAGAGAGAGTGGGGCAGGGAGAGGAAGAGAGAGAGAGACTCAAGCAGACTCCTGCTGAGCGCAGAACCCACCGTGAGCCTCCATCTCATAACTCTGAGATCATGACCTGAGCCGAAATCAAGAGTCGGTCACATAACCGACTGAGCCAGCCAGGTGCCCACTTCTGAGCATTCTGAATAAGATCGATGTCATGACTGACCCCATCCCACCACCTGGGTGGGAAATTCACACTTTGCAGTACACGGTGGCTGTCATCCTCCTTTGGCAGGACAGCAAGAGCCTGAAGCATCTTGGCTTCACCATGCCTTGGCTTTCTGATTGTGGGCAAATTAACAAACTCCTTGAGTCTTAGTTTCCTCATCTGTAAACTAGGCATCGAAGTAACTCTAGCTACTTCACAGGTTTGTTATGAGGATGAAATGTGGCCACAGCTGCAAGGTGAAATGGTAGAATACAGCAAGTGCTCAGTACCCGTGATCTGTTGCTGATGAGTCCCAGTTTTCTCATCTGTAAAATGGTGATAACAGTTTCTTCTGAGTGTGGAGAGGATTAAATGAGATCAGAAAGTAGAGAATTTGGCCAGGGCCTGACTCATGGGAGTCTCTCAATACAGGTAGCCAATAACACAAAAATACAAAAAGCCTAATTGGGTTAGATCCTTAAATCGCCAGTTAAGGTAGTGAGATCGGCAAAAAACTTTCTCGCTGACATGCTGTAGGATTGGCACTAAATTCACAGAGGGCCTCAAGCAAGTATAAAAGTCGTACCTCTTCTATACTAATCTCCCTTTAGAAATTTTTTTTTTAAGATTGTATTTATTTGAGAGACAGAGCCCAGAGGGAGAGGTAGAAGGAGAGGGAGAAGCAGACTTACCCCTGAGCAGAGACCATGATACAGGACTTGATCCCGGGATCATGACCTGAGCCATGACCTGATATTCTTAACCAACAGAGCCAACCAGGCACCCCTAGAAATTATTTCATAACTTATTCACCATTATTTAATAAAACACAAAGTTTTCCACTTTTAAGTTTTAACCTTCACAGAAGTTGTTTTCTACAATTTTAAGTGTAAAAAAAAATTAAAAACCTTTCAGTAAGATAAAACTTTCATGAGGTCTTTATGTATTTCTTGCTAAAGAGAGAATGGAAAGAGGATTGGGATATGAAATGATGATAATAATAAAATTTTGAAATCCTTAATTCCCAAAGTCAATGCAACTTCTAAATTGTGCAGATCACACAAAGAATTTAATTGAGGTATACGAGAGGCTTCTCAATTCCCATCGAAATTTACATGCTAGGAAAAAGTTTTTGGGGTACCTGGGTGGCTCAGTTGGTTAAGCATCTGCCTTTGGCTCAGGTCATGGTCCCAGGGGTCCTGGGGTGGAGTCCCACATCGGGCTCCTGGCTGGCTCAGCGGGGAGTCTGTTTCTCCCTCTCCCTCTGCACGCAGCCCCCAATGCTTTCTCTCTCGGTCACTCTCTATCTCAAATAAATAAAAGCTTTTTTAAAAAAACGTTTGTGTTAGCAGGTTTCTAATAACATTATTTGTCAACATCCAAAAAGTTTTTATATATATTTAAAGTTGGATGACTACTGTTACATAGTGAATTGTTTATATGTACGAACTTCCGGTCAAGACGACTGAATTCTATGTGGCGCCACCAGCATGTTCTGTTGAAAACAACTGTCTCTGGGAGCCTGGGTGGCTCAGTCGTTAAGCGGCTGCCTGCCTTTGGCTCAGGTCCTGATCCTGGGGTCCTGGGATAGAGACCCACATCAGGCTCCCTGCTCGGCGGGAGGCCTGCTTCTCCCTCTCCCACTCCCCCTGCTTGTGTTCCCTCTCTTGCTGTATCTCTCTTTACCAAAACAAAACAAGACAAAACAAAAAACCAGCTGTCTCAAAGTCTCACTGCCCTCATTTGTAAAAAGGGAGATCATGCTTATCTCTGTGGTGCCCTTGAGCTTAAGGAAGACACTGTATCCCAATATTTACAGAGACCCTGGCTTGCAGTAAATACTCAGTGCTTCTATGTTACCTAAAAATGGAGGCTCATTAGCTCTATCTTTTATATACAGATATGGGTGGGGCAAGTCTGTTGGATTGGTTTCCCTTCTGACACTCTCCACCCAGAGAGAGAGCATCAGATCCCAGAGGTAAAGGGTTCAGTCCCACAGGACTGCTCTCCACTTCACAAGCCAGTCGCAAGCCCCCGTTGTTATCTGTGCATCTGATCTGGGGCTACAAATCGGAGGCTCCAACAACCCCTCTCCAACTGCAGGCACCAGTGTCAAGTCCAGGTTGCTACCTGTACTTCTGACTGGCCATAAATCAGAGGTCCCACAACCTCCTCCTTGGCTTCCATTCATTGGCTAGAGCGGCTCACGGAACTCAGACAAACCTGTTTACTCCCTAAGGTACTGATTGATTACAAGGGATATTGTTGGAAATGAATCAATAGCCAGATGGAGGGATCCACAGGGTGAGGTTCAGAACAGAGGAGCTTTATCCTTCTGGAGGTTGGGCCTGGCACGGGGCGCACATGGAAACTCCCTGAACCCCTCCTTTCAGGTTTTTATGAAGGCTTCATTACATCGGCATGATTGATTCAATCACTGGCCATTGGTGATTGATTCAACCTCCAGCCTCTCCCCAACCCCCGCCCTCCAGCAGAAATCAGGGGCAGGGACTGAAAGGTCCGCCCTGTATTCATGGTTGGTTTCCCTACCCAGCCACCTGGCAACCAGCCCCATCCTCACATGCCTTTTACAAGTCATCTCACTAACTTAAATCCATTTGTGGTGGAAAAGAGCTTGTTATGAATAGCAAGACCTACATCTCACCTTTATGGCTTTGAAGCAATTTCAGGAGCTGAAGCCAAGAGACCAAATATGATGACAAAAGATGCTCCCATTTCTCTTATCATTCAGGACATTCCAAGGAGCTGTGAGCCAGAAACTGTGGACAATGAACAAATATATATGAGAAATATATGTTGGTTGTCTGAATGACCAAATCTATATATTTTTTTATAAATCACAATATCACAACAACTAAACAGTCTAAGGAGAAATTAGGAAATAACATATAAAGCTAATTCAAATAACAATTATCCTCATATTCTATTTACATATTTTTCTTAAAATTATTTTAATGATCAAGTTTTCCTACTCAGATTTGTGCCATAGTGACATTAAAAAAAAAAAAACCCAAAATTATAATATGACTGTACAGTGAAAATTTAGCAGTGGTCGGAACTCAGTGTTAATGAAATGAAGACACAGACAAAGGCAGAGAGAAAAAAAAACCAGATAGTTTTCACCAAAAAAATAGTTTTTATAATTTTTCATTTCAACAACAAATTTCATAACAAAACATGAAGAATATATTCATTATGAACTTCAGAATTTCTACCAGTGACTTTAGAATTTCCCCTACTGGAGTTCTGTATACTTCTATTTGCCTTTACTCAAGACTTGTACCTCAGAAAACTTATTTAAAATGTTGTTGTTGTTGTTAGAAAAAAAAAAAAAACGAGGCATATTCCTGTCTCATTGTACATAGCAAATGTTTGTGTTGTGTGTAATAATTGCTATTTACTCTAAAAATGGAGACAGTTGTGTTCTAGGAATTGAACAGCAATTGGCCAAAGAATGATTTGTGGACTCTCTGGACATCAGTGTGGTAGATTACTCTTATGTTTTTTCTTTTTTTCATACTTAGTACTAAATTATTTTAAATTTATGGGAAGCTAAGGTAAATGAGCCATAACTTCTCATTTTGTTGCAAGGGGCCTGACAGTTAAAAGGGACTAATTTCGGGGTGCCTGGGTGGTTCAGTGGGTTGGGGCCTCTGCCTTCGGCTCAGGTCATGATCCCAGGGTCCTGGGATCAAGCCCCGAATCAGGCTCTCTGCTCAGCAGGGACCCTCCCTCCCCCTCTCTCTTTGCCTGCCTCTCTGCCTACTTGTGATTTCTGTCTGTCAAATATATAAGTAAAATCTTAAAAAAAAAAGGGGGGGGGGGACTAATTTGAATGGTGGCCCTGAAAAGATTCCTGGAACCTGTGAATGTGCATTTATTTGAGGAAAAGGTCTTTATTGATGTCACTAAGTTAGGGACTTTGAGATGAGAAAAGATCATCTTGGATTATCTGGGTGGATCATAACACTGAGTTCCAAGGACCCTGGGATCATGACCTGAGCCAAAGGCAGACGCTTAACTGACTGAGCCACCCAGGTGCCCCTTGACTTGAATTTTTAAAATGAAATAGTAATTAACTAGATGGAGACAAGAGGGAGGGACATTCTAGGCAAAAGCAGCAGCAAGGCCGAAGGCACTGAGGTATCCTATATCATGTGTGCTTGAACAAAAAGTTCTTGGTACTTTCAGGCTGAGTTGAAAGAAAGCATGTGAAACTGTGTGAGCAGTAAGGATAGAATGTTAGGTAGCATTCATAGTATTGAGTACTCTGTTTCCTAAGTCCCAGAGCTCTGGTTTTAGTCTTTACATCAGAGACCATTTATTAAGTAACATACAAGCTCAGTGAAATCTGGGCTGCCACTCATCAGTCCAGCCCAACGTTGTCATGGAGCGATGAGAGGGCCAGCATGGTCAGGCTACCCAGGTTGTCAAGAGGTGCTTAAATCTCAGACCTAAGTAAACTATAATTTTTAAATATTGGTAACTAATTAAGGAAACAAGTCAATTATCAAGAGATCTAAACCAAACTACATTTCTGTTAGGCGGTAGGGGCCATTGAAAAGCTTAAGTTTTTAGATAATTAATTCTTTAATTATGGGGTGCAGCATGGAAGGTACAGTTCTGGGGTGGCCATTGTGGCTGGAGGTCAGTCTGTGAGGAAACTATGCTGTCATGCTGGGAGGCAGTCGGAGCAGTGGGAATGGGGAGGTGGAGACAGTGTATGACTGGAGATAACTTGTTGGTTTATTGTCCTGAACTGGAGAGAAAAGGGGGCATGTAGAATAGATCCTGGATTATTTAATTAGCTGGGTATAAAGGTAGGATACCCTGAGATGAGGAAGAAAAGCAGAGTTTGGTGGAAAGTAAGTTCAGTTGTGGAAATTTTGAATCTTTAGTGGCTTTCACTAATTTGATTGGAGATGTCCAGGGCAACTTAAGATATATGTGTGAATCTTATAAAAAAGACCTAGACTAAGAATAATATGTTATGTTATATTTTATGTTGTATTATATTTTTTAAAATTTCAACAGGAACTACATATACTTAAGTGTTTATTGGATGAAAAGAAAAGACACCCTAGGCCAGAGCTATGTAAAACTTGACTTTTTTGGAGCATGTAGGGTTCCAGAAGCACTACGAGAAACAAAAAAGTGACTAAAAATCATGCATGAAAATCAGGTGAGAGCTGATAATACAAAATCCAATGAGGGATTGATCTTTAAGGAGGTATAAATGTCAAATATCTAATAAAGATTAAGCAAATGATTAAGCAAAAGATTAAAGAAAATGACCATTTTTTTTTTTAAATTTTATTTATTTGACAGAGAGAGAGATTACAAGTAGGCACAGAGCCAGGCAGAGAGAGGGGGAAACAGGCTCCCTGCTGAGCAGAGAGCCCGATGCGGGACTCGATCCCAGGACCCTGAGATCACGACCTGAGCTGAAGGCAGAGGCTTCACCCACTGAGCCACCCAGGTGCCCCTTGACCATTGGTTTTGACACTACTAAGATAATTGGTGAAATTAGAATATTTTTAAGTATTTCAGTTAGGAATGTAAAAGAGTTTTAGGAAATGTGGAATGCTCTAAATCCATAGAACAATGTGAAAATTGCACTTTGAGGAGAAGGGAAATTATCCTAGAAGGATATATGGTCTACAAGAACAGTACATTGGTAAATATGTAGACATATCTAACTGAAAGCTCTGTATGTAACAGTATTAATATCATCTAAGTACAAGAGACTGAATCTACAGAATGGAAAGGGAAGGGAAACGTGGCCAAGTACTGTTTTTAAATTAAATATCTTAAGAATGCGTGTCAAGATTTCAAGCATAACCAGTCAAAATTAGGGTGTATAAATTACAAATCAGAAAGAGAAAGATGTGGGGTGCCTGGGTGGCTCAGTGGGTTAAGCCTCTGCCTTCGGCTCAGATCGTGATCTCAGGGTCTTGGGATCGAGCCTCGAATCAGGCTCTCTGACTGCTTCCCCCTCTCTCTCTGCCTACTGCTCTGCCTACTTGTGATTTTTCTCTCTGTCAAATAAATAAGTAAAATCTTTAAATAAAATAAATAAAATAAAATAAGTTCATAACTACCAATAGATTGAAACATAGTAAGAGGATACCATGAAATCATTTATATCAAACACTTGACAGCTTAGATGAAATCAGTGTTTCTAGGAAAATATAACCTACTAAAATCATAAAAAATATAACCTACTAAAATATGTCAAAATACTAAAATATAACCTACATAAAATACATTATGG
This sequence comes from Lontra canadensis, assembly GCF_010015895.1. Lineage (NCBI taxonomy): Eukaryota > Metazoa > Chordata > Mammalia > Carnivora > Mustelidae > Lontra > Lontra canadensis. Next base: position 16,735,835 of record NW_022630999.1, read on the forward strand.
GAAATCTACATAATCCCATAATAATTAATGCAATTACAAAAATAGTTATTATTTTCCCTTACAGGAAACACCAAGTAAAGAGAGTTTTATAGGCAATTCTCCAACAATTCCAGCCCTCCTGAAAAATCTCTGAATATTGAAAGAGAAGGAGCTACATCCCAATTTATTCTGTGAAGCTAATTTAACTTGATAACAAAGTCAGATGAAGACAGGATAAGAAAGGCACATTGGAGCGTCTTTTTACCCGTGAATGGGGGTATTAAGAATTTAAAACAAAATATTGGCACCATGAATCCAGCCGTCATTAGATGATTTTTTTCCTTAGAAAATGTATAAAAGTTTCTCATTACAATAACTAATTAAAGAAGAACAAAATGCATGGACATCTCAATAAATACAGAAAAAGTGTTTGGTAAATTCAGTATCCACTCTAAACAAGAAACCAAAAAATAACTTTTAATCATTGGAAATGGAAGAGAATCTCCTTGATCTGCTAATAATATCTACAGAAAAACTTAAGAATCAATGGTATTCAAAATAGGGGAACGATGAAAGCTTTTATTATGAGAGAAATACAAGGGAAAGGATTTGTACTATATTTTTTCTATTTGACATTTATACTAGAGGTCAAGCCTATTCTACTGGAGACGTAAGGCAAAGATCAGGACAATTGGAAATGCAATTGTCATTATATAGGGATAATGGTGTTCATATAAAACACAAGATAATCTTCATAAAACTTGTTAGAAATATGAATTAGCTATTAAAAAGATTTTACTTATTTTAGAGAGAGAGCGCAAACACAAGTGGAGGAGAGGCAAGGAGGGAGGGAGAGGGACAAGCAGACCCTATGCTGAGAGGGGAGCCCTATGCCAGATCCATCTCAGCACTCTGAGATCATGACCTGAGCTGAAACCAAGAGCCAGACACTCCACCAACTGAGCCACCCGGGTGCCCCTTATCTAGCTACTTTTAAAAAATCTTCTTTTGTTGGGGCACCTGGGTGGCTCAGTGGGTTAAACCTCTGCCTTCGGCTCAGGTCATGATCCCGGGGTCCTGGGATTGAGCCCCACATGGGGCTCTCTGCTTAGCGGGGAGCCTGCTTCCTCCTCTCTCTCTCTCTCTGCCTGCCTCTCTGCCTACTTGTGATCTCCATCTGTCAATTAAATAAATAAAATCTTTAAAAAAAATCTTCTTTTGTTAACCATGCAGAAAAGGCATGTAATAAATGCACAGTAATTAACTAATATACTGTATATTATATGTATATAAACCATAATTTGCATCTCATAGATACATACCAAGTCAAAACACAGATCAATGTCAGCATCCCAGGATCCCCCTCTCAGCTCCGCCCTTTTCTGAAGACCGCCAGATTTAACAAGAGTATGCGTGATCATACAGACGAAGGAAAATCCCTGAAGCAAAATACGAGATTATGAACTATGTTTCCAATATTGAAGCACGGAGAAGGGTGGGGCAGTTCATCCTGAAAGAATCATTAGGTCAAGAATTTTTCATTTGTGATGAGGTGATAGAGCGGATACTGATTTACAAGAAAAAGGTCAGAATTGATATAAATTGCCATAGCAAGAAGAGTGAGAGAGAACACCAATAATTCTCAGCATCTTTAGCTAAACCTGCACACCGTCCACATGAATAAAATTACTTTATTTCAAAGGAAGCCACTTGCATGAAAAGAAAAAAGGTATTGAAGAAAGTTCAAAATTTTGGAATATGTGGCACCTTACACTATTATAAAACGTAAGACCAGTATAAGCAGATATCAGAGATTATGTCTGTATGCATGCCAAGAAGTTAACTCTTTACTGTTTGTTATAAAAATCACAATATACATATTAACTTTTTTTAAGATTTTATTTTATTTTTTTAGCAAACACGTAACTTTTTTCTCTATCAGCTTTTTCGAGATATAATTGACATACAACAACGGGTAAGTTTAGGGGTACAGTGTGATGATTTGATGCATGTGTATAATGAGAAATGATTCCCGCAATAAGGTTAGGTAACCCTTCCTTTACCTCACATAATTGCCATTTTTATTGCTGTTATGGTGAGAACATTTAAGATCTACTCTCTCTGTGGCTTTCAAGTACACAACACGCCATTGTTAACTATAGTCACTATGCTGTATGTTAGATCTTTGGAACTTATTCCTGTATGGACGGGATGTTTGTACCCGTTGGTTAATGCCTCCTCATTTCTTGTCCTCTCAGCCCTTGGCAATCAGCAATCTACTCTTTGTTTCTAGGAGTTCGGCTTTTTTCGACTCCACATGTTAAGTGAGAGCATGTTTTTCTTTCTCTGACTTATTTCACTTAGCATAATGCCCTCAAGGTCCATCCTTGCTGTTGAATATGGCAGGACTTTCTTTTCTTTTTTTTTAATGACTGACTAATATTCCATTGCATCTCTGTGTATGTGCATGTGTGTATATATAATCACATTTTCTTTTTTCCATAGAAAAACAATTTTGTTAATAAAGAAAGGATAAATCACAATATTCTAAAACAACAGACCACAAATACTGAAAATTCATGAAATGCTATACAAAATAACGCTCCCCTGTTTAAGTGTAGACTGTATTGATGACACTGTTGAGTCTGTTCCTTTCCTTTGATGTATTTAATATGATCTTCTGAAGAATCATGTTTTCTTTATCCATTCATTTATCGATGAACACGTAGGTCATTTCCATGTCTTGGTGGTTGAGAGTAACACTGCATGAATATGAGGTTGCAAATATTTCTATGAGATGGTGATTTCATTTCCTTTGGATAAATACCTAGAAGTGGGATGGCTGGTAGTTCTATTTTTTATTTTTTTGAATTTCAAAAAATATATATTTTTAAAAATTTGTCAAGGAAACTTCATACTGTTTTCCACAGTAGCGGCACTCCTTCGCATTCCCAGCAACAGTGCACAAGGGTCCTTCCCTTTGTCTCCCCACCAGCACTTGTTAGTTCTTGCCCTTTTGATGACAACCATTCTACCAGGTATGGGGTGATAGCTTGCTGTGGTTTTGATTTGCATTTCCCTGGTGATGAGTGATGTTGAGCAACTGTTCTTGTATCTATTGGCCATTTGTATATTTTCTTGGGGGAAAATGTCTATTCAGTTCCTCTGCCCATTTTTCAATCAAATTATCTGTGCTTTTTTGCCTTTGAGTTCTAGGAGTTCCATATATATTTTGGAAATAAACTCCTTATCAGATATATGGTATGCAAATATTGCCCCTTTCCATAGGTTTTGCCTTTTCTCTTTGTTGATTATGGTAACTTTTTTCCTTATGTATTGTATACAGTTTCACATTTTTTCTAGTCCATTCTTTACTCCCTCATCTGAAATTAATATTCAGATCCTTCCTGAACCCTACTCTCCAAATTCTGTCCAGACTCCTGTCTCTTACTGTTCTTAAAGCTGTGGTCCTGGGTTCAGAAAAACTGCCCCAGAAGGGGAGACCTTCTGCTGCTTTGTGTCCCATGTCCACTGAGGAGTTTTCCAATGAGACAAGTAAGGTTCTGGAGAAATCTGATCCTTTGGTCACCAATATAACAGAACTAGAGTGGGTGAAGAGTCATCTTTTGTTTATTGGTTCAACTGTCCCTGGCAATAAAACAGCTCAGGGGAGAGAGTGACAACCAGGGATATTGAACTTGAGAAATGTAAGATATGTGATATGACTAGATAGAATTAAGTCTTACTCTTTGGCATCATTTATACCAGGACAATCTTGAATGTGAGGAAGTTGTTGGGGTGCCTGAGTGGCTGGGTCGGTTGAGCATCCAACTGTATTTTGGCTCAGGTCATGATCTCAGGATCCTGAGATCAAGTCTCCTGGGGCTCTGCACTGGGCTTGTAGCCTGCTTAAGATTCTCTCTCTCCCTCTCCTTCTGCCCCTCCTCCCACTTGTGCAGGCACATGTGCACACACACTCTCTTTCTCCCAATGAATGGACTAATAATATTCTACCAAATCAGTTAGATAAATCTTGTGTTGAATAAAAAATTAGGACTCTCTCTTGTGACAATTACCCTAAAAATCATTACAGATTAAAGGACTTTAAATGGAATGGAAGATCTAAGGGTGGGTTTAGATAGGAAACTGGGGGAGAAAATAAGATAACAACTCCCTGAAAATAGAAGGCATTCTCAGATAACTATGAAGTAGAAAAAGTACATAACACCAAAAATTGTAGCCTGGGGACACCAAAGATGATCTTCTTTTCCCTCAACATTTTTGGTGAGATGAACTCTCCTGGTGGCTTTGGGTTCTACCCAAAGTGTATCTAGTCAGGGCTGGGAGTGGAGGAGAAGAGGTAAACTTGGGTAATTACGACATTCAATGTCATTTCATCAGTTGACAACAAATGTACCTCACTGGCGGGGAAGGTGGAAAATGGCAGAGGCTATGCATGTGTGGGAGCGGGGAGAAATTTCTCTATCTTCCTTTAAATTTTGCTTTGGACATAGAACTACTCTAAAAAAATAAAGTCTCACAAACGACAAATGAAAAACCAAACTACCACTCTTTCCCTTATTTATGTTTTGAGAAGTCTTGAGTCACTGAGGCCTCAGGCACCCCTGCACAGTGGCTCCCCCATGCAGTGTTCGTGAGCGCGAGGCACTGTGGGAGCCAGTTTACTGACATTCTGATGAGGTTCCCACAATGACTTAGGAGCTGAGTGTTATTTTACAGAAAACAGAAGTTTAGTTCTTGCTCATACAAACTGAAAAGTACTTACGTGCCAGGCATGGTGCCATTTGCTTTTCACACTGTGTTATTCAATCCTCGCTACCACTTACGAGGTCATGGAGTCTACTATTTCCCTCACTCGTTGTTGAAAAATTTGAAACTCAGAGTATATAAAGAATGCGCCTAAGTTCATACAACTAGAAAGGAGTGGTATCAGGGTCGCAAAGCCCAAGGCTCTAAGCACCAGCTACAAGCTTGCTTGGAAAATGTGGGAATGGCAGCAAAATACCAAGAGAAAACCGAAACAAGGCAGAAAATGGTACAAGAACAGAAAACTGGAAAAGATAGTAAGATTAAATATGGGAAAAGAGTGCTAGTTATCTTTACCTTTTTTTGAGGTCTGGGCGGGAGAGGAGACATGCTCTATGTGGCACCAGAGAGCACAGTTAGCTGGGGTGAAGGTAAGTAAATTTTTGTTTAAATAACTTTTATGTATTTATTTATTTAAGATTTTGTTTTTAAGTGATCTCTGCATTCAACATGGGGGGGTCGAACTTACAAGTCTGAGATCAAGAGTTGTATGCTTCACCAACAGAGACAACCGGGCACCCCTTAAGTACTTTAAAGTACAGAGATCCCTAACATCTCTAAGGCGGCTGGGGTAAGAGGTGTTTCAATGTGCAGGGGTTAGCCCTAGTGGATAACGCTCTAGTTAGGTGTGGAAAGGATGCGAGGAGTCAGAACTAGGTAAGTTATCGAATTCCCTTGCAACTCTCAGTTTTGATTCCAGGACTCTGATCATGGAAACCTGAATGCGTTTGCTAGGAAAGTTCTAAGGGCAAACCTGGAGCAAATGGGAAAATGTTCCATTTGAGAAAAAGAGCCACATTGCCACCTGGTGATCATAACAATTATTGTCTTTTACTCGCTGGTTTTTGAGTGTTTGAAATAAATCCCCCTAATATCCAGCAGTAAATGAGATAAAAGTTTCCTTAATTTGTTGACAACGTTTTTTCTCCAGTGCATTTACTTTTATTTATCCAAGTAACAATGTTTTTGTATCTGCATCCTCATAAAATTATCTGGTAATTTCTTTGCAGTAATTTCCTAAGAAAGGAGATGTTGTGTCCAAGAGTATTGTTTGGTTTTGAAGTTTTTGATATGCATTTTCCAGTTGTCTGTCCCAGAAACATTGTGCCAGAACGCCAGTCCACCAGCATTTTCCTTTTTTAAAATTTATTTATTTGACAGAGAGAGATCACAAGTAGGCAGAGAGGCAGGCAGTCCCGATGCGGGACTCAATTTCAGGACCCCGAGATCATGACCTGAGCTGAAGGCAGAGGCTTAACCCACTGAGCCACCCAGGTGCCCCCCCACCAGCATTTTCTAAAGGCATCTTATTCTGCAACCTCACCAACTCTGCAGAAAATCTTTAAGCCATTTCTTTGCCTATTTGAGTTTGTCTGTATGTGGGTTTATATCCTCTTCTGTAAATTTGTAGTTTTTGAATACTAGTTATGTTGAATATTCAAATATGCACTTTGCAAACTTGGTTTTTCTTTTCTGATTGTCTTTTAGCCTGCCCATCTTTATTTGTGGATTTGTACATGCTGTTTACAAAATACAAAAGTAATACTCTATTTTAAAAACAATGAACATCCTTACAGGCCAGGCATAGTGCTAGTTAAGCATATACGTAAAAACAGCTCAGATTCTGTAGGGAGTGTTCTTCTCTACCTCTCCTCGACATGTGGTCACTAAAAAATATTAACTCCCTATGTGTTAGGCACTGTACTCTGGGCTGGTGATGCGTCCGTGCCTTATCACTTGACCGCGCCCTCTTATATACTACAGGAAAGAGCTCTGGTCTTTATCAAACTGTGACATTTCATAGTGGTTCCACGAATTGGAGGGACAAGATTTGTACTGGAAGATCAGGACTTCAGTTCAGACTCTCAGACAAAAACTATCTATTTTGGACCCATTATACGCCCTTTATTGACCACAGTGAGAAATTCACCTAGGTGAATGAAGAGTCACCCATCTCATTATGGGCTGCCGTTCCTGTGCACGTTGGCAGGTAGAACACAGAAGGCAATAATGGTAGCTCCGACATATGATACAACTGTGAATCAAGTACTGTGTTTGTTCCTTCTTTACTGCAACTCCAAGTTGTGGTTTTTGTTGCCATTTAAGGAATGTAAGGCTGGAGTAGCTTCCAGTGAACTAGGACAGTTTTTGCTAGTAGTGGAGGGGTTCAATTTGGACACAGTAGGGAGGTTTGGTGAGCGTAATAAAAAGAAAATTAAGCCCGAGATGAGTTCTGGCTCCAAATAAGAGTCTTGAGTGTGACTCTCTCCAATGCAAGATGGGGGAGAAAAGTCCAGAATGAGAGCTTCAGAAAATTTCCCTTCAAAAGCCATCAAAGGTGATTTATAGCCTTTATGAAAGACAATCTCTTTGAGAATTTTTCAATTTTTTTCTGCTCAAATTCAGACTAGTTTTAAATAGAATTCATGATTAAATAGGGCACAATAAGCCAATGTTCACCTCTTTTCATGTTCAAAATACCAGTGATATGAAATAAATTTAAAAAAGGAATAAATCTTTAGAAGAATAAGAAAACATAGAAAGTGTCCCATAAAGATTACAAAGTTCATATGAAGATATTATGAACTACTTTATGACAATATATTTGACAACTTAGATGAAATGTACTAATATCTAGAAAACACAATTTGCTGAAACTGATCCATGAAGAAACAGAAAATCTGAGCAGATGTATTTACTAAAGTAATTGAGGGGTGCCTGGGTGGCTCAGTCAGTTAAGCATCTGTCTTCGGCTCAGATTATGATCCCAGGGTCCTGAGATCTAGCCCCACATCAGGCTCCCTGCTCAGTGGGAAGCCTTCTTCTCCCTCTTTTTTTCCCCTCCTCCCTGCTCATGCTCTCCCCCTCTCTCTCTCTCTCAAATAAATAAATAAAATAAAATCTTTAGAAAAATAGTAATTGAATAAAGACTTTAAAACCATCCCATAAAGAAAGCTACAGGTCCAGATGACTTTCATGAGGAATTCTAAACATTTAAGGAAGAAATAAAATTCCCACAAATTCTTCCAAAGAATATAAAAAGATGGTATATTCCCCACCTCATTTTATAAGGGCTGCATAACTTTGATGCCCAAACCTGGTAAGGACATTATAAGAAATGAAAATTATAGTATACCATGTTAACAAATAGAGTCTTGAACTATGAGAGACTATGGACTCTGAAAAACAATCTGAGGGTATTGGAGGGGTGGGGGGGGTGGGAGGTTGGGTGAGCCTGGTGTGGTGGGTATTGTGGTGGGCACATATTGCATGGAGCACTGGGTGTGGTACATAAACAATGAATTCTGGAACACTGAAAAGAAATTTTAAAAATAAATAATTTTTAAAAAAACAAAAACAAATAAAGTCTCTTTTCTTTTCTTTTTTTTCCTTTCTTCCTTCCTTCCTCCCTCCCTCCCTTCCTTCCTTCCTCTCTTTCTTTCTTCCTTTATTTCTTATCTATCTATCTATCCATCCATCCCTCTATCTACCGAACTTATCTCACCTTATCTATCTAATGGTATATCACAACTGTATTAACTTTATTTTCAGAAAGCAATGTTAACTAGCTTTTGAAAACAAATTATTGAAAACCACCACATTGTAAGACACAAAGGAGAAAAGGCACATGATAATCTCAGTATGTATAGAAAGCACATTTGAAGGAGTCTGAGTGCATGTATTTACTTGGAAGATGAGCCCAGGAAACACAAGTGAGAACAGCAGGCCAGTAAGACGAGGGTGGAAGGAAAGCTAAGAGGACTGCACTAGTGAGCAGGCTGCCGTGAGAAATTGGACAAGCTCGCTAAGGACTCGGAACGATGGGGAGAAAAATGCCTCAGAATCACAAGCAGAGGACAGAGGTGCTAGGACATTGATCCCCTGACTGTCCCTGCCTGCACTTCTGGGATGCTTCTCCCAGCAGCGCAGCAAGCTCCCAGGTGCTTGAGAAAGCTCACAGACAGGAGAGAGAGATCCAGGCTCGAGGTAGAAAGCTTCCAGGGAAAATATCTATTATGGTTACTACTGAACTCAGGAGGGGCAAGGGGGGTATGGGGCAGGGCATCAAAACCCATGCTACACAATCCAAGAAGATAATGTAAGAGATGAAAAAAAGGCATGCACAAAAATTTGGTTAAAAATTTTAAGACTTGGGGTGCCTGGGTGGCTCAGTCCTTAAGCGTCTGCCTTCTGCTCAGGTCATGATCCCAGGGTCCTGGGATGGAGCCCCACATCAGGCTCCCTGCTTGGCCGGAAGCCTGCTTCTTCCTCTCCCACTCCCCCTGCTTGTGTTCCTGCTTTTGCTCTCCCTTTCTGTCAAATAAGTAAATAAAATCTTTTAAAAAATTTAAGAGTTAACTAATTTTTCCTTGTCAAAAACACATACGAATGTCAATCTCAATTATTAGAAAACATGGATTTGAAAGGTGGCAAGTGGTAGCAGATGCAGCTCCTACTTTTTGGGTCAGATATGGAAATATATTAGCTTTAGAGATCATGATTTTGTTAATAAAATAGTGGTTAAGATGGATACAAAGCATATTGTATAATATGCTTTTTTTTTACCTGTGATTTTTAAAAACGAATTCTCACAACAGCCCAATCGAATGGTTATGGCTGCTATTATCTTCCCATTTTACAGTTAATGAAACTTAAAAATGTTCAGAAACATGCCTAAGTCATGCCTAGTAAGTAGCGGAACTAGGAAATGCTCCCACACAGCCTGACTCCAGAACTGGTCCTCTTATCCACAATGCTATACTATGGTTTAATGTTCCAAATTAAAACCACAAACAGCTAAGTGAAACAGAAAACAAATATTAAGATAATAGAGCTAAACCAAAATACACCATTGAGTCCACTGACTGTAAACAGATATTCTAGTCAGAAGTCAAGAGTGTTGGGGCGCGGGGGTTAAATGTCTGACTTTTGATTTGGCTCAGATCATGATCTTATGGGTCTGATCTCAGGGTTGTGAGATCAAGTTCCCATATCAGCCTCCATGCTGGGTGTGGAGCCTGCTTAAGATTTTCACTCTCTCCCTCTGTCCCTCCCTCCCCTTTGGGCTCTCTCTCCTTCTCTATAAAAAGAAGGAAGGAAGGAAGGAAGGAAGGAAGGAAGGAAGGAAGGAAGGAAGGTAGGTAGGTGTGGAGGCCGAGAAAAATCAAGGTCATCCCACCTCAGGTTTAGCCTTAGCATACGTACAGCCATCTTAGCTCTGGCAGCCATCTCAGAACCCTGTGCCCAAGGGCTGAACTTTCCCCCACCCTGCTTTAGTAACAGGAATCCCCACCCTGCTTTAGTAAGCCCCACTCTGCTTTAGTTCCAGAGACCCCTACCCTGCTTTGGTTCCAGAAACCCCCACCATGCTTTAGTTACAGGAATCCCCACCCTGCTTTAGTAACAGGAACCCATAAATACCCGCACCTTAACTAAGCTCAGGGTCCAAGTCCCTACTCCGCTGGCTTTGTCAGGTATACTTGGGCCCAAGCTTAAGCTTGTCAAATAAACCCTCACGTGATTGCATCAGTGCTTGGCTCCTTGGTGGCCTCTCCGACGGGAAAACTGGGGCATAACAGGAGGGAAGGAGGGAGGAAGGAAGGAAAAGAAGAAAGAAAGAAATCAAGAGTGTTCGACTGGATAGAATACTGAACTACATGCATGTAGTTTAGATTTGACACCAGAAGCAAAGGCAACTCAAGCAAAAATAAACAAGCAGGACTACATCAACTAAAAAGCTTCTGCAGAGCAGAGACCACCAACAAAACCATAAGGCAATCTACTGACTGGGAGAAAATATTTGCATGTCATGTATCTGATAAGGAGTTAATATGCTACTCACACTTTGTCCTTCTTCTCTCAGGAAACTTTTATCCATGGTTTCTAGTGCAAACTTCCAGAAAATTCTGTTTATGTACTGGTTCATCTGATTCACATCACAGGAAGCAGCATAGTGCAGGGGGAGCATAGGCTCTGCAGTGACATTGCCTGACTTGGAATCCTGACCCTGCTACTAATTGTGTGAACTTTGGTAAGTACTTGTCCCTCTGGGCCTCTCTGTTCCTGTGGTGGACAGGCTCTAAAATGGCCCCCTGTGATTACTACCTCCTGCTCTTCACAGATTATATAATCCCATCCTTTTGTGTAACTTGCTTCTAACCAGCAGAAACAATGATTTGGGGGATATCACTTCCATGACTTTTATCTTGCTGGAAAAGTAACTCTCTCTCTCTCTGGCTTTGATGAAGAGAGTTGATGTGCTGGAGAGGCTCATGCGGCCAGGAACAGAGTGTGGCAGCTGGCCAACAGCCAGCAAGGGATAGAGGCCCTCAGTCCAGCAGCCCTTAGGGAACTAAATCCACATTATGTAGACCCTTCCCCAGTCTAATCTTCAGACAAGCCCTTGGAACGGGCTGACGCCTTGATGGCAGCCCTGTGAGAGACCATGAGCCACGCCCAGATTCCTGATCCCCTCAACTGGGAAGTAATAAATGTGTCTAAAGCTGGGAAGTTTTGGTAATTTGCCACACAGCAGTAGATAACTAATACATTTCCCTCTTATGTAGAAAGGAGGCAGCAGTACTCACCTGCCTCATAAACTTATTATAAAGACTAAAGCGTATTTTAGAGGACTTTAAAGGATAAAGAACAGTGTGACCAAAATACAGCAAGCATTATGTTCTTATTAAATAAATAATTTATACTGATACCAAAAAGAGTAAGTAAAAATATGATTTTTTTTCCCCTCTTCATCCAATTCCGTGGATTCCCTGAGTTCTACCCACAGACTGCCAAGGGCTCTGTGGGCCCCAGGGTAAAAATTCCTATGTCTAGAACAAATGGAGGACATTAGGTGGAGGCTTCCTCTCTTGTTCTCCCCAAATTGTTTCTGCCCACCCCACCCTTTCCCTCCTCTATCAGAGGAGAAAAATCCTCTTTGGACCTCACTTTCTCTCTGTTCTGGTTCCCAGGCCATCCCACTTCCCTGGGGACTTTGTGACTTTGAGCAGTCCCTATTCTGTCATACATCTGTGTTCCAACATATAGAGCCATCAAAACCTTTGCAAACAAGAGACACCCAACAGTTTGTGCATGGACATCACGGAGATACAAGCACTAACGGTGAGCTGAGGGGCAATGGCAGGGGCATCACGCCAGAAGCAACCAACATTACTGAACGATACTGCAGTGGCCTCATCCAGGATAGAGAGGAAAACAAGGTGATGCCAAACCCAGGGAGGTAAACCCTGCAACAAGATAACCTATTTTTGTCACTGGTGGATGCCTGCACCTACCTTTGCCCTGGCTCATGCTGACTCCGAGGTGATAGTGGTGAGTAGAAAGAGTGAATATGGAAAACATTCCTTGAGCATCCATAATTTCAGAGTCAACTAGGACACCAGCAAATAGAACAGTTTAAACTTTGAAGAGAGAGGGGAAATATGAGAATGACTCTGGGTAATTACCTAAATGGAAACCATTTGAATAAAAGCATTTGGCATCTGGATGATGCTGTGTGATATGATCCTGGGGTCATTGTGACTTTGGCATTGCCCAAAGGGAAGCCAATTTTTCCAGCCTTTGTATAATCATAACTTTCTTGCTGTACTTATAGGCTGATCACTTCTTCCATCTAGAAACTCCTCCTAGGCTCCATGACAGTGTGCACTCCTGATTTCCCTCACACTTCCTTGACTGTTCCTTCTCTGCCTCCTTCCTGGGTTCCATTTCTTCTCCCACTTCTGGTGAACTCATCCATCTGTGGTTTCACCTGTCTCTGTGCTGAGGACTTCCCAGTTTCTGCCATCAGCCCAGCTTCTCCTTAGAGCTTTAGAATCATCTGCACAGCTGACCACCTCTATGCAATGCACCTTAGCACCACTGACTCAACCTATCCTCTCCTGAACTTGGCCATTGCCCCACAAACCTACTCTTCCACATTGTCTGCCTTGGTTCATAGTAATACCATCTTCTAAGAGCCCATGCTCTAAGATCCGTGTTCTCATTACCCCATCTCATTCACCACCATGTCTTGTTGACTTAATCCCTTCCTGATTCCTGAATCTAGCATCTCAAATCAGGTCACCATCTCTTGCCCAGACTGTTGGAAAAGCCTCCTAACTGGTCAGATTCCTCAGATATTCATCTTAAAGTCATCTGCCAAGAAGTTTTTGGATACTTTCCCTAAAACCTAAATGTCACTTGTCATCACAGACTTGCTTTAAAATTTTTCCAGGGTGCCCTCTGGCCTTTAAAACCCTCTGTGGCTTGACACTTGCTAACTCCATCCTCAGCACATCCTCCAGCCTATGAACAATGGTCATTTCTAGGAAAAGCATATAACTTTAGTTTTCCCTCTGATTATACTTTAATTATGTTTATAACTTTGCTTCAGATCCTGGTGGATTCTTAGCTAAACATGTATAATACACATTTTAAAAATACCATAGTTATTATTATACTATACTCATAGCAGTTTAAAAACCATACAGAAAATATACTTTCAACGAAACTAGAAGCTGTTTTTTTGAAAGAATCAGTAAGATTGATAAACCACTGGTCAAACTAATCTGAGAGAGAGAGAGAGAGAGGACCCAAATTAATAAAATTATGAAGGAAAAGGGAGAGATCATGACTAACACCAAGGAAATAGAAGCAATCATCGGAAATTATTATCAACAGTTATATGCCAATAAGTTAAGCAACGTAGATGAAATGGATGCATTTCTGGAAACCTATAAACTTCCAAAACTGAATCAGTAAGAAATTGACAACCTGAATAGACCAATATCTAGTAACAAGATTGAACCAGTGATCAAAAACCTCCCCAAAAACAAGAGCCCAGAACGTGACGGATTCCCTGGAGAATTCTACCAAACATTCAAAGAAGAAATAAGCTGTTTCTTCTGAAGCTGTTTCAAAAAATAGAAACAGAAGGAAAACTTGCAGATTCTTTATATGAAGCCAGCATTACCCTGATCCCCAAACCAGGCAAAGATCCCATCAAAAAGGAGAATTTCAGACCAATATCACTGATGAATATGGATGCCATGATTCTCAACAAGATCCTAGCTAATATGATCCAACGGTACATTAAAAAGATTATCCACCATGACCAGGTGGGATTTATTCATGGGATGCAGGAGTGGTTCAACATTTGCAAATCAATCAATATGATAGAACAAATCAATAAGAGAAGAGAGAAGAACCACATGGTCCTCTCAATTGATGCAGAAAAAGCATTTGACAAGATACAGCATCCGTTCCTGATTAAAACCCTTCAAAGTATAGGGATAGAGGGACATTCCTCCACTTCACAAAATCTATCTAGGAAAAACCCACACCAAATATCATCCTCAATAGGGAAAACCTGACAGCCTTCCCTTTGAGATCAGGAACATGACAAAGATGTCCACTCTTGCCACTGCTAGTACTGGAAGTCCTAGCAACAGCAATCAGACAACAAAAAGAAATAAAATGTATTCAAATTGGCAGAGAAGTCAAACTCTCTCTCTTCACAGATGACATGATACTTTATATGGAAAACCCAAAAGACTCCACTTCCAAACTACTAGAGCTTGTACAGCAATTCAGTAATGTGGCAGGATACAAAATCAAAGTACAGAAATCAGCTGCTTTCTTATACACTAACAATGAAAATATAGAAAGGGAAATTAGAGAGTGGATTCCATTTACTATAGTACCAAGAACCATAAGATACCTGGGAATAAACCTAACCAAAGAGGTAAAGGATCTGTACTCGAGGAACTACTCCGTGCTCATGGATCAGAAGAATAGACATTAAAATGTCTATACTGCCTAGAGCAATCTATACTTTCGATGCCATCCCAATCAAAACTCCACCAGCATTTTTCAAAGAGCTGAAACAAACAATCCTAAAATGTGTATGGAACCAGAGGAGACCCCGAATTGCTAAGGAAATGTTGAAAAAGAAAAAACTGGGGGCATCACGTTGCCTGATTTCAAGCTTTACTACAAAGCTGTGATCACCAAGACAGCACGCTACTGGCACAGAAACAGACAAATAGACCAGTGGAACAGAGTAGAGAGCCCCGATATGGACCCTCAACTCTATTGTCAAATAATATTCAACAAAGCAGGAAAAAATATACAGTGGAAAAAAGACATTCTCTTCAATAAATGGTGCTGGGAAAATTGGACAGCTATGTATAGAAGAAAGAAACTCGACCATTCTCTTACAACCATAAACAAAGATAAACTCGAAATGGATAAAAGACCTCAATGTGAGGCAGGAATCTATCAAAGTCCTGGAAAAATACACTTTCAATTACCCCATCCTTGCTTGGTACCCGTCTTGTCACCCATTTTACTTCTACGTATGTTATAAAACCTACAAATAAAATCTTATTTTATTTTTGCTTTTAGCAGTCAATCATCTTCTTAAGATACTTAAATATTAAGGGATGAAACTCTTACATTTGTCTCTATATTTATCATTTTTCAGATTTCCACCTGCTATCGCTTCCTTGTAATTACAGGACTTCCTTGAACATTTGCAGTGCAGCTCTGTTGGTAATGAATCCCTTCAGCTTTTGTAGGTGAAAGTAATAAGTGAATAATTCAAAATAATAATTTTGCTTCTAAAATTTATTTTTGATGGGTAAATTATAGATTGACAGTTAAAAAAAATTCTAATGTTTTAAAAATGTACTCTCTTCTATTGCATTTTTTCCCTCTGACAAGTCTGCTGTAATTCTTATTCTTATTATACAATAAGAATAATGTATCTTTTTTTCTTTCTGCTTTTTATATTTTCCCTTTATCACTGGATTTAAACAATTTGATTATGGTGTGACTTTGTATAGTTTTCTTCATGATTCTTATACCTTGGGTTTACTGAGCTTCTTAGACCCGTTGAGTTTGTACTATTATTCACATTTGGGAAATTTTCAACCAGAACTTTTTCACAAAAATGTTAGCATTTAAAATATCATTTAGAGGGCGCCTGGGTGGCTCAGTGGGTTAAGCCTCTGCCTTCAGCTCAGATCATGATCTCAGGGTCCTGGGATTGAGGCCCGCATCGGGCTCTCTGCTCGGCGGGGAGCCTGCTTTCTCCTCTCTCTCTATGCCTGCCTCTCTGCATACTTGTGATCTCTCTCTCTCTGTTTCAAATAAATAAATAAAATCTTTAAAAAAAATAAAATATCATTTAGATAAACGATAATTTATCTCAATACAATGCATAGTAGTTAATCTACAAGAAAGTCAGAGGTGGATGGGTAATGCTCATGACTACGATGCAATTAATTTGCACCCTTAAGTTGGATCACTCAGACTGATGCAACAATGGGTAATTTGTTCCTATGAACTGTAAATTGAGACTACTAACATTAGGGCTCAAGACAGTGGCAGTGACTCGAGTGGAAGTGACTAAAGATGGCAGTTAATTTATGTTGTACTCATTTGATGTTAAAATGAGTGTTCTTCAGACCTATTTTTGAGGACTGCTATGTTGGCTTCAGAGTTTTCCTCAAAACTTCTGCACCCATTACAGAAAACTGGGAGTTTTTGTATCATGAAAAGGGGTTCCATGGGACACAAAACTTTCATAACTAAGCTGGTCTAGTCCCAAACAAATCTGGATGATTTATTACCCTAGGGTCAACATGGTAGAAACTTATTGTACTAAAGTGTCTGTAATTTTCCTCTAGTTAAAAAAAAGCACATTCCACAGATTGATGAAGAATAAGAAGACAAAGTTTCTGATCTTCAAACTAAGGTCAACTGTGATGAAAACAGTTTTAGTAAAGACCATGGAATTTCAGAAGACATAAAGAAGGAACGGATGGAAAAAATTCAGCACACAAGTATGAATAATTACTATGTGTCTGCCACTATAATTAACAAAGAAAATGGAACATATGCTGTGAATTCCAGGAAGTGTTCCCAGTCAGTTCCACAGAGAAATTTATTTTGACAATGTCTTAAAAATTATGAGATTGTGAATACAGGTCAAAATGGTGACACTGTTCATGAGGAACAGATGGTTAGGCCATAAATTGTATGTGATGTTTATCCAACTGAGTATGAAATTGGCTTTTTCATATTCACCCCAGGCTGTGATACCAGAGATGGCTACAGATGAGAGGCAGGTTAAAAGAGGAAAGACAAAGAGGGTGGGAGGGAGGGAATGGTTGTTTAATTAGAAACTAACTTTTTTTTTTTAAGATTTTATTTATTTCTTTGACAGAGACAGATCAGAAGTAGGCAGAGAGGAAGGCAGAGAGAGGAGGAAGCAGGCTCTCTGCTGAGCAGAGAGCCCGATGTGGGACTCGATCCCAGGACCCTGAGATCATGACCTGAGCTGAAGGCAGAGGCTTTAACCCACTGAGCCACCCAGGCGCCCCAGAAACTAACTTTTATATGCACTGGGATACCAAAAAATTCATTTGACTTGCTTTATTGCAGTGGTCTGGAACTGAACATGCAATATCTCTGAGATATGTTTGTATTGAACTTTTGGCTTGTTGAACTCACTTTTTATTTTCTATAGTATTTAAAAGACAAATGCATAAAAATTACATATAATAGGTTCACAATATATAAAGTTTAATTTATAACATCAATAACAAAGGAGAGATAGACCTATAAAGACAAAGAGTTTTTGGATATGACTGAAAGTAAATTGGTATAAATTCAAAACAGATTGTTATAACTTTAGGATGTTTTATGTAATCCCCATAGTAACCACAAAAAAGTATGGATAAAATATACACCAAAGGAAGTGAGAAGGGAATAAAAACACATAAATACAAAAAATTTAACTAAATACAAAGAAAAGTAGTAATGAAGGAAGTGAGGTACAAAAGCTATAAGACACAGAAAAAACAAATGACAAGATGGCAGAAATAAGTCCTATCTTATCAGCAATTACTTTAAATGTAAATGGATTAAAATCCACAATCAAAAGGTAGAGACTGACAAAATGATTTAAAAATGATCCAACTATATGCTGTCTATAAGAGGACTCTCTTTAGATCTAAGGACACTATAATGTTTAAGTGAAAGGATAGGAAAAAGATATTCATGCACATAGCTAAAAGAGAGCAGGGTGGTTACACTAATATCAGATAAAATAGACTTTAAATCAGAAACTGTTATAAGAGGCAAAGAAGGGCATTATATATTGATAAAAGAATCAGTTCACCAAGAAGATATAACAATTATACACATATATGAACCAAACATATCTCCAAACTGTGTGAAGCTAACCTGGTTAGAACTGGAGACAGAAATAGGTCTACAACAATAGTACGACACTTCGATACCCCACTTTCAATAATGTCAGAAACAATCAGACAGGATATCAATAAGGAAAGAGGACTTGAATACCACCAAAGGACCAAACGCACCTAACAGACACATACAAAACATTCCTCCCAACAACAGAAAATATTTTTCTTAAGTGCATATGGAACATTCTTCAGGATAGCCATGTGTTAGACCACAAAACAACTGTTAATAAGTTTTAAAAGACTAAAATCACACAAAGTATCTTTCCAATCACAACGGAATGAAAATAAAAATAGCAGAGGGGAAACCAAAAAATTCACAAGTATGTGGAAATTAAACACCACACTTCTAAGCAACTAATAGGCCAAAGAAATTGCAAGGGATATTAGAAAATATTTTTTTAAAGATTTTATTTATTTATTTGACAGAAAGAGATCATGAGTAGGCAGAGAGGCAGGCAGAGAGAGAGGAGGAAGCAGGCTTCCTGTTGAGCAGAGAGCTCCATCCTAGGACCCTGAGATCATGAACTGAGCCGAAGGCAGAGGTTTTAACCCACTGAGCCACCCAGGTGCCCCAGAAAATATTTTGGTACAAATGAAAACAAAGCACAACATGCTAAAATTTATAGAATAGAATAAAAGCAGTACTAAAGAGACAATTTATAGCTGTAAACCTTTACATTAAAAAAGAAAGATTTCTGGGGCACCTGGGTGGCTCAGTGGGTTAAAGCCTCTGCCTTCGGCTCAGTTCATGATCTCAGGGTCCTAGGATGGAGCCCTGCATTGGGCTCTCTGCTCAACAGGAAGCCTGCTTCCTCCTCTCTCTCTGCCTGCCTCTCTGCCTACTTGTGATCTCTGTGTGTCAAATAAATAAATAAAATCTAAAAAAAAAAAAAAAAAAGAAAGAAAGATTTCAATTCAACAACCTAACCGTACACCTTAGAGAGCTAGAAAAAACAGCAACATAAACTCAAAGCTGGCAAAAAGAAGAAAATAGTAAAGATCAGAGAATGATATAGTATATTTGGTAAGGTTGCCTAACAAGTACAATATAGGAACTTAGTATCATTTTCCTTTCTGTTAGAAATTCAACAGTATGCATTCAGTTTTAAAACACTCCTAAAGCCAATGGGATATAATTATAGACACTAACCTGAAACAGAAATAGTTGTCTCCTTTTGCTGGTTGAGCCTGGAGTTGAGGATGGAACAGAGCACAGTCTTTTTGGGTTCAGTTACCAGGACTGAAGATTCATTGGAGAATAGGCTTTTTCCATCTGGGGTGTCATTTTCAGAGTCTGGCTTTAAGTTATGTCCTTAGAGCTTTCCAGCTTGCCTCAGGCTCTGGGTACCACCCTGCAGCCTTACACACCAGAGGGACTACTTTGACATCAGCGTTCTTGATGAGAACATGAGAGGAATTTTCTATTCCTGCAAAATGAGAGGGGAACAAGCAGCTCAACTAAGAAATCAAGTGTTTTGATTCTAGTTTGAGTTTCTAGTTTTGAATATGATGAACCAAACAGAAGGACTGTGATCTCTTGCACAACTTAGGGAGGAAACAATGATTTTATGAATAATTTTATCAAAATTAATGATTACCCCCAAGGAATCAAACATAGCAGAAAAAGACAAGAACAAAAACATTTAAAAACCTGAAATAATAAAAAATTGTGAAGAAAGTAAGATAATAATGAGAAGCTGAGCATAAGAATTTATAGCAATTGCAGAAGTACACTAAAAACTGGTTGAATGGAGCAGTTCCAATTAAAAGTCCTTACACTCTACCCACAGAGGTCAAATTGCCAAAACAGAGCCTTGTAAAGTATGCACTTTACTTAATAGCTTGTCATCCTCATGCAGGGGCCACGCTAATCTTCTCTGTATTGTTCCAATTTTAGTATATGTGTTGCCCAAGCGAGTTCTGTACTTAAAAGCAAATTTTACTAATAATTAGTGAATGATACAAGCAAAAACCAAGCACAAAGATAGCAATATCTGTCTCTGGAAGGGTCCAAACTATCATCTATACCTCCAAAAAAATAGATTTTTGCACTGGGATATATTTTATTTTCAGGTGAAGAGATGAGTGTTCACGGTATGTGTTGCACATGTTGCTCTAGGAAACTATGTAAGTTCAGAGCTTTGTTTTTACATCCCATCAGTTACACAGGGAACCTACCTGACTGACTTCTGTTCTCTCAATTGTGCCCCCTGCTCCATAAATTCCAGATTCATTTATAATAAGCAAAGCAAAAATTCTGCTAAGAACATTCTCAGATGAGAACTTCTTTGGTGACCTTCCTACTTGTAAATTCCAGCAGAATGTTTACTTGGAGGAGGGAGTTACAGAGCCTTTGTTAATTCTTTTTTTGCAGGGACCTGCAGGAATCACAGTACAGAGAGTGGCAGGGAGTACGAGAGTGAATTAGCATATGCCAGTTTCATCCTGCACTCCCCAGACACCATACTGTGCATTGTGAAATGTGGCTTCTCTTAAGGCACCTGGTGGAAGACAGTGACATATTTCTGAGCATGCATGAAATGGACATTGGGCTCCAAGGAGAATGTTTCTGACCCCCACGTCTCTTAGCCATCCTCTGGGTTCATAATTCTTCATAGTCTAAAAATTCTTTTGATAGATTTTCCAGCTTTCCGTCTCTGTCCACAGTGAGGATCTGTGGGGCAGGCCGTGCAAAGCAGGGAGCAAGGCGAAAGGCAGTAGGATGACAGATGGAATGAATATACTTAGAGTAAATTAGAAATAGAAATGGTACATTGATCAGTTTGCATCTGATGAAGTTCAAGCATGTTTCAACACGTGCAGTACATCAGACTTCAGTGAGGCCAGAAGAGCAGGAACAATGGAGATGATTAGAGGAAGGATTCAGAGATATGCAGATGTTCCAAAGGTTCTTGAGATCCAAATTTCCAAACTTGGGTTTTGTATATTACCTTTTCTAAAGAACAAAGCAATAAGCTCCATCGTATACATACATTTTAAACGTTATAAAGTTGGTGATTAGTATCAGCATAAAAAAGATTGGCCAAAACCATCATGTAATTATGAACCTTCTTTTCCTCTTCTGTTCATTTCAGGAAATCCCATTATTTACTCAACACTCAAAGTCCGAACAGCATATGTGTCGAGTATTCTCGGGGTCTGTGTGGTGCCTGGGAAAGATGGGAGTCAAAACTCCTGGTACTTGTTGAATCCAGTATAACTGGAAAGAGGATCAACTGATATTTCCACATTACCACATTACCACATCTCCACATTACCATATGTCAAGCTTCTTTTCCAGTAGCTAGAGCGTAGAAAACATTGTTTTTTTAAAGATTTTATTTATTTATTTATTTATATTTTGATAGAGAGAGAGAGAGCTTGTTTGAGTGGGAACATGGCCTGGGAGGAGTAGAGAGGGAGGGAAAGACAGTACTAAGCAGCCTCCACCCTGAGCTCAGAGCCCGAGGTGGGGTGCAGAGCCTGAGTGGGGTGCAGAGCCTGAGCCGGCTGCATCTCAGGACCCTGAGATCACCACCTGAGCCAAAACCAAGAGTCAGAGACTCAACCCACTGGGCCACCCAGGTGCCCCATTTTTCATTTTTGAATCCATGTTTACACAGCTCCAAACATTCAGCTGGACTGGAGTAAACCTAGTAATTATAATGCACACTAAACTTTGAGGATTCTATGTCTAAATGATAATCTCAGCTTTGCAATAACTAGAAGACAAAAATTACTCCATATTATGATTAATCTGGCTCTTGTTTATGAGCCAGATATTTTATTATGAAGCCCATGATACTTGACTTAATTTTCCATGGGGATATAACTTATGCATCAAATATGCTGTGATATTGTTTATGTTTTGCATTGAAAATCTGAGGGGATTCAGCATTAGAAAGAAAACTATTTGGGATAAAGAAAATAATTCAATTAGAATGAACCATGTCTATCTACATATACTATACATAATTACAGTGAGTTTGCAAGCATTTTAGATAAATAAATTTTATATTTCTATCCTATGTAAATACTTAAAAAAAACCACATATCCAGAAAATTAACTCAAATGTAGAAGAAAGAGTTGTCAAGTAGGTCACTTATACTGTTACTTAAATGTTTCCTTTCAGTCTTTAACTTTAAGCCACAGGGTTTAAGTGATGATTTTGAGAGCTTTGATGTTTCTTTGTTTTTCAAAGCATTTCCCAGTGTCTTAATCATGGCAATGGCAACTTAAGAACTTATCTGGACTTTTCTCTACAGACTCTGTAATTTGAATCAGATGCCAAAAATATACTGCGACCAATGTCACAAGAGCCACAATGCTCAGGCCAGAAATAGCAGATGTAATTCATGGACCTTCCTGGTCCATAAGGGGTGTACGTACCATGAACACAAAGAAGTCATCATCCATATGAAGTAACCTGTCCTAATTACTGAGTGATTTAGTCTTTAACCAATTGCTGCTAGCTTATCATAGAATCTACCTCATTTCTCACAATCTCAGCTGATGCTCACTGACTCTTACATTATCATCTCTAACCTCCCAGGGCTAACCTTCCTCCAACAACCACATTTTCAGCTAAAGGCAATCCTAGGTCATATGTTCTCTATCCCTACAAAATATGTATTAAATAACACTTAGTAAGCTAAAGAGATGCAGTTACTTAAACCTCTATTTTTCCCATGCACAGAGTCAAGAAATTTTTTATTCAGCTCACTGAGCAAATATTTAGGGATACCTACTCTGTGACAGACCTTGTTCTAAGCTTTTTCCAGGATATTTCCAGGAAGAGCAATGAGGCCAGAGTAGCTGGAGCTTGGGATCAAAACTAGGCTAGTGATTGGTACTTCTGCTACTTTTCCTTCACATAACAGAAATTACTATTTGTGTTCTTTGAAGTACAGATGAGACACAACTGCAGGGCCCTCTGAGCGTCATGTTAAATATCAAAATTCTCTTAAGGGTATACGATTTCATAAAATGCATCAACATAAAAACTAACTGAAGGACTATCAAAGCAAATCATATTTGTCCTACAAATGAAAAATTCTTACCATAAAACAAAAATAATTGAGTAAATAGGAGTGTGTACAACATATATTGTATTATGTGAGGGCCCACTACAAAATGAACATATGGGGACCCTTGTTCAAAAATCTAAAAGAAAGGACTACTAAGGATACTAAAATATATAGATATTATCTTTAAAAATATTTTACTGCTTATAAATATAATAGAGATAGTAGTGATATATATCAGAATATAAATTTTAAAATTGTGAAAAATATTTTGGCATCGTGATTTATATAAAATAAGGGATAAAACCCTTTATTATTATGATAACTTGATTGATCAGATATTTTTGGCTTGCCTTTATGTCTTCAAAATTCGTACTTCTAGTAACTTCATTATCAAATTAATATAACTGAAAACAAAATGAGTTGCTCTTGGCAAACCCAAGACTGTGACTAATTTTTAATAATTTTTAATTTTGAGAAGACTATTTCCATTGATGAACTGTTACTGGAGCTGTTAAAGAGTATTTTATAGACTGTGACAATACTGGGACGTATTTCTGATAAGTTATCTTGAAGTATAAATTATAGTACATTTACAGTTGATGAGTTTCACAACACCTTTTCTAAAAAGATTTAGCTCTTCATATACCTGAGTTTCCTGTCCGAATTTAACTTTAAAGGTTATGCAATGGCAACTTAATGTTTGCTATAACATTTTCTGTAATTTATGGTCGTGCAAGAAACCAAAAGAACCTTGATGAAATAGTACAAAACACCTATTTATGTATTGTCTCTCCGTATGTTCAATTAAAAGGAAACATTAATTTTCCAATTGTCTTGTTGATAACTGGTTTATGCAAAGCTTCATATAAAAACCAGTGGAGTTTTTTCTGTCAAATTGGGTGGTCTTTAAATGTAATTGGTATTTCTAAGCCTGTGGGTATTTGCATTGACCCAGCAATTTTCAAATTTTCAGAGACTCTGAACTCTGAAGAATTCTAACAACTTTTTATATGCTTTATTGCAATGTCCATGGTATGCTGTTATTTTATAATAATTTGCTGACAAAGTTTACTGCCTGGGCATCTACAGTAACTGTCCTAGTCTCAGGCCAGAGAGTTAACAATTATAGTCACTATAGTGGTGGGGTCTGGGAATGGTCAGGAAGCCAGTCAGGTCCCTGTGCTTGTTGTTCCACGCGGAGCCCCTCCTCTCCTGGGGCTGTACCCACTATTGTCACCACTATCGCTTCTGCGGCTCCCACCTTAGTGATCCCTGTGCACATTCAGACACAGCCATGAGGCCTGCTGCTCAGGGCCTGGGCCACATGCCTTGCTTACTGGTTTCACTCAACAGCAATGATCGCTGCTCACGGTCTGTGGGGTAGCTGGGTTCACCGGGGTAGTTCTTCTCTAAGTGGTACATACTGTGACAGCAGTCATCTGAAGGGTCAGTAGGTTCGGGATGTCCAAGATGGTTCACTGGAGGTTCAGCTGATTCAGAATGTCCACAATGGTGGCAGCTGGGCCTTTGCTGAAGGCTGAGATCTCCTGTCAGGCTATCATCTAGAGCACTTTGGTTTTCCTCCATGTGGCCTCTCCAGCTGGCTCACTTAGGCTTCCTTAAAAGCCTATCGTGGTTTCATTGATAATCACACTCTTCTCTAGGGTGGTTGGATCCTTGGAGTACAAAATTGGAAGCTCCTTCCAATTTGTGTAACTCCTTCTTATATGGCAAGACCTGTGACTTACCTCTAACCTACAGACTATGACAAAGGTGTCACCTCTGTTATTACATAACAAAAGATGAAAAGGCAGTACTAGTGGATGTTCTTCCTTATGAAATAATATACATAGTGTGTAAACCTGGAGATTCACAGACCTGTACCCCTGGGGGGGGGGAAATATGTTTATAAAAAATAAAATTAAAAAAAATATGAAAAATAAAAAAAATTAAAAAATATATATATTAAAAAAAGAAAATGTAAAAAAATATATATACATATACAGATACAGAAACATGAGAACATAAATTGGAAGGGAGTAAATAGAGTCAAATTGTTCTAAGTATCTGCATTTGACTAGAAAGTGGTAGCAGTATTGATATATATTAGATCTGAGTAAATATAAATTACATGTTCTTTTGTGTAGGGTAACCAGAAAAGGGTTAGTAGAGGAATGCATAACTAATGAGATAAGAGGAAGGAAAAATAGAATATGAAAAAATATTCAGGCTATTTAAATGTATATAAAAATTAAAGTGTATAAAAAATATATACAAAACAAAAACAGGAGAAATGGACAACATATTGTAAGATGTTACATGTATACCCAAATATATCAAAATCTAATTAATTATAACTAGAATACATATTATGCAAAAAGGCAAAGATGAATAGAGGGAGTTTTTTAAGGAACTATATGCTCCTATTAGACATATTTTAAGATACAGAGATATTGAGGGCGTAGGAATGAGGAAATGTGTATCATTCAAACACTAATAAAGAGAAAGCTGTTATATCACTCTACACTGGACAAAACAGACTTCCTTAAAAGGGAGGGGAGGTTACTAGCAATAAAGAGGGGAAATTGATCAGAATATATAACAATTATTTCAATTTAAATATGAGCAACCAAGATATATTAGCATGCTTGTCATCTACGTGAAATGGTGAGATGTACATTACTCTCCGTTTTCTAAACTAAGGGTCTGTATAAGGCAAAATATTCTCCGTTATCAGAAAAGGATGTCTTTTCAACCTCAAGGTAAGAAAATTACACCATGTGAGCTCTCTTGGGCACTCAGTTCCAAGATTATCTGTTTCAATGATTCTGAGTTTCCATGGTCTGGTCTTATGGAGAAGATAAAGCCATTTTCACTGTTCTAAATGGAAAATCCTGTGGCAGGTGTTTTGGTTAGACTGCTATGGGGCATGGCAGAGAAAAGAATGTGACTTTAAAGTAGCAAGCAGCATACCTAAAAGGTATTAAAGTAACCAAATTTAGGAAAAACAGAAAAGCCAACGCAATTGTTTAGTCCAGCCATCAGTATATTCTAATTTAAAACTGAATTGAAACAGCCTGTGGGAAGTTACTGGAGATGGGGGAGTTCACCTGCTGGTTGACTTTTTTTTTTTTTTTTTAAAGTGTGGTTGATACCCAAGGTTACGTTAGTCTCAGGTATACAGCATAGCTATTCAACAATTCCATACATTATGCCATGCTCACCACAAGTAGAGCTCCCACGTGTCCCCATACATCACTGGTACAGTACCACTGACTACCGTTCTCTATGCTGTACCTTTTATTCACACAACTGTAGTGATCTTATCTTGAAAGAGGATGTCATTGTTGAAGAGTGTCAATAAAGATGGATGAGACAATCTGAAATTATGAAGACAGGGGAAAAACCATTGTCTTTCTTGGTAATGATATATAATTCAAAGAACCTCTCTGATGCAAACTAATAAAAAGGGGACTATAAATTTGAAAACATAAGTCAAATTGTATACAGGAAAAAAATAGAAATATCTGCATAAATATATTAAAGCAAGATATAACCCCACCAGCTATTATTTCCAAATAATTCTGTTGCTTTGAACTATAATCGTTAATATGAATCATCATTAATCACATTCTTTTATCATTTTCTAAGAGGTAAGCATATTAGGGGGAACACTTTGTCCTTTAGGAATATGGAATAGTTGAGCCTTTCTATTATCCTTTCTCACTGGAATAATTTCCATTACTGGTGATACTTTTAAAATTTTCGCTTTTTCTCTATAATATGATTTTTGTTGTTTCTTATTTCTCTCACTGACATATAATTAACATAGAGTGAAATGTGAAAATCTTATGTGTACTCGTTTGTGGCACTCATATCTCACTTTGGAGTAATATATTTTTACAAAATAGAACTATGATCAGAACATAAAATTATTCTTCTCCAGTGTAATAGTCCTTTTCTAAACAGCCATAAACTAAAGAATAATAAATGGTTCTCACTAATAGTTTTCTTCGTTCCCTTCCTGGAGGATTATTTCTTCTGGGCACTGGTCTTCTGTGTGAGATTCCCAGGTGACAGAACCATGGAAAGCTGCACGTACTCTTAGACCCTGTTCTCTGCCTGGTCTGTGGCCCAGCTCCATACTCTCTGCTGAGGGGCCCTGTCTGCCTTCCTGCAGGAGTCCATACACTGCGCCCAAACTGGCCCGAATTGTTAATCAACAATTGGAACTTCCGGTTCCCGTCTCATGGGAGATTTGAATCAGGAATCAAGAAAATTCAAAAGGCTCTTCTCCCACAGGCCCCCAGGAGTATTTCTAGCACTAAACGATAAGCCCATCCTCCTGCAGTAAAAGGAGCATGAGTCTGGAAAACTGCTTGGAGTTCTCTGCATGATGGCTCCTCTTCTCCACTCTCATGTCTAAAATTAGCACCTGGGTTTACTTCCAGCATGAAAGGAATCTATTCAAAGCACCACCCCTCCCCAGTCACTTTCATACAAAACTCAGGTGTCTTTACTTGGGCCTATCTCTTTGTTTTTCTAACCTCAGCTGCAAAACCTATTCTTTTCTAGCCTGACTATAACCCATATCCCAGACAAGCCCCAGACAGAGCTCTGTAGAAAAACCTGCTGCCTTCTGGTTGACCTGGCCAAACATTGACCCCCCACCCCCACCCCACACCCAGCCATGGGTGCAGCTCCAACCCTCTTGAAAGACCCAGCTTGTCAGAAACTTAGGGCAGACATTTCTCTAGATGTCTGGTCCCCCTCCCCCATGGAAAGTGAACCCTGTCCTGCTTGTGGCTCTACTCTGTGCAATTCTTTGCCCCCCATCTCACGGGGCCACCCTAACCCAGCAGAAAACCTATCCCTTCCTTGGGCCCACAACTGAGAAGGCAGAGAGAGAGAAGGCTACATATTGAGAATGTGATTCTCTAGAAATGGAGATTTTTCTCATTCTAAGCTAATCCTAACCAGAGGTTAGCTCAAGTGCTAAGTCCAAATTTTATCTCTGAACTCTTCTTTAAAGCCCATCCTGAACCATGGTTTTTACCACTAATTCTCAGACTTTGGTGATCTTGATTCCAGAAGTTCTGATTTTAATTTCTAGGTCAGGCCCAGAAATCTTTTTTTTTTTTTTTTTTTTTCTCAAGGACTCTTAGTGATTTTGCTTAGGAAATAGCAGGAGCACACAGTTGGAAAATACTACTTTAAACTCAACTCACTTCTCTGAAGCTTTTAATTTCTTTAAACATAAATCTCTTAACCTCGAGTGAACACAAAGACAACCAGTTCTTCACCCCTTAAAACGAAACCAGAAAAGAAATATACAAGATTATTAGTAACATTTATTGTTTGGGGATTATCAGAAGTCTGGAGAAGGAATATCTCACTAGAGAAAGACAATGTTATATTCTGTATCAGTAATTCTATTTTGTAAAGATGAATTAATCCAAAGTGAGACATTAATAACTCAGATAAGTAATAAGTACCAAAAAAATTGAAAGTATAAATATAGACATTGCTGTACCTGAAGAAGAACCAGCTCTGAATGATTGGAATTTGATTAGAAAATTTAGAAAATAGTGTGTGCAAAAGGAAACCATACATTGCAGATAAATGTTAATATTTAACCAGTTAGCTTGAAAAATAGATTGTAAAGCCTTAAAATAAATAATTTAGTTCAGTAATTTCTGGTAACATGGTTACTATAAAATTATCATTATAAAATGTATTTATTAAGGATGTATATTTGGGGGCATGTGAGTGGCTCCATTGGTTAAATGATCTTGATCTCTTGATCTCAGCTCAGGTCTTGATCTCAGGGTCATCAGTTCAAGCCCCATGTTGGACTCCAATCTGGGCATGGAGCCAACTTAAAAAAAAAAAAAGAATGTATATTTGGAAAATAGTCCTTTTTTTTGAAAAGAGAATTCTAATGGATATAGAAAACAGCATATGTATTTTGCTTCACAATTTTTAATATGAGTTTTTTTTTCTGGTGTACAAAATTTGGATAGCTAGGTAGTCAGAAGGACATTTTAATACTTAACTTTTAAAATTCATTTTTATAATTTAATTGTACCTTTTAACCTGTATTGATAAGTTGTATGTAAAGATTACTTTTGGACAATAAGTCAATGTCTTAATTCAAAGGACATTAAGAAAATATATATTGTGGGGTACCTGGATGGCTTAGTTAGTTAAGTGTCCGACTCTTGGTTTCGGCTCAGGTCATGGTCTCATGGGTCATGAGATAGAGCCCCAGGCCGGGCTCCATGCTCAGTGGAGAGGCTGGTTGAGGATTCTCTCCCTCTGCTCTTCCCCTACTCATGCGCTCTCTAAAATAAGTATTCAAAAAAAGATAAAATACATACTGTGTCAATATAACTCAGTTGAACAGATGTGTCAACTTAAAAAAAATTCACATGAAACCACCATCTGAATTGCTTATCTTACGTGACATTATAATGTTGCTTGGTAGAATTGTGATAATTTGACCTAATATTTTAACTGTGGCTAAAATTCTCCTGAAATATATAACATAGGAAAAGAAGGAAGAAAAGAATTGGTTCTGAGCAGGGTCAATGATGAAGGACGAGACACCAAAATAAATAGAGGAAGATGTGAAGTTAACAATCATTATTTAATATTATTGTTTTAGTACATTTTTAAATTTCCTCTTTTGCCTCTTTTTTTGTGTTTTTTTTTTTCAGTAAGTTCATACTAATCAGGATACAAATAAGGTCCACACCTTCTTTTTGGTTGTCTCTTAATTTTATGGCACAAAATGTGATTTGTCTTTGTAAATGTTACATGCACGCATGAGAAAAAATGGTATGTTGCCATTGTTTGGTAGAGTGACCTATCGATTAGGTCAAGATAGTTGAATGTTTTTAATTCTGCTACATTTTCACAGAATTTCTTTCTACTTGTTCTGTCAATTACTAAGAGATTGGTATTAAGTTCTCTCACTGTAATTGTGGATTTGTCTATTTCTTCTTTCAGATCTATCAGTTTTACATCATGTATTTGGATGCTCTGTTATTTGGTGCATAAAAATTTAGTATTGTTTCTTCTTCTCGATAAATTGGCCCCATTATCATTATGAAATGACCCTTTTTATCCTTGGTTGTATTTTACACTCTAATCTAATTTGCCTGATAGTAACATAGCTACTCATTCTTTAAATTAGTTTTTGCGTGGCATATTTTTTTCATTTTGTTGCTTTTAGTCAATTTTTTCTTTTTTATATTTGTAATGTTGGGTGTGGTTTTTATATTCAATTTGGAAATCTCTGGCTTTTAATTCACTCATTTGGACTGTTACTAATGATACATTTGTGTTTAAATCTACCAGCCTGCTATATTTTTTTTGGCCTTTTTGGGAGGTCTTGTTTGGTCCTATTTTGGAATAATTCAGTAGGTTTCATAATTCTGTTTTATTTCTTGATGTATGCTTAGTCAAACATTTATAGTGTACATCTTTAACGTTTCAAACTATATTTAAGAAATATACCATTTTAGGTACAGATTAAGAATCATACAGTAATATACTTCCATTTAATAGCTCTTCCTTCCCTTTGTACTATTGTTATGCATATTACTTACACATATGCTAAGAAACCCTCATACATCTTATGTTGTTACTGACTAC
Source organism: Lontra canadensis (assembly GCF_010015895.1). Taxonomy (NCBI): domain Eukaryota; kingdom Metazoa; phylum Chordata; class Mammalia; order Carnivora; family Mustelidae; genus Lontra; species Lontra canadensis. Next base: position 16,766,605 of record NW_022630999.1, read on the forward strand.
ATGTCATTATTTTTGCTACATGTTATTACTTTTGCCAATTATTATTTTTGCAATTATCTTCTGAAGAGATTTTTTTTAAATATTTTTATTTATTTATTTACTTGACAGATCACAAGTAGGCAGAGAGGCAGGCAGAGAGAGAGAGGAGGAAGCAGCTGCCTGCTGAGCAGAGAGCCCGACGAGGGACTGGATCCCAGGACCCTGAGATCATGACCTGAGCAGAAGGCAGAGGCTTTATCCCACTGATCCACCCAGGCACCCTTCTGAAGAGATTTTTAAGTGAAAGGAGAAAGTATTATATTTGTATGCTTTTCATTCCTCAGATAGATCCAGATTTGAATCTGCTGCATTTCCCTTGTGATTGTAAGACCTTTTCAGCCTTTCTTGTAGTGCACATCTGTTGGTGATAAAATCTTACAGCTTTTGTAGGTCTGAAGACATCTTCATCTCACTTTTGTTTCTTAAATATTTTTTGCTGAATGAAGAATTCTAGATGAACGGTTCCTTTCTCGCTCTTTCTTTTCCTTCCTTCCTTCCTTCCTTCCTTCCTTCCCCTCCTTCCCTCCCTCTCTCTCTCCTTTCTTTCTATCTTTCTTTTCTTTCTCCCTCCCTCCTTCCCTCCTTCCCTTCCTTCCTTCTTTCTCTCCTTCCTCCTTTCCTTCCTTCTTTCCTTCCCATCTCTCCCTTTCCCCCTCCCTTTCTCCTTCCTTCCTTCCTTCCCTCCCTCCCTCTCTCTCTTCTTTCTTTCTTCTTCCTTCCTTCCTTCCTCCCCCTCCTTTCCTTTCTCCCTCCCTTCCTTCTTTCTTTCCTCCCTTCCTACCTTCCTTCCTTCCTTCCCATGTCTCCTTTCTTCCTCCCTTTTTCCCTTCCTTCCTCCCTTCCTTCCTCTTTCTTCCTTATCTTTTCAAATTTCACTACTGTAAAGAAGTTACACCACTATCTTCTGGCTGGCATTATTTCCATTGACAAGTTTCCTGTCATTCTTTTCCTTGCTCAGCTGTACCTAACACATCTTCTTTCTCTTTCACAGTGTTCTCTGTATATCCAATGTTTTTTTCTCCCCACTCAATATATCTAAATTAGGCCTTGTTGCCAGTCATTTCTAAGATTGATGAAAACACCCAACACTAAGAAGACATTAAAGATGGGGTACCAGGGTGACTCAATGGGTTGAGCGTCTGACTCTTGGTTTCAGCTCAGGTCATGACCTCATGGGTTGTGAGATCGAGCTCCACATTGGGGTACGCACTCAGAAGGGGGTCTGCTTGAAGATTTTCTTCTTCTGTCCCTCCCCCAATTCACACATGCACTCTCTCTTTCTAATAAGGAAATCTTAAAAAAAGAAAAGACATTAAAGAAAGCCTTATTATTATCTCCAAACTCGTCAAGTTGTATACATTAAATGTGTACAATTTTTGTATGTCAATCATACCTCAATAAAGTGGTCTTTAAAAAAACAAACATTATTTTTCACTTCATTTCTCTTTTGCAAGGGAGTAAGATGTCATCAATACTTACCCTAAATCAGTATCAAGGGAAGAGAGTTCAACAAAGACAGGATATGGGGAAGAGAAACAAAATGTACTGATGGCATCTTTTGTGCCACCTATAAGGTAAATAACAGATGATCTTATTTAATCCAACTGTCATGTTAGTGAACAGTCATACTATCAACACTACTTTAAAAATGAAGAAAGCAGGACCCTGAGGGATGGAATGATCTATCCAGGCTATATGACTAGTGACTTGCAGAGGATGTCAGTCCAGGTGTGCTGATGGAAACCCCAATGCCCCACAGCCTTAAGTAGTTACTGTTCACTCCTTTCCAAAAGTGGTTGTGGCTATAAAGACAGGCCAAGTGCCCGCAAGTCACTCCTACTGGATCCCCAAATTCACAGAGATGCTATGTCCTTCTCGCCCTCTGCCTTCTTTATATCCCTAATTCTCCTTTCATCTTTCTGCAGTATCTGTGTGGACAGGGAAAAATCTATTATCTGCATAAATTCTGTCAAGAACCCAGATTTCCCCAATGGTCAAGCTTCATCTAAATATTCAGTACAGACACCAGGGCTAAGTAGGACTTTATGCGAGTTTAGCAACAACCACATGCAGAGTGCTGAGCTGGACAAGTTAAAGACAGGGCACTATCCCTCCTTCAACCTCTCTTGGCCTCAGTTTGCTCCTGTCCTCTGAGAAATGGAGAAGAAAGTAGTGCACCCTAATCTATTGAGGGCTCAGATCTGTCCGCTCTTTAATAATTGTGACCCTTCGGCAAGTCCCTTTCTCAGAGTCTCATGTTTCCCACATGAGCCACAAGTCTAGCTGTGTCAATTAAGAGTGTGTTTGAGGGGCACCCATGTCGCTCAGTAGGTTAAGCACTCGACTCTTCATTTTGACTTGGGTCATGATCTCAGGGTCGTGGAGCCCTGCATTGGGCTCCTTGCTCAGCGGGGAGTCTACTGGAGATCCTCTCTCACTCTCTCTCTGTCCCTCCCTTACCTCTCTCAAATAAATAAATCTTTTTTTTTAAGAGTGTGCCTGGCAAAAGTACTGGTTAATCTTTTTAAAAAAGAGTATGTTTGAAATCATGTGCTAGGTGCTAAATGGAGGTAAGTGGTAAATCTTCAACACATCCAATTACACTGATGTGGACTGTTGATCCCGCCTGCAGGATAGGTTACACGACACAGCTTGGTGGTAAAGAACTTGACCCCGGAGCCAGAGTTCCCAGATTAGATACTGGCTCTGCTATTTACTACCTGCGTAATCTTGGCAAATAGCTTAAATCCTATGCTCCCTAGTTTCCTCATATGTAATATGAGGACAATAATAATATTTAAATCCTATGGTTATTGTAAAGATTAGACGAGTAAGTATACATGAAGGGCATAAGAGTGTGCCTGGCAAAAGTACTGGTTATGTTAGAATGCTCAGTAGGGGTCACCTTCAGCACACAAGAGGAGAGGTGAGGAAGGAAGCACAAGGGAGGATTTCAGGTCCTGAAAGAAAAAATTCTGTCTTTTAATATAGGTGCTAGTTTCACAGTATATTTAGCGTGTGAAGATTCATCGTACTGCCTGCTGAATATATTTTCAGTTTCTGTGCATTATATTTCTTAAAAATATATTTTTAAAAATAGAGCCTGGAAATTAGTAAAATGTCCCGGGAGGTCTGCAGATCTCCAAAGATTGTGGAATTAGTAAGGTCCAAGCCTATATGTCCAGGGAGGAAACAGAAACCACTAATATCTGGGTTAGAGACGGGAGTAAAGAGAAACTTGTACTAAGGTGTATATAAACATACATAGGATATGCCAAATTTTAGGTAGAAAATAAAATTGTAGGTTGTAGGTAGAAAGTGGAAAGAACCAGGAGAGATCTAGTGGCCAGGAAGGTTCTGCTGGACTGGATCTTGGGGGATAAGGATTAGGTTTACCTCCCTCATTTCTGGCCCTCTCACATTCCAGAACACTTTGTCACTGTCACTGATGAGTTTTAAGAAATGCATACCCAATTATACTGGTATTGTGCACACCAGCACATTTTCATCAAACGGAAATGTTCCTTCATGTCCCTTCCCAGTTAATCCACTCACTGAGGTAACCACTACGGTCACATTTTTTTTTTTTTTAATTCCAGTACTAACATACGGTGATCTGTTAATTTCAGATGTACAATTCTGATAGCTTATACAATAGATTAACTTAGCCTATTCCACGGCCTTATTGAAGTGGGGTCATACATATCTTACTAACTTTAAACTAGTACCATGCTGTCTTCATACTGTAATTTTGTAATTTTACACAAAGTATTGAACTTGTGTAGTAAGCTCTCCAAATTTATATTTCCTTTTCAATAATTTTTTGGCTATTTTAGGTTTTTCATGTTTCCATATGAATTTTAGAATCAGTCCATCAAATTCTACAAAAACGAACAAAAATTGCCTGTTAAGATATGTCAAATATATAGATGAATTAAAGGAGAATTGATATCTTGAGTCTACTGCCCAACCCACCAGATACGTTTTCCATTTATTTTGGTTCTTTTTCTTTCAGCAATGTTCTACAGTATTTGGTGTATAGATTTTGCATATATTTTATTAGATATATCTATGCTATTATTATTACTGTTTTTTAATTTCAGTTTTATGATTGTTGTTAGTATGTGGATGTACATTTGATTTTTGTACTTTGATCTTTTGAGGGAATTGTCCATTTAATCTAAGTTATCAAGTTTCCTGGCATTAAGATATCCATAATATTTTCTTATTATTATCTGGATTGCAAATCCTGTAGTCATTCTGATTCTGATTATTTGTCTTCTCTCTTGTATCCTGATGAGACTGTGACTCACATCAGTCTCCCCAAAAAGCCTGCTTTTGTGTTCCGTTACAGGTGATCCTTTAACAGCATGGATTTGAACTGTGTGGGTCTCCTTATACATTTATTTTTTTCAATGAATGCAGTACAGCACTCTAGTTATATTTTCTGTTCCTTGTGATTTTCTTAATACTATTTCCTTTTCCCTAACTTACTTTATTGGAAGAATACAGTATATAATACATATACAAAATATGTGTTAAAAATATGTGTTAATTGACTATGTTATCAGTAAGGTTTTCAGTCAACAGCAGGCTATTAGTGGTTAAGTTTTGGGGGAGTCAAAAGTTATCTGCAGATTTTCAGCTGCATGTGGGATTGGCACCTCTGACCCCCACGATGTTCAACAGTCAACTATATATTCTCTATTTTTTTTCCATTTGATTTCTTCTCTGAATGATTGTTTCCTTTCTTCTGTTTACCATGAGGTGTTTTTTTTTTTTTTCCCTTTTTCTAGTTTCTTAAGATGGAAAGTGAGTTATTGACTTATGGCCTTTCATCCTTTCCAATAAAGGTATTTAGTGCCTCATATTTCCCTCTAAGTACTATTTTAGAGGCAATCCACAAATTTAGGTATGTTATATTTTCATCTTCATTCAGTTCATAATACTTTATTTCCCTTTTGATTTTTTTCTGTGACCAGTGGATTATTTAAAGGATGTATTTCCAAATATTGGGGGATTGTCCAGATACTTTTGTTACTAATTTCTAATTTAGTGCTGTTGTGCTCAGAAAACACAACTTTATCTTTTAAATTTATTAAGACTTGTTTTATGACCCCTGAATATGACCTTCCTTGGTAAATATTTTGCATGCACTTAGAAAGAATATGTCCTGTCGTCTTTGGGTGGAATGTTCTACAAATGCTAAATAGGTTAAGTTGGTTTGTAGTGATGATGTTCAAATCTATCTAGTATATCCTGGCTGATTGCTTATGTCCTTATTCAATTAATTACTAAGAGACAGGACTGAAATTTCCAACTACAATTGTGAATTTGTCTAGTTTTCCTTATAGTTCTATCAGTTTTTGCTTCATACATTTTGAAGTTCAGCTACTGGGTGTGTAAACTTTTAGGATTACATCCTCTTAATAAACTGACCCCTTTAGCATTATGAAGTGTTTTTCTTTATTCCTTGTAATTATTCTTAGTTCTGAAATATATTTTGTCTAATATTATTATAGTTCCTTCAGTTTCATTTTTAATTGTGTTAGCCTGCTATATCTTTTTTCATTCTTTTAACCTATTTATGTCTTTATATTTAAAGCGTGTTTCTTATAGGTAGTATAAAGTTGGGCTGTGCTTTTTTATCCAATATGACAATCTATTCTTTTAACTGGTGTTTAGATCATTTATAGTTAATATGATTGTTTACATTGTTAAATTAAGCCTATCATCTCAATTTTGTTTTCTATGTGTCCTATCTATTTTTTGTTATCTTTTCCCTTTTTCTGCTTTCAGTTGGGTTAATTGTATATTTGTTGTGATTCCATTTTATCCTTTTTTTGGACCATAAGTGATAACTGTTTTGTTATTTTAGGGTTTATTTAACATTTCTACTATATACTTTTAGTTTGTCCCAATCTACCTGCAAGTAATATAACACTTCATGTACAGTATGAGAGCCTTACAATATATTCATTATTATGAAAAATATTATTTTTACTATCTTAATATTATATTTTACTATTATAGTAATAATATTATATTTTAATATTATATATTATATTTTAATATTTTAATATTATGCCTTATGGTCCCTCCAGTGACTGGCTTGGCCTACCTTTCACAGGTATAATTATGGATGGTATGACCTTCTTCAAACAGCCATATCCAGGAGCTCATCAAGGATTTCCTTAGATAAGGAATCTCAAAGCGATATAAGACATTTGATCAAGCTTCCTCTTGGTCACATCAACAAAATCCAGAGCCAGTGTCTGCTGGTAATTTTTTGTCACCCCCTGAAACAAAAAGAGTATCATTAATTAGGACATACCTCCCAAAGGACTATATTTCTATATGGTCCGTCTTCGAAGACCAAGCTTAAGGGGGTTCACTGAATATGCAGCAACAATGGCTTCCCCAATGTTCTTTACGCACTGATTCTCTTAGCTTATTTAAAAATCCAGCCTGATTTCCATGTTTATGTGTTTCCAATCAGCTCTCATTGCCAGGACATAGGATAGGTCCTTTTGAACACCAAACTTAAGGGTTAGGATAAAATTTTGATGTGTTTAGAATAGTGATTTAAAAAGTTAGGTTTTTTTTTAGTGCAGACTTTTTTTTTTTTTGGTCAGAAATGAAGGTTGGCCAAATAGAAGACAATGATATGCTGCCTTTGTGCAGGCATCACAAGTCATGAACTAGCTCAAAGAAGAGAGAGCCAAGCAGGATGGGCAGCACAACACAGTGGTTTTAAGTGTGGACTCTGAAATCAGAATACCTGGGCTTGAGTTACGACTTCTGATGAACAAAAACTAAGTAGCTCTTTTGTTTGTTTGTTAGATATTTTGGTTTTCTTTTAGGTATAAAAGAAAGGAGTTAAAAACACCTTTTTGTTTTGTTTTGAGAATAGAAAAATGTGTGCTTCAAAATAGCTCTCCTGCTTTAAAATATTGATATCAGCCTTTATATGAAGATGCTGTCTTATTTAGTCAGTGAAAAGAGTCCAAGAGGGTGTGGTGACATGGCACGCATCGATGCGGTGAAGGTGTAAGTCATGACGGGTGTGCAGTCTATTGTCAACAAAATTATGAAACTCCTCGTGGAGTGAAAGAGGTATAGTCCTTCAGGAAACTGGAGAAGATTCCAGATAATCCAGGGATTACCTGAGATCTCTCACAAATCCAGATTTGCATGATAAGTGTTGGATGGGAACTGAATGAATTCCTAGAGAAATCTGTGATTTTTAGTCCCATCAACTCAGAAAAACGTGATTTTCCTGTGGCAGAAAGTATCAGAACCTCTCTAATCCATTTAAAGCACAAGTTATCATTATAATGAACTCTAATTTACCAATTTTTAATTTAATGCCTTTTTGTGTGTCTTGCCTGAAAAACCTTTGCATAATGAAAATCAGTAATCTTCTGTTCCTTCTAGAACTTTATAGTTTCTACTTACACATATGTCCATGACCTATTTCAAGTTGATTTTTGTATATGGTGTGAACTATGGATTAAAGTTGTTGTTGTTGTTTGCATATGGATTTCCAATTATTCCAGTTATTTGTTGAAAAGACTACCATTTGTCCATTGAGTTACCTTGACGACTTTGTTGAAAATCTGTTGCCCATATATGCATGGTTTGGTTTCTAGACTCTCTATCCTGTTCCGTTGACATATCTATTCCTATACCAATACCACAGGCTTGATTATTCTAACTTTATAAGCCTTGAAATAAGGTAATATGAATCTTTCTCTTCTTTTCCCTAAAGGTTTTTTGTTTATTCTAGGTCTTTTGCATTTCCATATAAATGTTTGAGTCAGCTTGTCAATTTCTACAAAAATTCCTCCTGGAATTTTTTGTGGGTGATTAGATTGAATATACACATTAATTTGAGGGGAATTAATGTTTTAACACTGAATCTTTCCATCCATAAACACAGTGTCTCTTTCCATTTACTTAGATATTTTGCAAGAGCCACTTTTTAACAAGTTTTTTTTTTTTAATTAATTCCAGTTAGTTAACATACAGTTTAACATTAGTTTCAGGTGTACAATACAGTGATTTGGCATTTCCATACATCACTTGGTGCTCATCACAAGTGCATTCCTTAATCTCCATCACCCATTTCACCCATTTCAACTCCCCACCCCTCTTTGGGTTTATTTTTTCAGTTAGGAGTCTGTTTTTTAGTTTGCTTCTCTCTTTTTTTCATCCTTTGCTCATTTCTTAAATTCCCCACAAAGGCCACTTGCTAAGTCTATTAGGTTTTCTGTAGTTTTTGAGATCTTATGTGTTGAAGAGCATGTTGTCTGCAAATAGAGACAATTCCATTTCTTCCTTCCCCAAATGTATGCACTACTCCCCCACCACTTCCTTTTTTGTTTTCCCCACTGCAGTAGCTAAGATCACCAGCATGGCGTTCACTAGGAAGAACAAAGCATACAGCTTTGACTTTCAGAAAAAAGAAAAAATGCTTGGGGGCATTTAGTCTTTCACCATTAAATATGATGACTAGATTTTTTTTTTTTTTTTTACAGATGCCTTGTAGCAATAGGAGGAAGCTGTCCTTTATTTATAGCTTGCTGAGTTTTTATTCTAAGTAGATGTGGAATTTTGTCAAATAATTTTCCTAGATCTACTGAAATGATCATATAGTTTTTTGTTTGTTTGTTTGTTTGTTTGTTTTAGGCTACCAACATGATGAAGTACACCAATTGGTTTCATATATTGGACCAAACTTGCATTCTTGAATTAAACCTTACTTGGCTATGATGTACTTTCTTTTGACATATTGGTAAATTTGGTGTGCAGATATTCTGTTAAGGATGGCTGTGGTCTGTGTTCAAGAGAAACGTTGGTCACCAATTGTTTTTCTGTATGTCTCTGTCTGGCTTTAGCATCATGATCATGCTAGCCTCATAATATACGACTGAGATCCTTGCTCTTCCCTTCTGGAATAGACACTGTAGAATTGGCATTATTTTTTAAAATATTTAGTTGTATTCAAATCTTTTTAAGATCTTTCAATTATCTGTAGATTCTGAGAGATGCTGTTTCCTTTCATTGTTTATTACAGATATGTATGGCTTATTTTTCTTTGTTTTGCCATGGGATTAATGATCTTTTTCATCAACAATGTTGTTTTGTCCTTCCCATTTTATGGGTTTTTTCCCCCTCTATTTTTTTTTAAGATTTTGTTTATTTGACAGACAGAGATCACAAGTAGGTGGAGAGACAGGCAGAGAGAGAGAGGAGGAAGCAGGCTCCCTGCTGAGCAGAGAGCCCGATGTGGAGCTCAATCCTGGGACGCTGGGATCATGACCTGAGCCAAAGGCAGAGGCTTTAACCCAACGAGGCACCCAGGTGCCCCTCCCCCTCTATTTTTATCTTCTTTTTTTCACTTCCTTTTTTACTTTCTTGGAGTTTAGTTCACAATGTTTTTATTCTAACCTATTGAGTGGCTTTCTTCTTGCCTGATCTATACTTATTGTAATATATTTCCTTCTATCACTGGTTTGGGTGGAACTGATTTTGTGAATAATATGCAGTAATTTAAGTTTTCATTTTTTGTTTTACCTGTATGAATAACTTAACCAGAAACATTTATTGAAGTACCACTTTTCTCTTACTATTCTACATTGCCACCTTTGTCATAACTCAAGATCTACAGGTAACTGTCTGTTTCTGGATTCTCTTACCATTGGTCTATTTGACTACCCATTTGTAATACCACATTGTCTTAATTATTATTAGTTTATGGGAAGTCTTATTCTGGTAAATTCTCCAAATTTGCTCTTCAAAAGTATCTTGGCTATTCTGGCCTTTTAGTATCTCCACATGTGATTTTATAATTAAATTGTAAAACCTCCCAAAAAAGGTTTTGATATGAAATGCATTGAATATTGTGGGAAATTGATCTTTATTAAGGAATGCCAGAGGATACGAATAATTACATGTGCTACATCCAGTGCCATGGGCAACCAATAGGAAGAGGTACCATTAAAATTATGAAGAATAGACTATCAGAATAAGCCTGATACAGAATTTTAACTACTGGTAAAAATGGAATATCTGCCATTTACTAACAGTAGGATGATTCGTAACAACTGTAGCTTTAATCCCATATAATAGAGCTAAAAATCCAACAGAAATTTGTAGCCAGTTGCTGGTTACCTGCATGCTATATGGTATATATTGCTGCTCAATAATAAAATAAGCTAACTCTGTATTTATGATGGCTCATTCCTTTGGATTTTAATTCTTTTCCTTGCCTCCCCAATATATAAAGCACTTTGAGGGAAAATAGGCATCTTTAATATTGAGTCTTTCAGCCTTGATGAATCTCTCAATTGATTTAAGCCTTAATTTATTCAGTAATATTTTATAATTTGTATATAGTGGTCCTAGATCCTACACTACATGATTAGATTTATTTCAGGTGGTTCACATTTTTGATGCTAGTATAAAAGCTATCTTTAAATTTTCAGTCTGCTGCTAGTATGTAGAATTAGTTTATTTTTCAGTATTAAAACTGTATAAAGCAACTAAACTCCTTTATTTCTAATACTTAATCAATATATTTTTGCTTTTCTTATAATTCCATAACCTACAATGTCCATAGTACCATTTCCTTTCTAATCCTTATGCCCATTTTCCTATTCTTGCTTCATTGCACTGATCAGCTCCTTTAATAAAATGTTCAAAAAAGAAGTGAAGTATTAAATCAGTAGGTGCTAAGTCTAAACTGGGATCCTTATAGAAGCCCATCATCAGATCAAGGTTGCTGGAGGTTTGTAACAGTGGAAAACCAAATGGGAGGCCTGTAAAGTAGGAATTATGAATCTTTGTTATATCTACATTAGTTCCATAGCTGTCACTACATAGAACTCACTCTTCCCTAAATTTCTGTGTGTTCACACAATTATCTTTTTTTTTTTTTTTCCTTTTCCTTTTTTGTCCTTCTCATGCCTTCATGAGGATCAGTTGGGACATCTTCCATGAGAAAACCTAAGAGTAGCTCAACCTCAAAGATGTACACCTAGGCCTCCTTTCCCAGGTCTGAATGGTCAATTTACATCTGACGTCAGTGTTCTCAGCTCACTGTTCATAATGAAACCAAGAATTTGTCCACACAGACTAAGAATTTCCCACATCCCTGTTAGGCATGCCCTCTCCCCTGCAGAGGTTCTCACTCAGAGGGTTCCCATCTTTTCACCAGAGACAGGTCAGCCATTCAGGAAGAGGATCCGGTGGGCAGGAAATGTGAAGGAACCAAGTGGGAACTATATGAAGGACTATGTGAACACAAGTATACAGACTCCCCCTCATTCTTGTCAAGTATTGCTCTTCTGCAGACACTTCCAACAAGGGTCCTCATCTAAAGCTGCTCATGGAGCAAAAGCCAGAAGCACGGGAGGAGAGCAGGAGATATTTCAGCGATATCAAGTTCTCAAACCTGTGGCAGGCATAATTTCTCATCCCAAGAGTTTTGCTCTGCAAGTGTCCTTTGTTCCTAGGGAAAACAGTTGGGGCTACAGGGAGTCAGAAAAGAACTGAAGAAACATTAGACAGACGCTATATGTGTAATGACCACAGTTTATATAAATGTATGTAAAAAATAATAAAAGTATCATAAAATGTCACTTTAACATACCAAGAATCAAGGCCACCAGGGTCAAATGAACAGTCGTGGGAATGGGATATCAAAAGCAGAGTGTCTGAAATGCAAAGCAAGTTTAGATGCAGCTTTTACACATTAGTCTTAGCATCCAGTTGCAGGAGGATAGAAAGTTAAAAGGAACTAATATTAACTGAAAATGTGCTCTACATTGTACTTTTTTTTTTTTTAATGATAAGAAAAAAATATTCAGATGGGTGAAACAGGCTTGCCTGAAATCACACAATCTGTGAATAGCTGAGCCAGGATTAAAACACAAGGCCATCTGGCTCAGGACCTAACCATTTCCACAATACCAAACTCAGGGAGGAAGAATAAAACGGAGATCTGGTCAAGGCGCATCAATTTCAAGGTCCAGGATCCTTCCAGAGAGACAGGTCAACTTATATGCTTGAAATGGGAAAATGCATAAACATCACCTGTATTGAATGTGACCCACCCATATTTCCATCTTTGTACAAGAATTTTACATATATCGTTAGGGGTCATGCTAAGCCCCTCCTTATGATGTAGTTTCTAGGAATGGTTTGTTTTTGTTTTGTTTTTTTAACTCAAGCTTTCTTCATGTCCTTTGTTGGGACTTACTGTATGGCCAAAATTATGCCAAGCTAATATTAGCAATTTCACAATGTCTGGTTATTGTTAATGTGGTATAATAAAGAATATGTCACTTGACAATAGTCTATATACATAATTTGTTCTATAGACCATGACTTTAAAAATTTTTACATACCATGTTGAAAATGTTCTTCATTTAAGATTATTTTCCATCATCTTCGCTGAGCTAGGTATCATCTCACTATAGACATGAATTCTCTTATTAAATTTTATCTATAAAGATGTCCCATAAGTATCAATCAGGTTCCTAGTATTTATTAAGGCTTGAGCTAATACTGAGAAGGCTTTTCTGTGTTCAGTTCATTATAATTTTACCACTGTTATGAATTCTCTGGTGTACAGTGAGTTGTGACTTCTGGATGAATGCTTTACCACATACAGCACACTGATAAGGTCTTTCCCCAGTATGAATTCTCCGATGTAAAACAAGGTCTGACTTCTGGGAAAAGGCCTTTCCACACTCAGCACACACGTAAGGTTTCTCTCCCGTATGAATGCGCTGATGCCCCGGGAGGTGGGACTTCTGAGAGAAGGCTTTCCCACATTCACTGCATATATAAGGTTTTTCTCCTGTGTGAATTCTCTGATGCCCAATGAGATGTGATTTCTGACAGAAGGCTTTTCCGCATTCACTGCATTTGTAGGGTTTCTCTCCAGTATGTGTTCTCTGGTGTATGATGAGCTGTGACTTCCGGGAGAAGGTCTTCCCACATTCAGTACATTCATAAGGTTTCTCCCCAGTATGAATTAATTGATGTGTAATGAGTTCTGTTTTCCTGCTGAAGGCTTCCTCACATTGAGCACATTTGTAGGGTTTCTCCCCAGTGTGAATTCTTTTATGTATAATGAGGTGGGACTTCTCACAGAAGGCTTTCCCACATTCAGTACATTCATACGGCTTCTCTCCAGTATGAGCTCTATGATGTATAATCAGCTGTGACTTCTGGGAGAAGGCCTTCCCACACTCTCTACATTCGTAAGGTTTCTCTCCAGTGTGAATTCTCTGATGTATAATGAGGGGGGATTTCTGGGAGAAGGCTTTCCCACATTCACTACACTGATATGGTTTTTCCCCGGTGTGAACTCTCTGATGTATAATGAGGGATGATTTTTGAGAGAAAGCTTTTCCACATTCAGAACATTCATAAGGTTTCTCCCCAGTATGAGTTCTCTGATGTACAACGAGATGAAACTTCTCACTGAAGGCTTTCCCACATGCACCACAATCATATGGTTTCTTTCCAGTATGAATTCGTTGATGTACAATGAGCTGTGACTTCTTAGCAAAGGCTTTTCCACAGGTAATACATACACAGGTTTTCTCCTTAGTTTCAACATTGTGATATTGAATAAGGGATTGTTTACTATTAAAAATGTTTCCACACTGATTGTTATTACAGGGCATTACTCCATTGTGAATTATTTCAAGATTAGAATCAGATGTACCATGGCTAGATGATTTTCCACATCCAAAACTCTCATCAGGGTTTTTTCTTGAATTGCTCTTATTACAGCTGCGTAGGTCAACATTGTATTTCAAGTTCTTTTTAAATACATCATAGTTATGGGATCTTTGCCTTAAAGTATCTGGCTCAATGAGCTCGTGAAATATTTTTCCCAGTGGATTATATTTACGGCCTGACTCCACAGTGACGGTTTTGTTGTTGATGACTGCTACTTGCCTGAAAAGTCTGTCGTGGTTTTCTCGACATCTCTGCAGCTGGCCGCCATCTTGACTGACTTTTAAGATGGAGTAAAATGAACCATCCTTTGCGACTCCTTTCAGGATATTATTACGGAAGGAAACAGACCCCAAAATACATGATTTGGGGTTGTCAAGGTTCCTTTTCCTGTCTAAAAAAAAAAAAAAGAAAGAAAAAAATAAAACAACTGTAAAGAACAATGAACAGAATGCGGAAGAACAGAACAAATGACTAATTCACTGTAGCTGATGAGCTCAGAACACAGGGATGGGGACAGGCCGTCTCGTAGGACAGTACAGCATAGAGTACGATCAGATGAATGGAGGGGAAAGGATGTTAAAGAGAAAAAAATTCATGGGAAAATTAGAACTGAAGGACACAGAAAAGTATCTGGGTTACCACTCTAATCTGGATTATTCTTTTAGAATCTTTCCATTTTCTCTGCTTTCTAAATGGAAACCTTTTTGACCTTTTGAATTCATTTTTCTTATAAACCGTTGTTATATATATATTTAACTACTTTTATCCTGCCACCACTATCCACAGAAACAAGGTCCCTCTGTACTCAAAATACTTAAACTCTCCTCAGTCTAGTTTCCTAATTAAAAACTAATACAAGCAACAGAAAAATCCAAGATCCTGCTATGGATTCAGAATCAGATTCACACTTAGAACCCAAGATTATATTCCACTACTTGTCATAAATACCTTCTATATGAACCAAGGGAAACTAGCAAAGTTCTCTCAGAAAAGCCTTAATTCTCTAACTTCAGGTTTTGTTCACATATGCTCTCCCCACCACAATCTGCCTTTAACCTCCTCCTTCAGCATCATCAACACTTTATATACTTTCAAAGCAGCTACAGCTGCATGCTCGGGAAAATGCCTTCTCAAATTATTGTATCTTTAGATTCTCATTTTCTCTAATTTTTAAAACAGCAACTATATTTGACATATGATTGTGTAGAGCCATGTACCTGAAGGTCTTACTATCTAAAATACGACCTATGTTCTTGGGAGGAATTTGCCTTTCTATTGCCCTCTCATAAAAGGTGTTAAAGATATACATATATGCAGAGAAAGATCAATAAGAAATAGCTCCCCCTTATAAAAGCTCACAATTATTTAATTATTTGTTTAATGCCTACTAAATTCTCAGCACAGGGACAAAGAATAGAGATTTCAGTAGGAACAGAATGTAAACCTCAGGCATCAATCAATTAAGAAAACAAGACAAACTGATATTTCACTTCCCTTGTCTCCCATCTGCCTGATTTTCATCTGGATAGATCCAATTTGGTATGTCTCTCTTTATGATCCATGGATCTTCTCCTTGTTCCAACTTAGAGATGACATCTGGTTTGGAAACTGGATATCCTATTAAATGGAAATCACAGAGGAATTGGGAAAAAGTGGAGGTGTAGTTTCAGGAAGGCTACAAGGAAGCAATGCAGGTGGCCCTTAGCAAAAACAGTGACCTCCATATGGGAAGGTCTGAAGATCATTAAAGTCATTATATATGTCAGGAACTACAAGCCACAGCACCTGATGAGGAAAGGCACTTGGATGGGCAATTCTGAGTTAGGGAAGCCATCCTTACCCATTGAGACCAGGTGGCTGAAGTTCTCCAGCATCACATCCCTGTACAGGGTCCTCTGGGCAGGGTCCAGTTGCTGCCACTCCTCTTGGGTAAAATCCACAGCCACATCCTTGAATGATACTAAGGCCTGTAATAGTATATTCCTGTTCAATCTGAAGTGGTCATTCTCATCATTTCTACTGCAGTATATAAAACTAAACTACACCTAGTTTTGCATCATTGTATTTGGGAGGAATAAAACAAAATCCTGGCTTTACAAGAAGAGCCAGACACAGATCAGGAAAACAGAAGATGCTTACTTGATGCAAATGGTAACTTAATAAATGATAAGGGCAGCATGCAAATAATTGAGAGGAAGACAGATTATTCAAAGAATAATACTGAAACAACTGGATAGTCAACAGAAGAAGAATTAACGTTGAATCCATATGTTAAAGGTAGAATTGTAATTCACATATTAAAGTGCTAACCACCAGTTTCTCAGAGTGTGACCTTATTTGGAAACAGGGCCATTGCAGATGTAATTCTATGAGGTATAATCTCATGAGTCTACAATCCACATGACTGATGTCTGTATCAAAAGGACAGATTTGAACAGACACACAGACACACGTAGAAGAAAGATGATATGAAGAGACACAAGATGGTCATCTATAAGCCAAGGAGAGAGGCCTAGAATCGACTGTTCCCTCACAGCCTTCAGAAGGAACCAACACTGCTGACAACTTGAGTTTTGACTTCTAGCTTCCAGAACTATGAGACAATAAGTTTCTGCTGTTTAGTCCACCAAGTTTGTGGTACTTTGCCACAGTAACCCTGGCAAACGAATACACCATATCTTACGTCTTGGATAACAGAAAACGTACATTCTGGATAAGCAAAAATTTAAACTCTAAAAAGACAGCCAAGAGCATTAAAGTAACAAAACAAAACATGGGAAGAATTTTAGTAATAATTATAGAGCAGAGAAAGCAAAATATTAAAAAATAATTATAGAGCAGAGAAAGTAAAACATTAAAAGATAAAACACATATATGGAGAATCACAATGTCAGAGTTCTGGAAAATCATAATCTAATCCCCTCATTTTATAGGAAAATAATCATAGCTTCTTCTCAATGAATAGTTTCCTTACATATGCAATACTTAATAACATAATGAAGTACATTAATTACAATACTGAAAACAGATATAATGACAAATACGCAGAAAAAGTGATGAAAAAAAAAGTAACAGATTATTGATGTGACATTAAAATAAGAGACGTGGGTAAGAGTAGTCATAAGGTATTTTTGGAGGGAAAAGTGACTATTTTAGTTATGTCACCATCATGTTCACAACAGTTGTCATCTAATAGCAGAACCTGAGTGATCTCTATTATTTTAAACTGTTTTTCAGCTTTTCCCCCTAAAAATTTCATTATTATCAAATGTTGCTTTCAGAAAAAGAAAAATTAAACACTGTTTCAAATAGCAACATTGCCCTGCTTAAAAGCATCCTTAGCTTCCAACCTTGCATACACAATCAGTCTCATCTCAGCCATCTCAACCTTAAGTGACCTCTGATCCCACACCAAGTCCCATATTCACACCATCAAGCAGCCAGGCATTTAGCTTGTCCTTTAAACAGCCTTCTTAATTTTCTCATTTTACATATATGAGAAAAACTGCAGATTAGTGGTTAAGTACTTGGCAGAGACTATCTACACTGAATGTATGATTAACGCGCAGATTTAAAAGCAGGTGTTCTGAATCGAGAGCTTGAGTTCTTGACCACTGCACTCCACATTGCCTCCTTGATATTGTAAATAAGACCTTTTGTATCTTACTGTTTTAATAACACCCTTGGGCAAACTTCCCATGAAACACCTTATTTTTTAGTTTTCCTCAAATTCTCAGCCTTCCTAAAACCACTCTACTTTTTCTACTTTCGCAAATGTTTCTCATCCTTATCCTACTTCCCTCACAATCCAAAGTTCAATAATCTTTGATGCCTATTTTCTACTTCCTTGGAAAGCTGGTTGCTCCCCAGCTCTGCCTTAGCAGTTCCTGGCTCCCATGTCTATTACAGAACTTTTATTTGTCAACACTGGTTTCCATATCTGTTTACCCAAGTTTCCTCTGCATTCCTCCCAGAAAAAAACCATACCTAAGTCTTCTTGAGATACTCCACAGCCAGCCAGTGCATATGACACATATTAGGTACTCAACAAACTGTTTGCTAAAAAGGAATGAATGATGATTATAGAGAATAAAAGGAAGTTCATGTTTAGTTAAAAATACTTTTGTGCATTAATCAGTTAATAGTCTTTTGATCTGAAGAACAGTGAAATGAGGAAAAAAAATACATGTGGAATGTAGAGCAAATCCATTCTGACAGGAAGATTAATAGATGTAATTCTAATGTTCAGATTTTGCTTTATTAATTTTACTCAAATGCTTTGGGGTACCTGGGTGGCTCAGTTGGTTAAGTGTCTGCCTTTGGCTCAGGTCATAATCTCAGGGTCCTGGGATCAAGCCCTGTGTGGGGCTCTCCTGCTCCCTCTCCCTTTGCTCCTCCCCCCAACACTTGTGCATGCTCTCTCTCCCAAATAAATAAAGTCTTAAAAAAATTATACTCAAATGTGTCAATAAACTAATATGTATAAATTTTGTGAATTGTGAGAAAAATATAGTACACAATCAGTGGAAAATTGTACTTTTACAATCTATAAACACTTTTTTTTGACCTGGATGACTGGAAGAATGGAGTTGGAGGAGAGCAGGTGTTAGAAAGAGAAAGGAAGAATAGACATGTGTGCAAACAATGACTTCACTTCTGGACACTCTGGAAAAAATAAATCCCTCTTCCAACAGGGAGAAAATTATAATCAATTAATTAGCTCTGGCAGCTGGATGTATTAGGCTAATAACAAATCCATTTTCTTTCTCTAAAGCTGCTCTAACAGAAATACAAGACTAACCAGATAGGTGATTTTAAACTTTCCAGTAGCCACAATCAAAAACCAATTTTCAAATATATATATATGTGTATCTCCCAATATATTCAAAATATCATTTCGAAGTGTAACCAATCTTTAAAAATTATTAGTGAGCTTTTTGGAACTAGATCTTTAAACTCAGTGTGTATTTTACACTTACGGCACATCTCAATTCAGACTAGCCAATTTCAAGTGTTTAGTGACCACATGTGGCTGATGGCTCTGTGCTGGACAGCACGATTGGAAGCTACTGACATCCAAAAGAAAACAACCCCATCTTTTTGCAATAGAACTCACTTGGTAAGCTTTACTGTAAAATATACACGAGATTTCTAGATTTGACAATAACAGTGATGATGACACAATACTAAAAATAACAACAACTAACACTTAATGTGGAACAAACCCTCCCCAGATACACTTCCAGGCATGATTTGATTTGCGTAACTCTCACAACAACCCTATAAGGATTCCAATCTCCATTTTAAAGAGAAAAAAACAGTCCCAGTTCAACCAGGCTGCAAAGAAATATTATGCATCTGCCAAGATAATAAGGAAACTTGGGTACTGTCATGGGAAGATATTCAAAAACCTTTACACGAGGCAGTAAAATTAAAAAACCAGTTGCAGCATGGAATGTTTACTGTAACGTTATCTTCCAAAGGAAAAACACAATAAAGAGACACTCGGATATTTGTACTTTCATACATACACTCTGATCACAGTTACACTCATACTGAAAATGTCTGAAAGGTTACAACCAAATGGTGAACGCTGATAATCCCAGGGGGATGAGAGTTTAGGTTAAAAAGTCAGTTTTTAAATTTTTATCATTTATATAGTTTAAAATTTATATACTCTGTATATAGCCAATGTTGGCAAGGAGAAAAAGTAAGATAGACTGTTAAAAACGGAAGCACAGAGAAAGAACTAGTCTTGAGTTGGACAGTGATCCTCCATAATCTGAAGTCACAGCAAAGGGTATGAGCACCAGGGGCCCGTGCTCTACAAAACTTTGCCAGATAATTATAATTTAAGAACTGCCCTTTGGGAGGAAAATATATTTTGGAAGACCATTCAAAATGTACCCATTCTGTGTTATTTAGACAACAGGACAATAGGAAGCCTCTGTAATCAATTCGATTCTCTAAACCAGAAATCTAACACATTTTTTCCATAAATTTGTATTTTCAGCACCGCAGGCCATACGGTCTCTGTTGTACTTACCCACGATGTCACTGTGGCAAGGCAATAGCCATAGACAACAATATGTGAACAAAGGTTATGGCTGTGCTGCCAGTGAAACTGTCCATAAAAATAGAGAACTGGATTTGGCCTACAGGCCGGAGTCTGATGAGCCCAGCTCTGAAGATTAAGGTTCAAGGCATTTGGCTATGGCATTATGATACCTTCCCTCTAAAAGAGATCATTTGATGATACAGCTATAAGAAAGCTACTGTTGCATTTACCCCAGGAGTGTTGGTGAG
Organism: Lontra canadensis; assembly: GCF_010015895.1. Taxonomy (NCBI): domain Eukaryota; kingdom Metazoa; phylum Chordata; class Mammalia; order Carnivora; family Mustelidae; genus Lontra; species Lontra canadensis. The sequence continues at coordinate 16,786,711 of NW_022630999.1, forward strand.
AACACTGTGTACTCCATCACCTAGAGAAAGACCCAGAATGGAAATCTGTTTTAGTCTTACGCTGCAAGAAATAAAATGGAGAGAAATGTTATCTGTTTTCTCTTTAGAAGACTGCAAATCAGGACACTGATGATGTCTGCAAGATCAGAAAACTTGGTACATCCATTTTTAAAAATGTTTTCAGGCCAGGTTATCCATATGTTACCTAGAAACCCTTTCTAGGTCTTGATCTTTATTTTGGCTACCTTTTCCCTACTCCAAATTTTAGCTGTCTGTACTTTCCTATTTGACTGGGCAGAAAATGAAAGAGGAAATTTTAAAAATTAAAGATAAAAGCAACTCACCTGGGACTTCATGTTCTGCTCTCTTCTAAAAGGGCAGATGCCTGAAAGAGCAAAACTGACGATGAAAAGGACATTTTCACAGACTAGACGTGGTCTGCAGCTTCCCCATTCACCAATCCAGAAACATTCACCACTAGACATCAGGTGGATGATGGACAACAAGGCACAAGGCTGTTTGGTCCTTGTGGAAGGGTCAGGAAGCACTAGGTGAAGGAGTCCTCTTATGACTACACTATAATAAACAGAACTTGATCAAGATGACTTAATTGTATAGATATGTTTCATATTGACTCACTAACAGCTTATTATTCCCCTATGAACCAGTAATTCTATTGGTAGAATATTTTTATAAGGCAATAAACATGAATAGATTTACAGTAAGATTAACAGCAGATGGACTTCCTTGGCAATAAGAATGGCCATGACCAAATGGAAAACTGAGAAATGTATTCCCTTATTCCCCGGAAAGAATCAACACTTGAATTCCAATAATCTACCAAGAGGTCTTTCATATTTTCCCTTAACTCAGGACAAATTCTCCTGCCAATCAATATTCATGGACAAAAATGTTAATTTTAAGATGTTTTCTGTTTAAACTGTAATTGCAGGTTTTCGACAGTGCAGTCATCTGCGTATAAAAATGGTGATAGGTTGGAACCACTTATACAAAGAGAATATACTGCAATGCAGGATGGTATATACCTGGTCGATTTTTCTCAGCCCCAGGAGGAGTCATGCAGACAAGACTGAACTGATTCAGAGGCACTGAATGCTCCCATGACAGGGAGACTGTTTTACGTGTTGTTTTCCAGGCGTTGTCAAAACTGATCTGGAAGGAAACAAACAAAATAGCGATGCTCGTGTCTGGGTACCCGGCAGGTGTTCAGCTAAGTGTTTCTTGAATAAAATATAAAATGACTTCAACAAGCTTAGGAAAAGGCCGAAAGTCACACTTTTGGTAATAATGCATTCTTTTTTATTTGTTCGGTCTTGTTTCAAAATGATCATGGCGGGGGGGAGGCACCAGGCTCTGGGTGCAATGGTGAACCAAGAAGGGGTCTGACGTTTAAGAAATCAAGGGATGCCTAAAACCTGTGGCAATTTTAACTGTATGTAAAAGTCTTTCCCAGTAAATTGGGGCTGATCATCGTGACTGATCGCATTATTGCTCCGTCCAAATTTCTGAATCCTAGGGCCTAGCAATGACACACCCACAGAACTTCCCCATGACCACCACATCACCGACCACGAAAGGGATATCCCGGTCATTTAGTCCAAGCCCCCTCCCCACTCACTGATTCTCCAGAGTCCCCTAAATCACTGACCCCAGTCAGTCCCCTTACACACCATTTCTGATCCCACAGACAACCCCATCACTGACACATCATTGCCCAATTACTAATCTCATCCCTCACTCCAACCCTGACTCCCCCCAAAACCCGACACGATGGCACAAACCTCCCCACCCCTGACTTCATAAACCTCCACTGATCCTCACGAACCCCTCCCCTCCTGTTACCAATTAAACGGACTCACCGCACATGCCCGCCTTCTGCCTTGCGGCTCTGTTATCATGCCCCGAGCCGCCCACGACCGCTCTAGCAGGGACGGCTGTCACAGCCATACTGGCGAACTCTCCCGCTTCCTGTCTGGGAGAGTGCAGCGCGGGGCTCCGGAGCCTGCGCTGTTCCGTACTGGGCGGTTTTGCCCACTCGGCAGCCTCGGCCGCTTTGTTCAGGAGGCAAGATGGCGGCTCCCGGGCTTGTGCCTCATGGTGGGAGCCGCCACCTTGGGAGTCCGGTTGGGTCCGTACGGCGGAAGAATTTGATTTATTCCTAAATTTGGACTGTGCCACGGGGCAGCGAAGGCAGGAGGCAAGATGACGGAAAGGAGGATAATACAAACAACCGAGGTGCGAAGTTTTGCAGAGAGCTTTTACAGGAGAATTGGGGAAGAAGTTTGAGTGCTCCGACCTCTATTAAAAGATTGTATTTGGCGAAGGAGGAGGAATTGGGGATGTTAAAGTACTCTCACTGACGACACTGAACGTGTTTTTAAATGGTACAGCCGCAGCCCCGGAGGTTGTACTTGCTGAGAGGGGTGAACCGCCTACTGGTACAGTCCCCTCCGCGGAGATGCCGGGTGGGAAAGAGGAGCCGAAATGGTGGAGAGGGTGGCTGGGGCGGGGCGGAGGAGGGGAATACATCGCAGAAACAAACTTTAAAAACGGTTGTAAGGAATCCTCTAGGGGAAATTACTACTGGAGGAGGGAGGAAGAAAGGAAAACAGAGACAGGGAAGAGACTGTGGCCCCGAGCGATGGCGCTGAGAAGCGGGAGGAAATCGGGGCCGCGATAGAGGGGCAAAGGGGAGGCCTGTGTGGGCGGCGATGGCAGCCTGGAATGCTGCAGACGGGGCGCAGAGGAACCGAAGTGGGACGCTAAAGGACACAACGCGGGAGACTCCGAGGCAGAGGGAGATTGAGACAGGCAAAAGGGAGACTGAAAAACAAGGGGAAAAGATGGAGAGGAAGCGAGCGAGGTTAGATTTCAGGAAAACATCACGTGAAAAAATAACTAACCTACTGTAACGTTTAGGTCTTACGCCAGGTTTTTATATATTTATAAAATATAAATGAATATGTGTGTGTGTGTTCTGTGTGTTAACATGTTTCATGGGCTGAAATAGATCAGATTTTGAATCATGGTTTTCAAGGGAGCCATTATTTTTGGCATATGTAATTAAATGAGCAGCAATTTTACATTGAGCACTTTAATTTTTCATGTCAAGTAAGAACAAATCTGGACTTAGGGAGAGATTTTATTCAGAAAGATGATTGCCGGGACACCTGGGTGGCTCAGGTTCTGATCTCTGGGTCCTGCATCTGGCTCCCTGCTGAGCCAGGACTCTGCTTCTCCCTCTCCCTTTCCGTGCTCTCGCTCTCAAATAAATAAAACCTTAAAAAAAAAAAAAAAAGGTTGCAATAGGGAGAACACTTCAATCTGAGAAATCTGCAAGCATCTCAAAATCAAATTGACCCCGCCCTCTACTACGGGTTTTTTTTGCCTTTTTTTTTTTTAAACATAGGTTTAAGACAGGTTAGTAGGAACATTGAAGGGGTAGAAGTGTGCATGTGGCAAAAACAGGGCACTTTAAAATGTTTTTGGGAGTCCTCAGATTTTGAGAAAAAGCTGTTAAGGGAGGATGTTCTGCATATACATATTGCTTTGGTTTGTGTTTAAACTTAGGGAGAAGCCAAAGCTTAGATGACTGTGGGAAGAGAGAGGCCTAACTTTTGGTCAAGACAAAGAAGAGGATAAGAAGTGGGCAGCTGATTCCCTTCATTTAAAACTCCCAGTTACATCAATATTTATCGCATGCCTCAGGCTTAAGACAGTGTAGCTACTGCGTTAGGCACTAAGGGTACAGTGATGATTAATTCAGGATCCTCAAGGAGTGATGCCAGTAGAAGCTGTAGATACCAGAAGGGGCCAAACCATGGAGAGCCTTGTAGGAACTGTAAAAACTGCAGCTCTCCATCCAAAGGGTGATGAGAAGCTGTCCTTAATGTATCTCATTAAACAAGAAACTGAAGGAGAAGATTCCTTCATAATGAAATAAATACAAATTAAAGCTGCAGTAAGATACTAGTTCTCATTTATTAGCTTGTTTTTTAAAAAAGTATTCTAATTCTGGAAATATATGGTGTTGATCAGGCCATGGGACGCAGGAATTCTCATGTATTATTGGTAGGACAGAAAAACGATACAGCCCCTGTATAAGTGGTTTTGCAATAGCTAGCAAAAATACATGTATTAGTTATCTGTTGCTGTGTGATCAATTACCTGAAACTTAGCAGTTTGCAACCATAAATGTTTGTTGTCACACATTTCTGTGACTCAGTCTGGGAACCGCTTAGCTGGATGGTTCAGATTCGGTCTCATGGGGTTGTACCGGGGATGCAGTCGTTTCAAGACTCAAATGGAGAAAGATATGCTTTCCGAGTCAATCAAATGGCTGATGATAAGTCTCAGAATATAATTTCCCAGCTCAGTTCCTTACTATGTGGACCTTCCTACAGGCTACTTGATTATCCTGACATGGTAGTGGTCTTCCCCCTCCTCATGCCTACCTCATAACGTGATAGCTGGCTTCTACCAAGCCCAAGTGAATCAAAGGAGAGAGAAAAAGAGAGCATACACGTGCACCTAAGATAGAAGCCACAGTTGTTTTTTTTTTTTTTTTAAGATTTTATTTATTTATTTGACAGGGAGATAAAGAACACAAGTAGGCAGAGCGGCAGGCAGAGGGAGAGGGAGAAACAGGCTCTCTGCTGAGCAGGGAGCCCAAGGTGGGACCTGATCCCAGAACCCTGGGATCGTGACCTGAGCCGAGGGCAGCTGATTAACTGACTAAGCCACCCAGTCGCCCAGAAGCCACAGTCTTTCTAAAACCTAAATTGGAAATGATATCTCTTTACTGCTTCTGTATTCTGTTTGCTAAAAGTGATTCAGTAAGGCCTGCCCACTGACAATCAAATGGGAATTGAGCCCCACCTCTTAAGGGGAAAACTGTCAAGTTATTGTCATAACTTTTACCCTTTGATTCAGAAACCCCACTTCCAAGAATATATTTCAAAGATGAATAAGCAAAAAAAAGGACCAAGAAAAGGTCAAAAGATTATTCAATACAATACTGTTTTTAATATTGTAATATTGTAAATACTAAAATAAGCTAAAAATACTATTTTTAGTATTGCAATGAGTAATCTTTTGGCCATGTTTTTAAAAGACAAACATGTACTAACAGAGGTCTGGTTGTATAAATTACAGTATACACATAAAAGGTATTATTCATCAGTAAGAGAAAAATCTCATAACTATATGGAGTGAAATTTAGGATATAATGTTATGTGGAAAAATAAAAATGGTTTATTACCACTTAGTTTTATAAAATATGAAAATGAATGAATATGTATACAGTCAAGTCCCATTATTCATTATAGTCATGTTCTATATAAAGTTGCTGCAAACAGAATTAGTGAATGCTGAAACATTGCTCCTAGGCGAAATATATAAATATATATTCACATACATATACATAAGACACATACACACATAATACATATATATTACAGGGATTATAATCTTAAATTGCAATTTTGTAAATTTTACAACTTGTACAACTTTTACAACAACCTTAAAATCAATTCATCCTGGTAGATTCTACTTTCTTTATTTTACAAAAGAGAAAATGAAGTTCCGAAGTATTAAGTGACTTACCTGAGGTCGCTCCACTTACAGGTACCAGAGTTGGATTTACCAGAGTGGCCCCAGCGCTGGAGTTTCTAACACTATATTACACTGCCCATGTTGTCTCCATCCTCTTGAAAGCTGGAACAAGAGGAGGAACATCCTCTCAGTTGAGCCTCACACGGAAATGTGTGCATGAGGCAACTCAAATGTTTCACTGTTCTGTGCATGTCTGCTATGACTACAAAAGTACCACATTGGTCTGGGGGTTATAGGTCAATTTTAGAAATTAGGTAAATTTGAAGATATGGCAAAATGAAGATCAACTGTATATATATTTACCCAAAAAATAAAAAGCAAATAATGGAAGAATAAATGATCAAAATAGTATCTGTAAAGAGTGCTGTTACTTATCTACTAATATGTGAACTTAACCCAAAACTTAGTGGCTTAAAACAACACATATTTTTTGTCTCTGTGTGTTGGGAATCTGGACATGGATTATCTGGGTCCTCTGCTTCAGGGTCTCCCATAAATCTATCATCAAGGTATTGGCCTAGGCTGGGGTCTCATCTGAAGGATCAAATGAGGAAAGATCCACTTCCAAGCTCAATGACATGATTGTTGGCAGAATGCCCTGTCTCAAGGATTGCTGAATGAAGGGCATTCACATCCCTGCTGGCTGTTGGATGGAAGCTACACACAGTACTTTGCCATGCGTGACTCTCCGACCTGTGACTTATATTTCTAATGAGGCAGGAGAAAGAGTCTGTAAACAAGATGGAAGTCACAGTCTTTTAAAACCTAATCACAGAAGTAACACTCACCTTATGTTGCCATATTCTATTGGTTCAATGTTACTTATTCATATGGAGGGTATTGCAAAGGCTGTGAATATCAGGAGGTGGGAATCATTGCCCATAAAAGATACTGCCTACCACAGGGAAGAAGAAAATAAGATAGAGGGGACAGAGATAGTATATAATATTCTTTGAATGTACATGTTCTGTTGATTTCACTTTAGAACCTCAAAAAAATTACAACATTCTGAAACAAAATTAGTTATAAAACAACCCCAAAGTTCTACTACTGGCCAAAGTGAAGTCACAAGGATCGGACTATACTTTCACCTGAAATAATGGAAAACCCAAATAAACGTATGAAACAATGGTTTTTAAGACATTGGACATCAGGCATTTAAGGACAGTGATCCTTAAAGATGGGAAACACATGAGGTAACCCCTTTTGATTGCTCAGTTTACTGCCTTGAGAAAATTTCTAGGACACAACACAGGGAAGGGGAGCACAGGCAAAGTTCAGCAGACTCTCAGAGTTGAGGAGAAAGAACCAATAGTACAGACAGACCAATGACGCTAGAGTCACAGAGTAGAAGACCAAAGAGGAGAAAGCTGTCCCCAAAAGAAAACTCCAGAGACTTCCAGAGGGTCTACTTCTTATCAGAATATTGGTCAATGTATGTATATAAGGAAACTATCAAAGTTTGGGAAAATAAACACATGAAACAAAAGAGGAAACAGTAACTAGATCTCACAAAAAGACAAGATCAATGTCTGTTTCTACCAGCCAGACTGGAAAACTTTGCTATTCATGGAGCACTGGGAAGAGCACTCAAAATGTTCTGCCTCAGTACTGAAAGTAGTTAGCTCTACACTAAAATATTGCTCTGATGCCACCTAACAAATCAGATTTGAAAGAATCAAACTGTTTCCAAGCAACAATCATAGAGAAAGGTTTACAAAAAATGGGAATAAAAAGTAGCACCCAACATGGTAAAATTCACAATGTCTTGTGTCAAAACAATAATTATCAGACATGTAGGGATGTCTAGGTGGCTCAGTCAGTTAAGCATCTGCCTTCAGCTCAGGTCATGATCCCAAGGTTCTGGGATCGAGTCTCATATGGGACTCCCTGCTCAGAGAGGAGCCTGCTTCTCCCTCTGCCTTGCTGCTCCCCCTGCTTGTGCTCTCTCTGACTCTCTCCCTCTGACAAATAAATAAAACCTTAAAAAATAAATCAGACATTTATAGAAACTGGAAAATAATACTCATAATTAGGAAAAATTCCAAGGAAAAGAGATCAGAAATGAAAAACATATTGCAAATATGTTAACAAGTTATTACAAGATCTTGCAGTCATTAAACGGATAATACTAAAATATTATTAACAACTTTAGCCTCATAAATCTGACCAGGTAGAAGAGATGGGCCATTTTCTCAGACACCAAAACTCAACCAAGATGAAATAGATAATCTGCATAGTCCAAATTAAAATTGACTCTTAATTAAAGACCTTGCAAAAAGAAAAGACAGTTTTATTGGAGAATTCATCTAAATTTAAAAAGCATCAATTTTACATAAACTCTTCCACAAAACAGAAGGGAATACAAGCCAGATCATTTTATCAGGAAATTATTACCAAAACCATACCAAGAGAGAAAACTACAGACCAATGTGTTTCAGGAACTTAGGCACAAAAATCCTTAACAAAATATTAGCAAACCAAATACAACAATCCATTAAAAGAACTATGCACTATGACAAAGTGGAATGTATTCCAGGTATGCAAAGCTGGCTCAAATTTGAAAATTAACCAATCACCGTAACCCATTTATCAACAAGATACAAAGAAAAAGTATGTAATTATATCAATCAACACAGAAAAATCATTTGACAAAAATCCAACACCATTCATGATAAACACTAAGCAAACTAATAACAGAAGGGAATTTCTTCAATTTGATAAAGAGCATGATAAAAAGCAACAAAAAAGAAGAAAAAAAACCCCACAGCAAATAATATTTAATGCACATTTCCCTTCTTAGATCAGGAACAAGGCAATAATGTTTCATCAAACTACCCTAGTTCAACATAGTATTGGAAATTCTCCCCATTAAAATAACACAAGACAAAATTTGTAGTGATCAGAAAGAATAGAAATAAAACTGATGTGAATGATGTTGGTCCTTTATAGAAAATCCAAAGGAATGTACCAAAATTAAGCCTAAAACTTAATATGTGAGTTCAGCAAAGTTATAGGATACAAGAACATCAGTGCATAAAAATCAATCACATTTTGGGGGTGCCTGGGTGGCTCAGTCAATTAAGTGCCTGCCTTCAGCTCAGGTCATGATCCAGGGTCATGGGATCAAGTCCCACACTGGGCTCCCTGCTCAGCAAGGAGCTGAGCTCCCTCTCTAGCTGTCTCTGTCAAATAAATAAATAAAATCTTAAAAAAAAATCAATCACATTTCTATTCGCTAACAATAAGCATATGGAAATAAAAACATAATGTTTCGATCAGTACAAAGGGATCAAAATACTTGGTCTTGCACTTAACAAAACAAGTAAAGGATCTTTAGAAAGAAAATTACAAAATGTTGTTGAAAGAAATCAAATAAATGTAGAGATAAATTGTGTCCATTGAATTGAGGATTTATAAACTATAAAGAAGTTACTTCTTGGGGCGCCTGGGTGGCTCAGTGGGTTAAAGCCTCTGCCTTTGGCTCAGGTCATGATCCCAGGGTCCTGGGATCAAGCCCCGCATCAGGCTCTCTGCTCAGTGGGGAGCCTGCTTCCTCCTCTCTCTCTGCCTGCTTCTCTGCCTAGTGATCTCTGTCTGTCAAATAAATAAATAAATAAAATATTAAAAAAAAAAAAAAAGAAGTTACTTCTCCAAACCGATGTATAGGTTTAATGCAATTTCTATTAAAATCACAGCAAGTTTTTGTTGTTTGTAAACTTAGACAAAGTTATTCTAAAATTTGATGGTAAAGAACAAGCCGTAGAATACTAAGACAATCTTAACAAAATAAAGAATAAAGTGGAAGGAACCATTCCCACAGCTTCTGTTCATCACTAGACTGGAATTTTTAATCAGTGTAATAAAGCAAAAAGAAATGGAAGATGCCCAATTTGGAAAAGAAAAGGTAAACAATCTTTATTTATAGACGCATGATCTTTTATATAGAAAATCTGATGTATTTTACCTCCAACAACAAAATGGCTACTATTAGAATTAATCAGTAAGTTTAGAAATGTTGTAGTATACTAGATCAATAAACAGTGGTACTTCCATATACTATCAACAAATAATCAGACTAAAATTTAAAACATCTACAGAATTTCTTTTAAATAGGAAAGGCTTGGGGTAAGTCTGACAAAAAACATGAAACATCTGTACATTGAAAACAACTAAACATTGCAAATGGAAATGAAAGAATGATGTGCTTAAATAAAAGGACGATGTGCTCTTTATGTGTCAGAACCCTCATTACTGTAAACCTCAAATTGACTTATAGATTCAGTGTAATCAATTTAAATAATGCAGCAAGCTTTTGAAAGGAAATTGACAAGATGATTCTTAAAATTCATATGGAAATGAAAAGGTCTAAGAATAGCCAAAATCCTTTACAAAACAAAAACAAAAACAAAAACCTATCTGAAGATCTAATACCACCTGACCTCAAGATTTATTTTATACACAGCCACAATAATCAAGACAGTGTGGTGTTGCTGTAAAGATAGAAAAATAGATAAATGAAACAAAATAGATAAATGAAACAAAATAGAGCCAACTGATATAATGACAAATTTCCAACAAAGGCATTTAGGTGGGAGGAAAAAGAGTGTTTTCAACAAATAATTAGGTATCTATATTTTATTTATTTTTAAAGATTTTATTTATTTATTTGACAGAGCGATCACAAGTAGGCAGAGAGGCAGGCAGAGAGAGAGGGGGAAGCAGGCTCCCTGCTGAGCAGAGAGCCCACTCGGGGCTCAATCCCAGGACCCTGGGGGCTTGATCCCAGGACCCTGGGATCATGACCTGAGCCGAAGGCAGAGGCTTTAACCCACTGAGCCACCCAGGCGCCCCAGGTATCTATATTTTAAATGAAACCTTAATCTATTACTCATATCATATATAAAAAATTAAATTGAAGTGGGCCATAACCCTAAATATAAAATCTAAAACTTTATATAAAGCTCCTAGAAGAAAATGTAGGAGTAAACATTTGGGACTTAGACTTAGGCAAAGATTTCTTAGGTAGGACAATAAAAGCATGAACCACAAAAGAATAAATGGTAAGTTGGAAATCTGGTCTTCAAAAGATAGCATTAAGAGAATGGAAAGACAAGCCACAGACTAGAGGAAAATATTTTCACATCATATATATGATAAATAACCAGCAGCTAGAATGTATAAAGAGTTCTAACAACCAAATCGTTAAATACTCAGCAAAAGGGGCGCCTGGGTGGCTTAGTTGGTTAAGCATCTGTCTTCAGCTCAGGTCATGATCTCGGGGATTGAGATCATGGGACTGAGTTCCAAGTTGGGCGCTCTGCTCAGCAGGGAGTCTGTTTCTCCCCCTCACTCTCCCTCTGTGCTCTCTCTCTCGCTCGTTGTCTCTCTCTCAAATAAATAAATAAAAATCTTAAAAAAAAATACTGAGCAAAAGATTTAAACAGACACTTTTCTAAAAATATACTAGTGGCAAAAAAGAACATAGAAAGATGCCCAACATCAGTAGTCATCAGGGAAATGCTAATTAAAACCACAGTGAGATACCCCTTACACACCTACTAAAATGACTAAAATTTAAAAACTAGTATTAGCAAGTGTTGGCAAGGATGTAGAGAAATGAACTCTTACAAAGAGCTGGTAGAAATGTAAAATGGTGTAACCACCTTGGAAAATAGGTAATTCCCTTTAAACATAAACCTATATGATCCAGCCATTTCATTCCTAATATCTATCCAAGAGAGTAAGTATTAGGGCCGTGTGCATACACCATCACAATACCCATGACATGTGTGTATATTTATACAGGAATGCTCATAGCAGATTTATTTGTAACAAAAACTGGAAGTAACTCAAATATCTGTCATAGGCAAATGGATAAACTACCCATACAATGGGACTAATTAGCAAGAAAAAGAAATGACCTCTTGATACACAACAAATTGGATTAAATTCAAAACAATATGCTGAAGAAAACAGTAAAAACAAGAATTTACATATTATTATTGCATTTATATCAAAATGTAGGACATGCAGAAGAATATATAGTGGCAGAAAGCAGACCAGTGGTTGCCTGGGAACAGGGTAAAGAGCTGGTGAAAGAAGACTAATTCCCAAGCGGCATGAAGAAGCTTTTAGGGATGGACATGTTGGTCTTGATTGGGGTGATGGTTTCACTGGTGTATACATAAGCCAAAAGCTTCCAAATTATGTATTTTAAATATATGCAGTTTATTGTGTCTACTATATCTCAATAAATTTATTTAAAAAAAAACTTCACCATGCTTAAAATGCCCTATATATATCTGCTCCTTCATCATTTTTTTGACAATAAAAATACCTCTTCCCCTAATTCATTCCCCTCCAGACAGTCTGTTCTTCCCCAACTTCCACCTCAAGGCTTTAGAGATGCTCTTCTTACTAGTATAGACTTACCACTACTCTCACCAATTGCCATAGTAAATAAGAGTTAGATTATCTTCCCAAAACAAAAATACCTTTCTCTTCTGGTCTTTCTTAATCCCAGCTTAGCTGCACCTTATAAATATCCTAAAGTAGGAAATTTTGTAATATTAGTCCACACAGATTAAGTCAGTAAACCTGTTCATTCACTCTATCATTTAGTCCTTCAACTAATATTTAGTGAACATTATGTACTATGCATTCATCTAGTGCTTGAGCCATATAATTGTAATAATGCACCTAAATATTCCAGCCCTAATTGTGCTTAAATGCTACCAAAGTGGACTGAAAGTAAATCAAAACAAATTACATGACAACGGTGACATTAAAAAAGTGAAATAAAGCAAGGTGATAAGTAGTAGCCCTTGGGGGAGTGTTGTGTTACATATGGAGGTCTGCTAGTCTTAGAGAAATCTGATCTAATCAGTCATCTAAGAACACAGAATCATAATACACTGTAATTCTACAGTGATAAAATTATATAATGATAGTTATGAGTGCCTGCTCAAGGCTACCAGAAGAAAGAAAATAAATAATAAAGACTGGAGCAGATATAAACAACACACATGATAAAAATAATGAAAATCAATGAATCCAAGAATTGGTTCTTCAAAAAGCTCAACAAAATTGATAAACTTTAAGCTAGACTGATTTAGGAAAAAAGAGAAAAGATTCAAATAAAATCAGAAATTAAAAAAAGGCGATATAATTGATTTTACAGAAATAAAAGAGATTATGAGAGTCCTATGAACAAATGTACACCAAAAAACTGGATAATCTAAATGAAATGGACAAATTCTTACAAACCCAAAAACTTACCACTGCTGAATGAAAGAGAAATAGAAAATCTGAATAGAACTAAAACTAGTAAGGAGATTGAATTAGTAATCAAAAACCTCCAAACAAATAACACGAACTATAACTACTGCTGGCACTGCTTCCCCCACATCAGAGGTCAAAGAGAGATATACATCATACCTCACTTGTCTTAAAGATAAAGAATTTGAATCCCAAAGAAAAGCAAGATCTAGAAAATCAAAACAGTCTAGAAGATCAATGCAGGGGGTGACACTGAAGAGGGTGAAAAACATTAAGAAGTTGTTCTACCAGAACCACAGAACAAGAATGAAGAAAATCGGGATAAAGAGAATCAAGGAGAAAAGGAGTCAGGAAGGTCCAGAAAAGATGAATATAAACAAAGGTACTCCTGAACATAGGAGGAGACTTATGCATTACAGACCGGATTCAACTTCAAGTTCAACCATTCTGTCCTCTTCACAGTCTACCATGAACAGCTCACTCTGTGCTTCAAGTCAACTAAACAAGCCAAACAGTCCCGTAAGTGTAACTTCTGCTTACTCCAGAGTATTAATAAGGGAAAACTGAAAGAGAGGGAGGAAAAAAAAAAAAAAAGGAAAAAGGAGAAGATAAATTACAACCTAAATCATTCACAGAATAATGGCGACAAGGAGAAATAAGATCTATGGAAGCTTCATATTGGAAATAAGACAGCAATGAAAATGAACAAGAACAATAATAATATAGAAAAGGGATCCAAATAAAAAAAAAACCTGAGATTCCATTTGTAGATAAGAAACCCATCCCGCATCAGTTAGGTGATCAGTATGATGCCTTGCTGGGATGCTTTGGAGCAAACAGTTTCTCAAAAGAAAGAAAATCTTAGAGTAGCAGGTTAAAAAAGGATTGATTCCAGACTATAAGAACCCTTGTGAACAAATTCTAGCTGAAAAGAAAAAGCTTAAAACATAGCTACATGAGGCAAATATGGAATCTTGGGTAGGATGAACGTGACAAGATGAAAAAAGATATTCCAAGCAAATGGAAACCAAAAGTGATCAAAGGTAGCTATACTTATATCAGACAAAATACACTTTTAAGTTAAAAACTGTAACAGAGCCAAAAAAAAAATCACTATGTGCTAATAAAGGGATCAAGTCTTAAAGAATATATAACAATTATATATATACATCCAATACCAGAGCACTTAAATGTATTAAGCAAATACTAACAGGTCTGAAATACAATCATAACAGAAGACTTTGGCGCCCTATTTGCAACAACGGATTGATCAGGAAGACAGAAAATCAATAAGGAAACACTACACTTTAGATCCATTGGACCTAGCAGACATATGCAAAACATTGCATCCAACAGCAGCAAAATACACACCCTTCTCAAGGGCACACAGAACATTCTCCAGGATAGATCATATGGTAGGTCACAAATAAGTCTGAGCAAATTTAAGAACACTGAAATCATACTCAGTATGTTTTCTGACCACAATGGTATGAAACTAGAAAATAACAAAGAAAACTGAAAGCTCACAAATATGTGGAAATTTAACATATACCTGAACAACCAAGATATTTTAAAAGTACCTTGAAAACAAATGAAAATGGAAACACAACTTACCAAACCCTATTGGATGTAGCAAAAGCAGTTCTAAGCAGGTAGTTTACAGTGATAAATGCCTACACTAAGAAACAAAGATCTCAAATAAACAACCAAATTTACACCTCAAAGCCATAGAAAAAGAAAAATAAGCCAAAGGTTAGCAGAAGAAAGGAAATAATAAAGATCAGAGCAGAAATAAATGAAATAGAGACCAGAAAAACAACAGAAAAAGGTCAATGAAACTAAAAAGCTGTTTTTTTTTTAAAAAGATGAGCAAAATTAACACACCATCAGTCACACTAAGAAAAAAGGAGAGAGGAATCAAGTAAAATTAGAAATGAAAGAGGAGATATTACAACTGATACCACAGAAATACAATGATCATAACACGACTTTGAACAATTATGCTAACAAACTGGATACTCGAGAAGAAATAAATTCCTAGAAACATACAACATATGAAACTGAATCATTCATAGAAAATCTTAACAGACCAATAATGAGTAAGAGGCTGAATCAGTAATCAAAAACATCTCAACAAAGAAAAGCCCAGGATCAGATAGTTTGATTGGTGAATTCCACCAAGTATTTAAAGAATTAACAACAATCCTACTTAAACTCCAAAAATACTGAAGGGAACACTCCCAAATTCATTTTACAAGGCCAGCATTACTTTGACACCAAAGCCAGATAAGGGCACTACAAGAAAAGTCCAACATTATTGATGAATATAAATGCAAAATTCTCAACAAAATGCAAGCCCACAGAATTCAACAGCACATTTAAAGGGTCATACACCATGACCACCTGGGATGCAAGGACGTTTCAACATATACAAATTAATAGGAGTAATTCACCATAATAACAGAATAAAGGATAAAAAAATCATCTCAACACATTGCAGAAAAATCAAGTATCAAAAATTCAACGCCCTTTCATGATAAAAATTCTCAACAAATTAGTCACAGAAAGAACGTACCTCCACGTAATGAAGGCAACATATGGCACGCTCACAGCTAACATCATAATCAGTGGCAAAGAAAGCTCTTCCTCTAAGATCAAGAACAATACAAGGATGCCCATTCTTGCCCCTTCTCTTCAACACTGTACTGGAAATACATGTTTCTAGACATGATGTATTTTTCATGATACTGTAACTGATAGCTTTACATTTTCATTTTATATCTAATGCATAAACTTTATTTTTAAAAACTTTATTTTTAGAAACATTGCTACTTCCTATTTCTAATAATTAACTTACACATTTTCATCTCTATGCATATAATTTTATCAACAAATAATGCGTTTTATTGCTTTCCAATCATTATACCAACTTTTTTCTTCCCTGCTTTCCCTGACTAGGTCTTTCAATGCAATGTTGAATAAAACTGGTGAGAATGAACGTTATCTTTTTTCCAGACTATAGAGGGAAATTTTCCGATACACTAATAGGTATTAAATTTTGCTATATTTTATGGCAATATATAGTACATATTATATCCTATCAGATCAATGAGGTTCCCTGGAAGGTGAAAAGGCAAAATGGAAGGCTCACGAGAAGATAAGAACTCTTGAATCTTTATTTTCCTCACACAATTTCCATAACTGTTACCATATTATCATTTCCTTCTCACAACATTTCTGTATGTTCCTGAGACCCTAATTTTCCAATGCTTCTGTAAGGGCCAGATGGGACCAACTGCCATCAAGACCTCTCAAAGCAGATCACTCCACGGTACATGCCTGAATGTTTTATTTCCCAGGTCCAAATGGCCAATCATATCCAATATCAATCACTGTTATTTATAATGACACAGAGAATTTTCTCATACACATTCGCACATCTTTTTAAGCATGCCATGTCCTCTGCAGAGGTTCCCATACAGAGTCTTAAACTTCTTATAGTAAACACTGGGGCCCTGCAGAGAAAGAGCAGCTAAGCAGGACATATGAAGGAATCAAGTAGGAACTTTCTTGCAGAAATCATATTTAGCCACACATCCTTGCTACATAGGACTTTTCCTCATCAAGATGCTTTCCTAAAGATTCTTATGAGAGAAGAGTTGGGCCTACAACAAAGAATAGAGAAACATTTTAGAGATAGCAGGTGGGATTTTTATGTCCTGATTCATACCTGCCCATGTAGGCTACCCCAGGCATGTCTTCCACATTCCCTGTGGATTTTTCCCTGAGGGCCATTCAATTCTTAGGAAAAAGAACGGATGCTTCTGAGAAAGGGTAAAACAGGATCTGTGATGGTATCACACAGGGTCTTTATGTGCAAACACCATAACTTACATGTATTTGCAAAATAAAATAAAAAGTGAGGTCTCTACAACAGTATGAGTTAGGCCACCAGACACAAGAGCAGTGTTAATGGAAAAAAGACAGAAAAAGAAATCAGGGAATCAAAAACACAGTGTCTGGAATGCAAATCAAATTTAAAGGTATATACCTGGGTATTAGCAACCTCCTGCAAAAGAACAGAGAGGGAAGATAAGGGGACAAATACGAACTAAAAACATGTTCTCTGCCAGAATTTTATACATAGATGAGGGAACAGATACTGCGGATGAAAAAAGGTTTCCCTGAAGTTACACAATCGGTGAGTAGTGGAATAAGCTTTAAAACCCATGACCATCTATGTCTTTCCAACATGCCAAGCTCCTAGACAGGAAGAGTAAAAGAAAGAAATAGCAAGAAGTGTCAATTCCAAGATCCTGGGTCCATCCATGGACACAGATCAACTTATATTCTTGAAATGAAACAACCAACCAAAGAGACTACGTTTATTGGACCTTATCAACCCGTCTTTCAATCCATCTACAAGAATAATTTTACAGGTACCTTTAGAAATGACAATCAAATTCTTCCCCCAGGCTCAGTTTCAAGGTCATGGCTTCTTCTGACTCAAGCTTTCTTCATGTCCTCTGTGGGGAATTACTGCACAGCCATAATTATGCTAAGTTAACATTAACAATATTATCACATATCCAATTCTTATTATATAACATAAATACATAACTTCAAAATAAACTATATATGTAACTTATGATATTAATCATTCAGTTCACAAGTTCAAAAGTCTTACATGTCATAGTGAAAATACCCATTATTTATATAACTGAGATGTCTGTATTATTGCTGATAAAAAAATTAAATACATTAGGAACTTTATCAGTAAAGATGTTCCCAAACTCATTGAAATCCATGGGTTTTGTGTCATTTTTAAGGCTTGAGAAAATACTGAAGAAGACTTTATCTGTGCTTAATACATTCTTATGATTTTACCACTGTATGAATTCTCTGGTGTACAGTGAGTTGTGACTTCTGGATGAATGCTTTACCACAGATAGTACACTGATAGGGTTTCTCCCCAGTATGAATTCTCCGATGTACAACAAGGTCTGACTTCTGGGAAAAGGCCTTTCCACACTCAGCACACACGTAAGGTTTCTCTCCCGTATGAATGCGCTGATGCCCCGGGAGGTGGGACTTCTGAGAGAAGGCTTTCCCACATTCACTGCATATATAAGGTTTTTCTCCTGTGTGAATTCTCTGATGTCCAGTGAGATGTGACTGCTGACAGAAGGCTTTTCCGCATTCACTGCATTTGTAGGGTTTCTCTCCAGTATGTGTTCTCTGATGTATGATGAGCTGTGACTTCCGGGAGAAGGTCTTCCCACATTTAGTACATTCATAAGGTTTCTCCCCAGTATGAATTATCTGATGTATAATGAGTTCTGACTTCCTGCTGAAGGCTTCCTCACATTGAGCACATTTGTAGGGTTTCTCCCCAGTGTGAATTCTTTTATGTATAATGAGGTGGGACTTCTCACAGAAGGCTTTCCCACATTCAGTACATTCATACGGCTTCTCTCCAGTATGAGCTCTATGATGTATAATCAGCTGTGACTTCTGGGAGAAGGCCTTCCCACACTCTCTACATTCGTAAGGTTTCTCTCCAGTGTGAATTCTCTGATGTATAATGAGGGGGGATTTCTGGGAGAAGGCTTTCCCACAGTCATTACATTCATATGGTTTTTCCCCAGAATGAACTCTCTGATGTATAATGAGGGATGATTTTTGAGAGAAAGCTTTTCCACATTCAGAACACTCATAAGGTTTCTCCCCAGTATGAGTTCTCTGATGTACAATGAGATGTGACTTCTCACTGAAGGCTTTCCCACATGCACCACAATCATATGGTTTCTCTCCAGTATGAATTCTTTGATGTATGATGAGTTGTGACTTTTTTAGAAAAGATTTTCCGCATTCAATGCATACACAGGTCTTCTCTCCAGTTTCAACATTCAAATATTGAACAAGAGATTGTTTATTGCTGATAATCTTTCCACACTGACGATCTTCACAGTGTTTCACTCCATTATGAATTTTTTCATGCTTAGAATAGGAAGAAACAGGTGTACTCCCACACCCAAAATTCTCATCAGTGTTTTTTCTTGCATAACCCCTATTACAACTGAATAACTTTACATTAGGTTCCAAGCTCTTTTCAAATGAGTCACAGTCATACAGTCCTTGTCTTGAAGCATCTAGGTCTGCGTAGTCATGAAATATTTTTCCTAACGTCTTATATGAATAGCCTGACTCTTCAGAAACTGTTTTGTTTTTGATGACCATGACTTGCCTAAGAAGTTTGTCTTGATTTTCCGCATCTCTCTCCAGATGGTCATCACCCTGCCAGACCTTAAAAATGGAGTACAATGAATGCTCCCTTGTCACATTTGCCAATATCTCCTTATGGAAGGAAACACCTCCAGGTATATCCAACTGAGGATTTTCAAGTCTAGTCTCCCTCTCTGAAAGAATAAAAAAAAATCAAAAAGATAAAAAGATTTAGTAGAGGACGAAAGATGTAAAAATAAATGGATGATATATGATGGTCCAGGAGACAGAGAACTGGGAGGGCAATAGGCCATTTGAAAATGTAAATTTATCACTAGTAATTAAAGATGGACTTTACTTCCAGTAGTGATGGCTGAGGTAGTTGAGGAATTCTGCTCCCAAAAAAACCAAGTACAAAAACAAATAAAATAAAAAGGCAACTAATTTAGGGCACTGAAAAACTATTAGCAGGAGGTAATAAGCTGAAAAATGCTTACTCACCAGAAACTTCTACTTCATTATGTAAGAATGGGGAGCTAGCATTCTTTCTCAGGGTTTTCCCATCTCCCATCCCTAGTTTATGGGGCATTAAAAGATAACACAAATCCACAAGATACAGCTTAATGCTGTTAGTAAGAGTAGCAAGAAATTTAACAGGAATTTGGAACCAAAAGAGTCATAAAAGGTTGAGATAATACCGTCCATATACCTCCACCTGACCACTAAAAGATCTGTAAAAAGATATTCTAGAGAGCCCAACAGTGATTGAAAATTTGGAGTCTTGCAAATTTGCTATACTTGTAAAGTGTTCTGAAACATGCACTACTCGGGCAGCAAACAGTGAAAGCCACGCTTTTGTTTGATGTCTCATACAACCTCTGCCCAAATCACTAGCTTACCTCTACCTTATCCAAAGGTGGAGGGGAGTCTCTTAGAGAGCCAGACTTAAACAAACAAACAAGAACTAAAGAGAGCCATCAGCAATGACACTCTATAGGACAAAAAGATTTCAGTTTAAGCCTAAGCAAGTTAAATGCCTCTAAGACAAAACAGAAACCCTTAGAAGGATCAGAAGAATCCACACTACAACATATCATCTACGATGTAGCATTTTCAACCAAAAATTACTAGACATATAAAGAAACAGAAAACTGATCTAAACTAAGGAATAAAATCAGTCAATAGAAAATGACTCTATGTGGGTACAAATGCTATATTTTGTAAATAAAGATCCCAAAGAAGCTATTATAAACATATTAAAGAACTTAAAGGAAAAGACTGCTAGGCAATGAGTGAACAAATATGTAATTTCAGAAGAGGAAAAAAGCATATAAAGAAACTAGTTTCTATAAAGAGGCAGGAAGAGGAAATTTTGACTATTAGAACTCTTTTGTATCATGATTGTGGTAGTAGTTAACTTACTCTATGCCCAACATTTATTTTGCGTAAGTTAAAACATAAAAGAACCAAATGAAAATTCTAAGGCTGAAATTAAAATTTCACCAGATGGGCTTATTAGATTTGAGAAAGCAGAAAGCAAAAAAAGAGAACTATAGGCCAATATCTCTGGTGAACATAGATGAGAAAATCCTCAACAAAATATTAGCAAACAGAATCCAACAATACATTAAAAAATTTATTCACTATGATCAAGTAGGATTTATTCCATATGCAAGATGGTTTAATATTTGCCAAAAAGTTAATTGATACGTCATATCAGTCAGAAAAAGGATAAAGCCAAGTGATCATTTCAATAGATGTAGAAAAAGCATTTAACAAAGTATAACATATATTCATGATAAAAACCCTCAAAAAATTAGGTGCAGAGGGCACATACCTCAACATAATAAAGTCCATATATGAAAAACCCATAGCTAACATCATACTCAATGAGCAAAAGCTCTCAGGTCAGGAACAAGACAAGGATGCCCGCTTTTATTCCATATTACTGGAAGTCCTAGCCACAGCAATAGGACAAGAAGAAATAAAAGGCATCCAAACTGGTAAAGAAGAAGTAAGACCTCCACTATTTGCAGATGACATGATACCACATTTAGAAAACCCTAAAGATGCCACCAAAAAACTGCTGGAACTGATAAATGAATTCAGCAAGGTTACAGAATACAACATCAATGTACAGAAATTTATTACATTTCTTTACATTAATAATGAAGCAGCTAAAAGAAAAATTAACAATCTCATTTACAACTGTACCAAAAATAATAAAATACCTAAGAATAAACTTAACCAAAGAGGTAAAAGACCTGTATTCTGAAAACTATAAAACACTGATGAAATAAATTATAGATAACACAAACAGAAAGACATTCCATGCTCATTGATTGGAAGAACAAATATTGTTAAAATGTCTATATTACCCAAAGCCATCCACTCATTTAAGGCAATCTCTACCAAAATGCCAACAGCATTTTTCACAGAACTAGAAAAAATAATCCTAAAATTTGTATGGAACCACAAAAGATCCAGAATAGCCAAAGAAATCTTGAAAAAGAAAAACAAAACTAGAGGCATCACAATTCAGACTTCAAGTTATACTACAAAACTGCAGTAATCAAAACAATATGGTCCTGGCACAAAAACAGACACATGGATCAAAAGAACAGAATAGGGAGCTCAGATATAAACCCACAGTTCTACGGTCAATTAATCTTCAACAAAAGAGGCAAGAATATGCAATGGGAAAGACATCATTCCAACAAATGGTGTTGGGAAAACTGGACACCTATATGCAAAAGAATGAAAAAGGACCACTTTCTTACACCTTACACAAAAGTAAACTCAAAATGGATTAAGGACCTAAATGAGAACTGAAACCATAAAAATCCTAAAAGAGAGTATAGGGAATAATTTTTCTGACATCAGCCCTAACAACATCTTTTTAGATGTGTCTCTTGAGGCAAGGCAATGGAAAAGCAAAAATAAACTATTGGGACTGCATCAAAATAAAAAGCTTTTGCACAGCAAAGAAAACCAGTAAAACTAAAAGACCACCTTAGAATGGGAGAAGATATTTGCAAATGACACATCTGGTAGATGGTTAGTATCCAATATATTTAAGGAACTTATACAACTCAATACCCAAAAACCAAATAATATAATTAAAAATGGGCAGAAGACATGAACAGACATATCTCCAAAGAAGACATCCAGATGGCCAATAGACACAGAAAACATGCTCAACATCACTCATCATCAGGGAAATGCAAATCAAAACCAAAATGAGATAGCACCTCACACATGTCACAATGGCTAAAATCAAAAGCTCAAGAAACAACAAGTGGTGGTGAGGATGTGGAGAAAAGAGAGCACTTGCGCACTGTTGGTGGGAATGCAAACTGGTGCAGCCACTGTGGAAGTCAGTATGGAGGCTCCTCAAAAAATTAAAAACAGGGACGCCTGGGTGGCTCTGTTGGTTAAGCCGCTGCCTTCGGCTCAGGTCATGATCCCAGCGTCCTGGGATCGAGTCCCGCATCGGGCTCCTTGCTCAGTGGGGAGCCTGCTTCTCTCTCTGCCTCTGCCTGCTTGTGTTCTCCCGTGCGCTCGCTCTCTCTCTCTCTCTCTCTCTGACAAATAAATAAATAAATAAAATCTTAAAAAAAAAAATTAAAAACAGAACTACCCAATGATCCAGTAATCACATTACTGGGTATTTACCCCCAAAATACAAAAACACTAACTCAAAGGGATACATGCACCCCTATGTTTATTGCAGCATTATTTACAACAGCCAAATTATGGAAGTGTCCATCAACAGATGAATGGATAAAGATGTGGTATACATATACACATATATTATTCGGCCATCAGAATATTGAATTCTTGGAATTTTATCATTCATCCATAAGAAAGAATGAAATCTTGCCATTTGCAACAACATGGATGGATCTAGAGAGTAGAATACTAAATGAAATAAGCCAGTCAGAGAAATACCATTTGATTTCACTCCTATGTAGAATTTAAGAAACAAAACAAATGAACAAAGGAAGAAACTAACAAAAAAGAGACAAACCAAAAAACAGACTCAACTACAGAGAACAAACAGAGGGGAGGTGGGTGATGGGGTAGGTGAGGGGATGGGTGACTCAGGTGAAGGGGATTAAGAGCTCACTTATCTTGATGAGCACTGAGAAATATACGGAATTGCTGAACTGCTATACTGTGCACCTGAAACTAATACAACACTGTATTTACATATAGTGGTATTAAAGAAAATAAATTAAAACTCATGTCATAATCAAAATAAAAATCAATCAGTAGTGCTGGAACACATGGACTGCCACAAGCAAAAGAAGGGAGTTGGACACTTACTTCACACCATGTGCAAAAATTAACTCAAAGACCTAAATGTAAGAGCACTGACAGTATAAAACTTCTCGAAAAAAAACTTGGGGTAAATCTTCATGACCTTGGATTTGGCAACAGATTCTTGGATACGATACCAAAGCAAAGGCAACAAAAGAAAAATAGAAAAACCGGACTTTCTGGAGTTCCATGTAAGTTCTGCGTAAGAATTTTACCTCTATAAAGAATTCTTACAATTCTATAATAAAAAGACAAATAATTCAAAATAGACAAAGTCTCTCAATAGACTATTTTCTGAAGAAGATACATAATGGCCAACAAGCAGATAAAATTACACTCAACATAATTAGTCATTACAGATGATTTTAGTTAAACCCAGAGTTCCCATACGACCTAGCAGTTCCACTTTTACCAAAGAAGAAGTAAAACATACACCTACACAAGAACTTGCACATGAATGCTTATAGCAGCATTATTCATGTTTCCAAAAGGTGGACACAAGCCAAATATCCATTAACTGATGAATGGATACTAAATGTAGTGTATCCACACAATGGAGTATTATTCAGCCAAAAAAGAAACAAAGTACGGATACATACTATAACGTGATAACCCTCAGAAACAGCATGCTAAATGAAAGAAGCCAGTCACAAAAGATCACAAAGATCACATATTGTACAATTTCGTTTAAATAAAATATCAAGAGTAGGTAAATCAATAGTGAAAGCAGATTAGTGGTTGCTTAGGGCTGGAGATGCGGAGCAGGGGTGTGATAGCAAAAGGGTACGAGATTTCTTTCGTAGGTGATAAAATGTTTTAAAATTGACTGCAGCAATCGTTTCACATATCTGCGAATATGATAAAACCACTACATTGTTAACTTTGAATGGGTGAATTGTAAGGCATGTGAGTTAGATCTCAAAGTTGTATAAATAAAACAGTAGAAAATTCAGAGTACAGCTACAGTATGGACTTTACCTGTCCATATTCACACTGTGTATCCATGCTTATATCCCTTTATTCCCCGAATAAGTAGTTTTTATTGAAGGCAAGCCTAGCAAATTTCTGCAGAAAAGCCACAATGATTCCTAACTCCAAGAATTTGTACACACCCATTGCCTGAGCTTGCCTTCACCCTCCTCTTGCCTAACCCACACTTCAAATATACTTCAGAGTAGCTGGTTCTTGTTTGGAAAACATGCCTTTTTAAGTTATGCCACATCTCTTTAGACTATAATTTTCAGGAAATCATAAAACATTAATTATATTGGTGGTACGATTTTATGCAGCCATGAACTCTGATGTCTTGTCTTTCCATGTACAACCTGTGGTCCTGAAAAGCATCTGACTTCTATTGCCTTTGAATTTCTTCCAGAAAGCCACTAAAGATATAATTGTTGAGTGAATCAGAAAGAAATTTTTCTTCTCTTTATGGTTCACTATTAATTAACAAGTTGTTGAATACTTACTACATACTCAGCACAGGAGCAAGAAGGGACAGGAGCGGCCAATCTGGTTGGAAGCATAAATCTCAGCCACCCGCCAATTAAAATCAAAAACAAAGAAACTGAGATTTCACTTCCCTTGACTCCCACATGCCAGCTTTTTACCTGGATAGATCCAACTTGGTATATCTCTTTTTACAATCCATGGCTCTTGTCCTTGTTCCAACTTGGAGATGACATCTGGTTTGGACACTGGATGCCCTATTATGGAGAAATCAGAGAGGAACTCGGTTGGCTACACTGAAGAAAAAAAAGAAAGGGTTCTAGGCACCCGGGTGGCTCAGTCGGTCAAAGTGTCCGACTCTTGATCTCAGCTCAGCTCAGCTCTTGATCTCAGGGTCCTGAGTCAAACCCTACATTTAAAAAAAAAAAAAGTGCTATTTTAGGAGCCCCACAGTGAAGCTGTCCAGCTGGCTCTCGGCAGAGCACTGGCCTTCTGCTGGAGAGAAAAAAGAGAGCACACAGTCAGTCATTACCTATGCCAGGAACCCACCCAACTTGATTAAAGGAGAAGAGAGAGGCACTGGATTGGGAATTGTTGTGATATGGGGGAAGCCATCCTTACCCAACGAGACCAGGTGGCTGAAGTTCTCCAGCATCACATCCCTGTACAGGGTCCTCTGAGCGCGGTCCAGTTGCTGCCACTCCTCCTTGGTGAAAGCTATAGCCACATCCTCAAATGACAATGGACCCTATAACAGCACATTCCTGTTCAATCTGAAGTGATCGTTCTTATTTTTACCATAGCATGCCAAATCATATGCCCAGTGCTACACCATGCCTATTCAGAAAAATGATGTAAAATTCTGTCTTTAGCAAGAGGAATCAAACACATTTGAAGAATAGAAGAGCAAAGAGGCTTAATCACAAATGGGAATTCAATAAAGGCAGCATTTCAAATAAGTGTATTCAACAAGTGGTTCTGGGAACATTGGACAGTCAATCAGTTCAGTAATAAAGTTGAAACTTGATGTTTTAAAAACAAGAGAATCAATGACTTCCAGATGGAGAAAAAAAAATCTAAGCACCACAAATTATTAATACTGGTTATCCCAGGAGAAAGGGAATGCTGAGGGTCCCTTTCACTTTATAATTTTTATTTTTTGTATTTTTCAATGTTTTTTTTAATGTTTTTACCAAGTAGGGATAATTCAAGCCAAGACAAAATATAGCAAAATGATTTTATAAATTGAAAAAAATGAACCAAAACTGGCATTCAGTTGGGGAGTACCTTCACAAACCATGGGACCATAGCAAAGGCTATGGAAAGAAATCATTCCCCCTTTTCTAGGTTTTATCTCTGGATAAACTATATGTTAGTTCCCCCAAAGAATAATGCTTATAGAATTCAGCTCTAACTTTATGCTGACTGCCTTCTAAAAAAAAAAAAAATTTAAAGACACAACCACAAAAAATCTGACACACTTATGCAGAAGTATAGGTCAGGACATCATCTATAGAAGATCCCCCAAAATAAATTTATTTTTGTCTTAATGGCAAGAAATATTTTCATTGAAAATTCAGTTGATTTTTTTTGTGGAGAATGCCAGATCATGTATATGATATCCTCTATCTCTCCACTGTGGCTGCTAGAAAAGACTGAATAAATTTGACTTTATTTTTTTCAAATTTGCACTTTAATTTTTACACACTTATATAAAATACATAATATAGATATGGATTATATTTATATAAAACGTACATATAACAAACATATACGTGAACTATAATAGTTGCTTTATGTGGCTTAAAACCACATAAATGTACATAGTACATAGCAACTCATTCCATGTCTTTGCTCTCTCTACCTTTTCCCTAATTCTGATTTCTAGCTTTCTGCACTTTTCCATTTGACTATATGGAAATCAAGTACAAAATAAGCAAGCAACTTACATAAGACTTGGTCATTTTCTGCTTCTCTTCCAAAAAAGCAGAGGTCTGAGGAATCAGGATTGAAAGACTAAGTCTCCAGGAGCCATTTACCAGTCTAGAAACAACCACAACCAGAAGTCAGATGGAAATCAGGTCACCTTATAGAAGGTCATTTGATCCTTATAGAAGGGTCTATAAGCACCACGTGAAAAAGTCCTCTTGTAATATGATTACATAGATCTTGTAAAAGGTGTATTTTTTTTTATTTTTTTATTTTTTAAAAGATTTTATTTATTTATTTAACAGACAGAGATCACAAGTAGGCAGAGCAGCAGGCAGAGAGAGACAGGAAAGCAGGCTCTCCACTGAGCAGAGAGCCTGATGCGGGGCTCAATTCCAGGACACTGAGACCATGACCTAAGCCAAAGGCAGAGGCTTAACCCACTGAGCCACCCAGGCTTCCCTACAAGGTGTATTTTTAATTGGATGAAGGCAGATATTTCTGTTAATACACAAACACCTTATTGTTCCCCTTTGAACCAGCAGTTCTATTTGTAATTCTATCTGTAAGACTCTACCGTAAGACAATAATCATGTATACATATGTATGGAAGATTTAACTACAGATGGGGCAGTTCCCTGACAATAAGAATAGGAATGACCAAGTAGAAAACTGAGAACCATATTCCCTAGACACAAGCAGCTGGCAAAATCCTAAGAGCTCTTTTACATTTTTCCCCTAATCTAGCAAATTCTCTTGCTAAGTCAATATCCATAGATTAAAACTGTTGACTTTGTTGATTTTAACATGTTTTTGTTTAAGTTTGTATTGCTGATATTCAACAGTGCAGTCATCTATGTAAGAAAATAGTGTCACAGAACCATAGATGAACAGGAATATACGACAATGCAGAAAGATACTTACCTGGTAAATTCTTCTCAGTCCCAGAATGGGTCATGCAGAGAAGGCTGAACTCATTCACAGGAAGTGAGTACTCCCATGAAAGGCAGACTGTTTCCTATGGGGTTATCCCAGGCTGTGTCAAAATAAACCTGGAAGGAAACAATCCAATAGTCATGCTCCTCTTTGGACACGGAGCTCTGAAACAAGTAAAAAGCAGGGGTTTAATAAATGTTTGCGGAACAGAATGTAGAACACTTTCAATAAACAGGAAGACACGGGGCTGAAATTACACCTCATATAAGAAAAGAAGAAGAAAAAAAGCAGCCCTCACATTTCAGAGCTGGCCTGACCCTCAAATTCTCCTCTTTAAGTTAATTACACAGAACATCAACACCAGACAAGGTCACTCTGTGACCATGATAGAATAAGACAAAAACAAGACCTCCCTGAAATCATGTCTGAACACAGACAGGCGAAGCATCAACATTGTCCAATACACAAAACACCCCCTCTCCGAGTTAATATGAGCGACTACGACTTCCTCACCTATTACAGATTTACCGTCAGGATAGTCTCCTCACCCTAGATATTTGAAATCCCCCATCACTGAATTACCCCACTTCTCTCAATATCCAATTCAGAGCAAGGTCCACCCCCTTAGGCCTTCCTCAAAATCACCTAACACAAGGATAAGTCCTATAAGAAGTTCTAACGCTCTCTTACCAGAAGCCCCTGCCCCGACCCGCCCCGCCGTTTTCTCCATGGTGTACGTGTTCCCAGCTAGGTGCTAGAGCCATAAACCCAACTTAATCAATTACAGGGTGTTCCTGGTGGTGTTTGACTAGAGGGAATGGACAATAATAAGGTTAATCCTTTAGATTTGTTTGTTTATAGAAGAATGTTTTCTTTCTTTGTTTGTTTATAGAATGTTTTCTTCTATAAGGACGTGAGTGATGGAGGGAGATGGAGGTTTGAGAAATCATCCGAGGAGGTGCTTCAACGTGGGGGCGGCCTCTGACCTGCAGAAATTGTAAAGTGAGGTGTTTCCCACTAAACTAGAGCTGACCCTTACCAGTCTCTGGCTGCATTATCGACTCCCAACAAATCACTGAATCACCAGGTGCAGAAATCACAAATCCCAAAGAGCACCTCCACGGAACCCCGATCGCAAGACTGGCCATACAGGTCCACAAATCACTGGCACACGGGATACTCCAACACCTGCATCCCCGACCCACAGATCATACTGCTCTCCCTATTACTGACCCCTTGTACGTACCTAACATTCATCCCACAGACTTCCCATCAGTCTGCATAGACCTCCAATTACAGACCCTCACAGAACCCCGCCCAACCCCGACTTCCTAATGACTTAATCCATAAATCCCCCTTCTGACCCCCAGCTCGATTATCAGGTCCCGAAACGTCCATCCCAGCATAACCCCCGACAGCTGTCACAGATTAACATGGATCGAAGAACTCTCCCGCTTCCTGTCTGGGAGAGTGCGGCGCGCGGCTCCGAAGCATGCGCCGAGTCCTGCAGTGTGATTTTGCCCACTTGGCGTCCTCGTTGGCTTTGTTCAGGAAGCAAGATGGCGACTCCCACGCACTGTGTCTCCTAATGGGAGTCGCCATATTGAGAGTCCTGTCAGGTCCGTACACGCGGAGGAATTCGGTTTATTCTTAACCTGAGTTTGGACTGTGCCACCGTGGCAGCGAGGGGACGAGGCAAGATGACGGAAAGTATTACACAAACCAATGAGAGCTTTAACAGGAGGATTGGGGAAGAAGTAGCAGTAGTACAGTCCTTTACTGGGAAAGAGGAATTTGGAATGGTACAATCCACTGGAGGCGATTCTACTTAAAAGTACTGATAATGGTTCAGCCCTACACCGGATGATTCCACTGTGGGACCGAGGGGCACAACTGATGTTCCAGGGAGCGAAGGGGTGTTATAAACCGCTAATTATGCTAAAAACAATGAGAAGGAATCCGCCTAAGGGAAATTACAACCACAGTAATATGTTGCAGGGACCGACTGATGAAAAAAGGAAAACTGATACAGGAAAGAGGAGACTGAGTCACAAAATAATGGAGAATCTGAGAAACAGAATGGAGGGAGACTAAGGGACAAAAGAGGAGAGAGAGGGGGAATGAGAGTGAGAGACCAAGGTCTGAGACTAGGAGATAATTAAGGTAGGGGGAACACTGAAAGAGAAAACTGAAACGAGTGGAAGAGAGAGACGGGGGAAGGGTGACTGACCGTCCAGGTTTGTCTGGAATGTCCCAGGAAATCCTTCGTCTGGACTGAAAAGGTCCAGGTTTGAGGAGATCGGTGGGAAAAGTTGAGGCAAAGTGTGAAACCTGTAAAGTGAATCAAAAAGTAAGGCGGTGAGCAACACTGTTTTTAAACTCAAGTGGATAAGGCACAGATTTTGGGCCTTTCTTAGTCATCGTTGCTGTAGCCCCCCGCCCCCGCCCCCGCCCCCCACCCCGGCCGGTTTCTGATGTTGGCAACCATGACTGTGGTTTGCAGTAATGAATTAGCTATCCATCGTTGCATCACTCAGGAGTGATGCGTTTTAAGTGTGTAACTTAAATGCATGGCACTCATAAGCATTTACAGTCTTTGGCTTTGTGGATTAACTGTTGTGCTTTGTACGGACATAGCGCTAGTTTAGTTCTTAATATTGTAAATGTTGTGATCGTGTTTTCTAAGAGTTCAGAAATGAAAATGAGAATTACAGTACCAATGACAGCATGACCCCTACATCACCAAAAAAAAGCCTCTTATTTTAATGACGGATATAAAGATACATCGACACCTGGATTACAGAGGTAAATAAACAGCAAATTGCCCTATATGCAAAAGAGAATTCAGGCTTGGGCATAGTGGTGAAGGGGCAGTGAAAGCACATATGGAGACTAAAACAAATCTAGGATGACAGGCAATTACTTCTAAATAAATAAAAAGGTTTTTGTCTCCCCAAAAGACATAGATAATGAGTTGAAAATAGTGATTGCCCAATTATATTAGACAGAAAGCATAAACATGTATTATTGTATAGTTTTATTCACTGATATATAAAACTGAATAGCATTACATTTCCAAACTCAAATGTTGCAGCTAGAATGGCCTGTGGACACACAAAAGGAGAAACTTGGGTAACAGATGTGTTGGCCCCTTACAGTGTAGAGCCAATACTGCTTTCAACAGTATGTCAGATGATACATCAAATCAGGACAAGAAAAAAAATCCCCTAGCTCTTCACTCTTGGGCTGAAAAGTAGAGGTCAAACTATCATCTTCATTTTTAAAAGATTTTCATGAAACTAAAGACAATATAAAATTGTTGGTATCTTGTCCAATTGTAAGCTAGGCTTTGTTCATCTATAAAAAATTTCAGCAGACACTGCAAATGTAAATCTAGGCCAGTTCAATTCACTCTATAAATTTATCAAAGAAAATGAAAACATCTTACATGCTGAGACAGCATATAGTTGGTGATAATATATGGCTGGAGCACTTTTTTCCCCCCTCCATTAATTTAATCTATTTACATTAAAGTGACTACTATTAAGAACTTATGTCATTTTGCTATTTGTTTCTATGTGTCTTACTATATTTGTGCCTCAATTCCCTCAATACTGCCTTCTTTTATATTTTTTTTACTGTATACTATTTTTATTCCCTGCTTAATTTTTCTTTGAATATGTCTTATTTAGTATTTAGTAATTATTATAATTATAATTAACATCCTAAATGTATAACAAACTACTTTGAATCATTACCAACGTAATTTTAACAGCACACAAAGCACTGACCCTTTACAACTCTGCCCTCCCCTAACTTTCATCTTTATGATATTATTGTAGACAAAACTAACATAAGGTCAGAAGTTGTTACAAGAGACAAAAGGTCTTTATATATTGACAAAAGGGTCAATCTATCAAGAAGATTAACAATTATAAATCTTTATATGCTAAACAACAAAGACCAAAAATATTGAGGCAAATAATGACATTATTAAAGGGAGAAATGCACAGTTCTATAACAGTGGGAGACTTCAGCATCCCACTTTGCATAATGGATTGAACAAAGAGACATAAAATCAGTAAGGAAATAAAGAACTTGATTAAAACTTAAACTAGCCCTAAGTGACATATAGGACACTATAGCCAACAATAGCAGAATACTAATTTTTTCAAGTTTACATGGAACATTCTTCAGGATGTACCATATTTTAGGCTACAAAACAAGTATCAGTACATTTTAAAACACTGACATCATATATATTATGTTCTCCAACCCCAAGGGAATGAAACTGGAAATTTATGAGAAGAAAAGCTGGAAAGTCGACAAATATGTAGATACTAAACAGGACACTCTTAAACAACCAATGGGTAAACTAAGAAATCACAAGGTAAATTTAAAAATACTTGGAGACAAATGAAATACACACACCACGCCAAACTTACGGGATACAGCAAAGGCAGTGTATGGATGCAAGTTTGGAGTTGTAAATGCCTCCATTAAAAAAAAAAGAGAGAGAGAGAAGCAATACTGCAAGCAATTACCTCACTTTACAACTTAAGTAACTAGAAAGACATGAAAACTAAACCCCGAGCTAGCAGAAGGAAGGAGATAATAAAGATTTGAGTGGAAATAACAAAATAGAGAACAAAAACAATGGAAATCATCAACAAAACCAAAAGTTGGTTCTTTGAAAGATCAACAACATTCACACACCTCTAACTAGACTGACTAAGAAACAAAGACCCAAATTACTAAAATCAGTTGACCCTTGAACAACATGGGTTTGAACTGCATGGGTCCACTTACATGAAGATTTTTTTTCAGTAAATACAGTATGCTACTGTAAATGTATTTTCATTATGATTTTCTTAGTAACACTTTCTTTTCTCTAGCTAGAATACAGTATATTCTCTAGAATACAGTATATAACACATCCAACATACAAAATATGTGTTAATCAACTGTTATTGGTAAGGCTTCTAGTTAACAGGAGGCTATTATTTACATATTGAAGGAGTGAAAAGTGATACGTGGATTTCCAACTGCATGGGGGCTGGGTAATTGCCCCTAAACCCCAAGTTGTTCAAAGGTTAACTGTATGATGGTGGCAACATTAATACAGAACTGTAGATGAGTAAGATTATAAAGATACTATGAACAACTCCATACCAACAAATTTGATAACCTGGAAAAAAGACAAATTCCTAGAAGCACACAGACTACTGAAATGGATTCAAAAAGAAATAGAACAGTCCTTTAGCAGACTTACAACAAATAGACTGAGTCAGTAAGCAAAAAAAGAGAAAAGCTCTGAACTAGATGGCTTAACTGGCAAATTCTACAAAACACATAAAGAATTAATGAAAATTCTCAGACCTTCCAAGATTATCTGACTTTTTGATGCTATCCATCCTAGTGGGTGTGAAGTGATAGTCATACAAAGACATCACAAGAAAACTACAAACCCACATCTCTTATGAATATATATGAGAAAATCCTCAACAAAATGTCATCAAACCAAATACAACATATTAAAAGGATTATACACCTTAAACAAAGTGGGATTTATCCTAGAAATAAAAAAGTCCTTCATCATTTAAAAATCTATCAATGTACATTAAGAGCCAAGGGGGATGAAATCATAATCATCTGGTCATCCCAATTAGTGCAGAAATAGTATTTTACAAGGTCCAGCACCCTTTCATGATGAAAACACAACAAACGAGGAGCAGAAAGAAACTTGCTAAACATGATAAAGACCACTTATGAATAACTCACAAATAATATCATATTCATCGTAAAAGACTAAAAGTTTTTCCTCTACGATCAAGCACAGAACAAGGATGTTTTCTTTCAGCCCTTTATTCAACACTGTGTTGAAATTCCAGCCAGAGAAATTAGCCAAGGAAAAGAAAAGAAGGGCATACAAATTAGAAAGAGAGATGTAAAACTGTATCTATTCACAGGTAACACAATCTTAGTTAAAAAAAAAAAATCCTCCTCCTGCTTCACATACAAACTATTAAAGCTATTATAGGAATTCATTGAAGTTGTAGGACACAACAAGATCAGCATAGAAAGTAAGTGGTATTTCTATACGATATCAATGAACAATTCAAAAAGGGCATTAAGTTAACAACTCTATTTATAATAGTTTCCAAAGGAATACAATACCAAGGAATAAGTTAAGCCAAACAACTACAACACTTTTACATTGAAAACTACAAAAACATTCCTGGGAAAAAAACATTAAAGACCTAAGGAAAAGTAAAGGCAGTATGCAATCATTGATTGGAAAACTTGATATTTTTAAGATGTAATATTCCCCAAAGGCATCTACAGATTCAATGAAATTCCTATCAAAATTCAGTGGCTTCTTTCACAGAAATGGGAAAGATGATCCTTAAATGTGGAATTACAAGAGACCCAGAATAGCTAAAACAACCTTGAGAAAAAACTAAGTTGGAGGGCTCACACTTCCTCATTTCAAAAGTTATTACAAAATCATGGTAATAAAAGTAATGTGGTACTAGCATATGGGTAAACACACAGATCAAGAGAATAGAATGGAGAGTCCAGAAATAAACCCATGCACCTATATTCAAGTGGTGTTTGACATGGGTGGCAAGATGATTCAACGAGGAAAGGACTGTTCTTTCAACGAATGGTCCTGGGAAAATTTGCTAAGCACATGACAAAGAATGAAACTGAGTCCTTCCCTTACACTATATGCAAATACCCAACAAACACATGAAAAATGTTTGACATTATTACTCACCAGGGAAATACAAATCAAAACCACAATGAGATACCACTTCACACCCACTAGGACGGCTCGCATCAAAAAGTCAGACAATAACAAATGTTAGTGGTTAATGACGATGTGGTGAAATCAGAACCCTCGTACACTGCTGGTGGGAATGTAAAATTGGACAGTCAGTTGGCAGTTCCTCAAATGGTTAAACATAGAATTACTATTGGACCCAGGAATTCCCCTGCCAGGAATCTATTTTTTTTTAAATATTTTATTTATTTATTTGACAGAGAGAGAGATCACAAGTAGGCAGATAGGCAGGCAGAGAGAGAGGGGGAAGCAGGCTCCCCACTGATGGGCTCAATCCCAGGACCCTGGGATCATGACCCGAGCTGAAGGCAGAGGCTTAACCCACTGAGCCACCCAGGCGCCCCCCCCCAACCCCCACCAGGAATCTAACCAAAACAACTGAAAGTGGTTTGTCTACACCAAAATGTATACACTATTTACATAATTAATCATAAAAGTCAAAAGGTACAGACAAGCCAACATCCATCAATGCTAAATGGATAAAGAAAAGATGGTACATGCTTATGCAATGGAATATTACTCAGCCATAAAAAGAATGAAGCACTGATAAATGCTGCCATACGGGTGAACCTTGACTATATTACGTTAAGTGAAAGAAGCCAATCACAAAAGAGTTCACGTTATATGATTCCATTTAAATGAAAATATAAATAGAATAGGTACATCTATAGAGACTGAAAGTAGACTACTGGTTGCTTAGGGCTGGGAATGTGGTGAATAGTGGAGTGACAGCTGAAGAGTATGGAGTTTCTTTCTGAAGTGATAACAATGTTCTAAAATTGAGTGCGGCAATGGTTGCACATATCTGTGACTATACTAAAAGCCACTAAATTAGGCACTTTAAGTGGGGGAAGTATATCTCAATGAAGATGTTCTTTAAAAAGCTGAAAATCTTAAAAGTAGTCAGAGGAAAGCAGACATACGAGGAAAGCAGACATACTCCTTTTGAAGACTAAGATTATCAATTGACTCTTAATAGAAACTAAGAAAGCCAGGGGCGCTCGGGGGGGCTCAGTTGGTTAAGCAACTGCCTTCAGCTCAGGTCATGATCCCAGAGTCCCAGGATCGAGTCTCGGATCGAGCTCCCAGCTCCATGGAGAGTCTGGTTCTCCCTCTGACCTTCTCCCCTCTCATGCTTTCTCTTATTTGCTCTCTCTCTCAAATAAATAAATAAAATCTTAAAAACAAACAAACAAAAAACTAAGAAAGACAGAAAACAGTGCAGTCCCAGAAGATGTATAGAATTCTGAGTTATTCCTTGGTGGAAGCACGAGGGAAAACTGTATCTACTCCATCTGCCTAGAAGTGGAAATACCTTTATAATTGTTCTTTACCATAAAGTTTTAATATTTTCCATTTTAATCTTTTTTCCTTATAGTAACATGTTAAAGAGTCTCCCCACCCAAAGATTTAGTACATATAACCTTATATTTTTTTAAATGTTCATAATTTTACAGTTTCATTTCATTTATTTATTTATTTATTTTTAAAGATTTTGTTTATTCATTTGACAGACAGATCACAAGTAGGCAGAGAAGCAGGCGGGGGGGGGGCGGGTAAGCAGGCTCCCCACTGAGTAGAAAACCCGATGCGGGGCTCGATCCCAGGACCCGGGGATCACAACCCGAGCTGAAGGCAGAGTCTTCAACCCACTGAGCCACCCAGGCGCCCCTACAGTTTCATTTTAGTGCAGTATTTCACACAGAGTAAGAGCATTTACTACAGAGCAGAGGCTGACAAATTTTTTTTAATAAAAGGCCAAATAGTAAACAATTGAGGTTTTGTAGGCCATATGGCCTCTCTCATAAGTCAATTCCTCCATTGCAGAGTAGCAGCAGCCATAGACAATAGTAAATAAATAAATGCTGCTGTGTTCCAATAAAACTTTATTTATAGACACTAAAATTAGAGTTTCACATAATGTTCATGTACCTTGAGATACTATTTTATATTAAGCATATTTTTAATTTTATCTATGTTATGATGTTTTGACCTCCTGGGATGGAGGTCATTGCTGGCTGGGGAAACTCCTAGAACTAGTTCATTCCTACTGTGATAACTTGCCTGACAGCATTCCTCTCATAGGTAAACCAGCCAATCCCAAGTCCATGCTCTTAACCACCTCCTTTATCTAACAGTCACACACCAAGCTAATATTCTCCGGCCCTAAATGAATCCAGGCCCAGGTAATAGAAAATTAAGGACAGTCCCAATATTCCAAAGCCCGCCAGAATTATTCAAACCAGCCATCCTAAACTGTTTGCTCTGTTCTGCCTATCCTTTCCTATGAAAACGCCCGTAAAGGCTATGGTCTATAGTGCATTTATTGTGATGAGCACTCAGTGATGCATGGAATTGTTGAATCACATATTGTACACCTGAAACTAATATAACACTATATGTTAACTATACTAGAATTTTTTAAAAGCATTCATATCTTAAAAAAAAAAAAAAAAGAAAGGGCTACGCCTTTACTCCTACCTCTTAACACTGATGCTTCTCCCTATGGCCCTGTGTGATACTATAATCTATAAGAAAAACATACCTGGTCACTCAGATGACCAAAATCTATTTCTCTATACCTTTGGTATTGTCAGTGGTTCCTGGATCACAGCTTCCAAAATACTTGGAATTTCCCGAGTGATAAGAGCAATGGGAGCATATTTTGTCATCCTATTGGTCTCCTGCCCTCAATTTCTGAAATTGCTTTAGAGCCATAAATGTGAAATGGGTGTCTTATTACTCATAATAGCCCTTTTCCACCATTACTGGGTTTACATTACTGATGTGACTTGTGGAAAGCACCTAAACATTGTGGCTGGTTGCCAGGGCAACCAACAAAGAACACAGGGATGAAACTTTCAGTCCCACTCCCTGATCTTCAGAGATGGGATAGGGGCTGGAAGTTGAATCAAAAACCAATGGCCAATGACTTAATCAATCATGCCTATGTAATGAAACTCCCATAAAAACCCAATAGGACAGGGTCTGAAGAGCTTCCAGGTTGGTGAACATGTGAGGATATGGAGAGAGTGGCTTGTTCTGTGAGTGTGGAGGCTCCACACCCTCTCCCCATTACTGCCCTCCATATGTCTTCCATTTAGCATTCCTGAGTCATATATTTTTTAATTTTTTAAAAGATTTTATCCATTCACTTGACAGAGATCACAAGCAGGCAGAGAGGCAGGCAGAGAGAGAAAGAGGGAAGCAGGCTCCCCACTGAGCAAAGAGCCCGATGTGGGGCTTGATCCCAGGTGAGATCATGACCTGAGCGAAGGCAGAGGGTTAACCCACTGAGCCACCCAGGCACCCCTGAGTCATATATTTTTATAATAAATCAGTAATCTAGTAAGCAAAATATTTGAGTTCTAAGTGGTTCGACCAAATTAATTGAATCCGAGGAAGGGGTGGCGGGAACCTCTGATTTATAGTCAGTCAGAACTACAAGTAACAACTAGACTTGTGACTGGCATCTGTAGTTGAAGAAAGAGGCGTGGGAACTCCACTCAGTAGCTGGTCGTCAGAAGCATATAATAACCTGGGCTTGTTTGTGGCTAGGGTCTGAAGTGGGAAGGGGTGTCAGTCTTGTAGGACTGAACCCTTAACCTGTGGGATCTGGTGCTATCTCCCGGGGGATGTGGCAGAATTGAGTTAGGTCATAGGACACCTGGCTGATGTCAGAGAATTGCGTATTATTGGTGTGAGGAACGCCCTCAGTGGAATTGGGACCCAGAAACTTTGACCCTGCGTCCCATTTCTAGGCAAACTTTGAGTAATATCAAACTTTTCTTTCAATGAAAAGACCTCTCTGTGTCATCACAAGTCACTTATATAAACTAAGACCCAAATAAACCTCTATTCTTTTAATTTCTTTTCTGGTCATTTACAAATGTAAAAAACATTCTGTGGTCACAGACAGTGCAAAAATAGGCAGCTGGTTGATGTGGCCAGAGAGTGGCAGTTGACAACCTATGCTCTACAGCCATTTTGCCTTGCTCTCCCACTAACTAGCTCTGTATCCCAATAAGTGGATTAATCTGTGTGTCTCAGTTCTTTCATGCCTAAAATGGGGTTAATAATAGAATCTGTTTCATAGAGTTGTTAGGGAGCATTAAATTAGTTAATATATTTAGAGCACCTAGAATCATGCATAATACATAGTCTCAGTGATTTCTGACACCAACTAGCTGGAACTGGGCCAAACTTTACAAGTTAAGTGCACAATCCTCCATAAGTCTGCCCTCACTTCAGTCCCCAGCCAGAAGCCCAGGAGTTCTCTGACCACCCTCTGGGCACCTCTGGCTAGTGGGCTAAAAATTTAGGGATTCTCAGTACCCCTATGATACTTCAATAATTTACTTCAATGACTCACAGAACTCTGGAAAGCACTATACTAATGACTGCAGTTCTATTATAGCATTAGGATATGAAGGAGAACTAGCCAAAGGGAGAAACTCACAGTGTGAGGTCTGAAAGGGTTACAAAAATGAAACTTCTGTTGTCCTCTCTGTGTTGAGTCAGGATGTCATACCCTCTGAACACCTCAATGTATGACGATATATATAATATTGCCAACAAGGGAAGTTCACTTGAGCTCAATGTCCAGAGTTTTTATTGAGGTCTCATTACCTAGGCATGAATGATTGAATCACTGACCTTCAAACTGAACACAATCTCCAACCCTGCTTCACTCCTCAGAGGTTGAGAGGTCCACCAAATGCTATCTTGTGATTCAAAACCCCAACTCTCTAGGCATACATCTTTGTGGAGTGGCCAGCCCCTACCCTGAGTCATCTTCTTACTGTTAACTATCCAAGGGCCCACCATGAATCATCTAGGTAGGATGAATGATTAGGGCCCAGGAGGGACATTACTAGGGAAATTCCAAGCATCTAGAGGCTACCTTTCAGTAACCAAGGACAAATCTTTATTTTGCTAGTCATATTCTTTACTCCAAGTAAATGCTATTTAGGTATTTCTTTTTGTTGTAACTTTTAAGCCAGGAACCTGGCACAACAGGGAGTGATCATCCAAAAATTATATTTTTTTGCCAAATAACATTTCCCTAGAACTACAGATACCTATCAGGGCACTGATTCACGTGGCACTAGATCAATTTGGAGCCACAGCATCTTCATAACATTGAACCGCCCTGTAGAGGAAAACGGTTTCTAGGTTTTCTCGAGTTTTTCTTTTTCTTTCTTTCTTTCTTTTCTTTTCTTTTCTTTTTTTCCTTTCCTCTTTCTTTCTTTCCTTCTTTCTTTCTTTCTTTCTTTCTTTTCTTTCTTCCTTTCTTTCAAGATTTTATTTATTTATTTGACAGACAGAGATCACAAGTAGGCAGAGAGGCAGGCAAAGAGGTGGAAGGGAAGCCGGCTCCCTGCTGAGCAGAGAGCCCAAGTCGGGCTCCATCCCAGAACCCTGGGATCATGACCTGAGCCAAAGGCAGAGGCTTTACCCCACTGAGCCACCAGGTGCCCCTCTGAATTTTTTCTTTTTACTGTTACTCAGACGAGTTAGCTATTGGTCTTCATATTTGTGCAATCAAAATTAATTTGTTTGTGTTCTTAGAAAATATCCCATTGCTAACTTTGATTTACAGGCATTTTAATGAAATCTCTGAGACGTATTTCCCCTTTCGTCAAAACTCTGTACTCACAGGTCCATTCACGAAAGCAGAAAGGCTGACCACAAAAATTTGAAAGGCTTTGGGCTCAAACTCAAATTCCAGAGTTAAGTCCTCAAACTTTTAAAGAAACGTGCTCACGACTGGTAGAATTCTCGAAACGTTGGAGGTCTTGCCGATGTCACTGGACTCCTAGCTCAGTGCGCCCATTAGACCCTCCATCTGGGTCTATTTGGAGCAAGAGCTTGGAGACCTACGGAGGGGGCGTAGTGCTGGCATAAGTTGCAAAGTGCCGCGACACCCGGACTCTCGCTGCGCATGTGCAGCGCCGCAACGCAGGCTTTCTGGGAGATGTATTTCGCAGTCCAAGGGACCCGGCTCCCTTGAGCCCCGCGCGAGGCGCCCTCTTCCGCGCATGTGTGCCCTCCTGATTCTCACGGCAGTGTCCCAGGGGAGGGGGCGAGTACCGAGGCGCTAAGCACCGCGTCTGGTTGGTCTTGATCGGGGCTGGAGGTGCGGGCTCGTGGAGGATAGGAAAGAACAATAGGGTTCAGCAAGACTTTGGGGTACGTGTGGATCCGGGTGGTGTCAAAAGCTACAGCGACCCTTCTCAATCTGGGTCTGTGAGCCCGGGGTGGGCGAGGTCCCGGGACTGAATTCTTGCTGGTGTAGCGCTGCAGGTGTCGTGCCTGGAGCGCATCCGGCGGTGCCAGTGCGCGCCTAGTAGTGGACACTAAGGTGAGAAGCGCCCTCCCGGGTGCAGAAACAGAACCAAGCTTTACTGAAGGTCTGAAATGTTCTAGGTGGAGTGCTGCCTGCTTTTCCAAAGGCATCTAACCTTTAACCCTTACAGGAGCCCTCTAAGTCAGTTTTTCAGACCATCGGCTGCAACCCACTAGTGAGTATGGGTGGTGAAATCTGTTTCATGAGCCAAGACTAGTATTTTTATTTGCCAGTACTTTTAGGTCCGGTATAA
Source organism: Lontra canadensis (assembly GCF_010015895.1). Taxonomy (NCBI): domain Eukaryota; kingdom Metazoa; phylum Chordata; class Mammalia; order Carnivora; family Mustelidae; genus Lontra; species Lontra canadensis. Next base: position 16,827,937 of record NW_022630999.1, read on the forward strand.
TTTACACAGAATGATTTGCATATAATTTACAGAGAACAAAAGTGTAAAGTGTGTTGATGCACCCGTGTAACTACCACCCCCATCAAAATACAGGACATTTTAATTCCCCAGAAAGTTCTGCTGCTTTTTAGTCAGCCCTTCCCCCCATCTCCTTAAAAACCAACCAGTTTTACAATTTCTATCTCTATAGGTTAATTCTGCCTTTGCAGAATATCATATAAATGGAATCCTACAGTAAGCAGGCACATTTAAAAAACAGATAAAATACTGTAAAATACTGCATATGTATACCCTTGTGATAAGGCTCATTTTATGAAATTTACTACATATAACTGTATTTTTAAAAATGACTATTTATTGGGCATCCATGAACCAGGCACTGTTTCTGGTGCTGGGGATATAGTACTGAATATACAGTACTGAATGAAGTAGACAAAAATCCCTGCTGTTATGAAATTTTACTTTTTGTAAGTAGAGACAGCCAATTAATAATAAGCATAATCATATAGTATATTAGATAGTAAATGATATATTAGAATTTATACACAAAGAAAAAGTAGGTCAGGGTAAGGGAAATGGGGGGAATGAAGTTCAAATTAGGTAGACAGCAGAGGCCTCCTTGGTGATTTTTGAGCAAAGACTTGAAGAAAGAGCAGAGTGGGGGTACCTGGTTGACTCAATCTGGTTAAGCATCTGACTCTTTTTTCTGCTCAGGTCATGATCTCAGAGTCATGAGATGGAGCCCTGTGTCTGGCTCCATGCTCAGCTGGGGGGTGTGCTTGAGAGTCTCTTCATCTCCCTTTGCTCCTTCCTCCCCAACTCTCTGTCTCTCTGATAAATAAATCTTTAAAAAAAGAAAGAAATAGAAGAGTGTGCTGGGTAGAGGGAACAGTCAGCATGGACACACACACACATTAACATACTAACATTAGGTTGTTTTGTAAAATATGTTTGTGTTACCTTAATCAATGATTCTTACCTTAATCACTGATAAAACACAGATATTATTTCTAATTTTACTGAGCCTGGAGAGGTGACGTTGACTCACTTGCCCAAGGTCAAATAGCCAGCAGGTAAATTCAAACCCAAATATTTTCCTCCAAATCTTCTATTCTATATATGTCTCCCAATCTAAAACATAGAATTTAACTGATCTCTACTCTCCCTTAGCTTAAAACACAGGGATCTCACCTTCCCTGGGAAAGATTCCAGAAAGACTGTTGCACGAATCTCACCATGTAGACATTATATTTCCCGGGTCTGTTGGTGTCTCTTCCGCAGTTCCTGGGTCCCACTGAGAACCTGTTGCTGGTATATTCTACCTTCAGACACCAACCTGTCTGTGTTCCTACAGCCCGGGTTAGGATCCACAGAAGGCATGAATAAATGGTCAGAGAAGGATGGGCACCAACTGCCATTACATGCAGTTAAATATTTGAGAGCATCATTTTTGATGACCATAAATTACCTTACCTTTGGAGTGTGTATTTGTTTGTTTGTTGTTCCAACTTTTCAGTGTGTTAAAAAGTGCTGCAACAGATATTCTTGCAGACAAATCTTAGTGCGAATCTGTGGTTTTTCTCACAATGAATTCTGGAGGGCCCAGGAGACCTTCTCCCACAGAGTGGCTTCCTCAACCCAACAGCTGAGGCACCCCTGTGTGGCTTTGTTACACCGGTGATTCTGGGATCTTCAAGTTATACCTGGTCTGTCATGGCTCCATTCCTTCCCCTTACCTCTGTATTCATAGATCTCTGTCTTCACCCAAAGGCTGCAGAGAATGACCGAGTCCCAAGAGAGTTAGTTTTTTCCATTATATAGGAACAGTAGTGGAAGACTAAAAATGACCATGTGAGCTAAAACCATGCAAAGCAATCTTAATAATCAGTGGGATTTTTTTTATAATGGTTATAGTTGTTCTATGACCTTTAAAAATTTTGGTTACAACATTAAATCCTCTTACTGTTGTATCATACAACTATAGGAAAATGAAAAGTAGCAAAACAAATATTTAGTACGTTGTTATTTTGAAGCATTGACAATTAAAATATTTTATTTCTTTGTTAAAACAACTTATCAAGAGCGTTTGATGCGGTGCCTTCTTCTCTTTGTATAATTTGATACCAAGTGAGTATCTTTTCTGTGCCGTGCCAATTGGATCAGATTCAATATTTGGTCCTTGTATCTAGGACAATCTGTTCTAGATATTATGGAGTGTTCAGAAAATGTTTGCTTGATGATTTAGTGAATGAATGGCCTAATGAATAATGAACACACAGTGTAAAGTATCTCAAATATGATTTTTGTGTTACCCACAAAATGAAACATAAAACTAGAAAAATGGGCATCAAAGCATAGTGCTAGAGAAACAGAATGAGACCAAATTAGTATAATATCACCCAAAAGGAAATGGAGCTAAAGTTCAGCAAACGTTATCAAATAATGAATATGCTTTAAACGAGTTGCCATGCTTTTTTTTTTTTTTCCATTTTGTGCAATACTGATGACTTTAGTTGGAATAGGAATGTGTTGTTGCACGGACTGGTATCATTCAAGGATGTGGCTGTGGATTTCACTCAGGAGGAGTGGCAGCATCTGGACCTTCCCCAGATGGATCTATACAGGGATGTGATGCTACAGAACTATATCAACCTCATCTCAGTGGGTAAGGACCACTTCCCAGTGTTGATGGCATGTGCCTAGTTAACTACTTTTCCTTTCTCAGTTGCTCCAAATAATCAGCCCTTTGAAGTACTTTTACAAGTATGGCTCTGGGTCTTATTAGATTTAAGATTGACTGTCTTTGGGAGGTATGGCTACAGGTTTGCTTAAAGACCTCTCTTTTTCAGGTACAAATGGGTACCTTCATCAGGCAGTCCCTGATTCAGGGTTCAAAGGACCTGAAGCCCAGGTAGCTAGGTCCAAATCCCATATCATTTCCCATTGACAGGATATCAAACCACAAAGCCATCTGTGATCCACAAGTTGGAACAAGGTGAAGAACCATGGATGATTGAGAGAGAAATCCCAAGTTGGAGCCATGCAGGTGAGTTAGCTAAAGGGCTCTGTGGCTGGAAGGGAATGAAATTAAGATCACAGTTGACCCGAGGTTTGCCAGAGGGGAAGTGGTGAGAGGTTAGGTGAAACAGGGGAAAGAAATTAAGAGTATACTTGTCACGTTGAGCACTGTAATACACGGAACTGTTGAATCACTCTATTGCACCTGAAACTAATACAACACTATATATTTACTGGAATTTAAAAGGAATTTTTTTTAACAAGATCACAGTTGATCAGTAAGGGTTGGCATCTTTGAAAAATATGCTTCAGGACTCTCTTCTTGATGCCGTTGGACCTTTGAAAATAGCTGGGACGGTCGGCATAATTTCCTTATTTACCTGAATGCCATTTCCATAGATCACCTTTCCATATTAGTGCCCTCTTTGCATGGCTATTAGAGAGCCACATTTTCCCTTCCAGGTATATTCTGCCCGTGGTTCTTACCAACTTCATTTAAGACTTTGAGGAGTTTTTTTTTTAATTTTTGCAAAATATACATCACATAGAATTTACTGTTTTTAAGTGTGCATTTCAGTGGCATTACGTACATTCACACTAATGTGGTACCATTGCCACCATCCACCTCCAAAGCTCTTTCATCATCACCATCAACTCCACACGCTACCTCCCTGCTGGCTATGCTAACCACTACTCTATTTGCTTTGCTAGGAATCTGACCATCCTGGATACCTCATATAAACGAAACCAAACCGTATCTGCCCTTTTATGTCTGATTTATTTTACTTCGTATACTATCTTCGAGGTTCATCCATGTTGTAGCATGTGATAGAATTCGATTCATTTTCAGGGCTGTATAGTACTCTCTTGTGTGTATATGCCACATTTTGCTTATCCGTTCATTTGCAATGAACATTTGAGTTGTTTCCACCTTTGGGCTACTGTGAATAATGCTTCTAAGACAATTGATGTCCAAATATCTGTTTGAGCCCTTGTTTTCAATTCTTTTAGGTATACTCCCAGGAGTGAATTTGCTGGACCATGTGGTAACTCTGTGTTTTCATTTTTAAGGAATTGCTGTGACCTTTCCCACAGCTACCATACACAATTTTACATTCCTACCAGCAGTGCACAAAGGTTCCAGTTTTTCTGCATCCTCACCGACACTTGTTATTTTTTTTTTTTTTCTAGCAGTGGTCCTGATGGGTACGAAGTGGTATCTTTTTGTGGTTTTGATTTGCACTGAATGACTAGTGATGTTGAGCACATTTTCACGTGTTTTCCGCCATCTGTGTATCCTCCTAGGAGAGGTGTCTAGTCTAGCCTCTGGGGAACCAGTGCTGGATAAAGAATGGAAATCTACTCACTGTCTTTAAAGACTGATAGCTTATATGTCAGGAAGTGGGTTAGGAAGTTCCGGAGAATTTTTGAATTCTGAGCCAAGGAATGACTTTATTGCTCTGGATGTAGGTAGCATAAGTTGAACAGTAGTCATGTACTGTCAGAGGTTTACAAAATAGATGAAAATGAAGACAGGTAGGATTTTAGATCCAGAGTGAGAAATCTGCTGCTTAGCGTCTCCACATTAATAGAATCCAGAAATTTGGAAAACATGATGTAAAGCAAAAGTGGCAAGCACATAGTTGTCAGTAATAATACACATAATAATGGTGTCTCACGAACAAAACGTATTATGTGTGAGGCAGTATGCTGAGTACCTTACATCTGTTGACTCCTTTAATTCTCATGACAATGCTACGAGGTAGGTACTGTTGTTATCCTTTTCTATAGAAGGGGAAGTTGACGCCCAAAGACATCAAGGAACTTGACCTGTGCTACATGGCTAATTAGTGATGGAGCTAGGATTGAAACCCTGGTAATCTGGACTCAGTACCTGTGTTCTTTTTTTTTTTTTTTAATATTTTATTTATCCATTTGACAGACCGAGATCACAGGTAGGCAGAGAGAGAGGAAGGGAAGCAGGCTCCCCACTGAGCAGAGAGCCCGATGCGGGGCTTGATCCCAGTACCCTGGGATCACGACCCGAGCCGAAGGCAGAGGCTTTAACCCACTGAGCCACCCAGGCGCCCCTAGTCCCTGTGTTCTTAACTGTGATTCCTCTTCCCTATGTGGTAGGTAGAGAGGAAGGTGGGGAGAGTATTGAAAAGTCAGGATTAATGCAGTGTCTGTGAACTATTTTAGACTAAGATGATACACTCAGCAGTGAGAATTCGATGGTTCATCTAACCCTGAGGCAGGTAGTATTTGGCTTACCCTGTGGCTTATTTCTCTCTCACTGGACACACGAGTTCCTGGGCCCTCAAACCCATATGAGAACGAATTACTGTTACAGCTTTTCGAAGCACTGGCTACAAAGGTGTTCCTGCTTGCAAGCGGGCTTGATGGCTTTGTCACATCAGCGTCACGTTGGTGGATCAATAGACAAGAGCTCAGAGACACTGGAAGCAAAGAGACGTGTGAGGATTAAACTGGAGCCATCCAATGAGTCGATGAGGCACCAGCTCAGATCTCTCTGTTCCTCTTCCAGTGTCTCCTTTATTTCCTCTGATCACCATTTCACCCAGTCATTGTAATTCTCTAGATGGGCTCTTCCTGTGGACCCCGTTAAGAGCTGTCCTCCTTTTTCCCTTTTTATTGCACCTTGTAATCATTTTCATTTCTCTTCCTGGTTTGCAAAGTCCTCTTTGCATATAGCAAGATATATTTGTGTTCTTGGTCATATTCTCTGTTTCTGTTTCTGCAAATGTAGTTTTTTTTTTTAAGTTGTGGTTTTCTTACAAAGCTCAAGGGTATAGATTCCATTAAACTTGGTATTTCTATTTGTTAGGGATACTAGCCTTAAGGTAAAGATTCATTCTCACAATTGGGTGAAAAGTTATGAGCCATAATACATTAGCAGAAATATTCACAAACATATAGCTAATTATGCTTCCTTATAGAAGAAGTCTGGCATCTTGATGACCACTTGGAAAGGCAGCAAGAGAACCAAGAAACACTTTTGAAGTGTGTTGCATTCATCGACCAGAATTTCTCTGTGACAGAGAAAAAGGGCAACAAGTATAATGCACTTAGAAATATATTTCCTCCGAGCACAGACTTTGTTTCTTCCAAACAAAGACCCCAACAATATGACTCCTGTGACAGGAGTTTGAATTATTTGGGTTCATTTAATGGTAACAGAACATATGCAAGAAAGAATGAATGTAGCGAATGTGGGAAAGCCTTCTTCCAGAAGTCAGACCTCATTATGCTAAGAGAACTCATACAGGAGAAAAGCCCTTTGTGTGTACGGAGGGTGGGAAGGCCTTCAGCAAGAAATACAATCTTGTTATCCATCTGAGGATCCATACACACGAGAGACCTTATGGGTGTACTGAATATAGAAAAGCTTTCGCCCATTAATCACACCTCATCGAACACCAGAGAATCCACACTGGGGAGAAACCCTATGAATGCCCTAAGTGTGGGAAGGCCTTTTTCCAAAAATCACACCTCAACATTCATCAGAGAACTCATACTGGAGAGAAACTCTATGGGTGTGATAAATGTGGGAGAGCCTTCAGCATGAAGTCACACCTCTTTGTACATCAGAGAATACACGCAGGAGAGAAACCTTATGTGTGTACCAGGTGTGAGAGAGCTTTCAGTGAAGTGTCCTGCCTTATCAGACATCAGAAAATCCATACTGGGAAGAAGCCTTATGAATTTAATGAGTGTAAAAAAGCCTTTTCTGAGAAGTCTGACCTCAGTATACATCACAGAACTCACAAAGGAGAAAAGCCCTATGAGTGCAATCAATGTGGGAAAGCCTTCAGACATAGCTCAGCCTTCTGTTGACATAAAAGGACTCATAAAGAAAAAATTCCTTAAAAGAGAAACTAATATGGGAATAACCTCAAATAAAAGCCTCGGGAGAAATAAAATCTTATATGTATCTAAAAGTCAACCCTATTAATTCAATATATTTTTAAAGCATGCAGCTTTGTTTTTGTTTCACATGTTATCCATGTTAAAGTATAAATGCTCACTGTGGCCTATAAAGACCGTTGGAGTATTCATAAGTGGACTAATCAGAACATAATTAGAAAAGCATACACGGATAATCTGCAAAGTATGAAAACACTATAGTTCTAGTTGTATTATAATATGTTATGCACCACAGAACATAAATCATATATTGGAATTCTACATGTGAAGTTAACATAAATATGAATATAAAGTAAGTATTACAAGTACAATGACATCGACCAAGATCTTCCACATTAAATAATACTATTTTCTTCTATTTAACACAAAATATGTCATTCAAGAATTTAAAACTAATATTATATGTCAACTATACTTCAATTAAAAAAATTCAGAAGTCTAAAATAAAAACTTTTTTCTGTTGATTGCTATACATATGTGTGTGTATATATATACACATATATATGTATGTATATATGTATGTGTGTATATATACACACATATATTTTACTTCTGATTTTTGATCAATGAAAGAATATAACAATGTATTATTATTGTTCGTACATACATATGATATAGGTATACGAGAATGAGTGGACGAAAATAGCCACATCTTCTTACAACATTCACTCTGGTTTAAATAATTGTTTTCAGTGACTAAATTTACCCTCTTCTTACATACTGTTATTGTCTTCCCTAATTAAAGACCTAATGCTCAGTATCAGGGTGCAACTGTATTTAGAGATAGGGCTTCTAAAGTGTAGTGACATTAAAATGAGGCCATGAGGTTGGCCCTACTCCAATCTGACTGGTGTCCTTATAAGAGGAGATTAGGACACTAGGGATTCAGGTGCATAGAGGAAAGACCCTGTGAAGAGACAGCAGGAGGGTGACCTCAGAGGGGACCAGCCGTTCTGGCACCTTGATCTTGGGCTTCTATTCTCCAGAAGTGTGTGAAAACAAATTTCTGTTTTTGGCATTTTGTTATGGCAGCCCTAGCAAACTAATACACATGCTACTGCTCTTTTTCATTGGATTACTTCATAAAGTGGGAGATACAAATTATAAGTACTCCATAACCCAACAATATGATGTGGGTTCATTGTACTGTGCACCATTTCTGTCTATTTGGCATTTCCTAATTCATCTTTTGATAGAATAGTAAGAAATACTTTAATAAGGATTTTAGAATTCAGAAATGTAGGGATTTTTTTCACAGAGAATCATTCATTTTTATTTTATTTTTTAAAGATTTTATTTTTTTGACAGAGAGAGGGAGAGAGAGCACAAGAGGGGGAGGAGCAGCTAGAGGGAGAGGGAGAAGCAGGCCTCCTGCTGAGCAGAGAGCCCAATTAGGGGCTTGATTCCAGGACCCTGAGATCATGACCTGAGCCGAAGGCAGATGCTTAACTGACTGAGCCACTCAGGCACCCCAGAGAATCTTTCATTTTAAAAAATTAAACTTGTGGAGATATCCTGCAAATTCACATATGACTATCTATGGTATTAGAAATCTACTTGTTCCTTATTTATTAATTAAAGATGGAGCTTCATTTTTTGGAAGTGAGTTTTAACAGAGATTTAGGAGTACAGACAGGAAGCATACAGAAGATGTTGGGAGAGCGCTCATTCCGGAGCCAGCTAGATCTAGATTCTGGATTTGTTTCGAGCCTCATATTCTCTTTGGTGAATTAGAAGAGTGTCATGATTTCTTGGGCCATTGCAAGGATTATACATGTATGTATGTGCTCACAAGATGTTAGCTATTTTTGTATTTTCCAAGGGTATAATTGGAGTTCCTATTGTAATTAAACAGATAAGGAAACAATTCACTGTGATCAGGGCTTTGATGGAAGGGATAGGTCTGTGGAGGGGTGCATGTATCATTCTGTTTCATTCTCACAAGGGTGTGCCACTGGAATGACTGCCCTGCCTCCTTCCTGTATTAAGCCACTTTGTTTAGGGGTCACTTCTAGAAGTGTACTGCTAATGTAACAAAAACTAAGATAGGTAACATTGGCCTAATACTGGGGCAGAGAGATATCTGATGTCAGAGCCTGGAAAGATGGTAACCAACTGGCAAAACATACGATAAAATTGCCTTCCTCTACTTAAGCCTACTGTGCTGACACCTCAATATTAGAAAACAGAATATTGGTAAGATTTGCTGATTGATATTAGCTGCCTTTGGCATACTATTACAAGAAAGAGATCATCTCGGGCAAAATATTATGAAATGAAAGCAACTAGAGTCCAGATATTTGGAGTCTTACAGAGTTAAAAAATAAAAAACCCAACTATCCTAGACTTCAAGTAATAAGAGAATGATTTAAAATACTTTATTTTCTTTATTTTTTCTTTAATATTCTTTAAATAGTCTTCACACCCAGCGTGGAGCCCAACATGGGGCTTGAACTCGCAACACTGAGATCAAGACCTGAGCTGAGATCAAGAGTTGGACACTCAATGGATTGAGCCAACCACACACCCCTAAAAGACTTTAAATATCAACAACCTGATAAATCTTTTCAGTGAAATAAAGGGACTTAGAAAAAAGATCCTATTAAGGGTCTGAAATCTCATCCAAGTCTGATATCCTCAAAGGAGAGCCACATCTACCAATCTGGCTCCATGTTACAGTAGCTCAATTTTAGTTAGCTGCAGCTGAGAAGACTGGGGCTTCCATGCCCAACCTATACCCTGCTTGTACAGCAGAGGCTCTGCCTAAGGCAAGGAAAGCCAAGGACACTGGGATCCTGATCCCATCCCAACCACCATGCTCTAGTTTGTAGGGCCGATGTTTCATGCCAGGGAGCAAGATGAAAGGATAGCAAGCTATCATTCTCCCAGGTGCCACTTACAGAGCAGAGGTTCTGTCCTGGAAGGAGTGACTCAAAAAGACCTTGGGCTCCCATTTCTCCTCCAAAATCCCACTGGTTGGGTGGAGTTTCCATGCCAAGAGGAGAAGCCAAGAAGTTTCCACAGCTCCACTTATAGGGTAGATGTGTCACTCCGGGAAAAATTGGCTGCTCCTTCCAGCGCTTCTATTGCACTGGAGCCATGAGACATCTGTCCAAAGGGAGAAACAAGAAGGGAGGGCAGCAGCTCCACAGAAGGAGCTGCCTTTATTTGGTACAAAGTGGGAGGAATGCGTGACTTAGACATTGGTGAAAATAGATACCTTATTTGTAAACAATTATAACTCTACTAGTTCTATAAAACAAGTAACAACAAATGAAATGGCAGGCCATCCAGAAGTTTAACAGAAAGAACCAGGGAAATAGCTAAAAAGTGCCCTGCACAGTCGTAGTTACAGTAATCCATCCGGAAGGCTGTGCGCCTGTCTAGGTATCATGTACACATCAAGGACAGACCAGACAGGCACTTGAAAGGTGCTAGTCACTGTTAGACATGGGGCAGGCTTGAGAGAATTCCCCAAGTCATACATAGATCCATGAACATGGAGTGGAAGCCTTACTGGCTCATGGGGCTTAAGCACAACCTCTGATTGATCAGTGGCTGGACACTACAGTTTTTGAGCTGGGGTGACTTCTAGGAAGCCCGTGGGGAAACTGAGCACTGACCTCAGACACGACACATTGTTGGGGAAAATGGATTCCACAGAAACTAGTCCAGGGAAGCCAGGAAGCCAACTAACAAAATTAACAAAACAGAGTGACATCGATGAGAGCCCTGAGAGGGATGTATCAGAATCCAAAGTTGCCACACCAACCTTTGTTATCTCAAAAACTGAGAGATGCACAGAAACAGAGTACTGTCACTCTCGATACAGGAGAAACAATGGCAATTGAAACTACTTTGAGGAGGCCCAAACTTTGAACTTACATGGCAAAGACTCCAAAGAAGCTCTTAGAGTTCCAAAAAGCTAAAGGAAATTATGTTTATGACAGGAATGCATCAAATAGAGACTATCAGTAGGTAAACATCATTTGAAAGAACCAAGTAGAAGTTCTGGCATTGAGGGGCGCCTGGGTGGCTCAGTTGGTTAAGTGACTGCCTTCAGCTCAGGTCATGATCCTGGAGTCCCGGGATCGAGTCCCACATCAGGCTCCCAGCTCCATGGGGAGTCTGCTTCTCCCTCTGACCTTCTCCTCGCTCATGCTCTCTCTCACTGTCTGTATCTCAAATAAATTAAAAAAAAAAAAAAAAAGATCAGCCTGCTGCCGGAAATGCTTCTTCCGGCGGTCAACAGCCTTTAAAAAAAAAAAAAAAGAAGTAGTTCTGGCATTGAAAGGTAACGGTACCTGAAATGGAGATTCATTCTAAGGGCTCAACAGTCAATTTAAGCTGGCAGAAGAATCAGTAAGTTTGAAGCTAGATCGTTAGTATACATTCTGAGAACAGAAGGGGAAAGAAGAACAAAGAATAATTAACCGAGCAGCCTTCTGGTTTCTTGTCTGACATAGAAAACTCTGGGAAGTTGTCAGTCCCAGTTTTTTACAACAAGGAAAACAGTCTCAACAAACTGGAAATCAGCAATTCCTCTTGATCTTGCAAAGAATTGAGGTCACAGACAAAGGACTGCTGTGAATACTAGCCAGGAAGGCAGATACTGGGAGGTTATGCGGGGGTGGGGGATGGCTAAGGAGTATAGTATAACTTTCTGAGGGGATGGTCACCCATGTCTGTGCATGCATTGAAGCCCTTGAATTATATAGTTTGAATGGGTGAATTGTATGATATATGAACTGTATCTCCATAAATCTGCTTTTAAAAATTGAGCTGCTGGGTCTTTAACATAAAGAGATATATTTTACAATACAAAGTAGAAGCAAAGAAAAGTTATGAGAAAGTAAGGAAGTATTTGTGTGTCCTTTCTTCTCTTGGTTTCTTCAAAAGATGTGAGATTATGTAAAGCAACAATTACAACACTATGTTGTTGGGTTTTAACATATAGAGACATGTGAAAACAATAGCATAAAGTGGGTCAAGTGTGGCAAATTTTCCATATATCTTGGAATTAATATCAATCTGAAGGATATTATGACAAATTAAGAGATACTGTCCAAGCCCTAGAGCAAACACTGAGGAAAAAACAAATAGTTTAAAAATCAATAGAAACTCTTCCCCCAAGAATGGAGAGCATAACTTTTTAGTCCTTAGGTGTGTGCTGGGCATAGTGACCTCCAAAGTGGATAGTGTAGAAAGAGAGGGGAAAAGAATAATTTACAGTGGAGAAGCATGACAAACACTACCTCAGACACATGATCAGTGTTGATAACAACAATACTAAGTCATGTTGATACCATGTTGATACCATGTTGTACCCTTGCTATAAGATGATGAAATGGCTCTTAGCCTCCGTCATCTTCCTCCCTAAAACACAGAACTGCAGTCTAAGCATGAGATAAGTATCAGAAAAATCTCAAGAGGGACATTCTACAAAGTACCTGACCAGTCCTTCTCAAATCTGTCAAGGTTATAAAAACAAGGAAAGTCAGAGAAACTGCCTCAGCCAAGAGGAGCCTAAGTAGACATGATGACTAAATGTAATGTAGTATCCTAGAGGAAATCCCAGAGCAGAAAAAGAACATCCGATAAAAGCTAAAGAAATTTGAGTAAAGCATGGACTTCAGTTAATTATAATGTATCAGCTTCCATTCATTTATTATAACAAATGTTCCATAGAATGTAATATGTTAATAAGAATATAATTTGAACCTAGTGGCCAATAGATTATTTCTCTTTCTAAACTACTTCAGATAATGGAATCAACAGAATATAACATCCTGACTATCATCCTACACACTAGAGAATCCACAAATGCTACCCACATTTGATTCCACAAATGGAATATCCATTTCCAATATCCAATATCCACATATCCATAATTCCACAAATGGAATCATCCACTAGAAGTTCTTGAGAAAGCCCTGTGATGTGGAACAAAATTTAGAACCAACATGGTAGAGTAAGAGGTTTCCGCCTCCTTCTTTTTTCTTTAATAGAAATTACTTGGGGAGCATCCTGACACCTCCCCCTACACAGGGCATGATGGGAAAAGACAGAGTTGGGAGGATTGGGAAAACTTCATGTGTATGAAGATTTGAGTGCAGTCTACCTGGAGAAGAAGATGGCGAGAAGAATGACATGAATGACATGAAGTCCGAGTAATGCTCTGAATGTCCAAAGTGTAGGATGATATATCTAGGTGAGATGCATGAGGGAAAAGGGCTTTCTACAATGTATTTCTGTTGGGTTCACAGATGGAATACACATGTGAATGGGGGGAGGGTAGGGGAAATGGGCAGGGTGGGTATCATACGTCTGGGATGAGGGTGATTTTAGAAACATTTTTGAAGCCCTGAGTCTTATCCTCTGTTCACCTCACAGAACAGCAAATTCCCTTGGGTAAGAAACCCTGATGAAAGACCCAGACCTCCATCTCATTCTCTCCCAGGTGACTGGTTTTTCCTTCTGTCCCTGGTTGGCTGCAAGACAGAATTCTTTTGGGTTCTCTCCTCTTTTGGGGAGTTAGACCATCATCCAGCATTGGTCCTTGAGAAGAGTTACTATCTTGTATGCTGAGATGGGTTCCTTGTAAGGACATGTTGACCACTCCATCCATATTTGCATCTTTCTCCACAAACACATCTGAGCCTAGCGGCCAATAGACTATTTCTGTTTCTTAAAAAAACGTATCCAGGGTATTTTTCAGTGTTGTCTCTCCTCACTGGAACTTTCCTGCCTTATTGAGCATAAGGATGGTTTTTGTGGCTGTCTTCTTCTTACAAGGTAGGTCACATAGACCCACAGGTGGCCTGTGTTTACTTTCTTTAAGAAGATATCACTTGACTTGGGGGTGCCTGTGTGGCTCAGTGGGTTAAGCCTCTGCCTTCAGCTCAGGTATGATCTCAGGCTCCTGGGATTGAGCCCTGCATTGGACTCTCTGCTCAGCAGGGATCCTGCTTCCCCCCACCCTCTCTGCCTGCCTCTCTGCCTACTTGTGATCTCTCTGTGTCAAATAAATAAATAAAGTCATTTTTTAAAAAAAGAAGAAGAGGAAGATATCACTTGGCTTGGGAATACCAGCTAGCCATGTCTGAAATCCCAAACACAGGAGATCAGAGAAGAGGGTGAGCCTGCCTATAACTGCCTTGACCACTAAACAACCAATGGATTAAAATTTTAAAACCATAGAACCATGGAACAGAGTCACAGAATTTTGGATCCAGTGGTACTAGAAAGTTCATGTAATCTAACAATTTAACAAGAAAAAAAATTATCATTTACTGAGTAGAAGTTTTTGGCCATGCGGCTTTTTTTTTTTTTTGAACCTAAACACACAAGACAAGAATAGTCATACCTTCTTGGTTGCCTGATAAAAGCATAAAATAAACCCAAAACCTTGATGTACCAGAAGCTATGGGGAAAAGGAAGATTATTTGATCAGGAGAGTCAGAAGCGTTTACTGGCTCAGGGTTTGAAGGTGATGGAAGTGAAGAATGGAAGGTGCATGAGGTGGAGTGGGGAGATCGAGAGTACTACTTCCTTTATTTTTTCTCCTGAAATTCTTCATTATTAAGACTTGCATTCACCTGCCTTTGGTTTTAACATATAAGTTACAAAATTTAACACAGATATGAAAGCTGCTACTTCTGAAATCAAGTTCTTATAATGTCCAGTCAATGACAGCTCACCTGGCATATCTTCATAACCTTGCATAAGACAATAGATGCTTAAATATGATGCCAAAAGCATAAGCAACAAAGTTAAAAAAAAAAAAAGATGAGTTGGATATCATCAAAAATAAAAAAAAAAAACTTTATCCTTCAGAGGACACTATCAAGAAACCAAGTAAATATGGAACAAAATTTTGGAAAATTATGTAGATGATAAGGGACTTATAATTAGAATATATAGAGTTCCTACTGAAAAGAAAAATAACCCAACTTAAAAGTAGACATTTCTCCAAAGAAGACATACAAATGGCTAACAGACAAATGAAAAAGTGTTCATCATCATTAGCCATCAGGGAGATTCAATTCAAAACCACATTGAGATACCACCTTACACCAGTTAGAATCTAACACCAGTTAGAATGGCCAAAATCAACAAGACAGTAAACAACAAGTGTTGGAGGATGTGGAGAAAGGGGATCCTTCTTACACTGTTGGTGGGAATGTAAGTTGGTGCAGTCACTTTGGAAAACAGTGTGGAGATTCCTTAAGATTTTAAAAATATAACTACTCTATGACCCAGCAATTGCACTACTAGGTATTTACCCCAAAGATACAGATGTAGTGAAAAGAACGGCCATCTGTACCCCAATGTTCATAGCAGCAATGGCCACAGTCATCAAACTATAGAAGGAGACAAGATGCCCTTCAACAGACGATGGATAAAGAAGATAGGGTCCATATATACAATGGAATATTATGCCTCCATTAGAAAGGATGAATACCCAACTTTTGTATCAACATGGACAGGACTGGAGGAGATTATGCTGAGTGAAATAGGTCAAGCAGAGAGAGTCAATTATCATATGGTTTCACTTGTGGAGCATAAGAAATAACATAGAGGACATTGGGAGAAGGAGAGAAGTGAGTTGGGAGAAATTGGAGAGGGAGGTGAACAGAGAAACTGTGAACTCTGAGAAACAAACTGAGGGTTTTGGAGGGGAGAGGGTTGGGGGGTTGGGTGAGCCTGGTGGTGGGTATTAAGGAGGGCACGTATTGTATGGAGCACTGGGTGTGGTGCATAAACAATGAATCTTGGAACAATGAAAGAATAAAATAAAAATTTTTAAAAAGTAGATATAAGAGGGACACCCGGAAAAAAAAAGAGGGGAACCCAGATGGCTCAGTTTGTTAAGCTTCCAACTCTTGATTTCGGCTCAGGTCATGATCTCAGGGTTGTGAGATCAATCCCGGCATCAGGCTCTGCATTGGGCATGGATCCTGACTAAGATTCTCTCTCTCCCTCTCTGTCTGCTTGCATCCCCTCAACTCACGTGTATGCTCTCTTTCTCTTAAAAAAAAAAAAAAGTAGACACAGGATCTGAATAGATGTTCTTCCAGAGAAGGTATACAGATGGCCAATAAGCCCCCCAAAAGATCCTGAACACGATTAGCCATCAGGAAAATACAAGGCAACACCACAGTGAGATACCACCTTACACCACTAGTGTGTCCGTAGTTGAAAAAATAGACAAGAGCAAATGTTGGTGGGGATGTATAGAAACTGGTACCCTCATATACTTCTTTGCAGATGGAACTGTATAAAAGCAGCTGCTGTGGAAAACAGTATGATAGTTCCTCAAAGATTAATTGCACTCCTAGGTATCTACCCAAGAAAAATGGTAACATATGCCCACTCAAAAATTGTCCACAAATGTTCATAGCAGCATTATACATAATAGCCAAAAAGTGGAAAGAGCCTAACTGTCCACATGATAAAGAAAAGCTGGCAAAACCCAAATAATGGAATATCATTTGGCCATGAAAAGAGGTAAGTTACGAATACACAATACTACAAGCATGAACCTTGAAAATGCTATGCCAAGTGAAACAAGGACCATGCATTGCAATATTCCATTTATATGAAATGTCTAGATTAGGAAAATTCAGGGTCAAAGTATATTGGTGATGGTCTAGAGATGGGAAGGTTAGGGAGATATGGGGAATGACTGCTAATGGGTACAGAGTTTTGGGGGAAGGCGAAAATATTCTAAAAATGATTATGGTGTTGGTTGTACCACAATAAAACCATGTAAATATAACTTTATATGGGTAATTGTATGTATGTGAATTATATCTCAAACTGTTATATATAAAAATGAAACCCAGATCTGGGACCAGGAATGCTTGCTGCTGCTGGAGCATCACAGCTTCTAGGCCCTGTCCGCTGAGAGAGGAAAGAGATAGGTTTATACTAACTCCCATATATCCATGTACCTATACACATCTCTGTATGTATCTATCTCCATCCACAAGTCGCTAAACATGATTTCGCACTGTCTCCAGCTCTACTCCAATATCGTGTAGACCATCCTAAGCTTCCTCACATGCTTGTCTGTAACCTGTTGCTCACATGCTTGTCTGTAACCTGTTGCTCCAACAGTGAGACACCAGGCTTCTCCATTTGCCACCCATCTATTTAATTGTTCGATTCCAGCATACATGTGTAGTGGTTCAGGATTATTAACCTGTACCTCTGTGCAAAATAACATTAGCAACTAGGGTACGGTGCTTACATTTGTTTGCCTCTAGTCTTACTGTTCCACTCATTTCCCAAGTTAATTTAGGCCAATAACTTTCCCCTCGCCCCCTGCAGGCAGGTTGCTTCATACATGTGTCCTACAGTTAGAGTCTTTTGTCAAAGTCTAAACTCCAGCCTGAGATCCTCCTACTGCTCAAGTTCTGCTTTTAATTGATTTCATTCAAGTTCATGGTTTGTGCTTTAAAGTTCTATGGGTTTTGACAATTTCACAGTGTCGTGTATATTCTTCATTATGGTGTCATACAGAATAGTTTCACACCCTAAAAACACCTGGGCTTCCCCTGTTCAACTCCCTTCTCCTCTCTGAATTCCTGAAAACCACTGATACTTTCACTGCCTGTGTAGTTTTCTTTTCCATGGTCTCGTCAGTGGACTCATACAGTACACGGCCTTTTCATTTGGTTTCTTTCACTTAGCAGTATGCACTGAGGAGTCACCCATGTTTTTGTGACTCGTTTCTTTTTGTCACTGGATAATATTCCATCGTATGGATGTACCAGTTATTTTTAACAGATTTTATTCCTTACTTATTTATGTTATTTTTATTTTTGACTGAGGTTCAAAAGAGGAACAAGATTGAAGACTAGGAGAAGCACCCGTCCCACCAGGTGAATACAAGACAGCATCCGTAAAGCACTAGGAATCAGGGCTCCTGCTGTTGAGAGTGAAGGGGTGTGGGAGAGTCACAAGAGCCACGACGTGAGAATGTAATGGGAAGAGAGCAGGTGGACGGCGATAGATAGGGCTTGATGTCCTTCTGACCCCTGAAAGGAAACCTCAAGTTGTGTCCATTTTGATGATCATCTAACAGGTTCCAAAATTCAGGCTTTAGAGGCATGTGGGGGGAACAGCCTGGAAGGATACCCACCAGGTATCGTTAGTGTCTCCTCGGATGAGTGTTCTGAGGGCCTCATGGTCCATTTGTCATCTACCCCAAGAACCTCTCTGCCATGCTGCAGGGAACCCACATGCACTTCCCCCACAGGGTTTACTCACCTTCTGAACCCAGGTGAAGCATTCCAAACAAGCACTCTATTTCCCCAGATTTTGCCCCCATCTGGAGATGGTCAGACGATAGCCTGGTCTAAGCTATGTCTGTAGTGACCTTGTCCACCCTCTCACTCTTCCACACAGTGCTCAAGTGGCTTGGGGATCCCCCCTAGGAAAGCTCACTGCTTTCCTGTGCTCAGGGAGGTATTGTACTCCTGCCGCCTTCAGAATACTTGAGAAGGAGCACAAGGAGAGTCTCGTTTCCATTAACCAGGGAGTGTGATCTCAGAATTCTGAGTCACAGACTTGTGTAAGCAGCAGACTTGACCTACACTCCAGAGTTTGTGCCGCAGTGTCCTCCTGCCCTTCTTCTGTCCAGAACCCTGAAGAGTAAAGATACTATCTGTAGGCCATGGAAGTCTTGTAAATTCATAATGATGTTTGCACCAAAGGTGCCAAGCTTGCCCCATGTGTTCATGACTCTCTAAATGGTTATTCTCCCCAGAGCCACTGCCTGGAAAGGTCATTTAGATTTTTACTTGCCCTCTGGTACTAATGCGGTTAGTTTTTGTCACGTAAGTTTTTTTTTTAAAGATTTTTATTTAAAGATGCTTATTTAAAGATATTTATTTATTCGTCAGAGAGAGAGAGAGAATGAGAGCACAAGCAGGCAGAGAGAGAGAAGCAGACTCCCCACTGAGCAAGGGGCCCAATGCGGGACTCGATCCCAGGACGCTGGGATCATGACCTGAGCTGAAGGCAGCAGCTTAACGGACTGAGCCACCCAGGCATCCCTGCCACATGAGTTTTAAAAACTCTCTGGGCAGTTGGGGAAGTAATATAGCTCAGTGGTTAAGAGCACACGTTTTGAGTCCCTGGTTCCAGTCTGGTTAGGTATGTACCTAGAAGTGGAGTTGTCTGGTCGTATGGTAATTCTGTGTTTAATTTTTTGAAGAGCCACCATCCTGTTTTCTGCAGTGACTTCTGGGGTACAATTTTAACTTCAGACTTTCTAAAATGGTAAAAAGAAAAAGAAAAAAACCTGGAAGCAGAATGGGCCTTCCCTCACAGAGCCAGATATACAGGCCCTGGTTAAAGCCAAAAACGGTACCATCACCCTTCCTGCGGATATGAGAGCATTACTTTTTTTATTAGTTAAATTTTGTCTTAAGTCAGGATTATTAAAAACTTAAACTATAGAGTCTTCATATGTTCTGGATGTCCGTGAAGTGGCCTTTGGGTGCAGAGTCTGACAAATGCTGAGTAAACACTGAGCCAACGTCTGTTTAACTTATTTGCCACCTCCCCCAGGAACTTTTCCAACCCTCTGCCCAGAAGGCTCTTCCTGTCCCCTGAGCTCCTGGAGCAGGCCCAAGGAGCTGATAAATGACTGTGGAAGCAGCCGCTCTCGGAGGCCCATGTGTCCCGGGGTGACTCCGGCGTTAGATTACGGTGCATTATGTGTTGTCCTGGAGCATGGAATCTTCTTTCAAAAAACTATGACTCACAATACTCCCCGAATCAGCATGGCTTATCACAGCAGGTAACTCATAGGCATCTGATTTTACTGACAGGTTCCCCCATGATTAAAGGAGCTGTATTTTTCTTTTTTTTTAATTTTAAGATTTTATTTATGTATTTGACACACACACAGAGAGATCACAAGTAAGCGTGGCAGCAGGCAGAGGCAGAGGGAGACGCAGACCCCTTGCTGAGTAGGGATCCCGATGCGGGGCTCAATCCCAGGACCCTGGGATCATGACCTGAGCCGAAGGCAGACGCCTAACCAACTGAGCCACCCAGGTGCCACAAAGGAGCTATATTTTTCTAATAACAATAATTTGTGCTCATTGTGAGAATCAGACATATGACTGTAAAGAAGGAATTGAAAAGCAGCTGAATTCTACCACCCAGTGTAAACACTATTAATATTCAATGGGGTATCCTTTCATGTATGTACAGATATTTACAAAAAACAGGATGTAGTGTTTACGTTTATAACTACAGTTTTACTTGGCAGTACACCATCGACATCTATGTCATTATATTAAAATGGCTTGATAATATTCCTCTTTGTGGATGTGCCACAATATGCTTAGCCAAACTCCTGTTTGGAGGCCTGGTTTGTTTTCAGTTTTTCAGTAATCTAAACAATGCCGAGAGAAACCTCTGGCTTCTAGATGGATGATGAGCTTAAGATGCAGTTTGAATTTTATCCACAAGGGGGAAGCAGGCTACTGTGAGAAGATAAGCTAAGCGTTAAAGGCAAAAAACAACTAGAAAGTTCTTTGACATACATAAGCTCACCCCAAGCTTGGGAGGTGGATATTAATTTTTTCCCCTATTTTCTATATAAGGAAACTGGGTGTTAGGAGAGCAAGTGACATGTACAGGTTCTCACCAACCACTGAGTGCTGAGGTGGGATTCAAACCTGCCTTCTGATTCCATTCAGCTTCCAAAGTTGACAGCAGGAAAACGTTCTCCCCACGTTCAGTTCAGTTCTAGGCACTGTGCTGGCAAACTATGCAGAAATAAATAGGAGGATCCCTGCCCCTCAGAGGGTATTGTCAGGTATGAGGACAGACTTACACGTAAATAAATGAATGACTAACCCACCAGAATAGTGAGAGCCCAAGTACTCTGGAAAGTCACTTTGCAGTGAGACTAGGCATGGCTTTATAAAAGAGACTTGATAAGAGTAGAGCTAAGGTTTATTTAGCATTTACTCTGTAAAAAAGCGCTAAGGGCTTTATGTGCACTTAGAAATTCTCCCACGTAGGGTGCCTGGGTGGTTCAGGCAGTTGAGTGTCTGCCTTCAGCTCAGGTCATGATCTCAGGGTCCTGGGATCGAGCACCTCCTGCCCCCACCCCGGCCCCATTATTGGGCTCCCTCCCCAGTGGGGCGGTCTGTTTCTCCTTCTCCCTCTACCCTTCTCCTTGCTTGTGTGCTCTTGTTCTCTCTCTCTCTCTCTCTCTCATATAAATAAAAATCTTTAAAGACAAAAAAAAAAAAAGAAGAAGAAGAAAGAAAAAGGTGGGGGCACCTGGGTGGCTCAGTCGTTAAGCATCTGCCTTCAGTTCAGGTCATGATCCCAGGGTCCTGGGATCTAGCCCCACATCTGGCTCCCTGCTCAGCAGGAAGCCTGCTTCTCCCTCTCCCACTCCCTCTGCTTGTGTTCCCTCTTCTTTCCCCTTCAAATAAATAAAATCTTGTTTAAAAAAGAAAGAAAAAAAGAAAAAGTTCCCCCATAGACCTGGAAGGTATTATATCCTTTTTATAGGAAAGAAAATTAATGGTTAGAGAGTTAAGAAACGGGTAGAACACTGGAATCCACATCCTTCACGTCAGTTTGACAGGACCTAATCAGGATGGTAGACCTTCAACAGGCAGAGCTCGAAAAGAGACTTCTAGGAGAGGAAACATGGAAATAAAGTCTTGGAGTCAAGAAATACCAGTACATTTGCAAATGCAAGGGGATCAGTGTTCCTGGAGGGTGAGAGAGGAGGAATCTGAAGAGATCAAAACTGAAAATGACTGAGCCAGATTGGAGAAATCTGGGAATGGCAGGCCAAGGAGATCCTACTGGATTTTGTATTCGGGGAGAACCAACCAAAGAGAATAACATGACTTGTGCTTTATGAAGATGAAGTTGTCGCGTTGCATAAGGGAACAAGGAGACTAGTTAGGGGATTGTTAAAATAATCCTGGCCAAAGATAACCAGAGAGGGAACAAGAACTGAAAGACATTTCTGAGAGAAAATCCATAGGATTTGACATCTCGTCAGATGCTGGGGAGAGAGAAGGGAAAGCTATGGTTAAGTTTCCACGTTTGGGTAACAGGGAGAATGTGAACGTGTATTCCAGAGGAAAGGCTGAGGGGAGGGAAAGAGAGATGACGTCACTTTTCTTATGTGAGATTGAGGGGCCTGAGGGAGCTCTGTGTGGAGATGTTCCCTGGGGAGCTGGAAGTAGGAAGCTGGTGCTTTAGATATGGTACCTGGGAATCACAAGAAATGGCCCCAGGAACTGGCTAGGGAGAATCTATACTTAAGATTCAACAGGGGACATTCACACCCTGATTACCTATAATTCTTCTGTCCTAGAGAAATAAAATCACATGTGACAAGATGTGTGAAGGATGTTCAGGCAGCATTGTCTGTGGCAGTGAAAAGACAGGTGAGGGGGGAGTCAGCAAACAAACCATTAAACATCCACGTTGTGTGGTGGTTAATAATTAAGTAGACTTAAAATGCTCACATGGACGAGTTTCGAAAACATACAGTGGATGAGGAAGGCAAGTTGTAGCACAATAATAATGTGTCATGAAAAGGAAAAAAGCCAAACAATAAAAATGCTGTCACACATGTATGTTTTAAGTGCGTGTGTGCACAGAGAATATTCTGGAGGAATAAACAGTCTGCTAACTATGCTACAGGAGAAGAGTTGTGACTCTTCTCACGAAGAACTCTTCTCACGAGGCGAATGGGATTTTCACCTTAGTTATCAAGTTTTAATTTTACAAAAAGAATGTAATCATATAGAGTGTGAATGAAAATTCTCAAACTATTAAATGTAGGTCCAATGAGAATAAGAGAGATTGGAAGAGACAGAGACACATTCCAAGACTCAAGGTAAGGCACTATTAATGGGAATACTGGGAGAAGTTTCTGGAAGTGCAAGATGAGGGGTGGGGGTCCTCTGCGCTCACTAGCTCTACAGGGACAACCAGCAGGATGAGCCCTGTGAGCTCAGCTACTTTTCAACACCTTTCAATTATAGCCACAGCTCCTGTGTCCTTGAAAGGTCACCATGTCCTACCACTTGCCTTGGAACGAGATTGTGTTTTTCTGTCCTTTTTGAGTTGTAAATGTCCTAAGACATTTCATCCAGTTCTTGTGTTTGGACATCCCCTACTCTCCCAGAAATTTCACGGGGTTCTTGGTGTTCTCATTCCAGTCTTTCAGACTGTCTATGAAAACCCAGTAAATACCTGCCACGTCTCTTTTCCCCGTTCAAAAATATTTCTATTCCTATTGCTGTGGGAGGTTTCTAATGGGATTTCTCAAGGGACACCCAGCACAGATGTAGCTAACTCTTGAGCCCATGGAGGTGCCGCACATGGGGCTAAACTTCATGTAAGTATCTTATTTAATCCTTCCAACAACCTAGTAGGTGAGTACTATTATAACCCTCCTTTCAGGGGTACCTGGGTGGCTCAGTCTTTGGGTGTCTGCCTTTGGCTCAGGTCATGATCCCAGGGTCCTTGGATTGAGTCCCACATCAGGCTCCCTACTCAGCTGGGAGTCTGCTTCTTCCTTGCCTCCCCCGACCCCCGCCGGCCCCTGTGTTCTCTCTCTCTTGCAAAAATAAGTAAATAAAATCTTAAAAAAAATAATAACCCTCATTTCACAGCTGAGACCTGATGTGTGGTGGTTGAGAGAGTGTGTGTGTGTGTGTATGTGTCTCCCTGTGTTAGTTGTCCTAAGGGATTAAGTGTGTGTGGGGGGGTGGTAATTGGGGAGGCACGAGGGACTGGACTGGGAACAAATTCTCAAGGGCTCAGGGGGTTCAGTTTGCCAAGTGCCTTTATAACCATTATTTCATTTGATTTCACCACCATTTCATTTGATTTCAGCATTAGAGCTCTAATGATGGTGGTCATTAGGAAGAATAATGAGATGAGTCAAACTTTAATTCCCTTAAAGTGGCAACCATTGGGTCAAGGGTTTTTAGGGCCCATTAACCCACCATGCAGCCTTGGACAGTTCTGCAAGGGGGTGGAGGTAGACAGAATGTGCTCTATGTGGCTTTTTTTGACCCCGCTCTTTAAGGATCACTGGGTTTCCAGTAGCCGCTCCTCCTCTTGGCCAGGCACCCCCTGCTCTTCAAGGCCGCCCATCCCGGGAGATAAAGCTAAGTGGTAAAGGAGCCAGTTTCCTGGGGCTAATAAACAGGCTGTTTATAGCCAGGAGCAGTCACGGGGCAGGAACAGGCAGGCTGGGAGGTCATGCTCCTTCTGAATGTTGAGATTTCTCATAAACATCCCCCATCAGCCTTCTGGGATGCAAGAACAACTCTGGGCCCATTGCCCTTGCCTGGCAGCATGCCAGGGCCCCCACACCTTACTTCCTGCTCCTTTCTCCCCACCATGGCTCTCCTCCTCTTCCTTTTCTCTTCTCCTATCCCCTTCTATACCCCTTCTTCCATAATGGAGAGAGGATCCATTTCCACATTTGACACATTTAATAACTTTGGGCAGGTACTTCATCCCTTGGAGTCTGTTTCCTCCCTTGTAAAATGGGGGTAATAATGAGGCTCTCCTCAAAGAATATCTGAGAGGTGCCTAGCACTGTGTTTCGCGCCTGCGAGCACACACAATGGTTATTTAAAACATGTTTGCCTTTCCCTTTTCCCCCTCCACTCCATCCCCTCTCCCTAATCCTGGTCCCACCCACCCCCACCCCCTGTTACATTCGAGTTGGAAGAAGAGGATAGACCTTAGATAGGTAGATAAATTAAAAAATAGGTAAATAGATTAAAAAAAAGAACGAGATCACTTAAAATTGTGAAAAGTAGTAAAAGAATAACAAAACAAAGTGATGTGGGGAAAGAGGCTGCTTCTGTCTGCTGTCCTCAGGATAAAGTCCAAGGTCATCAAAGCCCATCTCCATCTGCCCTTGTTTACCTCTCCAGGCTTACCTCTTGTCACTTTTCACCTTGAACTCTCTGCTTCAGCCATGAAGAATGCAGAGTATTAAAACTGGAAGAGGCCACTTAGCCTTTGATGGAGCTGTTTCTTCGGCTCCAAACATCTCCAAATGTCTCTCCGCAAAGGACTCTTCCTACTCCTTCCCAGATTGCCAGTTACTTCCACCTGGAAGCCGGCCCTGCAGCCACTGAGCTAAGCTAGGTTTCCTGCTCCGCATTGCCATTTTCCCCTCCGAGAGTGACCGTCACCCTGTGTAGCCGGTTTATGGTCACCTCCCTACCAGACTGCAAGCCTCTTGTGGGCAGGACTCACTCCTTATCCACTCTGAGTCCCTGAACCCTCAGCAGCTGGGACAGTGCGTAGCACCAGTAGGCTTAGTAAGTTTAAGACCTCAGTAACATGAGGAAAAGGCACTGACAAGGCATGGCTTTGGAGAGAAAGAATGAATTGGAAGGGGGAAAATATCCTCAGTTCTCGTTGAAGTTCATTTTCTAGCGTCTTTCTGCTCCAACACTCTATCAGAGCCCTCTAAAAGGCTTCCTGAGCCAGCAGGGCAGAAGGCCATTGACCCTATTTAACACCTCCCACCGGGAGGGTCATGGCCCAGAGGGATGAATCTGCTTTGGCTGAAGCTACCCAGGCAGGCGGTGGTAGAGTGTGTCTGAATAAGGTGAGGGCTCCAGAGAGGTCAGCCCAGCCTCTTGACCTCGTGGGGAATGTGCATGGGCATGATAATATGCAGACTCTGAACTTCATGTCCTTGCTCATTTCAAACCAAAACAGCCATCTGAAGAGTGACAAGAGCCATGAAGGAGGAAACCGTATGATTTACTATGATTTACCTTCATTCCCCCCTCGCCCTTAACCCAACCCAGATTCTCCTGGGCATAACCCCATTTGTCCTCATGGACTCCTCCCCTGGGGTTGGTTCATGAGAAGCTGCGCCCTCTCAGACTGGCCAGAATTCTGATTTCCTCATTTCTGAATTGGAGAGACTGCAAAAGGGACTAGGCTATGGCACATACTGAGTTAGGACCAGGACTCCAAAACCTTCTCAAAGGAGAAGACTTCACAAGCCCAGTTGACATGAACCTTCTGAGTCAGGGAAGGGGTAGGAGTGATATGGACCTGACCTGGCTATTTGTTAGCTGTGGTGTGTTGGGAGAAGCCAGTGGGGGACGGGCAGTGATAAGCTACCTACCCAATCTTGTTCTTCTGCTCTAGAGTTTACCAGTTCCTTCTAGTCCTCATTGGTTTGATGCATTGTTAGTTAACTCACTGGAAGTAGGATGTGGGTTGTTCATTGTTAAGTGGTGATTTATGAAGGTTGTTACATAGTGCTCCTCCAGCACTATAGTCTTCCAGCCCAACAATAACCTAGAAAGGATGGAGGTGGGGGGCGGATTGAGGTCAGAAGAGACATAGGGCTCCCTACTACTAAGAAATGGGGAAAAGATTTTGGGGTTCTAGCAACATATAAGGGCATCCAAGAGAACAGAAGGGGCATTTTGTCTGAAAGCTTGCCACTGCCTTTACTCTACGTGTCGTCCTTATAGATGCCTGTATTTGCTGCGGGACCTTAAATCACTCAGCTTCTCAGATGAGAGGGTTGAATGAGATAGTCTCTTAGAGGGGCCCTTCCACTTTGTATAAGTGTCCCTCTCACTAAGCAGGCAAGTGGGATTCATTCACTTCATGTCAGGTAAACTCAACAAACCTGGTCCAATTTGCCAGACCAGATCCTGGTGAAGTTTAACTGGGAGATCTGCAGAAAAGACTAAACATAGGGGACCTCTATGCTTGGAAAGATCAACTTGCAGTTGGCCCTTGTTTGGCATTTGGGAACTTCAGTTTCAGGAGAATTTTCACCATTCCCAGAACTGATAAGAGTGGGTCACTGTGCCCAAACTGTTGATACAGATAATGTGGTTTATGATGAACACCTGCTCTCCTTCTGGAAGTCCAGAATTTTGGTACATGCAAAACAGAGGATGCCTACTTGGCTAGCTCCCAGGAAAAGCCCTGGGCACTAGTTTCTCTTGAGCCTCCCTGGCAGATGGCATTTTACATGTGTTGTCACAGTTTGTTGGTAGAGGAATTAAGCACATCCTATGTGACTCAGCTGGGAGAGGACTCTTGGAAGCTTGCTCCTGGTTTCCTCCAGACCTTGTCCCATCCACCTTTTCCCTTTGCTGACTTTGCTTTGTGAGCTTTCACTATAAGAAGTCATAGCATGAGGATGACTATATGCTGAGATCTAGGAGTCCTCCTTGTGAATCACTGAACCCAGAAGCGGTCTCGGGGACCTCAGACAGGCGATAAGCCGAGATATCACATGCAACGATAATCCTTTACCAATGTCTTAAGATTATATAGCTTAAACTAGTGCTGTCCAGTAGAAATAGAACATCAGTCACATACGTAATTTTAAATTTTCTTGCAGTCTCATTTTGAAATGTAAAAAGAAACAAGTGAAATTAATTTCAAGAATAATTGACTGACTCTTGATTTCAGCTTGGGTCGTGATCCCAGGGTCGTGGATCAGTCCCCACGTTGGACTCTGCATTCAGCGCAGAGTCTGCCTGTTCCTCTCCTTCTGCTCCTCCCACCACTCGTAGGCTCTCTCTCTCTAGCTCCAAAGTAAATAAATAAAGTCTTTAAAAATATATATATATATTTTTAAACTCAATATATAAACTATGAACATTTCAACATGTAATGATATCAATATTTATTGGGGTATTTTACGTTCTCTTTTTCATACTAAGTCTTCAAAAACCAGTGTGGATTTTACACAAGTGGCACATCTCAATTTGGACTAGGCACGTTCCAAACGCTCACTAGCCACAGCTGGCTCATAGCTGCCACTTGGACAACACGGGCTTAGAGATTAATGGCAAGGGCTCTGGAGACAGAGCATCCAGATGAGAATTCTGGTTCTATCATCTACCAACTGCATGACCTTAACCTCTCTATGTGTTAGTTTCTTTACCTACAAAATGGGAAGAGTAATGTTAGCTACTTCATAAGTTTGCAGGGGTTTTCCAAAAATGAATAAATCTAAAGCAATATCTGGTCCATATAGGATTTTGGGTGAATGCTGGCTGTTACTCTTACTGTCCAACAGTTTTGCCCTTGAGATCAACTTGTCCAACTCCTCATTCCACAGATAGGAAACTAAGGCCCAGAGTTTGAAAGGCCCTGGTTTCGAAAGTAGAGGCTCTAGCTACGTCTCCTTTTGATGGACTCCCTGTCTCCTGGCTGACTCTCAGATTGGATTGGCCGATTGGTCAGAAAACCAGCAGCAACAGGCTGCCCCTGGGTTCTGCAATCCCTTCTTGATTGCAAAATAGGGCTACTGTTTGAGATTGGCACTGTGCTGATGGGGGCTGGGCCTCCCTTCTCCTGCCCCCATCTGAACCCATCAGTTGGGCTGGCTGACCCCATCGTCAAGTCCAGCGCTTACTCAGCAGTGATAGGGCTGGCTTCCATTGTTCTGGCTTTTTACAGCCCTCCTTGTTTATTACCTCGTGTTCTATCTTCCTCAAAGACACAGAGCATCAGCACTTTTTAGAAAACCTTCTTTAAGTCATCAGTAGTCCCTACCTACCCACCAAACAGGTAAGTAGTAAGCTCCCTAAAAAAATGGTGAAGAGGCATTGAGTGTCCACTTACCTGGGACTCTGTAGAGCACAGCCTCAGGCTGGAAGCACACTGGCTTCTGATTCCCCTACAGCGTCTGTCTCTACCCTTCCTTTCTTGAAACCCAATGCAAATCATTTACTCTCCTGTGATAAGCTCACTTAGCATCGTGCACATGTCTCATATCTTACTAGCTGCTAGAATCAGTCCAGTTTTGTGGGCTTAAACTGTTAGTATATGCTGACCTGAAGCTCCCCTTATTCTAGATGTTAAATAGTGTTTTATTTGACATTTATTTATTTAATATCTACTGAGCATCTTCTATGTATCAAGCCCTGGGCAAAGTTTTGGGAATGAAGCGTTTGTGGACCCTGTGACTTGATGTAGAAAGTAAACAAGAAATGATGATAAAGCAAAACAAAGGGTTGATATAGAAACCATCAGACATTCTAGAAACAATACTAAAGCAAGGGGACCTGAACAGAAGTGGAGACCTGAAATAGGGTAGAAGTGAATGAGTTAAGGAGAGAATGTGGAGTGCTCCCGGCAGAGGGAACACAGCTGAGACAAAAACCTGGAGGTAAGAGAGAATGGCATGTTGGAAGAAAGGAAAAAAGACCCAGTACAGCTGGGGTAGAGAGAATGAGAAGAGTGTGGCTGGACTTTGAGGACATTGTCTAAAGCACTAAGGAATTTGGACTTCAACCTGAGGCCGAGAGGAAACAGCCTGGTGGAGAATAACATCTTTCAAAACACAGGGTTCTGGGAACAAATCAACTAAATGAGCTCAAAAGGTGGGTGGTGAAAAGACTGGGGCATGCTGTTTCCATGTTTGCCTTCATGTTCCCGGTGTGAAGGCTCAGCCCTCTTGAAAGTAGTGCATAGGTGGTACGCGGTGCCCACCACGCTCCACCGACCACAGCCACTGTCCGTGATGCCAGCACTCTCGAGTTTCTGGAAGCACATGCTTTCCTTAGACCCTTGGAACTGGAGGGTCACAGAGACCATCACCGAGAGACTGCCAAAAACTCTTGTTCAACCATTGGACCAGTTGAGACCCAGAGAAGGAAAGTGACATGTGTGTGGCCCCACAGCAAGCCTTAGGCTTCTGACTCCTTCTTATTTCCCCCAAAGAAACTGAACACCAGGGCTGGGACCAAGATGAGGCAAGTCAGGTACAGAGGGTGCCAAACTGAAGGAGGCCCTCACTCTTGGGGGTTGGTTGTGCACTTGTTAGACCCTAAGGGCTTACTGGCCTCATTCTACTCCTGGCTCTGTAGGACACACATTAAGGACAGAGACTAAAACTTCCAGAAAACTCTCTGATGTCTCTCATAGTGTTTACATGATCCCAGACACATATTTTGAGGGTCACTAGATGCCTACTGATAATGAACAATGGATTTCTGACAGACTGATAGGTGTACAGACATTTGTATCTGTGGGTAAACACAACCTTCAAAAGACAAGGAGCAAAGCGAGGACTGCCTGAGATTAGAGATCTTGATTCTGGTCCCCACTCTGCCACCGATTTACTGTGGGAACGTGGCAGACCGTTCTCCATCTCTAAGCCTCAGTGAAATGGGTGGTTAAATAACATTTATTGAAGGGGCACCTGGGTGGCTCAGTGGGTTAAAGCCTTTGTCTTCGGCTCAGGTCATGATCTTCAGGGTCCTGGGATCGAGCCCCACATAGGGCTCTCTGCTCAGCAGGAAGCCTGCTTCCCCCTCTCTCTCTGCCTACCTCTCTGCCTACTTGTGATCTCTGTCAAATAAATAAATAAAATCTTCAAATAACATTTATTGAAAACATACTTTGTGTCAGCCGCTGTTCAAATACTTCTGCACTTTAACTCATTTAAAGACTTTCTGGACTTCAATGTTCTCTTCAACAGGCTGTGGTTTGAAGTAAGAAAGGCTTTATGGAGAATATGGGACTTGAAACAGAACTTCCAAACTCCCACAAGGACAAAATCCCCAATCAGAGGAAAGGCATGCTATCTCAAGGCACTTCTCTGCCAGAAGACAGGATCGCCTGCCTCAGAATCACCTTTGGGACATATTTGAAAGCAGATTCTCAGCCTCTGCCCCCCAAGATTCTAATGCAGTGATTCTGGACTGGGGTCTGGGAATTGACTAGAAGCTTCCCAGGTGACTCTGGTAGTTGGGCAGTTTTGGGAAGTACTGATCACAACACATTCCCCTCTCTATGAACACGGATTGTACCAAGACAGCCCAGACCTAGAGCTGCCTACCTAATCAACGGTATCTCCAAGCAGAGAAATGAATTTTTTTGGTTGATTAATGCAACAAGTATTTAACACCTGTGCTCTAGGCTCTGGGCCAGGTGATGGTTATGGTCCCTACTCTCAAGGAACTTCTGTTCTAGGTCTTTCTCTTATTTTAGAAGCAATTCATCTAGCCCAAACCAGAAGGGCTTCAGGAGGTCATCAGCTAATCCATCATTACACAGTTGGGGGAAACCAAGACCCAGAGGGGGAAAGCAACACATTCAAGACAACACAGTGAGCAATGTATTTTCTGCTCACAAATGGGCTGAGATATCCCAGTGTTCTCTCCAGGAGGGGGCTGCTTTCAAAATCTGTGGGCATCCACTTTTTGCCCCCCCCCCACCTTTTTTTTTTAAATAGGATTTTATTTATTTATTTTAGAGAGCATGCGTGCACAGGGAGAGGGGAAGAGGGGCTGAGAATCCAAAGCATTTGCCTCCCTGAGCTCGGAGATCATGACCTGAGCGGAAAACAAGAGTCCCACGTTCAAATGACTGAGCCACCCAGGTGCCCCCACTCTTTGCTTCTTAAGCGGTAAACCTGCGTGGAGCAAATGTTCCTAGCAGTCTCACCGCAGATCTTGCTGTCATTTTCAATCCTTAACATCCCTTCAACTGGAATGGAGGAAGGAGGAAAGAGGAAGGAGGGAGCATCACAGGGTGTTTTAAAACCTAGGAGTAAGAAATGTCTCCTAGGATTGAGCCTTCCATTGGTTCTTCAGTTAGAGTTTAAAGCCCTCTCCCCTGGCTGTGCTGGAGGACATTGTGCGTGCCTCCACCTGCACTTTAGTGCCTAAAGAAGAGGGGGCAGCCTCATAGGTCCACAAGGACCCGCTCCCATTTCTGCCCAGACTTGCTTATGTCACTGTCGCCCGGAGCCTAGGGAGGAGAAGGAGGGTAAACTGTGCCCGCCCCTGAAATGCCAGCCGCCCTGCGATTGGCTACAGGGACTCCGGGCCGGCCGCGGATTGGTCATTGTTGAGGGCTTGAAAGGTGGCTGAGGGCATCGGACCCCTCAGACGGCGGTAGCCCGGGATCAGACAGCGTCTCAGGCAAGCCCGAGAGGCGCCCCGTGTCAGCCATGGCCCGGCTGTTGCGGGCGTCCTGCCTTCTCTCCCTGCTCCTGGCTGGCTTCGTCCCGCCGAGCCGGGGGCAGGAGAAGTCGAAGGTGAGTGAGCCTTAGGGGTGGGGGCCTGGCGGGACGAACAGAGCCCCCAGGTGTCCGTCTGTCGGTGGCGAGGCACCCGTCTTCCCGGGCTCCCCTCCAGGAGGGGCAACACCTGGTGCGAGGACCTTAACCCCGGTTCCTCCCTCTCCGCCTCCGGGACCCCCGCCCGGCGCACCCCTATCTTTGCAGTTTTATCTATGGGAGATCTGAGTGCCCTGGGTGGACAGAATGAATAGGGAGGAGAGTCACCCTCGCCGAGTTGACCCCGTCTGCCCCACAGCTGCCTCAGTGTCGCCTTGTTACGGGCATGCCAAGCCGGTCCCCAGCTACTCCCCTCCAGGCGGGCCTGAAGTGGGCGGGGGGCACCGAAAAAGGCCTAGAGACTTCGCATCTCGCATCTCGGCTGGCTGCCGGCTGGCTGCGGAGGTTCCCAGGGGAGACTGACAGGCAAGGAGAAAGGGAAGGAGCTGGGTGGTCCCCATCTTGGAGAATTACGGCGAGGGCTCTTCTAGCCCAAGCATTAACGCAGGTAGAAATGCCCGCTTGGATTCCAGGGCGTTGGTAGAAGAGGCAGACATCCGTGACCGAAAGCATTCAGGATTGGCAGTGCACAGTCCCCAGGACACTGGCTAGACCCTCAATCCTTTCTGGGCCTCAGGCTGTTCATCTGTGGGGGGCTGGGGTGGGGGCGGGGCGGGGCGGGGTGGGGGGGAGGGGAGGGAAGTGAAGGTGGGGGGCACAAGGAAGCTGATGGTTTCCCGGGGAATGCTTGGGGAAGCTGCAAAATCCACCTGCTGCTCTGTGAAGGTGTGTTCTGGGGCAGCTTCCCCACCCGCCACCCACTGTCCATAGCAGCCGGAGCAGACCTGGTAGCTGGAGAAAGTTGGGGACTGCCAGCTCACAGGAGAGGCAGAGTTCTCCTGAGCCTCTGTCTATCCCCAGCAGAGTGTGTGACCCTTAGTTAGAGTGGGGATGCTGAAGCCAGGAGGGGGGTGACCCAGCCTGCTCATCTCCTAGGATAGTACATGCCAGAATGAGCCCAGTAGACCTTTCTTCTTCCCTAGGGTGGGAGGCAGAAGCCTTTGGGTATAGACCCAAAGAGAGATTTTGTCTCCACTCTCCCAACACACATAACACACACACACACACACACACACACACACACACACACACACACATACACACGCACACATATACACCCTACGTGCTTGTATAAGCTCAAGAGAAGCTTTGAGCTTCGGTCTTTCTAAAATCTTCTGGGTCTTTAAGATCTTAGGAGTCCATAATCCTATTTCCAAAGTTCTATCCACTATCCAATTAGCCCATTCCAAGCACAGGATTCCTTCTGTATGTGTCTGTCCCCCCATCCTGTCCTGTCCTCCGCTAAATCCTATTCGGTCTGTTTCTCTTTGGAGTAATCTCTTTGAGTAGATGGTTATAAAGGCGTTTCTATGCCTCCTCCTTTGTATCCAGCCCTGTTCATTATCCTCAACTCAAAAGACATTTTCCAGGTTAGGGATGGGACTGAGTGTCAAGATTGTGGTGTGGGGTAGAGCTGGGGGTGGGCAGGCCAGCAGCATGGAGTCAGCCCTTTACTCTCAGTCTAGGGAAAGCCAGAGAAGATTGGGCTCTCACTCGAGAAAGCTGGAGGTAAGAAGGTGGATCCCATGAATAACTCATCATAGCTCTGTGTTATTTGCAGAACTCTGGGGAAGGAATAGGTGGATTCAAAGAGAACAGGATGGGTATGTCTAGAAAAGTCTTAGGGTGAGGTATGATCCTAACAGAGGCAGCCTATTAGGACTTGCTGACTAACGACAGTCTGGGCATGCCCATATCTCCTCCCAGGGCCTTAGAGTCGAGATGTCCTAGCTCCGGATTCTAAGACTCAACCACCTACCTTACCTCCAACTCCAGGGCCAAGGGATAGGATGGTGGGGCACGTGAGGAATGGGATGGGCAGTAAGTGACCTTCGCGGAGGTATGTCTGCCTTCTCCCAGTTCAAAGGGAGGAGCCGGATAATGAAGGAAATCCTCCTTTCCTTGCTGTGTCCCATCTCCAGTCCAGCTTTAAGCTACCCAGGCTCCCTGTCCTTGCTGTGCAGAAGGACTATGCAGAAGCTGGAGAGGGTAATGACCGCTGATGTGGGCTAGATCCTAGTAACCGCTGGTTTCTAGGTGACTCAACCAGTCAGAGAGAATCATGGAACCACAGGCTGACAGAGATGAAGAGCCCTTAAGACAACACTGACTCTGAGCCAATCTGACAGGCAAGCCGCCAGAGCCCCGCAGAAAGGAAAGGAGGGGTCACGGTCAGAGTCACCACGGATGGTGTCTGAACCCACAGCCCTGGGCTCAGTGGCCCCAGCAGACAGCTTGGAGGCTCTGTCCTCATCGCTTCTCCCCAGAGACACCTTGCAGCAGCCTCCTCTTTCCCCTGTCTGAAGATCCTCAAAGCCCTCTTCACAATAACGGAGGACCCTCAGGGCCTTTCCCCTAGCTTCTGGCAGAATAATCACTATCTCCTGATATGGGGATTTCTCTCCTTGAGGCTTTCAAGACTGTTCTGATCTGTGCAGAAATTCCCACAGCTGTCTGGGGACAGGTGGCATTATCCTTGCCTGTCAGCCACCTGAGGCTCCCAGAGTGAAAGTGACTCACACCCCCAGGGCCACAGAGCCAGCGAAGACTAAAAAGCCTAGCCTAGTGAGAGGAGAGTCCCCTCACCCCACCCCCATCCTGAAGCTGTGCTCAGAAGCAGATTGTCCTGTTTACAAGCTTCTGTTATTTGGGCAACCTGTTGAAGGCTTTTGTTCTCGTCAATTCCCAGAATTTGCCTTTGGATCAGGGTGGAGGGGAAGAGCTGGAGGGGCGAGTGGGGAGTCTTTGCCTTCTGGTTGCTAGACCTCCTCGGCCAGCTGGGCCGGATGTGCTGTGCCCTGGTTGTTTGTGTTCAGTGGTGGAACTGACCCAGCTGGGGCCAGGGAGACAAGGGCTAGAGGAATGTGGAGCTTAGGTTTCAGACCTGCACCCGCCGGAAGTCACGGGGCATGGGCTGCCAATCTCATGGAAAACAGGGAATTGGCACTGAGGCCGAGAAGAGAGCTCGCAGCTCTCTGGAAATGGCTTGCAGGAGGGAGGCCTGTCTCACCTGGCTCAGCAGGCCTGAGACATTTTCCAGGCTGTGATGAGTTTTCTACACCCTCCTGGGGCCACACCCTGCCAACCAGATGACTCCCTTCACCTGGCTGGGCCCAGGTGCCTCACCTCAACAGCAAGACTTCCAAGACCGGTGGGGAGGAGAGGGTTTGGATTTGCTTCTCTGACTCCTACCACCCATCTCTCCTGATCTATAATGCTAGTTCATACTTCATTTGTTTATTGTCTGGGTACCTGTCTCCTCCCCCATCATGGCCAGAGATGACCCAATATAATGCTGGCCAACACTTTCCTTTCCCCTCATGACCGGCACTGCTGCTGATTGTGTGACTGACGCCAAGACACCCTTTCAAGAGTAGACCCAGGTTTTTGTCGCCTGTGCCAGAGCTGGGGTAGGTGGAGAGTGGCGTCCAGGCAATGCCCTGCTGGTTGGCAGTGGTCCCACTCCTCCCCCTGCCCACTGCTGGTGATGCTGGCAAGCCACATGGTTGAGCACGGCTGATCCAGTTCAA
This sequence comes from Lontra canadensis, assembly GCF_010015895.1. Taxonomy (NCBI): domain Eukaryota; kingdom Metazoa; phylum Chordata; class Mammalia; order Carnivora; family Mustelidae; genus Lontra; species Lontra canadensis. The sequence continues at coordinate 16,863,655 of NW_022630999.1, forward strand.
GGTTCTCATCTTATAAAAGAGGAAACTGAGGCCCAGAGAAGAGAAAGGGCTAGCCCCAGATCACACAGGGAGTTAGTGGCAGAGCTGGACATGGAATCCGCATCCCCACCTGAGTCCATTGTCCACTACTTGTTCTAGAAGGTCACTTGTTCGGGGAGGCGGGGTCGTAGCAGCTGGGCACAGAGGAAGGTATACTGGTCATCCCAGCTACACGCTTACAGGGAACATCTCTCATGGGCGAGGCCGTGTTAGTTTCCCCTTGCCGGCACACAGAATCCTCCAGGCAGGCCTCTCCCCTTCCTGGCTCCTCCTGCTTCCTTATATTGTAGCAACAGCCTCAGCTTTCCAGTCCTCCAGTCCTCCATATCTGAATCACCCCTCTGCACACAGGCACTTCCTCCTTTCTGTTCACTTCGTCCTTGGCAATGCCATCAGCCGGCCCACACTGTCCCCTGCCTGGCTGTCTGCAGCGGCAGCCCCAGGAACCTCCAGGAGCAACCCGGAGTAAGGCAACCTCCTGCCCCAGCACGGTCTCTCTCCGGGCCTGGCCAGTGTTTAGGCATTGGGCACAAGAGGCGACAGAATGGCCATGGAAGTAGGACAGCAGGGTTCCACACACCTAACTGCTGATTAAGTGCTTTCATAAGCATTCCCTTGCCCGAGAAAGTAGACCTTGGTTCTGGGCCAGTTCTAGTTCTTAGCTTGGTCTTGGGTAAGTCACTCTCCCTGTTGGTATCTTTCATGATCTTGAAAACGGAGATGCCCGGGTTCCCTTCCAGCCCTAACCGCTCCCCGGCACTGGTCTTCCTCTGTTCCAGACGGACTGCCATGCTGATGTGAGTGGCACCATCTATGAGTACGGAGCCCTCACCATCGACGGGCAGGAGTACATCCCCTTCAAGAAGTACGCTGGCAAATACATCCTCTTTGTCAACGTGGCCAGCTACTGAGGTTTGACGGGCCAGTACGTTGGTAAGAGCCCACCCCCGCCCCCTGCTGTGGGGCTGTTTCTGCCAGTTAGGACCGTTCTAATCACAGGAGTTTTTTCAGTGCAAGCAGGAAGAGGTGACCGAGATCACAAGATTCCAAGTCCTGTATCCCAACTCTACTGTCTTCCATATTTCAGTGAAGATGACTATATAAGTCTGAGGTCTGACTGCCTTAAGATATGTTCTAGAAGATTCCCAGTAACCCTTCATCTCTGGGGACCCCAACTGCCCCAAAAGCGGAGGGATGGAGGACATTAGGTCTGTGCCTGGGATGTTCTTCCAGGGGAATAAGAAATGGTAGCTTTATCCTGGTGAGAATTTCCCATCTGCCCTCAGCTCCATCGGCCCTAGTGCTTCTCTTGGCTCCTACCCAGAAACCGGGCAGTTAGATTGAGGCCCTGAGGACATGTGTCAGTGGCAATCCCAGGTGTTTGCCCCAGGTTTTGTGATCCTGGCATCCTCACTCCCCTCTGCTTAGCCAGGGCAGAGGAAAACAGCCTGAGGCAACAGGCTGACCAGAGGCATCTGACCCCACCCACAGGAAAATGCCATGGGGCTGAGCACAGTTCGCGGGCAGCTTTTGGGGGAAGCAAAGCGACCTGACCCTGCATGTCTGCCCGGCCGTCTCAGGCAAATTCCCAGAAGCAGAGTGACAGTGGGTTGGATGGCCCAGTGGGCTCTTGTCTAGAATCCTTCTTTCTAGACTTTGGAATAGAGCAGAGTGTGTTTGTGTGAGAGATGCGCTGGGTGCTGGCACTGAGGGAACTGGGAAGCTGGGCCAGGGCCTCCATTTGATTCCCAAACTGCCAGGAAGTCTTCTGCCTTCTGCCCAGGGATGTATGGCTCTTGCTCCAAGGGACTCGATCCTGAGAGTCCTGGAGGAGCCATTAGCCTACAGGCCCAGTGGCAGTGAGCAGCTGACTGGTTTCTGGTTTGAGAAAGCGTATTGCTTTCTCTCCAGACTTCCAATGCAACCATACTGGAGTCAGGAGAATGGGGCTTGTAGCCCAGCGTTGTCATGCTCACTGAGCAATCTTCCCCCGTCAGGCCTCGGTGATTTCAGCTCACAGTGGGTAAGCAGGTGGAGGGGTGCAGACAAGACAGGGGTCCTTGATAGTCTTCCTTCATCTCTCTCTCTTTCACCCTGGCCCAGAACTGAATGCACTACAGGAAGAGCTTGAACCATTTGGTCTAGTCATTCTGGGCTTCCCCTGCAACCAATTTGGAAAACAGGAGCCGGGAGAGAACTCGGAAATCTTACCCAGCCTCAAGTGAGTGCTTGCTTGCTTGGTGTCCTGAGAAAGCACAGTCCCCTGTGCCCCAGCCGAGGTGCCGGGGATCTCTTGCATTGGCCCCTGCTCACGCTGGGTACTTAGCCACCAAGAACCATGCTGCCCTTCCAGGAACCCTGTTCGCTGGCATGAACGGAAGAGAGGTTGGAGACAGGGATGACTGCCTGTGTGTTCATGATGGGATGGTGGCAGGGCCGGGGGGTGTGGTGGGGAGAGTGTAGGCAGGGGACAGGGTTACTGAGAGGGTACCAGACCGGAAAAAGCTTGCACACCCACACTATGCCTGTGCCCGTTCAATTTTCATCAATTCCCACTGCCTGGTGTGGGAAAAGTTCCAGATTCCCAACACCCCCTCCCTGCTCAATCCCTTCTTGTCATTTCTGAGCCCTAGGCCCATCTCCTTGGGACCCACATAAGAACATTCCTTGTAGGCATGTCCGACCAGGTGGGGGCTTTGTCCCCAATTTCCAACTCTTTGAGAAAGGGGATGTGAACGGGGAGAAAGAGCAGAAGTTCTACACGTTCCTGAAGGTGAGTGCGTAGCCACAACTGCAGGAGTCGCTGACCTGGCTCTGGACAGAGCTACAGCCACTCCCAGCTCCCGCCCTTGGGGAGACACAGCCCATGCCACCCTCCCCCACCTCTGGGCCCCTGGGGGGATTTCCTGGCATCTATCATTCTAACCATCAAGCTTGGCAGACCCTAGGATCGCAACAGCCCATTGTATAGATAAGGTCCAAGCAGGGCCCCAGAAGGGACAAGCTGCTAGAGTCCTACAATCCGCTAGAGCCAAAGTTGGTCCTGGGATCCCATTTTCAACTCCGAAACTGGTGCTCTTCGCTCAGTGCCAGGCTTCTCCTACCTTCCCCTCTAACCCCTCGCGGAAGGCCTGGAGAGGGAGGGTGGGAAGGGCCCCAAGCAGGGTTGACACTCTTCTCATTCCCGCTGCAGAACTCCTGCCCTCCCACCTCAGAGCTCCTGGGCTCACCTGGCCGCCTCTTCTGGGAACCCATGAAGGTCCACGACATCCGCTGGAACTTTGAGAAGTTCCTGGTGGGGCCAGATGGCATACCCATCATGCGCTGGTACCACCGGACCACGGTCAGCACTGTCAAGATGGACATCCTGGCCTACATGAGGCGGCAGGCAGCTCTGGCGATCACGGGGAAGTAAATCAGGCCTGCCCCACCCCCTGTTCACCGTGCGGGGGCTGGGGAGGGACTCCGCTCAGGAAGGAATCCATTTCTCTAACTACGCCACACTCCCACCATAGACCCCTCACTATTACACAAGGCCCCAACCTGACCCAAACACATGCAAACAGTTGTGTCTGTACTGCTGTGCACGTGGGCATCTGCACACGTGCCTACAGGTGTGTGTGACGGTGTGCGTGCAGGAGGGACCACCACCTGTGTCTACCTGCGTGAATACGGGGAACGTGTACCATATGTGTACGCACAGCTCTGTGCTACGGAGAGTGCGGGAGAACACCTCCCCTTTCTCTCCTGTTCTTTTCGGAGGGGAACCATTCACTTTCAGCTGAACCCACGTTAAAACCAGCTCAAGCTCCAACTATTCTGTTCTGACCTAGACCTCAACTTGGGGGCCGGCATCTCCCTTCACCTCCAGATATCACCACCACTTAAGTGCCCGGAAGTTTCTGGGCCTCCCACACTGCCTGATCTCCCTCTTCTCCACCATGCAGCCTCTTCTCCTTCCTGAAGGGCCCTCTCGAGTCCCCTACCCTCCACCCCGACTGTAGTGCTCCCCTAGAGCAGCCAAGGCAGACGCTGAGAGCCAGGGCCACGTCCCCGTGTCAGGAATGGCATCTCCATGAAGGAGGGGCCCGAAGCCCTCATGGGCGGACCTCCCCTGAGCCTGTCTGAAGGGCCGGCCCTTAGTGCATTCAGGCCGAGGCCCCTGGGCAGGGATGCCACCCCTGCTTTTCTGGAGGACGTGCCCTTTCCCCTCACCCTGGTCCCTGGCATTAGACTCCTCCCTCCCTATCTGCCCAGTAAAGGCCTTTCTGCAACAGGTGAGCCTACTGTGGTGCTTCCTCCTTGGGGCTGTCCTCACGGGGCTGGGTAGGGAGGGAGTTGGAGGGAGGAGAAAGGAAATGGAGGGGGTGCTTTGGGCCCCTGCTGTTTGGTTTCTACCTAGACTCACTGTGCTTCTCTAACTTGGCATTTGGAGTTTACAAAAGCAATTCCCATCCATACTCATTCCCTCCCACAATTCTCCAGGAAGCTGGGGCTGAGACGAGGTAGTCCATGTGATGCGTGAGGAAACAGCCTCACAGAAGGGTCGGCCTTGCCCACTGCCTCCCAACATGTGAGGTTGCCTGACTCTCAGCCCAGACTTCTTCCATTGCCCCTGGGTGTCCCGCCCTCGGAGGGGCTCAGAGCAGAGCCTGGGGGAAGTCTGCCAAGAGCCCTGGTGATGGTCTCAAGACTAGGGGCGAATGGCGCACAGACAGCAGGACTCTCATCGACTGCGGAGGGAACACTAGCCAGGCCATTAAAAAAACACAAATCACAGAATACTGATCTTCAACTTGGATTTATGTCCAAGATTCGTGCAAACAGCTGGCCAGGGACAGCCAGCCACCCTGATCTGGGCCTCTGGCGCCCCAAGCCTTCAATGTGGGCCCGAGGCTCTGCCAGCCTCACGGTGGGCCCCTCGGCATGGGTGGCTGGCGTGGCCTTCATCCCAGGCTGCCACGGCGCTGGCAAGGCTGCTGTGGGTGGAAGTGGAGGGCCCTGTGACAGAACACTTGTCTTCTGCTTCTGGAAGCAAACCCGTTCTTCTCGCAGCTCCTGGCGGGGGAAGGCTTGGGCATGGGGCAGGTCCTGCTACTACAGGGTTGAAGCAAAAATTCAACACATATGTGAATTGAACATGTTCCACAGAGGGGCTGGGACCACTTCCGGGGAAGTTTTGAAAGGGAAGGGTCTCAGCTGTACCCCACTCTTGAGACTGAAGTCCCCCAGTGATTCCACAAAGCATGGCAGATCAAAGTCGGATGAGGCCTCTCTCCACTTGGTCCATGCTAGGCGGTGAGTTTCTCCTCATGGCTCCAAAGGATGGCCAAATGGAAGCCTTCCGTGTGGAGGCTCTCCAGTCTGGAAACAGCTTAGGCTGGTCTGGGGCACAACCCAGGAGCCCCTAAGCCTCCCATCCAGCGAAGGCTCTGGCCACACATGGAACACGGCCTCCAGTTTTTCAGCATCTGAGATCAGGTGATCCTGCAAGACGGGGTGGAGCCAAGTGACAGAATCTGGTCTCACTGAGGCCCCTCACGGTCATTTTTCGTAGACTCTAAATTTAAAGAAAAATATTGAGGACTTTAGAAATGATGGGGTACAGCAGGTTTCAAAGGCCTATGGGAACCAGCAAGTAACAGTGGAAATCCCAGAGATGAGGGCTTCTGAGTGTCAGGTCCTGGGCTAGGATGTTAGGTGTCATTCAGTCCTTGCCTAGTCCTATGAAGCCGGCAGATTATTTTTCCTTTATGGAGGAGGGAATAAGGGCACAGAGAGATTTTTAAGTATTTGCCCAAAGCTCCAGATCTACAAGTGTTCGAGCTTAGCCCATTTGGCTCCAGATCCCAGAATGGGAGCATATCTGGGGGAGGAGAGAGCCCTGCCCACTAGCCCCTTCTCCCCGCAGCATCCCAGGGACTCCACACAACCTTCAGGGCTCTGTCAGGAACCAGGAGAAAACGGCCGACCAGCCCAATGCCTCCTGCCAACCACCAGCTCCTCCAAACCACACTTGCTCCCATCATCCCGCAGTGTCTGCTTGCACACCTTCTGTGAGGGGCCCTTGACCTCCCGGCAGAGCTGGCGCTAGCTCGGCAAAGCCACAACCCGCAGGAAACACCTCTTTGTGCTGAGAAGGACTCAGCTCCCCACCCCCCACCCCCACCCCCAAGGCAAGGCAGTGCCCTCTGCCCTGCAGAGCCCCACAGGAAGTAAAGGCAGTCACCGGGGCCCTGGAGTCCCTCTGTGACTAGCAAACCGACCTCCGGTCCCCAGCTGTTGCTGGCCGGCACTATGACCAGAGAGAGCTTTTCAAAATGCAGATCTGATCTGTCATGCCACTCTGCTTTAAACATTTCCGAGGATGGCCCATCATCTTTAGGATAAAGACCAGCCCCCACCATCATCTGCAGGTCCCCATGGAGCCTGGACTCGCCTACCTCCCTGCTCTTGCCTCGCCTGGCTCTCCTTCCCCACCTCGTCCTCGGCTTCTCCAGTCTCTGACCTTCTCTCAACCCTCCAGTTGGCTTTCCTTCTTCCCTCCCTCCCACCAGGGCCTTTGTACGTGTCATTTCTCTGCAAGGACATCTTCTACTGTCCCTCAGGCACTGAGGGTCTCGACTCCAACATCGCTGCCCGCAGCCCAGGTCAGGCTCCTCTGCTATCTGCTCTCCTTCCTTCAGGGCACCTAAGTGCACTCAAATGCCCGTCTGTGTGACTTCTGTGTGCGCCTTTTACTCATTTCTTCCTTCCGCACGCGGTAGTAAGCTCCTCGAGGGCAGGAATCATCGACTGTTTCTACCCACATGGCTTCCCCAGCACCCAGCAGAGAGCATGCCATTCAGACACCACGTGCTCGGAAGAATGAATGAATGACTTTAACCCCCTCGCTCTGCGGTCACCTCCCCATCCTCTCTACCCTGTTTTGGAACGTGAGTCCTCTCCTGCACCAAGAGCAGAAGGTAGTGACCTCATCCCCAGACTGGGGCGTTCCTGGCAGGGAAGAACTTATCACCTGCAGGGGAAGGAGAGACCCAGGACAAGGCCACTCTCACCTGGCTCCACAGGCCTGGCTGGGGGTGGGTCCATCACTTGGGAGCTCTGGTTGCGCATCCCGCCACAGGGCGGCCGCCAGGTGTATTCTGGCTGCAACAGAAGTGGGGCTTAGTAGCCGATCACCACCCTCAAAAATCCCAGGAGCAGCTACCACGCCAGCACAGCACTCAATACACGCTAATCCAGCACACCTGAATCCTTACAACTCGGGCTGCCATCCCCATTTTACAGGTAAGGAAACTGAGGCTCAGAGGGGTTAAGAAACTCGCTGAAGGACATCTAGCCAAGAAGGTGGCCAAGCTTCAGTTCTAGGTCTCTACAACCCCCAAGCCAATCTCTTAAGCCCCGCCTCTGCTCCAGTGTAGACTGCCAAGAAGATGTGTGTAAGGACGGGGCAGAGCAGGAGACACTGGACGAGAGGGCCAGGAAGGAGGCACTGCCATTGTCCAGGTGGGAGCAGGGATGCCGAACCAGGACCGTGGCAGAAGTATGGAGAGGGTGGGACAGGTGGCAGCAGCTCTTTGGAGAAAGAATGAAAAGCAAAATAAAAGGAAATAAAGAAGGGAGTGGAGGGGAGTGGGAGGGAAACTGGAAAGGGGAAAAGAGAAGGAAAGCAAAAGAGACTGCATAGTTGAGGGCCTGGTACCTGGTTACAAGTGCAGGTTCCACGAATAAGGCAAACCCAAACTCTGAGCCCCCAGCCTGCTTCCTGCCCTCCCTCTGAGCCTTTCCTGTCCTACACAGGAGACCCTGAGTAGCTTTGGGCTGGAGTCCTGCCTGGCTCTGGACGTCTGCCTACACACCACAGTGCTGTTCAGCCAAGGGGTAAGAATGCAGTCTCAGATCCCCTCCCTTGACCTTGCCCTCTACAAAGTGCATGGGTGGGCCTCTCGTGTTGTCCTGGAGTGAAGGGAGGGGGGACACAGACTCACCAGGTGGAAGAGGCGTGAGTTTGGGAGGGGGGGTGGGTGCTCCGTGGCCGGGGGGGGGGGGGGGTAGCGGATCTGGGACCAGTCCTCATAGCCATGGTGTGGCACCATGGCTGGCATGGGTGCGTAGGCGTAGGGGTAGGCCCCGCACAGGTGCTCTGGGTGGGGCTCCACGTGGTAGTGCTCCGCCGAGGCCTGCAAGAAATGTTGATGTCTGGCTGTAGCCTGTGACAGGCCATCCCCAGTAATGCTCGTCTCGCTGCCCTTTCTCTACTTGGTATCTTAGTTCTCAGAAAGCTGGTACAGGGACACAGGTGGCTGGGTACTGGGACACAGGTGGCTTGTACCGGGACACTGGTGGCTGGAACAGGGGCATAGGTGGCTGGTACAGGGACACAGGTGGCTGGGTACTGGGACACAGGTGGCTGGGTACAAGGGCATGGGTGGCTGGGTACCGGGACACAGGTGGCTGGGTACCAGGACACAGGTGGCTGGGTACAGGTGCACAGGAGGCTGGTACAGGGGCACAAAATATCCACCGATGAAGCTAATGTGTTCTGAGCACCTACTCTGTACCAAGTATTGTTCGAAGTGCTTGCCCTGCACTACCTCATTAATTAGTTGGACACCTGAGAGGATACTGCCTCCCCCCTCAGACTGTAGCTCCCTGAATAAGGTAAGATAAGGTAAGTGCTGCTTCCTCCCTCAAACCTCCTCACCTTTGCCTTCCTCTTCTGCTGTTTGAGGGCTTCTTTTGTCTTCTCCTCATCTTTGAATGCTTTTAGCTGAGAAGAGAAGGGAGGGAGAGAAGACTGTTGGCCCAGGTGCTTCCTGGCCAGGCCTGCACTCAGGCCATAAGCAGCCCTGTGGGCTGACGGGCTGCGGCAGGGGGCCAGCACTCCTGGCGGCCCTCGTGGCCCAGCCCCGGGGAAGGCAGGCCCCCAAGGAGCAGAGTACAGCTCCGGCTGGTGGCTGCAGGGGAGGCCTGCTCACTGTGCGTGGTCTGAACAGAGGTCAGGAGGGTTCACACAAGCCTCCTATTGCCCTAGGTCCCTATTAACATCCTTCAGTTCACTTCTGAGAGAGAGTGGGGAACTCTAACCAAGGAGGTGGGGGTCAGAGAGGGGACGGGACTTTTGGAGGTAGGCAGAGCTAGAAGGACCACGTGCATCCTGACCTCCAGTCTCACCAGGGCCCCACCAAGCCGCACCCCCACCTCGTGAGGGCAGCCGGGTGCCCCTTCCCTGGTCAGCTGCTCTCACCTGGGCATTGGACAGGGTGACCTGTGCCTGTAGTCTCTCCACCTGCTTCTTCAGCTCTTCCTTCTCCTCATTCATGCGTTCTCGATCGCTGCGCTCCCTCTGGAAGTCCTCCTCAAAGATCTTCACCTGGAGGGGAACGGAGGGGAGGGGAGGGAAAGGGAGGGTGAAGGAGGAGGGGCTCAGACTGCTCTGGCCTCCTGCTGCTGTCACCCGATCCTCACAGCCACTGTGAGGACTCTGGCTCCCACCTGCCAACAGAGAAGTTTCTGGTTCCCTCTATTTCATAATCTGGGCTTCAACATAGGGCTTTATTTAAACAAGGTATCCGTGGCTTAAAAAAAAGGGGGGTCACAAGCCCCCCACCAGTCCCATCCCTTCATCTGCTAAGGCCTCCATGAGAGGTGAGGCCACAGGCATGGGGGCAAGACTGGGGGGTCATCTCCTGGCTCCCGGGGGACCTACAGAACTCTCCCAGGCTTCATGGGTGCCTCGTGGGCTCCCTTAGCCCACACTTTCACCTCCCACGGAGGCCAGTGAGACGCTGGCCAGGTTAGACGCGGTTTAGGGGGCTCCAAAGCAGAGCATCAGATAGAAACACATGGGACAGCCCTAGCCTTGCCAATTTCCTTTCAGTCCTCAGGTGCCCCTCAAGGAGCAAGTCTCCATTTATGCTAGCATGTCTTTAGTATTTTTCCAGTACTTAGGAATTTCCATTCCCTTCCCTCAAAGAGGACTCAAGTTCAGAGTCTTCATCAGGCAATCGTATCCAGTTAGAGTTTAATAACACTGTTTTTTGGGGTGCCTGGGTGGCTCAGTGGGTTAAGTCTCTGCCTTCAGCTCAGGTCATGGTCTCAGGGTCCTGGGATAGAGCCCCGCATAGGGCTCTCTGCTCAGCAGGGAGCCTGCTTCCCCTTCTCTGTCTGCCTGCCTCTCTGCCTACTTGTGACGTCTCTCTGTCAAATAAATAAATAAAATCTTTAAAAAACTATTTTTCTTTTACTGTATTTCTTGCTTAGCAAGAAATAAAGTGTTTTTCATTTATAGCAGTGATATAAAGTCCCTTTTTAAATACATTCATTGAAAGCGACGTATTTTAAATTTGTTATTTTTTAAAAGATTTTTATTTATTTACTTGACAGTTAGAGACAGAGAGAGAGAGCATGAGGATGCACAAGCAGGGGAAAGGCAGAGGGAGAGGGAGAAGCAGACACCCCGCTGAGCAGAGAGCCTGATGTGGGGCTTGATCCCAGGACCCTGGGATCATGATCTGAGCTGAAGGCAGACGCTTAACTGAGCCACCCAGGCGCCCCTAAAATTTATTTTTAAAATACTAAGTAAATAATAGCACAGCCGAGGTACAGAGTCAGTTAACTCAAAAAGGTGGCAGAGGAATGACCTAGTTAGGGACACAGTGCTGGAAGGGATAAACCTATAACCAGACAGGGGTCCTGACCAGCAGCCAGAATGTGGACTACTAATTAGAGCTTCTACGGGATTCCAAGCCCATTGCGGGTCCTCAGGAATGCTCCAGCTCCAGACTCAGCACCTCCTACCTGACCTCCTCTTCTTGGACTCACCTGCTGTTTCAGCAATTCGTTCTGTGTGACGAGCTCCTGTCTCCGTAGGAGGCCGCCAGCTCCTTCTGGGCCCCCAAATGCTGCTGGTGGAGAGGAAGGGGAGGCCTGGATGCTCAGCGCTTCCTCCAGGGCCTGGGATTGGGAAGAAAGGAGACAGGCCCATCAGAAGCAGCCCTGGAAGTCCGGCCCCATTGGAGAGGTCACCTCCAGGGACCTTCCTGACATGAGGGACAATAATAACCACCACCACTAGTACTATCTACTAAGAGCTACCCTATTTATTTACATGACACACATCATTTCATTGGATCCTCTCCACAGTCCTACGAAGAAAAGACTATGACCATCACCCCCATTTGACAGATGTGAAAACTGAGGTTCAGAAAACCGTGATGTGTCCAAAGTCACACAGCTTAGAAGCAGGCTAAGTGGGGGGTCCTCACAGAAGGGAGAATGTCCCCTTCCCTGAGCAGGGGCAGCTCACTTCCCAGCACCCAGACCTAGAGAGAATATTAAGCCCTTTGGGAAAGGTTCCAATGTCCTCAACTTGCCTTGCCCTCAGATTCTTCAGCTTTCCAAACCCGTGGCTCCCAAGCTGAGCTCTCTGTCCCCAGCTCTTCTGTAGTTAGATTACACTAGAATTTAATTTTGACTTATTTAATATTTTGTCTTTCTAAGCCTGAAAACAGGCTGAAACATCACCAAGTAACATTCTGAAAACAGAAAAGCACCCTTCTTCCACCACACTCACAAAATCCTTTCCTTTTATGGAAGCAGTGTGCTCAGAGCTTCTTGAAAGATCTCTGTTAATGGGGTTCCCCTTCAGCGCAGTTAGTGTGTTACTTGAGGACTCTGGAACCCCACTCAGGACCTGCCATGCTCATCACCACATGGACGTTAGCCCCTAGCACGGCAGGGCTTCTGCTCGCCATGCGTCAGCAGCGCCCACAGTGCCTCCCTAGGCAGTGGGGGGGATGAAGAAAACTTCCCCCAGTGTGGACTTGGGCCCTGCTTAGTCTCCTTGATTCTCCCAGAAACCCATGGCAAGTGCTGAGCTGAGAGTGAGCCCCGGCCGCTGCAAGGGCAAGTTATGGAGCCACTCTATCCTCCTGTTCCGTCTGCCCATTTTTCAGATGAGAAGACTGAGGTCCAGGCACAGGGAGAGACTTGCCGGAGGTCACAAGCAAAGCAGGTCACTTGCCTTGCATCGGTCACCCACACGTGTCTGTCTCCCACTATGCCAGGGAAACCCAGGGGGCAGTGACCCAGCCTGAGCGACCTCTAGGGTCCAGCACCATGCACAATACAACACTCTGATTTAGGTCCCCAAGGCCCCCAGCTCGGGACAGGTCATTCTTTTCCCTGAGAACAGGTCCCACGGTTCCCCACACTTGGCAAAATCAATGTTTATCAAATCCCAAAACCAAACAGAAAGGGCTCCCCTAGCAGGGTTGGGGCCCAGTAAATATGCCAAACTCAGGCCAGACCCTGTTGTGGGCAAGGTCAGGAGGCAGGGGGGAAGGCAGACAGACAAGAAAGGAGGCAAAGATGAACCACAGACAACTCCAGGCTTTCGGAGAACGTTTCCTTTCAAAGCTTCCTCCTTCAGCTTGCTCCTTTAACCCCCGTGCTGGAAGGTGGGCAGGGCTGGAAGGTGTCCATCCAGGGTTCAGATGGCAAAACAGAGGCTGGGGAGAGTCTGTAGTGGCTAAGCCTGGACTAAAACCAGCCCCAGAGCCAGCCTCACCCCTACCCACTTGCCCAGGCTCAAAGCAGTGGGCCTCAGCTTTCAAATCCAGCCTCCACCCAGATGCCCCGTCTCCCTGGGTCCCGATTCTCAAGGCAGGAACCCTGGGGCCTCTGCTCACCCCTCCCTTCAGCAGGCGTTTCCAGAGCATGGGCTTGATGCCAGGCACTGTGCTGAGTGCTCGGGGCACACAGGCCAGTGAACAGGGGCACCTCCCCCTGCTGGAGGGGAAGACGGAGCAGCCAACAGGCCACCAAAGGAGATACGCGGCGCCCACCTTGTTGAGCCTCTGGATCTCCTTTTCCTGGTATTCCCGCTGCCGCGTGAGCGGGCTCAGCTGATCCTGCAGGTGCTTCACCTTCTGGCGCAGCTCCTTGGCCTCCGCCGTCAGCTGCTCCTTGTCGGTCTTCGGGGGACACAGGGCTGATCAGCAGGTGCCTCTCCGGGAAGCCTGAACTCCTTGCCCCACCCGCCTCTGACCTCGGTCAGCCAGGCCTCCTCTCTGCCTCTCCCTCAGCAGTCCCCAGTGCTTGCGTGAAGACACCATGCAGAGCGTCAGAGCCCTAATGCCTGAACATCCTGTCCTCAAGGAAAAGGCAGCTCAGTTCAAGGCAGCTCTTGCCAATGAGCTGAGACCTTGGCCACTGTCACAGTACTCTCTGGTCTATGCTCCCCTATCTGCCACCGGTTGGGGGCTCTTCACACGAGCCACGGATGGGTGTCAGGAGGTCTGTGAGCCCCAAAATGGGATGCAAAATTCTGCCTGTGTGATTTTCTAGGGAGAAGAGCCATAGTTTCTTCCAGATTCACACTGACGCCTTCTGTGATGCAGAGAAATGATAAAACCACTGAGACTATCTAAAGGATCTCTTAGCTCTTACAGTCTCTAAGCCTAGGAGAGAAGACACTTAGAGAAATAAATGCAGCATAAAAGGTAGTGTTCCTCCACAGAGAAACAAACTACTGTGAGGTGAAAAGAAAGGGCACCACAGCTGAGAAGAAACCAGGGAGGGCTTCCAGGTGGAAGCCCCGCCCCCACGCCCACTATGGGACAGGCAGGACTACTTCACTGCAGAAGGCCACAGCTGGATTGGCTTTTGGGGAGCATCAAGTCCTAATCCTTTGATGTGATGGGAAAGGACTGTCCAGAGAGGGGAGGTGACTTACCTAAGGCCACACAGTGAGCTGGGGCTAGAAGCCAGGTCTCCTAATTCTGCTTGGTGCTCCCTCTCCCCTTGCAAGTCAAAGGAAGTATTGCAAATAAGGGAGGTCAGCCAGAGATTAGGGAGGGAAGCCTTGGGCAGAACTTGTGGGAGGGGTCGGGACTTCCACTGAGAGGCTCCAGGATTAGCATGGCCTCTTGTCGCCATGTGTCCTTAACACAGGGCCACCTCCCAGCTAACAGGGAGGACTGTCCCATCCCATGGACTTGTCTCACCCAGCGATATAAGCTAGGGGAAGGAGCTGAAGAGCCAGGGGTCTGGTAGACAGTCACAGATGTGACTGCCCTTGGGGAATAGACAGGCAGTGTCCTCCCTAACACACACATTCAAGGCAAGGGGTGGTCACTGAGGCAGGCCAAACCCTCAGATAAAGCCCCTGGGGTCACATGTTGAAAGAGGGAACTGTGAAATGCAATCCGTGTTGAAAATGGCTTTTTAAGCTAGGTAAAAGCAACCTGTGCCCAGTTCCCATGAAGGAAAAGACACAATGACTTAAATACAATCTTCCAAGAATCTGGGGCTCCCAGTGGCCTTTCCTCTTTAAGCTGTCCCAGGGTCCTGGAAAGCCTTGGCTGTTATCAGTCACACACGGATGGCTCAGACACAATTTCTTCAGAGGACCTGCTCCTGGCCCCGCTCAGACCAGACCTGGCTCCCCCTTATGCCCTCCCCTCACTCCCTGGAACTTCTCCTGTGATACTTGAACACACTTGTTCCTATTTGCTTCTGTAATGACTTGTTTCCTGTTTCTTCCCCACCCGCTGATCTGTTCCCCGCTGAGTCTCGGTGCCCAGCACGGCGCCAAGTGCACGCTCTGCTGAACAGCGGCTAGACAGTGAAGAAAGGGAGCTCTGTCTGATATTTTAGGGCCCCCCTCCCACCCCACTCCAAACAGCCGTCACTACTCTAAACACTCAGCTGTCGCCCCCTCCCAGCAAGTACCCGAGCAGCCTGCATGTGTCTCTTTTATACTCTGTGCTTCCCTGTATGGTTCCCCAGTCTGTAACATCTTAATTAAACAAATCCTTTAATTAAACAAAAAGCTCTCCTGCATGCAAACATGAAAATAGGGGAAGCAATAGCTATTCCAATCTCAATTTTCAGATGGGAAACTGAGGTACAGGGAAAGAAAGTGCTTTTGCCTGTGGCCACACAGCCCTTAGCGCTAGAGCCAGAGCTGGGACCCCCAGGCCTCCTGACTCTGGCCATGCCCCCCCACCCCCCCACTGTCTGTTTATTATGCTGAGCTCTCAGCTACTGAGGTGGGGGAGAGAGGCCTCACAAGCTGAACCTGCAGGGCCAGCAGTCAACTTGCCTCCTCCATTTCGATCTTAGACTTGGCCAGGAGGAGCTTTCGGTCAAAGTCACGCTGCTTCTGTTCTCGCTCGGCCTCCAGGTCAGTCACCTGCTTCTGGAGGTCCGCCAGCTTCTGGCGCAGCTCAGTGATCTAGGTTCAAAGGCAGAGACGGGGAGTGCGTGAGGGAAGGGGTGAACCTGCAAGGTTCAAGGCTCCTCAGAAGGAAGCAGAAGGTGGAGACCGGGGAGGTCCAGAGAGCACAGCCAGGCACCTGGGGCTCAGCCGTGAGTCCCCATCACCCCACACTACCTTCTGCTCGTATTGCTGCTTCATAGACCGGAAATGCTGGTCCCACTGCTTGTTCACTTCGAGCAGCTGTGGGGAGAGACTGGGGTTAGCAGGAGACAGGCAGTGAAGGCACAAAGAGGGACAACTCCACACGGACTGGCTGTCACAGTGCGTGCAGTGTGTGTGGGAGAACGGTGGTCACGGATGCTCTGCCTTGAACCCTCCCCTTCTTGAAGACTCCACGTTCCCCAAGGAGGAACCTTTATCAAGTGCTGTATTTTATCTTCACCAGGGAAGTAAGACTAACACCAAAGGAGCAGTAAAATTATGTAATTCTGGAATAAACTTTATGTAATTTACATAAATTTATGTAGTTTATGTAAAATTATGTAATTCTGGAGTATGGTTACACAACACACGTGCAACCTGGGGTTGCGTATGAAAGCTTCCCATTTTTGTTTTCCTTAACTCATTGCTGGTGTCTGAAAAGGAAACCTGAAGGAGCCCTCGCACCAGTGTATGTAAGTACCCAGTACCAGGCTGGCCGTCTCAGCAACGTCTGCATGATGGCAAAATCTAGAGGACTACTGATGAGTAGGACGTGGGTTAAGAAAATTATACTAGAAACCGAAAATGAGAAGCTGTGCAGTTAGTAAGAAAATCAGGCCCCTAATACACTGGGACATTTCTAGGACAACCCGAATTATTTGCCCTCCATGACACACCACTTCCTCAAGGAAGAAAAACAATCCTACACCACTAAATACATAAAACAATAGGAAAAGCTATCCCCATTTCAGACACATTAACATACGATGAAGAGTATTCAAAAGTGAAGAAATATAATATATGTCTGATACATAAACAGTGACCCTCAAGGATATAGTTGATTTTGGAGGAGAAAAGAAAAACCTATAACCTGCAATCATGCAGTATGAAGAATATAATTTTTTCTGTTTATTTTAAAAAAACAGATTATGCATTAGTTAAGTACATAATAAAACTCGGGACTGTTGCCAACTTGTGGGCATCTCTAGGTGGAGAGATTCTCAATATTTCTCTAATGTGCATTATATTACTTTTGTCATCAGAACGAAGACCTTACAGCAAAACCAAAAGAAAACTAAAACTGATAAACACGTAAGTAGAAGACTGATGGAAGCCTGATCTGCTCCCGGGCTGGAGCCCCAGGGAGGGCAGCAAGGCCCAGGAATCCAGAGGAAAAGCTGAGCTGTGGGGGTGGGGGGTGAACGGCGAAGCCTTACAGACAGGACTGGGCTTCCGCCTCCAGTCTGGAAACACTGGCCTGGGGTGGGAGATGGTGGGGTACATGGGCATAGCCTCAATTCTGGAGACTTCCAACTGGTGAGAAGCAGTGCTGTGAGAAGGCATCCAATCCTCCTCTTCTGTGACAGTCCCTCCCTGACCCAGCAGCGTGGTGACAAAGGAGCTCCGGGCTCCCTGCCCCTGATGCTGCCACCCGCCTACCTTCCACCATCCAGGGTGTGCCAGAGGAGCCTTCCTAAACTATCTCCCTGCCAACAATTTTAGGCCAGGCCCCATATGCCACGTCTTCTGAGCGACCCTTGTAGGCAGGGGAACTGATTAAGAAACAAGAGCCCAGAATGAGGTGGCAGGTCTCTCTCCCATGGACAGATGGTTCTGTGGTCACCATGGTGACCACCATGGTGACCTAGGAGGAGACAGGGGGCCAGGGAGGGCCTTTGTCCTGCCAGGCCCAGGAGGGAAGGAGGGTCTTCCCTGAATTCCACCCCTCCACCCTCCGCCACCTACCTCAGTGCGCTGTTGCTCCAACATCTTTACCTTCTTCTCAGCTGTACCCAAGGCCCCCACCTCTGGGCTCTTCTCTGCTGCTGCACAAGCCTGGAGAGAACCACAGAAGGACCCTCAGCAAAGCCTCAAAGAACAAGGCTCCTGAGGGCCTTTACCCAGGGATCCAGGCCTCACTCTCCCACTTCTCTAATCTGCCCACCAGCCAGGACACCACTCTACATCCCAGCCATGACTAAGCCTGCTCTGGAAAGTCTATCCAGATTGTTATTCCTACTCCCCTGCCCACCTGCCCCCCTGCTCTCTGCTCCCCTTCCCATGGCCACTTCTTCCCCTGCTCAGACTCTATAAGGCACTGCCACCATCCCCTACCCAACATCAACCAAAAATCCTTCACTAGAAGGTAAGAGTTATGGCTTTTTAAAAAAATAATTTATAAAATGTTTATTTTATATGTAGAAAATTTATAATTAAATAATTAAATAAATCTGTTTAGAAAGATATGGCATAAAGATGTGTATGTGTGATGAGTACATGTACATGTGCTTCCTAGCTCTGTCCTTTGAGAGAGCCTAACCCAGTGACACTCCAGGAGCAGTGAGCACACCCCGTGCCCAGATCTTTGTTTCTAAATGCTATTCTCCAACAAAAAGAGGCAGGGCTCCTTAGAGAAGGATTGTTGATTCCAGGGGCAGGTAAAACAGAAGCAGAGTTGGGATCAACTTGTGCCAGGAAGTAAGAAAGTGCTGGGGCACCTGAGTGGCTCTGTCAGTTAGACGTCTGACTCTTGGCTTTGGCTCAGGTCATGATCTTGGGGTCGTGAGATCAAGCTTCACGCCGGGCTCTGCACTGGGTATGAAGCTTGTTGAGGTTCTCTCCCTCTGCCCCTTCCCCCACATCTCTAAAATAAACTAATCTTTAAAAGTAAGAAAGTGCTCAATAATAATATGAAGAAGCAAAGCATGTCTCATGGGCACAGGAGACAACTTGAAGAGCTTCCTCTGGCCTAAGCTAGAACAATTTGAACAAAAATATAGATCATGGTCGTAGTAGATGATGATCCAAAGAATAAAATAAATATCCTTGAGTCCACAACTGGTAGAAAAGACTAGTTGAATAAATAAGTAAGTGGGGGAGAAGGGCTAACTCTCCCTTACAGAAGAATTCCAATTACTAAACAGAAAAGGAGCGAGGGAAATTCAAAATCTACTACGGTCATGATCTCTGCAGGTAAGATCCATCATGGATACTACAATAAGAAGTGTAAGGAGAAATAGGACATTTGCGCAGACTTAAAGTTTCTCCTCAGAACTAAGTATTTATTAACCACAAGGGGAAAACTGGTTCCTTTATTACAGAGAAACTGACACATACCTCCTTAGCCAGCAATCAGTGTGGACGGTGATAAGACACAGTGACGTCATGTACCCTTGCCGGGATGCACCAGAAGTGCATGGTGTCACTCCTACTGTGCTCCCAACCAAGTTCAAGGGCACACCCTTCATCTGATCATGAGGGAACACCAATTAGACCCACACTGAAGGACACGCTACAAAATCACCAGCCGGTAGAACTCCCAAGCATCAAGCTCGTGAAAGAGAAGATGCGGCTGGGACAGTTCACAGACCGGAAGAATCTAAGGGAATGTGGGGTCCCGGACTGGTGATGCCCGAACAGAAAGTGCTGGAGGAGGATGCAGTGAGAAACCAGCGAAATCTGAACAAAGTCTATAGTTTTAGTTAATAGTGGTTTATTTTCTAGTTTCGATCATTGAACCGCAATTATGTAACTTGTCAAGGGGGTCTGGGAAGTCTCTGGACTACTTTGGCAACTCTTCTGTAAATCTAAAGTTATCTCAAAATAAAGTTTGAAAAAATTTTTTTGGACTAGGAGATGTTGAGGTGAAAGAGCACAACCAGCTTAGGAGGCTGGCGGTGGAGTGCTGGCTCTCTGCCGAGGAGACCAAACAAGGTGGGCTCCAAAGGCCCCAACTTCTGATATCCTGTGGGCTTGTCAGCATTTGTCCTGGGGTCACTGCCCACATTCTCTCTATCCCCTGGCCCCTCAACTCCCTGTATTTCCCCCAGGGCTTGGGTGGGAATGGGCAGGCCTGGGCCATGAGGGCAGCATTCGTGAGGCTCCAGTGCCCCGTGTAGGCTGAGGCCTGTCAGCACACCACAGAACGAGCTAGGAAGAGTGGGCTGGGGGAGCCCTCCAGAGACACTGGCCTTTAAGGAAGGCAAGAGATGGGCCTGCCCCTAGAAGCCTGCTGCCTCCTTACAGGGCAAGGAGGAAGAGAGGCTGGGGGCTCCCGGGGGTACACCCTTAACCTCCACGAAGAAGAGAAGGGTCAGCCTGCCTGGCTGCCGGCACCAAAGCTGCCATGAGAAGCAATAGCTAAGGTCACAGGTTACCATATGCTCCTGGTGCTAAACCTAATTCACAGGTATCACGCCACTGAATCCTCCCACCATCCTCTGAGGCCAGTGTTATCACTTCCATTTTACAAAAGAAGAAGCTGGAGCCACACAGCTGGTTTGTGTAACTCATCCAAGGTGGCTGTTCTGGCAAGAGGTGAGTGAGCACTCAAGCCACATGGGGCTCCGGCGGCCACTGCCTCTAACACACGCCCCCCATGGGACCTTCCTCCCCAGCAGGATGCTAAGAGCTGGACCTCCAGGGAGTCGAGCGACATGAGTTGACACCGAAGGGCTGGGGAAAGTGAAGAGGACTGCCCACAGAATCCCACACCATCGTGGCTCAGGGGGAGCTCCATGGGTCACTTCCACAAAAGGACAGCCCAGGAGGGCTCTGCCCTGAGGGGTGAATGGAGGAGGGGAGGGGCGTCATGGGCTGGAGTTTGCCATTTATCAGTGTGCATCTCTGCTGCTCCGCTGGTCAGCCTGCTAGCAGGTGATGCAGGGAGCTTGGTGACAGGAAGTCATGTGACCTTTCCATACCTCCTGCCAAGGCTGTCATGGAGTCATCATCCCCGCCCTGCCTAGCATACGTGTGGAGTGGAGATCCAAATAGGATGACAGATATGAGTTCCACATTGCCACATAGTAACAAGGTATTAAGTTATTAAGATAATTACTACTATTACATAGGTGTGGGGTTTGTTAAAGATGTTGAGTCCTGTTGTGCAGCCATTAAGCCCCATTAAAAAGGGAAAATGTGTCAGGAAAAAGCTGAGACTCAGCTCTGTGGGAAGGGGAAAAGACACAGAGCAGGCAAGGGAGGAGAGCCAGCTTCTGGCTGGGAACTGGATGTGAGCCACAGCTGGGAGCAGCCATGGGAAGGGGGGGCCAGGCCATGGCAATGTCAGCTAACCCCCACTTCTCTCCAGGTCAGAGGTCCCAGGATGCAATCCCAGGAGCTCACCTGGGTCCCCTGAGGAGCTTTCTCAAGCCAACACCCCATCCTGCCAGGAATATCTGAGACGTTAAACTGACTTTTGAGACCCACCCATCAGAGACCTTCACAAATGGGACCACGTTTAGGGAATGTGCCCAGACTGAGCGAAGGACTCGACACCACTCTCTGTAAGCAGTGGCTGAAGGAAGTGGAGCTACTAGGCCTGGAGAGGAGAGGGCCTGTGGGGGCCACCGAGCCAGAGTCACGGCCAGCAGCCCGAGTGTATATGCCAGGGGATGGGATGCTGAATGAGGGCCGAGGAGTGGAAGCTCCAGAAGTACGGACTGTCAAGCTGAGCTGAGGAGATGCTATCTAACAAGAACCTCGACCCAGGGACGCTGGCTGCGGCAGGAGGTGGGGAGCTCACCACCATGGGAGGTGGCTGTGGAGGCCAGGCCCTGACGATGGAGGATGCTGTGGAAGGAGTTTCTGGGCACATACCTGCTGGTGTCCAGCCACCCCCTTCTTGCCTACGCCTTCTGTCTTTGGTGAGCCTGGCTGCCCACAGGCGTCCTCTTTGCCGCAGCTCATCAACAACTTCTTGAGCTCCAGGTTTTCTTCCCTGGGTCAGAGGCAAACACAGAGGTCATGTTGCTGGCCCTGTGTTAAGGAAGCCAGGGTTCTCGGACCTACTACTCTTCCGAAGAGCAGCTGAGTCCTGGAGGAGAAGGTGGGACCCCAAACCAAAGAAGGAATCCCTAGGCCCCTTTGCTGGCAATCTGGGTTTCTCTAGAAGTCTCTGGTCATCAGCAGCAGGGTTTCCCAATGGTTGGGGCTCTGCACACATGACATCTCCAGGATGTCACTCAAAACCTTCATTAAACGACTCCGATCACACTCCAGGGAGCAAGTTACACTCTTTCCAGTCAGCTTCAAACCTCCTGTGTAGAGCAGGGAACATTCTCAGCTGAGGCCAACAGATCTGGAGCTCTCCTCCAGGACGTGCTGTTCTGCCTTATTCACAGGAAAGGGCAGGCTTCAGGCTCAGAGCCTCCCGAGGGCCATGGCACTTTGCCAGAACTTAGTAACACCCTTCCATGTTTGCTGTATTTCTTCTTGGGCTTGTCTTCTACCCATAGGGAATGCAGTTTTCTATTAACTCCGAGTTTTATTTATTCTGTTAATGGCAAGTTTTTTTAATCATAATTTTCAGGAAAAACATGATTCAAATCAAAGCCAATTCTTAAATCGAGAAGGCAGGTGACATAGAACATAATAGAAAGTGTTGACGTGGGTTCAGGTATGACTAAAATTGGGAAAATATTTACGTTGTATTTGCCAGCTAAGCTTCCATGTAATAATAGAAAAACAGAGAAGTAAAGTGGCTTTCCACAGGTCACACAGCAGGGACCTGCACTCTTGCTTTCTAGTCCTGAGTCTTTCCTCCACCTGGGGTCTCGGATCCATGGATGGAGTCATTATGGCTCTAAAACCTCCCAAGTGTTCGGCCAAGTGTTCACTCAAAATGGCACAGGGACTCAGTAGTTACCTGTTGCACTCCCTGGGCCCCAGTCTCCCCTCTGCACAATGCGGGGTCTGACCTGTGTAATCTCGAAGGGCCCTTCAAACTCTGACAAGAGCACTGTTTCTCAAGTGTGATCCCGGGTCTACCCACATTGTAATCCCAGAGGCCCTTGGGAAAATGCCTAGGCCTGCCTCACATCCACTGCATCAGGAGCTCAGCTGAGGAGGCAGGGCTGGGAGTGGGAACTCTCCCAGACTCGCAGTGACTCTGAGGCACAATGGAGAGCCAGGAGGCAAATGAGGGACCCCTGACGGTAGTCAGGAAAACGGCAGGACATGATGGTGACCAGCAGAGGGCAGCAAAGTCCTGAGCCCTCTCCCAGCTGTCCCAACAGCAGGCCGGCTGCTGTTAACAGGCCAAGGGGGCAGGTTCCTAAGGAAGGAGCCCAATTTGTGCAGACCTTCTTCTGAAGCTCTCAAGGCCCTTGAGAAAGTATTAAAAGGGCCAGTGAAGGCACCCAGGGAGAAGGACCAGGAGACCCAACATCAAAAGCCTCAGAGCCCTCAGCCCACAGCCCAGAAAAATCAATGCGAGGCACTACCCTCTCCTCCTGCCCGTCTGACTCCTTGCTCCTGAGGAGCCAGGACTTACCGTAGCCTCTCAGCAGCCTGATCCCGCTGTTCCAGGCCCTTGTCCAGCTTGGCCTTCAGGGCCTCGTTCTCCTTCCGAAGCTGCTCACACAGGGTCTGCAAGGCAGAAAGGTTGACGGGGGGTAAGGTGAGGGCAGGAGTGCCTCCCAAGTGCAGGCTGACAATGAAGGCCAGGGGAGGGCCACAGCCACACCAGGTCCCAACACATGATCCCCTTTGCGTGGCCTCAGCAAGCCCCTCTCAGGACAGCTGGGAATCCAGGCGCTAGGCCCATACTGGCTCCTCTACGCGTCCTCTCCCTCGGGAGCCAGCCATAAGCATGCATGACCAAGAATCAGCCACAGGCCCTTCAGGTCTTGCTAGGCAGAGAGCTCCATCCCTCCTCCTCTTCTACTGCTGTTCCCACAGCACAGAATACTCTTCCTCACCAGCCCACCCCAGCTGACTTTTACTCCTGCTTCAACTCTTAGCCTAAACGTCCCTTTGTCAGAGAAGTCCTCCCTGATTCTCACACCTTGGGGGAGTGAGGTCACTGCCTTTATCCTTGCTCACAACCCCTGCTGTCCCCCTGCTTAGGACCTGTGACAAGGACAGCCGAAGAGCCATAGTCTGTGAGCACCCACAGGCCCGGGAGCCCCTCCCCACTCTCCAGTCTGCCGTCAAATTCCCAGCCCAGCTCGGGACCTAGCGCAGCCAGCACTCAACTCTGCTGAGGGAATGCCCGACCACATGACTGAGCGGCCCGTGAAGAAACGAACAAGTGAGGAGAAATGTCCCAGGAGGCTCATGAGCTAGTCAACCTGGGGAAGGTCAGAAGCTTCTGGTGTGGTCAGATGGCGAGAGAGGGCATTTGCTCAAGACCTCAGCAAGGTCTCAGGTGCCGCTCGGGCTTGCTTCACTTCAGAGACACAGCTCCCTCCTCTCCACACGGGACAACAGTTCCTCCTCTGCCTGCTTTACAAACAAGACCCTCTGGAGCTGGCCAGTCCCCCAACCTATCTGTGGACTCCTGCTGGGAGGCGGGGGGTGGGGCATGGAAGATGGGAGGGACAGACTGGAGGGCGGGACGTGCGTGATGCGCATGTCCCTAGAGAGGTGCTCACTCTTTAGACACATACTTAGTGAGCACCTAGTACGCATCACGTCCATGGCCGGGTGCTCTTCCACTCACTGCCTCGTGGGAGCCGCACGGCTTCCCCAAAGCTACTGAACTCTCCGTTTTAAAAGCCCGGCCGGTGCAGGTGAAGTGATTTGCATGAGGTTGCACAGCTGCTAAGAATCACCACTGGGATTCCACTCCATGTGACAGATGGAAACTGGGGTGTCCCCCCACCCCCTGCCCCCTGCACAGAGAGGGGAGGGAAGGCCTGTAGCTGGGCCAGTGCACAGCTGGTGGTGATCACAGCCTACCACCTGCTCCCTTCTGTTTCCAAGCAGGCTCTCTGCCATCACCTGCTTACTCCTGGCCCATGAAAGTGAGCAGCAGCGAGCACGACGTGTGTTCGCTGCTGGGCTGGCCCAGGCACAATCCTCTGGTCTCTCTCCCCAGTGGCTGGGGCTGCCTCATAGCCCAAAGGGCCCGTGATGCCGGGGTGTCTGTCAGCCTGGGCCTCTCAGTAACTGAGGAGCGGAAACAAGCCGCTGCCCCACAGGATCCGTGGGAAACCTGTACGGTAACCAGGGAGACTTCAGAGTTGTGTGTTTCCACAGAAAAACCTAGCCCTTTCTGACTAACACAGGGGAGACCCAGGAATGCTGCGTGGAGGAGACAGCCTGGAAACGGAGGCTGGCAGGACACAAGGGATCCGAGGCCAAGGGGGCGGAAGACTACCCTGACCGGTTCCAGTGCCTAGCAGAAGCCTTACACTATACCTGCCTTTGACAGTGTTTGTGGAGTGAACCAAGAAACAAATCAATGAATAAATGAGGAGAAACCGGATTAATGTGCCTCCACCCACAGGCTAGGCAAATGCCCAGGATGCCATGGCCCTGGGCGGGAACAGAGTATCCTGCTTCTGGTCATGAAGGGAAGGCCGGGACGAGGACTTGTGTGCTGTCTACCTGCCATTCCAGAGGGCTGCTTCCTCCGAGTCTTTGGGCAAATGCCTTGGGCATAGAGCAGCCAACGGAGGATGTCATCAAGGTCATCACCTTCCATCGAAGGGGCCAAAAGAGCAGACCTGTGAGGTCATTTGATCACTAACTCAGTCAAAAACGTGCATGAAACACCTGCTATGTGCTGGCCCCTAGGACACAGCAGTGACCGTGCCAGGTAAGGAGCTGCCCTGCTACAGGAGGCTTATAGTCCAGCATAGCAGGGAGTGCAAGGCAACAAAATCAAACACAAAGTGGATAAGCCACCGAATAAGATAAAATTAGTACCAGCTATGACCAAGAACCAAGAAGGCAACACACAAGAGCTCGATACATAAAAAAGGAGGTTGGCAGGACCCTCTCTTATGAGGCCTGGTATCGATTCCCATTTCAAAGCCAAAACGTCAGCACTCGGGATCTCACTGCACACAGCGCACCACGTTCACCTCCTCGGAGCTCGACCTGGACACTGCTAAGCCTCTGTGATGGCGAAAGACCTCACCTTCACACACACACACACACACACACACACACACACACACACACCCTCGCTGAGACCCTTACGGTGTGCTCCGGTCACTCCCCTCAACACACGCCTCCCTCGTGGGGGGATGGGAGTCCTGCGTTCTCCCTGGGGTCCTCTGCCCCTCACCTCTGTCCTCACACCTGTCTCCAGCCTGGACGCCACCCCTGCTCTTGTCAGCCCAGCCCTTCCCAAGGTCACACACAGCAGACTCCCCCTTCCCCCGCCCACAACAACTGGAGCGTCTTGAATGTCTGCTGACATCAACGAGACCACAGATGAGTGACTGAACAGTGACTGGCATGAAGGCAGGAAGGAGGCCTCCTAGTGCCTCAGTTTCGCCATCTGGGAATCCTTCTCTGCCCCAGGCCCTTGAGGCTAAGATCCCCAGCCTGGTACGGAAGACCGAACCCCACAAAACACTAACAGCGACCACATGCTGCATCTGAGGCTGCCCTGGGTGCTCCATCGGGACAGCAATCCCACGAGGGAGGCATTCCCGACTCCATGTTATGGAGAGGGACAGTGCAGGAAAGAGAGGGTAAGTGACCTGGCTATCCTCATATAGCCGAACAAACCAAAAAGTCCCTACTGGAAGCAAGGACCATTCTACTCCAAGGCCCGGCCCGGCCCAGGAGGGAACCTGACATCACGACTACGGCGTGGGGAGGGTTGGGAGGCGGGAAGGGTGCTTCGGGCATGGGATTCAGAGCATGATGGACTGCGGGCCGAATCCCAACTCTTCCACCACTACAGGCGGGGCTGCCACCAAGCGCCCAGGCCCACTCCCAGGTGGCACCCCGACTGTGACATTTGCATTGCCCACACGTTTTCCAATTTCCTGCCTCTTCCTCTCGCCTTCCCACAACTTCCTGACCTTGCTCGCCACCCTGAACAGTAAGCCCGGGGTCAGCCCCCAACATCACTGGAGGGGCCCTTGGGACCTCTGGCTCCCCAGGAAGAGTGGGGTTGGGGGAGGTGGAGAGGGAGCACACCTGCCATCCCTGCCCCCCCCCCCACACCCCGTAGTCGGCCTCACCTGCAGGATGGAGGTGCGCTGCTCATTCTTGTGCACCTTGGAGGCCAGCCGGTTGAACTCGAGGGCCATGCGGCCCAGATGCGTGAAGAGCTGGCTGTGGTCCGGCTCCTCAGCACACACGCTCAGTGTGCTCTCCAGGCGCTGCAAATGCAGCATCAGGTTGCTGTCCTCGTGGGGCAGGGGACCCAACACCTGGTGGGGGGGGGCACATGGACCACTCATCACCAGCCATTCTCCCTCAGCTTCCCCCACTCCATGCCTCATGACTCAGTCTCCCCCTGAGCCCCACAAAACCCAGGGAAATTCTCTAGTTACACGGGTTCCCTGTCTGGGGCTGACTCACGAGGCAGGACTTGGGACTCCCAGGCTACAGGCTGGCTCACCAGCATTGGGTCCACCTTCCTCCCACACTCTGGGCCTCACTGGGTGCCTGCGGGTAAACCACTCGTCCACCAGGCCTCCGAGTCCTCTAATAAATGTACACACACTCCTCCCTTCCCTTCTGCCTCACAGGGTTCTCAGGAGGATGAACGAGATGTGAAAGCTGCAAGCCCAGGAGAGGGGTGTCCCTTTATAAACAGTACTGCTTCTTTGGTTCAGGGACTCTCGACTAGGGAGCCATGCAGAAACCTACACTACTTTTGTGTCTATAGGTGTATCCCTTCTGGGGAATGGTCCAAGCACTCATCCATTCCTCAGAGAGCCCAAGAGTCAAAACAGGTCAAGAACCACTCCTCTAGAAGGTTCAAATAGCCCCAATCTAGTAGTGCATGTAAGAAATGAAGCAAACTGTGGGTCTAATCTCAGTAATCAGTCTCTCTCTCTCTCTCTTAGGCACCTCTCCTATCTAGAACATTCTTACCAGACAATGGTACTTAGTTATGCCAACACCAAGCCCAAGGATCCTCACTGGCCCCTTAGAGCTCACTGCGTCGAGCCCGGCTCCCCTGCTGGGTATCTGATTCCCCACCATCCCCTGCCTGGACCTCCACACACCAGGCCCCACACCTCCTCGGTCTTCATTCCCACAGTGCCCCCTCTGCCCATCCTTCCTAGCCAGGCCCACACTTCAGCTCCTCCAGCAGCCTCCCCTAAACACTTATGGAAGTCAAGATGTCAGCGCCATGGGGAGGCTCAGGGCTCAGGCTGAGAACCTACAGTACGGGCAGAAGGAACTTGCCCGAAGTCACCCAGTGACTCAGTGGCAGAGCCAGGACTGGAACGTCAGCTTTTGGCTCTTGATCCGGCACCTGCCATCCTGAGCTCCCTTGTCTGCACTCGGCTGCCCTGGAGGTGCCCCACGGCCACTGCACGGCGTTCGGCGAATGCCTCCTCGATATTGTTAGCACCTTACCCACCCAGGAGCTGAGGCTGCTGCTTCTGCTGGGCGATCAATCTCCCACTGCCTCTTCCCACAGAGGATTAGAGGTGCTGACTGCTGCTCTATTTACGGCTCATGGACCGCTTCATCTCTATGATCTCTCCCACCAACCTGCAAGCTCCCGGGGAGCAGGGAGGCTATCCTGCCTTTACTTGGTGCAGACGAGGCACATGGTGGGGCAGCACGATGCAACTACTGGGCCAAGGTCATAGAGTGACATACTCTCTGAGCAGGGGCAGGGTGGGGGTAAGGGCGGGTGCTATCTTTCCTCCTCAGCCAGCATCTCAGAGCCTCCAGGCATCAGAACCTTTCTGATGCTCAGACCTGTCCGATACGGTGAGGAGCCACTTGTCACTGAGGGCGTGCTAGTGTAAGCCAGATGACCACCTGACGGGGACCCTGCAATACGGGGGGACTGACAGACGCAACACACCACCAGTGAATCAAGGAGCAACACCTGTCCCTTAGTCCTCAGTGGGAGGAGGAAATAGGAACCATGGGCAAGAGTCACGCCACTTCCTGCCTTATAATCAGCACCGAAAAAATCTCAAAGTGGACACAGAGGCAGAAGGAGGAGAGGACAGGACTTTTAAAACTTATGAAGAATGTTCTAGACCTTCTGCAATGGTTCTCCACTAAGTCTGCCATTTTAAGAGAGAGCAAAGGGGGACAGAGTTGGCGTAAAGGCAGCAAGCAGGGTGAGGTATGGAAAGAGGGTGCTGGGAGACACCCCCAGAGCTGGAGGAGTGTGTGTGTACGCGTGAGTGTGTGTGCATAAACGCCCTAAGGGGACCTGGGAGGAGCAGTGAGCCTGCACAAGAGGGTAAATCACCTGCCTTGAGCTGTTCGGGGCTTCTCTGGCCCTTTCTCCTCCACCCAGGCTAGGAGCCCACAGGCCCAGGAGCTGACTCACAGTATGTGGAGGTGCCCAGCACAAGGCCAAGACCAGCGGGGCTGGCAGCGTGCCCAGGCTTTCTCAATGGTCGGGTGCCTGTGCAGCCCCAGTCGGGGAAGTCATCGGCCAGGAATTTGCATATGTGAGCGAGAAGTGCCCCCTGCCCCAGCCCCTTGTGTATCCCCAAGTGACTCCAGAGTGCCCCAGGGATGTGAGCGATCCTGTGCCTCTCTGCCAGCGCCAGGTGACTGAAACAGAGAGGAGACGTGGGATGAGCCAATACCCGCCATCCACTCACCTTTGTGTTTCTGGTGTGGCCGCCACTTGCCGGGGGAGAAGTCTGGTCGTCGGCGGGGACCACTTCAAATTCAGAGGAGGTGCCCTGCACAGAAAGGGAGTTACGGACTGCCTGAGAGAACACCACCTCGCCCCTCTGGGGCCTCATGACAGAGCAGGAGTTCGTCCGGGCAGCCCCTCCGCGCACAGGCTGTGCCCACAGGGCAATTCCACATGGCTTCCTGTGAGCCCCCACAGCAGGATTCCCAGCAGGTCTGCCCGCACCCCACTGTGTGATGTGAGGTCACCTTCCCCTCCACGGCCAGTTTCCTCATCTGTAAAACGGGGATGTGGGGCTAGTGACCTTGAACTGCTAACTAGCTCGTTAGGCCTTGCACATTTAGAATGTTTGCAAATTCCAGTGTTTCTCAAAGCAACCTACAGAGAGATCAGAGGACCCTATCCCCTTTGGACAGATGAGGAAACTGAGAGCACGTCGTTAGTTCACGCAAAGGCGGGCAGCACAGATCGCGGTTAGCAGGGCCCATACCAGGGCAGTCCCGGGCTGGCCTCGCTAACCCAGTCCCAGAAACCTCAGAGGTGTGCACCCGTCTGCAATAAGGCCCAAGGATACGTCAGCAAATCTGGAGAGCCTTTCAGGAGTCACCCAACTGCAGGGTGGGTGGCCAAGGACTTTCAGACGATCATACCTCTCAGCCATACCACGCAGGATGCATAGTTGTGTAAACAACAGACAGGCCAACGGTTCCCCTCAACCAGGAACTGGCTCTGGGACTGCAGTTGAATCTGGTCTCCAAGGCCTATTCCAGCCCTTCCCTCATCCCAGGAACAGGCAGACAGGCGGAAGGGCCTCCACACTCAGCTTCAGCTGAGCCTCCCCGCCACCGAGAACCCAGCTCGGGATCTCGGCCCCACCCTGCTAAGCATCCCTTTCACCTCCACTTCCCCAGTGTTCTGCACGACCTTACAGCGAAAAGTTCTTCCCTGTCTGGACCTCATCTGTAGCATGAAGACCCTACACCATATGACCACTATGGCCCCTTCCAGTCATAAGATACCAAGAAGAACTTCTCAAGGCATATCTGGAGAAAGTACTGTCTAAGCCCCGCTGGAGAAGAAGAGTTCAAGGCCACATCTATCTAGTCTCCCAGCACTGTGTACAGTCAACACACACTCAGTACTATGCAACTCAGTAGATGGGAGGAATGCCCTGTGCATCCCGGGGTCTTCCCGGTTAAGTGTTAATTATGACCTTCACTTGAAAACAGGGAAAGTGAGGCCCCAAGGAGAGAGAGATCACCTTGCCCAGTATCACCTAGCAAGTCAAAACCGAAGCGTTTTGACTTCAACCTTCCCTCTCCAAAT
Organism: Lontra canadensis; assembly: GCF_010015895.1. NCBI lineage: Eukaryota > Metazoa > Chordata > Mammalia > Carnivora > Mustelidae > Lontra > Lontra canadensis. Next base: position 16,893,993 of record NW_022630999.1, read on the forward strand.
TCCTGTATCTACCATGGGGCCCTTGAAGTCCAGGCAACTTTCAGCCATGGTTCCAAATGTAACTTACGCTGGATGGAGGTTTTTGGACTGGCTCGGGTTTGTCGCTGGGGTGTGCAGGGTCAGTGGGCGGTGCTGGGCCACCTGCATCCTTTCCTGGAGAATTGAGAACACATGGATAAGCAGAAGGGAAAGGGGGAAAGCCCATGTCCTGCGCCCTCGAGGACAGCCCGGGCCAGAAGCGTTCTCAGCGTTCCCTACATGAGTCTGGGAAAATGGGAGGTGGTCCCACTGGGGGCAGGTAGCCTAGGAAAATGACTGGAATAATGGGGACAGAACATGGGTGGAAAGACATCTTCTCCGCACTTGCTGGGAAAAATCCCAAGGTGGCCTCTGCTCCTCACTACCCTGGACATGCCTCCCTGATGACAAGGGGGACACCGCATAATTAACCAAGTATTTTTATATTTATCATCTCAGCCAATACTCGGGACAGCTCTGTATCTCCACTTTTAAGTAACGAAACGGGAAGCCAGGAAAGGTCACCAACCGGCCCACAGTCACATGGCCAGCAATGGCAAAACCAGGACTCAGACTCAGCTCTCCCTGACCTCCTGGAGCTGCTGGAGGGTGGCTGCATGTCCCCTCAGGGGCTGGGACTCCGAATTCACTGCTGAGCAGACCAGTGAAGGCTGGAAGCTTCCGCTGACTACAGTGCAGTGGACTCTGGGATCATCACTTTCTTCACTAGTCCACTCAGCGAAGGTAACCCCCAGCCAGCGGAAGGCCGGCACACGGGCCTGGGCCAAGACCAGAGGCAGGCTGCAGCAGAAGGCACCTGAGCCTCACATGAGGGGACCTTTGCTTTCCTGGTCCCTGACCTTGCCCTTTACTCGGAGACACGCCAAGGAAAGTGTGTTGACTCCACTCAGGACTGCAAGCCTTCCCCCTAGTCAGTGTTTCCCCTTTAATAGGTGTGCAGGTACCTGACACCTGAAATACACTGCATCAGGCTAACAGGAAATCCAGATTCCTCCACAGGCCTCAGCCTCCCCCATGGTAAAATGGAACAAGTGGGGCCAGCCCAGAGAGCTTTCGACCCATGTGCCAACTCTGAGTGGCTCGAAGTGGCTGTCTGGAATTCGATGCCTGGCACACAGTAGCTGCTCATTAAAGATGTGCAGAACAAATACGCTGCCACAGACCCTGAGGCCACATCCTGGGTGCAGGGGACTGTGACCCATCACTAAGGTGTGCCAGGGCCCCTGGAGTGCTGAGTCCCCAGCCACTTTTGGACAGAATGATTTTGCGGTCCCTTCCATGCCTGACCTTCTGAAGGATACTGGAGACAAAACACAATGAGGAGGAGGGTCTGTGGCCTCAGGACCAGTGGAGGCGATGTGGGTTTCTGAATGATTTCTGAATGAATGTGACCACTGCTCAGATCTAGAGTTAGGAGTCTGGGGAAAGGCAGTGGCCCACTGGGCCCCCCTCATACTTGTGAGCTCAGCCAGGTGGTCATAGGAGGCCAGTGAGGGAGACGGCGTTGGGAGTAGCTCGCTGTCCTTGACCAGCTCCTCTGCCTTCTGCCGCAGTCTGGATGCTTCCATCTGGGACTCTTCCAAAAGCTCCCCTGGGGAGATGATGGGGAGCAAAGGAGTTACTCAGATCAGTGTACCCGTTCTCCCAGCCCCACACCCCAAGCCTGCTTCTGTGTAGCTTCTGATGCTGTGGGCCCTGGGCTGTGCCCCAACCATCGCCCTGTGGGCTAAGTGCGACACACATCATTCCAGCCCCCAAGCAGAGATGGGTAGGGAAAGAAGGGGCCCGGCAATCAGGGGAAATGGAGGAGAGGGGAACCGAAAACAAACTCCTGGCCTCCAGGCACTGTCTTGCTGACCCATTCCTGCCATACCTGGCGAGGGACTCTACAGAAAGCTAGGGGCTTTCTGAGAGCAACCATCATGGCCCCTGGGGCCTACCCACAGCCTACACCCACCAGTCAGGGGCTGCCTGAAGGGAGGAGACCTTTGGTAATACCACCACCCCTCTGGGCCTCAGTTTTCTTTCTACAAGTGGAAAATGGGAACTCTACTCCCCCTTGCCTAATCTGCCATTCCAAGCAGAGATCTGCCAAGCAAGGAGTAAGCAGTTGGAAAACTGGGGACCTATGCTCACCCCTCAAGGCCTACGGCCAGAAAAGGTGGCAGCAAAGCAAAGGAAGAGTTTCAGGGGTACGGAGAGCAAAGAGACTCCTCTGGACAGGGCATCAGTGAATCCTTCACACGGAGGAAGAGATGGCATCTGGACTGGTTCAGTCATAGGGACATAAGCAGACTTGCTCTAGGCAAAGGGGACAGCTTGAGCAAAAGCCAGGAAAAAAGAAACCAAAGGACCTATCCCTGCTTTGCCTCAAGCCAAGCTCAGCTCCCTGCTCCAATCAACACTTGGGGACTGTGCCCTTGTTGGCCTGGTGAGGCCAGCTCTCCCATTTCTGGTGCTTCCAAGATGAGGCCATTCTGTTTCCATGTGCACAAACTGGACCTTCCAGCTCCTCCCCCCTTCCCCACCCCACCCCTCCTTCTAGGTCACTGGGGTGTCCTAAGTCCAGCCCCCATGGCGCTGCGGAATTGGGGCCAGGGAACCAGGGCCGGGGACACTGCCAACATTCTACAGGAGTGCGCAAAGACAGAGCTGTGAGGCGGGAGCCAGTGCTGGGCCCGGAGAGGTGGAGGGACGCTCAGGCGAGGCACAGGCCAGCAGGCACGGCAGGCTTGCAGGGGGCAGTTTTACCTAACATCTTTATCCCTTGCATTTTTTCCTTCAGGCGGGAATTCTCCTCCACTAGGCGCTCAAAAGTTGCGGAAGCCTCTCCCAAAGGCAGGCCGCCCCCGGGGTCGTAGATCCGGTATGGTCCTCTCCCTTCCATGAGGGTGGCTCAAGCCCTGCCGTGGAGCCCACGGGGCTGTAAGGACAACACAGCATGTGAGGGGGCTGGCCAGGCCATTGACGCACCCTAGTCCGTCAGCGCCCCCACAAGGTGGTCCCCATCACCCCGGAGAGAGTACAGCGCTCGAGGCTGGCCTGGCCACAGGACACCAGAACAGCAGAGTCACCCTCTTTGAGCCAGACACCGTGTCTCTATGAAGAGACAACCCCAGAGCGCCACCTGTTTCTTCAAGTGGCCTCACTGCCCTGCTGGTTCATTCGGAACAGCAACCCACCCGAGGTGCCAGTGGGGGCTACAAGAAAGAGCAATGAACTTGGGAGTCAAACCACCTAGTTCCTGTCCTGTTGGCGGGGTCCAGAAGGAGGGGGACCCTACGGCCCCAGCACCCAGCTCTGTAGAGCTATGAAGTGAGTGCCCAGTGAACATTCAGTGAATGAATCAACAACCTCGCCATTGGCTCACTGCGCGATGGCGGGCAGTCCCTTCCCCACTCTGAGGGGAAATGAAAGTCTTACACTAAATCAGTGATCTTTAGACTAAGACGCCCGGGGCCCTAAGGGATAAGCAAGTCAATCCAATCCCAGGTTTCATTTATAGGTACGGTCCTCTTCTCTAAGAGAAAGAAGAAGAAGAAAAAACCCTGACTAATATTTAATATACTAACTGACACGGTCACCCTCATCCTTCAGTCCCGTATCGCGTACGGTCTGTCCCTTAGAGTTCTAATGAACAGAAGAATTTTCCATCCAACCGCTATCTACTCATGCCAGCCGGGGTTTTGCATCAGTGTGTTCAGTTTCATCTGCTTTATTTCATTTGACACCGCCGTGGGAAGTGGTCTCAGAATCCCAGTTTTGTAACTTAGTAGAGAAAGGCCCTCCTTCCGTTCATTCCTTCATGTATTATCTACTCTGTGGTAGGTACCAGGCTGGGTGCTGGGAAAGGACCAGCTAATAAGACAGACAAAAAGCCCTCCTGGAGCTCGCATTCTAGTGGCCAAGACAGACAGATGATAGAAAGGGAGATAAACACGGTACTGGAGGTGATTAAAACATCTATGAACAAAAGTCAAGCAGGGAAGTATGAGGCAGGGACTTAAATTTTAGGTGGAGCTGTCAGGAAAGGCCTCACAGAGAAGGAGGCATTTTAGCCAAGACCCAAAGGGGTTGAGGGAACTAGCTATCTGGGGGAAGAATATTCTAGGCAGAGAGAAGAGTTAAGTGCAAAGTCCCTGAGGCTGAAAAACTGATCTGGCTTCTAGCCCTGCAAAGAGCTAGCCAACAGGAAAGAGCTCCAAAGGGCTTCACTGGGGCTCTCAGAAGGACTTGGAGCCCTAAAACCTCCCTTCCAAGGTCACCACCCCCAGAGCAAAAACTGCTTCAGTCAGGAATCCACAAAGGCCCTTTGAGCACCCACACAGGGCTCATTGAAAGAAAAGAGGGAACAAGGACTAATAATGACAGTCCCATTCATTAATCAGGATTGATCATGACAGCCCCCTCACCAGGCACCGCACTCACGGCTTCGGGGGCATTATCTGCTGTCAGCCACTCAACAGCCCTAAGATACGGGCTACTTTAGCCTCGTTGTGTGAGGGAGGCTCCATGAGGCGAAGTAACGCATCCAGGATCCAGTTCTGCCTCAGCAAGTGAGTTAAATTAACGCCCTGCTACACGGGCTCCACATCCCCAACAAGACTCAGACCCAAGGGACGGACAGCGAGTTCCAGCCTGGGGAACTCAGGGAATGACACCTGCCCAGCCGTCAGGTACCCTCTGGGTTGTTTCCCCTACCTCATGCAGAAGAAATAATAAAGATTTTGCCCCAAGGGTCCATATTACCATGGAATGACACGGGCCAGAAAGAAAAACAGCGTTCTGGTGAGTGGGACCCCTTCCTGAAAGACTGAGAAGCAGAAGATGAAGACACACTTCGAGAGGCAACCCACGCCCGGCTGGGCCCCACAGAAGCAAAGGACAGCTGCCCACACAGCCAACACAAAAGTCATCGCTTAGTTTAGGGGGGGACTTGTTTTCGACTTGAAAAGGTCAAAGTTACAGAGCAGAGCAGTTCAAGCAGCCAAGTGTTCACTGAGGTACGAGACGGTGCGGATAAAGCACTTAGCACCATGACTGGCACATCACAAGCTGCTCAAGATGCTGGCAGACATGGGGAGCGGGGAGTCCTTCCTCTGTGCTCCCCACTCCTCAGGGGCCTCTCCAGCGACACACTCATGGCCGAGGATGCAGGGTACAGGGCTGGTGTAAGCAGCTGTGCGCCCGACGGAGAAGGTCCTGGAGGGGGAGCGCGAATGCTCATCTGTTACCAGCACAGGTCTAGTGCCTGGACGGTAAGCCATGACCGAGAACAGAATGGAGTTTCCAAGTGGGGAGACAGAGGGCTAGAGGAGGCGTGGAGGCTCTTTTGGGTCCTGCTCTCCCCTCTGCACTCGCCCTGAACAGAACTCACAGCTGACGTCATGATGTGGGCATGTTCTCTACTCCAACTCCAGCCCAGCTGACCAGGGGCTCCCAGAGAGCAGGGGCAAGCCCACCCTGTCTGCCAGGGTTTCTTCAAAGTGGTCCAGAACAGACCTTCAGTAAGCCTCTAGTCAGAGACACTGAAGGACCAAAGGGGCCTGGGACCTGCCTCTATGCCAAGAGGCCGTGTGAAAGCGTTCTCAGAGCACGACTATGACCCACCAACCAGCAGGACTCTGGACGCTTCTGGAACCAGGCCAAGCACCACCATGCTCCCTCAGAGATGCCCAGACACGTGGCCAAGTGACAGAGCAGGGTGTGGGGCACAGAAATTGAAACCCCATCTCTATGTCCTCCACACTGTGTGATGCTCAGGTTCTCCCTCAGCATTGCGGAGCTGACATGGAAGGGGGTTCAGGGAAGCCAAGCGAGGAGCAAGCAGGGCTACCTCCCCCCCCCCCGCCAATTGTGGCCTTGCAGGCAGAGCTTGAGGGCAGGGCACGAGAACAGGCTGGCAGGCGGTAGGCCAACAGAACCCACACAAAGCAGCCCGATGTGAGAAAACCCTCTCTGGAGCTCAGGGGAGCCACCCGGGGGAGGGCCTGTACTTCTGGAGGGAAGAAACACAAAAAGAGGAATGGGGAATTTCCACGTCCTGCTGACCTCATGCCCAGATGGTCAGCGGCAGTTCCAGGATGACTGCCGGGCAGACAGGAACTCTCCTCCTGTCAGTGTTGTTTCTAGAACGTTTCCTGAAAAGGGGAATCATCCCCAGGATGACAGAACTGGAAGGGAATCTCCAAGGGCAACAGGATGACCCTTTAGCAGGCATCCAGAGGCCTTCTGAGGGAGGGGCTGCGCCGCTCTCCTGCCTCCTTGGCGGATAGCTGGTTTCCGCTCGCCACAGACGGCAGAATGTGTGTGGAGGCGGCAAGAGGTGCAGATCCGAGGCCCCGCGCAGGGCAGTACCGGAGGTCAGTGCCCAGGCATCCTGGGCTTCAGCTCATCTGACTCTCTCCCTCATAATGTGAGGGCAACAAGTCGGGGCCCAGACACGAAGACCAAGGTCACTGGACATGTCAGGACGGAGCTGGGACCAGAGGGTCCTTGCTCTCTCTCTAGTCTGCCCACTGCCCTCAGCCTGTGTTTCAGCTCCTGCACTGCAGAACTTTGGCCCATCAGAGACTGTCTTGTGATCATACATGTGCTGGTGCCAGCGGGGGGGGGGGGGGGGGGGGGGGCACAGGGCGCTCCCAGGCCCTCCAAAAGAGATGAGTCTGCATAGCCTGTAACATCTGCGAAACGCCTGGTATTTTCCCAGGCTTTGTTTTCCCCTCTGATTGTCCTAACAGTCTGGGAAGAAGGCAAGATGTCTCTTTGACAGATGAGGAAACTGAGGCCCACTTGGGAACGTGAATAAGCTCCAACTAAAGGCACCAGGCACGGACACTGGGTGGCTCAGTGGGTTAAAGCCACTGGGCACCAGCTGCAGACTGGAGGAAATGAAGTTCCCCTTGTCCCCAAAGGAAAAGTCCAAGCAGATTTCTGGTACCGGAAGCTAGGAGGTCCCAGAAGGTCTCCCAGGCCACCTCCTGAGGCAGAGGCAGGGGCTGCCTGGGATGCCTGAGGGAGGGGCTCAGAGAGGGCTGAAGGGAAGCGATCTCTAGGAAAGGAGGTTCCAGAGAGTAAGTCCAAAAGTGCTCGCATCTACTCTGCTGCCTTTCACGGCCATGGGCAAGCCTATGCACTCTCTGCATGTCGGTTCCCTCGTGTGCAAGGGGAGGAGCCTGGACTAGAGAGAAAGCAGGGGATGGTGTCGAGCTGGCCTAAGGATCCATGCAGACCCATGCCTCAGGAGGCAGCAGCAAGGCAAGGAAAGAGAGGCGATCTGACATACTCAGGATGGCACAGCCATGGAGTCAGGAAGAAAGAGTCTCGATACGACGTGGGGTGTGGGGTGAAGCAGGGCACGCAGCACAACACTGAAAGGGGCTCTGCGGGCCAGGCACACGCCCCTGAGCAGGAGCCCCGCTCCTGGGCTGCCTGCCCGTGGGGGCCTCATCAGTGTCTGCTGCTCTCTCATCCCAGCCCCATCTGCCCCGTCCACCCATGGAGGCTGCGTGCCTTTTCTGAGCCTCGGCTGCCTCTGTGGCAAAACAAGGAAAGTGAGAGATTGTCAGACTGATGAAATTAAATGCAACGATATGTGTACGGTGGGAAGGGAGTTCTCACTTTCTACTTCTTACTTCCTGATTACTTGATTTACTCAACAAGAAACATGTTCATTTTATAGTAATAAAATTTCCAAAGTAATAATGATGTGTGTATAGCACCTAGTTAAATGTCTGGCACTCAGTGGGTTCTCAGTAGAAGGTTGGGGCAGCCCCATAACTCTGCCCCAACGATTTAGGGCCGAGTCTCCCCCACTCCCATCTACTCCCCCCGCCTTTTTTTTTTTTTTTTAAGATTTTATTTATTTGTCAGAGAGAAAGGGAGAGAGAGCGAGCACAGGCAGACAGAATGGCAGGCAGAGGCAGAGGGAGAAGCAGGCTCCCCGCCGAGCAAGGAGCCCGATGTGGGACTCGATCCCAGGACGCCGGGATCATGACCTGAGCCGAAGGCAGCTGCTCAACCAACTGAGCCACCCAGGTGTCCCTCTACTCCCCTTTTTAATGGAGTTTTTAGGTTCCTCTGCCGGCTCAGTAAGCTAGGTTGTGACACCCACTTAATTTCTGGTAACTCTTAAAGACTGTTAAGTAGGGATGCTGGTCCAACCACAGCCAATGAAGATGTGGCTCCCAAAAGCCGATGGACTGAGAAGACACATTCACAAAAGACTGGGAAGCATCTGAGGTTCCTCTTCCTCAACGGTAGGTGGGACTCTCCTGCAACACCCCCCAGGGATGACAGGAAGGCATGAAAGCACCTTGCAAACTAAAGCAAAAATCTCTCCGTATTCGTAATTCATGATGACCTCCAGTCGTCCCCCAACCTCCCATTTCACTGTCAGGGGAACTATGAACTCAGGGCCACCCATCAGGGTACCCATCCTGGCTCCTTGCCATGAGCCAAGGACTTACTCGGTCTTTGCAACAATTCAGTAATAAAGAGGCTGCAGGCATAGCATGTAATACAGGGAACTGGGCCCAGAAGCTGTGGGATCAAGTCAAAGTCCTCCAGAGCGAACATCTGCCCCTCACTGGGCCTTGGTTTCCCAAAAGAAGGGGTTTGTATTTGCAACGCTAGCAATAACATAACACAAGAGATCCACTAGGCAATGTGTAAGGCCCCTTCTGGTTCTGACATTCTGGAACTTGCAATTTATTATCACCCCCTCCTACAACTGTCTGACCTGGAGAAGGCTGCTCTCCTCAGCTCCAATCCCTCCTAATGCCCACGTGCATTTCCCTGAACCAAGAGTCCTCCTTCAAGCGCTCTCCGGGTGCCTTTCCCTCCACCAAGGGCAGTCAGAAACCCGCAGATGATGTCTACAGCCCTTCACGGGGTCCTCCCTCCACCCTAGCAGGCACCCCGGCTTCAGCCCAGCTTGAGGACTGTGTCCCCGCATCTCCTCTGTGTCCTCCCTTTCTCCCCTCCCCTGCCCAGGGAGCCCCACTGCCCCCACCCAGCCTCCAACACCCAGGCTCCATAGCACAGCCTGGGGATGAGGGGCTGGACCAGAGCCGAGAGCTGGCCGGAGCCACTGAGAAAGAAGGACAAGGAGGCTCTGCTGAGGGCTGGGAGAGAGCCTGCAGTTAGGTCCGCTGCAGATCGGGTGCTGGGCTGCCGCTTGAGGCTCACGACCTTGGTTCTTCTCACTGCATAGAGAGAAAACTTATCACTGTTTTCCAGCAAGGAAACCCCTCTCAACTAGATAGTAGTATCTCTAGTTTTCAGATAAGGAAGCAGACTCAGAGAGGTGAAGTCACTTGCCTAAGAACACACAGCTGGTGAGCGGCAGAACAAATAATTTGGGCTCTACGTGTTCAGGCTCCAGCACTGATACCCTCTTGCTGGCCTGCACAGCCTAAGAGACAAGGGGCTGAAGCTCAGTGGGAGGAAACCAGTCCTGCGTCTGGCTGGAACAGACTCCCAAGTTCCCAGCCCCTGCCTCTACGTACCTCTAATTTTGTATACAGTCAGGTCCCAGTCTGCCCCGATCCCTGCAGTCACTGGGCCTTAGAATCTCAGGCTGCAAGGAAGCTCCGGGGAAACGCAGTCCTGTGCATATCCAGTCCCCAGGGGAGCCAAAGGACTCCAGAGGACCATCTTTAGTGACCCCACTTCCTCCCTAAGGATCCTCCTCTGGGTAGCCAACACTGGCTGTAGTTAGGTTACTCCCAGTTCTCCTCCCACCAGTCCTTACACGCTGCCCTCTGGGGTTCTAGAACCAGGAACACCAAATTCCTCTTCTCCAGTCCAGCCCTGAAGACTGCAGCATTCTCCTGAAGCTAATTGGACCCTGTTTCCTGTGCTGTTCCTTGAGGGACTAGCCTGAAGACCCTTCCCTATCCATTCCCCTCAACCCTCTCTCCCTAGCCTATCTGTAGCAAGTCTTGAAACTGGACACAACACCCCAGGTGTGGTTTACCTGACCAAACAGAGGAACTTTCACCTCCACCTTTTTAGGTATTATGTATCTATTGATGCAGCCTTGGGCCACCTGAGGCAAAGAATGTCCTTTCTCAATGATATCAATACCTGCTTGCATGCCTGATTAGCTGAGAACAAAGTGCTCTTACAGAAATGTATGCCTTGAGGTTTAGTTATCTATAGGGCCAGAAGTTACTGCCTGTACCAGTAATCCTCTATCTAAGAATCTAGAAATCTCTGCTTCACTGCCCACAGGGGCTGAACAAAGAGGTGCATTGTCACCTGCTTTGTAACAGCAAAAATGTCCTACATGTCCACCAGGTTTAATGAACCACGGTGCATTCAACCATTGGAATACTATGCAGCCATCAAAAGAATGGGGCACACTGCTTTGCAAGGACATAAAAAGATGTCCATAAAACATCATTAAGAATAAAAAGCAAGCAAAGTATAATAGAATACTTTTTTAAAGTTTATTTAATTTTTTTTAGTACTTATGACCTGGAGACCAAGAGTCGTATGCTCTTCCAACTGAGCCAGCCAGGCACCCCAAGATACTATTTTTTTAAACATACAACTACATACATGTCTATATGTATATGTGTACATCTATATGTATATGCACATATTTGTGTATAAAATCTTAAGTGTGCATAGGAAAAGGTTTGGAAAGATACATACCAAACTGCTACTGGTAGACAGCTCTAGAAAGGGAGCTAGGATAGGGACTGGAAACCACAGAAACGTTTATTTTACCTACAAAATTTAAGCTCTTTACAAGGGAAATCTACACCTGTTCTACTGAAAAAAATTCATTCTGGCTGGGTGTCCGGGGTGTACCCGTTACCCTCTATGTCTGAAAGATTCCTTCGTATTTTCGAAGAGTTAGTGTTGCTATCCTTCGACCCCTGTTCTTCCCAGGGGCTGGGGCACGGGAGGGGAGCGCCCTTGCCGAGGCAGAAGTGGGGACATGGAGGGACCGGGGTTCCTCAGACCACTGATGAAGCTGGCTACGACAAAGGCCCAGGACGATGGCCTGCCAGACAGTGGAAAACGGAGTAAGCACTCTCCAGTGTGGGTGGAGACCAAACCCCAAGCCCCTGACTCATGGGACACCCCCCACACCCGCCCTAAAAATACCAGCTCCGGCCTCTGAGTATGACTCCTTGGTGACACAACTCCCATCGCGCCCCCGCCCTCCCCCTACACATACATCTGCAGGGCCACCCGGTTTGTCCACCCTGTAGGTGTTCAAGGGCATGGGGAACAGCGTCACGGGGAGGTCCCAGGGAGAGAAGAGCTCAGCTGCTCCTTGGGCCAGTCATCTGTTCCTTTTGGAAGAGTGACTGTCCTCGGCCAGTCATGGGGGAAAAACATCAAAAACTTCCTGCAACTAATAGACCACGGTGACCGCCAAGGTCAGCCTCTGGAGGTTGGGGAGCTCTGCTCCATAGAGCAAAGGGAGGAGCTTCCCCCTGCTTCCCTGTGCCTCCTTTTTGGCAACTCTCCAGAGGGCCTTGGACACCCTCCCTTCAAAGAGGGACAGTGAAAAGAGAAGTGGGCACTGTGGGCAAGCAGGGGTGCAGTAGCAAGAAGTGGGGAGGAAGGACGGGCACAGAGAGGCCTGGCCCCGCGGGAAGAGCTCTGGAATGGATGGATCCAGAGCACTGGGCCACAGAGTTTTTAGAGGTGAAAGAACATTTTGAGACAGCAGCCAGTGCCAATCCCTTCATGCTGCACTGGGCACACCAAAGGCAGAGAAGGAAAAAGACCTGCCCAAGGCAGCAGAGGATGGCAGTGACACAGAGGGGAGGCAAACCTAGGCCTCTGGGGGCCAGCGAGGCACTCTCTTACTGCCTGGCACCATCCCTTCCTCCCTCCAAGCGGTCAGGTGGGCAAGGAGGGAAATGGGAGGTGAGATAGGACAAAGTTGCACCCAGGGCGCCCCAGCTGTGACACGGGAAGAGGCTACCTACAAGGTACAGCACCCCCTGACTCTGGGGGCGGGAGTCAAGCCAAGACTAGATGATCACCGGCTGGGGTGCTAGAGGCTTTTTGAGGGAACTTGGGCCAGAGGTCCTCTGCACCCCAGGGATAGAAAGGTATCAGACCCTGGGTGGCTCAGATGGTTAGGCAACTGCCTTCAGCTCAGGTCATGATCCCACGGTCCTGGGATGGAGTCCTGCAACAGGCTCCCTGCTCAGTGGGGAATCTGCTTCCTCCTCTGACTTTACCCTGGCTTGTACCCTCTCGCTCACTCTCTCTCTCTTTCAAATAAATAAATAAAATCTTAAAAAAGACAGACAGACATCGCGCCCAGAGCAAAGGATGACCCATCCAGAGAAGACATAGCATGGTCCACAGGTGGCAGAGGGGTTAAAAGTGAGTTATCCCAAACCATGAAAAATCGGACCATCCCCACCATCTCCTACTGAAATGCCATCAGCACGCTCACGATTATCGTCACTCACAAGATCAGCAGCTAGCACTGAGTGACTGCCTAGCATACACCAGCCTTGTGCGGTCTGTCCCCTTAATTTGCAGCACCAGAGAAGCCAGCCCTGACATCAGGGGACCTTACAAGCATGGAGCAGGGGCCACACCCACATAGGTGTGCCAAACTCTCCGCCAGGGACAAAGTAAGTCACACCTGTGGCAGCAGCATGGCCACTGCCCACTGGATCAGCCCCTCTTGGGGGGACACCGCCTCGTATGTGTTGAGCAAGCCACACAGGTGCTGCACAGGCACAATTAACGTTTGCCAACCAACCGCTCTAATCACTTCCTGATGCTGCCCCCAGGGAGAAACCACAACTTCTCTGCCTGGTAGTCAAGACCTTAGGGTTTTTTCCTGGTCCAGCTGGCCAGCTCCCACAACCCAGCAGAGCCTTACCCCAAATCCTCTACCCAGTTTACTAAGTTCCAGAAGGTGCTCAGGCCCCACTCTGCACTCATCATCTTTCTAGAGCCTGGCCTTGAAGCTGCCTCCCGGAGAGGTACCCACCCCGCACCCCAATGACCTGGGGCCCCCGAACTGCCCTGCGCTCCAGTGAGACTTCTGCCAGGCACTTGCTGGTGTGCAATGCCTTCCAGATCACACTCAGACCACATCTCTCCCCATTCCGCTGCAAGTGCCTGGAGGGCCAGGCTCGTTTCTTATGCACCTGAGCCACCACGCTCCTCAGCAAACACTGGGCATGAGGCTGGTCAGGAAAAATTGGTTGACTGTAAGAAAGAAAGAAAAATGTCCCCTTGGGGAGCATGTTCTGGTTCTCATCCTGACGCTGCCACTACCTTTCTGGGATAAGTGCCTTCCCATCTCCGGGCCTCAGTTCCCTCATCTGTAAAATGCACCATTATTCTAGTTTCTTCTACTCGTCCACTGAGCGAATGCAGCAGAGCCTTACCCCCCAACACTCTGATCCAGAATCAGGGACTCGTCCCTGCTCTCACCCTTCTGCTCCAGGAAACAGAGGAAGGCAACAAACAAGGAAACATTAAACATTATTACATTCTAGACACTAAGTTCCATATATATACTTTCTCATTCGCAAATAAGATTATTGAAGAGTATGATGAGCGTACAAAAACACAATAGTAATATGACAGAAAGTGAAAAAAAGGGGGCCACTTTGCATAGAAAGGTCAGGGAAGGCCCCTCTAAGAAGGTGACATTTGAGCTGAGACTTGACAGATAAGAACCAGCCATGTGAAGAAATGGGGAAAGGCGTTCCGGCAGAAGGAACAGCACACACAAAGCCCTCAAGTCAAGAACAAGCTTGGCACGTTAGAGGGGGAAAAAAAACAGGCTGCCGTGGCTAAACTGCAGGGAAAGCGGCAGCAGTACCCGGGGTACTCAGAATGATAGACAGACGACCTCCTACAATGGTGAGGTACTCAAACCAGGGCGGCCCGAGCCACCCCAGGACACAGGGGCCCCAGCTCACAGGCAGCATTAGGGGTAAGGGTGTGAGTCAGACCCCATGGCTTCCTGGGGACCCCCAAGGCCTGGTGTGGGCATAGAGGCAGGTAGCGCCCCTCAGCATGAGAGCCTCACCATAGCCCCAGGACACCCACGGGTGGGGGAAAACAGGATCACAGAAGTATGTAGAATACAAGACACTCAACTGCAGCTCCCAGGGGGTCATGATCAAGTGGTTCCATGAAAGGCCAGTTCCTGATGACACTATTTTCCCAGGACACAGAGAAGACAGCAACCTTGGTCAGTGGAAAGGGAACAGGGCGATACTATGCAAGGCTTACTGGTCTTGGCCAAATCTTAACCTTTGTGGGCCACAATTTCCTCATTTGAAAATTGAGGCTACTATTAGTGACTATCTCCCAAGGTTGTTGAAAAGATTAAATGAGATACTGAATATAAAGCAGTGTGCCTGGCAGAGATTAAGTGTTCATAAAAGTACACTGTCATCATTACTGCTCTTTATTTTTCAGTGCCTCAGTTCTGTCTGCTGTAAGGATATTAATATAACATCACAAGATTCCTAAGCCTTTGTACTAATAAATATTCCAGCCTCCTGCATGCTCAAGAATAAAGAAAAAAAAAATTGAGAATCATCCTCTCTGACCTCTCATCCGATGCTGAATTCCCCTCTACCATAACCTGGAAAATACGTGCTGATTAAATTCTATTTTCATGATACTGTGAAATTAAAATGATGCATTAGGAATCCACAGATTTTTCTGTACTGTCATTCTGCAAGGGGGTGGGGATGGACGTTGCCTATTCTGCATCATCCACAAACCACCCCCAACCAAAACACAATGTCTCACCCTGTGGCACAAAATTCACACCCACCTCCATACACACAATTAATGAATGTACAATGTAATCACTTCCGTACTGCACCATCTCTCTCTCTCTCTCTCTCTCTCTCTCTCACACACACACACACACACAAATGTTCTACAGTGGAAAACTCACCCATTCATAAAAACATACCGAAAATCACTCCCAGAGACTCACTACAGCTCCCCTGCACTACACATGCACACAAATGTTGCCTCCAACAGTGTGCAAAGTATGTTCAAAACAAACTGGACAGCTGAACTCTGGAGCCAAAGGCCAAGGTTCGAATCCTGCCTTTGCAACTCCCTAGCTGTGTGAACCCAATCTCCAGGTGCCCCGGTTTCCTAAACTGTAAAATGGGGGTGATAATAATAATATTCATTTTAAAGAAAGATGCGACAATTACAAGTTTAATACACCAAAAGGGTTTGGATGAGCACTTGGAAAGCGCCCAATAAATTATTTTCTTTTGCATTACATGGGCACACTGCTTCCAGGCCTGTCCCGCACACTCTACACAGACCCGCGCCGGCTCACTGCCCCCACCCGGCTGGTCCGCACGCCTTGCACACTCCGCCTGCACGCCGTTCCCAGACGCGCTCGCCCCCACAGTGCGCAGGCGCGCCCACCGCCCTCGGCGAGGGGAAGGGATTCGCCGCGGCCCGACCCTCGCCGCCACCAGGACCTCAGGTGCCTGGGCCCAGGAGCCGAGGAGCCTAAGGCACCGGGCCGGGCTAGACCAACCCTTTCCTCCGCGCCCGGTCACTGCCGAGGCTCTGAACACCCGGGTCGCGGGCTCCCTTCCGCCCCATCCCCGCTCCGCACGGCCGGCTTACCTGAGGTTGGGGGCCCTGGGACACACCGCCCTCCCCCTCTGCGTCCAGCCCCGGATCCAGGGACGGGTTATCGGCCGCGGCCACGGTCTGGCCCTCCGGCACTCCGCGGGTTCCCGGGCCGGGGAGGGGGACCGCGCCGCGGACGAGGAAGTGTTGGGGGCAGGGCCGCCCTACCCCTGGGAAAGTCCCGGGCGACTGACAGGCCGCTCGCCCAATCGCGCTGCGCCCTCGGGGCGGGCCCGCGGCCGCGGGGGCGGGACGGAGCGAGGTAAACAGCAGCCGCCCGGGGAGGTCTGGGGCCGGGAGCAGCTGAGCTGTAGCGGTTACCCCCTCCCGTGGGCCAGCCCTTCGGGCGGTGACCTCCGGGGCTTGGGCAGCCCCCCGTGTCACTCCCCGCGCCGGAAGCCCCGGAGCCCGGGCTGGGGCCGGAATCTCAGAGCGGAGACGAACCGCAGAGACCACCCCTTCCCTTCCGTGATGCCAGGGGCTCGAGGACCACAGCGGGGAGGGAACTTGCCGAAAGGCACGTAAGCATCTGGAGCTGGGCCAGGGCTAGAGCTCGAGGCCGCAGAGTGGGGTCCAGGGCGCTCCCGAACGACTTCGCGGAACTCCCAGAAATTCAAGCTGAAAGGACCCCTAAATAACTTTTATTTATTTATTTATTTTTTGCATAAACTTACAGCCCCAGACATTGTAAGCATTTTGTATGCATTATTTCTTTCACTGAGCCACCCTGGTGAAATGGGTTTACCCCTTGTTTACTGTAAATAAATTAAAAAAACAGGCACTGAGAAGAGGCTGGTTGACAGTAAGTGGCTGAACCAGCATTTAAACCCCAATGGGCAAATCCAGAGTCCTCCTCCCACCCTGCCTACGTATTTGTGGGTCAGATCATCCAAACAGCTGTGGGATTTCCCAGACCCTTAAGGAGCAGCTTGGTTTAATGGTGGGAACGCTGTCTTTGGTTTCTTTTTAAACCCATCATTTTATTTAAGAGGGTTTTGATTTCAAAAAGTGGAAGGACCTAAACTGGGAATAAAGGACAGCTCTTTAAATGGGGGTAAATACAGCTTTATGAAAAACCTATTGCAAAAGACTCATTTCCCCAGAACTGATGAAAACTTAGTCATTGACAGGTCCTGGTCCTCAGAAAGGACTTGGCGAGCTATTTCGTACAGGTCCTCATTTTACAGAAGTGGAGATCTGTCAATCAACTGTGACTGTGAACACACACACACCCCTCTACCCAAGTAGGAACCTAACTGGAAGATTATCCTGTCAGGCCTTGTGACTTCATTTACTTCAAAGGTGTCTTCAAATTCAGGGATAACTTTAGTTAACTTCAAAAGTGTTACCACATTCTCAAAACAATAGTAATTCTGGTTCATTTCTAAGTAGGAAAAGAAGTACTCATAAACTCTGATTTTAAGGAGGGTGGGGAGAGCGGGATACAAAGGCCAAGCCAAGCACATTTGAGTGTCACCAACAGGGGAGGGGATGGAGGGATTAGAATCGAGCTGGTTCACCAGAGGCTAGTAGGCATCACCTCTACCCAGTAGGCTTTTCCCAAAGCTGGGTTTTCTTCCTGCTCTTTGTCTACAGTTCCCAATTTGCCTCCTCCTGGAATGCTGTCTTCCTAATCTCAACCCAACTCTTCTCGTGAACGCTGAAATTTACTTTAAAAAAAATGAAGAGTTTCCACCTATTTGCATATTGCTTCCAGACTATTTCAGCTGTCTTTTTAAAATGTCTGACCTTCTAGATTTAGGCAAATAGCTTCATCCCTTAAATTGCCTGATGACCACTAGGAGGACTTGTTGCACAGTGCTCTGGTATGACAAAAAGGTCACGTGGTCTTTTCTTTTTTTTTGGACTGATTCCCTGTTTTGGCGTACTTTTTCCTAACACTTATAATGTGTGAGAAAATCCTCTTCAAAGTCGTGACCACACCCACCCCTTCCCACCTTTTTAAATCTTCCTCTGAATTCAGAACTTCCCACCATGTTAGAAGCCATGGAGACCATTGTTCGCAATCCCCTATTTGATAGATAGGTAAACTGAGTCCTCAGGATAATAAAGGACTTGTTCAGGGCCGCACCCATTGAATGATGCCACCACGGTGAGAAGCCAGGACCTTGGTTTCCAGTAATATGTGCTCTTTTCACTGCACCCTGTCATCTTTCCAGTGTCATGATTTTCCCTATAGAAACTCAACAATCATTAGGAACAAGGCTGGGTTCTATGTAACTCCTACTCGACCACTTGCTACCTGGGTGGTCTCCCTAAATGAAATGAAAAATGGAGGAAATTTCATCTTACCCCTCAGGGGATCATGGGGATAAATGAGTTAATGCAAGGAAAGCCCAAAGCTTGGCACACAGTAGGCATCTGAGAAATGGTAGTGGCGTATAGACACGGATTGCCAGCACTGGACAGAACTTCACTGTTAAACCCAGGAATGCACTCTCCCCAAGTTCCATGTCACCATCCACATCATCTATGGTCCCTGAGACCCCTGGCAGGGTGGGAAATGGGCCCCCCAGCCTGGCATCCCCTGCCATCCCTAGATCCGGAAGGAGATGTCCAAGCCAAGAGCCCAGTGACTCAGGCAGCTGGAAACTTCTTGCTCTTCCAGAGTGATGGCAAGCACCTGCATAGAGCCCCACCTGGGAGGAGAATCAAAGGCCTGTGTTTGGTTTGTTTTGGTTTTTGTTTTAAAGCATGCAACTTCCCACCAGTCCTTCCCTCTCTACTACCTCCACTAAGGATGCTCCAAAGAAGAACCGAAGTCCACACTTGATAGAAATAAAAGACCTACCAAAAACCTCACCTGTCACCAACCGAGCTTTAAATCAAGTGCCTGAAAAGGAGTGTTTTTGCCATGCAAAAAGGTTGTTTTCGCCATGTGGTGGCTCTGCTCTCTGACCTAACAGGATACCTCCCAACCACCCTGAGGTCATTACCACTGTCATGCCCATTTCACAGATGAAACTGGGGCTTTGAGGTGTTAGATGACTCGCCCAAGGTCTTATACAGCAACAAGTCCTAAATTCTTTCTGTTCTTAAGCATTAGGCTATGGAGTCTTGCCAGCCACTAAAAGCTCAAAATACCAGTCCTTATGGCTCGTTTAGGAAGGATTAGATCCAACCTTTCTCTCACATGGATACAACCACTGAGCGCCATCTGTACACCCCACTGATGGGAAGAGGAGCTTCTAAAACCACCAAGCTCAGCCTTACTCTAGGAGGTGAATTTGTGAGTTAGGGTCTTGGCTGCAGGGGAATGAAACTCAAGGTGAGCGGCTAACGAACTAGGAAAAGAGCAATCCCGGCTCTGGGTCTCTTCCTTCTATCCAGTCTCCTGGTCCCATAGCCTGAGGCAATCTGGAAATATAAAACCCTTGGTGAATTCTAGGTGCTTTCTGGTATTGGGTGTGTGCACATGAGAGAGAGATTTTAGTGATAGTTAAATGAGAAATGCAAGTCAAGCACATGCTGTTGGCTGAAATTGTAGGTAACTATATTTTTTGGTAAGAAATAAGTAAGCAGAAGCAATGGTCCCCTGTTTCCCATCCTCAGCCTCAGAAGCATTTTAATTCTATCTACCTCCCAGATCACTGCATGAGGGATGGATGGGTGGCTCTAAGATTTCCATAACTTTTCATGTTCATTAGGCACCTTAAGGTGAATTAAACCATGCCAGACTCACAATTTGCCCCTCCTCCAAGAGCATGTGGGTCATGCAAGGGTTAGGGTATGGGCTCTGGAGTCAGACAGATCTGGGTTTAGGTCACAGCCTTTCCCTTACACCTTGTGATCACTCTCTGCCGGTTTTCTCACAAAGAATGTGAAGGGCAGGGTCCAGTGCATAGGGTAGAGAAAGAATGAGGTGCCATAGCGTCTGGCGTGAGTTAAAAGCAGCAAAGCCCAGGGCCCAAAGCTACGGAGGAACTTGCCCAAGACCTCACAAAGTGTCCTCAGAAGCACCGGGCCTAGATGGCATTTCCCTGACTTTTTCTCCAGGGTCTTCCCTGTCTTCCTCCTTCTCCCTCCCAGCTGTTTCCGCTGAAGCCCTGAGCCTGCCATTTGCACTAGGGTTTCTAGGACACCACTGAGGAAAGGAAAGAGCCAGTGACTCTGGGGGAAATTCCCGGCCTCAGAGCCTATGTGGCCAGGCACCTCCCACAGTTCCCGGGAGCCCCAGGCTTCCCCTAGTCCACGTCCTCTCCCTCTGGCCTCCCCATCTTCAGGTCAGGGTATCAAGCCAGATCTGAGTTTGGATCCAAGCTTGCTCCTCGTGATCCTCCTGGGAGTGCAGAGAGGTCAGCCCAGCCCAGCCCCTGAGGGAGGCAGCCCCATGGGAACCAGACATTTCCTAATCCTGGGAAGCCCTAACAGGGCCCTGGGAGCAATCCTCCTACCACCTCACCCCATGTTCTTTCTCATACTCCTCCTTTCAGGGTCCCTCCCACTGCTCCCTCCGTTCTTCTCCAGCCCAGAAGCTGCTGTGACAATGACTTGGTCTCTATTTCTTGCCCCTCCTAGCCAGGGACTTCCCGGGGCTGGGCCTCCGACCGGCTCTGGAAAATCTGGACTGTTTGTGATTAAGGAGGAGGCCATATCACTACCGTCTGCCAGCTCTCACCCTCTCCCTGTGCCTCAGACCCCGTATGAAATGTTCAACCACAGCAGGGTCCAGCCAGCCCTAGGAGGGAGCAGGTGGGCGAAACTTCTGGAGAGCCATTTGCTCCAGCGCTGAGGAGCGTCCCAGCCCTCCATCACGTTCCCGAGGGAGGCAGCGCTAGACTCCCACCCGGCCTCTTCCTACCTCACTATATAGACCACTGACGTGGGCAACACACACACTCGCCCACCCTCAAAAACTCACATTCACCCAGAGACGCACACACGTTCATATAATGACCCAGACACTCCCAGACACACACGCAAACACTTAGACACGCTTGCGAACTTGCACTCTCATGTATTCCTTAACAGATCTGACACAGATGAAACTCACAAACAGAGATGCACATTCTCACACCAACACAAATCCACGTTCATACTTGTGACCCCAATCCCTTTCCTCCAGGGAAGGATAAGACAAAAATAGACTCTGCTTTTTCCTTCCCTTGGGAAGAACTAGCAGTGGCTAGAAAGAAACACACGGGCTGAGGAGGGCAGGAAGAGGAAGTAAGAAATGGAGGGAGAGAAGCAAGAGGAGAATGAGACCAGGCAAGGAGGTAGAGAGGCCCAGAACCTAAGCCCCGGTAGGAGAAGAGGGAGCTGACCCAGGGGAGCAGCCGACCCCAGCTGGCAGGAAAGTAGGAGGCCAGGTGGCTCTTGGCAGAGCTGGGGGGGTGGCCTGGTGGCCCTGACCCCTCATGCAGTGAGCTCTTAGCCATATCCTGACCCGCTGCCCCAGGGCTCGGTCACTTACCTGGGGCAGGAGAAGACGACCGGAGGTGCAGTGGGGGCTGGCACCCTGAGAAGGCTCGTCAGCTCGCTGTGCTTCTGCAGGAAGGAGGGCTGGGCTGGGCTGACTTTTAGGCAGGAGGGGAATTCCCCGAGATGGAGGAGTCAGCCGCCAGGCAACCCCACAAGGCCCAGCTGAGGCCCCATCCTGCCCCCCCTGGCAGAGCACAGGGCCCTTCTTTGTCAGTTCCCCACCTGTCACTTCCCAGACTGGCTATCACTTGCCAAGCATTCTGGGGAGGGGAGGGCGTTCTGGGGAGGAGCTGGAAGCC
Source organism: Lontra canadensis (assembly GCF_010015895.1). Taxonomy (NCBI): domain Eukaryota; kingdom Metazoa; phylum Chordata; class Mammalia; order Carnivora; family Mustelidae; genus Lontra; species Lontra canadensis. The sequence goes on from NW_022630999.1 coordinate 16,915,403, forward strand.
TGAGGGTTCTGTGGCCAGACCAGGAACTGGCACGGGGGCAGCCTGGTCTGCCCACCCTACCCCAGCCCTTGACTTCTCCCTTTGCCTGAGGTGGGGGATTCTAGCGCCCAGGACCCTCAGGAAAGGGCCAGATGCCCAGCCCACATCCTCCTCCCCCATCCCTGTTCCATCTGTTTCCATTTAGTGTCTGTGGACTCTCCACAGGGAAGGAAAAGCCCCCTGCTTCCCTACGTGCTGGCTTTCATTTCCAGGTCAAGTGGGGCCTTAGCAAGCTAAGCTCCTTAGCAAGGAGCCTCCCAGCTCTACACTAACCAGCTGGTTCTGCTGCTCCTCACTTTCCCATCCAGACGGAGCCTTGGTGATCCCCGGCTGTAAAATGGGTATAATGAGTCCTGCTGGGCCTGGCTCTTGTGATGAGGTGATTAAAACAGAATGATTCTGAATGTTTGAGTGCTTTACAAACATAAGGTCTTAGTTCATTATCCACCGATAAGATGCTTGGGGAGGACATGGGTTGCCTGTGGATGAACTGGCCTTTCTTGATCATTTCAGGTTCTGGAACTTCAGGTTCTGGAACTTTGTTCTTAACGGCAACATTACAGACTGCTGAGGATACAGGGATGGACAAGTCAGACCCACTTCCTGCCCTGTCCAGTATGGTAGCCATAAGCCACCCATGGCTATTTAATTATAAATTAGTTAAAATTAAATAAATTAATAACTGAATTCCTCGGTACAGCTCGCCATATTTCAAATGCTCAGTAGCCACATGTGGCTGTCCGAGTAGGCTGCACATGTATAGAACATTTCCAACACTACCGAAAGTTCTATTAGATAGCATTGCTCTGGGTGCTGTGGGCTAATAGGTAGTTATAATCAAGAATGGTAGAGATGTGTTATGACAGGAGACATACAGGGAGCTACAGGAGCGTGGACAGGGAGCATCTAGTTAGGATTTGGAGATCTGGGAAGCCTTCCTGGAGGAAGGCTTCCCATCAGCTAAGACCTGAAAGCAGCCAAGCAAGAGCACAAGGAACAGTGTTCTTAGCAAAGGGAATAGAATATGCAAAGAGAGAATACATTCAGGGAACTGAAAATTGTTCACTCGGAGTGGAACATGGATTTTGAAGCAAGGGGGAAGTAAAGAGGTAGGCCTGGAGAAATAAGGAAGGCCAAGTCACAAGGGGCCACACTCAGCTTGAGCAGGGGGTTGGGAGGTGGAGGATAGGAGGTGAGAGATGGGGAGAGTGCACTGAATCCAATCCTCTCCTGCTTCTGTGTCCTCCAGATTGGGATTCCATGGGGAACGCTAGAGAGAGCTCCTGGCCCAACAGAGGAGGAAGTGAAGGCCAGACAGGAGAAGTGACTTTCCTCGTGACTAAATGAAGGGACTTCCTGACTCCTAGTCCAGTGCTCTTTCCCACACTGCACTCAGTCCTTTGGTCACACTGGCCAATTTTTAAATGTTCAATAGCCACATGGGGCAAATGCCTACTATACCATACGGTACAGGCATTTCCATCCACACAGAAAGTTCTACAGGACTAACAGCACCAATCCTTGAGCTAGATCAAGTGCAAAGGATGGTACACTTCCCTGCACATAGAACCTTTTCTCTGCAAGGAGTAAATTACACCTCATGCTGACAGCATCACATGTTCCCCTCTCTGCCCTCTGCTACCTGCTTGCAGGTCCTTCCTCACCCATGTCCCCAGCTGGGCAGGAACAGGCACTCAGAATGGTGGCAGGACTCAGCATCAGGGAGAGCGATCTTATCCCTGGCTCCCTCTGGGAAGTCTCCTGGTGGCCTGTGACCAGCCATCTGGGTCAGCCAGGACCTTCTATGAAATTGAGGAATGTCCCTTCCTTGAGGAAACTGGGTTTCAGATTCCTCATCAGTATAGTGTGTAATTCAGCCCTGATGTGCCTGGATTGCAGTGTTTCCTTTAAACCTGACATCTTTCCGCAGGCGTCGGTGATCATAGATCATCTGTGACTTCACAAAGCCTTGCTTGGACTGGTTCCTGCTCAGGGCATCTTAGATGATGGAAGGACCTTGAAGGGCTAGGGAGGCTCAAGGAGCTGGCCCCACATGAACCAGAATCTCCAGGCAGGAGCACTTGGCTTGCAGATCCTGGGGGACAACTGGCTCTGGGCTCTCTGCGCTGGAGTGCTGAGCACAACTAGCTTCTCCCACCTTCTCTCACACCTCTTCTTCATCCAGCCATGGATTCCCTGAAATTGCCTTCCTTGTTCAGGCTGTGGGATGGATATCAAGGAGGAAGGGACCCTTGGACTGCGCATCAGAGGAGCTGAGCTTGAGTCTTGGCTCTGCTGTGTGGCCTGGGCAAGTCCCTTCGCCTCTCTGGTCCTCAGCTTCCCCTTCTGTAATGTGAAGGAATCAGACCGGATGATCACTAAGGGACCTTCCATTCTGATACCGTAAGGAAGTCCAGAAGTTCAGAAAAAGGAGAAATCAGGGCAGGCCAAGGTGATCAGGAAATAATAACACTGATAGCTAATGTTTGAAAAAGATTGTATCTATTTATCTGAGAGAGAAAGAGAGGGAGAGGGAGAGCAGGGAGGAGGGGCAGAGGGAGAGGGAGAAGCAGACTCCACACTGAGGAGGGAGCCAGTGCAGGACTGGATCCCAGGATCCTGGAATCATGACCTGAGCCGAAGGCAGACATTTAACAAATGGAACCACCCAGGCGCCCACTAATAGCTAATATTTAAGATTAACGTGTACTGGGCATGATACTCGTGGATTCCTCATCAGAACTCTAGGAGATTGGTACCCCTGTTTTGCAGATGACGTGGCTTAAGCCAACACCTAATGAGTAGCACAGGGGAGTTCAAACTCAGGTCATGTCTACAGAGCTCACCTGGGGGAGACAAGATCCATGCCGGACCTCAAAAGATGGCTGAATTTGGATACACACAGGGAACCTCTCACTGGCCCACCCCTTTGATACCTAATTGCTCAGGCCCACCTCTCCTGCCCTGACATCTCTGGTCTCACTGACGTTTTGGGAACAGCACTGGGCCAGTCTCATCCTAGTGGATCAACATTTATTTAACAAATGAATGGACTTGACTCCATGGGTTTCCTGATTGACCAAGTCTGCCGAATGCTTCCCAAGGATGGGAATTCCTCATGCCATGGGGACCTAGTCCAGGACTCTGGGCAGATTTCTGGATCCCATCATAGACCTAAGAAATCATACTTTCTGGGGGTTAGGGCCTGAGAGGCAGCATTTTCAGTAAGCTCCCACGGTTATCTTAGTACTTAGTAGTTTGAGAGGCCCAAGCTCCCTAACTGGGTCTTCCAGCTCCAAACTGAGCATCATCTGCTCCTATAAAGGCAGCCAAGAACTCAGTGTCATGGACTTGTGGGCAGTACCTAGCGTGCTAGTACTTCTCTGGGTCACCCACGCATCAAATCCATGACTTTTGCAAAAATGCTTTGGGTCTACCAGCTTCCACTAGGGGCCAGTTCCACTGCTGTTACTAACTCTCTGTGTGATGTGAGCAGCCATTCCCTTCTCTGTCCCTCACCTTCCTCATCTGGGAAAGGGGGTCAATGCTCTTCACCCATGTATAATCCTGGGAATACCTGTGTGCACAGAAGAAGTGCCCACTGAGGTCATTTCATTAGGAATATCATAGGTCAGGGGGTCATCCATTTGAGCGTCTGCCAGCATCATCTGATCCATGTGTCTGGGTTAGGCTGATCTCAGGTCAGTGGTTCTCAATCCTGACTGCGTGTTAGAATCACCAGAGGAACTTTGTAAAAATATAGATGTGCAGGCCTCACCGCAGACTAATTATATCAGGATCTTGCGGGGGGGGGGGGGGGGGGGGGGGGTGTGGCCTGGGATTGGCATTGAAAGGCTCCCCCACGGGGCCCCTGGGTGGCTCAGTGGGTTGAAGCCTCTGCCTTTGGCTCAGGTCATGATCCCAGGGTCCTGGGATGGAGCCTCGCAGGCAGCGGGCTCTCTGCTCAGCAGGAAGCCTGCTTCCTCCTCTCTCTCTCTCTGCCTGCCTCTCTGGCTACTTGTGATCTCTGTGAAGTAAATAAATAAAATATTAAAAAAAAAAAAGAAAGAAAGTCTCCCCCAGGTGATTCAAAGTTGGGACTCCTGCTCTCAAAGCTGCCTTTCAAATCTTTGGTTCTGATGTGGGTGGTCCTGGGACTTCACTGCTCCCCTTTTTGTTCCAGGAAAAGTGCCTTCTCAGTGCCAGCGTCAGAGACCAAGAAGACAACAGGTCTTAGAATCTGGAGAGAAGAGAGCTCGAGTCCATGCACTGTGGGTCACTGGGGATTATACACAGTGGATATGAAAGGCAATATTCAACCTCAAACCAAGTCACTGCATGGAGAGGAGGTATGTGTCATTCTGGAGCATCTGAAAAAAATGGGATTCAGGAATGCATTTTGCAAAATTGTGCTTTCCAAGGAAAGGAAAGGAAATGGACTCAGGGCAGTATGTTGCAAGGTTCTTTTCAAAGGAAGAAGATCCAAGGACAAATATTGCAAGACTGTGCTGTTAAAGGAAGTGGTTTCTTTAGCTCATTCGATCTGGAACAGAACTTCGAGATTATCTTGACCACTCCCTTGGCTGGACAGAAAGGGAAACTAAGGCCCGGGGAGGGGAAGGCATGTGCCTAAGGTCAGGCAGGGAGTTGCTGACAGAGCTAGTATTACTAGTCTTCTCAACCACCTCCTGCCTGCTGTCTTTTTCTCTAGTCCTCCGGTGTCTGTCATTTCTGGCTTTGCTCCAGGCCCCCAGCCCACCCTCTACGCTCACATTCTTGGACAGCACCCCAGATCCCCAGATCACACGATGGACTAAATCTGTGAAGCTGGGTCTCCACCTGCCAGATAACAGGGACCCAAACCAGCGGGAGGCTGGGGCAAGCTGGAGAGGAAGGCGCTGCGTCTGATGATGTGGCCTGACCTCAGAAAGGAAGCCTGGTCACCAGGGGGAATTTCCCCGGGGGGTGAGGTCTCATGTCTATGCAAATAATGCACGCCAATGAACCTGGACCCCAGGATGGGAGAGGGGCCTGGGGAGAGAGGACCGGGAGACAGGGGAATTGGGAAGGCAAGTGACAGAGCCTGACAACAGAGCCCTGTGCCAGGCCCCTTGTGTGCTGTATCTCCTTTGGTCCCTGCAATAGTCTCCTCCCTAGGAGAGCTGGGAGCCTGAGGCCCAGTGAGGGGAAGATACATTTGCCCAAGGGAATGCAGCACCACCCCGAGGGGAGAGCAGGCCTAGGAGAGCCATGATAGGGGTGGATTTGGAGCTGCTGTTGCTGCTTGGCCAGAGCGACAGCAACAAGGCTAGAGTCAGAGAACTCCAGTGAAGTTTCATTTTGGGTTTCCATCTCACTCACCTGGGGAGTTTTATCCTGGGGACAGCTAAAAGGCAGATAGGGAGGTAGTGACCCTGACTTCCCTTGGGCAAATCCCTGCACTCAGGTTTTCCAAAGCCCAAAGGTGGGGTGTATGTGGCCTGGGCACTGTTAACCCTTCCACTGCTAGCTTCTAGAACACTCCTAGAAAAGGGAACAGAATGGGACAGGGGCTTCTGAAGGGAAATCTCTCCCTCTTGCCTCTTTATATCGCACTCACATTGAGCCTCACTACCCCAGGAAGACCTCTGCAGGGATTTTGTTCTTTCCGGAAGGCTGATCCCACTTATAGCCTGGTTCTCCGAGGAGCTGCTTCTGCTTCCTCTGAGCAGGGATGCCAGTAGGAGCAGGCTCAAGTCATAGCAGTTGGGTGCAAAGTCTGCCCTCCGTAGATTCCGGTGGTTTTGTGGTTTGTTGTCCTGTGAAAGAATGTACATGAGGGCAGGCAGGTCACTGATTTCTGGAGTTGTGTGCTACACACTAAGGCTGTGTGCCAAGCAAAGTACGAGTGCATACACACCCTGGGGAGTGCGCGTGAAAGGCAAGTCTGGGTACTTGTGCAAAGAGTTTCCTGTATGGCCGGTAGTTCATGTAGAGATGACAATATCTGTACTTCTAAGCAGTGTGTTTGGGGCCCAATCATTTGATTTTTCCCCACGTGGTCTGCAGTGTGTGTTTCTGTGCGAGTGTTAATAGCCGTGGGCTTCTTTCTGATTCTGGATATACATAGTGTGTCCCTGTGGGTATGACAGGCAGTGATTTGGAATTCTGGGTGTGTGATAAATAGTATTTATGGACTTTGAGAGGACAACAGCTGTGTGGGAGAACAGTAATTACTGGCCCAGCACATGGGGCTGCTTGGCCAGAGCGACAGGCCAAGCCCAGGCATGGGATTTCTAGGTCCACTCCCCGCCCTCCTGGCTTGCCTATCAGGCCATCCTGTCCCCGCCTATGGCTATCTCCAGGTCAAGGTCCATGGCCATCCCAGTTGTGGGGGGACACTAGTTCCTTCTGATTTCAGTTGGCAGAACAATAGGCAGATGGTGGTAGCTGGGAGGGGTGAGACCATCCCACAGAAGGAAATACATGTTCTGGAAACTGCTACAACAGCTGGGTTCATGGACAGGGCTCATTCCCAGATGGCTCTGGTTTAGGTCTTCTTCCTTATCTGGGAGGTGGGTACAAGAAGCCTCTGGCCTCACAACTGCTTTTATTTTTTTATTATTTTTTAAAAAATTTTATTTATTTATTCGACAGACAGAGATCACAAGTAGACAGAGAGGCAGGCAGAGAGAGGAAGAAGCAGGCTCCCCGCCAAGCAGAGATCCCGATGCAGGGCTCAATCCCAGGACCCTGAGCTGAAGGCAGAGGCTTTATCCCACTGAGCCATCCAGGTGCCCCCACATCCTGCTTTTAAAAGCACTTCCTGCCTCTGGGTTCCCAGATAGTGACATCTGGCTTTGTGTATCTGCCTCTGTCTCTGATTCTCCACAGCAGGTTCCTTGGTTTCCTGCACCACTACATCTTTCTTCTCTTTTCTCCATGTCAGCTTCTTCTGCCCTAGCTCATGTCCCCATCCCTCCATTTCTGGGAAACACTGCAAGCCTGTCTGATGGTCTCCCAGCCAGTTTCCTTCTCCACGCTGGCCACAGAGACCTCTTTCTAAAGGATATCTCTACTCACACTACCTCTGTCCCTGGCACCTTTGGGGGCTGGCCAGGGCCTGGAGGGTAAGGTCCACACTGTGGCCTGGACTCTCTGTGACACTCCCAGATGGTGTCTTCACACACTGGATATGCGATCCAAGACACCCAAGGCCACTTCTCATGGTCTCCACTTCCCACCTCTGGGCCTTTGCTCCTACTGTTGCCTCTGCCTGGACCTCCCTTTCTTCTTCGATATCTTTTATTGTTGAAGACATCTCTCCTTGTGTTTTGAGGTGCCTCTCACATACCCCTTTTCTAAGGATCCTGTGTCCGTCCTTCTGTTGTTATCTGTGGCCTCTGCACGAGGTACTTCTTGCTCTGTCTTGGTTGTATTTTTTCTTCTTTTCCCCACTGAGCTCTTCAGGGGTAAGGGGCAGGCACAGTGTAGTGACTCTCAAGAGGTTGTTGAAAGAGATTCCCCCTCCAAGTCCTCCTCTAGGAAACGGAATCCAGACTATGTATTAATACCAAAGACCCAATATGGGGCCCTTATTATGTCTCAGATAGTGTGCTCAGAGGTATCCGTGCATTGCCTTATTTAATCTTCAAAAAATCTGGTGCAGTAGAAACTTTTGTGATTCCCACTCTACAGATAAGGAAACCAAGGCATAGAAAGGCCAAGTGACTTAGCTACTTCTAAGTGGTTGGCTGGGTTTCCAATCCAGCCGGCCTGCCTGCTTTCATAGATTAACTGCTGAGCAGAGGGCTCAGTTAGGAACTATAATTTCCTGCTTGCCTAACTCAGCTGTAAAGTGGGGAAATCTGCCTGGGGAAACCTGAGGTCTCACAGGTCTGTTAGAAACACCGATTTGCTGCTTTGGGGTTCTGAAATTCGAGTTGGGCAACTTGACACTTCTCCCTCCCATTCTCACCAAAGTCTGCCTTCCATTAATCAAGAGGAGGAGGACAACAACATGTCTATAGTGAGCAGAGCAGGAATCAGGAGACCCAAGTACCGACCCCCAGCAATACCATGGTCACTGGGCCTTGATTTTCAAACTCGTGAAACAGGAGCGTTGGTTTGGATGAGCTCTCAGCCCATTTCCGGCTCAGTCCATGGTGTGTCGCCTGTACCTTTGGCCAGTTTGCTTCACCGCTTGGTCCCTCAGTTTCCTCATTAGGAGAATAGGGGTGATCCCGGGCACTACCTCAAAGGAAGTCTGGGCTTCGGAGGAGAAGCTGCTCCTCCCGAGGTGACTGGTGGCTCCGCAAAGCCGGGGAACATTTCAGGGGGCTTCCAACAGCCAGCTGTCCTCACGCTGCTCTCCAACAGCTGAAGTGTGGCCCCAGCGGTGCCCGGAAACCCCCTCCCTGCCGGTCACTTGAGACAGTTCCTCGTGGCCCCAAAGACTGAGGTTGGAGCACCCGGCTTTAGGGGTTCTGAGAAGTGTTCCCTCGGAGGGGAAAATGCAGGCTTGGAGGCAGGAGGCGGAGCAAGGAGCTAGAGGCGGGGCGGGGGCGTGGCCGCGGGAGGGAGAGGCCAGGGTCCAGGGCAAGAGGAAGGTCAGTGCCAGAAGGTTGGGACCTGGCAGGACTGCGAGGCTCCACCTCAGTCCTCCGCTGAAGTGCCAAGTGCCCTGGGGCCAGTCGCTTCCTCTGTGGAAGTGACAGTTGTCTGTAAGTGGGAGAGGGAGGTGAGACTTTCCGAGGGCCCCTTCCACACCGAAAACATCACCACCATCCTCCTTTTCTCCCGCTTTGAGACAGCAGTGGTTTGGGCTTCTGCTTTCTCTTTCCTTTTAGTTTTAATTTAGTCCCTGCCACTTGTCTCCTTTGAACTTTGGCCAGGGAAACGACCTCCGGTGTCCCTCCACACCATGCTTTGGAGAAGGCTGGGTAGGAGGGACACTCAGGTCAGCTCTTAGGGATCAGGACTCAACAGTTTTCCGTGTTGTAACTTTAGCATCAGGCACGTGGAGGGGTACAGGGAAGGCCTCCAGTAAGTAGAAGCTGCTCCAGTGAATGACTGTGAATGACAGAGGGAGGTGCCGGGATTCGGATAGCCGATAGCGGCCACTCCCTCTGCCGCAGCTCCAACGGAAAATGCTGTTTGTTCTGCAGGCACCTGGGTCTTAAGTGGGATCACTGCAACAGCCTCCCAACCAGCCACCCCTCCTTCACAGGTTTTTCTCAAGTGTTCTCAAGCACGAGGTTAGTCTTCCCTCCAAAGGACCTTCCCCCGCCAACCTTGTAAGAGAAAACGCTGATGGCCTCTGTCATTGGATGTAAACTCCTATTTCTAATCTCATCGGCCTTGCCCTCCCAAACCCTGAGGGTCTCTGTGAATGACCCTCAGGGTCTGAGTGACCCTCGTGAAAGCTGCATAGTGAGGAATTAGAAGGGTCTCGTACATTGTAAGCGCTCCGTGAGCTCTCCTCATTCCTGGTTTCTGGGGATTCTAGAAATTCCTGGTCTCTCTGTTTGTGTGTTCCCCTTGGCCTCAGGGAGCCTCCTGCTTCTATTCCCTGGGATTCCATCACTCTTTCCTTTTGACTCCAGAGCTTTTTCTCCCCTTAGCATACATTTTTAAGGCACTTTACTGTTTGTCTTTGGATGCCTCTGTGATCTGCTGCTGAGTTCTTGACAAGAGAGCTCAGAAAACCTCGGGGTCCACTTATCATCTCCTACAGTGGGGCCTGCCTCTGGGCTGGTGGTGCTGACAGCCGACCCCAGGCAGGGCCCGTCCCTGCTGAGTACTCGCAGGTGTCACCTCATTTCCTCCTCAAAGGCTAGGAGATGTGTGGACCTGGAGGCTCACAGTTGGTTAGCAGCAAAGGTCTGCCTCCACAGCTCTTAATTGCTTGTTAATTTAACTTTTGGTAACAGTTGCGTGAAGTCGGGTAAATCCCCCCAAAAAGCTCTCAGTGGACCCTCCTACTGTTTGGGTTCACAGCCTGATGGAGGAAAGGAAGTGGAGGACAGTCTTGCTTTCAGCATCATTATGGCAGAGATGAAGATGGGGCTCTTTACAACTGGGGGGTCTATCCTCTCACTGTAGAGATGCCCAGTGAGGGCAGTGGCTGGCCCAAACCCTGTGATCCCTGCACACCTACTGTAGCAAACGGCTCTGAACTGCCAAAATAGGTCAGGCCAGTCGGGACAGGGAGCAGGGCCCTCACAGCACTCAAGGGACCGCTTCAAGCTCAAGTCTCAGAGCAGAAACACAGCTCTTGGGAGGGAGACAGAGAAGCTGCTGCTGAGCCTGCTGCTTATCAGTGATCTGCACAAAGTAGAAACTTTCCACAGGCCTCCCCAGATCACGATCACATCTGGTGCCCTTGAAGAGCTCTAAAGAGGAAGTCTGGGTTTGGTTGCAATGGATGAAGAACTCGTAGAGCAACATCCAGGCAGCAGAGGGAGGAGGAGAGGGGAGCCGAGAGCTGGAAGGGGGCTGGGCCAGCCTGCCCAGGTGGGATGTTGGCTTACTCTCACCTGGGATTCCCAGGCAAGAGGATGAGGTTAGGACTTACTCCTGGACAGGTGCCTACCTCAGGCTGCAGGGCTAGGACAAAAACACAGATCCCCAAATGAAATGTGTTTATGTGTCTATAGGTCTATTTTTATTTAAAGAGGCCAGTGGAAAGGGAATGATTTGGGGGCACGTCCTACAATGTCAATGTCAGAAGAGAAAGTCAACATTCTTTTGTCCAACTCTCTCATTTTGTAGATAAGAAAGTAGAGACGGGGAGGGAAAGAAATTGGCCAGAAGCTAGAAAGCACATGTGTGGTGACACAAATTTAAAGGTATCCAGATGCCTGGTTCCATCTTTCGCACAAAAACCTAAATGGGGGTGGGTGGTGAAACAGTGGGAGGTCTGGCAACTGGCAGGAAGACATTAACCTGTCCCCTCCCCTTGAACACTCAGCTGGCACAGGCCACCACACCCCATGGCTCAAAGCGCACATTCCATTCATTTCACAGGCAGAGGCTCAGTATGTTTTTGGATTTGACAAAGCCCAAATCAGGGCAGTGGCTGCAGCAAGGGACGGAAGCCGGGAAAGGCTGAGGTGGAAGATGGGGAGTGGAGATGAACGGGATTTGTGGCTACGGATCTTCAGCTGCTCACACGGGAGCAGGAATGACCGTGTTGGGCCTTCAGTGGCCCATGGGAGTGGGAGCCTTCCCTAAACCCCGGCTGAAGACAAGAACCCACCCATGACCCCCTCCCCCCCCACCCCTGTCCCTTCCTTCATCCCGGGAGCTGGAGTAATCAGGCTTGGTCATGGCGGCTGGTGCTGCTGACCATTTCTCGGCAGAGGTGCTGGCCAAAGCCAGTGGCTCTAGTCCTCGCCTCCACAGATAGCGAGCAAGGCCTTCAGGAAGTCTCCAGATGTGTCACCCTGGCAGGAGCAGAGGAAAAGCAGTGAGTGAAAGCAGTCCTGATGGCCTCAATGCCCTTCCTTCCAGTGGCTCTCAGCCTAATGTCTCCTGAACACATAAATATGACTACGTCCCTTCTATGGGTCCTCGCTACCCTCAGGAAAAGGTCCAAGCTCTCAGCTTGGCTTCAAGGCCTATTGTGGGCTGGCTTCACCTCCCCGCTCCCTTGTGGGGACACCCTGGTTCATTTTCCTACTTTAATATCTACTATTCCTCTGACCAGCCGGCCCTCTGCACCACCCCCAAATCCTGCCTGCCCTTGGAGGCCCCCTCCTCTATGAAGTGTTCCTGCCCTTGATTCTTGCCTTCCTCCTCCCACATCCACTGACACGTGTGAACGAGACTCCTCATTTGAACCAACACAATGGAGCCCTTACTGAGTGCCAGGCCCTTGCAGGAATTTACAGGAACATCGTTGGCTTTAGGATGCATCATAATGTCAGGCCTACAGCAGAGTGCTGGGAGCCCAGACTCTCCCTCCTGTTACAGTGGCTCCTGTCATTTTTATGATACATGTTGTTTTTCTCTTCTTTTGTAATTTTTTATTTCAAAAATCACTATTATAAACAAGGTAAGTTAAAGGAGAGATCTTACAATAAAAAATTTCCCACCCCTGACACCTTTTTCCCCAAATCAAGAGAGAGGCACGGTGACTGGTGTATAGGTTTCTAGCGACAGTCTATGCATGTGCTAACAATATAGGTACAGAATGTCCCTTTTCTACACACATGGACACATAGCATTCATACCCTTCCGACTTAGAGAAGATCCCAAATCAGCAGATGGAGCTGCTCATGCTTTTTCATGGTTGTATTATATCCTATCTTATGGATGTACCACACTTTCTCTAACCAGTTCTGTCCGGAAGGCTTCTAGTCTTTTGTTCCTGCAAACAATGCTGGCATAAACACTCTCCTCCACATCCTTGGGAACACGTGTAGCTCTGTCCGTAGGATCAATTCCCACACGCAGAATCACCAAGTTCAAAGCGTACGTGTTTAAAATTCTGAAAACTGCCCAACTACCCTTCAAAGATGTGCTGGCAGTATACACCCCCACCAAGTCTGGGTGAAGCTGCTGTGAGATTTCCCACAGGCTGTCAGCCAAGGCCAGTATCAAACTTTAAGATCTTGGCCAACATCGAAGACAAAAAAAAAAAAAAAAAAAAAAAAAAAAAAAGGCTGTGTAAGTGAGAGAAGTCAGATACAAAAGATCACATACCACGTGACTCTATTTCTATGAAATACCCAGAAAAGGCAAATCTATAAAGATAGAAAGTCACCCGATGGGTGCCTACAGCAGGGGTGGAAATAAGTAAGCGGGTATAAGGGGTGAGGTATCTTAGAGGGGCACTGGAAATATTTTAGAACTGCATTGTGACAATGATGCATGACTCCTTCAATTTCCTAAAAAATATTAAATGCACCTTAAAATAAGTGCACTTTATGGTAGACAAATTATGTGTCAATAAAGTTATCTTTATTTTTATAAGAAGATTTTTTTCATTTTAGGGGTGCCTGGGTGGCTCAGTCGTTAAGCATCTGCCTTCAGCTCAGGTCATGATCCCAGGGTCCTGGGATCGAACCCCACATCGGGCTGCTTACTCAGCGGGGTGCCTGCTTCTCCCTCTTCCACTCCCCCTGCTTGTGTTCCCTCTCTCTCTCTCTGTCAAATAAATAAATAAATAAATCTTTAAAAAAAAAAAGATTTTTTTCATTTTATTTGTCAGAGAGAGAGAGAGAGAGAGAGAGAGAAAGAGCACACACAAACAGGGAGAGCAGCAGGCAGAAGGAGAAGCAGGCTCCCCACTGAGCAGGGAGCCCGATGTGGGGCTCCATCCCAGGACCCTGGGATCATGACCTGAGCTGAAGGCAGACGCTTAACCGATGGCGCCACCCAGCTGTCCCAACAAAGTTGTCTTTAGAAAGCCCCCCCCTCCACCATGGGCTATTTTATTTAGAAGTCCTTCCTTATAACCCTTTGAGCCACCTGGAATTTATTTTTGTATACACAGTGAAGTAGGTCTTTCATGAATCAGTAATCTCTGCTGTCAGAACTCAGAAAAAGACTGGGAATAGGAGGGATTTGTAATCCCATGCTCAGGAATGTGATGCTCCTCCCGCCCTCCCCCACTGATGTCCAGCCCCTCCCCCTTACTTCAATGGCTTGGTGGAGAGACTTGTCGTATTTCTCAATGAACTCCCTTCGGATGTTGAGCAGGTCGATCTCACTCCGGGAGACCATGATCCTGGTGAGGGTCTTCTCATCTGTGCCAGCACCCTGGTGGAACCAGGGGAGAGGGAGACAGAGAGCAGGAGGGGAAACAGGGTCAGGTTACGCAAGAACTCCTGGGTGTCCGTCTGCTTCTCTTCCTTTTCCCTCCCTAACCCCGTGGGGCATTCTGCCTCAGTCTTCCGCACGTAGTGCTGACCCAGATTCCCCTGTGCCGGGGACTGGCTAGACAGGCAAAAACAAGCTGTTAGAGTTGAACGGTGTGCCCCCAAAATTCACATCCACCTGGAACCTTACGACGGGGCCTAATTTGGAAATAGGGTCTTCACACATGTAATGAGTTGAGGGCACACTGGATTAGGGTGGGCCCCAAATTCAACAACTCGTGTCCTTGTAAGAAGGGGACACGTGGGTACACACACGGAGAAGGCCGAGTGAGGATAAAGGCAGAGCCTGAGGGACGTGCCCACAAGCCAGGAAACACCAGGATTCCCGGCATCCACCAGGAGCTAGGAGAGACCCATGGGAGAGTTTCCCCCTCAGAGCCTCCAGGAGGAACCTAATGCCTTCAATTTTGACGTCTGGCCTCTTGAACCATAAGAAAATAACTCAGTCTCTGGTAATTTGTTAAAGCAGTTAAAGGGAAACGAAAAGGGGCCCATGGATCAGGCACAGGACATGGAATGTGTGGGCAGGCAGGACCCACTTCGGCCCCGAGGGAGCTCCGGGACACCAGCTTGGTGGGTGCTCAATACATGCCCATCATGTCTGAGGCTGTAGGCGGAGGGGGGTGTCAGGCCACCGAACAGCTTGCCCAGGCTCTGTTAGCAGCTGAGATACCCCTCGCTGGGCTGAGAAGGTGACCACAGCAGCCTGGGTTTTCAGGAAGCCAGGGCTAGTCCCAGCGCCCAGCACTGGCTGCCTCTGTAATCATTGGTCACAGGAGACACTGTCATCTGCTTGACTGTGCGCTCCATGATGGCAGAGACTGGGTCTGACTCAGCCCAGTGTCCCCGGAGTAAGTTTCTCAGCCTGGGCCTTTGGGGCCATGTCACTCTTTGCTGGGGGACCCGTCCTGTACATCGTAGCATGTTTAACAGCACCCCCCCCATCCCCGCTCTCGTCCACCAGATGCCAGCAGTGACACTCCCCAAGTGGTGGTGACCAAAATGCATCTGAACATGGCCAAAGGTTCCCCAGGGGACAAAATGACTACCCTAGAGTCAGACACAGGGCAGATGCTGCTAAGCATCAAGGGGACAGAAACAGTGGCCAGCAGTCCTGGCCAGAGTTGGGGGGCACTGTGCACAGCTGTTTTTGTGGGTGGGCAGAAGGACCTGAAAAGGGAACAAACAAGCAAGTTTGTTTACCTTCATGGACTTGTAAAGTTTGTCAGCAAAGAAGAGAGGCTTGTTCTTGACACTTTGAACTGGTAGGATGAGAGAGATGCAGGGAACTTGGTCAGAGGCGGTGTGCCTAGACTATGGGCTGGGCTGTCCTCTCCCACCCCCTCTCCCTCCAGCCTTGGCCTGCAGGTCACGGCCAACCCCAGGGTCTTACCCAGGGCCTGACACCTTCACTCCCCCTTTCTGATGCCTCCTTCTCTGCCCCATCCCTCCACTTGGCTCTCACTGGGTTACAACTCCCTTCCTGCTATAGGGCTTGCAGCTAACCGATATTAGTCAGGACTCAAAGGGAAGGAACCCCTCATTAACCCAAGGCACAGGGCCTCAAACTTCAAAGGGCCTGAGAATCACTGGAGAACCTGTTGAAAACTTGGGTTTTAGGTGCCACCCCCCAGATTCAGACCCCAGAAATATTTTGTGCACGGGCTCGCAAAGCATGGTTCCTGGACGGCTCTAGCAGCGGCATCTGGGAACTTGGTAGAAATGCAAACTCGAATGGCCCATACCAGATGCGCTCAGACTGCGACTCTGACAGGAGGTGACCAACCTGTCCCACTCTGCCAGGGACACTCCTGGTTTTAGTACAAACCAGCATGGTTGGGTCTCCCTACTCTGGGGCAGACTCATGTTGGAGAGTGATGGACAGGAAGACCAGGCCCGCGGATGACTGTCTGTTGGTGTGATTTTAAGGCACTGTGCCCACCCCAGGGCTGTGTTGCACCAGAGCCTGCCCACTCCAGCTTGCCCTGGCAGCCCTGCACTCCATGTACCCCAACCCCACATAACACCGCCTGGCTGTACCAGTCCCAGCCCCTTCCCAAGGCCTGGGGGGCTCTAGCCCTCAGCAGCTGCTGGATTTCAAG
Organism: Lontra canadensis; assembly: GCF_010015895.1. Taxonomy (NCBI): domain Eukaryota; kingdom Metazoa; phylum Chordata; class Mammalia; order Carnivora; family Mustelidae; genus Lontra; species Lontra canadensis. The sequence goes on from NW_022630999.1 coordinate 16,931,409, forward strand.
GCTCCAGGGCCCACACAGGGGTGTCTCAGGCAGCTTAAGGAGCAGGAGTCAGATACCAGTATCTGAAATCCAGAATGACTCTGGATATAAAAGTGTGTCTGTGAGGAGGGCAGGGGGCAAGGGGCTAGAGATGCACACCTCAAGGGCACAGTCACCTGGGGTACGTGTCATGTACTGGCTCAGGAAGCCACACACCAACCTTCCTAACTCTCCAGGTATGGTATGCACGTGTGTGTGTCTAAGTGTACACACGTGCGTGGGTGTGCACACCCTGGTCCTGCAGAACACTGGGCCCCTCCCTGCCCTGCCCCTGCCCTCCCCATGACCTCCCCGGGAGAGCTTGTTCCACCATCCTGCCCTGCAGCCTAGAACAAGTCTTCACACTAACACCCCCCACCACATGCTGGTAGGACCCCCACAATGCTGGGGTTTACTCTCCAGTATGAGGAGCTCTGGAAGCCGCCAAGGCCACCCCTGTCCAGGGAATCTGGCCAAGTTCCCAGCACCCTCAGCCCTTTCCCAGGACATCCATCAGTTACCGATGGCCACAAACACGTCCCTGACGTCCCCGGACATCTCCTTCTTGATGGTGTGCTCCACGTCATAGTTGGTCATCTTGACAAACTCCTGGAAGACTGGCCCCAAGAGAAGCCCACAGGTGGGGGGTGAGCTTCAATTCAGAGGGTGGGGGAGATCACCCTTGCCCGCCCACCCAGCTCCCCTCCCAGGCCATGACCCAGGAAAGGGGAAAGGGACAGCAGGTACGGCTGCAGCCCAGGCCCAAGTGTGCTGGGCACGATCGTGGTGGGAGGGAAATTCTGACCTTGAGGCTGCCTTGGGCTCAGAGCCAAATCTGTGTCAAATCAGACGCTGCCCCAGTGTGTTACACGAGTTCTAGGAACATGGGCAGGGGTAGCAAAAGGAGCTGGGGTCCTGGTAAAGGCTCTGCCTCCCACTGAATGACCTTGGGAGAACCCCTACCCCCTTCTGGGCTCCCCTTCCTCCTGTGTCAAGCTGGGATAGAGATTAATGTAAGTAATCATAATGAAAACATGGAGGAAGTCACCACGTGCCAGGCATTATGCTAAGTGCTTTTCATGCATTGTATTTTCTGTATCTTTATTAACAATCATGTGAGGTAGAACTAAAATCCCAATTGGCAGATAAGGGAATGAGGGCACAGATATTCACTAACTTGCCCAAGGTCACAGAGCTGATAAGGGGGAGATTCAAATCAAGGCAATTGGGCTCCCAAGTCCATTCTTCCAGCCACTATGCTAATGTACCTTATGTATTTTACTGAAAAGTCCCAGGCAAATCCATGTTAAACCATAAATGTCCTAGTGGGCAGGGCATTTCATGAACAACTAATGTCAGGTACGCCCTGTGCATGTGGCTGCCTGGGGCTCTGAGACGTGTGGCTGGTCCTGGTGCCATCAGCACGCCTTGTTGCCTTATTCCTGGCAGACATTGCCAGAGGGTCATGACACTGAACCTCTGGAGGCAGCCACCACCAATCTACTGGAGTGGCCTTGGGATTGACAGGCACCAGCCATCCTGTATCCCAGGCATCCCACCTGCTTCCCTAAGGAGGTAAAGGGTGCTGGCCCGAGGCTGAGGGTCAAGAGCAGAGCCAGAGCCAGACTCCCTACCAGCCACAACATTCTGTTGCTGGGTAAGGAATGGGTGTGTGGACACCTGGCTCTTCTCGCCACAGAGAGCTGAGAGGCTCCCGTCAGATTTGGGGACCTTCCTGCTGCATCAGGAAGGGGAGGGGTTGAGACCTCACCTCTCCGGAGGTGCGGATAGCTCCGTGTGCACAGGATCGTCATGAAACGGGTCTCCAGGGAAGTCTTGTCTCCGCTGGGTCTGTCTGCTATTTCCTGCGGATCGCAGGTTGGGGCAAGGATTTGGGAGGGAAGACACCAGAAAATCTTGGTTATTATTCACTTTCATGTCTTTGCCTGGGGTGAGGATGGTCAGAAACTGGGTCATCCCAACTAAGGAGGCTGACATTGGCCCCTTCCTCCCTAACCCTCTATCCCCTTGTCCAGTTCTCAGGAACCCTCTGGACTGACACGGGGGTGCTCTGCACCGGGTACTTCTGCTTTGGCCTCAGGGCCTTGAGACTGGGGCCCAAGGGAGCACAAACAGGCACTGGGCATGGGGACCCAGAGTCCTTCTGTTCTCAAGCCCTCCAAGAAAGGCCCTCTGGGGAAGTGGGTTTGTCCATTGCAAGGAAAATGGCCTAGCCAAGCGTTTCCCCAAGAGTGTAGACGGGCAAACATATAACACGCTGCATATATATGTTTCCGCGAGGATCTTCCAGCCAACCGCTAGTCCCATTTATATCGACATTAAATTTTAATTGACATTAAAATAATTCATTTCAGATTAAAAAGGGTCCATTTAAAGAAAAATACTCAAAAGCTGGTGGTATGTAGCACGAATCATGTGGGAGGTAAGTGGCTGAAATTTGGGAAACACTTGCCTGGCCCATTTTTTACCCAGTGGGGCTCTTAAGAGGCTGTGAAAGGGAGAGAGAGAACCTACGGTCAGGCCCCCAATCACTGCCTGACTGGCCGCTCAGCCCACCCAGAGGCACAGCCACTCAGCCCTCACTCAGAGAAGCCACGAACATCCCCGTGAAGAACAGGTCACTCACCAAGATCTCAGCAGCCACCTGAGAGCAGGGAGGAGAGAGAGGAGGGAGAGAGGGAAGGCTTGAGTCAGAGGAGGCCGGGAGAGGTGGCTCTGGGGCCCTGGGGACGGGGGGCACAGGGAAAAGGGAAAACACCTTTCCTTGATCTTTGGTCTGGAGCCCCAAATGGGGACAGGCCTGGGAATTAATTTTAAAGTGTTTGCCTGAGGGGCCGGGGAGGACACAGAATGGGGCACTCTAACTGTCACTCCCAGCCACCTAGGGTGACTCCAGCCCTCAGCCTGCTTGTCTCCACAGAGCTGCCCAGAAGTGAGAAGAGAAGCACTGAATCCCCCACATCCTTTACCGCCAGGGGTCTGAGACCCATCATTTTACCCCCTCGTGTTACAGGCAGGAGAGACAGGGAAGCTGAGGCTGGGAGGGGAGGAGACTGGTGGGGGGCACAGCCAAAATCAGGTGGGGGAAATGCCAGCTGTCCAGTCATCTTACAAGGGTGACTCAGTCACTGCACTATGCTGAGTCCTTAGAACATGACATTGTTAGGCAAGCAGTAGTGCCTTGGAGTGTCTGGGAAAAAAATACAGCCCGCCCTGGGGGCCCCAGACTGGGTTTTGCTCTTGCCTGTCTCCCTGAAACTCTGCTGAGCCCTTGATTCTATTGGGCAGACCCCAACCATCCTCCTTATAAACTTCACAATAGCCTTACGCTTTAGAAAGCTCTTCTCATTATATACGTTGGCAACGTCTTTCAAAATTTTAAATGCACATGACATCTGATCAAGCAATGACATCACTAGGAATGTGTCTTTACTGACACATGGGCCAAAAAGCCTTTCAAGATAGCAGGAAAGGGTGTTCACTGCAGCATTCTTTGTAATAGAGGAAAAACTGGAAACTACCAATAGATGATTTGTTAAACAAACTATGGTTATCCAATAATGGAAATCCACAAAGCTATTAAAAAGAATGAGTCTACAGTGCTGAGAAGAAGAGTTTCCCCTTAAATTAAGCCAAAGAAAAGCAGAGCACAGTGTTCCTTTTATCTGGATAAGAAAAGGTAAAGGCACCCTCGCTCTTATGTATTTGCTGGGAAGTCATGCTATAGGCATGGTCAAGGTGCCACGCGCGGTGGTTACCTTTGAGGAGAAGGACTGGGAAAGCTTTTGCATTTGATTTTTCCTGAAATTCTATGTTTCCATTTTCTCAACAAGCAAATGTGTCCTTTTGATGTTTTATTTTAATGTCCAATAGAAGTTATCGGGGCCACGGGGATCACGGGATACTTCTGGTCTTTTTTCATCCCTTTCTGTATTAAAAACCTAGCTGAGGGGATGCCTGGGTGGATTAAGCTTCTGCCTTCGGCTCAGGTCATGATCTCAGGGTCCTGGGATCGAGCTCCACATCGAGCTCTCTGCTCAGCAGGGAGCCTACTTCCCCCTCTCTCTGCCTGCCTCTTCTTGTGATCTCTCTCTCTCTGTGTCAAATAAATAAATAAAATCTTTAAAAACAAACAAACAAACAAAAAACCTAGCTGAAACTTGAGGACGTTATGGTCCATGAAATAAGCCGGTTATAAATGGGTAGATACTGCAGGATTGCAATTACACACGGTCCCTATAGTCAGATTCAGAGAGACAAGGTAGAAGGGGTTGGTTGTTGTCAGGGGCTGGGGGAGGGGCAGTTGCTGTTTAATGAGGACACAGTTTCAGTTTTACGAGAGAAAATGAGTTCTGGAGATGTATGGTGGTGATGGTTGTACAGCAAGGGGGACATGCTTGATGTCACTAAACCGTACACTCGAAAATGGTGGAGATGGCACATTTTACGACGTGTCATGCCTTATTATGTGTTATGTGCATTTTACCACCATTTTTAAAAAGTGATGCTAAAAAATACCTGTTTTTCGTTTGTTTGTTTTTTAAAAAGAGGGAGATATTTTAAAAATCAAACAAAAGGGGCACTTGGGTGTCTGAGTCGGTGAAGTCTCTGACTCTTGATTTCGGCTCAGGTCATGATCTCAGGGTCATGAGATGGAGCCCTGCATAGGGTTCTACACTGGGCGTGGAGCCAGCTTAAGATTCTCTCTCTCTGCCCCTCCCCACATTCTCTCTCTCTCTAAAAAGGAAAAAAAAAAAAAGGCAAATAAAAAGGAATCTAACGTTCCATCCGTCATTTATTTGGGTCAGAGGACCCCAGACATATTTGTTTTGTCAGAGCATCTGTAATGACGTGTGCAATATGATAAACGCTGTAGGCTATTAAAACAATTTTCCGAATAACACAAAGGCTTTTCCCTATTAGCCTAGCTACTTCACACAAAAAGTAACCTGGGAAGCTCCTCCAAAATCAAAACACAGAGTTATCCTATGACCCGGCAATTCCACTCCTATCTACCCGAGAGACATGAAAATATACGTACATGCAGAACACGGACACGCGTGTTGACAGCAAGCAGTGCTGTTCTTGAGAAGTAGTCCAATGTCAAGTAGCTGATGCACGGACAAAAAAAAGGTGATGCGGCCATGCAACGAGGTATTATTTGGCAGCGGGAAGGGATGAAGTACCGATATAGGCTAAATACGAATGTTGGACACACTAAGGCAAAGAAACCAGTCATGAAGGGCCATGTATCGTATGATGCAATGTATATGAAATAGGTGAGCCTACAGAGAGAGGAAGTAGGTTAGTGGTTACGCAGGGCTGGAGGGCAGGGAGGAAATGAGGAACGTGTTCAGGGTCCCTTTGGGGGTGATGAGATGGTTTAAAATGGACTGGTGATGGTTGTGCATGTCTGTGATGATGCCATGAGCTACTAAGGTGTAGGCTTTCAATGGGCAGAAAGCGTGGTGTCTGGGTTCTAGTTCAACAAAACTGTATATTCAAAAATAATAGCCCGGGGATTCGAATCATCCCAAACTGGCCACAGGTCTTCACTTCCCTCTGGTTTAGATTGTCTGTGTTATTGTCTGGAACATGGAGGGTGGAAGGGAAGCGGTCAGCGATCCCCATGGGATGGCAGGTGAACACGGCACACTCATTCACACGGTGGTCGCAGACCCGGACCTCCAAGAGCTCGGGGGTGTGCTAGACGCCCAGGGGAGAGTGTGGGAAGGAGGAGGCTTGACACAGAGGAGGCTTGACACAGAAGGCGTTCGATCTGCCATTTCTGTGTACATTCTCCTCGGGCGTCTGTGGTTCACCTCTAGAAACCTAGCTAAGGAAAACGCTTCTGCGTATGAGGGGAGAGTTGGTGACTGGGAAGAGGGCTGGCCAAATAAAGCTTGGTAGTAGCTTCTTAGGTGGAATAGGACATGGCCATTAAGTGACGTTGGTTTTTAAAAATAATATGAATGGTATTCGTGGAATATTAATTTCTAACTGTTCTAAATCAGGGATCCACTTTTATATGTACACAGAAAAAGACAACTAGAGTTGTCTTTTCCAAAATATTAACAAGGGCTGTCACTAGTAGGCTATGAATTTATGTATGTATGTATGTATGTATTTGTTTAGGCTTATCTGTTTTCTAGAGTTTCTACAAAGGATAGGTCTTACTTTAGAAACCGAATATTCTGACTCTGAGAAAATGAGTCCACACTAAGACTAATCCGGGTCCAGCACCTGTGAATCTGGATGGGCAGCTGAGTTGGGCAGGGCTCCCTTGTTTCTGACCCCCAGGTTCTCTCTCACCCCTTCACGCCTGCAAGGTGTGGATGCATCCCACCACTGCCCCCTGCTGGCAACAACTGGAAGCACAGCCCCATAGGTAGGCCCCAGGTGGAAGCATTCCCTAGAGGATGAATTTCAGGGTAGAGGATGGATTTGGGGTGAGCTCTAAGGAGGAAGCCAGGTTCAAAGGCCCTCAAGGGTGCAATGAGACAGTCTGTAGTAGTACTTAATACATACATGTTGAATAAGCGAATGAAACGTGGCCTCAACGGGCCTCCCTAGGGGCTGGGTTCCCAGGCTAGTCCTTGTAAACACACCCATATGCAGCTGGAAAACCACACTTAAATGCAGCCCTGTAGCTTCAGACAGCTACATTCTGAACTGGGGGCTGTACAACTGGAAAGCAGCAGCCCACTGGTCTGGAAGCTGCAGGGAAAGTGCCGTACTGGGTCTGGGAAGGTATCAAATTGTATTAACATAGGCTTTGGTGGGCTTGGGTTCAAATCATACCCCAGCCACCTAAAAACCGTACCCTTGGATAGAGCAAGGCACAGGTGAGTGGGGACAGTGCATATGGCCTTAGGAGGGACTGCCCAACCATAATGACCCTTAGGGGATTTGGGCTTGTCTACCCTCCATGAGAAACCATCTCCAGACCTCAAGCTCCCCAGCCTAAGGGGCATGGCAGAAACAGAGCAGCCAAGTGACCCAAGAGAACCCCTGACTCCCCTATTCATTTAATAACAAATATTGGCTGAGTTCTGACCATGTGACCACTTGGGATATATCAATGAGCAAAACAAAGATCCCAGCCCTTGATGAACTCACTTTCTAGGCTCTCTCAGAACATGTTGCTCAACCTTGGTCCCATTTCATAGGTAAGAAACTGAGACCTTTAGCACCCAGGCCCCCTTCCAGCAGGCCCCCAGACCTGCTCCCTCTGGCTCAATTCTACCTAGGCCACTGATTTGCTGTGTGACTTCCAGAAGTTATTCCCCCCTCTCTGGGCCTCCATTTTCCCCCACTGTAACATAAGGAGTTTGGCCTGGCTGATCTGTAAGTCCCTTCTAGCTCTGAAGGTCTGGGGGCTCTCAGCCTACTCTTCACACAGGATGTCATAAGACCAGCATCACACTCATGAGAATCCTTCTGAAAGTTATGGAAATACTCAAAGTCTCACTTCTAAGAGTAGAGAGGGGCAAGGGGTCCCTGAATCTAAGGATCCACCAATTAAAACAGCCACGTCCCTGCCAGGAGCCTTCCCTGCTTCCGGACAGCCAAGGCCTGGCAAGACGGACATCAGCTGGAGACACCTGGAGGGGGAGGTGACGGTTCTCACCTGGGCATCTTCCCGGGCCTGGTCCCGGTCTTCTCCTGCCTCCTCACGGTTCCCCTGCAACAGGACCCGTGAGAAAGGTCAGTCGCCAAACATCCACCCTCTTTGGCCCTCAGCAGCCACAGGACCCTTGGCTCAGCCTCTCTGCCTCTCAGAACCCTCTTCCTGAGCTATAACACGGGGACAAGGATCCTGCCCTCAGAGGGAAGGCTGCGGTGAACATTACGTTTGAAGGCACTCAGCCCAAGGTGACTTAGACACAGACACCCTCAATACCATGCGTCAGGCCCTGGTGTCTGGGCTGCGGGAATGCAAGCAATGGTGAAGGATACTTGCAGGTAACGTGGGTTGCCCACATGGCCTCGTCCTGTCAATTGGGGGCCCAGAAAGCCAGGCTGAGGGCCACCAGGGAGGGCTGCCTGGAGAAGGTGGCCCCAAGCCAGCTTTGAAAAGTAAACAGCGGGAGAAAGCCTCACACGAGCCAGTCACAGCCTCAGCAGTGGGATGGAGAAGGCAAGTAGAGAGGACACCCTTTCTTCATCAGGGGTGGGCTCCTAGCTCCCTGCCCCCCTTCCAGGCCCCTGGGGGACCAGGCGGGACCTGGGGCCATGAACTCACTCACCGTGGCCAGAGAGATAAGGATCCTCTTGAAGTGGCCAGATGTGTCTGAGCTCAGAGCATCCTCTAGGGACTTGTGATAGTCTGAAACAGAGTAATGGAGTTGTGGGCAGCTGCTGGCTAAGGACAGGGGTTGCTTCTAGAAGCTCAAGACTTGAGCCAAAGCGTGTTGGCAGGGGTGGTGGGGTTGAAGGCATTTGCGGTTGGTTCTTGGCAGCATTCAGCCACGCCACTATGGATGGTGACACACTGACGCCCCAGTCCGTCGCCTCTGCCCGCATCCCAGCTGAGGGCTCTTGGAACCCTGACTCTCCTGCTTCGTGGTCATTCTATCTTCCCTCTCTTACCTTCCCACCCATAGGACAGGAGCTGGACCCACCCGCTCTGGCCACAGCTCTGGCCATGTCAGTCCCCTGCTCGAAATTTCAACCACTTTAGAGCTGCCGACAAGGGGAAAAGTTTCAACATTTCTGACTAATACTGAAGATTCTTCACAATAACATCTGACCCAGCAAGGCCTTCTGAACGAGGCCCAGAGGGACTGCGCAGGCTGCCCATCCCGGAGGCTGCCTGCCTGCTCCCCAGCAGCCTGGACACGTTCTCCTCTCACTCCCCGCCTCCAGCTGGGACTCTCTGCCTGTGGGCGCCCTTTCCTCAGACACAGGGCTGGGCATACCCATGGGCTTAGCAGAGCCTCGTGGCCGAGAGAGGGGAGAATGGCAGAGCTGCGGAGTGAGGTGGTGCTTCTCCCACCGCCTCCCAGCGGTGCTGGCCCCAAGGCCTCCCACACTCACCTTCCTTATAGGCCTCACAGATGGCCCGGATTTCTGCATTGGTCCGAGTAGCGAGGATTTCTATGAGAGCCTTTTCATCTGTGCCAGCTCCCTAGAAGGTCAAGACCAAGAAGACTTAACCACAGCCCTGATCCCCATGCAAGAGACTCGAGGGGCCCTGGCCAAGAAGGCCCCTGTTCAAGAAACCACCCAGGAGGCAAATGCTCGGATCACCAGGGCTTCCTGGATTTTCTCTTCACCCCCAGACCAGAGACAGCACAATCAGGGCAGAACATGCCGACTTGTCAAGATTTCCAGAACCTCCCATGTGAACTGCTTTGGACCAAAAATCAAAAAGCAAAGAATATGGCCTATAGGCACGTGTATATCAAAAAGCACACACACATATGTCTCTGCACATATTTATGTATAAATGTATAAAAACAACAGAGCTCATGCTTCACAGTATAACTGTGACTGTGGTCTCTGGGTGGGTAAAGGATCACAGGCGATTTCTCGTTTCTTTTTTTTTCCTCTGGGTAGATTCTCTCACATACTATTTTGTCAGAAGAAAAAAGGTTCCGTGCCTTAAGGGAAAAACATGATGTATTTGTTGATATTTGCCTTTGAGGAGTGATCTAGGGACAGACCCGTTAGGTCCTTTGGACTGAGACGGCTTGGGAAATAGCCGCTCAAAGGTACTCACGCTGGGGGAGGGGAGGGAGGCGAAGGAGATGGATAGATCAATAGATTCAAGTATCTGTTAAACACCTGCAACGTGCCAGTCACCGCATAAGCCACTGCAGCCACAACTATAAAAAACAGGAAAGGCACGTTCACTGCCCTTAGAGGTCACTTCCTGTGGGGTGGCCAGTCCGTTGGGGCTCTGATCTGAAGGAGACCGAGGCTGACAGAGATCTTCACAGGTGCTTTATTCAAAGCAGGCATGTGGGGAGGACAGCCTGATTCCCAGAGCATCCTAAGACCCAGGGTCTAGCCCCTTCCCTAGGGCAGGGTCCGTTATTGGGACCACTAGCTGGGTGTGCCTCCCTCAGTTTCCCATTGTGGAAATGGGAAGGGTTGGGTCAGGTTATCTCACTGCTCCCTTCAACCTCTAAGCTCTGCGTTTTTAAATCTTTTGCTTTTCTTGTCTAGGCATTTTAAAAGGACGAGAACCTCAATTTGCTTTGCCCAGGGATATGTCTGATCTTCTCTGAATCCTCCAGGGGTCCAAAGTCCTCGTGGTCTCAGGCTCCAGAGTCAGACAGACTTGGTCTGAATCCCAGCTGTTACCTTGTAACGCTGTGACTTTGATCAAGGGACTGAGGCTCAGAGCCAGACTTTCCCATCTGTAAAATGGGGATAAGACAATAGCCTTGCCTTGTGGGTTGCAGAGACAAGGAGCTGAGCCCAGGACGGGTCGCTAAATGCTCTGATGACAGAGAGGAGCCCCGTACAGCTGTCCCTTGGGAAACCAAGCAGCTCTAGCAACAGCTGGGCTGGGACATCACATCCTTTCTTGCTAATTAACCGTAAGGGCAGGTCTTCAGAGTTAACAGTGTCCTTCACACCCATGACCTTGCCTGGCCCACTCCAATGCTTGAAGGGCAGGGATGATCCCTCCTGTTTCACAGCCGAAGGCATGTAAGTTTAGAAAGTGTAAGGGGCCCAACATCACAGTGAGTTTGAATACAGGCTCTGACTGCTGTTGTTTCCCTTCCAGATCCATCCTGCTTCCTCCTTCCTCTAGCTGCTCCTTGAGATTCCCTGACACCACTGAGATTACTGGGCATGTGACCTCACTTCAGCCAGAGCAGAAGCCAGGACTTTGGTGGAACTTCTGGGAAGAAGGACATACATGCACAAGCCATCCTACCACGAGGAGGAGAAAGGCTTTCTGAGAGCAAAGCCACCACAGAAGAGAGCAAGCAAGGTAGGGGAGAGATAAGAGTCCCTGTAACATTTATTAAGTCCCTGGATTCAGCCATGTCTAAAACCAGATGGAGTCCTGTACCTCTGTTATCCCCTTTGTAGTTCACACTAGTTGGAATTAGGCATGGGAAGGGCTCTGCCAAGGAGCTATGGCCAACCCACACCTGGGATTGTGGGGAGCCCCTGTGTCCCCCCAACACCCACATACTGGACATTCCTTTGGTGCCCCCACCATACCTCCATGGCCTTCTTCAACTGCTTGGCATCGTAATGGGCCGGTGGCATCATGAGCCCTAGAATCAGCCTCGCCAGGTCTCCGGAGATCTCAGACTTCAGATCTGCCATCAAGTCCTATGAAGGACGGGGGCCGAGGTCACGCAGGCATTACCACGTGTTCCCGAGTGACCCAGGACAGGGAGGAGATACGGAATGAGGAAACGGGGGCTCCATGTGAATGCTGGGGATAGCGATAGTGGGAACCCACACCTGTCTTTGCTGAGGTTTACTATTTAAAGGATGGCAAAAACCCCAAGCAGAGAGAAGACTGGTTCTCCTTGGAGGCAAGGAGGTGGGACAGGAAAGGCGGGGGTGGGGAGGACGGAAGGACATCATTCCCACCCTGGGGGAAGCTCGCCGGCTGCAAAGGCACAATAATCTCAGCCATTCAGCCTTGGGGCCTTGAAGCCTCTGGAACTGGAGATTCAGAAAATGCTGTGTGAAAGCAACTCATCTCAGCCCCACGCTGAGCCATCCCCACGGGTGCTGATCCTGGGGAGCTGGGGGACGGACAGAATTTGTTGCAGGCAGCCCAAAACCAATGAGGGAGACACTCCAAGAACACATGACCACAGGGGCCCCAGGACCGCCCATACTCGGGTGCTGGCTATGACAGCCAAGCCCGGGGCCCGGCTGAGGCCTCACCCGGCCGAAGTGGGACTTGAAGGTCTGGCGGATCTGCTGGCGCTGGGCGTTGCTGCGGTGCGTGATGATGTCGATGATGGTGTCCTCGTCAGTTCCTGAATCATCAAAGCCACATGGTTCAGAGGAAGACCCGCAGCCCACGTCCCCCATCCCCTCTACGCCATGAAGAGACCGAGTAGCTACTAAGGGATCCTTCCAACCTGCCCATCTAAATCCCATGGGGACCCCGTGTCCTTTCTCTTCAACTCCCCGGGAGCTGGAGCCCAATTCCTTGTAACTAGTGCAGGTCGACTCTGAAAACATCAGGATACCACCTCTGGACTCCTGGGTGAACGCCTTTAACCTCGGACTCTGCACAGGACTCTACCTTTCAGAAGGACTCTTGGATCTGTCACCTCACAGTCCTAGATGTGCTCGGGGGCTATTATCATTCCCAGGAGACAAATGGAGAGGAGGCCCAGAGGGGGAGGATTTAAGCCAAGGCCTCTGGGAGGCACTGTTAGATGGGCAGGGTCAGGGGTGGGCAAAGTGATGGAAGCCAAACCCGGATCCTATCCACGATGGCCTTTCTGAGAACAGGCCATCCACCCGCAGAGTAGTTCTTCCCACTAGTTCCAAACGGGGGCCCTGAAGGGAGAACCAGTAGGGGGCACTCCCATCCCAGAATTGGGTCTGCAGCTCTTACTTTATAATGGGGGAAATGGATGCTTTGGAGGCATTGAAGGACCTGCCCAAAGTCACAGTGAGTCGAAAGCAAAGCCAGGGGGAGAACCCAGGCCTTAAGACCTAGTACTTCCTTCTACTCCAGGACACTGCTCCTGACAGGCTGGGGACACCTTGGTCTCTAGGAAGGGCTCATGCCCAGTTCCTTACAAACCCCCACACTCCCCTCCTGCCTAGACTCATGGAGCCAGGACCCTCTTCGTTCTGTAGATCCTAGTTTAGGCCTCCGCTCTCACTCCTGCCCAGCCCACTGCCCAGCCTGCCACACCTGCTGCCCCAGAGGCCCACCCACCCCTTTCTGGTCCCCTTACCGAGTCCCTTCATGGCCTTCCGCAGTGCTTTGGCGTCAGCGTCAGGATTGAAGTTGTCGATTGGACGCACAGTTCCCTTTAGCTATGAGAAGCAGAAAGAGCCTCAGCAGGTGTCTGGAGGCCCCCCCGGGGGCCAGGCCAAGAGAGGAGCATGCAAGAGAGGGGAAGCTTTCCCCATGAGCTCCAAACCAAGCAGCTTCGGGGGAAAGAGGCAGGGGTGAAGGCACAGCAGACAGACCCCTGCCCTAGAGCTGAGAAAGGGAGAGGGGGTGAGAGACAGACCCAGGCCTGGGAGCAGGGCAAGTGCTGGTCAAGCCAGCTTCCTGCCCCAGGCAGGAGTCAGCTCTGTCCTAGCTGCACTGGGGCCTCCCCAGTCCCTGTCGGAATCCTGCCCTGTCCCCAAGGCCCTCCTGCCTCTTTAAGAGCCCCTTCCCCTGAAAAGGCAACCAAAATGTCTGAAATACCAGAACAGAATCTCCCAAATTTAATCACTCCTAAGTGGGGTTCTCAGTGCTTCCCTATTTGCATATACCCTGTTCTATTTCCCAATATTTCTACTGAATTCAACCTCTTTTCTGTTTTACTTAAATGCATTCACTTTTAAGTGTATTTAAATACTCCTGAAGGGCAAGGAGTTTTGTTCATTTCGTTCTTGGATGGATCCCGAGTGCCTACAACAAAAGTCAGCACTGAAAAAATATTTGCTACATGGATTAATGAATGAAAAGAATTTTGTATCACTATCATAAAGAGAAAATTGGTCTTATGTGCCATCGACGGATGATAACCCATGAAAATAAATGTAATAAAGAGAAAAAAAAGTCTTGTCAAATATCACCAAATTTAACCAGACGCCGTTGCTTGTCAAAAGCTCTGAACTTGAAGCTAGCTCTCTCAGCTCAGTTTGTGAAAAAGGAAAGCCAGCGAGGGTGGCACGAAGCCAGACTCTCCCTTTGACAGAATGAGGAAGGAGGCTGGGATTGAAACGTCGCTCTCTCACTATGTGAGGTTTGGTGTTACCAAATCCCCCCGAGGCTCCCCTCACCCAAACGAATTCATTTCTTATGTAATTTAAGGTCACCTGCAATGACACTTCTTGCCTTGCAATTTGGGAAATGCTGTTCTAGAACATCAGCGCTCAAGAGCCCTTGGAAAGCACAAGTTTGCCGTGTCTAACACCTCGCTCTAAAGATGGAGACAGAGGCCAGGAGAGGTAGGGACCTGCCAAAAATGGCTCCATGAGTAACAGAGAGAATGCAACATGCCAAATATTTTCACGTGGACCAGGGCTACTAGTCCCTGGAATGGTTTGCCCCAAGTACGGCCGCGGACCCTGGGTCTCAGGATGGTCAGAACAACCTCGAGTCACCCAGCGCGCTGAGGGGTGACTGATCATCTGGAAGCCTCCAGAGGCCAACTGTCTGACGCAGGATGACACACAGGCCCATCCACAGAACCAGACATGTCTCCGTTCAGCAAGCCCTGTTAGTACTCAGCGGGCCCCCAACGCTCCCCTGTGTGTTAGAAGTTAGGGCAGGAATCAGAGGCCCACAGCAGAGTGCCCGCCCACCAAACTCATCACTTCTGGAAGACAAAGAAGCTTCAGATGTGAGAACCGATGTCTCAGGTTGGCCGCCAGGGGGCAGCTGGGTGCCAACCAGAGCAGCGGGAAGGTGCCAGCAGAAGACCGGAAGCTTGTGGTCAAGAGGTCAAGCAGGAGGTGGGGAGGGTCTGACCTCTACTCGGGCCACTGCACTAAGCTCCCACATCTGATAGGCCACCTGCGCTGCCTCCGGGAAGAACTGGCCAGCAGCACTGGAATGGAGGGGGTTGGGGAGAGGATAGAAGGGAAGATCATCATGGGCAAGACCACACACGCAGCACACAGCCATGTATGCACATGCACACGGACACACACACACACACCCACAGCCACACACTTGAAGTGAATCCGTCTCGCTTTACCTCCTATCAAGCCTCATCCATTCAGAGCCTCCCCTCCATTTTTAGAAACCGTCTACCTTCTCCTGAGACCCCCTGCAATGCTCAGTCTGCCCAGCAGCCTCCTAGGCTCCAAGTTCCTAGCAGGAGAGGATTTCTTGAATGCTCCGTCCTCCCCTTTCTCCCTCATGATTTGAGTGATTTTTACCCAACTCTCCCCTCTCAAACTCAGTTACCAGCTTATGGCCACGTCCCCTCGATTTCTCCTCCTGCAAACCACCTGGGCTTACAAGATGCTGAGTAAATGTCTGCGGAACTGAAATCAGCCCCCAAGGCACTTGTCAAAGGTTAACAGAAGGTTCTCATATCCCTTACTTCACTGGATCCTTATAAGCTCTGGGAGAAGAAGTCAGAGGACCTATGGCTCCCCTCCTAGTCCGTAAATCTGGTCAAGTCACGCCCAATGTAGTCTCTCCCACGGCTCCCACTACCCCAGGAGAGGTTCTTCTGCCAGCAGGAAGCCCCCAGGCCCTGCCCACCTCTCAGCCTCTTCTCTGCCCGGCCCCTGCAAAAGTGCGGCATCAGGTACAGAAATGAACCAGGCTGAACCTGGTGCATCTAGGTCTTTCCTCCACCCACTCTCCTTCAGAGCCTCTCTGTGTCACCTCCTCCTCCTTACGGTCTTCCTCAGGCCTCTGCTTCTCTACCCCCAGGCTGGGAGAGTGCCCCGATCTGTGCGTTCCCAGGCACAGAGACTTTCCCTATCCCGGGACGGCCCCACATGTGGGCCCTGGTCCGGATGCCTCACCGGGCCGGGGGCTTCACCAGGGCTTCCCTGCCAAGAGGCCTGTCCCAGAACGTACTGGGTACAAATGTGCTGAATAAAGGAGCAGGCAGACCAGACACCGGTATTTTTTCCATCAAACAGACGATGAAATGGAAGCAGTTATGAGGTAGCGGGGCTTGGACCCCTCTATTCTGATTCCCAGTCCACACCCCCATGGGAGCAGACACCCTCACCCCTCCCCCAGTCTGGGAGAGCACATTCCCGTGACACACACTCACAGACTTTCACCAGGCACTGAGGAATCCCCAAGCTCATCCAGTCCATGCATCCGTCAGGATGAGGGCCAGGGGAGCCCGGCCTGCCACCGCCCCCCTCCCCAGGCCACTCCCTCCAGCCCGGGGCCCGGGGGCCACTTACTCATCATCACCCCCACAGAGTTTCAGCAGAGCCTTCTTGTAATCGCCAGATGTGTCATTCTGGGGAGAAAGCGAGACAGAGAAAGGTGACCTCTCACCCTTGGGCTCCCCTCGGATAAGGAGGGGAGGATGCGCAGAGCCCAAAATCGGGGAAGGCTCAACACTTATTTGTGGCAACCCTGACTCTCCTCTGGTCTGGGGTGGCTGAGACCACCAAGCAGTGGTGTGCTGGCAAGTCCTGAACAACCAGCTCTCGGGGAGGGGAGAAGTTTAAAAAGCCCTAATTTCGAACATCTGCCAATTTCCGTGGTGTAAACACGTCCAACAGGGATACTTTCAAGCTACCCATAGGATTTCACTGAACGTGGAGCCCATGGGAGCCGGCTTCAGCACACCTCTACCCTCAGACCATCCCCAGCCCAGCACCCCCATGTGAAATAATCCATGGACATAGGGTTCCATGAACCAAAACACTGGGAAACGCCAAACCCAGACCAATGGATGTAGCGTATTTTATGCCCCTCTCAGAGCTTCATGATGGATTTAACCAATTAAAGGCTGTGAGAAGTTCTGAAGGCAACAGACTGCCTTGTCTTTACTTTCACTGGCTTTTTCCAAACATTTCCCATGAACCATTGTTGCATGTAATATCTATAACACTCGGGGAACATAGCTGGAACTCAGAAAGCTTTATCTCACTCACCCCCACCCCCAAAAAGAAAAATACTCAACCCTCTATGTGTCTCTTGGCTGAGTGTCAGGGGCTGGACACCGCAGTCATCACAGATCACGTGGCCCAGGGCCAAGAGTTCTACCCTGACTTCTGCAGCCTGAGCTCACTGCCCTTGGGATGGAGTCCTCATCCTTAACTCAGCCCGTGTGCCCTTCCTGACCCAGGTCCGCCTTTCTTTTGAGCTTCCTGACTCATAAGCACCATCAGATATTTGCTTCTCTGTTGAATTGTCTCACGTGCCCTGAACGTGCCATAAGGCGGGGGCTCCTGGGATTCCCAAGAGACTCTCAGCTCCCTGGGACCATTCTTTCCCCCTAGGAGTGGTTCCCAAGCCCTCTGCTCCTCTCCATACCCTGTTGGCTCCGCTCACCTTGATCATGCTATACAGGGACTTCTCATACTTGGTCCGGAATATCTCCCGAATGTCAAGCATGTCCAGCTCACTGCGGGAGACCATGATGCGGATCAGGGTGTTGTCCCGAGTCCCCAGGCCCTGGAAGACAAGTGGGTTCGGGGGACAGGAACCTGAGAGGAGGCCAGACTGCTGACAGCCCCCAGCTGGTTGAAAAATACAATTTTTATGCTAAAACATTAAAATTAAGAACAAAGAAACAAAACATTGCCTTTCCCCTGAAGCTCCCTATGTGTCCCTCTTGCTTTGATTTCCTTCCTCCTTTCATACGTCAGGTCCATCCTTGGTTTCCTTTACAATTTTACCATAACTGTATAACTCTAAGTACAGATTGTTTATGTTTAGATATCTTGGAACACTATAAACATACCACTTTGCATTTATTTCTTTTGCTACGCCTGATGGACACTGGGTTGTTTCTAAATTTTTTCCTAGAAAAAATTTAGAAATAACTGCCACATTCTTTGGAATACATGCACACAGGAACCTTCTCTCCCGGGCTGAGCTGCCCGACCTCCCTCTGAAAGAGAACGGGCCATATTTCCCTTGCTCTTGTGGGATGGCCGACTGACGCCATGAAGGCCTGAGCTCCTGGGCCTTGGGTCTGTGGCCTCTGCATTCATGTGTCCTGTTGTGCTACAGAACTATCATCAGTTTCTGTGTGTCCTGTGGGCAAAACAGTGGGAATCACTGTTCTCATGTACACGCTCAGGGTAGAATCGTTGGGTCACAGGGGTAAACATTGCAAGTCTTAGCAGACAACGACAAGTGTCTTCCAAAGTGGTCTAATCTACATCCACTGTATAGAAACATTCTGGTCAATTAATATTTTTGAAACGTGTGGGTTTCTAGCTCCTCTGGCTGGATGAGTCAAGTGCGAGCTGTCATAACACCATTATCAATCATGAGGTGGGAGCAGGTATCTGGGTGGGCAGGCATGCGACTGGACAGCGACCCAAGCTTGGGAGCTCGCCGGGATAAAGGGCTGTCACTCTCTCCTGTAGTCAATCCCCTGAGGGCTCTCTTTGGCCAGTGGGCCCTATAGACTTGTCAGAGTGTCTCTACAGTCCCATGGGGATGGGCGGAGACCCCCTCCACAAGCTCCTTCCCAACGATCCCACACACACACACACACACCTTCATGGCTTTGAAGAGCCTTTCCGCAAAATACTCTGGAGTGCTCCGGATACATTTCACTGGGAAGAGGGAAGGAGAGGCGGAGTTACTCCAGCTGTCTCGGAATGGGTTGGGGTGGCCTGACCCCTTCTTTATTCCTACTTCTTGGGGACCATGAAGGGCAAACCCAGGACGAACCCAGGCTCCTGATAACCCAAGGCCCCACCCCCTTTTAACACAAACCCAGAACATTGAGAAATCAGGAACCAGGCCGGTGAAATGTGGGCTGTGCCTCTTAAAGACGCACTTTGTCTTTCTAGTCCATTGTGGGGCTGGCAGGGAACAGGCCCAGGTTGGGGGCAGCACCTGCAGTGGAGCTGGGAGAGGTGGAACTGGGAGAGGTGGAGCTAGGAGAGGTAGAACTGGGAGAGATGTTTCTGTACGTCCTGCTGCGGCCACAAGGGTATCGGCAGCGTCACTTTGGATCCTGCTAGGAGAGCAGGCCAGAACCTGACTGCCTGAAGCAGAGTGGGTTGGGGACAGCTCCAGGCAGGAGGATGAGGCTGGGGCTAGAGCTCTCCCCCAGGAAACACGCACACAACCCTCCCCAGACTCGGACAGGCTGCCTCTCGCCCTGTCGAGCTTCTGAGGGCCTCTGGGTCAGGCAGGGCCTCACCCCCGCCCCCATTTATCAGATGAGGGAACTGAAGTCCAGAGAGGACAGGAGACTTGTCCCAAGTCAAGAGCAGATTTGGGAGAAGTCCTGGGTTGGAATCTTAAGTCTACCAACCGACTAGTCAGATCCCGGTGTGCCCTGTGCCTATGATACCCCAGTCATGACTGAACTACCCCTTGGCAAGTGACATAGCCTCTGCGAGATACGGCCCCCTTATCTGTGAAATGGAGATCATGCCCCCCTCCCGGGTCTTTTTTCAAGATTAAACACTCTACGCAGCACCCAGCACATGGTACGGGCCCCACACAAGTCTGCTCTCCTGCTGGTTCTTCCCCTGAGCCTGGGCTCACCACTCTATCTCGCCCCGCCCGCTCTATCTCACGGGAGGGAGTGGCAGGAAGTCAGCCCCCCGGGGCCCCACTCCCTGCCTCCCCGACTTCATGTGGCCTTGGCCAACCCACAGAATTCACTGCCCGCCCGATTTTCTCCTTCCTGCCTCCAGATCATATAATCCCTCTTCTCCATTCTTGGCCTCTTGTTCCTGGGCCAGAATCCCAGAATCCCCCAAAGCCCCTGGGAATGCAAGGTCAGGACATACCCACAGCTAGCATCAGCTTCTCGAAGTCCCCAGACAGTTCTCCTCGGATGCTGGCTTCGATTGGCTTTCCAGTGGTCTTCAGATACTCATCAAACACTTAGTCAGAGAGACAGGGGTATTGAGAGTGCCCCAGAAGGCAGGAGAAGCCAGGACCTCAGAAGGGGAGGCCAGGACCAGAGTGCCCTCCGTGAAGGCAGGGCTGGTCTTTGAGGAGCTGGCCAGCAGGGAAGTCAAGCACACCACCAGCCACCGTGCAGCTAGGCCGTGTATGACGTGAGGGACTTATGTGTACCTCACACTCCAACAGGAAGACTAGACTGGTACTCAGCTGAGAAGGTTGAGCATCCTGTAAATGACTTTGCTGAGCGACTACACAAACCACCATCTAATAAAATCAGGACTAGTACTTGCATTGTAGGTGAAGTAACTATCCTGCTCTATTAGTAGCAAAGGAAAAAAGAAAGGAATCCTTGGCACAACCCCAGGGGAGCTGCTATAGGTCCTTGTTCTCTGGAACTTACCCAACCGAAGATGCTGCTTGCTGCGATTTCCCAAAATGTAAATGAACTGGGCTTCATCTGTTCCCCATTTCAGTTCTCCTGCCTCGTATAGGTCCTGAAGGGGAAGAGGAAGGACTTCATGGAAAGGAGACAGAACTTGCTGGCCAAGCGAATCAACTGCTGCTGGATCCCTGAACATACGAGTAACTGGTAGCCTCAGGACCTTTGCATACACCTGTATACCCTCCTTTCTTTCTGGGGAAACTCCGACTCAACTTTCGAGGCCCAGATTAAATGTCCCATTTGTTCTTGAAGCACTTCCTGATGTCCCCAAAGTGGAGTTCTCTTTCTTCCCCTCCTTCCCTCTTCTAGGCTCCCATAGTTTTCTACTTCTCTATTGCTTTGCTCCACTGTATATTATAACAACTTCTTTATAAGCCTGTCTTGCCACTATGGCATGGGCTCCTCAGACAGGGACTATGTCTTAGCATTCTCTGTATCTACCCTTGCAGTGTTGCAGGCACACAGTGGGGCTCAAAACACCTTGAACGTAATGCTATATACCTAGAGACGGTGTTTGTATGATTAATATATGCCTTTCTCTACCGGTACTGTCTGATTTTAATCAGTAGTGATCCCCCAGTGGTTGGCAGAGTGCCCGGCACATAGTAGGTATTCAACACATATTAGTTAACTGAATGAATAAAGGAACAAATGACAAAAGCCCCAAAATATATCTCACCAACTTTACATATGTTGCGTACCTTTGAAAGACAATTTAAGTCCTTTCTTCAACAAAGCACCATATAAAACGCTGGCCATGAGTCAGTTATTTCTGGTATTTGATGCAAATTACTCAGCCCCCAGCCCTTCCCCGGATCCCCAAGCAACTAGCTCTCGGGGTTCCCTTGCTGTGCCCCAAGAGCCCCTGGTCAGTGCTGGTTTACCTGGACGTCCTGCTGTACCAAGTCCTCGCTCACAACATCATCCTCCTCCCTGGTTCCCTGGGCAGAAACACAGGGACACGGGGTTCACATACCCATGGCCAGGGAGATGGGAGTGGTGTGGATACCAGGGGGAGACCAGGACAGTAGAGAAAGTGTGGTGGCCCAGGCGGGTCTTGGAGCAGTGACTTCAGCTGCCACTGCCTCAAGACCGAAGCATCTATTTTGTGGGGAATCATAGGGTTTGTTGGCTTTTCCCTTCATCCTTGGAGTTGAGACCAAAGAGGGGAGTCCTGAGAATGACCAAGGTCCCTCTAGGTGTCCCATCCCAGAGCCAGCCAGAGCCTGTACTGAGAACAGGACCCCATACAGGTCCTGGTGTGGCTCACGATGCCCATGGAAAATGATACTACAGGGCTAAAAAGACTGCACACCGGCGTTCTACTGGGGGCTCACAGACCTTGACCCAGAAAACTCAGCAGGGAGGATCTGAGACTTGGGTCCTGAGATCCGAGCTCACAAGCAGTGAAGACACCCAATGCTATTGGTGTTTCTGCTGCTCCGCCCAGGCTCTGTGCCCATCCAACAAAGGAACTCGCAGGGGATGGGGCCAGCCCAAGCGGGCATCGAGCTTCCATGGGCTCGGGTCAGGCCTATGCTTCTCTCCTCCTCCCCTGGACTATGAATCTCAGGATCTCAAAGCCCCGGGCTCTCCCGGGGACACAGCTTCAGAAGACGGAGCCCGCACATTCACAGTCCAAGCTGTGGCACTGCCCACGTGGTGTTAGATGTTGAGAAGGAGCTGGAACTCTCCAGAACAAACGGCTTTGAACTTGGGGGCAAAGGTCACACTTGCCCATTCCTGCTGTTTCCGGTAATCCCTCAGCTGCTTACTCTGGGATATGGGTTGCTATGGCAATGGAGAAAACGACCTGGGAGCAGCTGGGGTCAACTGTGTATGGGAGCAGAGGAAGTGAAAGAAACAGAGAAGTGTTTTAATTTCTATATAAGGCTTCCCACAAGGGTGGTCCTCGGCCCTGGGCTTGAAACTGCTCAGTGCGAGAATTTCCGGGGAGCCGGACAGGTGAAGGGGAAGCAGCGGGGTGGGTCATGTTTTCCAGCCCCCTGCAGCCATACAAAATGCAGGCCTGCTGGTGCCAGGATTTTCCATTATTCTAAAGGATGTAGAAATCTGGCTTTTGAGCAAAAACTCCCCATTTTTAAATGTTAGCAACTAACTCAAATATTAAAAAATAAAAAAACATTGTGTAGGAAAACCAAGGAGAAAAAAAAACAGCTTGGCAGATGGAAACCAGTCTGCAGCCATGGTCCTTCTTTTGTCTCTGGGGATGGGAGGGAGGAGCCACAGGGCTTGGCTGTGGGAGATGCAGTGCAGGCAGCCCCAGAAATGCCACATCCCTGCAGGTAACTCGCGGACGTGCCAGCTGTGGCAGGCGTGGCAGCCGTGGCTGGGGAAGCAATGGCGGTAGGGAGGCCTGGAGAGGAGGGGGAGGGGTGGGTGTGAAGAGAGGATGGAGGTCACAGTGGAAGATTTTCCTGGGCACAAGAGAGCAGAGATGTGTGCAAAGGGATATGTGGGTCACCTGCCTGCGCAAACCAGGGGCGACACAGCAAACCCCTCCATGCTCGGATTCTACACCCAGGTGAGAGAGAGAAAACATCTCAAGTTCAAGGATAAATGGGCAGTTGGGGAGTAGCCACAGCTGAGGAGGACTTTATACCCGAGGAGCCACCAAGGAACCCCTCACAGGCCACCCTGTCTGGGGCAAGAGGCAGAAGGTACCCATGGCCCTCTCCCCGCACTCTGGTAGGGAACTTCGGAGAGGACCCCGATGTGGACCAACCTGGAGCAGGACTACAAGCATCTTCTGGAAGTGGCCAGAGGTGTCACCAATGATGTCAGCCTCCAAGTCTCTCTCATAGGCTGCAGGGAAGGAACACAAGCTCTAGTCTAATCCCTGTGAGACCTAAGGGATCCAGGATAAAGGTCCCTGTTGCCCACAGTATGATCCCAGCATCCAGGCTCCGGGTTTTCACAGAAAGACCCAACATGTACCCTCACAGGTTTCTGCACTGACCCCTGACACATTGAGATGGAACCTGTCTATTTCCTCTATCCACACCTGTGCCATCCTACTCCAGGTACTGTGGTCACCTACCTCGACAGTGGCTATAGCCTTCTAACTCTTTCCCCGCTTCTGTTCCCCCTCCCTCTCCAATCGACAGCAACAAGGGTGACTCTTAAAGCCCTCTCCGATCACAGGCTCCCCTGTTTCCCGCTAGACTTGGAATCAAGCATCTTTCTCTTGGGCTGCAAGGCCCTGTGTGACCCTGCCGTGCCCTTTATCACTCTGGCCTCACACTAGCTACTAGGCTCATTTCTGCCCCAGGGCCTTTGGGCTTGCCATTCCCTCTGCCTGCCAGGATCTTCTCTCTACTCCTTACACAACTGACTCCTCATTCCCTCCCAACACACTTATCTGGAGAAGGTCCTCCAGAATTAAAGTCTGATTCTTATTACTTCATTGTGTAACAATGTGTTATCATCGTGTTGACCTGCGTATTGTCTGTATCCCTTGTTACTTCACCAATCTGTACATTCGAAGAAGCAGGGACTACATGGGTTCTGCCCACCACCATATTCTGAGAACCTAGAACATTGCACAGAGCAGCTATTTCTGACAAGGAGAAACAACACTTAGATCAGAGGGCAAGAGGAAAGATGTCGGATGGGTAGCCTTAGCGTCCCTACACTTGGAATTACCCTCATTTCATAGCTAAGTCCTGAATGGCCCCTTCTGCCCATCTCACCATCTTTGTATGCTGCCACCAGCTGGTGGATCTGCTCATTGGTCCTAGAAGCCAAGATCTCAATGAGACACTTCTCATCGGTGCCGATACCCTGGGAGAACAGAAGGGACATCGGAGTCAGGGCTGGGATGGGATGCCACCCGCAACCATGGGTTGGCTTCCTAGAGTGGCCAGAGCAATGACACTCCCAACACTCAGGGTGCCCCTACCACAGCTCTCTGGCACCTGACTGGAGCTGCTGCCCTGAGACTCAGAAGACATAGGTTCTAGTCCTGCCTCTACCAGCAGCTTGCTTTGACCTTTTGTTAAGAAACGTTTTCTCATCTGTGAAATGGAAATGATGCCAGTGGCTCTGCCAAACTCACAAGGAGATTGAAAAGGCGATCTCTCCTGTTGCTAAACTTACCAATATGGCAAGTAAATTCATGTTGAACAGTCATCTGGGGCAAAGCTCATGGCACTTTACAGACAATAAAGTGCAGGTACACTGAAGGGCTTTGCTCTCTCCCCACGTGCTAGGGAGCCACCCTCTCCTTCAACCAGAGCTAGCCGTGCTTCCTGACCTGAACACACTCCCACCACCTCTGCTGACCTCTTACTCAGCCTGGAAGGACCTTCCCACTCTGATCAACCAAATCCTCCCCGGGGCTTCTGGGCCTGAATTGATCTCTCATCTTCTGTGATGGCCTCTTGAGCCACCTGGGGCCTGCCCTCCTGCCCTCCTTTAGTATGCCCTTGCCCTAGGGTGTTGGGCACAATTTGTCTTTATGCCCCTGTATCCTGCTTCCTCAGGGCTGGAAGCTGCTGCATTGGGGTCTGGGCCAAGGACCCACTTTATGAGGTCTGTCTCCCACCAACATCTGTCCCACATTGGCCATCTGGAGGAGACCGTGGCACCCCTCTGGGACAGGGTTTGAGCCTCTTACAGCAGCGCTCTGTGAGTACTTGCTGCAGAGACCAGAATCTGCCCCACACATCACACCCCCACTCACAACATACACGCAGTCCCATGCTTCCTTACCGAGACGGCGTCTTTAATTTCCTTGGCATCACAATAGGCAAGTGGCCTCATGAGACCCACAATCAGTCGTTCAAACTTTCCCGTCAGCTCATACTTCAAGTCAGCAATGAGGTCCTGGGTCGGGGGTCAGGGGTGGGGAGGGAGGAGGAGATGGAGGAGGAAGGGGAGGAGCGCTTAGGATAAGAACTACATTTAAAGAGCACCTGCTCTGTAAGGCACCAGGCTACGTAAGACCATGGCAGTGTCAGTCTGGGAGGTATGGGCTCTCATCAACCCTAAGAAATGGGCGTAGAGACGTCAGGGAAATTGCCCAAAGCTACGTAGTGAGCAGATGGCGGTGCAGGAGTCAAGCCCATGGCACCGGGCCTCTCCCCCCAGCACTGTTTGTTCCCTTGCTTATGGGGTGTCTCTCCCACCATCTGGAAATCCACGGGGTGCACACCTCGCAGGTCCCATTCACCTGCGGGCACCAGCACCCAGCCAGTGCTCAAGCACACAGCAAGCACCAGGGATATATCTGTGACTGAATGGGGCCTGGCTAGCACGGAGGCTGAATGAGGATACAACAGGAGAGACCCTGAATGAACGCACAGCCCTGCCCCACCTGCCCCGCAGTCTCCATGGTTACCTTGCCATAGAGGGACTTGTAGCTCTGAGAGATCTCCTGTCGCTGTCTGTTGCTCCGAGAAGTGATGAGCTCCAGGATGGCCTCCTTGTCACTGCCTGGAAGACAGGAGGGCACTGGTGACCCTCCCCCAACCAGCCTCCAGGAAGCCCACCAGGACTGCTCCCTGCAGTCCTCAGCACCAGCCTTCTCTGTTCATCAGGCAGGGGTGTCGGTGGGGGAGGATCTATGGAGACCTGTCAAGCCCCGACTGAGAAGGATCACAGCACCCACAGCATTTGGGCTCAGAGGGCCTGTGATCCGGCCCCTCATCAGACCTGTTAGGAAAATGAGGCCCAGAGAGTAGCAAGGACTCACTCCAACTTTCACAGTGAGACCTGGCTTAGAAAACCCCAGGCATCTTAACACCCAAGATAGGGTTCTTTCAACAACAAGAAAAATAGAAGAGAATCATCAGCACCAAGCTCGGGGTAGCAGTTTCCCCCAAGGGGAAGGCAGGGCTTGAAGCTTCCGGAGGGGACCTCCCAAGGAGCTTTCAACTCCATGAGGAAGCACGGGCTAGTTGTCAAGTTGCGTGGCAGGCCTGCGGGGGAAGCTTCTATTATTCCTTAGGCCTTTGGGTTGGTCTGGAATATTTCATCAGAAAATGATGAAAAATAGTAAAAACGGGAGACAAAAGAATGAGTGAGCCCATCTCCACACCTTACCCCCACCCTCGCCCCCAGACGGGCTCTGGGCTGGGCCCCCATGGGGGAATGCCCCCACGCTGGTGACCGAGCACCCACCAAAGCCCTTCATGGCGGTGTACAGGGCCTCAGCATCCTGGCCAGGGTCAAAGCCTGGGAAATCGTGAATGGAGCCACGGTAGTTGGCACCCTGGGGAGAGAAAAAGCAGAAGGTAAACCGCTGACCTTGGCCTTAAACGGGGGTCCCAGCCCCAACCCCCCCCCCCACCCCGATCATACTCTCAGCCCTGGCCATAGGCAGAGTCTAGGCTGAGTTCCCTTCCACCAAAATTAAGCCCTGACTACAGGAAGCCCAGGCAAGGGTAGGGACGGCTCTCCCTGGACCTCCTGCCACAGCCCATCCCAAGGACTGCACCCTTGCCCTGTGGGACGGTGGCTCCGTCCAGCCCACAGCACAGTACAAGCTTCCCAGGACCCAGGAGGGAGGAGAAAGCCAGGCTGAGTGCAAGGGGTAGGAATGGTCCCTGTAAGAGTAACAGGAGCTCCCCATATTTTTATGGCACTTTACAGTCTACAAAGCCCTTTCGCCTCCTTTACTGGGATTCCAGCTTGCAGAAGCGCTTAATATCATCTGTATCACAAAAACACAGAAACTGAGCCCAAAGAAGGAAAGCGTCTTGCTGAGGGCCCCACAGAGTCCAGATCTCTGGCCCAGTCCCCTCTGCTCTCCAGCTCCAGCAACCTTGCAGCCACTGGCATCTGAGGGTGAGGTCATGGCCCAAGGGAAGCCCGGAGCCACCCTCAGAATCGGTGCCAAGAAAAGATAATGCCCCTTGGGCCCAGTAAACTGAGCTGGCAGCTGGCATCTGAGGACAAGCTGGCTGGGTCTTCAGGGTGAAAGGGAGGAGAGGCAGGGCCAGAGTATCTCAGACATTGAATCTGAATGCACAATGGGCTGGTTCACAGAGAAGTCAGATGTGGGTCAGCTACATGGCCCCAGAGAAGCATGGGGCTGAGAGAGGGGCTGAGGGCTAGGAGGGCTGGGGATGCCGGAGCCCGTGGCATGGTGAGAGGGTGCCCAGCCTGGGCCAGGCCCAATGCAAAGGGTACAAGATTCAGGAAGAAAGAAGACCTGCCCCTGTCTTTCATGAGCTTTGGACCCAGAGGAGAAAGGCAAGCACACAAATCAGCATAGAACTCATCATCGATACCCTAAGACGGAGGCAGGGTGATTTGGGAAAACAGTGGAGGCCGATTCTGGCTAGGGGAGGGGACGAGGAAAGGCTCCAGGCAAGGACTTGGGTGGCCCACATACAGTGCACCTTAAAGGGGTAAGAAGCAAGTGCAAAGATGAGCCTCCAACCATCTCCTGTGTCTCCCGCTGCGCACTCTGAAGGACCTGGCCAGACGTGTGGCTGCTCCCTGGTTTATGTCTGCAGCTGCTGCTCCTCTGAGGTATGCATGCGTGGGTGCAGGGTTGCTATTTAAAGTTCTGACAGGGCGGGTGACCAGAAAGGGACACGGCTCTCTTCCCGCCATCCGTGAGTCCCCTGCAACCCGATCGCACCCTTGGGCACAGGAGAAACGCGGGCCAAACACCCAGACCAGAAAAGAGTCAGTCCCTTTAGAAAGCCCTAGGAGTGTCTGTCTTGCTCACGGATGCCTCCCAGCTCCCGGCACAGAGCCTGGCACAACCAAGCACCCACTGAATATGTTTCCCGGAGGGACAGGCACAGGGATGGATGAATGACCTAGTATATTCTGAGCAGAATGAATTAGAATTCCTGGCCGGGAAGTCTACACTGAGTCCTAAAGGACGAGTGACAGCGGGGGGCCCCGAAGGAGAGGGGGAAGGCTTCATGCCGGGAACAGCACAGTCAAGCCCTGGAGGCAAGAGCAGGCGAGAACATCGGGGAGGCCGCCCAGATTCTTCAGTGCTCGGTGCAGACACCCCAGGTCGCCAAGACCATGGGACTCCAAGTTGCCAGGAAGGAACGAGAAGAGGAGAAGGTGGAAGGGCCGAGGCCTCAGCAGCCAGCCGAGCTCCCCGCTAACCACTGATGCTCCTCCACCTCAGACGGCCCCCCTCCCACAACGGGCGGCTGGGCCAGGGCTGCCACTGAAAGATGAGGCCATGTCCTCCAGGGGGAAGGGAAGTCTAATGACTGACAGGGAGCTGGAGCCAAATGTTCCCTTTGAGACCGGTTTAGTGAGGAGCGAGGCCAGGTTCCCAGGTGTGCTTTTGCATAAGGATAATCAACTCTCCCAGCGGCCCTCGGGATCACAGCCACTAGAAGAGGCGGACATGGGGGGCCTCAGCACTGGTCACATTCAGAGGCACAGAGACAGGTCCTCAAATCACCCAGGCCTGGGTTCCCACGATTGGTCATCCTCACGCCAACCCGATGAAGTCTGCGTCCCCACTTCTCCCCCTCACCTAGATGGCCTGTGCTCCTCCCGCAGGCAGGATCCCGGCCTCAGACACCATGGCCCCGGGGAAGGGAGAGCAGAGAAGGGACTTTCCACCCTGAAATATTCAGCAGGTCCTGCTGCCAGCTGGTGAGCGGCCTGGGCCCTGGGGCTCTGAGGTCTTGGGACCCATCCCAGCTGTTGCGGGAGTGGAAGCCTGTGGCCTCTCCTGAGAGCCGGCTGCCAGGCCAGGACGCCTCCTCAGAGCTGCTGTGACCACACCTGACCGGGGCCTCATCTCCGAAGCAGCTGGAGTTCCGGGCACCAGCGCCTGCCCCTTTGCCCGGTCCCCAGTGTTCTCATGCCCCCAGCAAGTTCCACCCCAGACCAACCCTGTGGCATGAATGCTGTAGAGCCATGTGTCTGGGACCTTTCCGACCCCACACTATTTCATCACAACCTTGGGTCCCCAGTTCCCTTCTTCTAGAAGGAAAGACAGGGAGAAGAGCACCATTAATACAGCAGAACTAACTGGGGGGTGATCTGGAGCAGAGAAAAGAGTGAGTAGCTTATTCTGTGCATGTGTGAATGGGGGGGTGTGTTGGGAAAGGGGTGCACAAGATGCAGAACTGGGGTGTCCATAATTGGAAGCAACAGATACCAACTTCAGCTCAAGAACGGAAGGAAGACCTTGCTCAGACTCCCTGGCTTTGTTTCTGCAACCTTCTCCCTTGCCCAAACTCTTGTACTCCCAGCGTGCCAAATTACCTTTGTTGCCTTCCCCCACAACACACCCTCTCCTCTCTGGCTTCTGTTCCTGCATCCCCTCCCCCTGGAGCACATCAGCTCCCTATTCTCCCCCAGTAGCTCTCTCCAGGCCCTTTTCCCCGTTTCCTCCACCCGCGTGCCCACAGAGCACCCTTACGGCTTCCACAAGGGCACGAGTGCCGTGTGTGCGGGATTCCAGCTCATCTCATGGGATGAGGAAACCCCAAGGCCCTGCCACTGTGGGACTCTTGCTTACAGACTGTCTGCAGGCCCCTGGTCTGTGGCAACAAGAAACCACGGCTCAGCCAGGCCTGAGTATGGCCGGGAGCACTGGAGCAGGATTGCAAAGATCCACACCCTGGGTCCTGGCCCCTCTGCTCTCCCAGGATCTGCTCTGTCCACTCAGGTCTTGCAGAACCTTGTACTTTGAAGGCCTCCCAGGAAGTAGCTGCGGTATGACTACATACAGAAAATGGGGAACAGCAAGCTATGCCTTGGACCTTTGCCCGTAACCACTAACACTTTCTCCTCCTGGTCAGAGAGGCCACTTGTGCAAAGGACGCTCCTCAGAGGGTGATAGGGAGGCCCCAGCAGGGACTCTTGAGTACCGATCCTGCGTCACGTGAGACACTGTGCTCTTCAAAAATTGTGAATCGATATCCTTAAGGCCCTTGTTCACTGGGTGACGAGTCATGAAAACTGAGGCCCAGAGAGGGTAAAGAACTCTTCCAAGATCACACAGTATTTCTATTATGTCCATGGCCAGTAGCTCTGTGACTGAAGCGAGGAGTAAAAGGGGCCTAGTCAGGCGTCCCTTGGTTTCATTCTCCCTTCGCCATCCCAGCATTATAGCAGCCGGATCGCCTTTTCTAATGCAAGCCAACAGGGGGTCAGTCTCGGGTGAAGCCTGGCACAGAAGGACACCCAGCTCTGCGCAAGGACAGAACCTGATCCTGGCCACACCCAAAAGTAAAAGCTCCGTCACAGCTCCATTTCTACTGCCTAGCAAAGTAGTCCTGCAGCATGAAAGACGGGGGGTGTCCGAAGCAGGGAAACTTAATCCCAGATGCATGTGACAAGGGACACCTCCAGCTCCAAAGCAGAGAGAACCCTCTCACGCTGGGGAACCACTTCTGGGCCATGCAGTTCGGGTAGGACCAACTCTACCGCTTAAATCCAGGTCACCACCAGCCAATGAGAACAAAACCTAGGACTTGCCCTGGAATCACTGGGAATAAATTATATTGTTTCCTCCATATGCCCAGGAAGCAGAATGGAAGCCTGGGGCAGCTGGTGGCTGGGGTCCCAAATCAGGGAAGGACCACCCACAAAGGAAGCCACCCAGAGGAAGTTCAATTCACAGAGGCAGAATCCTGACAATATCAACTGGGTCCCTGGAACCAGCCAAACCTGAAGCCCTGGACTGTCAGTCATGTAAGCCAGTACACATCTCTTCTGCTTAGGATGTTGTGTGTGGTCACTGGGCACTTGCAACGGAAAAGGGTGTGACTTGTAACCGGAGCAAGCAAAGCGTAAGAACCTGTCCTGCTCCTTTCTAGAGGAAGGTACCAGAGATCTGCAGAGCAGACCTAGGGACTCTAAGAGCCCAGGAAAGGCAGACCACAGCCTCCAGGAGGGGAGATGCTCCTTACCTGTGCTGGTTTGGCCATGGTCTCAGGTTCTGCAGCAGCGAACACTGTGGGGAAGAAAGAGACCCATGAGATCTGGTTCCCTCCATGATTTCCCCCAATTTCCTCACCCTTCTTACCTCCCAAGCTATGCTCCCACTGCTGCTTTCCAGCTGCCCCCAGCCCTTTAGGTTAAATTACACCCAGATCTGCCTTGGGGCTAGATGCATTTTTCTGAAGACAATGGAGAGACTGGCCTGGTCCAGACACTCACACCATTATGGGAGAGGGACTGGGAACTGAGAGGGAGACAGGGCATGGCCACTGAGCACATGACTCTTCCAGGCCATGCAGGGCACTTTCCCACACGTCCCACTTAATCCTCACGGTGATCTTTCCCAGCATCAGATTTCCCCTTTCCCTAGAGGAGGAAATGGAGGATGGGAAGTCAGGGAAGTTGTGCATTTACCCAAAGTCACACAGCTTAAAACTGAATTCAACAAAGTGCAGATTCCAGAGTCCAAGCTATCTGCACCACACATGCTCTATGCTTAAGTCACCAAGAAGGGTTCCAGAAGGCTGGGCTTAACTTTCTGCAGATGAGAATGCTCCAAGGGCTCTGGGCCACCTGCTGCAAATATCTGAAGGACTAGTTTCCCGGTTCCGGGTAAGTCAGTGCGCATTTCCTGAGCATCTGCTCTGATTAGGCACTGCTCTGGCACTGAGGTAGAGCGATTATAAAAGAGATTTTTAAAACCCTGCTTTTCTGCAGCTTACTCTATAATGGGCAAGAATAATAAATACAAATGGCAAAAAGTAAGGGAAAAAGATAACGCTTGGTCAGAAGAGAGTGACAAGGAGTAGCAGCCTAGGCCAAGTGGTCAGAGGATCACGAACCACGTGGCTACCTGGCAGGGGGGTGGGGTGGTACGTGGCTACCTGGGGTGGGGGTGTGGTCAAGGGACTCAGGATGGCTAGTGGGGCAGCAGGGAATGGGGGCATGGGACCAGTGCCTGAGGCCATGGTAAAGGCTCTGGATTCTTCCCTGTAAGGACAAACAGCAGATATGATCTTTCAAAGGGGATGTAGGAGGGCCGCCTGGGTGGCTCAGTCATTAAGCATCTGTCTTCAGCTCAGGTAATGATCCTGGGTCGTGGGATCGAGTCCCACTTCGGGCTCCCTGCTCAGCGGGAAGCCTGCTTTCCCTCTCCTTGTCTCCCTGCTTGTGTTTCCTCTCTCACTGTGTCTCTCTCTGTCAAATAAATAAAATCTTAAAAAAAAAAAAAAGGAGGGGTGTGTGGGAGACAGGGTCTAGAGGGAAGAAATAAACAAGTGTCTTACACCTAAAAAGAAATGGAGAAAGGGCTGTCACTGGCTTGGAAATGGGAAGAGAAGGGGCCCAGACAGGTGAGCACTCCCAGCAGGAAGGCAAAGGTGCAAGTGAAGCCATTCTCCCGAGACAAGAGGAGAAAGACGGGCCAGTCCTTTCCATTTCAGTTGGGACTGTACCATTTGATCTTTTTTAAACCATGTCTGTGTATTACTTTTTAAAAGTGAGAATAATGAACTCTATACAGCTTATTCAGTAAGACCCACAAAGTGTTGAACTAGAAGAAAACCAGGATGGCATTTCAGCTCAGTGCTTTCCATTCCCCACATATCCCACTACCAAAAAAACAAAAAAAAACCAAAAACAACGGCTTAGGGGAACTTGGCCCTTCTTGACCTCAGCCCATAATCCTGCTGGGGACGGTGCGACACAGTAGGGA
Organism: Lontra canadensis; assembly: GCF_010015895.1. NCBI lineage: Eukaryota > Metazoa > Chordata > Mammalia > Carnivora > Mustelidae > Lontra > Lontra canadensis. The sequence continues at coordinate 16,964,214 of NW_022630999.1, forward strand.
GAAGACAGGTTTTGGAGTCAGATGGACAGAACTAGATTCAAATACATTTTGGTACTTATTAGCTTCATGACCTTGAACACATTGCTCATCTCTGAGTTCAAGGTCACCTCATGGACAAAACTGGGGCGTTCCCTTTCCTGCCTTGTAGGGCTGTTGGAGGATGAGACATTAACTTATGCCAAGGGCAGAGCCCAGGACACTAGGCATTCACTGTATTGGTAGGAAGTTCTGACCCGGCTTTGTCGCGTTTGCCCGTAGCCCCAGTGCCTGATGGTGAGTCCCCATATTGCGGTCAGCAGACAGACAGGAGGGCTGAGGAGGAACAGCAGAGGACAGAGATCTGCCTGCAACCCCAGCAGAGCTGGAGGAAACACTGCTATTTCCCTGACAACCAGGGGCCCCTCTGTACAAATGTGCAACTCTCACCAGAAAGTGGAAACTCCCCCTGCAAGGGATGGGAAACCACATCTACCCCAGGGTCTGGCCAGGAGCCAGCTCTGGCTTTCCCTGCCTGGGGCACGGTGTGGGCAGGGGGTGAGGGACCCCCAAGTCCAGCACAGCAACAGGGACCAAAGGAGGCCCAGGAACTTCCATGGGCAGGGAGGGCTGAGGCCTGTCTCCTGCACCTCCACACTGGAAGCGTTTTCCTTTGGCCTTGTTGCTGGAAACTTCAGCTGCTGGCTGCAGCCCAGGTCCATCTGGACAAGAGCCCCTTTCCAAGGAGAGACAGCTTGGAGGAAGGGCCTCTGAGTCTTTGGGAAAATATTCTCAGCTCAGAGAGCAGTTTATATGTGCTTCATGTAAGTACAGTCTTGTGTATACACAGAAAGCAAGCTTCTTCCAGAACTAGATGTGGAGACTGCAGTTTAGGGGTGTGGGGGGGAGGGAGGGGGACTTCTGTAGGCTCTGTGGACTCGGGAAAACTCTGGAACTAATCATAGCGGTGCTGTTTACCTGGCTTAACACGGGTCTCTGCTCTCTCCCAGAGCAACCCAGACCCTACCTCTCAAATTGGCTAAATAAACGTTTAATGTACAATGTTTCAGAATCCCAGGGTCTCTTAAGCATCCACTACTACATCAGGCCCCTCACTTTCTGGGTGAGGTAAAGACATCTCAGGGAGGGTAAGTGACTTGCCAAGGCCCAGACCATGGCCAGTATCTGTGCCTCCGAGCCCCAGGTCCAAAGACCCCACACAGCCGTGGACATTGGCTGCAACAGGAAGGGCATTAGGGAGAGGCCAAAGAAAAAGACCTAGGTCTGGTTCCCAATCTGTCTGTAACCTCAGACAAGTCAGGTTCTCTCTCTGGACCTCAGTTTCTTCATCTATAAAATGGGGATAATATCACTATCGCTTCAGGCAAATCCAGAGTGGATGAGAAAGGCTTTTATAGATTCCAACTACGGATTTTCACAGCAAAATCTCAGGTATCAGTCCTAGGAGGGTTCTTTCCCAAACCTCCCCCCTATCCAAAATGCAAGTTTTATCATCCTGGCTGAAATAGCTTCTCAAGACTGGCAGGTATGGCCACTCTAAACCTGTGCCTCTCTCCTCCAAGGAACCCTGAACCTCTTCTGACCTGCCTATCCAGGAGGGCTCATTGTGGCTGATCATTCCAGAAATCCATTTTAGGGTAGAGTCTCCTAGCTTTATGCTACCATGGCCTGCCCCTGCCTTAGCCCTTTAGCCCACAAGCAATCATGTTTCCTTCCTTCCCCTTTGGGAGCTCCAGACTGATCCCAGGAGGAAAGCTCTGGGGGAGAGAAAACACCAGAGCTGGCAGGACATGTGGCTTGCCGCTGGCCAAATGCAAGATATGGGGAAACCTGGGTAGCTCAGTGGTTCAGTATCTGTGCTTCAGCCTAGGCCGTGATCCCAAGGTCCTGGGATCAAGTCCCACATCGGGCTCCCTGCTTGGCGGGAGGTCTGCTTCTTCCTCCTCTCACTTGCCCTGCTTGTGTTCCCCCTTTCACTGTCTCTGTCAAATAAATAAATGAAATCTTAAAAAACAAAAACAAAAACAAAAAAACCCCACTCCCTTGTCTTTAAAAAAAAAAGAAAGAAAAAAGAAAAAAAAAGAGTTAGAGAAACCAAGAACTGGACAGAGGAAGGGTCTTGCCAATTCATGCAAGAGGCATGGGCTTTGAGGTTGAACCTTACTGTGAGTCACAGCTCTGCACCACCCCCCCAGCCCCAGTTGTGATTTAGGTAAATTACCTTCACTGAATCTCAGTTCCCACACCTGCAAAATGCACATAAAAATTATCCCCAAACACTGAGAAATAAATGAAACAGCAGATGAAGAGCCCTAAGTCCAGTACCTATTACAAAGTAAAGGCTCAGGAAATGGTAGCTTTTATTATGATAAACCCAAACATTTACAAGGGAGGCAGCATGGCATCATAATAAAGAATGCAGGCTTTGCAGTCCTGGCCTGAGTTCAAATTCAGACATTCCAGAAAATTCCTAGTTCATGGTCTAGGGCAAGTTCTGTCATTTCTCTTGACTCGGTTTCTTCATCTAGAAAATGCTAATCTCATAAGGTTTTCTGTGAAAATTCAATGGGCTAATGCAGGTAAAATACTCAGCTTGTCCAGGAACACATTTAATGTTTAATATGTGGTGGCTTCTGTCATCCCAGTCACTGGTGATTAGTGGGATTCTGGGCACAATGAGACATTGGTGTGCAGGACAAAAACATTACAACTTTCTAAATGTTTTTTTTACCTTGTCCTTTCCCATTGAATGTGTGATGCGTGTATCAAGTTAAAGACACATGTTAGGGGTTCAGGCCGATAGGTGGGCACTATCAAGAGTCTGGATGTCACAGAATGAAGCAGATGGAAGAGAAAGGGAATATCAGACAGAACAGAAACACCACCCTAAGAAGAAGCACTTCTGTCCTCCAAAGGTATCGTGCATGCTTTGGAGGAAGAGCACGCTTTTAGGGTGGGGGGAGATGCTGAGTGTAAGGGGGTGAAACCAGACTGTGCAGGAAGGCAATTTGAGAAAAATTAAAAATAACATGGAAGGTCATGCAAAAACTCCCCCAGACCTCTGTACCCCAGGGGAGCCCGGGGAACTCTAACTTGAGCTGTGTCACTGCTTGCCCACGTGTCCCGTGACCCCCTCTAATGCAGGCCCTTGCTGCTCAGCACTGAAGGCCTGCGACATCCTTCCTGATTTATCTGCCTTCCCCTCTTTCCTTTTCACCCCTTCCCTCCCCCACCAAGCCAAGAACCTCTTCTACCAGCATTGCCTATCCAGCCTTCGAGCATCAAGCTTTCAATCCTGGCTTCATGAATCCCACCTGGGGAGTTTTTCCAATCTACCAAAGCATCAGGTCAACCCCCTGAGATTCTGATTCATCAGTTCTGGGGTGAGGCCTGGACTTTGGCAATTTTTAAAAACTTTCCTAGGTGATTCTTTCAACTCTTCCAGGAAGCCAAAAGGGATTTCTCTCTCCTTTGAACCCTCAGAGCACTCAGAAACCACCTACTTTTGACTGGCTTGGATTCAACCATTGTGGATTTAATCATTCCTTGAGTAGATGGAGGCTGCCTGCCTCCAAAGTATTCTAGGAAAAAAATCTCTACTTCAACCTCTCCAGGTTATGATTTCAGTCTGAGCAATTTTACAGCTCAGTAATTTGTAGGTAAATGATGGTAATGCAAAATAATTCTTACAGACAGGCTCACAGTGTTCTATTTGGTGAAGGTCCAATTAATCTCCCTCCCCTTCCACCAGAAAAACCAGTTTGCCTCCATTGTACATTCCTTTAAATAAAAGTGTCCACTGATCCTCTTTCAAGCTGGTCAGAACATCTTCCTGTCCAGTCATTAGTCAGTGACTAGAATAAAATCTTTGCCACGTGATCACTTTTCTATCTTCTGAATCATGACTTTACTATTTCTTTCTTTCTTTTTTTTTTTTTTAAAGATTTTATTTATTTATTTGACAGAGATCACAAGTAGGCAGAGAGGCAGGCAGAGAGAGAGGGGGAAGCAGGCTCCCTGCTGAGCAGAGAGCCCGATGATGCTATGATACTGATACCGATACTGATACGATGCGGGGCTTGATCCCAGAACCCTGAGATCACGACCTGAGCCGAAGGCAGAGGCTTTAACCCACTGAGCTACCCAGGTGCCCCTACTTTACTGTTTCTTAAAGATTACTGTGTCTGCTTCTTTGCTGCACCCCTTACCACAGGGTGTGGCTCATAAGGATTGTTGGGTGAAATGCACTGAGTTGTTTTAATGCTCCTTTAGTGACCCCCTTGGGGGAAAAAACAATCACACAATAAAAGGATATCTAGGGGATGCCTGGGTGGCTCAGTGGGTTAAGCCTCTGCCTTCAGCTCAGGTCATGATGCCAGGGTCCTGGGATCGAGCCCCGCATCGGGCTCTCTGCTCAGCAGAGAGCCTGCCGCCCCCTCCCTCTCTGCTTGCCTCTTTGCCTACTTCTGATTTCTGTCTGTCAAATAAATAAACAAATAAATAATCTTAAAAAAAATAAAAAAAATAAAAGGACATCTAGCCTAGGGGTCTTCAAACTGTGCTTTATTCCTCATTCTATAGCCAGGAGAGGCAATGACTTGAGGGTTAATTACAATTTACCCAATGTGGTAAAGAAAATTAGTGATTAAGCAGGAGCTCAATTTTCAACAAAATCCTTACTGAGTATATCCATTGATAGGAGATGGGGATAGAATAAAAAATGAGACAGCTGAGTCTCCCACCCACACAAAGCTGGCAATCTGCTGCTGTAATCTGTCATCTTTTTGATCCTATGTGCCACCAGTAACCAAAGAAAAAATAGTGAGTATTCGTCATGATAAAAATATATTTTATAAGCATGAGATTAAAAGCATATGTAGTAAGAGGCTTAATAATTTCTTCCTGTACCCCAGAAAATGATCTTAGTCCCTCCCAGGATGTGTGCACTGGACTTCAGAGGCCCCAGGCCTATAAGATGGGGATCCTTCCCCTCCCCCTTTCCCGATGGCTCCTCCCCCGGCCTGCGGGAAGATACCAGGACCAGCCCCACTGGCCTTGGGGAGCTAGCTTCTGATGAAGCCCGGGTAAAAGCCATTCCTGGCCCTGAGCCTGGGCACACCCCCTCCAGCTCGAGACACTCGGGTTTCTTAGAGAGCAGTGTCTTTCCCGCTCCTGACCCAGAACCATTGATCTCAGGGCTGGGCAAGGCCCCAGTTAGATCATCAGGCTGCCCCAGGCTTGGAAGTGGATGGGCCTGGGGTTTGAATCTCAGTTCCGGTGACTTTTGTGAGAGACAGAGAACCGTAGTGTCTAACAGGACAGGGGCTGGAGCCCCCCTCTCCTGGGACTGAAGCCTGAGCCGCTCTTCAGGAGCTGTGTGGCCTCGGGCAAGTACTGAGTCTCATACGTAAAACAAGATAAAAATAGCGCCTGTCTCAGAAGAGTCGTGGTGAGGATGAAAAGAAGACACACCTAGAGCTGAGGAATTGGCCATGACGCATGGGAAACACACATGCATTTAGTAGTATTTCTCCCCTAAACTTCAGAGGGCTGACTTTCCACATCTGCAAAATGGGCACGGCAGCAGCATCCAATCTATCAAGGGTTCAGCCTGGCAAGTTGTAAGGTTCAGTAAATAACGGACGTTATGATTTAATTATATCTTAAGAGGTCCCAGGACACCCATTTTACAGATGAGGAACCCGAGGCTCAGGTCACCTGCCTTCTCAAGCACCACACCCTTCCGAGATGACAAAAGCAACACTTGCTTCTCGGTGCCCTGCACTCTGCAGTTCACAAGGCACTCTCACATCTGCCATTTTACAATCTCACGATGTGGGGACCAGCCTCATCCTCTTTTCTACAGATGGGTTATCTGAGGCTCAAAGAACCCAAAGACAGTCATTCCTCCCCAGCCAGTCTCTGTGGGAGCTTCTCAATCCCAGGCAGAAAGGAAATGCAGTGCAGCAGGATTCCAAGCCAAGAAGTTTATAAGCAGAGGACTCAACCCCCTCCCCCCAGACTTCCTCTCCTCCGTGGTGGGGGTGGCAGGGGTGCAGAGAAGACTCGGACTTGCATGCTCAGAAATCAGGGTACAGACCACATCCTGCACTTTGTCCCCACCCAGGAAGTATCTTGGAGAAGCTGGGTGGGGTGAGGCTAAGTGATACCCCTGGGCCTCCCCAGAAAATCCTAGAATAATGCAACATGAGGAGTCATGCAACTCCAACCCATTTTACCAGCTGTGCCCTGGCACATCTCTTGCCCCTCTAGGGAGGAATGAACCAAGGCCTAGAGGGGGGTGGGTGTGCCCACCCACCCACGCCAGGCCGGGCAGGGGGCATGGAGCCAGGTGGCCCAAGGCTCCTGCTAGGTGCTGCAGTGCAGATGCTCCAGACGCTGGCAGCTCCCCAACTCTGCAGAGCCTCTCCCACCCCTTCCCAGGGTCCGCTCCCACAGGTGAGGTCCCGCCCTTCCCCAGGACAACCCCCTCCTCTGCACGCTGGTATCCACATTCTGCCCCAGCAAGAGCTATTGCCCTTACCCAGAAACCACAAATAGTTTCTGAATCCAGGCAGCCAGTGCTTTGGGAACAAAGGGTGGAAGGCAGAGGAAGATGGATGAGTGACTGTCACAGCTGCAGAGGGGGATGCAGGCCTCGGCCTCCCTCCCCAGCCCCACCCAACTCCCAGAATCCTAGGTCTTAGAACAGTTGAATCCAGTTGAATGCCAGCGCTGGAAGTGGCAGGCGGTTCAGCAGCCTTTGCTATACAGATGGTTAACCATGGCCCAGGCAGGGAAGAACCTTGCCCCAGGACCCCTCCACACCGGGAACGGTAACCCTGCTTTCCAAGGACTTGCAGGCCAGTGCCCTTTTGCATGGCACAGGGCCTGCCAGCCAGAAGGGCACGGTCTGTGGGAGCTGCAGCTGGAAGGGTCATTCACCTGGAAGGGCAAAGCAGGGCAGGATATCCCTTCTGGGTCAGTGGGGTCAGCAATTTCAGGTGCGCTTTGGGTGCGGCAGGAGGGGGAAGTGAGTGAAAAAAAATGGCAGGCTGAGGAAACCCAAGTCCTTTGGACAACCCCGGAGCCATATGTCCAAATTTGGAATAGTCAGAGAAGACCCGCGGGGCTTTAGAGAAAAGGAGGGGCTAGGAAGGAAGCAGAGGCTGGATTCTCTTCCCAAAGGACCCTTCCGCTCCCCTTACAGGGCCTACCAGCGTAGCCCAGGCTTCGCAAGTCTGTAATGACTTCCCAAATCTGTAATCATTCCTTGCAGCTGACAAGTAAATCAATTTTAAGGACAGCCTTCATTTCCACGGAGAGGGGCTGGGTTTATCAGCTCGGGACTTGGAATAAGCTGAGACTGGGAGAAGGAAAATTACTGATTCAAGGTCATGCTGCAGGTCGATGGAGGAGCTGGGATTGGATTCGGGGCATTTCAGTCCATTGCCGGTATTTTGGGAGTTATCTGAAGACCTAAGCTTCGGGAAGGCCTAAACTGTGCTTCCGGGGAGCAGGAAGAAGGGTGGGGAATATGCCCTGAGCGCCCAGCTGCGAGTCCCCTTCAGGCCCGCAGTGGTCCAAAAGGGAGAGGAGGGCTCCTGGGGTGTGAACAAGCCAGTCTCCCAAGGGTCTGCACTCCGAGAGCCCTCCTCCCAACACACACAAGCCACTTCACGAGCGGCTGTGGAGGGTCTGCCTCTTCCTGCGGCCTTAGTCTTAGGCCTCAGCCACACCCTTCCCTGCGGTCCTTAGACCCGCCCCCATCGCCCCTGCACTAGTCCGGTTGCCCCCAACCCCAGGTCTTCGAAGTCTCTCCAGCCTCCCCCCCAGCCAAAGAGCGCCCAGCATCCAGCGCTGCCTCCGCCCGAATGCCCCTGGCCCCTGGACCACACCCGCGCCAGAGTCCGCCCCGTCCCCCCAACCCCCGTGCCCTCCCTTCCACTCCCCTTCTCTGTTCCCCTCCCATCCCCCCAGCTTTCTTTTCAGCTCCCGCCGCCCTAGATTGGTTCCACTGCGCTCCCCCAGACACATGCAGCCTGCGATCCTCTCGGGTTCCCGCCCCTGCGGTCCCCCACCTGCCCGCGCCGGCCACCTGCCTGCGCCCCAGTCCGGAGTCCCGCGGGAGGCACAGGTCAGCGATGACTGGGCGTTTATCGCTGGTCCCCGCGTTCCCTGCAGCCCCCAGGAGGGGGGAGGGTCCCCTGATGCGGTCCCCTCTCCCGCCTCAACCCACTCACCGCGGGGCGGAGGCTTCCTGTAGCGAACCGGCGGGCGCGGACAAGGAGCTCGCAGGGTGGGAGCCCGTTAGCCCAGCGGTAGCAGCAGCCGCAGCGCGGGGCTGGCCGGGAGGACAGCGGGCGGCTCCCCAGCGGGACACGTGGCGCGCCGAGGCCAATCCGACTCGCCCCGCCTTCCCTCCTCCATCCCCACCCCCCAAGTTCATTCGCTCCTGGAACTTAGAATGTCATGGGCCAAGAAGGGCCTAGCCAGGAGAACGTAGGGCAGTGCTCAGACCCCGGCCGAGAGCTAGAGAATGTAGGGGGATTTGGCCAAGGTCACACGGCCACTCAGGGCCAGAAGTCACAGCTTCCAATTCCCCGATCTGGACATTTCCCCCCAAATTCCAACCACTCGCCAAAGCTTTGTTGAGAAACAGAACATCGAGGCTCGACAAAATTGAGGCCGAGCACTTTATCTGCCTGATCGATTTCATTCCTCAATAGCCCCGCCAGGCTGGTGACATTACTTACCTACTTTGGGGAGCGGGAGAGCCCAGAGACGTCCAGTTATTTGACCAGTGTGACACGGCTAGTCATTTGTGGAGCTGGGATTCTAACCTGGGCCTAGTGACTCCCCAGGGATGCTCACTGGGGCTTGGCTCTGGGAAGTGTGCAGTTCAGAGGAAAGGCAGAGAACAGCAGTTAAAGCCAGGGCTGTGTGGAAAATGCTAGAACACAGAAAATGATAAACTATTTGGGAATCCAGAGGGAATAGAATGATTGTCCCCCAGGGTATTTGTTGAGACTTCCTGGGGGAGTTGGCCCTGCAGCGAAGGTCAGTAGTATCTCCCATCCCCTATACCTCCGTAGAAGCTCTGCTTTGGTGAAAAGGTAGACTGATGGCAACCCTGGGCTGCCACTCACGTGCTGTTTGCATGGGCAAGACTTTTAACTGCTTTGATTATAAATTTGCTCATCCAAGAGATAGTGACAATCAAAGCCTTGTCCAAGGGTTGTCCTCAATCTGTCACTAGTTCAGAGTCCTCTAAGCCTCCCGCAAGGAGACCTGGTTGGAAAGCATGTCCTTTCATCTGTTTGTAAGGGCCAAGGGCAGGCTGCTCCAAGATGGACCACTTTGGCATGAAGATTATTTTGAGTTTAAACCAGATTCAGGAAAAGCTCTTTATCTCCTAAATGTACAGTGGAAAGAGCCTGTACCAAGAAGAGAACTCTTTTTTTTTTTTTTAAGGATTTATTTATTTATTTGAGAGAGGGCGAGAGTGAGAGAGGGCACGAGAGCACATGCTTGCACGAGTTGGGGGAAGAGCAGAGGGAGATGGAGAGAATCCTCAAGCAGACTCCCCACTGAGTGTGCAAACCAACAGGGGGCCAATCCCAGGACCCCTAAGATCATGATCTGAGCCAAAATCAAGAGTTGGATGCTCAGGGGCACCTGAGTGGTTCCGTCAGTTAAGCTTCTGCCTTCGGCTCAGGTCATGATCGCAGGGTCCTGGGATTGAGTTCCCAGTCAGCTGGGCTGCCTACTCAGTGGGGAGCCTGCTTCTCCCTCTCCCTTGCCACTTTCCCTGCTTGTGCTCTCTCTCTCTGTCAAATAAATAAATAAAATTTTTTGTTTTAAAGAGTTGGATGCTCAATGGACCCAGCCACCCAGGCACCCAAGAAGAGAATTTTTTTTTTTTATTAACACATAATGTATTATTTGCCCCAGAGGTACAGGTCTGTGAATCATCAAACTTACACATTTCATAGCACTCACCATAGCACATACCCTCCCCAACATCCATAACCCAACCACCCTCTCCCTACCGCCCCCCCCACCAGCAACCGTCAGTTCGTTTCATGAGATGAAGAGTCTCTTATGGTTTGTCTCCCTCCCAATCCCAACGAGAAGAGAACTTTTAACAAGACATTCGAATTTACCTAAGAAACTTATCTTCATAACGTGGCAACTTTTATTTTCCAGACATCTCTTACCTTCCTGCTAAGTCTTCCTCAGAGCCCTACCCTACCCCCTAGCTCACTGAAGTGTCATGTTCCTCAGTGTCTTCGGAGTTTCCATGTCTGTATGGATTCCCCTTAAGTATGAAACTAAATTTGATTTTCTCCTGTTAATTGGTCTCATGTTCACTCTCACAGAAGACAGATGGTTAGGTCATTGTTACAATACAGTCTGGATAGTCGTAATCTATAAAGTGCAATGCTGGCTCACAGCAGATGAACCCAGCCCAGCCCATCCAAATGCGAGTGATGTTAAGTTGTAACCAGAAAGATGAATGGAATCTAGTAGGAGACTAAGAAGAAATTAATATAATTACCTTATGATGAGATCTGTTAAAAATGAAACCGCTGGCCTGAAATAGTGTCATTGAGACTGAATTCATAAACTGTGGCTTGGGGATTAATACCTAACCTGTTTCAGCCTCCCCCAGAAATGTCGTCTTAACTGGTCAATTAGGAATTTTTCAATCAGTGCCAATGAATCTGCCGTTGGGGCCCTCCAAAGAAAGATGAGATCATCTGCAGGGTAAGACTCACTCAACGAGAGGAACAACAATATGGAAGAGTGTAAGGAAGGCGGCCAAGCTGTAGGAAGAGCGTCTCAGCCAGAGGGAACAGCTGGAGCAAATGCTGGGAGGCAGAGCGGGGAGCAGGCCTGCAAGGAGGCCAGTGTGGCTGGAGTGGAGTGAGAGGGAGTGGGAGTACAGGGAAAACAGAGATAAGGAGGGACCAGATCAAATGGGGGGTCGGGAAGGGGGTTTGTGGGTCCTTGTAAGGACTTTGTTTTTTACTCTGAGGCATTTGGGAAGCTGTTGCAGAGTGCTGAGTAGAGGAGGGACATGCCATTTGTTTTCTTCTTTCTTTGGGGGTAAAATTCACATAACATAAAATTAACCATTTTAAAGTGAACGATTCAGCCACATTTAGTACATTCACATTCTTATCTCACCACCCCTCCTGCATAGTTCCAAACCAGTTTCATCTCCCTAAAAGAAACCCCGAACCCATTAAGCAATTACTCTCCGTCCTCCCCTCACCCAACCCCTGGAAACCACCAATTTGCTTTTCTGCCTCTATGGATTTGTCTATTCTGAATGGGCCATGTACATGAAATGATACTATGTGTGGCCTTTCATGTCTGGCTCCTTTCATTTAGTATGATTACATTAGGGTTCTCCAGAGAAACAGAACCAACAGGGTATATAGAAATAGATGTAGGACGAGATTTGTTATAGGAATTGGCTCAGGTGTTTTATGGAGGCTGAGAAGTCCTATAATCTGCTGTCTTCAAGCTGGAGAACCAGGAGGGCCACTGGTGTGATTTTGCTGCAATCTGCAGACCTGCAAATAAGGGGCTGCGGGTCTGAGAGCAGGAAAAGATAGACATCCTGGCTCAAGAAGAGAGAAAGCTGAATTCACCCTTTCTCTCATTTGTTCCATTTGGCCCTCCATGGATTGCATGATGCCTGACCACACTGGTGAGGGCAGCTCCTTAGTCTACTGTACCAAATCCTAATCTCTCAGTGAATCAAATGCTAATCATCACAGACACACCCAGAAAGGATGTTTTATCAGCTCTCTGGGCATCCCTTAGCCCAGTCAACCCGACATGTAAGATTAGCCATCATGACAGTGGTCCTGAAGTTCCTTCGTGTTGCCGCCTGTGTCTGTACTTTATTCTTTTTATGGTTGAATAGTATTTTATTGTGTGTATATATCACCTTTTGTTTATCCACTCATCAGCTGATGGACACTTAGGTTGTTTCCTCTTTTTGGCCATTGTGAACGGTGCTGTTATCAACATTTATGTATAAATGCTGGTGTGAGGACTTGTCTTCAATTCTCTTCCATATTTACTAAGAGTGGAATTCCTAGTCCATTTGGTAATTCTATATTTAACTGCTTGAGGAACTGCTAAGCTGTTTCTACCAGCAATGCACAGGGTTCTTCATGTTCCTGCCAACACTTGTTATTTTCTGTTTTTGTTTTGTTTTGTTTTTGTTTTCAATGCCATCCTAGTCAGTGTGAAATGGTATCTTGTGGTTTTATGTTCTGTTTTTATGACTGTAGTATAGCTGAGTGTTTTCTTTTTTTGGTATCTCCTGATTTTGATTTGCATTCCTTTAATGACTAATGATGTTGAACACCTTTTCATGTGCTTATTGGCCATTTGTACATACATCTTCTCTGAAGAAATGTAATTTGTCTGTTCAAGGTATGCAAATCTTTTACCTATTTTGTTTTTTTTTTCCTCTGCCCATCTTTAAATTGGGTCATCCTTTTGTTGTTGAGTTGTAAGAGCTCTTTATATATTGTATATTACATTTTGTTGTAAGAGTTGTAAGAGCTTTTTATATATTGTACATTATATAAAATATTTATATTTTATAAGAGCTCTTATATATTTACGTTATATATATAAGAGCTCTTTATATATTGCTCTTTATATGTTTCTATGTCAAGAATAATGATAACTAACAGGACGCAAGAGTAGGAGCTGGAGATCTGGTAGGAGGCTTTTGGAATAATCTGGGGGAGAGATGTTGGTGGCTCAGCCAGAGTGGCATAAATGGAGTCGGTGAGAAGAGGTTAGAGACTGGATATACTTCAAGGTAAAATTAACATGATTTCCAGAAGGACTGGATATAAGGTGAGAGACAGAGAGGGGAGCCAAGCGTGACTTCAAGGATCTTAGCCTGGTGCACTGGAAGAATGGAGTTACTATGAACTGTGAGGAACAAAATTGTAGGAGGAGAATTTTGGGGAGTGAAAGTGGGAAAAAATTGACTTCCATTTTTGATCAGTTTGTTTAAGATTTCTATTAGATATCCAAGAGGAGATGTCAAAGAGGCAGTTGTATAAACAAATCTGGCATTCAAGAAAGAGAGCAGGGCTGGGGATATAGATTTGAAAGTGACACCCATAGAACTACTGTTCAAGTCCAGAGAAAGCGATGAGCTCATCAAAGGAGAAGAGAACCAAGGGTCACCCCTACATTAAAAATCAGAAAGGAGGCACCTGTGTGGTTCAGTTAGTTAGGCATCTGACTCTTGGTCTCAGCTCAGGTCTTTATCTCAGGGTCATGAGTTCAAGCCCTGTACTGGGTTCTGTGCTGGGCAAGAAGCATACATAAAAAAAGAAAAAAAGAAAGAAAAAAGAATCAGAGAGAAAAGGGGTGCCTGGCTGATTCAGTTGGAAGATCATGCGACTGTTGAACTTGCGGTCATGAGTTTGAGCCCCATGCTGGGGGCAGAGATTACTAAAATAAATAAAAATCTTAAAAAAAGAAAAAAGAATCAGAAGGAGTTGAAGAACCCAGCAAAGGGAACTGGGAAAGAGCTTGCAGTAAGGTACAAGGAAATCCAAGAGAGTGTGGTGATTTGGAAACCAAGTGGGAAAAAGTGTTTGAAGAAGGAAGGAGTGGTTAGTTGTGCATATGCTGCTCTTAGGTCCAGTAAGGCAAGACCCACACATCCATCATTGTGTTTAGCAGTAAGAAGGTCAGCGTTTCCTGTGAAGAGCGGGCTTGGGGGAGTGTTGGGGGCAGGGCCTTATAGGAACGGGCTTAGGATAACAAGTACCAACTACTCATTTCTAAGAGTTTTGCTGCAAAGGCCAGCAAAGAAAATGGGGCATCCCTGGTTGGGGGCGGGGATCAAGAGGAAGGTTTTGGTTGGTTTATTTGCTTAGGACTGGTGATATCACAGCATATTTGTGAGCTGATGGGAATGACCAGGTAGAGTGAGGAAATGGAAGAGAGAGGGGAGCAATATTTGGAGAGAAAATGGGATCTAATGTACGAGTGTAGGGTCTGTTAGTATCCTTCTTCGCAGTAAAGATGACGGATGATCAGAGAAAATATGGTGTCTGCTCTCACAGTCAGCCCATGTGACTAAGGCAGGATTGCAAGCCTGGTCCCCTTGACTGCTGACCCTAGGGCCTTATTTATTCCCTGAGCTGCAGAAAAAAGGTTAATAGACTTTTCATTTTCTTTGACTGATCATCTCATTTCTGGGAATCAGTCCTAAGAAAATAATTTGAACTACAGAGAAAGCTTTTTAGGTTCCGCATGTATTTTTAACTGTAGAAAGGAAACAACGTAAACATCCAGGGGCCGTGGAATAGCAAGTAAGCATATGTCACATAACCTCACTGGCTGGTGGACACAAAGCCTGGAAGGAGGCAAATGGGGGACGGAAACATGGGGGACGGAAACACGCTAAGATGACTTCATCTTTATGGTGCTGTTCCAAACTCCTTCCTACATAGAGTGGCCCTTCTAAAGTGTTTGTAAGAGAGACAATGTGGTGTGGAGATGTGGGCAGAACAATGGATTGGGATTCCAGCTCTTTCCTCATAGTTTCTCTGATTTCAGAGGAGAAACTTTGGAGGTCTCGGGGTTGCCTGCTGGGAAAGCTGCAAGTGGTCAGATACTGCCACCTGCTGGCAGCTTCTAGTTCTGCCGGCTTCCATCAGGACAGTGGGCCTGGCGTGGCGCGTTCCTGTTCTCACTTTCACAAAAGGAAGGGGGTGGGTACTGTTCATAGGGCCACCAGGAAGACCCTCTTCTTCCACGAGAAAGTCCTGTTTCAGTGCCTGAGACATTCCTCTGAAGGACTTGGGGATTGCTCCTCTCTGTGGGAAAGAACATAAGGAGTTTCTAACTGCTTGGCATGAAGCAGATTATTTTCAGCTATAGGGTCTCAGTGATGTGAGGACACTTAGTTTTGGGCAGGCAGGTCACTTGGAGGGTGGAGACATGGAGAGACAGAATGCAAGCAAAAAATAGGCTTAAAAAATCAGAGAACCACTTTTCTAATGATTTTTGTTTCTCTTATTGTAAAAATATTGGTTATCCATGATAATCAAAAGATGAAAAGAATTTTTTAAAGATTTATTTATTTATTTGATAGCAAGAGATCACAAGTAGGCAGAGGGGCAGGCGGGGGGTAGGAGAAGCAGGCTCCCTGCTGAAAAAGAGAGCAGGGCTCGATCCCAGAACCCTGAGATCATGACCTGAGCGGAAGGCAAAGGCTTAACCCACTGAGCCACCCAGGCACCCCAAAGGATGAAAATAATTTAAAGCCATAATCCTATAATCCAAAGGCAGCCTACAGCAACACTACTATTAACATCATTCTTTTATTATATAACAACAATAACAGCAATGATTACAGTTACAACACTGCTAGAGTGCTTATGTGCTACACATGTATGTATACTTTTATTTGCAAAAACCTGGAACTTACTGTAAATATTACTTTATCTTTGATACACCTTAACTTGTTGTGTACACTATTTTATGTGATTAAATATTCTCCAAAACATTGAAAATAACTATATCAAATTCCATCCTAGGGTTAATAGTATAATTTATTTATCTAATCACCCATTGTTGGACGTTTAGGTTGACTCTGAATTTTTTAGCACAGCTTCAAGGTTGTTTCCAAGAAGTTGAATTCTAGATAAAAGAGTAATCAATATTTTTTGAGGCTCTGGATAGTTCCAAATTACCCCCCATATGGAGGAGATCCATCCATGCTCTCACACACAAGGTAGAAACCATTGAAACTTAGAATGCTTACATATATTTCATAAATCATGAAGCATGTTTGCATGCATTATCTCTCTACAACTGAGGTGAACAGAACAGACACTGTCATCTCACCTAAAAGAGGTGGTGCCTGGGACCCAGGGAGGCTCCGTCACTGAGCAGTGCCTAACCTAAGATAGGAACTAGTTTTCCTGATGCTGTTTCTTGGATCCCATAAACAGACTCATTTCTTTTAGGTTTAACAGCACATTTCAGTTTCAGAAGGCTCCTTTTTTTTTCTTTTTTATAAGATTTTATTTATTTGACAGAGAGAGAGGGAACACAAGTCGGGGCACTGGGAGAAGGAGAAGCAGGCTTCCCACAGAGTATGGAGCCAGATGCGGGGCTCCATCCCAGAACCCTGGGATCATGACCTGAGCAGAAGGCAGGTGCTGAACAACTGAGCCACCCAGGCACCCTCAGAAGGCTCCTTTGATGTGAGAGTGCACTATAGACCTTCCAGGAAGCTTATCAGCCCACAGCAATGTTGGGCCAAGAGATTACCTTGACCCCTTAAGGGGGAAGTCACAGGACGTCTGGGGTCACTGCAAAGAGACCTGAAAGCAACTGCTTAAGAAAAACTTGTGTAGCACCATGCTTTAGAGCACAGTGTTTTTTTTTTTTTTTAAGATTTTATTTATTTATTTGACAGAGAAATCACAAGTAGGAGGAGAGGCAGGCAGAGAGAAAGGAGGAAGCAGGCTCCCCGCTGAGCAGACAGCCCGATGCGGGGCTCGATCCCAGGACCCTGGGATCATGACCCAAGCCGAAGGCAGAGGCTTTAACCCACTGAGCCACTCAGGCACCCCTAGAGCACAGTGTTTAAATTAAAAAACACATAAGCAAAAAAATCCCTAAGGTTCTGGTTCCACATTCTAGCTGAGTGAGCATTAACCATTTATATTGCCCCTGAGATTGTTTTCTTACTTATAATGCATGGTATTACAAAACATCTACCTCATGAGTTCGGTGTTGGAGTGCACTGATAACAATGATATAAATCACTTAGCGGCAATTAGTATCTAGTAATGAGAAAATAAATATAAGCATTGTTGCTATTATTATTATTTATTAAATGGACAGAGTCCTCATCTATTTATAATAAGAGGTGAGAGTTCTGGCTGGGTTCTATGACTGTGCACTTTTGTTCTGTTACTATCTGTACAACAGTAGAGAAGGAGATGGGAATAAACTCTCTGAACGATTCCCTTTGCTCTTACATGTGAAGACTGAGTCTCTAACATTTAATTCTAAGGTTCCATTTGCTGTTGAAGAGTCTGTCAGTGTTTGTTTTCAGGATTCTGCGGGATTAAGATTCTATAACTCTGAGATTCTCTGTCTGGGATTCTAAGATCTCATGACTCACTCAAAAATTCCATTCCCATGGAATGAAAGCTCTTCTTGTAAGTCTGGTAGAAGCTTATCTATTCGTGTGGGTTTCTCCCTAAATAGCACTTCTTCAGAAATTCCTTCCAAATCTTTTCTCCAGCACACTGTATACACCCCTCCCCATCATCTCTCCTAGGATCCTGTTCCTTCCCATCATAGCACTGTCCTCATTGGTGATTAGATACTTGTGAGGTAATGGCTAATACCTGTATTCATGTCTCCATTGCTTGGTAGCATCTCAGTAAATATTGAGTGAATGAAATAAATGAATGAATGAATACTACAATTCAAAGCTTCAGTGAATATCCGCGCGCCCCCACCCCCCAGGTCTACTATTCCAGACACTTCCCACCCAAGGGCTGACACCCAGGAAAGGAGTGACCTTTCTAATTCCGAGAAGTTGCCTAGACCGTTGTATCCTGGCCCTTCTGCTCCCCCTCCTCCTTATTTGCCTCTTTGGGAGCCCTTGGGTTAGAGGGTATGTCTCTTCCTGAGACTAGGCTGGAGCAGCTCATTTATTCATTCAGCAGTGGTTGGTCTAGTGCCCACAAGTATTGGGCACTGTGCTAGTGGACCAGGACAATGGATGCTCAGTGAGAGCGTGGGTTCAATGTAGTACCCTACCTAGCTCCCAGCACCTCCCTCAAGAGCACTGTGCCCATGTGGCTGGCAGCTACACCATCATCTCTCGGAGCTCTAATGCTCCTGGAAGGACTTAGTCACTGAAAATAGGCTGTCAGGGCTCTGAAAGGCCAGAGCCCTAAGTATCCCAGACCCTCCTTAAACAGCTGGGGAAACTGAAGCCCCGTGAGACTGCTCGAGGTCAAGTGGGAAGGTGAGAGCAGGGCCCCAGGCTCCCAGGCTCCCCATTCTCTGCTACTTCCCAGCCCACACACTACCTTCCAAGAATAACCATTGAATTTGTACAGAGGGAATCCTGTTTCAACTGGAAGCCAGAAGACTTTCTACCTGCTTACAACTGATAATTGGCAGGTACACAAACCTCTGCAGGAGAAAAGGAGGCTTCCGGCTACACTGAGAGGGACTTGCCTGGTGGTGTTTCCTGAGTCACAAACACACAAGCGAGAACACATCTGTGCTCGCATGTCTGTACGGAATACCATTCTTTTATTTAACAAGCCTTCAGTCTTCAAGGTCATGTAGATAGTTGAGTCTTGAAATGTTCCTTGCTCTTTGCAGCACTGTTTCCAAGAGAAAAAAAGGAAACATGCTGTGTGTCCTCTGGTAAGGGAATAATAAACTATAGAGCCGAGTGATAGGATATTATGCAGCATTTTAAAAAGTATCAAGGTAGGTCTCCACCGGGGGCCAAGGAACATGGCTGAGCTCAAGAAAAGCAAGTTTAAGGAAACTAGGCATGGTGTAAAACCACCTATGGAAAGAAAAATTCACAAGACAATCCTTTATGTCTCTATGGATACGCACATATGCTGATGTAAATGCAAGAGGGAGGAGGAGTTCTAGAAGAACACACACCCAGGTGGTGACCTCTGAGGTTAGTGGAAAGCGCAGGGGGCAGGGGGCAGGGTATGACGAATCAAAGGGAACTTAAGCTTTGACATCTTTTTTGAGCATGAATTTTATTTACATATGATTTACTTTAGTAAAATTATATTTTTAGAAATACCAACCTTTGGGGCGCCTGGGTGGTTCAGTCAGTTAAGCCTCTGCCTTTGGTTCCGGTCACGATCTCCCGGTCCTGGGAATGAGCCCCATGTAGGGTTTCCGGATCAGTGGGGAGTCTGCTCCTCTCTCTCTCTCTCTCTCTCTCCCCCCCCGCCCCCCCCATGATCTCTCTCTCAAATAAATAAATAAAATCTTAAAAAAAAAAAAAGAAGAGAGAGAGAGAGAAATACCAAGCTTTCCAGCAAGAGTTGACAAACATCTTCTGCAGAGGGCCGGGCCTATGATTTTGGGTGCTGTGGGCCCCCCGTCTCTGTGGCAGCCGCTCCATCCCGTGGCTGTGGTATAAAAGCCACCCTGGACAGGACTACTCCAAGGAGTGGCTGTTCTCCGATACTGCTTTATTTATGGATACTGAAATCTGAGTTTTACATCATTTTCATGTTGCCAAATACAGGGTTTTTAACCATTTAAAAATGTAAGTACACCCTTTGGCAGCACATCCCCTAAAATTGGAACTGAACCAAGAAGACGAGTGTGGCACAAGGATGACAGGAAATTCAGGAAGGGTTCCATATATATATTTTTAAATATGAAGCCATTCTTAGCTCCGGGCCATGCAGAAGCGGGCTGCTGCAGTCCCGATTTGGCCCCACCGGTAGTCACTCCCACCCAGCCACACTCACCTGCTCGTCCTCAAGTAGTCCTGTCCTTCCGGCACCCCATGACCCTCCTGTGACCTTCCATGGCCCCGCCAGCTACGTCCCGGCTCTGCCTGTCTGCTCTGGGGGTCACTCCTCTCCTGGCTGCAGGACTGTTTTCTCCTGAGCAGGGAGAGTTCTGGATAGCTCCATTCACCTTGGCAGGCGGAACCCAGAGAAAGGAATTTTATTTGGAGTCCTAGAGAAGCCAGAACTCAGGACTTGGATTTGAAAATTGGGACCCTCCTCTCCCATTTCCGGGGGTCCCTCATGACTTCTTTGCTCCCACCCTTTGGCCCCACCAGTCTCTCCCCTGCAGCCCTTGCTGTCACATCGTCTGAGGTCTGAAGTGCTGGTCCTCCACAAGGGACCCCCGAGCCCTCTGCTGGCTGTTCTGTGACCTGCACATTCGAGTCATTTCAGGTACGGACATCTATCTCAAATCTTTTTACTCCCCTGGGGCATCCCGAGACCCCTTGTTTCTGCCTTTCCCAGGAGGACCCTGTGGACAGCATGATGGGGGTGTGGGGGGAGTGAGCCCTCGAAGCCCTAAGCCCAGCTTTCCCATGGATTGTCTGCACCCCCTTGGCGGAGTCCCGTGTCTGAGCTCAGCTTCCCCATCGGCACAATGACAGCATTGGACTGCATGGTCTTCCAAACCCTCTCCAGACCCCTCCGTGAACGTTGAATGAAGTGCACTTAAAGCACTTTGCACAGCGCCTGGGACCGCACTGAGTTTTAGTTAAGATCATCATCATCCTCAGATCCTGAGAGCAGACTTGGTATCTTCCCCAAGTTTTCCTATGTGACTCGTGGGCTCGGCAAACCCAGAGTCTCCAAAGCTGAGGACATCTTGATGGCTCTCAGAGAGTCACCTCCCCCACAGCCCAGCGGCCCTCATGCTGGGACATGGAGCCTCTGCTCAGGGAGATGAGTTTGCGGCATGCTCCATGCAAACAGAGGTCCCTGTGTGCCCTGTCAGAAGCCAGCCAGCGCAGCCGCAGCTCTGGGGGCCACACTAGCTCAGCCCTTGGTTGAATTTCAGCTCGAGATCAAGTACGATTCCAGACCCAGGGCCCAGAGATATCTCCAGCCAGCGGCTGTAACAACAGCTTCCCAGTCAGAGCAAGCAGAGAACCATCAGGTACCCCAAACCCTGTCTTATCCTGCCCTGTGATTGGCTTGCTTCTGCTTCATGGAAGGCCTCTATCTGTGGAAGTTTGGCTATGAAAGCATTAGCTTTATATTTGCATTTTAAAAATATATACTATTTGTGGTAGGCAGAATAACAGCCTTCCTAAGATATCTCTGTCCTAATCCCCAGAACCTTATGTGGCAAAGAGGCATTAAGGCTGCAGATGGAATCAAGGTTGCTAATCAGTTGACCTTAAAGTAGGGAAGTGGTCTTGATCATTTATTCATTTACTCAGGTGGGCTCAGTGCAATCACAAGGGTCCTTGAAAGTAGAAGATGGGTCAGATGGCACACCCAGGGAGGTGGTGGTGTAGGAAGATTCCATTCAACAGTGCTGGCTTTGAAGATGGGTAATGGGACCATAAGTCAAGGTATCTGGACAGCTCCAGGTGCTGGAAAACACAAGGAAATATTTTCTAAGAACCCCCAGAAGGACTGCAACTCTGCTGACATCTTGGTTTTAGCCCAAGGAGACCCAATGTAGACGTATGACCTCCAGAACCAGAAGATAATACATTTATGTTGTTTTAAGCCACCATGTCTATGGTAATCTGTTACAGTGACAATTGGAAATGAATACACTATTCTTTTTTTTTAAGATTTTATTTATTTATTTGACACACAGAGAGATCACAAGGAGGCAGAGAGGCAGGCAGAGAGAGAGGAGGAAGCAGGTTCCCTGCTGAGCAGAGAGCCTGATGTGGGGCTTGATCCTAGGACCCCTCCCCGAGACCATGACCTGGGCTGAAGGCAGAGGCTTAACCCACTGAGCCACCCAGGCACCCCTGAATACACTATTCTTGATGACAGGGGTTTACTGAGCTTCTGTTATGAGCTAGGCACTGCACTCAGTGCTTCACATGTATTACCTCATTTAATACCCAGAACAGTCTTGCAATGCTGGTGTTTTTGTTCCCATTTTCTAAATGAAGAAAATGTGCCTCAGAGAAATGAAATGACTTGGCCAAGGTCACACAGCTAGCTGTGTGGAGTGGAGCAAAGATTCAAAGTCTAGCACCATTGGCTCTGAAGTCCATATTCTATCAGCTCACCTGGGCTCCCCACCCCTTTTCTGGAGTAGCCTAGATAACTCCTTAGAGAATCTTTGTTTTTAGATGCTAGACTGCAGTGTTCTAGGTCACCTCATTAATACACTGAGCCCAGCTGTTCTCTCTGATGCTTAGTTTCTCAACCTGTGAAAAGGAAATAATAATGCTTGCTGGGTGCTCTTTCCAGGCTACAGCAAGGATTAAACCAGACTGTGTGTTGGAAAAATTCTCTGGGGACTCGGTGCTCTTTCCATGTAAGAAATTCACAATAAACCTGCTCCCAATTACCAAAACTGCCCTGAACTATTATAGTACCCTATCCCTCCAAGGCCAGGCAAGGCCCCCGTGAGAGATGTTCCCATTGGGGAGAACTTTTACACTGTTGTGAAATAATAGGAAGTAAATCTAGTTATCAGTCTTTGCCCAGTTCCTGGCACAGGGCTCCTAAAACCTTTACAATTTCCAAAGTGTTAAGAGCACCAGGAGCATCTTTTGTTCTAATATTTGTCTTTGATCCTGGTTCCTGACACAGAATTCCTAAATCTCCTGGAATTTCCTGGGTGGATGATGGGAGTGTCTTTTGTTAATGAGGCAGCTGGTGAACTGCGTGGGCACAGACACTGGGGAAAACAGCCGCTAGGCTCCATACACCAGGAGGGCGTGAGCGCAGATGGTGCACCCTGCAGATGGTGCACCCCGCCTGGGAAACACCTTCACCTTCTTCAGTGGAGCCTGGAGGTCAGGGTCTCCAAGAACTTTGATCAAAATGACGAGGCAGGAACTAGCGTCTAAGACGGAGAATGGGAAGGGAAAGTGGATTTTAAATCCTAGGTCCTAGGGGCATGGCAGGCCTGACCTGCCCACACTGAGGCGGGCTCCCCAGGGGCCTGAGTAGAGGGAGGGGTTGGCTGGCATCCTGAGGCGATTGGGGCCATGTGTACGCCTAGCATTTAGAGTGATTTCTCGCAAGTTTCGGGCCATGACCACTCGGGACCACGGGCCCAGCTCAGGTGGCTCTCCTGAAGGCCCCCATCACCGGAAGAGAATTTGCTGGGGTTTTGGACCAATTCTCACAAGCTTTCTGTCCAAATTGATATTGATTTGGGCAGAAAGCTCGTGAGAATTGGCCCATATTGTGACGTGATTCAGGGCATGTGCGGGCCCTCTGTTTGGAGCTTTCTCACCAGGTGTGTGTTGCGACCATCTGGGACCACAGGCTGGGCCCCTGCGGCTCCCCTGTGGGCCCCCACTGAGGCGAGCTTTCCCAGGGGCAGAGTTGAGGGAGGGGAGTCAGGCCGAGCGTCAGGCTCCGGGTTTGTGGCCTGGGGTGGGGGGGTCCCCGAGGGTGGGGGTGGCCTCAGGGGGGCATGAAGATTTCTCCAGCTCTAGGGTTTTGTGCAGCTCCAAATGTCACTGTTTCCTCCTGGATGGCAGGTGGACTCCGGGGGGTTTGGCTCATGGGTCCCCATTCTGGAGGGCTTGGTGCCAGGCCTCTGGAGATGGAAGCCTGAAAATCTAACCTAGGGTTAGGAGTAGGGGCGTAGCAGGCCCAATCTGCTGGTGCAGAGGTGAGATTCCCGGGTGGGGGCCTGAGTTGAGGGCTGGGTTCAGGCTGAGTGTCAGGCTGTGGGGTTTATGTGCAGGGGACCCCCAACGGTGGGGGGTGGCCTAAAGGGGCCTGCAGGTTTCTTCCAATCTGAGGGTTTTACTCAGCTCCAAATTGCAAGGTTTCCTTCTGAAGGAGCAGGTGGAGTCCTGCAGTGTGGCTCAGGGGTCCCCAATTTGGAGGGCTTTGGGGCCAGGATTTGGGGGACAAATGCCTGAAAACCCTACCTCGGGTTAGGGTTAGGGCCTAAGGACACTGTAGGCCAGATCTGCAGGTGCTGAGGCTAGCTCCCTGGGTGACTGAGTTGAAGGCGGTGTTAGTTTGAATTTAAGCCTGGGGGTTTGTATCTAGGAGGCCCTTGAAGTTGGACGTGGCCTCAGGGGCATGTAGGTCTCTTTCATTTATGTCTCTTCCTTTGCTGAAAAGTGATACTATTTCAAATTCCATAGATGGCTACTGGATCCTTTCCTCTCACAAAAATTCTGAGTTTATTCTGTGATGTGCTGACATCAGACAATTTCAAGTTTCTCATGATCCGTCCTTGATATTGCTTGTTCTTTATCTATTTATCTTGAATTAAAAAGCTTACTTAGAGATGTACTGTCCTCAGTTCGGTTTGCCATTTCCCCACTACTGTCATTTGCATTTAAAAAAAAAAAAAGCAAAATGTGCGTGTGTGTACATACGCAAAACTTAGTAACTGTCTTCTTCATCAGTAGATACATGGGAACTCTGGAAACACAATGTTCTGTGGAACCCATGAATCTCCTAATTCATTGACAGCTCTGTGGGTTTCTAGCTTGATGAATCCTAATATACCTGTACCCTTCTTAGAGAATAACTTATTAGTCAAAAATTCATGAGCACTTGTATCTTTTCAAATAAGAGTTTTTGTTTCCTTTGGGCAAATACTGACTAGGGGAAGACCTGGATCCTATGGTATTTCAATTTTTAATTTTTTTGAGGAACCTCTGTACTGTTTTTCCTAGTAGCCGCCCCAGTTTGCATTTGCACAAGGTGCACAAGACTTCTTTTCCTCCATTCTTCCCAACATTTGCATCTGCTGTATCTGGTGTTTTTTATTTTATCCATTCTGACAGGTGTGAGGTGACAGTTCACTGTCATTTTTATCTGCCTTCCCTGACAATGAGTGATCCTGAGCAACTTTTCGTGTCTCTGTTGGCCGTGTATATGTTGCCTTTGGAAAAACATCTATTCAGCTCCTTTGCCCATTTGTAATTTTTTTTTTAAGTTGGTGTTGAGTTGTATCAGTTATTTATACCTTTTGGATATTTGTGGTAGGAAAATGAAAATCAGACTGGCAAGAATTCAAGGGACACTTGGAGAAGTAGGAGTACTTGAACTTATTTCACGCCGGGGGGACCCAGATGAGCTCATGCTCGAAACTCTGGGCTCTGGGCAACAGGGTCACAAGGCTTTCATAGGGGACTGCAGGCAGTCAGGTCCCCAGGACTATGCTGACTGCTGGGAGGTGGGTTTGAACTGGGGGAGCAGGGGCTGCTTTGGGCAGAAACAGGAGTGCAGGGAGCCTGTGGCGGGAAGCCTGTTTACAGAAGCAGAAAGGGCTGGTTAGCTCTTGCTGCCAGTAGGGCTTCTGCTTATCTCTAGCTTATTGTTAGTAACTTTCCATTTTCTGGGGCCTCCTGGCCTGGGCCTGCTCTGGGTCATTTTCCTCTTCATATTAACCCCTTATCAGATAGATCATTTGCAAATATCTTTTCCCATTTAGGAGGTTGCCTTTTTGTTTTGTTGCTGAGCAACCCAAGTGCCCACTGATAGATGAATGAATCAAGAAGATGGGACATAATATGTACAATGTAATATTCGTTAGCCATCAAAAAGGAGATCTTCCTATTTGCAATAACATGGATGGACCCAGAGGGAATACGGCTAGGTGAAATAAGGTAGAGAAAGACAAATATGATTTTATTCATATGTAGAATTTAAGAAGCAAACCAAGAAAAACAGACAAAAAATTCTCTTAAATAGAAAAGACTGGTGGTTCCCAGAGGGAAGTGGGATGGGGGGGTGGGGGTTGTTGAAATACATAAAAGAGAAGATGAGTTCATCTCTGTTCATGAGCACAGAGTAATGTACAGAATTGATGAATCATTATATTGTACCTCTGAAATTAATATAAGACTGTATATTAATTATACTGCAAAAAATTCATGAGAACACATGATTTCAGTAAAGTAGTACCTTGCCAGGAATGGACAGTGATCCCTGTACCGACGGATCAAAGATTACTCCAAACTTTGCTGTCACAGACAGGCTGTTAGGGTACAGAGCCGACCACCCCTCAACTAGACAGAGAACACTCTCGATAATGCAAGTCACACAGCGAGGTTTGTTTCCAGCTAGCTGGGGTCCAAGTATCCGCCCGGTGCAGCGGGTTTCAACAAGGACCCCGATCGCTCAAAGCCAAGGGTTTATATAGCATTTTCAAGGCACTTTTTCATAGCTACATACATCTCTTGCACCCCACTTTGACAGTTTAACTTTGTTTAACCTTTTGCCACCCCAGCGTCACCCTGGCGCCATCCTGGCAGTTAAGTGAGATTTAGGTTTAGAAGAAATTTAACTTTAAAACATTTCCTTCTGCCTCAGCCTCCTTCAGTTTTATGGTGGGACCTTAGGCCTTGAGGAACTGAGCCACTTGTCTCTGGAAATTGGGCCGTTGAAGGGATAGCCTTTTTGTTGTAAATCACCAGGACATTTGCAAACCAAGGGAGATTCCTGTCTTGCAGGATTGTGATCTCTGCAAGTTAACTATTTGTTTTTCTTTAACATTTGGTCCCTGTGGCGCCATCCCTAACCACCCTTGAGGTATATGATTAAGTTGTTTCTTAGGTTAGCTACTTTCTCTTATCTCAAGTTATGTACGCCCTGTGGGCTGGTTAGGGACGCTCAGTAAAATGGCTTCTCGGCCTTCAGGATGGCCATTCTTATGCTAACCCACTCTTACAGTGCAAGGTGCCGGCTTTTGCTTTGCCAAGATGGCTGTACTTATGTCAGGGCTAGACTCGAGGTGGGTACAGCATTGTTTTTCTTGGCCTTCACACCTGGAGCTGGTTTTCCGGGACTTGTTTTTAAGTCCCCTGGAGGAAGGGGAACAGGGACAGTTTAAGGGTTAAACAACAAAGTTATTGCTTAACCTCAATGGGAGCCTCTGGCTAAAATAGAAATATAAAATAGGTCCTTACAGTGGGAAGATCCGGAGTGGGGGGGTGTTAGGTCCAGGGGGCGCTCTTCTTGTTTCCCGACAGTGAAGAACAGAACAAAGTACCACGAGGAGGCAGAGAAAGGGTTCCCAGTTCCAGGGCTCATCAGCTCCAAGAGACGCCATGCTTTCCCGCCAGCAAGGGGGAGGGGCTAGACAGTCTCCGTTGGGCCAGAGAGGGCAAGGAATGTCCCCAAAACAAAGTTTGTTTCAGCAGCTGCTTGGGAATATTCCTTAAAGTCTCTGTCTTGAGTTAGACTAACCCCACTTGGCTCCAGTTATAGCCCTTAACACACGAAATGAGTGAGGGGGGAAACCCCACATCTATTAGGAGGAACGGAGAGATGAAAGTCAGAGTTCCCTTACTCCCTGCTTGCCCCATTCCTTCAAACACAACAAACAGCACAGCAGACAACAAAAAGACAAGACAAAGACAACCGCAGGCCCAGCGGTCCTCACCCAGATCCTGCTGCTGGTGGGAATTTTCTCCGACCCCTGCAAACAGAATGAACAACAGAACAGACAATGAGAAGACAAAACAAAGACAACCATAGACCCAATGGTTCAGAACCAGAGGTGACCGCCTAGGGGGACTCGAACCCCCCCGACTGTCTAGGGGGACTTGAACCCCCTGGCGATCTACCAGAGGAGGGAAGGGGCTTCCCCGCCTCCACTCCAGCCCTGGGGAGCATGGCTGCATCCCCCCAGTGGGCTATACCCGGAGCTCCGCAGCCAGACAGAACCAGACCCAGCGGCCCTCACCCAGAGCCTGACGCTGGCGGGGGATTCCCGGCCCCCTACAGATGCTCTCTGGGATGAGCTACAGATAAGATCCCCAGATCTTACCTCTTACCTCCGAAGGCTTTTCCCGGAAATTCTGATGCTGGCTCAGTACTCATCATTTAATCCCAGATGAGCCCCCATATGTTATGCCCCAATAATGGGTCCGTGATTAAAGGAGCAAGACTGATACAAAGCGAAGGTCAAGCAAAGCTTTATTTCACACCAAGCATCAAGAATCAGACCGACCGGGTGCCTGGGTGGCTCAGTGGGTTAAAGCCTCTGCCTTTGGCTCAGGTCATGATCCCAGAGTCCTGGGATCAAGCCCCAAATGGGGCTCTCTGCTCAGCGGGGAGCCTGCTTCCCTTCTTCTCTCTCTGCCTGCCTCTCTGCCTACTTGTGATCTCTGTCTGTCAAAAAAAAAAAAAAAAGACCGACCATCAAACAGACCAGTTGGGGCTGCCCCTCACAGAGAGGAAGACCCCTCCCTGCTTTCCAGACTTTTTTTTTTTTTTTTTGACAGAGAGAGATCACAAGTAGACAGAGAGGCAGTCAGAGAGAGAGGAGGAAGCAGGCTCCCTGCTGGGCAGAGAGCTCGACGAGGGACTCAATCCCAAGACCCCAAGATCATGACCTGAGCCGAAGGCAGCGGCTTAACCCACTGAGCCACCCAGGCACCCCAGACTAACTTTTATAGAGCAAAGGCCATGTGGTTGGGCCTGGCCACACACAGGTGGCTAACTGAATTACAATTCATCCCACAGTAGCCGTGGAAACTAGCCCATCACCTTGGTAGCTAGGAGACAGTATGTGCCCCCACTGATCGGATGTCTCCACCTGGCCTAACCCACCCTTGTATTTGAGCTTTGTTACCTGAGGCTGGTTTCCAGGACTTGTTTTTAAGTAAGTCCCCTAGAGGAAGGGGAGCAGGGACAGTTTAAGGGTTAAACAACAAGGTTATTGTTTAACCTCAATGGAAGACTCTGGCTAAAATATAAAAATATAAAATAGGTCCTTACAGAAAAGACCTAGATATCCAACGAATTTAATTCCATTTCTCATCCAAGTCCAAAGACTTTGAAAACTATCTGAACAATTACCTGTGAAAACTTTGAGACAGACAAGGAACCATCAGTTTAGTCATCAGTTTTGCTAACAAATTGCAACAGAGATCCTATTAGCTTATTTGACTTTCAGCAAACCTTGACAGAGTAAGTTTCACATTTAGTGCTAATAACTTTAAAGACACGTCTATCTTAATTAAACCAACAAACTTAACTTAGTTTAAATACTGATTGACATTCCACCTGGGCCCACCCACATCCAATGTTTACCTGAGACACGGGTGGGGAATCTGGGGTGGGAGGTGTGAGGTCCAAGGGGTGCTCTTCTTGCTCCCTGACCCTGAAGAGAGGAGGAGCCGTGGTGTAGGAGGCACAGAGTATGGTCTAGAGTCCAGTCATGCAGGCTGCACCCACGTTGGTGCAGAAACAGGAGAAGGGGTAGTCAGAAGAGACAAAGTGCTGTCAGAAGGCAGAGAAAGGGTTCCTGGTTTCAGAGGTCATCAGCTCCAACAGAGAGGCAAATACCATGTTTTCCCGCCAACAAGGGGAGCAAGGGGTTAGGCAGTCCACGTTGGGCCAGAGAAGACAGGGAATTTCCCTGGAACAAAGGGAGTTTGGGCAGCTGCTTGGGAATATTCCTTAATTTCTCGGTCCCAAGGGAGACTAACCCTAGTTGACTCTAGTTATAGCCGTCAACCCGGGAAATGAGTGAGGGAGAAGCCCCCACATCTGTTAGGAGGAACGGAGAGATAGAAAGTCAGAGTCCCCTTTGCTAGGGATGGCCTGTGTATCCGCCGGCAACCTGGGTTTACCAGGAGGCGGCTTAGTTACATAATCATCATTCAATATGTCAGGAGGGGGTTACTCGCCAGGCATACTCGGGCAAACACATTCTGCAGGAGGCCCTTACACTAGGTTGGGTCCCAGTGTAAAGCAGTGAAGGCCTAGGAATGAGCAACGAAGGTCCCCTCGGTCCATTAGCCCTATTCCCTCCGGAGGAGATCTGACTGATAGATCCCTCGAAGGCCAGGCAGTGTTCCAGGAGCTCAGTCCTTTCCTATGTTTTGCAATGCAGTTTGCTTCCAGTGGGTTAAAAGGCACCCCAAGGTAGAGTCCTTGGGAACCGAAGAAGCCTACTGAGGTCATGCTCCCCGAAAAGTAAAAGTCCATTATCAAATGCCCCCTGACTCCTGGCTGGCATCCCAAGCACAATACATCAGAGGTTTCTCTGTGTCAAAAGCTAATGGAAGCATCCCTCAAGCAAGACATTGCTAGTGATCACGATCCTGCCTCCCCGTGAAGGCACTCCTGCCATGAAAGGCCCTGGAGGGGTGCTGGCATCCCTCCCCTTCCCCATTGCATCCTAGGATACAGAAGGGTGCCTAGGGACTGAAATGGACTGAAATGCCGTGCCATGCCATGCCACCGTCTGTCCTGAAGGTTGCGTACTACCCTGAAATTTTAACCAATGGAAAATACTAGAAAAGTTTTACAAGGGGAAATTACCGAATGGGATTTCCTTACCAGGTGAGTAGCTTTAAGTACTTAGTAGAGGACACTGACAAGAAACAGTAAAGACTGAAATTCATCATGGTCTAAGTGACATAGGGTCCTGACAGCCAACTTTCCTAAGAAACGGTCCCAGTTGGGTTTTAATTCAAACCCAACATTTTGGTCCCGGGTATTGGTTTCAGCCAGCTCCAAGTGATGAGGGAAGAGAAGGCTGTCTGAGGACAAAGCAAAAGACCAACACCCTGCAACCTTCCCCCACCCCCACTCCTGGGTGGGACATATGTGACATTCTTTAGTAATCTCCCAACTATCTTAATGTTAATACCTTGCTTAGATGGGAAATTGACCCTGACAATGGCAAGGCCTCTGGTATTGGGTATCTCATAAGGTCCTCTTTAGCATATGAAAGTTCTTTTGAAACCTCCCTTTTTCCTTATCTCCCTCAATCCCCTGTACATAACCTGCCACACCTCACCACCACCCCCCCACCCCCGCCCAGCAGCTCTTTCTGCCCATGGATCCTGTCCTTCTATTTTGATAAAGGACCTTTTTGCACCAAAGATGTCTCAAGAATTCTTTCTTGGTCCTTGGCTCTGGACTCCACCCCACTGAACCTCACCTATATTCTAAAATTTCATCACCAGTGGAGGTCCTCTGACCAGAAGTGACTAGACCAGGGATGTGGAGGGGATCACATTAGATCAATCAGGAGGAAACCTCATGTGGAATCATAAGATTGGCAGCCATACTGATTGATGGGTCTGTAATCAAAGGAGCGAGACTGATACAAAGCAAAGGTCAAGCAAAGCTTTATTTAGCGCCAGCACTTAGAATCAAACCGACCGGCTTTGGCCGTCTCTTACAGAGAGCGCGATGAACCCCAGCTTCACAGACTAGCTCCACCCTACCTGGAGCTCCGCAACCAGACAGACAGATTCAGACCCAGAAATTCTGATGCTGGCTCAGTTCTCGTTGTTTAATCCCGGACGAGCCCCCAGTGTTGGGTCCCCCCAAAATTGGGCACCCCAATAATGGGTCCGTGATTAAAGGAGTGAGACTGATACAAAGCGAAGGTCAGGCAAAGCTTTATTTCACGCCAAGCATCAGGAATCAAACTGGGCCGCATTGGAAACACTGGTTATTTTACCAAGGCTTTGACTGGGATGTCATATTTGAAAAGACTCAGATATGACCAGACAGTTTAAAGGAACTGAGGTTGACTTTATGAAACCTGGAGCCATAAATCTCTTTGGAACTATTGGCCTGATACCTTGCTTACAGAGTTCCCAGCAGCCTTACCAGGTGAGTAAAGAATGTCACTCCCTGGCAGGGGCAGGACCTCAGGAAGAGTAATTTGCCCAAATCTACAGGTATTGCAGGCATGTCTGATGGGAACTACGTGGCTTGGCTTCTGGCCTGGAGATGCTACTAAAAGTTCAACCTAGAGATTCCTTATAAGAAGTTCCAGCAAAGCAGATTCTAAAAGATCTATACAATCACAATCACTGTTCTTGCTGAGCTTATGTAAATAATTAGGCCAAGCTTGTTAAAACTGGACTTGTTTTTCAAATGAATTAGTTCTGATTTGGCTATCTCTGGAAATGAGGGTTATCTTAGAGAGAAAAAGTAGTTTTAATAACACACCTTTATGGGTGTTAAATTCTAGATTTGGTTGTCCTTAACTGTTTGTTTACCTAAGCTAGGCAGCTTGAGGTAAGCTTTGGAGACATTGCACGGTAACTTGTGTAGACGTCTTACTTTTGCCAGTCAGTCAGCCCCAGATATAAGGAGAAAACTTCAGAAAATTGAAGGATTTGAAAGGAAGAATCTGACTGAGTTAATGGGAATAGTTAATAGGAAACAGCCGCTGAGGACTATGGGTCATGCTTGCAGGGGACAAGAGCTCTCTTACAGACTCTGCAGGAAAAGGGTATCAGGTGTCAGCAATGAAAGCACAGCTTTGTCAGAGCCATGCCACTTATTTAGGCTTTGATCTCCAAGAGGGAGTTTCTTGGGACAGTGGGCTACTGTAGGCTATGGATACTGCCTTTGTGTGGGCTACTGTAGGCTGTGGATACTGCCTTTGTGGAGATGGCGCGACCTCTCTATGAACTAAGGGAGGTTTGACTCAGACTCTGGGGCCTTGGCAAAGGTCAGTGGTGTATCTTAACAAAAAACTAGATCCAGTAGTGGCTGGGTCCCCCCCTTGCCTCCGCATAATTGCTGCCACGGCCTCCTGGTCAAGGATGCGAGTAAATTGACTTTGGGTCGAAATCTCATCTTGACCACCACCCACACTATCGAGAGCCTTCTCCGGACTCCACCAGACCGGTGGATGACAAATGCCCGAGTGACGGGGTATCAGTCCCTCCTCCTCAACAAACCGAAAGTGACTTTCCGGCCCCCGGCGGTGCTAAATCCAGCCACGTTGCTGCCAGATGAGCTGACTGACCACCCACATGACTGCGGGGCTGTCCTAACCCAGGTAGCAGGAATAAGGCTGGATCTCAGATACACTCCCCTCCCAGATGCGGAGATGACTCTTTTCACAAACGGGAGTAGCTACATGGTCGACGGAAAGAGGTATGAGGGGGCTAGGTAAGGTTTCTCCTGAGCAGGGACTCTGGACAACAGCCCTGCAACACGGAACCTCGGTGGAAAAGCGGAGCTGATTGCACTCACCAAGGCGCTACAGATGGCCAAGGGTAAGACCGCCAACATCTATACAGACGGTAAGCTGGGTAGAGGTTTTTTTTCTGCCAAACCTGAGATGGCAGGAGTGGTAGCCAAAAAGCTACTAGTGGTTTGGGTTACCTCTCGCGATTGGGTCAGACAATGGCCCTGCATTTGTGAGTTCAGTCTCACAGGCATTGGCCAAGGCTATGGACACTAATTGGAAACTACATTGTGCCTACCGGCTCCAGAGCTCTGGGCAAGGAGAGAGAATGAACTGGACTCTCAAAGAAACCTTGGCAGAGCTAATTCTTGAGGCTGGTGGTAGATGGGTGGATCTCCTTCCTTTTGCCCTCCTCAGGGCTCGATGTACACCCTGCTTAAACAAGGTGACCCCATTTGAAATGATGTTCAGGAGACCTCCCCCGCTCTGCCCTCGGCTACAAGAGGTTGCCGTAGCAGAAATGACTGATCAGTCTGTACTTCAGTCACTGCAGGCATTACAGTCTGACGAACCCATGCAGGGATCCGGACTGCCCACACTGGGACGGAGACAGAGGTAGAGCCACATCCTCGCCAACCCAGGGACGTGGTTTGGATGCGCTGCCGCCAAGTGGGAAACTTGGAGCCTCGCTGGAAGGGACCATTTGCTGTCATCCCGACCACCCCCATGGCGGTGAAAGTAGACAGCGTCAGGGCCTGGATTCACGTGTGTCACGTCAAACGAGCCAAGGATGAGGACGCCCCCCAGAGGTGGATGCCGCTGCCGATGGACCCTGCGGATCCTGGACTAAAGCTAAGACTCAGAAACAATGAGTTCATTGCGTTCGTTGTTGCTTCTATTGTTAAAGTATAGGTGGGAAATATAGACAATAAGGGCTTGATATATTATTTCTAGAAAAGAGGGGGCTCTGTGTAGCCCTAAGAGAGAAATGCTGTTTTGGGTAAATCACACTGGAGTCATTAAACCAGTCTGGCAGCCGTTAAAAGGGGGTATAGAACTGGCTGAAAAGTCAAAGATTTTACTAATCTCCAACGAATAGCGGGGGAATGTAAGGGCCTCTTCAGCCAGAGCGGCCCCATCCCGGTTGAACTTCCATTTTGTTGTAAAGCTTAAATTGACCTTGCTCCCCCCCAGGGGAACTTATTTAAAAGCAAGTCCGGGAAACCAGTCCCAGGTAACAAAGTCCAAGCACAAGGGTGGGTCAGGCCAGGTGGAGGTATTCAATCCGTGGGGGGGCATACTGTCTCCTAGCTACCAAGGAGTATGGGCCCCGCCCTTTGGGCACCTTTGGGGCACCAATTCTGAACTAGGTGATAGGCTGGTTCAAATGTCTACTAGGGTAAATTGTAATTCAATTGGTCGCCTAGCATCACTGTGCAGCTTTCTCTGTGTGTTACAATTTCATTGGCCACCTGTGTGTGGCCAGGCCCAACCACATGGCCTTTGCTCTATAAAAGTTAGTCTGGAAAGCAGGGAGGGGTCGCCCTCTCTGTAAGAGGTGTGGCCCTGGCCGGCCAGTTTGGTTCCTGATGCTTGGTGTGAAATAAATCTTTGCTTGACTTTCGCTTTGTATCAGTCTCGCTCCGTTAATCATGGACCCAATTTCGGGGGGACCCAACATTACAAAGGTTTTGCTTAAGCCTTTTTAAAATTTAGTCTAAATATACTTTCCAATCACTTTGGACTCTGGTAGTTTGTTATGGCATCACCATGACTGACTGATATTTATGGTCTCTATGAGTGATCAATAATAATTTTACTACCTTTTGGTTAAGTGTAAAATGTTGAGGCATATTGAAGAAAACCCCAGTGTTCCATTTTGTTTTATCTTTAACTACAGTTGCACTTTTTTCTCCATCTTGATCCCCTTTACCCTAAGTAGATTGTATGTCATTTAACATCATGTCTTAAAAGCACTTCATCAAATTTAGCCAGAAGCAAATTTCAAGTTTATTAATTCTCAAAGAAGAAATCGATTTAGGACCTACTATGTGCCAGGTACTTTTCTTGCTATATGGATTCGGTGGAGAACAAGGCCGGCAGACTTCTCTTGGGACTTATATTCTTGCTCTTTGAACGTGCGTCTTTGGTTTTCTCTTGAGGTCAGGGAAATTGTCGGTTTTTAGCTAGCTCTGATAGCCTGCCCAGTTCTTTTCTCTTCCTGAATATCCGAGTATCATTCTGTTTGATTTTCAGATTTTTTTCTCCAAGCCCATCTTTTCCTTCATGTGTTTTATATCATTCTTGATACTTTAAGATAGTATTTCCACTTAATTTTGTGACACAAGAGGTTTTGTCCCACCCTTTATGGACTTGAATTTGTTATTCTGGAAGACATTTTTCAGTTACCATAATGTGTTTGGTGGGATGTGATGTGCTTCGTTTTCTACAAGGAAGACAAAGACCTTCTCCTGAGGCCTGGCTGGGCAGTGAGAGCACGGTTGGGGGTGGAGCTCAGAGCTTCCCCAAACCCAGAAGCAGCCCCAGGACCCAGCCCAGGCAGCTGGTAATTCCTTATCTCCCAGAGGGCAGGTCAAGTCAAGCCAAGCCTCCTGAGCAGCACTCTCCAGGCTCTGCTGGTGGGAGAAACCAGCACCAGCTCTGGAACCGGCTCCCAGCTCCTTGCCTGCCCACTCCCTGAGGTGGTTGGCTCAGGAGAAGTGACAGAGAAATATGTGTACACCTGGGTGAGTATGTGTTCAGTGCCATGTCTTCCCAGAACTTCTGTGGGAAATACCAGAGCACTATTTTTTTTTTTTAATGAGAAATCTCATCACATAACTTTCTCTTATAGAACATATCAGTAGGCTCTCACTGCCATTAAAGCTATTGAAAATGACCTTTGCATCCTTGTGCCCTTAGAGTATGGATTATTTCTAAATCTTTTCTGCCCTTTTCCTGTCAGTCAATCATACTGCACTGGACAGACTGCTTCCAGGTCTGCATACCACATTCCTTTCTACCTCAGAGCCCACTACTCTGTTTTCCCCTCTGCCTATCATTCTCCTCTCTCTTCCTTTCATTTGGCTCCTGCTGACTCAACATCTCAACATTTCCCTTCTTCCCTCTTCCCTTCAGAGTGTGCTGAGTACTATTATGTGCTAAGGGCTAGTGATACTGGGGTTCAAAATTAATATGGTTTAGGTCCTTGAGGAGTTTTCAGTTCACTAGGAGAAGCAGACCAAAAAAGTGTATATAAATATATAAAACTTTATCATAATGAAAAAAATCACATAATGAAAAATATCACAATGAAAAATAAGATACATTTGTCTACGGACACACAGTTAACTGAGTGAAGGGGCTGAGATAATGAACTCTCTGTTTTTAAGAACTTTTCACAATCACAACATTATTCTGTATTTAATAATTAGAATTATTTAGCTTTTTTCTCATACCATCATTTTCCTTTTTAATACTCACTACTTAAGATATATCCTGAGCCAGTCAGAAAAACACAGAAAATTGCAACAGCACGGTAAAAAATGAATTGCATTATTTTTCACACCTTCCCGTTTTTGTCTGCCAAGTGACTTTGCAGTCCTGTCTGCTATGAGTCTGCAGCATTTCTCCACCTCCTGGGTACATAGGTTAGTAAGCGGTTTGTTATGTGGAGGTTGTTTGTGACAATAATTGACAAAAACTGTAGATACTGCCAAGTCCCTTGCGTATTTTAGAAAACCTCTTGGTGTATTCTAATCTTCAGTGTAAGAAGGCATTACCTCACCAACATTTCTTTTGTGGCATAATACAAAGAGAATTACAAATTGCTTGTTTAAAATAATTATGGATTCACATTTTTAGTCATAGGAGCCTCAACCGCAACGCTCCCACTATGTCCCCAAAAGTATGACTTACTGGAAAAAGGAAGCAAAACTACTGACTAAAACAGAGACATCCCTGTCTGGTACCACCTGTAGTGTTTATTTTTTGAAATGTAGAAAAAGGGAGTTTAGATCTCTGTATTTCCTGTTCAGAAAGACATCTGTATTGATGTTCAGATGCTCCCATACTCCAATGAAACTGGAGTTTGGAACCCAAAGCGTTATTGATGGTTTGGTGGTATGAGTAAAAAATAATTCAGTAAGGTCACTAATTCAAGAAGATTTTAACAGAGATGGTGATGAAAGTTAGTAGCTAATTAAAATAAAGTGTAAAAGGCAGGTCAAAGACGGAATGAGTTGATTTTCATATGGTACCATTCCCAGAGAATAAAATCTGCTTGTGATATGTGCTATCTATACACACACACACACACACACACACACACACACTGGCCCCATGTCTCCCTAAGCATCAGTCTTTCTCTGCTCTATTTAACAATCTTCTCAAAATCTGCAGCCTATTCTCCTCAAGAATATTCCAATGAGACTTTGATGCCACAACTATTTCTGTCAAAATCACCTAGAAACACCTTGCTAAATGCAGGAGTCCTTAGTTTTTGCCATCCTTTACTTACCAGCAGAATTTTACATACTATTCAATCCCACTTTTCTTACCTGAGAGAATTGACATATAACATTATGGTACCTTTAGGCATAGCTATTTTCTAAAAATCCTTCTTCAATGGTATTCTGGAGCCCTTCCTCCTCCCCGTGTTTTCCCTTCTGTATCAGTGGTTATTCCTTTTAGCTTCCCATGATCCTAACATCGTAGAACCTTTAAACACAATATTTGGATATTTCTCCCTTATTTAAATCCACTCCTTGGTAATCATAGCTTTAAATATTATCTAAATATGAATGAGCTCTAAAAGTATTCTCCAGCCTGGATTTCTCTCCTAAATCCTTGAATTCCAGACCAGTACAATACCACCTACTATCTTTCCCTAATTAATCAAAGACACCTTGAAGTCAGCATTTCCAAATAAGACTTGTCCCATCTCCCAAAGCCTGCTTCCCCTGACATCTTCTCTATCTGGATTATAGCTACATTGTTTTTCAGCTGCCTGAGCTAAAAATCTTGATGTCATCCTTATTTCTTCTTCTTTTATAGCCAGCATTCACTTTGGCCACCAGTCCTATCAGCTCTACTTTCCAAATACATTTAAAATTCTGTAGCTTACTACATCCACCACAGTGACACAATCCAAGCCATCCGTACTTCTAGTCTAGATAATTGTGAAGGCCTCCTCATTTGTACCCTGATTCTGATTTTGACCCAATTACCTATTGTCCACACTGCAGCTGGGGGAAATTATCCATATCTGTATTTATATCGACACCAATATATAAATCTATAGACATTTGTCTTTTAGAATGTCAATCATATAATATCACTTCCTTCCAAACCTATCAATGACTTGCCCTACTAGTCAGAGAGAAAGCAAAAATCATTACAGTTGCTCACTTCCCAAGGCTGCTGTCCCCAGACACTTCTTCAGTGAGGTATTTCCTAATCATCTGATTTGAAATTAAGCTCCTACATTCTCTTTAGCAATTCTTTTCCCTATTTCTTCTATGGCTCTTAATGATACCTGACGTCATACCTTTTTGCTAATTATTTTTGTTTTTTGGTCTTTTCCTATTCAGATGTAAAATTCATGAGAGCTAGGATGTTTGCTATTTCTCGATTATATCTTCAGAGCACAGTATGAAATAAATATTTGGAGGAAAAAATGGATAAATGAATTAATCTCATGAATCTTGTTTGGCTGAAATCATAGGTGAATAAATTAGCTAATGAGTTAAAACTGTCAGCAGATTCCAGCATCAAACAGAAGTAAGGATATAGGTTATCTGATCTTTAGATATCTCTTATACCTTAAAGTCTTAGGGTTCTCTGGAGACAGGGCACGTATTGGATAAGAAAAAATTACATTAGTGCTTCCTTTTTCTTTCTCTTCCTCCAGATGGTGACAGCATAGGAAACACAGCCGATAATGCAGAACGATAGCTCTGCCTCAGCACAGCAGAGGACAATGGGCCATAGGAAATGGGACACACTGAAGAATTAAGTATGTCTTCCTGAAAGTTGAGTGATCCCACGCTGTGTAGGCCTATGTCTGCCTTTCAAAAGCCATGATAACCAACTGATAACCGCCCTGATTAATTTCACATATTAAGTATAACTTTGATGACAGGACGGATTGGCCTTGGAGGTAGTACTTGTAAAGACCATCTCGTATCACTGAGGGGGCATTCTTGAAATTCTATTCCTGTCAAGACCTAAACCCCCATACATTTCACTCAACACTGTGGGGATTTATAGTGTCAGCAGTCTCAGTGCAGTTTTCATCTGCTGTGCACAGAGAAGGATTTGAAACAGCAATAGCATGTAGTCCACGGGCACTGAGGAATGAAAGCAACAAGAAGCATGAGTGCGCATGTGCGCACACATACGTATACTAAGGGCAAGGGCCCGAGAAAGGGGAGTACAAAAACATACTTGATTATTTTCAGTCAAAAAAGCATATGTAGCAGTTGATGTGAGTGTGTAGAGAGTTTACATTTCCAGATTCTCAAATTCCTTTAACTCCTAAAAATACCACTATTATATTATGGCTTTATTAAAAGACTAGAGAAACATATTCCGGATCTCTTGTGGAATCATAGAGCTAAGTGAGTGGGTAAAAACTTTTAATTATATAGATGAATTTGACAAAAATGGAAGTTCACAGAAGTGACCAATGAATGTTTTCATTTTCACGCAATGCCAAGGAGCACATCATGAAGGGAAGCTGGCCAGTGCCTAGAGAGCCGGTCTTATAGTACCTGGTAAATCTTTTTCCCTCCTTGATGCCATAAAATCGTTAACTGCACGATGCTTACAAGATTATAAAAATCAATAAATGGAGAACTATTCAATGTCAGGGGAAAGATTCTGATTCAGAATTCAAATGGTCAGGAACTAAGAAAACATATAGTCATTCCTGTGCCTCACCTCTTACTTTTTCCTAAAAAACAGCACATGTCTCAGAACAGAGATGTTGACCTTGAGACCTCAGCTTGACAGATGTCAGTTTGCGAGATGTCCAGATGGTGAAGTACTTGGCACAAGGTAAATTAAATAAATAAATACATAAAAATTAAAAAAGAAAAAACAAAAAACCTAGGCCGAGAGACTCTGTATTTCCAAACAGACTCAAAGGGAATAAAGTAGCGAGGGCTTGTATACATGGTAATTGAGAGCATGGCAGAAAACAGCACACTGAAAACACGATTAAAAATGACTACGTCGGGGCACCTGCGTGGCTCAGTGGGTTAAGCCTCTGCCTTCGGCTCAGGTCATGATCTCAGGGTCCTGGGATCGAGCCCCACATCGGGCTCTCTGCTCAGCAGGGAGCCTGCTTCCCTCTCTCTCTCTGCCTGCCTCTCTGCCTACTTGTGATCTCTGTCTGTCAAATAAATAAATAAAATCTTAAAAAAAAATGACTACGTCTAGGGGCACCTGTGTGACTCAGTTGGTTAAGCATCTTCCTTTGGCGCAGGTCATGATCCTAAGGTCCTGGGATTGAGTCCCACTTCAGGCTCCTTGCTCAGCAGAGAGCCTGCTTCTCCCTCTGCCTGCTCCTCCCCCTGCTTGTGCTCTCCCTCTCTCTCTCTGACAAAATAAATAAATAAAAATGACTCTGCCCAGCAGGAACACCACTACTATGGCTCAGAAAATAAGAAAGGTGATAACATGGTTGTGAAGGTCAGGATGTTCATGTACCGCATCAGTATCACCTCCCAATGAACCCAGGCCACAGGGATGCTAGGATTCTATTGAGGCAAAGAAATTTCATGTGCTTATCCTTGAATATGACTGTGTTTGTTATCTGGTCCTAGAAAATTAAGTTCTCTTGGAGAAACCTTAATCACTGATGTGGTAGCTATTTTCCACTCAACAAAGCAATTTCCTAGAGAATATAGAGGCTCATGAAATGCATTTTGGAAGTACTCTAAGAAAATATGGATGGACTTACAGGGAGTGTACTGAACTCCTCATAAAAAGATCATAAGGTAAAATGATGTTCTGAATGTGGCTTGTCAGCCCAAGAAAAAATTCTGATAACTTAATTCAATAAGTGATATATAAAGTATTATATTTGTGATGGACTCAAGACTCCTTTTTTTGGTCAGTCCTTTTTGTTGTTGTTGTGCATTTAAAAGTGAATGTCTATGGGGCGCCTGGGTGGCTCAGTGGGTTAAAACCTCTGTCTTATGCTCAGGTCATGATCACAGGGTCCTGGGATCGAGCCCCGCATCGGGCTTTTTGCTCAGCGGGGAGCCTGCTTCCTTCTCTCTCTCTGCCTGCTTCTCTGCTTACTTGTGATCTCTGTCAAATAAATAAATAAAATCTTAAAAAAAAGGTGAATGTCTATGTGCAGTATTTTTATATATAAATTATTCCTCAATAAGCTATTAAATACTTAATAATAAATAAGGTAATAAAGTAATAGGTAGTTCACCCCCCCAAAAAGAATGCATCTCTAGTTTTCAGAATATATGCTCTGGAGTGCACCTGGGGGGCTCAGATGGTTCAGGGTCTGCCTTTGGATCAAGCCCCACATAGAGCCCCAGTGCAGGCTCCCTGCTCAGCAGGGAGCAGGGAATCTGCTTCTCCTTCTCCCTCTGCCCTTCCCCCCCCCCCCAGCTCATGCTCTCTCTCTAAAGAATAAATAAAATCTTTTTAAAAGAAAGAATATATGCTATGGAAAAAATTAGAGGAGCCTCCTCTTGTAAACTCTACCTTCTAAATTTATTTGGCTACCACTTTAAAGTGATAAAGAAAATTCTACGGACTCATAATCTGTTGCAGTTATTTGTACATTTTTAGGAAGCTTTACTATGGGATGGGGCAGGGGAACACAACCGTGAATAAGATAACTTTCCAGGTCTCAGAACTTTCATCTTGAGGAATATAGAAAATACATATATAATTACCTCATACAGTTTTAAGTCTGGATGAAAAACTATAGAGGCGACAGCAGCAGGAACGGGAGCCGGGCTAGGATGAGCAGGGCAAGGGTAACAGAAAGGGAGATTTCCACAAAGTCATTTATGGATGGTGATAGAGAGCAGGACACCAAATGGGCAACTCTCTTGGATAAAGATCATGACATGTAAGGCAGCCAAAAGGCAAGGGAAGACTTTAAAGATTTGAAGCAAGTTTCAGAGTGTTCTCTTTGTTGTTTATTTTGTTAGTTTTTTTGTCACGGATAGTGAGAGCTGAAATAGAGCAGAGATGTGATTTTATTAATATGATGCTTATCTAAAGTGCTCTGTCATTTTCAAAGATTTGTCAAGTAAGTCCTGTCCTTTGACCCCTTGAACAATGCCAAAGTAAGTGGTGCTGTTCCAATTATACTCTTTTGCTGTTGAGGAAACTGAGACTCATATGGTGTCTCATGGTTATTAAGGAAGTGAGTGCCAGAATGGAAATTAACATCTTTATCTCTTGGCTCTTAGATTGCTGTGCCTGTTGCCTTCTTTCCACTTGTCTTCTAGAGAAAGGTAAGCAATGACTCTCTCTTCGTCAATGAAGTACATACAATCCATTACAATTTAATGGAAAGTTTAAAAACAGAGGAAATATAGTAATGTCTCTCTTAAGGAACTATTTTATATTCTGCTGTAGTGTGGTTTATGTGTGGTAAGTGGTGTTATTTTATGGCATTGTAACAGTAAGGGAAAGCAGATTTGTGGCAAGTCCTTGAATTGGGAAAAATCTTCAGTTTCTGAACAGAACCTATAATTTGCATTTGATCTTATAATTCTAGGATTAAGTCATTATAGCATGTTGTATATAATTAAGGCTGAAGAATACTTTCATTTTACATACTAATGATGTTCACATAGGAAAAGATGTCCATGAAAGCCAGACTGAGAAAGTCAGTGAAAAGTTGGCCTGAAAAAAAAAAAAAAGAAGTATTTTACATCTGAGGTAGAGTGATTTCAGTTTGAAGATGATGCTAGATTTTGTATGTGGAAGAGATCAAAGAGAGAAGTAAAAAGTTTATATGTAATAGCATAACTTAAAATAGAAAGCTTATTTTTTTTATTTTGGCTCCATTAATTTATATGAACCAAAGTATAAACTCATCATGCAATACTTTGTTTTCATCTGTA
The DNA here is from genome assembly GCF_010015895.1 of Lontra canadensis. Lineage (NCBI taxonomy): Eukaryota > Metazoa > Chordata > Mammalia > Carnivora > Mustelidae > Lontra > Lontra canadensis. The sequence continues at coordinate 17,006,960 of NW_022630999.1, forward strand.
CAGTGGGAGGAAAATGACGTCCTTACTTCTAGTGAAATTGTGGAACTCAAGAAGGAATCTCTTAGAGAAATTTTTTTTTAAAGATTTTATTTATTTATTTGACAGAAAGAGAGATCACAAGTAGGCAAAAAGACAGGCAGAGAGAGAGGGAGAAGCAGGCTCTCTGCTGAGCAGAGAGCCCGAAGCAGAGCTTGATCCCAGGACCCTGAGATCCCGACCTGGGCTGAAGGCAGAGGCTTAACCCACTGAGCCACCCAGGTGCCCCTCTTAGAGCCTTTCTAAACAGAAAACATTATACAAGGGATAAATTTGAAAGAGATGAGAACTTGAATGAAAAACAGGGGAGAGGAGAATTCCCCATCTGGAATAAAATGAAAGAAATGGAAAATAAAAGTTGCCTCTAACTCTTCGAAACTATCTTCTAGGTTACTGAGGTTTCTATTTAGAACTTTTGGAAACCAAAATTTCACCTTGGTGCCTCAGAGACTAGAAAATAATTTAAGTAATGGATCTTGCCAGATTCCCTTTTGTGTATATTATGTACTTTGTATTTTGCGTACTTCAGTGGTATAGTGTGTTTCCATTTTACCAATTTTTCAGTTTTTACAGGTTTTAGGGGTCAACCTTTTGTTCCATTTATATATAGTAATCTTGAATTTACTTTTACTTTTGAATAAAGATTTCCATGGTTTAATCAGTGGACAGTAATTAAAAGTATTTATTGAGTACTGGCATAAATTCTGTGTCTGAAAAAATAAAATGCATCGATTAAGAAAAATTGAAAGCTACTTCCATTTAATTCATTAGTTTTTCATTTACAAAATCAAATTAATGAATGGGACAGCACTAATCACAATATAGATGTTTCTGATTGTTCTTAAAACAAGGCTTCATATATAACAGTTTTCATGACTTAAAATTTGAGATATGTTATCTCAAGTTCTAAGCAGTCTGGCCACACAGGAAATAGAACATTTACAGTCTGAGTTTGATCACCCCTCCAAGACTCTCATTAACACAGTTCCTGTTTATTGTTCACTTTCCTTTCCATGTCATTATTAATTCCATGCAACTATGAATTTGTTCCTTCGTCTCATTTACTGTAGGAAAACTTCACCTCCCTGACACCACATAAGGTTTTGTGCCATTATTTCATTAAACTGCTCACCTCAGGATGCCCATCTTCATAGTTATCCCTGGGCTTTTCCAATGAGCCTAAGGTAACAGTATGCTATTAAGATACCTTTTCTTGTATCATCAATTATTTTTATAAACAACAGTTTAATTCTTTGCTTTAACTGAAATTTTATTTCTTCCTCCAGCTCTCGTCACCAGAGAATATTGTTTTCTCACTTTCCTAATTCATTAGAAGACTGAGCAGGTTTCCATGCTAAATTGCAGACCATGCTTTTGCCTCCGCTAGACAGCAATCGCTTTTTGGAAATCATTACCAAACCTTGACACTAGCCTTTTCACAAGTGGCGTCAGCAACTAACAGTCAAAATGCAATCCCTCTCATTGATGACTTCACCAGCAAGCTCCTGGCTTTTCTCACCATCTCCTACCTTGCCAAATATTTTTATAATTTCACCATCAGCAGCAATGACCCTTCTGCCACCTGCAATGTCCATCACATCTAGATATTTCAAGGCCATTTTTATATCACTCAATTCACCCTTGAGAGACAGGTCATGCTTTTCGTGTTGGAAATGATCAATCTCAACGAGCTCACACGATGTGCACAACAAAATCATATTTATTGCATCTTTTTTTTTTTTTTACCTTTTTGCAATTTCCCATCCTATGTTTTTCCCATTCCTCAATTAAGTAGCTTGGCCACCATATTAAGTGACTAACGATTTAATTCAGTTAATTATTACTAATTATTGTGGATAGGTACTGGATTAGAGAATTAGGATTTGAAGAATTTAAGACAAAAACAACAAAGGTTGATAAACATAGTAACTCTCCCCAGAACATTTAATTCAGTAAGCACTAGAAAGTATTGCCACAACAGTTGGATCCCCAGCATGTTATAAAACAAAAATCCAACAGTGCCAGCTCAGGTGGCTCGATAGTTAAGATGACAGCCTCTGTCACGAAGCCCAGAAAAAATATGTGGATGATAAAGTAAGATACTCAGAAGTTGTAGCGTGGTCATGGAGAGGTTACAGAGTTTAAAGTCAGGCTGAAAAAGATTCAAAGAAGGATTTCTTGATTAAGGACAAATAGTTTGCAGCAAGGCATCCAAAAGTAGAAGCCCGAACACTGTCCCCCCAAAGACCAGCCAGAAAGTCACATCTCACTGACCACAAACACAGAATCTGGACTACACCAGGGACAACACGGCGAAGATGAGAGTGGTGCTCAAAATCAAAAGGAGATTCAAGGCTTTCTTATCATGTTACAATAAGAACATTGAAAGATTTGTTATGTCATGACCTCATCTTGGAGAAAATGAGAACAAGAAGAAAGCATCAGAAAGGCAGAAATCTCTGCCATCCCCATTTTAGTAAGAAATGACTGACATCCATCATTGTGTAAGTTTAAGGTGTATACATCATGATGGTGTGATTGACATGTATAGTGAAATGATGACCAAAAGAGGTTCAGTTAACATCCATCCTCTCATATAGATCCAGGAAAAAGCAAAGAAAGAAGAAACAAGAAAAAATAGTGCTCCTTGTAATGAGAATTCTCATGGTTTAATCCAACAACTTTCCTATATATCCTACAGGAATGTTAGCTTTGTCATGTTGTAAATTATGTTCCTAGTACTTATTTATCCTCTAATTGGTAATTTATGCATTATGACCATCTTCCTCCCATTTCTCCTCCCCCCAAACCTCCGCCTCTGGAATCCTCAAGTCTGGTCTCTTTATGTATGTTGAGATTATTTGTGTATATAGATACAAACACACTTAGATCCACGTATGAGATCATACCATATTTGTCTTTCAATCATATAGTATTTCTCTTTCTCCGTCTGGCTTATTTCACTCAGTACAATGTCTTGAAGGTCCATCTATGTTATTGCAAATGGTAAGATTTCCTGGTTGTGTGTGTGATTGAATAATATTCCACTGTCTATGTATAGACCACAACTTCTGTATCCATTCATCCATCAATGGACACTCAGGTTGTTTCCAAGTCTTGGCTACTGTAAACAATGCAGCTGTGAGCATGGGGGTGCAGCTATCTTTTCAAGTTAGTGTTTTCATTTCCTTTGGATATATTCCCAGGAGTGGAATTGTTGGATCCTAGGGTAGTTCTATTTTCAGTTTTTTGGATTCTCCATAATGTTTTCCATAGTGGCTACACCAGCTTACAGTTCTACCAACAGTGCACTAAGGTTGTCTTTTCTTTACATTCATGCTGACATTTCTTATCTCATCTTTCTGATAATGGCCATTCCAACATGTTGAGGTGATAGATCATTTTAGTTTGAACTTGAGCACCTTTACATGTACCCACTGGCCTGAAAGGCAGAGTATTTATCTGAAAGTGACTAAATAATTGAAAATAGGTTTTTATACTTGTGAAGACTGTGAGATCATATGTTGGCAGGTTAAACGACACAACTGACCCTTGAACAATGTGAGGGTTAAGGTCACTGACCCCTGTAAAATTGAAAATCCAAGTGTAACTTTTGACTCCCTAAAAACCTAATTACTAAAAACCTGTTGACAAGAAGCCTTATGGATAATTTAAACAGTCCATTAACACATATTTTATAGGTTATAGGTATTCTATACTGCATTCTTATCATTAAGAAGGTAAGGAAAATGATAAGAAAATTACAAGGAAGAGAAGAAATACATTTACAGTACTGTACTGTACTGAAAAAGTTCACACATAAGTAGATCTATGCAGTCCAAATCTGTTGTTCAAAAGTCACCTGTTCTTTTTCCTTCTTTTAAAACACAGCAAAATGGAAAACTGCTACCAAATTTAGATCTTTTATAGAAAACAAAAATGCTAACTTTCCTTTACATGTTTAAGGAGTATTTAGTAAATTTTTTTAAGATTTTATTTATTTATTTGACAGACAGAGATCACAAGTAGGCAGAGAGACAGGCAGAGAGAGAAGGAGGAAGCAGGCTCCCCTCTGAGCAGAGAGCCTGATGTGGGGCTCAATCCCAGGACCCTGGGATCATGACCTGAGCCAAAGGCAGAGGCTTTAACCCACTAAGCCACCCAGGCACCCCATGAGTAAATTTTTAAGCCTACATTACTATCTATTTTCTCTTTCAATATAGATCTCTGTAATATGTAATCAGGAAAGTAGGAGTATAAAACAAACACTTTCTGAGACACAGCAGAACTTACATAATCAAATGTGAGTCAACTTCCTAAGTCATCAGTTACCTGACACAATCCATGGATGACAGATCTTCAGAGCAGCAACTTATTTGGAATTAGCTATGAAGGCATTTCACCAGTGCCATAAGGAAAGCAGTGTCATTACTCTGTGACTATACCTTGAATTCCTCATAATGTCATCTCTTTCAGTGTAACTATCTATCTACCATGACTTTTCTGCAGCCACGCATATTTTTAGTTTGAAGGGAGAATTAGTGATACCCTATCTGTCAACTAACACTCATGAAAAATCAAAAGCTCTGTGGAGAAGGTTGGGTTTTGCAAAGATGATGACAAATTTTCTCAGAACCATGGACAGCAGCAACCACCCTACTGCCCTGCTGTGAATTACAGACTTAACCTGTGCCAGGAATAACACCATGCCATTTACATATAACTACACAACGTATACAAGAGATAGAAATGTGGAACACTGTTCCTCCCAATGAAACCAGAAATGGACAAAATAAGAACTTTGGGAAGATACATAGGTTGTGAGTGGACTTTGAAGCTAATTCATACTGATTTCAGTCTCTGATTTTAGTTTCATTTTTAAATTTGCTGCTGGAATATCAGCAGATGCCTGAGTTTGATTAATACACTCTAGGATGATGCTAGAAAGTGTGTGAGGCTCATGCAAATGTAATACTGTTTTTGTTGGATTATTTTCTGAAAATTGTTTCAGTAAGCAATTGCCTTCATTTTTCAAGGAAATTTTCAGTGTTCCAGAAGGAAATGCTATGGCTCTGTACCTTGAGGACTGCCTTCTAGCTTAAAGATAGAAAGACATAAAAAGTTTTGTAATGAGTTTTTCTTTAAAAAAAAAAATCAAAACATCACAACAGCTGGCATGTATATCCTAGAGAAGCAGGTAAAAAAAGGAGACTGTAAATACAGCAAAACAAAACTGTATGGGTTTTGAAAAGAATATAGGAAGATGTGATTTAGTGTTATATTTGTGTTATATTTATTGAAATTTCTGTGTTCTATTTATTGATATAACACAGAAATATTCTATGTTCTATTTATTGATATTTATTGTTATACTTATTGATATTTCAATTATGTGTATTTGTCACTGCCTTTAACACTCTAAGTAGGAGTGTCAATAAATTTTTGAAATGACAAAATGCAAATTATATTAGTGATTGGTGTGGCAAAAAAACTCACTTGAAGAATTGTCAAAATAATCTTACAAATGCTAAAAAAAAAAAAAAAAGGCAGCGGGACCTTTAATAATAAAAAAAATTCCCCAATCCATTCCCCTTTAACCCTTTATCTAAAAACTGAGTTCTGGGGTGCCTGGATGGCTCAGTGGGTTAAAGCCTCTGCCTTCGGCTTGGGTCGTGATCTCAGGGTCCTGGGATTGAGTCCCACGTTGGGCTCTCGGCTTAGCGGGGAGCCTGCTTCCTCCTCTCTCTCTGCCTGCCTCTCTGCCTACTTGTGATCTCTGTCAAATAAATAAATAAAATCTTTAAAAAAAAACCTGAGCTCTTATATTACTAATTTTGGTTCACTGATTTTTCTCTACTATGGTAAAATGTTATTTTTCAAATATCCTTAACTCTCTCATTTTCCAAATTTAATTGTTACCCTTTTTAGTTAAAACAAAACATGATGTTTTACTCTGATAAAATTTGTTTTGTTCTTTGCTCCCAATTCGTAAAGTGTTCTCTAACTTTTATTTCTTGTAGAGCTCTTTCTCCTTGTGATTCTCCCCAGACTCCCAACTTACATTGCCTGTCTTACATTGCTCTAAAAGCAAAACAAACAAAACAAAAACACTAAAAACTAAACAAAACAAAACAAAAAAACACACCTCTCTTGCATATTCCTTTTTTTTTTTTTTTTAAAATTTAATTTTTTTTTTTGGCAGGGGGGGGGGGGGGGGGAGCAGGCTCTCCACTGTGCAGAGAGCCTGATGTCGGGCTCCATCCCAGGACTTTGAGATCACAACCTGAGCCCAAGGCAGATGCTTAACCTACTGAGCCACCCAGGTGCCCTATATTCCTTTTTATTCACCAAACACCTCCCTTTCTCCTGGAAACTGCAGCTCTGCCTCTGTAGTCTGGACTGACTGCCATCTCTAGATCTGCTACTCCAGGGCACTGGAAATTTGATGTCATTTCCTTTATCACCTTTTATTTATGTTTTATTTCCTTATAATGCTAAAACATCTAAATAACCTTCTAGGATCAAATATGTGGAAAGAAGTTTCCTGATGTCTGAAATTCTTTTTTTATTCTAACTCAAACTTAATTGAAAATAGTAGTGAATAGCTGGTTTAAAATAATCTCTCAAAATTCAAAACAAAACAGAACAAAAACAAAAGTCACTCCTTTGTCATCTGTTAGCCAGTGTTGCTGAAGGGAATACAAACGCTAATTACATAATCCCTCCTTCCCAGGTAACTATTTCCTCAGCCTCTTCTGTCTCCTCACCCTCCTTCCTACAGACCAAAAAAAAAAAAAAAAAAAAAGGAAAAAACAACTTCTAAATTTCTTTAGTTTTTCTGCCATTTCACAACTCTTCATCACAGTACCGGGATTTCTATTTTCATGGGTTCGGGATGCTTCTCCGACATGAAGACATGTTTTTTCACTTTGCCCTTCGGAGAGGCCCTGTGAGATTGATGTCGGCCGGCCTCCACCGATATTCTCTGTTGTCACCTTCCTCTCGCGTGCTCTGTGTCATCCATTTCTCTTTTCTTGGAATATCATCCGTGGCCCTTTGTACTAATTGCTACTCAGCAAAGATACTTTCATTTATTGTCCCCTTCCAAGACCCTTCTGTCTCTCACCTCTTTTGAACAGCATAACACTCCATTATGTACTTTTTCTGAAGATATAGCCATTTGAGAAAGACTTTGCTTATACATCATGTTCTCATGTTCTCCCTCTGCCTGGGTTCAGGCTTTCCTTGAATCTATGTTGGTCTTGACTATCTGTTCCTATTTAACAAGTAGACCATGCAAGCAGAATCTAGGAGCACTATGTAATTTGTTGGGGTAGACTAAGGAAGATTCCGTGTTTCCCTGTGTGACTGGAGGACAGGGCAGGCTTTTAGAGTGGGGCTGTCTAAGTGCTGGTATGTGAAGAACTTTCTACCCCAGAGCCATTCATTTCTCTCTCTTTACCTGGGTAGGAGAATACAGTTTTCTATGTGGAAGACATTTTGTCAGTACTCGAGGGGAGAAGTCTATTGTTTGAAATACTGTTTTACTCGTATTTAGGTTTCCTTTTGTGTCTCACATCTGCCCCAAGTTATTGCCAGCTTCTCAAAATACTGATCTCCAGAGGTGCCTGGGTAGCTCAGTGGGTTAAAGCCTCTGCCTTTTGCTTGGGTCATGATCCCAGAGTCCTGGGATCAAGCCCCCCATTGGGCTCTCTGTTGGGGGCGAGTGAGTCGGCTCCCCCCGCCCCACCCCTCTCTGCCTGCCTCTCTGCCTACTTGTGATCTGTCTGTCAAATAAGTAAAATCTTTAAAAAAAATATTGATCTCCAAGGTTATCGATGGGACAATGTCTTACTTTTGGCTCAATACTTCTGTATCAGAACCTAGGCTAACTCTTGTTTTTCTCCCAGTTACTGGTTAACCTTACTGATCTGTTCTCTGGGGCTTACAACTGTGTTGAAATGTTTTGTCTACTATTGGCACCCCATTTTTTTCTTTTTTTGTTATGAAATTATACTCTTTTACTTCATTTATTTTCAATTTAATATATCTTCAGAAGAAGGAAAAAGATATGTATGACCAATTTTTCTTTTTGATAAATGTTACTGTTTGGAAAATTAATGCACAACTTGACAGAGAAAGAATGTATAGCTTCTGACTTTTCAGATCTAAAGTTATGGTGGTTCAAATTATTTTTCTTTATCTAAATATACTTGGATATCTAAATATCCAAATATGTATATCTAAATATACACAATTACCTAAATATGACTGGCACTGGCATGCAATGGATTACTTCAAAAATTAAGGTATGATTGTGTGGATGATTGTGTGAATGTGTGTGTTATGTGTGTGTGTGTATGTGTGTATTTTCAAGCCTGGAGTATCTAGTACTTTAGGTTCTTCTGATAATTTTATTCAACACCTTAGCCACAGCAGTTAGGCACAAGAAATAACAAATATCCAAATTGGAAAAGAACAACTAAAACTGCCACTATTTGCAGAGCCTATGATTTTATATTTAGAAAACCCTAAAGACTTTACCAAAAAAAGTGAGAACCTATAAGCACATTCAGTAAAATTGCAGAGTTCAAAATCAATACACAAAATTTGTTCCATTTCTCTCCATTATTGACAAATTACCAAAAGAATTAAGAAAATAATTCCATTTACAATTGCATCAAAGGAATAAAATATCTAGGAATAAATTTAACCAAGGAAGTGAGAGATCTGTCTTCTAAAATGTGTATACAGTTGATAAAGAAATTAGAATAAATTGAAAGATACTCTGTGCTCATAGATTGAAATAATTAAGATTTTTTAAAAGTCTATATTATCTTAAGCCATCTATAGATTAAGTGAAATCCCTATCAAGTATGAAGCAGCATTTTAAAAATCAAAATAGGACAAATAATGTTAAAATTGGTCTGGAACAACAAAGATCCTAAATAGCCAAAGCAATCTTAAGAAGGAACAAAGCTGGAGGCATCCTGCTCCATGATTTCAAATATTACCAAGCTATAATAATCAAAACTGTATAGTGTTAGCAAGAAATCCAACACATAGATCTATGGAACAGAATAAAGAGAAATACAGTTATGTATGTTGAGAACTTATGTTATAGAAGATCAGAATATAAAATGGAGAAAGGATAGTCTCTTCAATACATGACATTTGGAAAACTAGACAGCAATATACAAAAAAAAAAAAAAAAGAAAGAAAGAAAGAAAGAAAACTCAGACTACTCTCATATTATAAACAAAAATCAATTCAAACTTGGTTGAGGACTTGAATTTAAGACTTGAACTCATGAAATGTTCATTTAAAAAAGAAAAAAAAAAGTAGGTGGTAAAATCCAGGACACTGATCTTAGTGATGATTTCTTTAAAAAATTTTTTTAAAGATTTTATTTATTTATTTGATCACAAATAATCAGAGAGGCAGGCAGAGAGATAGAGAGAGAGGAGGAAGCAGGCTCCCTGCAGAACAGAGAGCCCGATGTGGGGCTCGATCCCAGGACCCTGGGATCATGACCTGAGCCGAAGGCAGAGGCCTTAACCCACTGAGCCACCTAGGCGCCCCAGTGATGATATTTTTTTTATGCGACTCCAAAAGCAAAAGTAAACAAAGCAAAAATTAACAAATAAACAATAAAACTAAAAAAGCTTCTGCACAGCAAAGGAAACCACCAAAAAATTCAAAAGGCAACCGATTACAGTGATTTCTCCCATTCAAATCATGTATCTTATTAAGGGGCTAATATCCAAAATATATATTAGGGCGCCTGGGTGGCTCAGTGGGTTAAAGCCTCTGCCTTCGGCTCAGGTCATGATCTCAGGGTCCTGGGATCGAGGCCCGCATCAGGCTCTCTGCTCAGCGGGGAGCCTGCTTTCTCCTCTCTCTCTCTATGCCTGCCTCTCTGCATACTTGTGATCTCTCTCTCTCTCTGTTTCAAATAAATGAATAAAATCTTTAAAAAAAATCTCATACAATTCAATAGAAAAAATCTGATAAAAAGAATAGGTAGAGGATGTGAATAGACATTTTCCCAAAGAAGAGGTACAAATGGCCAACATGAAAACATGCCAAAATCACTAATCATCATGGCATTGCAAATCAACACCACAATGACATATTATCCCATACCTATCAGAATGGCTATTATCAAAAAGACAAGAAATAAGGAGGCATCTGGGTGGCTCAATTAAGCATCTGACTCTTGATTTCAGCTCAGGTCATAATCTCAGGGTTGTGAGATCAAGCACCATTTTAGGCTCGGTGTGGGCCATGGATCCCACTTTAGATTCTCTTTCTTCCTTCTCACCCTCTGCACTCCCCCCCACCCCCAAAAGACAAGAAATAACAAGTGTTGGCATAAAGAAAAGGAACTTTTGTGCAATGTTAATAGAAATATAATTTGGTACAACTAATATGGAAAACATTACAAATGTTCCTCTAAAAATTAAAAATAGAACTACCATATGATCCAGCAATTTCACTTCTGGGTATTTATCTGAAGTAAATAAAAGCACTAATTTCAAAAAGATATGTGCACCCCCATGTTTATTGCAGCATTACTTATAATAGCTAAGATATGAAACAACCTAAGTATCCATCAACGGATGAATGCATAGGGATGATGTAAAGGGCTGTGTGTCTGTATGTGTGTATATATACACATACATACATATGTAATATGTATATACATATACATTATATATATAATTGAATACTGTGTTTTTTATATATAGGAATATATATATATATATGGAATACATATATACACACTATAGATCTATGTATAGATACGAAGGTATTTAGGAATACTACTCAGCCATAAAAAGAATGAAATCTGACTATTTGCAACAACATGGATGAAGCTTGAGAGTGTTATGCCATGTGAAATATGTGAAATAAGACAGAAAGAGAAAGAGATATCCATGTAATATTACTTTTATGTGGAACCTAAAAAACAAAACAGTGAACATAATCAAACAAAACTCATGGATACAGATAACCAGAAGGGTGGTTGCCAGAGGAGAGGAGGGTGGGGGGTTAAGTGGTTAAGTGAAATGAAGTAAGTTTCATTTCAATTCTAGTTATGAAGTAAGTAGGTCCTGGGGATGTAATTTTATAGGATAGTGACTAGCATCAGTAACATTGTATTTCATTGCATATTTGAAAATTACTGAAGGTAAATCTTAAATGCTGTAATCATAAACAGAAATGTTTTGTATCATTGTATGAAGACTGATATTAACTACTTACTGTGGTAAGCATTTTGCAGCATGTATAAATACTGAATCATTATGTTGTATAGCTGAAACTAATACACTGTTATATGTCAATTACAGCTCAATAAAATATTCATACATGAGGGTGAAATTAAAGAAAACTTTATTTTCTATGGCAAAACACTGCTTGGGATAAGCAAAGATGGAAATCAACTTACTGTTTCTGTCCTTACATCTAGAAACAAAATACCTGTGTGGAAGGAGTATATTGATACCTGCATGTCTGCTGTACTGTCCAGGGTTTGTAGCAAAAGATATTTTAACTGTTAAAAATAAGGGGGGGAGTGATGAGGGGTAGAGAAGGGACCCTTGCTTTACAATATAGAACTACTTTCTTCATAGATGTTGGTGTCAACAATTCTTGATGATAAAATGAAGAAGTTCTAGATAATGCGATAAAGTTGCCATTTCTCAAGAACCAGCTCAGGAGCACATTTAACCATGGTGTGAAATGTGGACAAAGAACATAAATCCTCCACTAAGAAATCAAAAGGTGTAGCAGGGGAAGGCTTTGCAGCAGGGTGCTTTAGCCAGAAGGGGCATTGCAGGAATACTGTCAAGAAAATGGGACAGATTTTGCTTAGTGCTTTGAAGATCAAGAACTCAAAAACTGTAAGTAAAAGAGTTCAGGGTCCTCAGAAAAAGAAAAATGAGACGTAGCTTCTGTGACACAAAGTCAGTCATTTTAGTCACCCCGCTGTTTTCTGCGATCTATACTCTACTTGCCCAAGCACACATGTTGCAGAACTCCTAGAAAATGTCAGAATTAAAAAAAAAAAAAAAAAACAAAACAAAACCAAAACCAAACAAAAAAAACTTGGTGGTTAAGTACTCTAAGGGGAAAAAGGGACTGCAAAAAATGAATGGTCTATCAGACAAGGAAAGCGCCTAGCCATATCAGAGACACTAAATGAGTAGAAAAGCCTCAGTGCTGGGTCAGAAGTAAGTGAGGCCCTGCATTCCCTGCCTGAGATAAGGAGCCCCAAGCCCCATCTAGTTTATTATTTACCTTTTATTTTGCTTCTTTCTTTTTTTTTTTTTTAAAGATTTTTTTTTTTAAATTTATTTGACAGAGAGATCACAAGTAGGCAGAGAGGCAGGCAGAGAGAGGAGGCAGCAGGCTCCCCGATGAGGAGAGAGCCCGATGCGGGGCTCGATCCCAGGACACTGGGATCATGACCTAAGCCGAAGGCAGAGGCTTTAACCCACCGAGCCACCCAGGTGCCCCTATTTTGCTTATTTCTTTAGTGTCAACCTGTCATTTAAATTCTAGTTCGTGAACATACAGTGCAATATATAGTTTCAGGTGTAAAATTTAGTTATTCATTGTTTACATATGACACCAAGTGCTCATCACAGCCCGTGCCCCATCTAGTTTATATGGTCTCTCGGAACATGCCCACAGCCCCCTTCCCTTCCTCCTACCTCTGCTTCATTATAATGTTAAAGTCTCCACTCAAGGAGCACTACAAACCTCACCAACATAACATACAATGCATGTATAGGCATGTTTCCTAAGAACTCACGCATGACATCACATGCACCTGGACATGCAATGACAACAATCCCTTTGGTGAACATTCATCTTTACCCTAAATAAAAGAAATCCACTCCTCCCAACTGGGGAGTCACAGCTTTGTAACTTCTTCCCCAACATCATCTTTGCTGCAAAAAACATCCTTTGTATGACAACTCTACCTGGTATAGTCACTCTCTCTAACTCACCAAGAAGTGAACTTACATTAGTTCTTTTACAATATTAGGCTTAGGAGACAATTTTTAATACAGAAGTCAATTAAACAAAGTCTCTGCAAGGCCTTGGAGAAAATGTTTCGGCTTCAGATGGCAAAATCCTCTGAGTTAAATGGAAACAAAATCTTATGGAAAATCATGTTGACCAAAAACCGCTCAAAAATGTTTTTTGTGCTTAGGTTTGAGAGTGCAGAAGGAACTCAAGTGTCAAGTCTTATTGAAGGAAGAGAAGCACTACAGGACAAAATGAACATTTAGTTTCCTTTCTGGACTGAGTGAATGTAACCCTCTTTCTGAACCTTTGGCTTGGCCAGAGTAGTGGACTTTGAGAGAAGAAAATGTCAGTGAGCTGTACTATGTAGTCTGATGACCTTCAATTTGAGATGACTGCTCTGTCCTAAGCCAGCAGTGTATTTCTGTCACAGTTCCTGTTAAGACTGTCTTGCCATCATAAGAAAACAGTGAATAGTTTGCTACTGTTTTCCATTCTTTTATGTGTGAGCAAGCTGCTGCATTTAACAAGCATCCTGAGCAGGAGTAGAATTTATTTCATTTCAATTGAAAATAAATCCCTTTGCATTTAACTCAATCTTGCCTGAGAATTAAGTATTTTGTGCAGCAAAAGTAGGCACAGGTCTCATGCTAAAGATATTTCAATTCTTTACCTGTAGCACAAAAATACTTTTTATACATACACAAGCTTGTAAAAGGAGTTCATGGAAATAAAGAGTTTATATGGTAATTCTGTAATTACTATGCATAACAATTCACTTCTATGATGCCACCACAAGGAATGTTTTTTCAAAGTCATATAAATTTGTGTCTTAAGACTAATTTGTTTTCACATTGTTTTGGATTATGGCTGAGTTAAAATTTGCTATTGAACACTGTCAAGAACATTAATGGAAACAAACTTCGATTTTACTTCAGTAATTTAACAAAAACTTAAATTTACCTTATGAATTTTAAAAGTTTGTACAAAGAAATAAAATTAAGTTTAAGAAAAAACAATTCTTCCTAAGAGCCTTCTTTGTTCTTCCCAAGAAGTTTGCCTTTAGTTTTAAGAGTGGGGGAGCCTTGAAACTGATGCTAAATAAATCATGTACAATTTATCTACTTCATTAGCAACTTGTATAGAAGAAATTTATGAAAAGAATTTAAGATCTAATTGAATACATTTTTTGGCATGGAAAAACTAGAATTTCAACGACCTGTCTTTGTGACATAAAGTGAATATAGTTTATGGTGATGGTAAACTACACAGAGAGAGTAAGCTAATGAATTGGTTGAAAAAAAGCACATCCACAGGAAAATGTCCTTCTCTCTTTAAAATAGCAGTGAAAATTATTACTGCAATATTATATCTACAAATTAGTGACCTCATTAAGTTACTAAAAGCTGTGAATATAATAACTTCCTGTGTGGCTGAACCTAAAAATTACTCTAAAAACTTCCCCTGAGTGAAATGATGAAGAAATATTGCTCTCTATTATAGATTATATAGATAAATTACATATATACAAATATACAAACATGGAAGAAAGAAAGAAAGAGAGAAAGAAAGAAAGAAAATCTTTTTCTATTGTAATATTCTCCCACTGTTCAAGTACTCTAGTGTACACCTTCTAAAAATCAGGACCGTCTTCTATATCACCATCATACAACCCTCCCACTTAGGAAATCAACGTTCCTATGATGCTATGTTCCAGTTCAGAGAAGTCCCTGTAATTTTGCTGCCACTGCATGAATGTGCCTTCTCCATTTCTAATACAGTCTCCGTTTCTAGTCCAGTCTAGCCCAGGAAACAGTTGTTCATGATTTTCATGTTTCATAAGTTTTCAGTCTGAAAGAATTGTTTAATCTGGCCTGTCTTTTACATCCTTAACAGTCTTGAACATTTGCAAGTTTTCACATTATAAAATGATCCCTCACCTGGGTCTGGAGCATGTTTCCTCAAACCCAGACTCTGATTTCTCCATGGTAAAGTAGTCATTGTGAAGAGAGCTATTTCAGTATTGCACCAGCACACTGGTCCTTAACAAAGCTCCAGCCACCATCATTATTTTCCCCAGTTATTAATGGCTCGCATTACTTCCTTATTTTGTTACCTTATTAAAGAAGAATTTTCTTTAAACTTCTATTTTTGTGTTTATATATTTGTATCAGTATGAACTCATGAGTTCCTGTTTTATGAAAGGGGGTATAATCTGATAGTTTTAATTATTTTGATGCCCAATTGTCCTAGATAATTCTCACTGAGAGAACCATCAAGTAGGCTTTATATACTTTGACATGTCTTTATCATTCTTTGAGCATGTCTTCACTTTCTGGTATAAGTTATTCCTGGACAAGAAGTCTTGTTAGTGCCGGTGATATTTAGAAACCAAAAATAATGGTAAGTGGCTGTCAGTAAGCCTGTACTCATCCATGAATACACACACACACACACCTGATTCTCATTATTTATAGCATAAAAATAGACTTTATTCTATGAAGTCATTGCAAGTCCCAAATTAGGAAACACTGAATCATTGTCCCTGTGGATACAGGGTTAATTTCCCAGCAGCCTCTGGTCACATTTCCACCAACTGATCAATACACGACCACAATTCTCTGTGTGTTTCTGGTTGAAAACCAATGTTTTAATATATATTATTCATTCATTAAGACATAACTCATGGTAACAGTGTATGTTAAACCTGAACAAAGCTTATCTAAAACATGTATTTTTTTCCATAAGTTACGTCATAGTTACTTTGTACTAGGAACACTAGAGATGGAGTGCAACTGTCCCTCAGAACAATGTATTACTTAAAATATAACCCATGGGAAATTTTACTAGTTATCAAGAACATTTAGATACAGCCTTAAGAAAAACACATACTGGCAACAGGCCTCTGGGGGAGAGGACGATATACGGCCTTGAAGCGGAGCAGCTGGGAATGCCCAGCCCGCTCAGGGCAGAACGCCGCCTGCTTCATTTTTCCGTGATCTCCCCCCCAACCCAAAGCACCTGTGGCCAGTTAAATAAGTCCTTTGAATGTGCTTGTTCAAGTATAAACTTTATACTGCTTGTCCAGACATATTTTGCCTTCCTTCTTGTTTATCTACAAGGCACATAACTAACGTTTGGCCTTCTTCAGCTCTTCTGTTGGTTACTGTCTATATCTAATAAAAGCGGGACTGAGGAGTTGTTTGGGGCAACAGTCTTCTCTACTGTTGTCCCCTGCTCCCTTTCTCTTACAGCTGACTTGTTTGTGCCTCGTTCTTTTCCTGTGCACTGTCAGGAAGCAGTAAGGGGCGCCCGAACAGGGACCAAAATGAAACAGAAGAAGCCCCAATGTGAGTTTTTGCACAGCCGTGCCTTTTTCCTGCTGGTGAGTTGTGGGTACTTATCGCGGGTATGAGTAATCTAGAGAGCACAAATGATTATTGCCCTTATGTTTGCTTACCGAGAAGGCTCCTAAAGGCGGGAGGAGCAAAAGTCAGCGAGGGCCACCTTACGGAGCTTTCAAAAGTGATTAAAGAACTTTGCTCCTGGTTCCCTATATTAGGGACTTTAGATTTATAGGCATGGGAAAAAGTAGGTCATGAGTTAAAACTTCTGCATGCTAAAGGAAAACCAATTCCGATGACTATATGGCCTACTTGGACCCTTATTTGCTCCATTTTGGAGCCTTTACAAACCCCTGATTCGGAGAGCGATAATGAATGTTCAGGAGAAACTAAAAAAGAGGAACCTGAACATGCCGTCCAGGAGGAGAAAGAAATGACTAAGGCCGTCGTAAAGGAATATATAAAGGAGGACTTGCCTCCTCCTCCAATACCAGAACAAAATGTGCAAATGGCAGTGCCGCCATCGGCTCCATCATTCTATGAGAAGGCACCATTTAGTGAAAAAAATGAAAAATTCATGCTATCAGCCATTCAAAAGGGTCTCCTTGAAGCACAGCGCGCGGGAGACCTAGACGCCTTTACATTTTAATTTCCTGGTTATTATTAGAGAACCTGTCGCTCTGGGACATGATCCTAACAACACTAATGATATCTATGAGGCCAAGCATGTGCCATTTCCCTTCAAATTATTGAAGGAACTAAAACAAGCAGTACCAAACTATGGAGTTAATTCTCCATTTACAACAGGAATCATTCAAGGCATCACAGAAGGCAATCGACTTATTCCAATTGATTGGTCATTGTTAGCAAAAACAGTTTTGTCTTCAAGTGAGTTCTTGCAGTTTAAAACATGGTGGCAAGATCATGCAGAAACTGCAGCTGCCCATAACAGAGCTCGTGATGTTCCTATTTCCATGGAACAGCTCATGAGTGTTGGGCCATGGGCCCGGGTGCAAGACCAGGTACTAATGAATGATCAAGCTATTGAGCAGCTCCGGCGTTGCTGTTTGAGAGCCTGGGAGAGAATAGAATCCCAAGGAGAGACGTGCTCTTCTTTTCAGAAGGTGGTACAAGGTCCAAAAGAATCCTATACTGATTTTATTGTAAGATTACAAGAGGCTATCAAAAGATGGATAAATAATCTTGAGGCTGCTGATACCGTTCTTCAGCTGTTGGCTTATGAGAATGCCAACGCTGATTGTAAGAAATTGATAGCACCCTTTAAAGGCAAGGGGACATTGAGAGATTATATTAAGCTATGCCAAGGAGTAGGAACAGAGACCTATAAGGCTGATTTGTTAGCTCAAGCAATGGCTGCTCTGACCACAGGAAAATTTAAAGGACAGTGTTTCAACTGTGGGCAATCAGGGCATACTAAAGCTCAATGTAGGCAAAAAGGAAAATTCCCTCCGCAAAATGTAAAAAATAAAACACCTGGTCTCTGTCTTAAATGTACAAAGGGAAACCATTAGGCAAATCAATGTCATTCCAAATTTAGCAAGGATGGATCCCCCCTTCAGGGAAACTTATTTCGGGGAAAGCCCTCAGCCCTGAAAAACAAGGGTCCAATTCTCCCTTAATGCCTCAACTCCCTTAACTCCCTTAACATTTCAAACAAATGTACCATTTTAAATTTATTACATGCCACGCCTGGTGGTGCTGGATTAGATAACCCCATTCCCAAAGAGTATCTCTTAATGCCTGCCAAGCTTCCCGCTAAAATTCCAACTAATATTTATGGCCCTTTACCAAAGGGAATCACTGCGTTACTTTTGGGGAGATCTGGCCTTACTTCAAAGGGAGTACTAGTTCACACTGGTGTTATTATTCAGATTATACTGACAAAATTTCAGTGATGTTAATTACTGCGGCTCCATACCATTTTCAAAAAGGAGACTGCATTGCCCAGTTGCTACTTTTACCCTACCTCCAGGGTCAATCTAAAAACAAACAAAGAAACTCCAATGGGTTTGGAAGTACTGGAAAAACTGGTGCATATTTGACTGAGAAAATTTATCAAGATAGACCAATTTGTCATCTTAAAATACAAGGAAAGGAATTTTCAGGTCTAATTGTTACTGGAGCTGATGTCTCTATCATAAACTCATTACTTTGGCCTAAAAAATGGCCATATAATTCCTCTTCTGTTACTATTATAGGATTAGGACAAGTTGGCAATGTGCGTCAGAGCTCTAATATTCTTTTCTGTGAAGGACCTGATAGTCAAAAGGGTTATCTGCAGCCATATTCTGTAGACTTACCCATTAACCTTTGGGGGCAAGATTTACTAAGTCAGTGGGAAGCCTCTCTGGTTATACCCTCCCCTAAGGAGGATTCCCAGATTTTTCACAGAGGGCCACTGCTCCTGAACCCATTAAGTTAAATAGGAAGAATGACAAACCTATTTGGGTGGAGCAGTGGCCCTTAACACAAGAGAAATTACTTGCTTTGCAAGCCCTAGTAGAGGAACAGATAAGAAAAGGGCATATTAAAGAATCTCACAGTCCTTGGAATTCACAGGTCTTTGTTACTAAGAAAAAATCAGGAAAATGGAGACTTTTAACAGAAATGCGTATGGTTAATTCTATTATCCAACCCATGGGGTCTCTCCAACCTGGATTGCCTTTGCCTAATCTAGTCCCACGCCAATGGCCAATAATTATCATAGATTTACATGATTGCTTTTATACTATACCACTTATTGAGGAAGACTGCCCCCGTTTTGCTTTCACTATTCCCAGTATAAATTTAAAAATACCAGCCAAACGATATCAATGGAGAGTTTTACCACAAGGAATGTTAAAAAGCCCCACTATCTGTCAGGAGTATGTGGCAAAAGTTATACAGCCGGTCAGAAATCAATTTCCACAAATTTATCTTATCCATTATATAGATGATATATTATGTGCAGCCTCTGATAACATGCAATTGCAGGATGCATTTAAATTGCTTCAATTACAATTTGAAAAATACAAACTAATTATAGCTCCAAAAAAAATACAAGTCACCACACCTTTCTCATATTTGGGGTTCATTATGGACAGGACTGCAGTTAAACCACAGACATTTCAAATCTGTAGAAATAAAATTACAACCTTGAATGATTTGCAAAAATTATTGGGAGACACTAATTGGATAAGACCTAAAATTGGAATTCCCACTCATGCTTTGCAGAGTCTATTTGCTTCTTTAAAGGGAGATCCTAATTTAAACAGCCCTAGGACCCTATCAAAAGAGGCCTTAAAAGAATTACAATTTGTTGAAAGCCAGATTCAATCAATGCAAATGGATAGAGTCCAACCTGAGATACTATTCGATCTTCTTATTTTTCATACCCCACATATACCCACTGGATTAATTATTCAGGAAAAATTAATCATAGAATGGATTTTTTTCCAAATAATACTGTTAAAACACTACATATATAGACCATATTGGCAGTACTATTCAATTAGGAAGAAAAAGAACTCGCCAAATACAGGGATATGATCTGTAGGTTATTGTTCTGCTTTTAAATACGACACAAATTGAAACAGCATTCCAAAAATAATTTAAATTGGCAAATTGCCCTTAGTGGCTTTACTGGAAACACTTCTCATTATCCCTCTTTATCTGCTGTTTCCTTTTTAAAACATACTGCTTTTGTCCTTCCTAAAATTACTTCTAAAAATCCCATAACAGATGCCCCTACTTACTATTCTGATGGCTCTGTCAAAGGCAAAGCCTGTTCTTATGGTCCTACCTCGAAGATCATATCTACTACTGATCTTTCAGCACAAAAATCAGAATTAATGGCAGTTATTACATTGTTTTAAGATGTTTCTTCTGCATTTAATCTGTTATCTGATTCTTTATATACAGTATATGTTTTACAGCACATCGAAACTGCTACTGTTTCTACATCTGATATAATATGATGACCCTCATCACAGTAGCCATAAGTCTTCCTGGATGTTATGCACAAATAAATAACTTTACTTATTAGGCTTATATACCCAATCCTCCCCTACTTCATCCAGTAGAGTGGAGAAAAGATATAATACCAATTTATTTAAATGCCTCAAAGTGGGTACCTGACATTTTGGGTCCTAGATTGCCACTATTGCCCCTAGAGGAGGGCACAAATATTAATCTTACCTCAGGATATCAAAATAGACCAAAATAGACCAAGATACTATTCAAGGGGCACCTGGGTGGCTCTGTGGGTTAAAGCCTCTGCCTTTGGCTCAGGTCATGATCCCGGGGTCCTGGGATCGAGCCCCGCATTGGGCTCTCTGCTCAGCAGAGAGCCTGCTTCCCTTCCTCTCTCTCTGCCTGCTTCTCTGCCTACTTGTGATCTCTGTCTGTCACATAATTAAATAAAATCGTTTAAAAAAAAGATACTATTCAAAGCACTACTCATTCATCATTACAATCAGTTCCAGGAGTGAGTTTTGCTCAAAGGAATAACGATATTCTATTTAATTTAAACCCTTTTACTTGGATCAAACAAACTGGTCTTGGCATTACAGGTGGAATGATTATTCTTTCTATTACTATAATCTTTTTATGCTTCGTCCTCGGATGCACGCGAAAATCCTTCCAACAATCGATGGATCAAGAAGTTACAAAATTGACTTTTCTTCTTCCGCACAAACAAAAAGAGGGAGATGCAACTATCCCTCAGAACAATGTATTACTTAACATATAACCCATGGGAAATTTTACTAGTTACCAAGCACGTTTAGATACAGCCTTAAGAAAAACACATACTGGCAACAGGTCTCTGGCGGAGAGGATGGTATACGGCCTTGAAGCCGAGCAGCTGGGAATGCCCAGCCCGCTCAGGGCTGAAAGCCGCCTGCTTCATTTTTCCGTTATTTCCCCACCCTCCGACCCCGGCCCCCAGAACGCCTGTGGCTAGTTAAATAAGTCCTTTGAATGTGCTTGTTCAAGTATAAACTTTATATGGCTTGTCCAGTATTTTGCCCTCCTTCTTGTTTATCTACAAGGCACATGACTAATGTTTGGCTTTCTTTGGCTCTTCTGTGGATTACTGTCTATATCTAATAAAAGTGGGACTGAGGAGTTGTTCGGGGCAACAGTCTTTTCTACTGTTGTCCCCTGCTCCCTTTCTCTTGCAGCTGACTTGTTTGTGCCTCATTCTTCTCCCTTGCACCATCAGGAAGCGGCAATGGAGGGGCACCTGGGTGGCTCATTCGGTTAAGGGACCAACTCTTGATTTTGGCTTAAGTCATGATCTCAGGGTTGTGAGATCAAGCCCTGCCTCAGGCTTTATGCTGGGTGTTCAGCCTGCTTAAGATTCTCTCTGTCCCTCGCTCGCCCCCTTTCCCTTGCTCTCTTAAGTAAAAATAAATGAATTAATAAGTTAATTAATTAAAACTAAAAAAAGAACACTAGACAGACCTTCAGCACCATGCTTCGGGAGCCATTTTAAATACCAAAATCTGCCCCCCTCTCCAAGTACAGAAATGTGAAAACTATGGCACTAAGCAGACTGAAAAAAAATTTTTGTTCACACTGTGGTCATTTAAACAAAAAGCAGAGCATTGCTTTGTTCGCCCTCAGTTGGCAACACGCAAGTTAGAAACTCTGATATTTTTTATGATTCTATTCATGTCTGCAATTAACTATGAAAAGACTAGGTTGATTTGGGGGTTACAAATAAATTCTTGCAAGCAAACGAATCCTGAAACATGTAATCCATCAATAATTGGGATTAAGTTGCATATTTAAAAAGATGATAAGAGTTCGTACCCATATTTTAAATTCCAAACCCAAATCTCAAGTTTCAAACTGGACTTTGCCATGATTGTGAATCCTTTGTTAGTGCGTTACCAAAGTGTAAATCCCAACTATTCCCAATGAATGTATTGACTTATTTGCCCAATCAACAGACTTGACACAATGTAACCAAACTTCTATCTACTCTGGCCATCTTCACTACCTAACCTGCAGGGACCTGTCCCCCAAGCCCTCCAGATTGGGGACCCCTGAGCCACACCCTAGGACTCTGCCTGCCACCCAGGAGGAAATCGTGCCATTCGGAGCCGTGCAAAACCCTCAGAGCAGGAGAAACCTGCATGCCCCCCGCGGAGGCCAACCCTACCTTCGGTGCCCCAGCAGGCTGCAAACATGGAGGCTGACATTCAGCCAGCTCCCATCCCTCAACTCTGCTGCGGGAAAGCTCCCCCATGCGGGGACCCTTGGGGGAGTCGCGTGAGACCGGTCCGTGATCCCGGATGGCCGTGACACGCACCTAGCAACAAAGCCCTCTAGACCGCGGGCGCCAGCGTGACACAAATCGCTGCCCAATGCCAGCCAATTCTCACGAGCTTTCTGTCCAAATCAATGTGGATTTGGGCAGAAAGCTCGTGAGAATTGGCCAGAAATCGCCGGTAAACTTGCTTCTGGGGGTTTGGGCATGCAGCGCTGCCTCCTGGGACTGACCCGGGATTCCAAGTGGTCCTGGCCTGAACCTTGCAAGAAAGCCCTCTACGAGCCAGGCGCACATGAGGCCAATACCTCCCGCTACTCAGCCCCCTGGGATGCCCACCCCGGTGCTGGCGGATGGGGCCTGCCATGCCCTTGGCCCTCGGCCTAACCCTTGGTTGGGTTTTCAAGCTTCCATGCCCAGGGGCCTGTGCCCCAAGCCCTCCAGACTGGGGACCCCAGAGCCATACTCTACGATTCTGCCTGCCCTCCCTGGAGGAATCCATGCTGTTCGGAGCTGCACAGAACCTTCAGAACAGGAGAAACCCTCGTGCCTACCTGAGGCCACTGCCACCTCCAGCGGCCTCCCTGGCCACAAATCTCGGAATCTGACATGCCACCTGACCCCCATCTTTGACTTAGCCCTCCCACCCCCAGGATCCTGACTCAGTGCCAGCAGATCAGGTCTTCCATGCCCCTAGGCCCTAACCCTAGGTTGGGTTTTCAGGCTTCTATCCCTAGGGACCTGGCCCACAAGGCCTCCATATTGGGGCCCCCTGAGCCACATCCCAGGAGGCCTCTCCCTGAGGGCCCCTGCAGAAGAAAGCTCCCTGGGGGCAGATTTGGGGGGTGGGGGGGAGTGCGAAATAGCGTGTAGGGCTTGGGCTTTTTTTGGCAGCAGGGGGCGCCAAAGGTGAGGGTGGCCTGAGGTGGGCATGCAGCTTTCTCCCACTCTGAGTGTTTCCCACAGCATCCAAGGACACAGATTCCTCCTGGGTGGCAGGCAGAGTCCTGCCTATGGCTCAGGGGTCCCCAATCTGGAGGGCTCGGGGACAGGCCCTTGGGCACAGAAGCCTGAAAACCCAACCTAGGGTTAGGCCAAGGGCCTAGGGGCATGGCAGGCCTGAACTGCCAGCACCCTTGTGTGCACCCCAGGGGCCTGAGTAGCAGGAGGCATTGGCCTCACGTGTGCCTGGCTCAGAGAGGGCTTTCTCCCAGGGTTCCACCGAGACAACTTGGGACCCCGGGTCCAGGACCAGGCAGCGGCCCTGTGGGCCAGCACTGCCAAAAAAGAGTTTGCCGGTGGTTTTCCAGCCAATTCTCACAAGCTTTCTGCCTAAATCAATATTGTGGTCTAGAGCACTTTATTGCTAGGTGTGTGTCACGGCCATCAGGGAATAAGGGCCTGGCCCTTGAGGCTCCCTCGAGGGTCCCCATGCGGGGGAGCTTTCCCGGGGCAGAGTTGAGGGAGGGGGTCTGTCTGAACATCAGTCTGTGTTTGCAGCCCACTGGGGTGCCAATGGTGGGGGTATCCTCAGTGGGGGCAAGCAGGTTTTTCCCACTCTTAGGGTTTTGGGTAGCTCCTAAAGGCACAGTTTCCTCCTGGGTGGCAGGCCTCCTGGGATGTGTCCTCCAAGCCCATCAGATTGTGGACCCCGGAGCCACACACTAGGATTCCACCTGCCATCCTGGAGGAAACTGTGCCATTCAGAGCTGTGCAGAATACTCAGACTGGGAGAAACCCGCATACCTCCCGGAGGCCACCCCTACCTCCGGTGCCCTCCCCCCTGGCCATGATACCTGGAGCCTGACACACCACCTGACCCCCATCCTTGACTCAGACCCCCGCGGACCCGCCTCAGCGCTGGCAGATCGGGCCTGCCATGTCCCTGGGCCCTAACCCTATCCATAGGTTGGGTTTTCAGGCTTATATCCCCAGAGACCTGGCCCCCAAACCCTCCAGATTGGGGATCCCTGAGCCAAAACCCAGGACACCGCCCGCCACCCAGGCGGAAACTGTGCTGTTAGGAGCTGCACAAAACCCTCAGAGCGGGAGAAACTGCATGCCCCACCTGAGGCCACCCCCAACTTCAATGCTGCACCGAGCCATAAACACGCAGGCCTACGCTCAGCCGGACCCCCTCCCTCAACTCTGTCCCCGGAGAGCTCCCCTGCATGGAGGCCCTTGGGGGAGCCCTCTAGCAACCCTCGGTTTGTGCTCTAAGGTTGAGTCTGTTTCCTCATTGGCCTATCCTTCTCCCCTCACTCTGTTCATCTGTTTTCTTTCTGAAATTCCAAAGGAGTCAAGTCATAGGATATTGGTCTTATCCTACCGACTTTGCCAAGCTTAATCCATCCTAGATCCATCCACATCCTTGCAGATGGTAAGATTTCATTCTTGTAGAAGCTGACTCCGATTCCATGCAGAAGATGTGGGAGATTATATATATATATATATATATGGAGAGAGAGAGAGAGAGAGAGAGAGTGACTGGACATTGGGACTCCCTCCATAGTTTTGCTCTGGTTGATAATGCTGCTGTAAATATCACGGTGCTTATACCCCTTTGAATGTGCATTTTTGTGCCCTTTGGGGAAATACCTAGGAGGGCAATTGTTGGATCCTAGGGTTGTTCAGTTTTTAGCTTTTGGAGGAACCACCATACTCTTTTCCAGAGTGGCTGCAACAGCCCGCATGCCCATCGACAGTGCAGATGGGTTCTGCTTTGAGCAGAATATTACCTGCTAGCAATTTCCTAAGGAGGAAATGGAAAATCTGTGGGATAACCTGACTCACCCAGCATCAGGCAAGCAGCCACAGGAATTCACCGCAGCATTCCTGATGCCACGCCCCTTGAAGGCACCAGGATGCCTCTATCCAGGGGAGTCCCAAAGACTCTCCTTCAGACTTCACCACCCATGAAACTGCAGAGAAAAGACGGCATGTCCAACTCTCTAGATGGTCCACTGAGTGAAACTAGAAAGTCAAGGTTCCCTTTTAAATTGTCCAAGGCTCCTTGAAGTCATTTTGAATTTTCCCTCTGTCCTCATTGGAACTCTTTGGATAAAAAGATGAATCCATTAGGATACATCACCTTTGACAAAGGAGAAGCCATCATCCAAGTCTCTATCTGACCACAAACAGCCACCTCACTTTAGATGCTGGCATTCCACCACAGCCTAGGCCCAGTGAAATAAACACTGTTAGATGAAGGAATACATATATGTTCAAAACACACACCGAGTCCATATCATGTTCCCTTTCGAATCCAAGGGATTGCCTAGGAAAGAGATGTTCCACATACCTTTGTAAGCCAGAAATGAACAGAGAAATGGGATCCCCTGCCATGGGCTCCCTGCAGGGAAACTTGGGAACTCTGGCCCCCACTCTAGATGGCTGACATCTGCTTCAGTGTGACTTTGTGGCTCCACTGGAGACCAGAGAAAAGCCCAGGAGGTTTGGGGTGAAAGAGAACTTTTACCTCCCATCCTGGCATGGATGTGACATTGTGCCTAATGGGCCTGCTGTTTACTCTGAACACAGACGTCCTGGGAAAAGCTGCATGACTGACTCAGATGCTGATTTCCAAACTTCAGGTCTCGTGGAGCCAGAGTGAAGAAGGGTTGTCAGGCGGGGATAAGCAGGCACCTCTCACCTACAGCCCGCACACCTGCTCCGATTCCTGGGAGAAGAAGAGACACATGCTTGTTTCTTAAGTGGTAATTAACTTCCTTCTAAAGCTGACCGATGCCTTTGTCCTTTTTGGAGAAGCAACTATACTCTTCCAAACAAACACTCAACTCTTTGGTTCCAAATGCACCATGAGCTGGGTTTGGTTTCCCTCCGGCTCCAGACCCCCACCGGGAGGACCCTCTGAACCATCCTGACAGCACATTGCCAGCAAACCTGGGAAAATGGGGCACAATGCTGAGTGGGGGCCCGGCTCCAGGAATTGCTACCACCATTCCTGAGCCTGGAGAAACAGAGACTATACAGCTCACCACTCCCTCCTGTAAAAACAAGCGACAGAGCCTCACCTTTCAGGGTCTCTCACCCAGCACCTCACCACTGCACTCAGAGCCAACAGGCTGCCCTGACCCCTCTTTCCGTGTATCCCACTGCAGCTCGCCACTGCCTCCAGTGGTGGCAAGCGGCATTACCATGCCTTCCAGGGACTCCCGCACCACAGCTCACCACTCCCTCCAGTGGCTTGAACCGGCACTGCCCGGTCTTCCAAAGACTCCTAAAGCAGCTCCCAATGCCTCCACAGGTCTAAAGCCACACTGGCACTGTTCCTCCAGATTGGGGACGTCTGAGCCACACTCCAGGACTCCACCTGCCACCCAGGAGGAAACCGTACCATTCGGAGCTGCGCAGAACCCTCAGAATGGAACAAACCCACATGTCTCCCTGAGGCCACCCTTACTGTCGACGGCCCTCCCTGGCCACAAATTTATAGCCTGACCTTGCTCCCTGATGCCCGTCCCAATTCAGCCCCTGTGAGCCCTCCTCAGCACTGGCAGATCAGGCCCACCCTGCCCCTAGGCCCTAACCCAAACCCTAGGTTGGGTTTTCATGCTTCCATCCCAGAGACCTGTCCCTCAAGCCCTCTAGATTGGGGACCCCTGAGCCACACACCAGGACTCTGCCTGCCACCCAGGAGGAAACCGTGCCATTCCAAGCTGTGGAAAACCCTCAGAGTGGGAGAAACCGCATGCCTCACTGAGGCCACCCCACATCCGGCGACCCCCGGACACAAAACCTGACATGCCGCCTGACCACTGTCCTCGACTCAGCCCCCCAGTAATCCAGCATCACCGCTGGCAGATGCGGCCTGCCAAGGCCCTAGGCCCTAATCCTAAACCTAGGTTGGGTTTTCAAGATTCTGTCCCCAGAGACCTGGCCCCCAAGCCCTCCAGACTGGGGACCCCAGAACTTCGGGTCTAGGGACCAGATTGAGCCACACCCCAGAACCCCGCCTACCACCGAGGAGGAACCTGTGCCATCCGGAGCTGCGCCAAACCCTCAGATGGGGAGAGACCTGCATGCTCCCCTTGAAGCCACCCCCACCTTCAGCGCCCCACCAGGCTGCAAACATGGAAGCTGACTGTCATCCGGAGCCCCTCCCTCAACTCTGTCCCCAGAAAGCTCCCCTGTGCAGGGGCCCTCAGGGGAGCTGCGTGGGCCCGGCGCATGGTCCCTGAGGCTGGCAACATGACCTAGCGAGAAAGCGCTCTAACTGCAGGCGCCAGCATGGGCCCGATCGCTGCCACACGCCAGCCAATTCTCATGAGCTTTCTGCTCAAATGATATCGATTTGGGCAGAAACTCTTGAGAATTGGCCGGAACTCCCCCCGGAAGGGAGAAACCTGCATGCTCCCCTAAAGCCACCTCCACAATCAGCGGCCCCCCCCCCCCCCCACAAACCCAGATTCTGGTGCGCTGCCGGACTCATGCTCTCAACTCAGCCTCCTCCCCCAGAGCTGGCAAATCGGGCCTGTCATGCCCCTAAGCCCTAACCCTAAGCTTAAATTGACATCGATCTGGCAGAAAGCCCAGGAGAACTGGCCGGCGTGGACAGCGATTCAGGCCGTGCTGGTGCCATGGTCTAGAGTGTTTTCTTGCTAGGTGTGCGTCGCCACCATCCGGTAACACGGGCTGGGTCCCTGTGGCTTATCCGAGGGCCCCCGCCCAGGGGAGACTTCTGGGGGCAGTGTGGAGGGAGGGGGTTCAATGGAGTGTCAGCCTCTGTGTTTGTGGCCCGGTGGGGCGCTGAAGGTGGGGGATGCCTGGTGGGGGGGATCATGCCGTTTTCTCCCGTTCTGAGGGTTTTATGCAGCTCCAAATGGCATGGATTTGTCCTGGGTGGCAGGTGGAGTCCTGGGGTGTGGCTCAGTGGTCTCCAATCTGGAGGGCTTGAGTGCCAGGTCTCTGGGGATGGAAGCCAGAAAACCCAACCTAGAGTTAGGGTTAGGGGCTAGGGGCATGGCAGGACCAATGGGCTGGCGCTGAGGTGGGCTCCCCAGGGGGCTGAGTGGAGGACAGTGGTGAGACGGGGCATCAGGCTCCAGCTTTGTGGCTGGGGGGGGGCGCCAAATGTGGGGGTGGCCTCAGCGGGGCATGCCAGTTTCTCCCACTCTGAGGGTTTTGTGCAGCTCCAAAGGGTGCGAATTCCTCCTGGGTGGCAGTCAGAGTCCTGGAGTGTGGCTCAGGGGTCCCCAATCTGGAGGGCTTGAGGGCTAGGCCTCTGGGGCTGAAGCCTGAAAACCCAACCTAGGGTTAGGGCCTAGGGGCATGGCAGGCCCGATCTGCAAGCCCCGAGGCCGGCTCCCTAGGGGGCTGAGTAGAGGAAAGGGTTGGCTGGCCTTTTGAGGTGATTCTGGCCTGCCCTTGAGGGACTTCATGCTGGTGGGTCATGGAGCCCCATTAAACAACTTGTCTAGGTCAAGCTCATTCTTCTTCCCCCCTCTTTCCTTCCCAGACCCAGAGCACCTCTTTGTCCCCCTCCCCTCTGAGGATTATTATGAGGTGGTACAATTGTGCAACCATCAGCCAGTCCTGCTTCCCTTCCAGGTGACCAACCCTCTGGCCCAGGGGACACTGCCTCCGGAGTTCCCACTCGAGGAAGTCCCAGTGGATGGGATGGGAATGACATCTCCTTTCATGTGAAGAAGGGCTTCACCATCCACTGGCCCCTAGCTTCCTTGGCTGGCTCCCTCTTCTGCTTGGCTGCCTCAGTGGCTTGAGACAAATCTCTACCAAGTAGATGCTGATCTACACCAACTGTGCCACAGGCCTAGGGCCTGGGTGGGCAGGGCAAGGGAGGACATGGGGAGAGATGCCTCCTTTAGCGACCTCAGATTTGGGTTCTTTGGCTTATGGAACTCTAAGCAACCAACCAACTTTCAACAACATCCCCATGTAGTCAACTGACTTGTCCGGCCAGCAAGCCAATCAGCTATTGAACAAACTTGCATCCAGAAGGCTGTCTATCCACTCATTCTCAGTCACGCTACACCATTCCATTCACCCATCCTCCATCGGATGACCTGTTCCATCAGCCGCCCATCATCTATCAATTCAACCAACCCAACCATTCGTTCTCTATGAACACACCATTCCACTCATTCGTTTCATTCAGTCATTCCAACAATCGGTTCAACAGGTTTTCCCCCATTTCTCTCCCATCTTCTCCATAGCACACCCATCTTCCTCCCCCACACCACCGTCCAAACTTCAGCAACATCAGCCCAACGGGGAGAGAACTTCAGTGTGACCTGTATGTCTCGGGGTGAGCCGGAAATTGCTGTGGGCTTTGTCTGGGGGAATATCCAGGGCAGAGGAGAAGAAAAGGCTGCAGATGTGGGTCTGTGGTGGTGGTGTATTGCCAAGAGCACGAGAGTGAGGGTCGGGAGTGATCATGTCCAAGTGGAACCACTGCTGGACTGCTACTCTGAGTGACCTTGGGCCTCAGTGTCCTTGTTTAGTTTATTGTATAAAATGTATAATGTGTTCCTTTGTTAATTTGTCCAATAATAATTACTGAGCAGCCACCATATTCCAGACACTGTAGTTCGTGCAGAGACCACAAGGATGAGGCACAAAGAGCTCTGGCATCTGCTGTCGGCAAGCATACAGTCTACCTGGGGAGGAAGAAGTGGGAAATGACCATGATCATGGAGAGAAGACTAAACATCCCTGATGTATCAAGGATACATCAGGGCAACGTCATAAGAGCTTCTTAAGACAGAGTGGTCAGGGAGTCTTCTCTGAGGTGACATTCAAGCTGAGATCAGACTGGCCCAAATGGCATGAACACGGGACTGGGGCAAGTGCTTGGGCCTTATGCTCTGTGTGTGTAATAAGAGATGGATGAAATCCTTTAGCAACTGTTCCCCGGGCACCTGCCGTGGGTCAGACCTTCCTAAGGTGTTGTTGGACAGGTGGCAGTGATGTTCCTTCCTCTCAAAGACCGTACCCCCATAACCCTCAAACATCTGGAGAGCAACTGGGTCACACAGTAGATCAACCAGCACCGACAACTTCAAGAATCCTTAAAAGGGCTTCTTAGAAGAGATGAAATTCAACCTGAGCCTTGGAGGGAGGGCTGGACCAACAAAGACACTGTGAAGGTGAGCTCTCCAGAGCCTTAGGAGGGAAAGAGTGGGGGATCATTCTCTCACTTGTCCAAAATGGAAACTGAGACCCAACAGGGGAAAAGAATGCACAGATGGTTGGCAGACATGGCTTTGCTGTACTAGTCCTTCCCCAGATATGTTCCTTGGATACCAAAAAGTCCAGCCTCAAACCCCCCAAGAAAGTGGTTTTTTTTTCCTCTTACCTTGGAGACTCACAACTCACACGCACATGTGACAGACTCAGTGGTCTGAGTCTCTCCAATTTAATATTGCTTGACTCAGTGTTTCCCAAACAATTTTCATAATAGAACCCTTCCCCCTTGGGGAGGTAGCACCCATTAACAACCACACAAAACCAGAGTGCCTTACCGGGGGGTGAGGGGGTTGCTGCTCTCAGCCAAGCTACTTCCTGCATCTCCTTGAGTTGGAGAGGAGACCCTAGCTTGTCCTCAGGGACTTGAGAAGCTCACATTTGCCACAAAGAACCTTTTCTTTCAGGTGCTCTGATCTGCATGTGTGGATTGGACAAGTCCCTGTCCCTGTCCCTGAAGGAACACACAGTCTCTCACTTGCCTGCTGGTGCCTGAGCCGGACACCTGGGCTGGCTGATGAACAGTTATTTTTTTGTCCCAGCAGATGGGCTGAGCCCCGACATCAGGGAGTAGGTCAGTGTCGTTCGCCGAGAAAGCCGGGTGCAGCAGGAGGCAGGCAGCACCCTGTATGTGGAAGAGGCCCTGGGCCGGGGACCCTGGCATCTACACCTGCCAGCCCACCAACCTTCAGGGCACGGGGACTGCCACCATCTGTATCCGTGTGACCAGAAGCCCTCACGTCTCCCCTGCTGCTTCCTAGCTCCCTCCCTAGCTGTAGGCATACTGGTGTGGAACAATGGGGCCAAACAGGGGTAGGTAACCATGTGAACCTTGGTGTTTTTGATGCCAAGGAGTTGTTACTCCCAAAAGAGTGCAAAAAGAACCTTTGCACTCACACCTTATACTCTGCCTGCACATCCCAGTTTCCACGCCTTCCATCAACCTCACAGCCTCCCTCCAAGCCCTGAGCTGTTCTGACTGCCAGCCTTCCCTCCAACATCAGCCCCCACTCCAAGGCTGGGCAGAGCTAGGGCCAGTGGGGTACCAGTACCCCAGGAGGGAGCCCAGAGCCACTGGCAAGTCACTCAGGCCCAGGACATATTGCCCAAAGGACCCTGGTTCCTCAGTGAGGAGTCCCCTCCTCTCTCAGGAAAACACAGGGGCCAAATAAGCACAATGCCATGGTTCCCACGGCTTGTCTCCCCAGGGTGAGGGTGTGACCACAGTTCATCTCCCTGCCTCCGCCATAGGCTACAGGAGGGAAGCCCTGCTCCCCACAACTTGCCCCTTCTCCAGCCTAGCGCTTCTCAATTAAAACGATGCTTTCTAAAGTGCATTCTGCAGCCTGAAGTGCTTAGGTTGGGGTGGGACGTTGGTCAAAGGAGTTTAGAAAATGCTGGATACTCTGCTTCCTTTTGGAAATTTGCAGTTCACATTAGCGCATTAAGGGTTCTGAGAAGTCCTGTACTTTGCAGATCTGTTTAACTTGACAGAATCTAGAGTTTCTCAGATTACTTGGCTATCAATTCTTTCTTGGTCATGCCTATTAATGTGCAATGAATGAGCATATCCCAGACAAACTTTGGGGAAAGATGCATGAAGTACATGTGTACTTCACTCCAGAGCTGTTCCCAAGGCTCCCAGATATATAACCTGTTTGCCCACAGCCAGAGAAGCAGCTCAGCGCTCCCTTAGCCCTACTAGGGGAGAAATGGAGAAAGAGAGTCACATCTGAATTCCAGAACAAGAAATGGCTGAAGACCAGGTCTGGGTTGATGGAGCTAACTTCAGTTCTACTGGACTGGCCTTTCTTACTTGCTGGTCTGGGGTCTGGGGCTGGAGCCGGGGAATCTCAGGGAAGGCCCTCCAGCTCCTGTGATTCTCAGTTTGCTCTGCTGCTGAAGAGGGATGAGAACTGGCTTCAAGAATCTTAGGTAGCTGACACGAGGGAGTATATGTGAGAGCATTGAATTAAAATGCTCTGTGCAGGGGAGGGGTTCTCTCTACAGTGTCCAGCTGACCTGAAGCTTCCTGAGAAGAATATTAAATCCACAGACAGTCTGGGCTGCACAGGCCTGCCAAGGCTGGTTTCTCCAGCCACCCCTCTGCACTGATGGGGAAGCTGAGGGCCAGGATCTGGGGTCCTGGCACCTGGCATCAGGCGTGGTAGAGGGAGCAGGAGGAAGAGAGAAACCAGAAGTTGGGGAGCGGGCAGGTAGAGGAAGGTAAGTCACACATTTGATTTTTCCAGAGCCTGAGGAGAAAAACAAGCACAGCGAGCTAAGAGCGGGATGACAGCTGAGGTCCTGGTCCTGGCTTTGTGGGCTCCACTCCCCACCGTGGTTTTCTCATCTCTACAGGGATGAGGTTCTAGCTCTGGCAGCTAGGTATCTCCAGACCCACGAGGTGGCCCTGAGACAGAGAGACCTGGAGGGCTGAGGAAGTGAGCCTTGCCTGGTCAGGGAGGAGGCTATCTGGCTTATCCCCTGGGCTGACCAGACTCTGGGACCAGAAGCAGTGGCATACCCCAGGTCATGTCTAGCCCCTGCTTTGGCTGGTTCGGGCCCTGGCACCGCCAGCCCAATGGGCCTCCAGCAGCCCCCTTTCCAGCTGCCCACCTTTCCCTGTTAATTCCCAGGGTCTGGCCCACTTCCTCCCCTGTCCCCAGCCCCCTGTCTGTCCTTCAAACAAACCTAGACTAGGACATTGTAGAGACTCAAGTATCATTCGTTCAGTTCCCCTGCCTGTTTTAGAGGACAGGTAAACTGAGGCTAAGGGAGGGTCTGAGCAGAGGCGAGAACATCTGGGGAAAGCTACCAAGTCAGGACCAGGGGGCTTGTCTCTTTGTCAGATGACCTCAGCAGCACTGCCCCTGGAAAAAGGTCAGGACTTCCCTGATTTGAACAGAGAGAATAGGGAGGGACGGAAGGACTCCTTTTGCTTGTTCCCCGGGCCAACTCCAGGGAAGGCACATCTGGGGCCTTCCATCACCCCATGGGTGATCCTGCATGGCCCAGGCCCCCAGGCCTCTGGGCACACACCCTGGCTCCCACCTCACTCCTGCCCTCCGCCCTTCCTGGGACAAGATGAGAGGCTCCTGCTGTCTTCTTCAGTAAGTCCTCAAGAGGGAGCCGTGACCACAGGCGTCATGGAGGGCCCAGGCCCCGGGCCCTAGCTGGCGAGGAAGGAGACCTCCGTGGGGGTGACAGAGGCCAGGGGGAAGGCAGGGGAGGCGTCGGTCCCGAGAACCCGGTACAGCAGCTCCTCCTTCTCCTGCTGGAGCTGTTGCCGCAACTGGGACTCCTTCTCCAGGGCCTCGCGGGCGAGAAGCAGGTCCTCCGAGAGCTGTCTGTGGGTGCAGACAGAGGCCCGTGTTGCCAGTGGGGAACAGCCTGGCAGCGGCTGCATCAACCAGCCCATTCCTCTAGGGGGCCTTCCACAGAGGGGCCGCCTGCCCGCATCAGGACCCCCACCACCCTGTCGTCCCCCTGGACGCAAGAGGTCATTGGATCCCTTGACAGAGCAGAGTGGCCCTCACAGGTAGACAGCTCTGGGTTCGGATCTGCCCCACCACTTAGCTGTGTAACCCTGAACAAGTCCTTGACTCCTGCCAAGTTTCAGTTTCCTCATCTGTAAAATGGGAGTGATAACAGGTGGACGGGCTCTTAGAGTAATTATGAGGCTTAGGTGAGATACTATGTAAACAATTCAATGAATTATGTCTGACACATGATGGTGGCTCTCATTTACCAAGCATTTAGAATGGGTTCCTTCATTCATATATACTCATTCATTCATTCCTTAGGTCACCCCAGCTAGACATTTCCTGTCCCCTCTTCCTGTACTGGGCTCTGCAGTGGAGACGACTCAGCCAGGATGGGGACAGATATCAATCAGGACACTAAGACCGAGGTTCCTGGACAGAGCTGGTCTGCTGGGATTCTTGACTGTCAAGGAAAGAGGGAGCCACATTCCCCAGAAAGGCCTGGGCCTGCCTGTAGGTCCATTTCCCAGGTTCTCCAAGACCCTCCCAACCGGAGATGTTGACCAAATGGTGGCAAGGGGAGACGGGGGCAGGGGACAGCTACCTTGACATAACCATCTGGTTGCGGGCCCGGACATGGAGGTCCTCGTTCTCCTGCTGCAGGGTGGAGATTTTTTCCTCCAACATCAGATTTTTTTCTTTCTGTAACGAATCAGATGGCACTCAGAAAGCCACTGACCTCACATGGCACAACGGATGCCATCACCTCCCTCTTATCTGTGGTCACTGAAAACACTGACTCAGTCTGGACTCGATGTTACATTTTGTGAAGCAGTAAGATTACTTTAAAAAACACACCCAAGGAGTGAACACAGAGCTGCCAGTTTTTAATTTTGCCACATGAGACGTAGCAAAAAAATATAGCCCCTCCCATCTAAGATCTCCATCAGTGCATAAGGGAAAGGATATTTTTGGTTCTCCGAAGTCAGGATATAATCTATATAAATAAAATTACATGTGTCTGTTATGCTAGTGCACAAAAATGGTTCAACAAAATTCACAGGGAGCGTCTGAGATGGTCTGATTAGAATACAGTTTGTGTGGCACCCATAAATAGGGAGATTTCTTCTGGAGTAACATAATCTCCCTCTGGATGCTGCCCTAGGTTCCCCAGGCCTCCCTTCTCCTGGAGACAAAGCCATCAGTGTGCTCAATGCCCATCACTCCCCAGGCCTGTCCTTGATTCTGGCCTCCTTTCTGTCTGATGGTTCAGCCTTGCCTTCTTCCCCAGCCCCTGCCTGGCACGTAACACCTGCCAGCCTCTCCCAATTAGCCAGGGTACCCCTGGAGTCACCCAAGTTAGAGCAGCAGGAATAGCCCAGAAAAGCCCAGGGCCCATATGAGAAGGGGCCCGTGATTGACCCAGACTGGCCGCAGACCAGCCTCAGCTGTCTCCAGGGCCAGCATGGGTGGCCGGTCCACGCGGGTGTGGCCTATGCTGGAACCTCCTCAAAGGGCCTTCCCTCCACACCCTTTAGAAAGAAAATGCTCAGAAAGGCCAAGCCTGAGGCTGCGTCGCCCCCAGCTGCCAGGCACAGACCACTGTTTCCATGAGGATCAGCCGCTTGTCCAGCTCGTGAATACGCTCGTTCTTCATCTCGATGACAAAGTGTAAACTCTCCAGCTCCTGCTCCCAGAACTGGCTGGGGCTCCCATAATCCTAGACATGGGTGCAGAATCATCTCATCAGACCAGCAGTCAGGGAGAGAGGGGTACGGGCTACCTGCTACTCTCCCATTCTGCCTCCAAATCACTGTCTGCCTCTCCCCAGTCACCTCCTTTCCTTGGGGCTCACTGTAAATGCTTAACATGCTCCATCTCCTGCCAGCCTAATAACACCCTCAGCCGCAAGCCCCGTTCCCACCCTAGATGAGGAACTGTAGTTCAGAGTGGTTAAGTTGCTCGTGCTAAGTGCTAGGTTACCTCTTTGCACCTAGTTCCTTCCGAATCCAGAGCCCAAGCACGTCACGACCCCCCATGCTTCTCTCTCAGCCTTACTTTCCCCCTCAGTGACACGGGGACCCTCTTTCTTCCAGGCCCTTGTGAAAGTAAGAGTGTCAGGTCTAGCCCTGGCCTTGAAGAGGACCCGGATTTTCCCAGTGCCCAGACCGTGACCTCCCTGGAGATTCGAAAAGGAAAACTGCCAGGTTAACTGCCACCTGCCTGGATGTGCTTCTTATAGTCTCGGCTCAAAATGGACTCTTCTACCCTCTTCATCTTGGCCTGGAAGACCTCCAGCTGTGAGGACAGTCCATCGATGGTCTCCTGGAGAAGGGAGTTGGAGGGAGATGGCCAAAGGCTGGTTCATAAAGGCTGGAGGTGGACTTCTCATCCCAGAGAGGGCACGGTTTGGGTTCTTCCATGAATCTTCACCCTGCCCTACCCACCAATGCAGGCTTGATTTGCTTCAACCCCTGCCTGAAACATACCAGCCCCATCTCTGCTCATAAAGCCTTTAAGGACTCCCAGTGCGCTTGGGGACCATGTCCGGGTGTTCCAGGCTGCTGGTGCTAGCTCGACATGGAAAGCCCACCCAAGCTGGACTCTGCACTTCCTCAGTCTTCCCTCACTGTCCTCCCATTGCCAAGTATATTCTTGCTTCCTACATTCCCCTTCCAAGAGCTTCCGGCATCCTAACCTTGCCCAATACCTTCACGATAGAGCACACCTTTCATATGGCTCATGGGCCCCACCACCTGGCCTTTACCTCCTCACCAGCCTTGGTTCCTAGTTACTCATACTCATCATCCCAGGGGGATCTTGAACTTTTTTCAGTTCTACAGGTAATCACATTTCCCCCTCTTCTCTATGTCTTTAAGCACACTGGGGTTGGTTTTTTTTTCCTCCCTAGGGCACTCCTCTTACCCTTCTTCATCAGAAGAATTCCAACCCATCCTTCAGGTTCCAGCTAAGGTTTCATCCCTCTGAGAAGGCCTTGACCTGATAAATTGACTCAGATGCCTTCCTTCGTGCTTCCGAAGCTCCCTGTGTATCCACCTGCCAGCCCGGTCACACCATGGTACCTGGCCCATGAGGTCTCCAAGATCCTCCAAGCGCAGTTCTCAGAGAAATAGGCCAACCCTGATCTCATACCAAGTCCTCTGGAGCTAATAGCTCAGTCACCACATCGAGGGGCTGGATACACAGAAGACACTCACCTCTGTCCCTCACCCCTAAGTAGAGGCCAGGCGGCTTTCCCGAAGGTCCTCCCCTCCCCCGCAGAGATGGCCATGAGTTCCCTCTCACCTGCAGGGTAGCCTTGGCCTCCTGAAAGGAGTGGGTAAGGGCTTCCTTCTCCTGCTCATGCGAGGCCCGGAGGACTGTAGGGAAAGGAGACCTCCATGAGCTCAGACACCCAGGCACTTTACGCTAAAGCCTTCTGGCAGGCCCCATGAGGCCCGGAGAACCTGGGCGATCAGCTGGGGCCCACAGGGGCCGGGGGGCTGGGGATGGTCTTACTCATCCTTCATTTGCTGGGCGTGCAGCTGTGCCAGAAATATAGTAGAGATTTAATGAAAGCTCATGGAAATGGAGACAGATGATATCTTGGGAGGAACCGTGAGCCCTACCAGATTGCGGGACGCACCCACGCTGCACTGAGGCTGAGACCCAAAGACCCTGCGGCAAGCTTGCTCATCTGACTCGCTGGCCATGACAGTGCACAGGGCCGATGTTTTGCAATCTGGGTTACCCAAACCTGGAAACCATTAAATCATTATTTCTCAAACCAGGGCAGAGAACTGCAGTAAGTACATTTGCTCTGGAGCCAGGAAATGTACTTTGTTGTCATTCTGCTTCTTCCACAACCAAGGAACCTTGAGAGGATCACCTCAGATATTAAAATGTTCTACTGCAGGCACCTGGGTGGCTCAGTCATTAAGCGTCTGCCTTCTTTATTTTATTTCATTTCATTTCATTTTTTCAGTGTTCCAAGATTCATTGTTTATGCACCACATCCAGTGCTCCATGTAATACATGCCCTCTTTAATACCCACCACCAGGCTCACCCAACCTCCCACCCACCTCCCTTCCAAAACCCTCAGTTTGTTTCTCAGAGTCCACAGTCTCTCATGGTTCGTTCATCTCCCCCTCCAATTTCCCCCAACTCCCTTCTCTTCTCCTTCTCCCAGTGTCCTCCTTCTGCTCAGGTCCTGATCCCAGGGTCCTGGGATTGAGCCCCACATTGGGCTCCCTGCTTGGTGGAGAGCCTGCTTCTCCCTCTCCTGCTTCCCTTCCTTGTGTTCCCTCTCTCCCTGTCTTTCTCTGTCAAATAAATAAATAAAATCTTAAAAGAAAAAAAAAGTTCTACTGCGTCAACTGTGACATGAGTTGTTCTAAGGGATGACCCAAGGATGACATGAGGAAAGGACACACAAGGGCTCTCCAGACTGGGCAGTGCTGTGCAGATTTGCTATTATTCCCCCAAATCAGTGTCGTTATATTTCTTATCCCACCTACTCTACAGAGTCCCTTGTGGAAAATTCCAACTTTGTCTCAACCGAAAGAAGACAATGGGGAAGTGACCAATCAATGGGTGGGATGGGAAGTAGGACAGAGAGGACAGGAAAAAAAAAAGTGTCATATGACCAAAGGCCCGGGTAGTGGGCCTGTGTCTCAGTGGGCAGTGACAGAGAGAAAACAACGTCCAGTCACATAAATGTGATAGAGCTGTCCAAAACTCAAGAGATCAGCTGTATAAAAATGACAGGCTGAATTTTTTCCAATTGTGGGCCAAATCTGTTAATTTGCCGATCAAGATAATTTCTGATTCCAGGTAAGCTGGAGGATGTACGCTCCATACAGTTTGTCCTCCTCAATGTAGCTATAAAACCCAGGCAGAATGGATGGGATAGCTATTTGCAGACTCTGAACAGTAAATGGTGGCAGGGGGATGTGGCAAGAAGATCAGAATTTGAAGTAGCGTGAAACCAAGAGTTTTAAACAAGACTCAGAATCTCGTGTTTTCATATGTTTCAGGATATCATTTATAATCACTCAGCATGCAAATCCAAATGGCTCAGCATAAAAATCCAAAATGGCTCAGCATACAAAGAAGCAGGAGAATTTCAACTTGGCTGAGAAAGACATTCAGCAGATGCCAACACTGGGATGCTACAGATGTTGGAATTATTGACAGAGACTCTAAGACAGCTGATACAAAAATGTCTCGTGAAGTAAGGGTGAGCACTCTTGAAAAGAATGGAAAAATAGAAAGCCCTAGCAAATATATAGAAGCTATTAAAAAGAACCAAAAGGAAAGTTTAGAACTAAAAAATGTAATTAATTAAAAACAACAACAACAACTCACTGGGTGGGCTCAGTTGCAGAATTGAGATAACACGGATAAAGAGGCAGTGAACATGGCTGTGGATCAATAGAGATTATCCAGTCTAAACAACTGAGAGCAAAACAATTGGGAAAAATTGAACAAATCCTCAGGGACATATAAAACAATCCAAAAACGTCTAATATTTGTGTATCAAAGTCTCAGAAAGAGAAGAGAAAGAGTGTGGTACAGAAACTGTATTTGAAGAGAGAATGGTTGAATGCTTCCCAAATCTTGCAAAATATAAACCTACAGACTAGAGACACCCACTGAACCCCAAACAGGAGAAGCCCAGGGAAATCCACACCCAAACACATTTTTTTTTTAAAGATTTTACTTATTTATTTGTCAGAGAGAGTGAGAGAGCACAAGCAGGGAGAGAGGCAGGCAGAGGGAGAGGGAGAACAGGCTCTGCCCTGAGCAGGGAGCCCAATGCAGGACTCGATCCCAGAATCCTGGGATCATGATCTGAGCCAAAGGCAGATGCCTATCGACTGAGCCACCCAGACATCCCCAGACACGAAAACTAACAACAAAGAAAAAATATGGAACGGACCCAGACAAAAACAATGCATTACTTAGAGGAAACAACAGTTTGAATGGCCGTGAATTTCTTATTAGAAACCTTGGAGACTAGAGAGAGTAAGAACATAAATAGGGAATAAAAACTGCCAAAATAAAAGAACCGTAAATCTAGAATCCCATAGCCAGTGAAAATGTCCTCAGGAACGAAGGTGAAACTAAGACATTCTCAGAAGAAGAAACACTAAGATAATTTCTCATCTGCAGACCATCTAAAAGAACTGCTTAAGGAAATTCTTCAGATCGAAAGCAAATGATACCAAAGGCAACTTCCGAACTTCAAGAGTATAGGAAGAACAACAGAACCGGTGAATGCCTGGGTAATATATAAACTAGTCTTCTTCTTTTTCTCCCCTCGTACTCTTTAAAATATGATTAATGGTAAATCAATGTTATAAACAGTGTAACACTGTCTGATGGGGCAGTCAATGTATGTGGATGCCATACCTAAGACCAGTAAAACAAAAAGGAGAGAGGATAGGGATCTAGAGGATAGCAGGCTTTCTTTTCTTTCTTCTTCTTTTTTTTTTTTTTAAAGATTTTTATTTTTTTATTTGAGAGAGTGGGAGTGCACAAGAAGGGAGTGAGGGGGACAGGGAGAGGGAGAAGCAGACTCCCCACTGAGCAGGGAGCCTGATGTGGGGCTCGATCCCCAAACCCAGGATCATGACCTGAGCCAAAGGCAGATATCCAACCAACTGAGCCATCCAGGCTTCTTGATGGTAGGCTTTCTACATTCCCCTGGAAGCGGCAGAATGTGAATTCTAAGTAGACTCTTAACTATTTTGTAATTCTTAGAGCTGTCATGCACAAAAAAAGAACTATACAGAGAGATATAGTAAAAAAGACCAGAGACAAGTTAAAAATGTAATACTAAAAAATGTTCAAATACTCCAAAAGAAAGCAGGGACAGGAATGTAGAGCATAAAAATGACAGACCTACATCCAACCATAGCAGTATGAACACAAACTAAATGGTCTAAACATGCTAAAGAAAAGACAGAGATTGTCAGACTGGATCTTTAAAGAAAACACCCAGCGGGGCGCCTGGGTGGCTCAGTGGGTTAAAGCCTCTGCCTTCAGATGGGGTCATGATCCCGGGGTCCTGGGATCGAGCCCCACTTCGTGCTCTCTGCTCAGCGGTGAGTCTGCTTTTCCTTCTCTCTCTGCCTGTCTCTCTGCCTACTTGTGATCTCTCTGTCAAATAAATAAATAAATAAAAATAAAAATAATTAAAAAAACACCCAGCTATGTGCTACTTACAAGAAATCCATTTTACATAGATGTCACATGTAGATCACAAGTAAAAAGGTAGAACAAGCAACATGAATCAGAGGAAAGCAGTAGTGGCTGTATTCATTTCAGATGAAGTACACTTAAGAATAAGGAATAACAACAACAACAACAAAAAGAATGAGGAATAACATCAGGTTGAAGACATTGGCATTACATAATGATCAAGAGGTCAGTTCTCTAAGAAAACATGACAATCCTAAATGTTTGTATACCTAACAAAGGAACTTTGAGATCCATGAAGCAAAAACTAACAGAACTGAAAGGAGAAATAGACAAATACATGATTATAGTGAGGAATTTCAACACTCTTTAGCATTCAATGGAAAAAGGAGGCATAAAATCAGTAGAATATCGAAGAACTGAGCACTGTCCATATCCTGATTTAACCACTTTATAAACTACAACCTACAGTAGCAGAATACATTTTTCAAGTGCACATGAAATATTCACAAGATAGGTCATATCCTGAGTCATAAAACAAGCCTTAACAAATTATAAAAGGAGCAAAATACAAACTCTCTTCTCTGACCACAATGAAATCAAACTAGAAATCAGTCATAGAAAGAGAACTACCAATCTCCAGACACTTACAAGTGTTCAATGAGCCAAAGAGGAAGTCTCAAGGGAAACTAGAACATATTTTTAACTGAACAAAAGTGAAAATACAACACATCAATCTGTGGGATGCAGAAATACAGTGCTTAGGGAGAAATTCGTAGCACTAAATGCTTCTGTAAGAAAAGGAGAAAGGTCTCAAATCAGTAATATAAGCTCCTAGTGTAAGAAATCATAAAAAGAAGAGTTAACAATATAAAGGAGCCAGGAGAAGGAAAGAAACATAACAGGAATCAATGAGATTGAAAATGGGCAAATTGAGAAAAACATCAATAAAACCAAAAGCTGATTTTTTGGAAAGGATTAATAAATTTGGTAAGCCTTAAGCAAGACTGACAAAGAAAAAGAGAATACACAAATTACCAATATCAAGAAATTAAGAGGGAATATTACCACAGACATAGAAGATATTTAAAACAATAGTAAGAGATTATTATGAGCAATACTATGCATATAAATTTGACAACTTAGATGAAATGTACCAATTCCTGAAAAACCACAAACTGCCAAAACTCATGTAAGATAAAACACATCACCTGGGCATTCCTATAATTACTAAAGAATTCAAATTTGTACTTAAATACTTTCTGGAATAGAAATGTTTGAGAACAGATGGTTTCATTCACAAATTCTATTGAACATTTAAAAATGATACCATACAAGTTCTATACAATCTCTTCCAGAAATGAAAGATGAAGGGACAGTTCTCAACTCATTCCATGGGGCAAGAAAACCTTGAAACTAAAACCAGACAGATAGTATAGAACAACAGCCCTCATGAACACAAAATATTAACAAATCAAGTTCAGCAATACATAAAAAAGAATACATTAATGTGACTGAATAGGGTTTATGCCAGGAATACAAGGCTAGTTCAAAATTTGAAATTCAAATCAGTGTAATCCACGATATTAACCATCCAAAGAAGAAAAATCACACAATTATATGGGTCATAGATCTAAATGTAAAACTTAAAACCATACATATTTTGGAAGACAACATAGAAGATCTTTGTTGCCTGGGGTTAGAACTTCTAAGATATGATACCTCAAGCATAATGAATGAAAGAAAAAATAATAAATTTGGAATTTATCAACATTAAAAGCTTTGCTTTATAATATACATTGTAAAGGGAATGAGAAAAAAAAAACCCTCCAGCCTAGGGGAAAATATTTGCAAATACAAAGGACTTGCATCCAAAATACATAAAGATCTCTCAAAACTCAACATAAGAACAAGCAAGCTACAGAATGGGTAAGAGATCGGAATGGACATTGGACCATGGACAGATGATACCCAGACAGTGAGTAAGCACAAGAAGAAATGGTCAACATCCTTAGTCATTACTGAAATGCAAATCAAATCCATGATGAGATATCACCACACACCAGTTAGGACGGCTAAAACTTCAAAGAAAAATTGGCAAGTGTTGGGCAAGAAGTAAGAGTGGAAATCCTATATGGCTCACGGGAAGGCAGCATCATGGCCACTTAGGAAACCAGTTTCCCGTTTCCCATAAAGCTCAACATATACTTATTATATGGCCGCTCTATCCTACTCCTGCATTATTTGCCCAAGAGAAATGGAAATTTAGGAACACACAGAAATCTGTACATGAATGTTCAGAAGAGGATCTATTCACATTCACCTCGAAATGGAAACAACCAAAATGTCCTACAAGTGAATGAGTAAACAATGGAATACAACCCAGCAGTGGGGAAAAAATACTGAACTATTAATACATGTAACTTGGACGAATCTCAAAGACATCATGATGAGGGCTGCCTGGGTGGCTCAGTCAGTTAGTTAAGCATTTGACTTCGGTTCAGGTCATGATCCCAGGTCCTGGGAGGGTGCCCCATGTCTGGCTCCTTGCTGAGCGGGGAGTCTGCTTGTCCCTCTGCCCCTCTCCCATTCATGCTCCCTCTCTCTGTCTCTCTCAAATAAATAGATCGATAAAATCTTTGAAAAAAAAAAAAGATGCCATGAGGAGTGAAAGAAGCCACTATCAAAAATCAGGTATTACTTTGTTTATAAAACAACCTTGAAAGGACGAAACTACAGGGATGGGGAGCAAATCAGTGGGTGCCTGTGTGGTAATTCCACACAGAGAAATTGGA
The DNA here is from genome assembly GCF_010015895.1 of Lontra canadensis. Classification (NCBI taxonomy): domain Eukaryota; kingdom Metazoa; phylum Chordata; class Mammalia; order Carnivora; family Mustelidae; genus Lontra; species Lontra canadensis. The sequence continues at coordinate 17,051,365 of NW_022630999.1, forward strand.
GTAGTGGTGGAATTGAGGACAGAAAGACAGCCTGAGGGGCACCTGGGTGGCTTAGTCAATTAAGCGTCTGACTCTTGGTTTCCGCTCAGGTGGTGATCTCGGGCTCCTGGCATGGAGGCTCCCGTCAGACTCTTTCATTCAGTGCGGAGTGGCTGGGTATTCTCTCTTCCTCTCCCTCTGCCCCTTCCCCTGCTTGTGTGCTTTCTCCCTCTTTCTAATAAAATAAAATAAAATAAAATAAAATAAAATAAAAATCTTTTTTAAAAAGGATAGCCTGAGAGAATTTGGGGGAGTTGGAACTGTTTTGTATCAGATTACGGTATGATTACGTGAATGTATACCTGTGTTAGAATTTAGGGAACTGTATACCAAAGACAGTCAATTTTACTGTATGATAATTTAAAAAATAAAAAAAAGAGAATATAAAAGACAACAAAGCATCGTCAAAGGTGAAAACCACCACTAGCTTCTCCCAGTTATCTATGTACTGTCCCTAAACACATAAAATCCTATATTTTCCTTCCCACTATGTTTTTATTTATTCATTTAACACACACCGATCTACCACCTAATATAAGCCAAGTGATTTAGAAATAATTATGTAGGAATTCTAACTGATGGGAAGAACTTAAGACAAGCAGTCCCTTCTCCTGTGGGGTTTTTCCATGAGGAAAATTTTCTTATCAATATATTTATAATGCTGAAAATAGTATGAAAGCAACGCATGGAGAACAGAGCTGTTTTCCTACAATAGCGTCCTGACAAGGGGAAGGTAGATTTTAGAGATATGGAAAGTGACCTGAGGTTCAAGGTAGCTTCTAGAGATACAGACACAGAGCTGAGGTTGAGTGACAGGTCCAACACTGCGCAGCACGTTAGAATTAAAACACAGCTCTTCAGATTCCCAGGGCTAGGGCTTCAGATCCATTCCAAAACATTTTGTGCTAATGTTGCAATATGTTTCAAGAATCCTAAAATTGTTCAGACCTCTGTTCTAGTTATTCCATTTCTGGGAATCTAAGGACATATCGTGAAATGTGGGCACATCTTTATGCAAAAGACTTTTAGTGCGGTGTTATTTACAGCAGTTAAAATCTGGAAGTCTAGACTCAAGATATAAGGAAAACCGTGTATGCAATGGCCTAACTTTATCAACATTTACAAGCAGCATAAATTATTTGGAAACATGTTGGAAACAATGTTAAATGAAAAGAACAGGATCTAAAATTTTACACATAAAATAATCCTAACTGGGGGGCCCTAGGTGGCTTCGTGAATTGATCATCTGACTTTTGGTTTCAGCTCAGGTCATGATCTCAGGGTCGTAAGATCGATCAAGCCCTAAGTCGGGCTCTGCATGGAGTCTCCTTGAGATTCTTCCTCCTCCTATTCCATCCCCCCTGCTCCTCCCCCTGCTTGTGCTCTCTCTCTCTCAAATCTATTTAAAAAAATAATCCTACCTATATTTTTAAAAGATAGTTCTCGAGAAAGACCATGCAAATACCAACGATGAAAGGAAACACTGGTATAACATTTCTAGGTCTGTTTCAATAACATTAAAAATGAGCCACCCAGGCCAACGGGGCGCCTGGGTGGCTCAGTGGGTTAAGCCTCTGCCTTTGGCTCAGGTCATGATCTCAGGGTCTTGGGATCGAGCTCCGCATCGGGCTCTCCACTCAGCGGGGAGCCTGCTTCCCCCTCTGTCTCTGCCTGCCTCTCTGCCTACTTGTGATCTCTCTGTCAAATAAATAAAATCTTAAAAAATAAATGTACCCAACCTTCTCCAAAGAAGACATACAGAGGGCCAAAAAGCATATGCAAATATGCTCAGTATAATTAGGCATTAGGGAAATACAAATCTAAACCAGCATGCGCTACCACTCCAGCTGCACTAGGATGGCAACAATAGCAACAATAACAACAAGGGAAAATGACAAGGACTGGCAACGATGTGGGGCAATTGGAACCCTTGGGCGTCGCTGAGTGGGGATGCAGAGCGGTACCACTGCTGTTGCAGACTGTTTGGCTGTCTCTCACAAAGCTGAGCACAAATTTGCTGAATGACCCCACAAACCTACCGCTGGGAATACACCCAGGGAACCAAAAGTGAGTGTCCAAGCAGGTGCTCGTCCTAGCGGCACTATTCACGGTTGCCAAAGGGTGGAGGCAGCCCAGGTGTTCATCAACTTTACAAAGTGTGTTTACGAAGTGTGGCAGCGTGTCCATGCCAATGAGAACAGAATATGACTCAGCCATAAAAAGGAATGGACTAGCTTTTAAAATGGGAGGGGAAAAAAAGAAATAGTGCAAATGTACAGTGCCACAGGGATATGCCCAGCAAACATTGTGCTGGGTGAAGAAGCTGGACACGGGGGGCCACAGATGGCATGATGTCATTTAGTGAGTGTCCCAAACAGACGAAACCATGGCCAGAGAGTGGACTGGTGGCTGCCAGGAGCTAGGAGGCTGGGGAGGGGCAGGGAGTGACTGCTTGGTGGGGACGGGACTCACTGTCAGGGTGATAAGCGTGTACTGGAACGGGATGGCGTGACGGTGGCAGGGCACTCTGGATGTATGAAATGTCACTAATGGTAACTGTCTCACGTGTATTTTACCAAAATAAAAAAAAATACATAAACTTTGTCACACCACTTCTACTAGAAGTTTATTCTAAAGATAACATCATGAATGTGGCCAGGATTTTACAAGACAGTGTTCACTGTGGAAGTATCATTGCTATTATAAACAATGGCAGAAGTTTGAAATCACCCAAATGCCTAACGAATGGGGCTCAGTTAAATGAACAAGGGCTGACACTGGAAGGCCGTGTAATTACTAAAACTTCTGCTATAGAAGTTTAATGACAAGATGTTAGTAGAAGTCAAAGTGAGAACAATTTATCTCCTTCCCTCCAAAGTCTGTGTGTGTATGTGTGTAGATGAATATCCCAGGTAAAACACACACACACACACACGCACGCACACATAGAATGAAAGGGATCTATATCAAAGTGGTAACAGGAATTACATACAATTTTAATTTTCTCAATAAGAAAGTAATAAGTACTAACAATTGTTCACTAAGTATCTTGTGAAATATTAGGTACTGTTCTAAATCTTATCTATCTGTGCATCAAATCATTTAATTCTCATAAAGACCCTATAAACGAAGTTAACCCAATTCTTCAAGGGTACACAGCCAGTGAGAGTAAGAGGAGAGGCGGGGATCCCAACCCAGGGACTGCACCTGGAGAGCCTGAGGTCCTCACCATGATGCTCTAAGATCATTTTGTTTAACCTATAGATTCTAAACTTTTATGATGGTCATATCACATTATAAAAGGGAAAAAAAGTATTTGAAAAAAATAACCTAACTATAAATTTTAAGACCTGTCATTGTTGTAGGAAAGGAATATAGATATTTAAAAATCCTATTTGTCTAGATTTTTCAAATTTCCTTTAAGGAATATGAATTGCTTTTAAAATGGAAAGGGGAAAAAAAAAATTTCTCCACTAAGGTTAGACAAAGCACGGTGTCAATTTTAAAGTCATGTCCAAAAGGACAAGTCCAAGGACCCTGAAGTCTCCAGCCCTGAAGCAGCCAACTCTTTGTGGACTAGAGGCATGAGGGGGCAGCCAGAGGCAGGGGGAGGGCTCAGCGGAGGGAGGGAGGGGCTAGAGACAGGAGGTGGGAGCCAGTGGGAGTCCCCTTGTGAACTCAGAAGGTGGGGACAAAAGAAGGGGCCCTCCACACCCTTGGTAGCGAAGAATCTCCATCCTTACCTTGCAGGGTCTCCTCATGCTGGCCTTCCAGGACTCTTCTCTGTTCATCTAGTTTCTCTCGAAGCTCTAGCTTCCTGTCCTCCTCCGCCTGGGGACAGGAGGTAGCCCCCAGCATGAGAGTGAGCAGGTTCAATGCAGCCCCCCTTACTCACACACCAGCCCCTGGAGCTTTGTAGAGGTTGGTGATTAGAGTCCCATCCCATCATCTGAGCGATGGAAATGACCTGAGCTCAGAGTGGGCACAAGACCATCAGGACACAGCAGGTGTCACTGACTCTGCCTTCTTTAGATCTTAGAAAGGGGCTCCCAGAGAACTGTCTAGGTGGGAGGGATGTAGGAGTCTTCTAATCTTGACGCCCACTCCAGGCAGGAAGTCTTTCTACCATGTTAGCGTTTCCCGATCTTGCACTGCATACAATGAATATAATGAATTATATGCAAACAATTACAAATATTTATTCAAAAGATAAAGAACCTCCTTCTTGATAAAGTCATAAGAGGTAGTTAGAACACCAAAATCCAAAGGTGGTCCTCATTCTGGCATAGAGCAAGGTTGGCTGAGCAAGAGGAAGAGAGAAGTGTTGTGTGTCACCTGGTCTCACCTGTTGTGTCCATTTCTTCCTGTCCTCTTCGTGTTGCAGGAGAATTCTGGTTATCTCCTTCTGGTACTCCTCAGCCTCCTCAGATGCGCAGAACTGGACGGCTGGGGCTACAGGTGAGGAAGCAAAAAATTCACACAGAGCTGGGGTGAGGCCGGGGTCTTCCCTATGGGAAGCCAGGGCGAAGGGGTGAGAACTCCAGGCTCCACCTCAAGAAGGGTGTCCGTTGGGAGCAACCTCCAGTGGCAGCCACTCACATCTCTCTGGCTTTGGAGACCCTCCTCAGTGTGGGGGCCAGTGGTCTCATTCTGCCCCCTATGATCCGCAGCAGAGCTGGTAACTCACAGGATGGACTCAGCCCATAACAATGCTGTTTGCTCGCACAAATATCTAAAGTAAAAAAAGGGGGGCACCTGGTTGGCTTAGTCAGTTAAGAGTCTGCCTTTGGCTCAGGTCATGATCCCAGGGCCCTGGGCTCCCTGCTCAGTGGGTAGTCTGCTCCTCCTCCTCCCTGGCCCCCCAACTTAGGCTTTCACTCTCTCTCTCTCTCAAATAAATAAATAAAATCTTTTAAAAAATGAAGTAAAAAAAAGTTGCCAAGACTTAATAACTGGGCAACTTTTACTTCATACACAGATTTCCAAGTTTTCTTGAAGAAGCCAAAGGCCTGGCAGTGTGTACCTTCATGCCAACCAGGGCCCAAAGCCGAGGCACAGCTGTCTCCTGCTTCATCCGGAATGGGGCTCTGCTGTTTGCCACAGACCTCGCCTGTCTCTCCTGAGGGGCCACTTCACCACCCGCTTTGCCTGCTGGGACCTGTGAGTGTCTGAATGTGGGACACCTGACCTTTAGCATCCCCCCCCACCAAAATGGAGGCAGAGGGGCTGCTGTGAGTGGGAAGCAGATGCCAACGGGCAGTCTAGCCCTTGCTTATGGAACCTCCAGAAACGGGCCCTGCCAATGCCACTCTGAGTCCAACAGGCTCTGGGTGTGCCCTAAGGCATGTCCCACCCTCTCTGAGCCTCAGTTACCCAATATGGGAAATCGGGATAATAATAACACCTAGCCACAGGACTATGGAGATGATCAAATCAGGAAATGATGGCGACAGAAATAACACCAGCAAGGTAAGGAATACTGAGAGCTTACCATGCCCAGGCACATGCCAGCCTTGTTCCAGGGGCCTCATGGGGAACACGCAGTCCTCACAACAACCCAGTGTGGTGGGGACTACGTTTATCCCCATTTCACAGAAGAGGAAACTGAGGGACAGAGAAGTTATGCAACTGGTGCAGGATCACACCGTTCATAGTCGGGGCCCGGGCTGGAACCTGCACAGTCTGATCCCATGGCAAGACCTCTTGACGGCCACCTCATCCTGCCTGCTGATGCACACAGAGCAGGAAGCATCATGCCAGGCATTTAGAAATTGCTCAATAAATGTGCTGCTTTGTTAACTGAATGCTCGCTGGAGAGTCATTATTGCTCCTGACAACCATTAGAGGGGGTGGCATCACGGATGTAGTTGGCATTGTCATTAATGGTCATATTATTTTTGCAGAGCACAAGAGACAGGGTTGGCAAAGAGCATGAGGAAAAAGCTGAGGAGTGGGGCTGCTAGCCAGGAAGCCAGCCCTGGCCTGCCTGTCAGGATGGGGGTTGGAGGGAGCGAGTCAGTGCCCTGGGTCCTGGGGGATAGCTGTAGTCAATTTCAGAGAACCCCAGACTCTCATAAACCACTGGGCTCAGGGTCCCAAATGTTGGTCCACAAGACCAGTATCTGGACCAGCCCCGGCCAAGGAGAGGCTTAGAACAAAGACAGACTGTCACCACCAGGACGGAGTCTTCAGCCCCACTCCCAGAGACTCTTGTTGAGCTGGTCTGCGGCAGGGCCCCAGAATGAGTATCTTTGAAGTTCCCCCAGGTCATTCTTGTGCACAGGCAGATTACAGAGACTCTGAATTCGGGTCCAGTTGCTTATCTGGTACTTAAACGTCATCTACAATGGCCCCGCCAGTCTCCAGTCTGTAACTGAACCCTTTCAGAGATGGAGAGCTCATTTCATTACTAGGTAGCTCTGGAGGTTTTAAATCAACAATCACACAAAACATCTTTTGAGATTGAACTGAATTCTGCCTGCCTGTTTCTGCCACCTTGAGGCCTTTGTACTGACCTCTGGGTCACACTGAACAAGGCTTATCTTTCTTCTCTCTGAGGGCACTGCAGACACTTGGGGAGACCTGTTATGTTTTACTGCAACATCTTCTTTCCAGGTAAAACATCCTTTGCTCCTTTAAGTCCTCCTTACAGTACTGGGTTCCAGATTCCTCACCAGCCTGATCTGTCTTCACTGTTCTCCCTCCAATTTTTCTGGATTCTCCTGAAAAGGTACTTTCCAGAAATAAACTCAGCACTCCAGGTGTGGTATCAATAGCCAGGAAGAGGCAAGTACAAGTCAGGAGTATCACCTCCTTGATTTTAGACATGATACTGCTATTAATGTAACCTACCTAAGATCTCATGAGATAATTAAATAGTTGTATCAGCTTTGTTGATTATAAAGTAGGAAACCTCATGGAGGGTAGGGAGGGCATTAATGGGGCTGGCTACTCACCTGTATCCCCATTGAGGGGACCTAGTTCCTGTGGCTCTGGTCTGGGTGGCTGATCTGGTTTTTGGCGCCTCTGAAAGAAATGAGACAACAATGAGGTGAAGGTAGAGGGTAGGAGGTCAGTGTAAGGATGGATGCTATAGTAGGATCCTTCCAAAGGCAAGACAGGACCAACATCCAGCTTCGCCAAACCTTGCCTTGGATCTAGTTACTTAGGCTGCCTCCCTCACTAGCCAAAGGCAGCACTCCCTCTGTGGAGAAGGGGTTCCCCGAGTAGGATTTCTCATCATCTCCAGGGAAACCCTCAGTGGGGAGTTTGCTGCTGGTTGACCTCTCCTTAGATTCTCGTGGTTTGTGCCATCATCCATGAGGCCCTCCACACCTCTTCTTTCTTCCAGCTCTTGGCCAGACCTTTTGCTATTACCCTCAACCCAATTACAGCTGAAACTTCCCAACCTCTAGTTCAGAGACAATTACACTTTCCTCTCAGGAACTATGGTTACCACGACTTCTTTCCAAGTTCCCTGTATTCGGGGCAAAGCATCAGAACTCCAAGCTGTGGGGTGGGGGGTGGGGAGCGCCCAGGTGGCCCAGTCGGTTAAGCATCCAACTCTTGGTTTAGGCTCAGGTCATGATCTCAGGGTCCTGGAATCGAGCCCGGTGAGTCACTCCATGCTCAGCTCAAGAGTCTGCTTGTCCCTCTCCCTCCCCTTCTGCTCTTCCCCCCTGCTTGTACTCTCCATCTCTCTCTCAAATGAGTAAATAAATTCTTGAGGAAGAAGAAGAAGGAGGAGGAGGAGGAGGAGGGGGAAGAAGAGGAGGAGGAGGAGAGGGAGGAGGAGAAGGAGGAGGGGGAGGAAGAGGAGAGGGAGGAGGGGGAGGAGGAGGAGAGGAAGAAGAAGAAGGAGGATGATGATGAGGAGGAGGAGGAGAAGAAAAAGAAGGAAGAGGAAGAGGAGGAGGGAGGAGGAGGGAGGAGGAGGGGGGAGAGGAGGAGGAGGGGGAGGAAGAGGAGGATAAGGAGAAGTCTAGGCCATGGTTCTACCATGCTTATTCTTTGTTAGAGGGATGTTTTGCCAACGATAAGGAGGTAGCGGTATCTCCCTTGACAGGTGGGGGGAAGACACCATACTCATGATGTACTAGGCACTATGATGTCTTACCCACACTATCTTCAAAATGATCCTGGGAAACAGGAATATCCGCAATTTACAGAAGAGGAGGCTGGGGCTAAGGGAGGTGAGGACTCAGTCAAGGTGGTTAGTGAATAACTGGCAGAGTCAAGGGCTTGAGCCATCTATGGGCTTTTTCACCAACCTGAGCCAGTACTAGTTGAATCTAATCAAAGTAGGAAACTATGCCAAAGGGCTAAATCCCAAAGCAGAGTCAGTGGCTCCAAGATTTTCAAGTTTCGTAAATAATATATATTTTTTAAGATTTTATTTATTTATTTGACAGAGATCACAAGTAGGCAGAGAGGCAGGCAGAGAGAGAGGAGGAAGCAGGCTCCTTGCTGAGCAGAGAGCCTGACTCGAGGCTCGATCCCAGGACCCTGAGATCATGACCTGAGCTGAAGGCAGAGGCTTTAACCCACTGAGCCACCCAGGCGCCCCGTAAATAATATTTTTTAATAGGAGAGTTGATATGGGTTGACCACCAAGGATTCTGAGAACATTATCTGCAAACTAACACCATCATTTCATAAAATAGAGAACCTTCTCTAACCTTCTAAAATACAGTAAGGAAAGCTCAAGACACCCTTCCAGGAAAGGGGAACGGACATCCTTACCCAATGTTATACACACACTTAAACCTTTAATTTTCTCATTTTACCCCAGATAGGCGGAAAGTCAGCCAAGGCATGACACTAGCCACTGGACCAGATTCTGGGATAAAAAATATAAATTAAGCCATTCTGTAACTTTTAAAGATGTTCTTGGATGTCTTTTTAAAATATATAACATCACTTTTTTTTTTCTTTTTAAAGATTTTATTCATTTATTTGAGAGAGCAGAGCAGAGGGAAGAGGCAGAGGAAGAAGGGACTCCTTGCCAAGCCGGGAGCCCAATGTGGGGCTCGATCCCAGGACCCTGGGACCATGACCTGACTGAAGGCAGACACTCAACCAACTGAGCCACCCAGACATTTCAAAATGTTCTTGAATGTTAACTAGACTTACTGTTATAATAATATAATATATGAGTATTATATACTCATAATATATGCATACACTGAATCATTGTTGTACACTTGAAACTAATATAATGTTTATATTGTCAACTATCCCTTTAAAAAAAAAAGATGCTCTTAAAAAAAATGAAAAAAAAATTCTAGATCCCATTTTAAGAAACACTTAAAAGGGGCACCTGGGTGGCTCAGTCTGTTGAGGATCCGACTCTTGCTTTCAGCTCAGGAGATGGATCAGGCTCCAGGCTGTTGGGATTCCACACTGGGTGTGGAGTCTCCTTAAGATTCTCTCCCTCCCTCTGCCCCCTTCCTCCCTCCCTCCCTCTCTAAAAAAAAAAAAAAAAAAAGAAAAAAAAAGAAAGAAAGGAAAAAATGAGAGATACTTAAAAAAAAAATAAGCCAGCCTGTGGAAAGGGTATGAAAATGTTCAATTAACTGTACTTTTTACTCTGGTCACAGATTTTTAAACATCAGTTATTGCAAACAATTATTAACAATTTCCTGAACTCAAGAATGATTGACCTGGTGCTAGAAAGCGTACTTCTGGTTAGGGAAGGAAGGTAAGTCAAGGGCAGGCTTCTACAACCTTCTGTTCCTGCCCCACAGTGCCTGGCACAGAGCATGGTGCAGCGGGAGCCCCTGGCAGTTGGAACAAGTCATGGTGCCTTCCCCCTGGCCCTCGGGGGCCGGCATCCCTGACAACTGAGGTCTCCTTCCACCCGGTGCAGGGTGAAGACCTGAAGCCTCAGCTCTCTCCGCCTACGAGAGAGGGGATGACTGGCCCAGGCCCAAGTCAGGGACATTGTCAAAGCAAGTCTGGGGAAGTGACAGGAGCCAGCCTTTGTACCCCGGGGTTTTGGAAGGAGGGAGATCAATAGTTGTCTCATCCCCCATTGCCACCACTGGTTACACTAACCTGGGGGTGTTTTCATGGGACTGAGGATTCCTGGATTCTAGTCCCAGCCCTTCTACAACCCTGGACAAATCTCTTCCCTCCTCTGGGTTCCTGCTCCCTCCTTTGCTAGGTATAGAGTCAAGAAGGTCTTAGTGGATCCCCGTGGTGGAGGTCAGCCTCTGACCTCTGCTCCTCTCTGTAGTACTCACATCCAAGTTTATTACAGGAAACCCAGGGAGGTAGGACATGGTGACACTGTGCCTAGTTGGCAAACTCAACATTAGAACCAGGTTTCAGCACAGTAGAGACAGGAGCAGTGTGGTTAAGAACCCTGGGATTCCAGGGGTGCCTGGATGGCTCAGCTGGTTAAGTGTCCAGCTCTTAGTTTCGGCTTAGGTCATGATCTTGGGGTTGTGGGATCAATCCCCAAGTCAGGCTCTGGGCTCAGCATGGAGTCTGCTTCTCTGCCTCTGCCCCTTCCTATCTCTAAAATAAATAAATAAATAAAAACTTTTAAAAAATAAAAACAAAAGAACTCTGGGATTCTAGAATCACCCACACCAGGATTCAAATCCTAAATGTAACACTGTGTGACTGCGTGGCCTCTCCTAGCCTGGGTTTCCTCAGGTGACCATTTTAAGGATTAGATGGGATAATGGCCCTAGAGTGTCTGGCATATTCTGAGAGCTCAAACATTGCCTGAGTTTATTACGCTCTGTCTGGAAAGCAGGGAGAGAACAAAGGCCCTGTAGTGCTTTGGTAGCTCTCCCTCAGACTGGCCTGAAGTAAGATCATCGAGCTCATGAAAAACTGTCTTCTGCCAGATCACCACCACAGAAAGATGAAAAACTCTCCCCCACTAACAGCTTCTGGACCACAGGCAGGCCAGGACTCTGCGCTCGAGTCCCCAGATCCTGACAAAATGATTCCCAGGATTACAGCTTCCAGGGACGTCCAAGACTTATCACCAGGATGCCTGGGTGGCTCAGTCAGTGAAGCGCCTGCCTTCAGCTCAGGTCATGATCCCAGGGTCCTGGGATCAAGTCCTGCCTTGGGCTCCTTGCTTGGTGAGGAGTCTGCTTCTCTGTCTCCATCTTCCTGCCTTTTCCCCTGCTTGTACTCACTCTCTTTCTACTTATATGACTTAAAAAAAAGACTCACCACCATCTGTCCTCAGGCGAACATCCTCTTCTTTCTCCCTATTTCTTTAATAAATATTTGCAAACATCTCCCTCCAATTATAGTAGTAGTAATAATAGATCTATTTATTAATTACTGGAACACTACATATACTTCCTTTTGTACTTTTTCAAATATATTATGAGCCTTTACGATACGGCATTAAGTGTTCTGTAGATACATTAATTTGAATGACTCAAATATTACATTTTTGTGAACGAGTTCAATCATTTAACAATCTGCATGAATACTTCATTTATTTCCATTTCTTAATTTCCAAATTATGCTTTCACTAGTCACTTGCTGATTTATATGATTTTTTTACCCATCCAAAACCACCGGCTTTACCCTCCGTAAAGGTTCTACCCATGAATGCACCCACTGTTGGCGCACGACAAGGACAGTTTCACGGCAGCCCTGCCAACAGGGACTAGTATTACTTCTTAAAAAAAACCTGGCAAATTTGCTAGACCCAAACCAAACAAGCCTGTTGCACTCCTGGCCCCAGTGGGCACATCCCTGTGTTCGAGGCCATCCCAAGGCATTCATCCCAGCATGACGCACCCTCCATGGTTCCTCAGGCTTCCAGACTGAGCACCTGTCACGATTCCTCTCTGTCTCTCCCCAGCACTGAGTTAGTCCCCAGCAGCTCTTTGCCTGGGTGCCTGCTCGGACACCCATGTGGGGATCTACCTGGCTCCCTATGTTTCTCCAACGAGGCCAAGGGCCTCCTTGAGGACAGGGACCATGTTTGAAACCCACTTTGGATTTGTCCCAGCATCCGATATGATGCTGAGAACACTATTTCTAGGAATGTGGTCTCTGGATCTCCTGTATTAGAACCTCCTGGAATGTTTGCTTAACACAGCCTCCGGCACCCAGGTCTAGACCCACAGGATCCAAGGGTGGTGGGTGTGGGGGGAGCTCTAATCGGCCAGTCTATTCAGGAAGCTCTGATGGTCACAGGAGCCTGAGAACACATAGCCCAGAGCTGAGCAGGATTGATAAGCACATGGAAAATCCGGAGGCTGGGGCTCGGGCAGCTCCCTCCTCAGAGGTCACTGAGCAGAGATCACCCTGTGGTGGGAGAGGACAGGAGCTTGGAGATGGACACAAGAATTTCCCCTTCCAAAAGCAGAGCAGGGAGGCCCAGGGCTGGGGTCAGGCATCTGGACTGAGCTCTGGAAGAGGGATAGCAGGGTCAGTGGGGTTTCCTGAGTCAACAGAAACTGGGAGAAGACAGCGAAAGGGGGGCAGCTGGCAGCACAGGACATAGGGAGAACCCAGGACTGGGGGAGACACCAGGAGACCTGGGTTCCAGCTTTCGTATGAGACTTTAGGCAAGTCCCTTGCCTGCACTGGACCTCAATTTCTCTATCTGCCACACATCAGGATCGGAACAGGTGTTCTGTTTGTTTTTCCGAATGCCAGGACAGCCCTTCCACTATGGAGGCCGGAAACAGCGCCCTTGTATCTTGGTAACACACACCCAGTTCTGGTCCAGCCCAGACCAGAGTCCTGCTTTGAGTCCAACCTGAAACGAACCTGGTCTGCAGCAGGATGTGGCTGCTAGATACGGGTGCAGAGTCTGGGCAGAGTGGGAGGGCGGTGGCCAGAGCTGTGGAGAAGCCAGAGGAGCTCACATCGGGTCCAGTGAGACCCCCAAGGATATACTTGCATCTCTAGCGGTAAATTGACAAACTGGAATGCATCCAAATGGAGCTGATGACATGTGGAAGGAGCCCCAAACCAGATTACAGGAGCTACTGTTAACAATCGTTGGTCAGCCTCAAGAACAGGAGAGAAAACCTGGCTGCTGCCTTCAAATCTCTGCCTTCAAATCTCGTGAGGCAGAAGTTGCTAGTGTGTGGTCCGCAGCCTCGGAGGGCAGGCTTGTGGTTAAGGACTAGAAGTTCCAAGAAGTTTCAGTTCAACATGAAGTAGAATTTCAGAACTATCCCAGACAGAGATAGGCTGCCTTACCCTAGAGTTGGGGGTTTGGTGGTGGTAGTGAGTTCTCCGTCACTGATAGCATGCAAGAAAGGCAAACTTCATTTTGCAGGTTGGATGGAGTGATCACAGAGAACCTTCAACTTCGACAGTCTATAATTCTATAAAGCATCTTTGATGTTCAGCAAGTTAAGCCCTCTGGTAAGAGTAAAGTTCAGGTGGTGTGTAAAAGCCACCAGCATGAACACGACCTCGGAGGGTTCTGTTAAATGTTCTCCAGGTTGTAGTTCACTTTGGGGTGAATTTCCAGAGTCCTGTACTAAAGCCTTTGGGGTAGACGCCTCAATTTCCCTCAAACTGTGAGGCGCACCAGGCAACAGTGAGTAAGGCAGAAGCCGCTCAGACAGAAGGTGCCCAGCTATACCCTATGTTGGGGCCCCTGCTAGGATGGAGTCAAGAGGAGCCCTGAGGATGGCCCAGGCTTTCCTGACCACACTTGGTCTCACCTCGCTGTAGGGACCATCACTCCATGCTTTCCAAGGGCCTTCAGGCTTTGTGTATTTCTGATTGAGTGGTATCAGTCAGAGTGGTCCTCACTATTTCTGCTTTGCTTAGAGAATTTAGTAATCAAAGGCCCCGTAAGCGTTACCTAGCTCTTGGGTGCCTGGGTGGCTCAGTTGGTTAAACATCTGCCTTTGGCTCAGGTCATGATCACAGGGTCCTGGGATCGAGCCCCACATTAGGCTCCCTGCTCCACAGGGAGTCTGCTTCTCCCTCTGCCCCTCCTCCTGGTCATTCTCTCAATCTCTCTCTCTCTCTCAATAATAAATAAAATTTTAAAAAAAAAGTTACTAGTTCCTTTCCTGTCCCCTGCTTTCCCTCAGCCACAGAGTTCTATCACACCCATTCTGGTTGAAGAATGCCTCCTGGGACCCAGAAGGCAGGGTTGGAAGGATCCCTGAAGACTGTTTATTCCAATCCCTGCTTCCTATTTCCACATGGAGAAACTGAGGCCCGGAGGTGGGCCTCAGATGGGTGGGTGTCAGAAGCCACAAAGCAGGGGAGCAGAGCCCTAATGAGAATCCACATTCAAGAGGGAGCCTGGAGGCCCTTCCATTTCCTTTATGCATACACCAGATTGATCCCCATAGCCAAAGCTGAGAGGACAGACCAGATCTGGGGCCTCAGGGGACTCAGGTCCCACCCCTGTGCTGTATCAGAGCTGCCTTTCCGGTGTCTAGACTCAGCATGGGTGGGGCCCACACCAGTAGTTTCAGAATCTTAACAACCCCCAGGCAGAGCCTATTGGCTGAATGGAGAGGCAGGAAGGAGGGGTGGGGTGGTGCGGAGGCCCAGAGGGCCCCCTCCAGAAGGGGGAGGAAAGGCAGGGCCTAAATGTTCAGGGCTGTTGAGAAATACGAGCATTCACACCCGAATCACAGAGGCGCTGTTGGAAGATCACCATAAAGACACAGGTCTCAGCTTCCCTATCTCTAAGATGGACGGGCAGAAGCATTTCGCCCAAGTAATGCCTGAATTTGATTTCATTTTCACCATGTTGGGGGCACTGAAGGTTTAGTTCACTTCATTCATGTTTCAGCATGTGGCATCAGCATTGCCCCCTGCCTGCCCCGGGACAGACCAGCGTGGCTAGGAGATCAGGGTGGCCTAACGGTTAGAGGGCCAGCCTGAACCACTGAGTTCCGCTGCAGGGCACCGCGAGTTCTCGGAACACCTGTGATGCCCCCAGCGCTCCCCAGGAAGGGCCGGATGTGGTCTCTAGTGCTTCTATCTGATCAACTGAGAAGTGAGATCTCAGAGGAGGACAGACCCACTTCCCTCTTCAGCACCAGCCCGGCGAGGTCTTGGTGGACTGCGGGGAAGGCCTTGAGCGTGGGGCCCAGCCCTGTTCACAGACAGTGAGAGAAAGGCTTTCCGATGCACCATATCCCTTGTCTTTCTCCCCAGAGCCCATGTTTTCCTGTCCGCTACAAGCTTCTCGGGGTGTCCACAGTTCTGATCAGCTTTGAGGGCCTGGAGCTGGCAAAGGGCCTCAGTACCAAGTCTAGCATTTGGGTCTGCCTATGACCCTGAGGGAGTGAGACAGAGAATGAAGTCAGCGGCCGAGGAAGAGGAAGAGACATGCCGAGGGCTGAGATAATATGCCAGATGTCCACCGCCCTCTCCAACCCAATGGCAAACTCCCACGTGGGGGGTCTAGAGTCAAAATTTGGGGGGTGCCTGGGTGGCTCAGTGGGTTAAAATCTGGGCTTGCCACTTGCTGTGTGACCTTGGAAAGTACCTGACCCTCTCCTGGCTATGGTTGCTTCTTCTCTGTGGCCTGGAGTTGGGCAATGAGGATACATCGGAGTCCTTCTAGTGTTGACATGCTTCGGATGTAGGAGAAGGGGCAGAGTGAGGTCATCCTGCCACCTCATCCTGTATCAGTCCTGTCAGGCTCATTTGCTCGGGGCAGAGCAGGGCAGATGATCGGACACTCAGCTGTCAACCCCTGAGTGAAGAGAGCTTCCCCAGAGGACAAGAAAAGAGGCGCCCTTGCTCAGGAGGACCAGGGTGGGTGTCCTGAGCCCTTCCCACCACCCTCTGTTCTCGAGCAGCCCCTGTGGGGAGGCAGTAATTGCCTGGAGCAGAGGGTGACGGGGAGTCAATAGCTGCCCCCTGCCCCAGGTTACAGGCACGGGGTCCCACACCCCCGCAACCGCACTGCCCACAGAGAGGCACACATTAGCGAGGACAGCCGTGCCTCCCCGGGGAACTCAGGGCATGTCGTTTGTAATAGGAACACACTGGAAGCCAGCCGCGTGTCTGTCGTGGGGCCTGCCTTGACACACGAAGGTACGTGACACTACACAAGGTCACGCATAAGTCTCAACCATGGAGGACATTTTACCTACAAAGTTAGAAAGGCATTTAGTAGAACATGGATATGCAAAATAAGCCTTTTTTCTCGGTACATCAATGCACACAAATGAACAGAGAAAAAGCCCCTAGAAAAGCACAAAGGGCCGGGACTTGTCATTTCTAGAGAAAGGACAAAGACTGTTGTAGCCAAGGAGGAGGAGATTTACTATTACCCGAATTCTTTAAACAGTGATGTATTCATGTTTTACTTGTGTGCAAAGGATTAACAACAAGAAGACATACCTCTCTTGAAACCTAAAATCAGCCAAGGTAGTCATTTTACAGATGGGGACGTCAAGGCCCAGGGAGAGAACCTCCAAGATCAGAACCCCAGCCAGTGAGTGACAGAGGTTGGAGTCAGAGCGTGGCTGACTCCCAGTGTGGCACTTTCTCCCACGGGAGCCGAGGCTGGTGGCCGAAAAAGCCTCTGGGCCTTGCCCAAGCACCTCCTTGCTTGCCACGCTCCCTACTCTTCTGGGGCAGCCATGGGTCCAAATGGGAGGCCTTGGGTTCTTGCTGCCCACTTTGACTGATGGTGGAGGGTGAGAGCAGGGGTTGGGAGTCATTAACCTGAAGATGTACAAGTTTCCCAGGGCTGCTGTAACAAATTACCCCTGAGTCGGAGCCCTAAAACAGAAATGGATTCTCTCACAGTTCTGGAGGCTAGGAGTCCAAAATCAAGGTGTCGGGAGAGTTGGTTCCTTCTGGGGGTTCTGAGGGAGAATCTGTTCGATCCCTCTCTCCCAGTCTCTGGCAGGTGCCACAAATCCTTGGTGTTTCTTGGCTTGTGTGTCCGCAGCACTCTGAGCTCTGCTTCTGTTATCACATGGCCTTCACCCTGTCCAACTTGTCCTGTTCTTATGAGAACAACAGTCATTGGATGAAGGCCCACTGTAATCCAGTAGGACCTCATTTTAACTGGATTCCATCTCCTAAAAAACCCATTTTCAAATAAGGTCACATTCATAGGTTCTCGGTGTACCTGAGTTTTAGTGGGGGTGTGCATTTTACCCACCCCAGTACAGACAACTTTTCTAATGTCAAGGCTATATCCTAAGGGAGTAGGCAGTGGGTAGGGTTGGGGGAGCAGTGGAGAAGTGGCAAGGAGGTCTATAAGGTTCCTCCTATACTCAGTGTACAGTGGGGGAGAGGGAGAAGTGGAAGTAGGTCAGGCTGTACATCACTTATCTGGGGGAAAGCCTGGACGTGGGATGGATGTTTTATGTATTGTAAGGCGTTTGGCCTAGATGTTCTGGAAGATTCAGGTTTGAAAATAAAGTGACAAGATAAACGATTCCTGGGGATTAAAATTCACCTGGCAAGAGAAGCAGGATGACTTGTCTTCAGGTAATGGACAGATTTAGATTTACACATGCTAAAGATGGATGGGTTTTTTTCTCTTGCTCCTACTGTCTGCCCACACCGGGCTCCCAGGAGCTCCTCCTCCCCCACCTATGGGTCCTGCTCTCCCTGGTGGTCCAGCAGGGCTCACAGGTTTCTGAGGGTGGAGGATGCTGAGGGGACAAATATGGGAACCCAGGTGCCCCCAAGATGTCAGAGCCAGAACTTGGGCCAACCATTGGGCTCTCCCTTTTACTGAGGGGGGAGGGGGGTGTCTCTACAATTTCCAAGTTTCTTTTTTGAACATGAATGTTCATGAATGTTATATGAAGACCTTTGAGAACACCCTTTCCAGGCAGATTTCAGGCTGTTGTTTACTAGCTGATCTGTGAACTCTGAGAAGTCAGGGGGCAGTGCCTCCCCCCTCAGGACCATCACCAACTTGACTTTCACAGCAGCCTGCTTCTGGGCAACTAATGTGAAGTTTTATCTTTTCTGCCCTCTTTACAACAAAAAGGACATGAAGCATGGGCCCCAAATTCAGCATCCAATTGAGGCAAAGATGGAAGTCTTTAGGTGGTGGGGGACATATCCTACCCTTGGGGGACCTACACTAGCCACCTGGGAATTCAACTACT
This sequence comes from Lontra canadensis, assembly GCF_010015895.1. Taxonomy (NCBI): domain Eukaryota; kingdom Metazoa; phylum Chordata; class Mammalia; order Carnivora; family Mustelidae; genus Lontra; species Lontra canadensis. Next base: position 17,069,469 of record NW_022630999.1, read on the forward strand.
AAAGGAAAAGAACAGAATTAAAACCATATACTTGTGCAGAAAATGTGTTGCCAAAGACTGTGTCTCTAAGGCAAGGATTATCATAAAGTTTTCTTTTTTTTTTTAAGATTTTTTTAAAAATTTTTATTTATTTGACAGACAGAGATCACAAGTAGGTAGAGAGGCAGTCAGAGAGAGAGAGGGGGAAGCAGGCTCCCCGCCGAGCAGAGAGCCCGACGTGGGGCTCGATCCCAGGACCCTGGGATCATGACCTGAGCTGAAGGCAGAGGCTTAACCCACTGAGCCACCCAGGTGCCCCATCATAAAGTTTTCTAATAGTCTTAGACCACTGGTACAGATGTCCTCTTATAAAATAGAAATCTGGCTTTCAACCTCACAAGATTTTCAGAGTGCCTGTATATGGAAGCTGATACTGGATTTAGCTGGGATGATTTTATGGGTTGGGCAAAAATCACCAACTCAGAGGCTACGTACACACCATTGTCTCCACAATGCTTGGGGGACAGGGCTCAGGGCCCAGGAAAGTCAGCTTCCTCTCAAGTTCTTCAACTGCCCAACCCTTGGCAAACCAAGCTAAAAGGTCAGATTTACCCTGTTCTATTGCCCAGGTGTCAGGAGCCCAGACTTGCCTCTATCCCACTCACCCCCCCACAACTGTCTAGCCCTACCCCGCCAACCCTCAAAGCCCAGCCAAGAGGCCAGCTCTCCCAGGAGGTCTTCCCTCAGCCCCTCCGCTCCCCTCTGAGCTCAGAGCCACCCCTCCCCGACCCATTAGGATGAAAACCCGAGGATGCTTATGAAGAATAAGGGTAGGAGTGGGGAATGCAAACAACCAAGGGTCCAAACCAGTTACACAAGCCATGGAGCAGGCACAGAATATTAGGTGGACATTGAACGTCGTGTTTCCATGGACTATGTAAGAAGAAGGCCTCCAGCAAAATATTAACTAGAATATAACCTCTTTAAAATATAGTCCCAATCACATAAAAAGTCACCCTTATGTATATTATATATATACATATATGTATGTATATATATAGATTAGATATAGATATAGATATATGAGACACTGAAATGTACATAGAGGCTATATCTTAATGGTGCTTTTCAAACTTCTTTGTATTTTCCCAAGCTCTGAAATTTTGCCTTAAATATTATAATAATCAGAATTAGATTTTCCCTTTTTTTAAAAAAAAAATTTTATCATTTATTTGATAGAGAGAGAGAGAGAGAGTACAAGCAGGCAGAATATAGCAGGTAGAGGCAGAGGCAGAAGCAGGCTCCCTGCAGAGCAAGGAGCCCAATGTTGGACTCAATCCCAAGACCCAGGATCATGACCTGAGCCGAAGGCAGACACTTAACTCACTGAGCACCCAGGCACCCCAGAATTAGATTTCTTAAGTCGAATCCTAAATATTTACTAGTCCTGGGCTCACATCCCCTCTTCTAGTCTTGCCAAAATGTCACCCGACTTCTCCTTGAACTCCTCTGGAGATGGGAATCTTGCTATCTTTCTTCCTCACGAGAAGTAGAATTTGGCTTCCTTTAGCTTCACCAGCCACAATTCTGCCTTCTGGAACAACAGAGAACAAGGTTGCTCCTCACGTCCCCTTGGCAACCCTTCAGAGGTTCGAAGGCAACAGCCAAGCTCCAGGCTTCATGTCCCCAACCCCAAGGACATTAATATCCCCCTGTCTCCCACATCCCTGTTTGCTTTTGCTGGGCACGATCCAAGCAGTGATGTCCGTGAAGTATGATTACGTCTCCCTTTGGCCTCACCCACATGACCTCCTATCAAGGGCACACCACTTGCCAGTCAGTGTACCAGGGGCTCTGCTGTGTGCCTTCTTTCAACTAATCTTTAGAACAACCCTATGACCCAGGAGCTAATCTCACACCTCTCTCACAGATGAGGAAACTGAAGCATGGAGAAGCCAAGTCCCGCCCACAGCCACTTAACGGAGTGTGACTGAGCTAAGACCAAAGCAGCACTTAACACCCAGCCCGCTGTGCACAGGGAGAAAACGAACGCAGGACCCTGGCTCTAGAGCCTACCCCTTCAGTGTCCGTGGTTTGTTTCGGAATTCCGTGTGCCCCTGTGGGCCTCTTCCAGGTCATTCTCTTCTGCATCCCTACCTCGCTCGCTGGCCTGCTACCCAGAAGTGCTCCTGAAAGGCTCCTGAAAGACCGACCCGCTGAGAACCCGTTGCCTGAGGCCCAGCTGTGGGAGCTGTGGGAGCTGCGCTGAGCGGGTTCTCTCACTCTCTGCTCTGGGCTGTGGTGCTGCAGCCAGAGCCAAAGTCCTGGGGGCTGCGGAGTTCCGACACCACACCAGGTACACACAAAGGGGGTTGACCATGAGGTACTAGGTGACCCTCCCCGTCCGGCCGAGGGCGCCCTGTAAGCTACTGGGGATGGAAGGCCCCTCTGGACTCCCATGTCATTCCTATAACCAAGTCCACAGCAAATTTCTTTCTTGGCCCCTCCCCCTCAAGTCTTCCTGGGGACATGACCACATCACCCAGGGTCTCAGTCAAGACGGGTTTAGGAAGGACCTGACAGTGCCAATGACTCCTCAGCGCCCACCTGCCAGGGATTCCCACTTAAGCACTCATCAGGGTTTCAGCTCATCCCAGTAAGGCCCTGACTTAGCCTCAGGTTGGGTCTCTTGGCTAAGCCCACCAGGCACAGTAGACTGCAGGACTCAGCAGACTCTCTAATCCTTGAACTTGGAAGGACTGAGAGGTCCTAGTGGTCAGGCCTCTGTCCCCAGCTGGGGTAGTCCCCACTGAGCACGCTGGGTTCCTTCTTTGCTGCTGACCCCCTCTACTTTCCTCTGGCTCAGCCCCGGCTCAGGCTCTTCTCTCTGCCTCAATCGAACTCCTCCCAAACCTTCAACGCTCAGTCAAGGCATCCCCACACCTCTTCTTCCCCCATCCAAGGAGTCTTCCTGTATCTCCTGAGGCTGGGTGAGATACCACGGTTGCACGCCGGCCTGGCCCCTAGCCTGGCTGGTTGGCCCTCACTTGCTCACTCAAATAGTTGGGCAGCACCTAAAGGAGGCGATGAGCACCAGAGGGAGGTGCAGAAGACCGGGCTCAGTTGAACAGCTTTGTCATCAATGGACCCTGCGACGCTGGATGCATCACTCCTGCCTGAAGCTCCGGGACTTCACCTGTGGTATGGCAAAGAGCCGGCAGCTCAGCCGAACTTCCGGGGCTTTTGTAAGGTCCGTGGGATGTGAAAGCTCTCTGCAAAGTCCACTCAGCGTGAGTCATGGTTGCCATGACCTAACCCTTCTGCAGTGTGAGCTCATTTTTGTACATCCCATCCTTGGGGCCCTGTATCCCCGAGGGGACTGACAGCTGGTGGGGATGGCCTTGTGAGCTCCCGTCTTGTGGGGTTTGGATGAGAAACTGGGCAGGGGCACAGCCTGGAGGGATGGAAACAGGCGTGAACTTCAAATGAACTGGCTTAGGTCCTGCCCCACAGGGGCAGGGGCCTGGCATTGCTGGGGCCAGGAAGATATGCCAGACTGCCCTGAGGCAATGGACTGAAAGCTTTAATGCCAAAAGGCTTTGGAATCAATAAGAAGCCACCATAAGCACAGAGTGGGGATACAGACGAAGAGCACTGGACTAGGGAGCCGGACACCTGGGTTCTACTCTAAGTTACTCTGTGACTTCAGTCAAGACCCTTCCCTTCTCCAGGCCTATCCTCTTATCTGTGCATCAGCACAGGTGGTACCTGGGGCCCTTTTCCAAGGGGATAATCTGTGGAGGCTTTACTTGCCCTTCACAGCTTGGGCAGGGGTGGGGGGTTGTCCAGTTCAGGCTGTGCCAAGGACAGACAGGGACAGCTGGTAAGGCTCTTGGAAGGGCAAGGAGGCAGGGGAACCCATGCTCACTATGGAAGTGTCAGGCCTGGAATGGAGCCCCTCTTCCAGTCTCCTTCCACCCCTGCCTAGATGGAATTCACTCTTGGCCCACTTTGCAGACAGAGATGTTGACACAGATACAGAGAACACAGACTCTCAGACCCTTGGGAATCATCCTGCTCATCTCCCTCCCTCTCCATGTAGAGGGAGAAACTGAGGCCCTAAGAGTGGTACAGGCTTGCTCAAAGTCACTAACATGTTTATGGTAGAGCCAGGACTGATGTCCACCCATCGCTGGCTCCATTCCAGGTCTCAAGGCAGGCTCAGCTTTCTCTGCCCACCATCCCTATCAGCCAGCCCTCTGCTTCCACGGCTGCAGGCAAGCCTCAGTTTCCCTGTTGGAGTAAGGGAAGACCAGCAGGAGGGTTTCCCCGTCAGAGCTTCGTGAAGTTTTTAGGAATAAAGGAGGAGCCAGAGGCATTGTACTTGGGGTGAAAACTCTTCTCCCTGAACTAGCACAGGGCAGGGAAAGCTTGCATTGGCCCCAGTAAAGCAGGAGAGAGAGAGAGAGAGAGAGAGAGAGAGAGAGAGGAATTAAAGTTTTATGAAAAATAACTACTTTTGGTTGCAGTGTGGGGCCTCTCCGGGTCTCCGGAGGGACTGCTCCTCAAGTTTATGGGACCACCGACTCCCACTTGGCTGAAAAGCAAGGAGTAGTAACAGAAGGCTTAGAACTTGAGGGTCCTCCCTTCCCCCTCTGCGCCTCGGGCGTCCCCCCGAGGAAGTTGTCCTCTGGCTCCAGGCTCCGACCTTCTGTGCTGGTCAGAACCCAAGGGGCACCTGGTCCTACTGTCAGAAACCCGAGTAGAGTCTCCCCGGCACTAACCCAGCTCCGAGGCCCCTCGGGGGAGGGACAGGAAGGAAAGGAAGGGCAGCAGCAGGCGGTAGATCTCCTCCCTCTTTGGCCCCTCCCAGTACTCCCAGGACAGCCCACACGCACCGGCTCTGGGGCCTGAAGAGGTTTGAGACCAGCGCTTCTCAAAGTTTAAAGCCTGTTGTAATCACCTGGACATCTCGTTAAAAGGCAGGTTCTAGGTTAGCAAGTCCCGGGCAGAGCCTGAGATTCTGCATTTCAAACAGGTCCCGGGTGGTGCCGCTGCTGTAAATCCGTGGACCACTCTGCGAGTAGCGGCCGCGGAGACTCTGTGCCTCAGAACGGTGGGAAAAGCGGAAGGCCCAGAGAGGTCAAGTCACTTGTCCGTGGCCACACAGCGAGCAGCCCCAGACGGAAGGAAAAGGGCACCTGCCGTACAGCTAAACATTTCCCCACTCGGGCAGCCGGAATTAGCTGCGCTTCCCGGGCGCAGGGGCCGTGTTCGTAAACTCGGCTGCCCCGCGCGGCTCAGCCCCGCACCGGCGCTAAGAGCGCCGCCCGGCGGAGCTTTCCCCGCTCCCTCCGCGCCGGCCTCTCGCAGTCCTCCGCCCGGCACCCCGGGACGACCGGAGGGGGCCGGCGGCGCCGAGAGTCCCTGCGGCGGAGCGGTTCCGCACCCTCCTCCCCTCCCGAGGCAAACTTCGCCGCCCGCGCCCATTACCTTTTTGGGGGCTTTGCAGCAGCTCAGCCTGCTGGGTCCGCAGCCCATCCTCCTCCGGGGACTCCCGGGCGCCGCCTCCTAACTCCGGCGCCCCCCCCTCCCCCCGGGGGACCCAGCCGTCCCAGCCCCGCTGAACGCTGCGCGCCCGCGGGCCGGGGCTGCCGGAGAGACCCTGAAACTGAACCTGGAAGCGCAGACTTGAGCCTGAGCTGGGGCGGCCGCGCGCCGTAAATACCCGAAGAGCAGGGCCTCCGCGAAGCCCGCGGGGTTCGCGGTGCTGCCTCCCAAGGCAGGTGACCAGCATCTCTGTAAATGATAACGACCTTGGGCCAGGGCAGAAGAGTTCCCTAGGAGCAACGGATGCTTTTCCGGGCCCCCGCCAGAGAAAAGACCTGGAAAAAATTTAAGACAATTACTTAGAGAAAACACAACAGCTACCATTTCTTGAGAGCTGCCGGCTACATTGTACATATTACTTTATTTTTTTCCATCTCCTTGCAACAAAGATATTATTCCTTATATATTACAGGTTAGGAAAATGAGGCTCAGAGACGTGATTTGCCTAAGCTCACATAACTGGTGAGTACCAGAACCCAAATATATTCCAAATAAAACTGGAATTTGTTGAACCTAAGCTTTGAACCACTTCCCTACAAATACATTATGATACTTAGTTTAATCGTAATACCTCCTCAATTCTGAGTCAATAGTTCTTTCCAGCTCACAAGCATCTGTAACACTCTGCCTTGGATAAATGTTACCCATTACAACTCCTTGGGAAGCAGACAGGCAGATGCAGTGGGTATAAGGGACAGAACATGCCACTACCTGAGGAAGAAAACTTTTATTTACCCCCACTTTGTCACTACCTGAGGTTTCTGAGAGTGGCAATGCCACAAAACCACACCTAACATTGAAAAATCAGTGTGCATGTGTCTCCGTGTGTCTATTAGCAAATGATACCAGGCCAGAGACACTTGGGAAGGTGTGCAAACGTGAAAGGGACTTACAGTCATGAATGAGGAAAGAGTATGACACTACAAAAGAACTTCCCCCTCCACAGATTATAAAACCAAGTGTAGCGGATTCTTTTTTTTATTATTAAAAATTTTTTAAAAAGACTTTATTTATTTGACAGAGAGAGAGAAATCACAAGTAGGCAGAGAGGCAGGCAGAGAGAGAGAGAGAGGAGGAAGCAGGCTCCCTGCAGAGCAGAGAGCCTGATGTGGGGCTCGACGTGGGGCTCGACGTGGAGCTCGATCCCAGGACCCTGGTATCATAACCTGAGCCGAAGGCAGAGGCTTTAACCCACTGAGCCACCCAGGCACCCCAAGTATAGCGGATTCTACGGAAGGAAACTAAGGACCTAGATGATATGAGGTTCTTGGAAGGAAGAATAATATAGGACAGTGGTTTACAAAGTGTGGTCCCCAAATCAGCAGGATCTGAACTATCAGACAGTTTTGTTAGAAATACAAATTATCAGGCTCCACCCAGACCTACAGATCCTAGACTCTGGGGATGAGGCTCAGGAATCTACAGTTTCACAAGCCAGGCAGGTGATTCTGAGCCCTGCTAAAGTCCGAGAACCACTGCCATAGGACGCGTTAAACAGGTAATGAGAAAAGAGTGTCTCCTTAAATTTACAATGTTTATTGAAACAGTGCTCAGGATTTAAAAACAAATTAAATAAACCAACAAACAGAAAAAAACCCAAACAACCTAAATATCCAAAAAAAAAAAAAAAAAAGGAGCTTGGTTAAATAAATTAAGATATATCTATAAAAACAGAAAGTTATGTAACCAGTAGATATACTGATGAGGATGAATTTTTTCAGTTTAAAGAAATAACATGGGGTGCCTGGGTGGCTCAGTTGTTAAGTATCTGCCTTCAGCTCCGGTCATGATCCCAGGGTCCTGGGATTGAGCCCTGCATCTGGCTCCCTGCTCAGTGGGAAGCCTGCTTCTCCCTCTCCCACTCTCCCACTCCCCCTGCTTATGTTCCCTCTCTTGTTGTCTCTCTCTCTGTCAAATAAATAAATAAAATCTTGTTTTAAAAAAAGACAAGAAATAACAAATCCATTCCTATTTTTTTAAAAATATTAATAGTGATTACCTCGGTACAGGTGAGGTTTCAGATATTAAAAAATGAGTATATACTTATGACTATTATACAACAATCACAATTGTGAAAAGAAAGTTCTTTTTTTAAAAAAATGTTTCTAAATCCATTCATGAGACTGAAACTAGTTTTTCACTATCAAGTGAATACATGAGTTAATATATGAAAACCTGAAGAAAGAGACAATGACTGTGAATTAACTAGGTAGAAAAGAAAAAAAAAAAAGTCAAAATGGCCAAAAACGTGTGGGAAGATCATAACTAGCTCTGAAAGTCCCATGTCTCCTTAGTCCTAAAACCGCTGGGATGATTGGTCACCCTTCGGGCACGGCATGGTCAAAGAACAAGGGGAGGAGACTCAGTTCTTGTCCTTGAATTAGCTATAATCTGCTTATTGTTTTCTAATGTTAGACCTATACGTAGAAAAAGAGAGGGAACAATACAAAACAGGATATAAAGCTAATGTTAAGTTGTGGAAAGTATTAGTATTAAAAGAAGATAAGAGACCATGGTGGGTAGGGTTAGGGAAGAAGGACTTCCTGGAGGAATACTGATGCCAAAGGATGATCATGCTGAAAGGAATCCTACCATCCCAGGTTGGTTTCTGTTGCCTGCAACTAAGGCAAATTTCTTTAATAATTTCCCTTCTAGGGGCGCCTGGGTGGCTCAGTGGGTGAAAGCCTCTGCCTTCGGCTCAGGTCCTGGGATCGAGCCCCACATCGGGCTCTCTGTTCTGCAGGGAGCCTGCTTCCTCCTCTCTCTCTCTGCCTGCCTCTCTGCCTACTTGTGATCTCTGTCTGTCAAGTAAATAAATAAAATCTTAAAAAAAAAAGTTTCTAAAAAAATAATAATTTCCCTTCTAGGTGTTTGTGCAGGCCATGTTTTTGTCCTTCCAGCAATGGGGAGATCACTACCCATCTTCCCATATCTAGGGGAAGAGGAGAAGTAGCGAGAAGCAATTACAAGAGGGAGGAAAAGCACAAGTCCAGGCAGGGTAGAGATGGAGGTTGGGGAGTTGGGGAATGAAGAATTAGAGTTGGTGGCTAAGTTGCATGTAGGGGGACAGAAGTCGGGGACGGGGTGGGCTCTTTTGGGAAAAATTGGAAAGAACACTATGGGGATTATCCTAAACTTCTTTCGTAAGAGAAGTACAATATACCCATCTATAAAAGTTTTGTCTAGAATTTCAGGCAATTCAGGGGCCCCTGAAGCCCCTGCAGTAGGCTGCGTATGCAACCTCAGTTAGGAACCTTTGAACTCAGTGATGCTAAACATCTTTCCAGCCCTGAAAGATTTTTCTGTTCAGGTTCTTCTGACTGAACTCAGCTGTTCCCCAGCGTGTTGTCTGCCCACAGTGACTTTCCATGCCACCTTTATCTGTGCATTATAGTTCCACTAAGCACCACAAAGCAGCTCAAATGCCCTCTCCTCCTAAGAGCCTGTGGCACCTGTTCGGCAGCTCTCTTGGCACACATGTGGTTTCCTTCTGAGTTATACTTGTTTGTGGGCTCTGTGTGTCCTCCCTCCTAGACTAAGGGTTATGCAGCTCTGTCTCCTCCCCCCTTGCCCAGCTGGTACTTAGTCAATTGTGGCAGAGACTTCCAGTCACCTTACTCAACTTCCATTCTTCTCTCTTCCTTAGTTATAAAATCATCCTATTCTCCAGGGCAGCAATGTGTGTGCTAAGGGACTACTTATCCAGCCTCCCTTGTATCTAAGGTCTAGGGGTGATGGGTGATATATAAAAGGAAATTACTGGTTGGGGCATCCAGGAAATTTTTTTTTTTTTTTTTAGTGAGAGAGAGAAGAGAGGCAAAAGGAAAGGTAGGGAGAGAATCCCAAGCAGGCTCCATGCGCAGCACAGAGCCGAACACAGGGTGGATTGCATGATCCTAAGATCACGACCAGAGGCAGAATCAAGAACTAGAGGCTCAACTCACTGAGCCACCCAGGCACCCCTCCAGGAAAATTTCTAATAAGGAAATGACTCATCTGGGAAGAAGGCTCCCCCTTTTCCTCGACCCCACCTCCTCTTCCTGCCTGGAATACAGACATGATGGCTGACTTCCAGCAGCCATCTTAGTACCCTGAGCAAAAAGATAAAAGGAGCACAGATCTCTGATGAATTTATCCAGCCCCCATACCAACCTTGATCAATTACTGATTTTTTCACACAATAGAGTAAAAAAATAAATTTGTTTAAGCCACTGCCATTTAGATTCTGTCACTAGCAGCAGAATGCAATTTCTAACCAATTCATAGGTCACTAATTAAGCTTTATTATATGAACTCAATTGGAATATTTTCCTTTTAGAGACCCCAAAGGAAGTGAGGAAGTGAGGTAGGAAGTGAGGCTCTGCTGAGAAAAGTTTGTCAGGTCTTTCATGGAAATGTTTTGATAGCTTCCTCTTGAAATTATATATAATCGAAAAAGATAAGAGAAAACCTAAAATTTTTGAGTCTTCAGGCTTTTTGTTGTTTTTAAGTAAGGTCTACCCTAAGTTGGGACTTGAACTCATGACTCTAAGATCATGAGTAGCATGTTCTACTGACCGAACCAAACAGGCACCCGAGTCTTTAGGCTTCTACTGGAGTATTTCTCAAGGAATGGGCAGGCTCATGTGCTTTGGAATCCTCTGGAGGATTCTTTTCCTATCTACCTCATTCTTTTCCTATCTACAAGGAACTGGAGAACAGAGTCAAAGGAATTTTCATACTAAAGTTTGAGCCTTATGTCTTCAGTGGTTGTGGTGGGTCATCATCTCTCCAGAGAGTCGAGTTGCTACATTAATTATATTAAATTGTGTTCAACTGAATTAATGGGGAGGTTTTGGAAGGGAGAATGGAGTCTGAGTAATGCTACTTAGTGAGAAGCCACCTCTGCCCATTTTCCCAGGAGTCCCGTGGCTTGGGATTTGGGGCTCCCATAGGAGAGCAGGCAGTAAGATTCACTCTACCATTTTCTTTACCAAGAGTTGATCAATAATCTGTTTAGTGTTATCTCTGCTGGATAAAGTTCAGAAGGAAGTTCTCAAGGATCTTATATGTAACACAGAGTAGGAGAGGCATAACATCACGCAGGGATTTTCTCTAAGGAAAACTGCCCAGCATGGTAAGTGGGCTCTAGGGTCTGGAAACTACAAGTAATGAACAGGAGTGGACATTTCTTCACATCAGTGGTTCTTAAATGTGGTTCAGCGATCAGCGGCATCCCCATCTCTTGGGAAACTGTTAAAAATTTTTGCCCTCCCTACCCTCCCAGACCAGCCAAATCAGAAATGCTGGGTGTGAGGCCCAGGCATCTGCATTGCACAAGTCCTCCGGCTCATTCGGATGTGTGCTTATGTTTGAGTAGCTCTGACCTTTCTGTCCTCTTCATGTCTGATGGTGGTTTTTTTTAAATGGGTATAGAGATAAGGTAGAGAGAGTGAGGTCCAGGGCTCAGTGAGTCTCTGCGCCAGCCCCATGTTCCATGGTTGAGACATCCTTGGCTGGGTTGATGTCTAGGTCACCCCTTCCTCTACCCTCCATGTGAAACACAGGGGACTGTGCTGCGGCTTCTGAGCCAGGCCCTGAGTCATCTCACCTCTAGAACTAAGAGTGAGTCCTTCTGCTGAAAGTCCTCTGATGAACAGTTTGTTGATTTAAATGTACTTGAATAAGCAGGACTGCAACACTGGCTGGGCTTTCCGGATCAGAGATGGGTATTCACTTCTCTGGCTGCATCCAAGTCTGAAACGGACCTGCCCCTCTATGTGCCCCCTCATCCCCCTTATCAGAGGATGGCTTCTCCCTTCTGCATGCTCTCCATGCCATTCCGTGTCAAACATATTTACTGCATGTCCTTGTTGGGTGGGATCCCAGTTTCTCATGGCCCACTTCATTCTTCAGTTTGAAAAGTGAACACTTGTCCACCTATGTCAACTGTTATGTATTCACAATTTAAGCCACCCTTTCCCAACAGGTAACTGTTCCATTCCCCGCCCTCCAGTCCTCCTAGCCCTGACACCACCCTCCTTTTTCCATTCCAGTGAGACTGTCTTACCTGCAGGAAAGTAACTGGAGTGAGAGTCAGAAGATGGCGAGGATGGACACTTGGCTTCCCAAGTCCAAAATTGGAACACACGATTTGATGAATGAATTTGTGACATTTATATTTTTTATTGACCTGATTCTATTTATTCATTTACTCTTTACCCGCATATTGGAGTTTCTGGGCTATCCAAACAGTTTATGGGGACGAGGAAGTCAAATATGGGTAAATGGGAGTGGCTCAGAACAAATGTGAGAAAGGATGTAGGTCCGAGGGTCAGGATCAGGTCAAGATCCTACAGTCCTGGGATCAAGCCCCATGTCCAGCTCTCCACTCAGTGGGGAGTCTGCTTCTCCCTCTGCCCCTCATCCTGCTTGTGCTCTCTCTCTCTCAAATAAATCAATAAAATCTTTTTTCAAGAAAGATTTTATTGATTTATTTGACAGCCAGAGATCACAAGTAGGCGGAGAGGCAGGCAGAGAGAGGTGGGGAAGCAGACTTCCCACTGAGTGGAGAGCCCGATGCAGGACTCGATCCCAGGACCCTGAGATCATGACCTGAGCTGAAGGCGGAGGCTTAACCCACTGAGCCACCCAGGCACCCAAATCATTAAAATCTTAAGGAAGAAGAAGAAGAAGAGAAGAAGAAGAAGGAGAAGGAGAAGGAGAAGGAGAAGGAGAAGAAGAAGAAGGAGGAGGAGGAGGAGGAGGAGGTTACCTTACTTCTGTTCCAGGTGGGCGAGTAATGTAACAAGGGGTACGGAGAATACCATGAAGCAGGAGGAGTCACGAATTCCTTCTGGGAGAGAGCAGCTCAGGGCAGGCTTCACCAAGGATGTGATGTTTGATGGGGGTTGGGCAGATTAAGTAAGGGTTCTTCCTGTCAAGAAAATAATGGATGTAACTAACCTTATTGTGGTGATAATTTTGCAACAGATACATGTACAAAATTAAAATTAAAAAAAAAAGAAAGAAAATAGGGAAGGTCTTTCAGGCCTGGTGCCATGTGGGTTTTCAGGGAGGGCTCAGTGGCTCAGTGTGGCTGGAGGGCTGGCGAAGGCAGGGAGGGAGGGAGGTGCAGATAGACAGGCAGGAGAGGCCTTGAAGGTCCAGCTTTGACTTTGTCCTGTGGGCAGTGGGAGAAACATGATCAGACTGGTGTTGCAAATGGTCACTGGGGGCTCTGGTGGAGGGTGGACAGAGAGCTCGGGAGAGAACTGGTACAGGTCCAAAAGGCACTTCAGACCAGAAGGATGGCAGCCCCCAGGTCCAGCTCAGCCCTGCCCTCACTGAGCTCCCAGCCTGCTATAATATGGTAACTACGGCCGGCCTGCTGCAGAGTAGGGGTGCCTCCAGTAGGCGGTAGGCGGTAGGCGGGTAAGTGGAAAGCAGTTTCCTCCCCTCTTAGCCTGGGAGGTGGCAGCTAGCAGCCAGCCGTGTTGTGGTTACCAGGGCCTTGGGTTACAACACATGTTTGTTTTTTAAAAAACGTTGCAATACCTTTTAAATCAGGGCCCTGGACAGGATCCAAGGACAGTAGCAAGGACCAGCCCCTTGGCACTTTTTAAAGAAGCAGCTGCAGAGGGTGGCAGCCTCAGGAACCTGGATTTCTGGAAGAGCCTGAGTTCAGGCAGGACTTGGAAGCTGGGGCAAGGCTGGAAGCAGATGGTATCTCCAGCTCACCCCATTCCCTTCTTCCTTCCTCAAGGCACTTTTGCATCCAGAGGACTTAAGGTGATCTGTCTCCCAAGCTGTCTTGAAAACCAGAGGCAGCAGGTGGAGGCATCCAGGAATATAAAGCCCATCTCCTTAGGAGGAGAGACCTTCCAGCTGGTCCAAGATTCTGGTTTGAGAGGGAGTGAGCCCCCCATGGAAGGAGGTATGCAAACAGAAGTGAACATTCGTAGAGCGTGTTGGAGAAAGCATGCAAGGACCTGCTGGGGTAGAGGTCCTGAAATAAGGGATACTCACATCCATTTTTATTGCCACAGGAAGAGATCTTTGCTGTGGTCCCTTTTCAGAGACAGAAGTTACTCCTCAACCAGATAAAGACTGAGATTCTAGACACTTCCATCCGGTGCACTGTTGGTGGGAATGTAAAATGGTGCAGTCACTATGGAAAACAGTGTGGAGGTTCCTTTAAAAATTAAAAATATGGTAATATGTTCCAGTAATCCCACTTCAGGACATATATCCAAAAGAATTGAAATCAGGACCTCAAAGAGATGTCTACACACCCATGTTTATTGCAACATTATTCACAATAGCTAAGATATGGAAACAACTCAAATGTCCACTGACAGATAAGTAGGTAAAGAAAATGTGGTCTGTGCCTACGGGGAATATCAGCCTTGAAAAAACACGGCATTCTGCCACTTATGACAACATGGATGGACCTGAAGGACATCATGTGAAGTGAAATATACCGGTCACGGAGGGAGAGATACCACACGAGTCTACTTATATGTGGTGTCTCAAACAGGCAGACTCATAGAAGCAGAGAGTGAGGAGGAGGTGGTTCTCGAGATCTGTGGCACAACATTGTGCCTAGAGTTAACAATCCTCAGGATGCGCTTAAATGTTTGTTAACAGGGTGGCTCTTATGTGAAGTGTTCTCACCACAAAAACAAAAGGAAAAATAAATGAGCACTAGGAAAACTTTGGGAAGTGATGGAAATGTTTCTCCCCTTGATTGTGGTAATGGTTTCAGGGGTGTACGCATATGCCCAAACTCATGGAATTGCATACATTAATTATGTGCAGTTCTTTCTACATGGATTATGCCTCAAGAAAGTTGTTTTTATTTATTTTTAAAAGATTTTATTTATTTATTTGTGAGAGAGAGAACACAAACAGCAGGCAGAGGGAGAAGCTGGCTCCCCACTGAGCAAGAAGCCCAATACAGGATTCGATCCCAGGACCCTGGGATCATGACCTGAGCTGAAGGCAGATAGATGCTTCACCGACTGAGCCACCCAGGCGTCCAACAAAGTTGTTTTGTTTTTGTTTTTGTTTTTTTGGGGGGTTGTTTGTTTGTTTTTAAAGACTTTCATTCTGATCCTTGGCTTGCTACTGATTTGCATTTTGACCCTGGGTAACTCACATGCACTCACTTCTCTGTCCTCACATCCTTGCCCCATGTTTGACCCAGTGCCTGGCACGGAGTGAACTCAAGCAAAGATTTGTTAAACAAATCATGAATGGATTAATTGACCGGATTGGGTCCAAAGTTGAATCCGGATCCATGGGCTTCAGAGGTTACACGAACCTCTTGAAATTTCATTCACAACTGTGTATGTATGAATGATCCCATTTTTTTTCTTGGATAGGGTCAATCACTTTAATCACCATTACCTTCATTTATTGATGATTTATTATGATGTGCTAAGTCTACATCTTATCGCATTTAATCATCAGGAACCATCCACTGTACAAAAGTGAAAACCCAGGTTTGAAGAGTGTTCAGGACTTGCTTAGGGTCATATGCTGGGTGAGACTGACGTCAACCAGTCTTCCGGTCCTGAGCTCTAAACCACTGGGAAGAATTACTCCAGCTTCTCAAAGAGATCCATGACCCCCGAAGGTGAAGAGAAAACATTCTAGGACCCCAGAGCTTTATTTCTTTGTGGGACTGTGGGGAACGCGGGACAGAGGGCGGAGGTGGAGGAGAGAGCCAACCAGCCCGAGCAGGACCGTGCCCACGCCCCCGCAAGGCTGCTATTTAGAGCAGTCCCAGAGCCCCCAGAAAGGAGGATAAGGGGGCAGGCAGGGGAGAGCGGTTGTAAAAGGAGCCCGAGGAGGGGGAGGGGGCTATCTCCTTCCCCGCTCCCGCTGCCTCCAGCTCACTCTGTCGCCTGATGTCTAAATAAGGCTTACAGGCACATTCTAGGCAGCTAAAAATAAACTCCTGCTCCCCCTCCTGCTCTTGGGCTCTGGCGACCTCCCCAGCCCCGCCAGGTTCCCCTGGGCAGGACCAGCTCCCCGGAGCACGCCCTCAGCTACAGAATCGTGCTTCGCGGGGGACCCCCAGGGCTCTGATGGGCGTTCTTCCTACTGCAGGAGACACCTGCGCTGGATGTCAGGATTCCTGAGTCCTACTCTCGGCTCCGCCCTAACAAACCTGGACAAGCCCCTCTTTTCTCTGAACTCAGTCTCCACACTGATAAAATGCGGGCATTGGAATAATGATGTAAAGCTCTGGCAGTTTTGAATGAAGTCAGGATCCCACTCTCTGGGGTCAAACTTCAGGTGGTCCACGGAGGTTTTTTAGGGTACATCCGTCTTGCAGACTTATTTTTAGCTCACGCGGTCTTCTGTAGCGATCTGAATTAGCTATCCACACTGAACGATTTGAAGAATTCACATAAAATTCTGTATTTCCAGCTTCTCTTGAAAAATCAGATCTGTCCACCCCGGGCCGGCGGCGTGCCTGCTCACAGAAGCTCGAATTGGGCAACTGCCGCCCCCTGCCGGTGGGATGGATGTACTACAGGGAGGTGCCGACAGCCTCACCCAGGTTTCCGCCCAGCCCTGCAGGCAAGAGTGTGCGAGGTGCCCAGAGCGATTGCGGTGAGTACTTAGAGCACAGGCCCATTCAGTTTGACATCCCAGGGGCCTGAGGCCCTGGCATTGCTCTGTCCAGTACATGCTTGTTGAATAAATGATCCAGACAGTTAATGGAATGCTTTGGAACCTGTAAAGGACGCGTGCAGAGGTTGTGACGATGGTGCTGGCTAGCGGACATCTGGTGCCCCTGCATTACTTAACCCCTACCCCAGAGTCCGGGTCCCAGGTCCTAAAGATGTGGGAAGCAAAGGCAGAATGTAGATAAAATGAAACGTCCTTATAACCTGCCGCCCATGGACAAACACTTGAGGCAGAAAGGGTATAACCTTCCTCCAGGAAGCTCCCAACTGTCTTATGTTAATTCCTTGCTAGAGGGAGAAACAACCTTGGTTTGGCTATAACAAGGTCTCAGGTTTTCTGAGGCTTCTTTCAGCAAATGAAAATCCTTTTGGAACTTCCCTTATATTTACATCCCCCAACCCTGAAGTATGTAATTAGTTGCTCCACACAATCCTGGAGCAGCAGCAGCTCTTTCTGCCCCGGGATCCTGTCCCTGTACTTTGACAAAACCACCTTTTTGCACCAAAGATGTCTCAAAAATTCTTTCTTGATCTTTGGCTCCGGACCCTACCAACCTCACCCCTATTCCAAAACTACATCCCCAAGAAGGGGCAAAATTCTTAGACTCCCACCCTCAATCCCCAACCCTGTTGGGAGTTACGAGATAATTAAGGTTCTTTTAAAGGCATTGCCTGGACCTCCTGAGAAGTCAGTGGGATTGTTCTTGGTTGGGAAATTACTGACAGAAACGGCCAGGATCTGTTAAACTCAATCCTTCAGAGCTACTTTGGAGACAAGCAGGGGAGCAGAGAAAGAAGCAGGAGGGAAGAAGGGTAGGAAGTGTAGAACAGAGATTTTCAAAAGAACAGGCTTCTGATCAGCCTGCTTGGATTCCCCTGACTCACTGGAGCTGGATGATGCCTCTGGACCAACTCTCAGACATCACAAAATCCATCTCACCTCAGCATGCAGTAGCGCGATGGGCAGAGATAATAACCTAGGAATGCCAGGACAAAGCCTTCCTGCTCTGTCTCAGTAAATCAGGAGGAGTCACCTGATGACTTCCTTGGAAGGAAATAGTGATTCTATATCTTATCTCTGTCAATCAATGGTGGAGAAAAGTCAATCAGTCTGGACCCTTGCTACTCTCATTGTGGTCCTCCAACAAGCGGCATTGACTTCAAGGAGACTTTGTTAGAAATGCACATTCTTGGACTGCACCGCAGACCTGAGGAATCATAGTCTGCTTTTTAACGAGATCCCAGATGTTCTGCGTGCATTTCACAGTTAGATAAAATCGGCTTTAGACCAGTGGTTCTCAATGTTGGCTTCACCTTGGAATCCCTTGGGGGATTTTCTTTCTTTCTTTTTTTTTTTTTTTTAAGATTTT